>NC_054846.1:9520000-10738000 GCF_018345385.1 Vulpes lagopus | reverse complement strand
TCAGATTAGTTGATCAACAACCTGCAACACAACATTCAATTTTGTTCCCTGTGAAAATGTTCAGGCTAATAAGTTTCATACGTTGCAGTTCAATTTATCTGCCTATTAGAAGAGGTCATTAAGTAGAAGAAACCAGCTTTTAGAAATAATGAGTTTTTCATTTACTGGTACAGGCATTTTCTTTAAAAAGGCATCATTAATCACATAGTTAAACCACTAATTAAAAATGTTTTACTTTGATTTGCTTTATTTTCCTGAACTACATTAAATACCAGTCTGTCATGTGGATGGCATGCAAAGATCAAAGACCTCTGTGCTCCCACTTGTCATTAAAATATTAATAATAGCTCTGCTTTGCACTTCTTTTGTCACATGTGCTAGGGTATATGTGTGTGTGTGTGTGTGTGGGTGAGAGATTCTACTCAAGCCAACGCGTGAGATATTTTCCACTAACAGAAAAACCACCTTTCAAAATATATATCAACTATAGAAGCCAACTAAAGATACAAAATGTATCAAATATAAATATTTACCTTATAGTTACTAGAATTTCGCTTTTATTTCTGTTGGTGTATTTTGTTGGTTTAAGTTAAAAAAGTTTATTTCCAAATGTCCTGTTTCACATGGGTTGCATTTTTTAGAAGAATTAATATAGTTCTTTTTCTAGTTCTATAGAACTTTTTCTAGTTCTTTTTTAGTGAATTGGGCTTATGTCTAGATGATAAGAAACAGTATGTTTTGGTAGAAAAAACAACAGAACAGAAGCTAAGAGACTTGTTCTTTTTTCTCATCTGCCACTAACTAGCTCTGCAACGCAGATCACTGAAACTCTCTGGGTCCAAACTTTCCACAATTGCAGAATGATAAAGTTGATGTTTTTATGTTTTCTTCTAGATTTAATGCACTACGATGTTAAATTATCATTGTGATTTTAGGTTAGGAAATGAAATTTGCAAGAATATAGATATACAAAATATATGTTCTTTCCTCATATACTGTATTATTTTATAATGTTTCATATTATGCTATTTGATCTGAAGGTTCTGAACCACTGGATTGAAGTTCTATATTGAATGATGAAAACAATAAAAAAAATGCCTTGGCATCACCTTTTTTTTTTTTTTTAAATCAAAGACAAAACTATGGTACTGTATCAAATGTTTTACATAAGGTAAATCTAAAAGCACAGGCGTGACTATTTACTCAGGGCTGCATTGCATGCGGGGTTGAGACTGATGTTTGCTAACACGACATAAGCACTTCGAAGTAGAATCTCATTCTTATTCTCTTTTTTGTATGTTGAAATTGAAAGCAGTTCAGAAATATAACCGAAGGTATAAATAGATCACATTCTAAGCTCTAATTTATTTGAAAATGTTACCTAATTTTAGCTTAGTAGTTAGATCAAT
Source organism: Vulpes lagopus (assembly GCF_018345385.1). Taxonomy (NCBI): domain Eukaryota; kingdom Metazoa; phylum Chordata; class Mammalia; order Carnivora; family Canidae; genus Vulpes; species Vulpes lagopus. The sequence goes on along the minus strand of NC_054846.1, from coordinate 10,736,591 downwards.
AGTTAAACCACCGTTGGCTGGTGAGCTAACAAAAGAAACCATGGCAACAAGTGACACAGGGAAGTAGAGCGGAGCAGTCTACACAGCAACAGACCGGTTATTTACCTATTTTTTTTTTTTTTTCGTTTGCTTTTTTTTCCTTCCTAAACATTTCAAATGTAGAGACAAGCCTGGGTTTTGGAATCAGAGCTAGTTCTATTTGGGCAAATTGATCAAGTTATTATAGCTTAGTGGATCTAATTTTCACCATTGTGAGGTGAGGATGGCCGAGTCTACCCCACAGGGATGTTTGACAGTTGAAAGGGATGCCAGCATTTATTCAACAGTGCTCACCGAGTACCTGCTATTTCCCAGGCACGGCAGTAAAGTGACCAGTAGGAATGGCAAGGCCCCTATCCTCAAGGATCTTGCAATCTTATGGAGACAAACAATATGCAAGAAGTAGATATACGCATATCCAGTTCCTTGAAGTGATAATTAGCAGACACATACATAGAGCTTATTAAAAACTCTTAGATGCCTTACTCTTTTGTAATAAGGCTATTCATCTAGTGCTTGAATATGCTGTATAACATATTCATGATATGATTGTTTAGTATTTTCTTGAACATACAGTAATTAAGAATTTATCTCCCAAACCAAACCTATTTATTATTTGGGAAGCACTGACTGTAAGTGTTTTCAGATGATGCTGAAACCAACTTCATCACCAACCAGTCCTCACTGTACAGGAGAAACATCCATATGTTGGAAGACCTAAAACTCTCCTCCCTGACATCATCTCTTCTCTAGGCCAGCACCCTGGTTCCTTTCATCATGATCCATAAGGTACATTTAGAGCCTTCAATTTTCTTTTAATGTTCTTCAGTTTTTCCATTTCCTCTTAAAATCAAAACTCCATAAGGCTTCTGACAGGGGAGGAATATAGTATGCTTAGAAATCTGAGGCTTAAAAAATAAATAAATAAATAAAAATCTGAGGCTAATTTTATCCTGGTGTTGGAGTTTTTTCCCATTACTCTAGTCTAAGGTTACATACACTATTTTACATACACATATACTATTTTGCTGGTCAGGTAATACTACTGTTATTTATTTAGGTTGTCATTAAAGCTCTTGACATTTTTAGTATTTTATTTCAATTTTTAGTCTTTTCTCCTTTCTTCTTTCTTTCTTTCTTTCTTTCTTTCTTTCTTTCTTTCTTCTTTCTTTCTCCTTTCTTTCTTTCTTTTCTTTTTTTCCCCTCCATTCCCACTCCTTTTCTGGAATCTGTAAATGTAGTGTTCTGAAGTCAAATTCAGCATCAATGTGTCTTTTCAGAAGATGGATCTGGAAATGTGTACTTTATCATTCTACATCTCTTAATTGTGTTGTGTAGACTCTTGGTTAGTTCATGCTGAAATATAACTTAGTATCCTTTGGATGTAGTTATCTCAATAGTTACATATTTCCTTACTTGCAATTTAATTTATCTATCAATCTAGTCCAAAAGAATGTCAGAAAATACATGTGTCCATGTCATCAGAATGTGAATGGTTTGATACATGTGATAGTGTTTCATTTTGGACTTACGAAGTCTAAATGACAAAGCATTGATGGAAAGTCATTAAATATGTTGGAACCTTGGTTTGGTTCCCCAAAGGTTATTGGATACCTTTAATAAAAATATAATAATATTGTTATATTCTTACAATTATATATAATTATATGTACATACATTTTACCTAAATTTTACCTATATGTTATATATATATAATATAATAATTATATATTATATACCTATAATTACCTATAATTATGCAATATTAAGGAATATATACATATTCCTTCTGAGAGATGTGGATATTTTTACTTAAAAACAAGCTCACTTTTTTATTAATATATTTTCTTACCTTAATGGTATACACTGTGGAATAAACAGTTGTCAATTAGTGCTATGAAAGGAGCTTTCTTTAAAGCATATTACTCAATTTGTTTTGTGTTTTCAGAATCTTAACTACAGTTATTGTTTGATAACCCATGCTCCAATTATCCACAAACAATATCTGGATTGTGTATTATTTTTTATCTTAGCATCTTGTGAACATGACAAGAGACTCATTGAGGGTCTCTGGGTGCTCAAACGGTTGAATTCTTGACCTTTGATCTCAGTTCAGGTCTTGATTTCAGGGTCATGAGTTTTGAGCTCTGTATTCGGGTCCACACTGGGCATGGAGTCTCTATTAAAAATTTTTTTTTTTAAAGATTTTTTGAGTCCCAAGAAATTTAATTTTAGAAATAAAATATATTCTACTTAGTTATGTAAATTGTATGAGTAATACAAGCATAATTTATATATAAGAACAAGTGATATATTGGGAGTTCTGACACAAGATTTTTATTTCTCTTCATTAAGAAATTGTCAGCCAGCCTATATTTTACCTATATGTTATATATATATATATATCCTTAGATCAAGGTTCTTACAGTTCAGTCTCTGCTTCTGCATCTGCTCCAGTGACTAGGCTCAGAAATTTTGCTTCTTCTGATCATTTCTGGGCTGTGTTCGCCTTCCCCCAGAATTAATTTTTCCCTATTTGTAAGGACCTGAAACTTAAAATGAGTCTTTGGGCTGTGTGCCCCTTCCCCCAGAATTAATTTTTCCCTATTTGTAAGGACCTGAAACTAAAATGAGTCTAACTGTATTATGGTCTCCATTGAGTTCCATTTCATTCTCAGATGTCAGCTTATATTGTGCCCAAATGGTGTCTATCTTACAGTGGCAAAAAGAGGAATTTTTTAATACTTTTGTTGGTAAAAGGGACTTCCCAATTTAGGCTCAAGCTTGCAATGTCACCCACTAAACAGAATTATTGATATAGTGGCACAGCCAATGCAGCACTATTAAACATACCTTCCGGTGATAATAATTTTAGAAAAGTTTCCATGCACTAGTGAGATATTTAGGAAATTACTATTTGGCCTGATTTTGCTTCCATTGGAAAAATATTTAGTAATACTTAGTAATTAGAGCAATTTTCTCTTTTGTTCTGGTCCAAGAGCCATGGCCCAGAAACTCAACTAGCATTAACACTCATTAAGCATTGTAATAATTCTATATACTGTTCATCTGAAAGTTGAATGCATATGATTCAATGATGACACTCTCTATGCTCTTAATTTAAAATTATATGTGACATTTTTCCAATTCCTTGGAAATTCATTTAAGATATTTTCTCTGAGTTTAATTTTTAGGGTTTTAATCAAAACTTTTAAAACTAACTTTTTAAGAATTTCGAAATATAGATTCACATGTAATTGTTAGAAATAACAGAGAGATCTAATGTACCCTTTACCCAGTTTCTCCAATGGTAGCACTTGGTAAAATGATAGCACATTATCCCAACCAGGAAATTGAAATTGATGCAGTAAAGATTACATCACGACAGGGATTCTCCAGCTGTCCTTCTATAGCCACATGCACTTCCTTCCTGCTCTCCTCACTTTCATCCTTAGCCCCTAGAAACTATTAACTTGTGCTCCATTTCTATAATTTTGTCATTTTGGGAACATTGTATAAAGGCAATCATATAATACATAATCTTTTGTGATTGGAATGTACTCCAGTTTTTGTTTTTGTTTTTAACAATTTGCTCATCAAATGACATAGGAACTCTAACCACTTTGAGACATGAAGAAAGCTGTTATGAACCTTTGTTTTTGTGTAAATGTGTCTTAATTGCTCTGGGATAAATGCCCAAGAGTACGATTGCTGGGATGTATGGTGGTTGCATGTAATAGTCATTTCCATTTTTACAGGTACAACCATAAGGTAACACCTTAGTGCTGAAAATTATGTAGGAAAGGCTTTTGTAAGTTGAATTTTCATAAATTAAATACTAATTTCAAAACCATTGCATAGCTATGTATTTGGAAAAGTGAAGAATGAATAGAAACACATTAATGATAATTATTCCAGTTATTAGCTTTATTCTGTAGCTCCCTAAGCGCTAGCTTCAGTGTGAATATTGGCTTTTTAATTGTGGCTTCAAATTAATTTTTATAGTAAGTGCTCATTTCACATGAGTAGTAGTTGGAGTTAATTATGTGTCACTCTGTCACTCTCTTTCCCATTCTGACAATTGATTATTATCCTGTCCTCAGATGTGATGTCTATAAAGCAGTATGGAAATGTGTTTAGACAGTTAAGTTTTGTTCTTTTAAATCAAAACAAACTTTCGCTTTCTTCTTCTTGGCATTGTGTCATATCAACACTAAAGCGCTCAGGAATACAGTGGACAAGGTAGCATAGAAAGGCCTTGGGCGGTTCAATTGTATTTTCTGATTCTTTGGCAAAACTTCTTTCAGGTCACAGACCTAATATAATTCTTGATAAAAACAGATATTTGACTCAGAGTTGTTGTCGTTGTTGTTATTGTTCTGAAGATATCTATTAGTGAGATATAGGTTTGATGGCAGACTCCATTGTCCTGGCTCATTTAATTAAAGGACTTCTGTGATTTTTAAGCTCTCTAGATTGGAGTAGACTTTTTAGTGTGTGCTGCTCAGTTTTTTCCTTAAATACACAGAAATATATTTTATATAGTTGTGTACATTTATTCTAAGTCTGACTACAATGCTATTTAAAATGTAATATGTTTTAGTGCTTTAAGATAATTTGATTTATTTACTGCTTACGTTAAACCTTTTGAAAAGTACAAATTAATTTGCTTATTGAAAGTTCTGTTATAACCTATGAAATCACTATAATTAAGTCTAAAAATCTCTAAAGAAAAGCATATGGAATTAGCACCTGAGTGAAATTTCCACTGCACAAAATGCTCACAGCATGCCATTCATGATTTCCAGCTGATTTTAGAGTATGAGTGTGGCACTCTTTCTGTCTGTTTGTAAAACTGAAATAACAATTTTCTGATCAAGGGTAATATCATGGGCTATCTTCCACATCATGTTGTTTGATGCATTGGGAATGACATTAACAGACAATAGAAACAGATTTATATTATAAGGCAATCTAGGGGCACCTGGGTGGCTCAGTCAGTTAAGCCTCTGTCTTTGGCTCAGGTCATGATCTCGGGGTCCTGGGATTAAGCTCCTTGCTCCGTGGGGAGTCTGCTTCTCTGTCTCTGTCTCTCCCTTTGCTCATTCTCTCCCCCCCTCCCTTTTAACTTAATGAGACAGGTGAGAAATGAAAATCACATCCCAATCAATCAAGTACTGTAAGCTTTCTCTTTCTAAATAGGTTCCTAAAGGTATGTGTATGGGGGAGACTAAGGGAAAATAATGCTTTTTAATCACTAGCTAAGGGCATTATATCCAAATCTTAATCTTGTTTTCTTATTGTGGGCTAGTGAGTGGAGCCATGTGTACAGTATCAAGGACATTTTAGCCTATGACTTAAATGATGGTAGGATGCCAGTTATGAAGCTGACCTGAGCCTCATTGTTCCTTCTCTTCAGATGCATCCCAAACAGCCTCCTTAATGAAAGGCCATCCCTAGACTCTGGTCTACCAAACCAGCTACACTGATGTGAAGAAGAAGGTGAGGAGAAACACGCAAAATAAAAAGGAGAGAAAGATGCAAAAGGAGAAAGCAACTGTAAACTCTGCTCCCTTGTTGGGTCCTTGTGGATTCCATATTTTCTTTGATGGTAGAACATGTCCTTCTTGAGAGTGCTCTGGAATGGAAGACAGAAATGATGCTTTAAACTCCCATAGGCAACAAGTCATGTAACCAAGGAAACTACAGATCATCTCATTCAACCCCTCTAATTTTATAAATGGCGCTTGAGATTTAGGGAGTTTTACCTGTTTTTCCAAGTTCACAATGCTTTTCAATATTAATTCACCATGCTGCTCAGTTCTGATATTATTTTTCCAAATTTTCTTACTCATTGACTGAGACTCAGTTCTTAAAGGAAGTACATAATACAAGGTCATTAAAATTATGTCTTAATTTCCTCAGAGAAAATCTCCAGGCCCACCTCTTGGACCTGGGCACTAACCAAGCCATCTCACACTCCTTCTTCACAGGTGTTTTGAGATTCAGACCATTCCTTTTCCAAAACATTCATCCTCTGTTCTGTTTCTCTAGGCTTCTTTCCTCTCACGACTAGCAGTAAAATAGAAAACAATCTCTACAAACAAAAACAAGCATAATACATTTTACTGCTAATTATTATGATGCAGATTATGGAATTAAAAAAAATAAAAATCATAATTCATGACAAGTTATAGGGATGCCTGGGTGGCTCAGTGGTTGAGCATTTGCTTTTGGCTCAGCATGTGATCCTGGAGTCCCGGGATCAAGTCCCATATCGGGCTCCCTGCATGGAGCCTGCTTCTCCCTCTACCTGTGTCTCTGCCTCTCTCTCTCTCTCTCTTTCTCTCTGTGTCTCTCATGAATAAATAAAATATTTAAAAAAAAGAATCCAATATTCTAAAACAAACAAAAAAACCCAAAACCAAAAAATCACAATCCAGTGAGTCTCAGCATTTAGTGTATATGAGAATTACCCAGCTGCTTGTTCAAAATTGAGCCTTTAATCAGTGCTCCAGAGTCTGAGGCCCAGAACTTTGCATTTGAAATAAGACCTTCCTCCACTGACCTCACAGTAGCTAGTTGGTTCTTTTCTGGATAATATTCTGACAAAACTTTGAGTAATATCGTCTTTTTCTATAGTAACTGAAAACCCCTCTCTGAAGGGGTGATTCTTGAAGCCATGAGCTATGTATGGCTCCTAAGTAGCCTCACATTAGGTTTGGGTCATGAGAACTACAAGGTCTGATGGAATTCCCACTCACTTCCAATCTTTTTCTCTAATCACTCCTCTGGTCATTGTACTCTGTTATTATCATCAAATCTCATTTTCTTCCCCCAAGGAGATTATTTACTGCTTTAATTTCTTTGCCTCTCTTACTATTTCCATTTGTTTATGAAGAATCTGAAACAGGTGATCTCTAAATACCGTCTTGCCCCTAATTCTAGAAAAGAATGACTCATAGCTGACAGTGATGAAAGAGATTTGACTCTAGCAGGAGGTCAGAAATTTCCAGCCCTACAGGGAGAGACGAACCATACATAAGTAGTGGTACTGCTTTAGAAGGAGGGAAGTTAAAAAAAAAAAAAAAGAAGGAGGGAAGTTTTTATTTCATTCATCAGTAGCCCCTTATAATTGCTATGTCATGGATTACCCATATGGGAGCTTCATTTGGATGATGAGATACAGAGTTTATGTCTAGAAATATATTTATAAAGCATTTTATAGGATTTATTTTTTTAATTTAAATCTATGTGAATAAAGTACAGATTTATTGACTGCAGAGAAAAGACACAGATGGCAAAATATATTCAGCAAAATGCATTAGCATAATTAAAATTAGAGCTCAAACTCTGAGTGTTTGGAAGGACATTTTCAAGTGCCCTGATGGAGTATTGAATACGATTACAGTGGTTCCCTAAGACTGTTTGGATATACGTGTGTGCAGATGGGAAGGAAACCGATTATTCTGCAACAGCTTCTGGAAGGCACTGTTTTCATAAGATGAGTGGAGTCAGCATGCTGATGTCCTCTACTGTCCCAAATACCTTGCGTGACTAAGGATTGCTCCACTCCTGGTTCGACTCATGTTCCCACTGTGAAACACTGCAGGGGATTAGGAATTCTTCTCTCCACAGAACTTACTTGCTCTGATTCAATGTTCTTTAGAAAAAAATAGCTGAATCATGTCTTTCGAAGTTTGTTTTCTACTGTGAAAAATGTATGCACGTGTATTATATTTTTTATTAGACCAACCTTGTATCTTTTATGCCATTTAACCATTGCAACTCAAAGGGAGTAGATCTTTTGTTAAATCCACAACACATTAGCATGTTAATCTTTGGGTATATGGAAAGAGACAATTTGTTTTTCATCTTTTGAGTAGGTATAGCAGTACATTTTTGTTAATGGTGAAAATTCAGGGGAGAGGTGTGTTAACCTTGCTGGGATGATGTAAAGGTTGAAGAAATTATGGACTAGGGGGACGGGTTCACTGGGAGGTGGACATTAAGGAGGGCATGAGATGTAATGAGCACTGGGTATTATATAAGATTGATGAATCGCTAAATTCTACCTCTGAAACTAGCAATACATTTTATGTTAATTAATTGAATTTAAATAAAAAAAATAAGCCTCCCCCAAAGAAAAGGAAAACAAAGGAGCTATGGACTATCTCCTATTCACAGCAAAGCACCACAGGTATTTAGGTTTAATGTGAAATTCAAGTAACAAAAAAGAACAAAACATACAGTAACTGCTGATGGTCACAGTCATGGATATGGCTAATGTTAAAATTTAGTGAAAATGTAAATAATAAATAAATACTGTGTTCTCAAGGTTATATAATGGGATGATACTATCGTAGCTCTTGTAATATATTTACTGGTAATATCTCGGAGCTAACTTGTAATACTCCTTCTGGACTATGTTATAAGCTCTGTATTGGCAGGCACAAGATCATAATTTTTGTATAGAGTTTTCTTAGGATGCAAAATAACCAAATCAAGACACAAAAAACAGTAACATTCCCTATAGCAGTGCAGTTCCCACACAAGATGTTGAATGGATAACCAAACTGTTATTGGCTCAATTGATAACTTTTCTCCAAGAAGGAGATGGGTGGAACCTCTTCAGTTTCCCTTACAGGAGAAGATGTAGATTTAGAAAATAGGACTTGTTAAAAATAGTCAAGAAAGGTTGTTGCGAAACCTAATTATTGTTGGAATTTTGCAGTTTATATCCATTTCAAAAGTCCAAAGTCATAATATTATACCGAAACAATTCTGTATTTTTACCATTGAGTTCTCTTTTGGCATAAAGAGTCATCCCACCCCTTTCACCCATGTACTGAGTGACTCTAATGATTCTTGTCGCATTAGGAATCAGCCAAAACTCTCCACACAAAAGTGTAAAAAAACATAGCATCTGTGGCTTCAAACTTGTCATATTGGTACAAACAAAAGCTATTCTGTTTTTATTCAAAGATATTTGTGAAGACAAAAATGAGCCGAGAGCTCACAAGATTTAGTTAATATTCAATCCCTATGGAAATAGGTGATCATTACAAAAGTGTTCCCAGGGAATAACTGGCTTAATAAAAAAGGTAGAGTCACTTTTAATGCCATACTGTAGATTAGTCTTTTTGACTCTCAGGCAAAATATGAACGCTCCCTTTCTCCCTTTCCAGCTGGTAATCATTAATATGCATTTCTCAGAGAAAGCGACACTATGCCTCTTAAATCTGTGTATTCAGATTTTTCATCCCAGTTAAAAGAGCAGAATGGAGGTCCTGTAGGCTGCTTTATATTGTCCTGCACTATTCCTCTCTCCTCTATCACCCAATAAAAAGAAAATAGAGGAGCAAAATATCTGGCATGAATCACTGTGGTATGGCTGTGATATATCTTTATTTTGTTCTTATGTTTTAAACATGAAATCCTCAGTAAAAGGAACAGTCCCTCCAGTGATGTGAAGTGTCAGCACTTGGCATCAGCATTACTTAACTATATTGGGTCTAGCCACTCATCCTATTTGTGGTATGCTTTCTGTTTATGCTGGATGATTCGAAAAGAAGGGCAATTTCATGTAATTTTATTCCCTATGTATTTACTTGAGAGAGGATATATTGATATAATATGGTTTCAAACAGCTTTACTGTTAAGCTTGATTTTGAGAATATCTTTTATTTTTTAGCTATAGCTTAAGTAGAAAATGAAAAGACCATTTATTTCAAACCTTGTACGTGCGTACTACTTCATATACATTATTTCATTATTACTTAAACTTACTAGGTTAGGTATTATCTCCCTTTTACAGATGATGAAACTGAACGTCTCAGAGAGATAAAATTAAGTGCTCAAGGTCATCCATCAAGTAAATAGCGAAAAGAGGAAACCCAAGTGCCTGCCTGGAGCCTTTTATTGAACTGCAGCTGGGTACCTTACATTTGCCATTTGAGGTCAATGTGCAGATATTCTGGAAAAATGACCAGTTGCCCTGCTTTATCCAGGACTGAGGAGTTTCCCAGGATGTAGGACTTTCAGGGCTCACACTGGGAGCGTGTAGGGGAAAACCAGGGCCGTTAGGCTCCCTAGGCCGGGAGTGTCAAACCGAATTACCCCTCCAGCTTCTAAAGACGAAAATTATTCAGCCAATTAAAAAAAAAAAGTCTTAAGATTTCACCTGGCTTTCCCGAAAGCACCTTGAATACTATCTACCAATCATGCCCACTTTCAGGTTTTTTTTGTTTTTGTTTTCTTAACTAAGCTACACTGGGTGCATGATTCTCTGAGAATAGGAACAAAGACGTTTCCTCCTTACATAAAAAGCCATTGATATGAGCATCTCTCTTTCTCTCTCTCTTTCTCTTTCTCTCTCTCTGATTCCCAGTGTCCTCTTGCTATGTTGATGGAGACTTTTGTCCCTATCTGTAAGGTTATATGGGTATATGTAGTATTTCAATAAATGAAGTCCTTTAAATATTGATGATATTTCTGATTCACCACCATTAATTTTGAATTTATGTCAGTAGCAATAACTATTGGTAATGTTAAATCATCCACAATTTCTCAAAGGAAAAACATTTCTCAGCATGTGGTCTCTTTGATTTAATCATAATACATGGTCTTAAGACAGTGACTGTAACTGGCATATACAGAAATGGAAAATAAATTGCCAAGATAATATTTCACATAGTAAGGCCCTTCTTCTTATTTTGAATGGAAAGTATAATTTTTTTTTTTTTTTTTTAAGAAGGAGAGATACGGGGAGGGGCAGAGTGAGAGGGAGAGAGAGAATCCCAAGCAGGCCCCATGTCCAGTGCAGAGCCCAATGCAGGGCTCAATCTCACAACCTGAGATCAGGACCTGAGCTGAAATCAAGGATTGAATGCTTAACCAACTGAGCCACCCAGGCACCCCACAAACTATAATTTTCTAAAAGTACTACTTGTGTTCTGGCTCCATCTCATAGAAAAGGTAGTTAAATATTTACTGACATAAAACTAGTTTTTCATGTGTCCCAGAACATTAGAAAACTTAAATCTGCAACTGCAAATTGACCATTTTCTAAGGTTGTTTAAATAACCTGGGAATTCCCAGATAACATTAAGAAGAATTTTATATATCAAAGAATAAAGAAGACTTGGGCTTTCATCAAATTAGCTTTTTAATAATAGAAATGATCTGAGAGAAAGCTTACTATGTAGAAAGGCTTCTGGTTTTCTGATCTGAAGTGGTGCTATTTATTATGATGAGCTTTGGATTTAATTTTCAATGGACACAGTGCAGATATCTGGGATATACACTCGTTCAGTTAACATTAAATTAAAGTCGTGCCATGGATTTGCGATATCCAACCTATCAGGTTGTCATTAACATTCAATAATAACAAGAAAACTATTATAATTTTTTTATTACGTGAAAGCAAAGGCTTCTTACCCCAGGTGTTTGCTGTAGCCAATAAAAGCATAAAAACTCCAGCTATAAAACAAAATTCCATCAAGTCCTTCAATAGTTCATGTTTATAGACCACTCTAATTAGTGATTAAAAGCAAGAGTCTCCTCTCTACCACCTCCAAAACATTTCCTTCTTTTCTCCAAACATTTCCTTATTTCACTCGTAATATTGAATAAAAAATGTGTCTGATGTTTTTCTGACCTTAGGGAATAATTTAAGGGTAGTGCAAGGAAACAAGCTGATAGCTGGAGCAGATGCAAAGTAAGTGAGAACATCTGTCTTTATTTCCAGTAACTTTAGAGCCTTTCATAAAACTGAATGGCAGGCCAGCAGATCAGGGACAACGGTTGTCAGCAACTTCATGTCAAGCAAATAACCACGTATGTTATCTAAGATCTTTTAATGGGACGATCAATTTTCACTTTTAATTAAATGGGAAAACTCAACCTCTCAATGAAAAAATTTGCTCCGAGAAATACACTGCTAGAAAAATGGATCTTAATTGCCTTTGCCCACATGGCCTCCCAGAATGCGGAGTGAGTTTCGCTAAATTTCCTAAGTGAACTGTCTTTATGTTTATTGATATATATGTGTGTGTGTGTGTATAAGATAAATTACATATTAAATATATGTTTACATATTCTATGCATACATAAAATATATCTGATTTATCTGATATATTGCACATATGTTTTATTTAAAGCCTAAGGTCAAAGCGATCTTGTTCCATGTATCGCATTCTCTGCATAATTTCATGACCGATTGCAGTAGAAGGTCCCTTGGCAAAAGGGACCTGAATTGTAACATCTCTGATCCATAGATTTGGGGCACTCAGGGTCACTGCATATATTCTCCATGGTTATACATTTGCACTATCGAGCTTTTAAAAGGACATTGTAGGATGAAATAGTTACTCTGGAGCAAGAAATAGGCACAGAAAGAATTTTTTTTTTTTCATCCTCTTGGCCTAGCAGGACTCATTGGTATTTCTTGACTCAGTCTGGAGGACAGAATATCCATAAGCACTATTTCAACTCATATTGCAAAGTATGCATGAAGCCTCTTTGTAACACTCGGTTTCTGCCTTGTAGGGACTCCATAGTATCTGAATACTTCTCTGTATTTTTTGAACATTGTTTTGTGATCTGTAGCATTATCTGACCTCTTGCATTTTTCTATCATGTAGTCAGTAGCCTGTGTAATCGACACAGAGCCACCCTGCCCCTTGGAGATCTATCCAGATCTTCAGTTCGACAGCCGGGCAAGTCAAGGCCCTCTCTCTACTTCTCCATGATTCACCTCTCACTTTTTTTTTTTTTTTGCTTCCACTTCTGAGACACTGTGGATGGCTGAATTCTACCCGAGATCATACTGACTTATTAAACTTTACTCTCCACTCCTTTATCTCCTAAACACCAGATATCTGGGATACACATCAGATCACACAAGCCCATGGAAGACTTAAGGGGCAGAGGGCAGGAACCGTCACCTACCACACGCTCAGTCTTCCATAGTTCTGATACTTCAATTTGCTCATGCCCAACACTTTTCAAAGACCTGGTTGCTGACAGAAGACCCTCTTAGAACCTTGAGAAATGTGGACCACTTCTTCCATTGATAACTAAGCCAAATGCCCTAGAATTTCGGTGAATCAAGGTTTCTCCAGGATGAATTAACTTCTCTTATTGATAAAACTAAACACTCACATACCACAGGCAAACGTATTATTAGTAGATGATAAAACTAGTCCTCTGGGTGGACCTGGGTAAAGAGGACTTCCAAGTTTTTTCATATGCACTTTGGTGTTGCTAATTAGATAAAGTACAGAATCTGGTACAAAGATAGTGTCATTGCAACTCAAAAGCATCTGGAAAGTCTGCACGGGTGTAAACAAGGCTTCCAAGGCAAATATGTAAAACTCACTGAAGGATGGTTCTATGCTGAAAACCATACTTGTGAAAGCAGATGTCCTTGAAGGAAACAGAACTGAATGGTACGGAGGGAGGCCCAGGACACAGGGCAAGAGCCAACCATCCTACTAAGTTGAATGGAATTATTATTTCTAGGTAATAATATGATATCCTGTTTTCCCAAAAGTGCTCAGAGCACCTGAAAAATAAAACTGTGGGGTTTTAAAAATAAACAAATTATCTTATTTATTTATTTTTATTTTTTAGATTTTTATTTATTCATTCATGAGAGACACACACACACACACACACAGAGAGAGAGAGAGAGAGAGAGAGGCAGACACAGGCAGAGGGAGAAGCAGGCTCCATGCAGGGAGCCCAATGAGGGACTCGATCCTGGGACTCCAGGATCACGCCCTGAGCTGAAGGTGGTGCTAAACCGCTGAGCCACCCAGAGATCCCCACAAATTATCTTATAAAGTCATTGGTCCACCATACTCATCCAGATTATTTTGGATGGATGGATGGATTGATTGATTTATGATTATATTTATTTATTCATGAAAGACACACAGAAAGAAGAGGAGAGACAAGCAGAGGGAGAAGTAGGCTCCCTATGGGGGAGCCTGATGTTGGACTCAATACCAGGACCCTGGGATCATGACCTGAGACCAAGGGAGACACTAACCACTGAGACTCCCAGGTGCCCCAGATTTAGAGATTTAAAAAAAAAAAATAAAAGCACTGACTCTAACAGGGGACTCTAGAAGGGTGTTCTTAGATCAGCAGCATAGACAAGCACTTTGGGCTTCTCCTTCTATGTGCAGTTGCAAAATGGCCTGAGGTACCAGTCCTGAGAGGACAACAAATGTGTAGGAAGGAAACCTACATTAAGATTGCTTTTGTTGGGATCCCTGGGTGGCGCAGCGGTTTGGCGCCTGCCTTTGGCCCAGGGCGCGATCCTGGAGACCCGGGATCGAATCCCACGTCGGGCTCCCGGTGCATGGAGCCTGCTTCTCCCTCTGCCTGTGTCTCTGCCTCTCTCTCTATCTCTCTGTGACTATCATAGATAAATAAAAATTAAAAAAAAAAAATTAAGATTGCTTTTGTTACCTGCAGAAAGGCACTCTCAGGTGTGTTTGCTTTTTTTTTTTTTTTTCATTAAAACGTTTTTTTTTTTTTGTAACTGAAATCTTTCTAGCTTTTTTTTTTTTTTCCTTGTATGGCTTTATGTTGTAATTTATTATAATTCTTAAAAATGTTTTATTTATTTATTTTTTTAAAGCAGGGCCTAGGGGCCCCTGGGTGGCTCAGTGGTTGAGAGTCTGCCTTTGACTCAGGTCGTGATCCTGGGGTCCTGGGATCAAATCCTACATCAGGGTCCCCTTGGGAAGCCCACTTCTCCCTCTGCCTATGTCTCTGCCTCTCTTTTTGTGTCTCCCATGAATAAATAAATAAAATTGTAAAAAATAATAATAATAATAAAAAGCCAGGGTCTATGCTCACTTAGTTTCAGTATTCAATCAAACAGGGTGAGGCTTCCCATTTTCAACCCAGGCAATTTGTCTTTCTTGATGCTCTTCTAAAATATATTATTTCTCAATCATTTTAATTGCCAATTCCTTTGTGACTATACTGCATTTTCTCCAACGGCTCCCCATACTACCTTACTATACAGATGCTTTTCAGATTCAGGGCAGTCTTCCAGGAAGAGATTCTAACTCCTGATATAACAGACCACAGTGAACACCACAAGGTGAGACATGGTCAGAGCTGGGCCATACCTCAGGGGATCTGTGATAAAATAGAAGAGAAAGAGAGAGACTCCTGTTCTTTTGCCAGGGTCGATCCTGTGCGTGAAGGAGAAGCAACTCCTGTTTTCTTTTGCTTAAATTTCCTGATTTGGCTTCACAGTCTCTGTGGCAGAAGGAAACATCTCTGCCAATTGGCTTTAATGCCAGGAGAGAAACCACGGAGGCCCATAAAAGAAGAGAATTGAATTGTAGTGTTTAAATGTCCCCTGTATCTGTCTCCTTTGTCTCGGCCCTCCCCACTGGGGCCGGAGTTCAGCAAAGCCTCAAAGAGCCAGCAGGCAACTCTGGAGTCAGCAACAGCTCTCTGTGACTCACACTGGGCGTTCTCTTTGTAGCTTACTAATTTAATAAATGATTCAGCCTGACTCTGCTGAATTGATAAGCCCCATGAGGTATTACAGCTCACAAGTAGGCAGAGTGATGCCTTTCTAATGGCTAAAAAGCATTGGGAGAATTTTCTGGGAAGGTTTACTGAAAACAACTTATCAGCACATGAAGTCATAAACTTTTAAAACAATCATCTATTTCTCTTATGTTAGTAGTACACTTTACTGCATTTGCTTACTTAGTTATTTGAGAGTTTTCTGAGGGTGGGAAACATGTCTATCTTTCCATTTTTCCTTCAGGGCCTAGCAGAGTCAGGGCCTCGCACTTAGTAATCAGTTTATAGACCTATTTCTACGCCTATTTACATCAATGCTTATACTCATTCCCATTTTAGTGTCCATTAAGCACTTATTATTCTATTCCAGGTATTGCTATGCATCATACATAATTTAGGGTGTTTTATTCCTGCTTATCTACTGCGAAGACACAAGGTGGTGTTGAGCTCCAGGCCAGATCCCATTTTCTCTGAACTCAAAGCCATTCTACACTGACTTCTGCACAGCGAGAGAACATCTACTCTTATTATTTCTTGATTAAAGACAGCATCATAGAGATACATTGAAAGCCTGCGTTCTCAATTTATTTTTCTAAAAGTAAGAATATGTCTCCGTCTCTCTTTTTGTGTCTCTCATGAATACATAAATAAAATCGTAAAAAAAAAATAGGATACACATATAAACATGAATAGCTACTATTTAACATTCTTGGATATTGGCCTCTCCTCACTCCTAATGCCCAAGTAGAATGTCATAAAAAGACTAAAGTCAAATAAGCCTAAAAGGAAGGGAATTTGGACAGCAGGGAGACTTGATAATTCAATAAATTTCTGAGAGGTAGAAAGATGATGGAGAAATTAGTTGAAGAAGCGGCAGCCCTAGAAGCAGGTGGCCTGGCCCTGGCCCAGCTCTGTACGCACAGAGATCAGAAAGCGCAATATTTTGTCCCAGCAGCAAGCAAACCAATTCTACACAACTTTTCTTTGAAGAAAAGAATTGATTGGAGAAAAGTATTGCTGCCAGGCAGATATCCGAATCCTAGAGAGATGTGATATTTTGTTTTGCCCACCCTTGCTTGTCCATCCCAAAGCAGGCAGCTGAACAGGGATGCAGGGCTTTCGGAGTCTAGATTCTCGAGGGAGTCCTAGCCAAGGAAATTCGCACAGCTACTCAGGAGTGGCAACCCAGAAGTCGTCACCTTTTTCTTTTTTAAAGATTTTATTTATTTACTCATGAGAGACACAGAGAGAGTCAGAGACACAGGCAGAGGGAGAAGCAGGCTCCATGTAGGGAGCCCAATGTGGAACTCGATCCTGGGACCCTAGGATCATGCGCTGAGCTGAGGGCAGATGCTTAACCACCGAGCCACCCAGGTGCCCCCAGAAGTCTGTTCTTAAACAAGAATTGAAAGTGGAAGCTAGGGAAACAAAGGAAAAATCAAAAACAAAAATAAAAAACTGGCAACATGGTGAAGAAGAAAAAGGTAAAGGAAATGGTACATTTTATTGTGGGGTGGGGGTGAAAGCACTAGCTAGGATTTGAAATAAGCATAGAATTAAAATTTTTAGCACACGTATGAACTTCATACAAAGGAATGAGAAGCAAAGAGACTGAAAACAAGAAAGATGCCTTGGATTAAAAAAATCAACATAATAATGAATGCAGTTACCTAATGTGTGTGTGCATGTGCGTGTGTGTGTGCATGGCTTATGCACACATACATGTGGAGAATAAATGTCTGAAAATTTGGCATTTTACAACGATTAGGAACTAAATTTATTGTTTGAATACTAATTTAGAGTACTGTTTAGAAAAAACATTTACGAGTTTTTTGTTCGTTTTCCTTTTGGAAATCACACCAAACCTTTATGTTAAATATTGTCCTGATTTCCTGTATCCAGATTTCTTCTACTCATTTCTGTGTCCTGGGCAACTCGCCCTATTGAGAAATTGCGCTTAGTGGATGATACTGTCATTTAACAAGTAAGTCTAATTGACTTTAGCCATTAATATTCTGCCAATATTTAAAAACTCCTCTTTGAATATCACCTAGTCATTTTTTGTTGGCTCAAATTCTTCACAGACTTAGAATCAAAGCAAAATCTGACTATATTTATATCTCTATCTAGACAAGAGAAATGCACAGCTGAAAGAAGGGTTTATTATGCTTTGAAATGGCACGGAACAAAGGGAAAGCATATAGGAAAGAGAAAAATGCCATGAGTTGGGGAGAAAGAAAAGAAAGATATAACCTTTGGTAACTTCATAATATTGTGCAGGGAAAGAAACCTTCCTTTCTATTATTTTAAATAATCTTCATAGCAGCTTTGTATACATAGTACACAGACTTCTGGTCCCTATATTATAAAATAGGAAGTACCCTGGTTTTTGAACAGTGGAGCAATAAGATAAAACAAAGTCAATAGAAGAGTTTTTCTATGCGTAAATTAAATAGGGATGAGGTAATGATGAGGTTCATGACAAGAAGTTATCATAATAAGGAAAATTAGGCCTTAGATAAAAATGCTTTCTGGAAAAATACTGCACTAAAGCTATCACTCCTTTCTACCCTCACCACATAGCTAGAAATGGGATAGCATTTTCTTTTATCACTCTTCTGACCCTAAAATTGCCCTACTTCCAAACTGAATAACAGTTTTGAAATTTCTCTCTCCTCAAATTTGGCCCAAGAAAATCATCCGAGTTTATGTGCAGAGATTATTTTCTTGACAGAATTCTCTAGGTTAGGTCAAACTTTGTGGTTTCTCTCCTACTTTTCTGAGATTTCAAATCTCTTGATTTTCTATTAAAAATAATCTTAACGTGAGATCCCCTTGTATTTTTTTTAAAGATTTTATTTATTTATCTATGAAAGACACAGAGAGATTCAGAGAAAGAGGCAGAGATACAAGCAGAGGGAGAAACAGGCCCCATGCAGGGAGTCTGACCTGGGACTCAATCCCAGGTCTCCAGGATCACCACCTGGGCCGAAGGCAGGTGCTAAACCGCTGAGCCATCCAGGCTGCCCAGATCCCCTTGTATTTGTAATAAAAATTATATCCAGTACTTTTAATATGAATAATATTTACCTTAAATTATCAAAACATTAGTGCTTTGCATAATTTTTTCCTTGTATTTTTCTTTTCCTGCCGTTCTTCACTGAGTGACTTAAAACAGTTTGAGAATAAAAGAAATGTACTGAAGCTGACAGTTGACTTAGTTTTATAACTAAGTTATGACTTTGCTGCCCTACTTGTGGTGTGGCAAAGTTCTGAAATTAAGTTTTGCCGTGGAAATTCTTACAGAACATTAACTGAAAGGTATATGTGGATTAATTGAAATTGGCTTATTCATTGGGACAAACTAGTTTAAAATGCGTTCAGAACTACTGTCTTTTCAGGTTGGCCATCAGCTCTTCCTTTAATTTTACCATGATTGGTGTAGTTAACATGTGAAAATTTATTCTAATAATCAACTAGAATGTCACATATGTGGAAATGAATGTCACAGTGTCTAAAACATAATAAATATTCTTTCTTCTACCATCCTGACATGAGTTTTCTTTCTAAAACATCCTCAATGGTGATCTAGCTTCTTCTGAATAAATCCATCCAACAAGCGTCTTGTTTCATTATTAAAACACTCTCATTGCTAGAAAACTCTTTCTTTATTAAAATTTAAATTTGACCCTCTCTTCCAACAACTGATTCTAGTCCTCTTACAGAGAAACTCAAATCAGATTATTTGAAAAAATATGTTTCCAAAACCAAACACTACTAGTTCCTTTAAATGATCTTCATTAAACAATTCAGATTTCATACCATCCTTTAAGTTATAGTTACAAAATGGTAAGCTGGAATTGGATGATAAATACACACTGCATTTGCCGCTTTCATGGCACGTCTCCAGCTGTGGAAAATATGACTTTAGATTCTCGCTTAATAGAGCATTCCAGGCAGCAATTGTGTAGGTAAATTGAAACTGATTTGCCATCTTGGATAGTTTAAAAATATCATTTTAAAATTAACATAATAAGGTTCAAAGATTCTTAGTAAATGACTTAAACCCATGAAGCTAATTATGAAGACTTGTGTCTACTTCTACTTCAATTTCATTGTCTATTTTTTTCTGATTATACTCCAGTACTTCCCCATCTGTTAAAATCAGTGATTTTTTTCTTTTTTTTTTTTTTTTTTTGCAGCAGTGCTTGTAATATAAAAAAAAAAAATCTAGGGAAACGTGTTTATAAGGGAGAAAATGGTTGAACACATTATAGTGTTCATTCTACTTATATAAATAATGAGGTTTATGTGAATTAACTTTAAAAGATGTAATAATAAATGAAAAGAGAGATCCAGGGCAATGTATAATTTAAATTTTATCCAAAAAATACTTATGCTTATTTATATTCTGGTGTTTATCACTCTACTTATGTTTACATATATACTGGTAATATATCCCATAGGTGATGTCTATGCACGAAAGATAATGTTAGCAAGACTGATTTTGTTTTAAAATAACAGAAGTAAAATTTTAAAAACTTAAAAATAAAAGAGAGGAAATGTATATGATTTTACTCATGTGTGGAATTTAAGACACCAACAAATGAACAAAGAAAAAAGTGACATACAAAAGAACTAGACTCTTAAATACAGAGAACACACTGGTGGATGGGGGTTGATCAAGAATATACTTACTAGGGCAGCCCTGGTGGCTCAGTGGTTTAGCGCCGCCTTCAGCTCAGGGCCTGATCCTGGAGTCCCAGGATGGAGTCCCATGTCAGGCTCCCTGCATGGAGCCTGTTTCTCCCTCTGCCTGTGTCTCTGCCTCTCTCTCTCTCTGTGTGTGTTTCTCATGAGTAAATAAATAAAATCTTAAAAAAAAAAGAATATACTTACTAGGATGAGAGCTGAGTCATGTATAGAATTGTTGAATAATTATATTGTACATCTGAAACTATTGTAGCACTATATGTTCATTATATGTCAATAAAACTTATTTTTAGTAAAACTGAAAAAAAGAGAGAGACAGTAGGCAATGTTTGCCTCATGAAACTAAAAATTTTCATGCCGTGCTACATGTAGTCATAACTGATGGAATGAGACCACTTGGCCTTTGTTTTGTGATTTGCCGGCTTCACTTCTCTATCATGTTATTCTCATCTTCACCCTGGGCAAGGAGCTTCTCTGGTTGACTAGAAAGTAACGTCACAATCAGCTATAGTGACACCCTGATAACATTCCACAGTCCCCGTGGAAGTGAGAACATTGTTTTGTGTTGCCCATAGAAATATCCCAAGGATGATTGTTCCTGGAGACACAAGATCTTGTAGATTGAAAGATCTCTAGACATTTTTCCATTTTTACAATTCTTCCTTCAGCTGGAAAGAGAATTTGTATCTCTCATTATTGCTTCTCATGTGTGGCCCTTGAAGGTCTGGCTACTCTTTTCAACAAAACAATTTATGCATATTTAATAAATTTCCTTAATAAAAGAATGGAAATTCTCTCTCTCTCTCACTGTCTCCAGCCACATACATTATGCATGCTTGATATTTGTGTGTTTCCCTGGAGAAAAAAAAAATGTCTTTCAATTCCTTAAATGTAAAAAGAATATCAGTTGGATTTCACAACTGCCAATTTTCTGGTTTATATAAGAAGGGTTCCTCTCATAGTTATTTGTCAGAATTTGGCCAGGTAATAATTTCTCCTTTTGTCTGTTCCTTCTAAGGTGGTAGAGTTCTTCACTGTTCAAATATTAGAAACAAGAGAAAAGGGATCCCTGGGTGGCGCAGCGGTTTGGCGCCTGCCTTTGGCCCAGGGCGCGATCCTGGAGACCCGGGATCGAATCCCACGTCGGGCTCCCGGTGCATGGAGCCTGCTTCTCCCTCCGCCTGTGTCTCTGCCTCTCTCTCTCTCTGTGACTATCATAAATAAATAAAAAATTAAAAAAAAAAAAAAGAAACAAGAGAAAAAACTCAATAGCAGAGGATACAGAAAACTCTACAGATAATATGTACTATTATATAAAGCGTCTATTAGACGATAAAATAATTTGCTTAAAAGCCCTTTTGACATTTCTATCTCATGTTGTTCTGAACTCTTTAATGAGTGTTTTAGAAAAGAATTATAGGTTGATTCCTTTTTCTATCACTATGGTAAGCTCGATGTACCATACACTTAAAACAATGAATAAGATATGTAAAATATTTTTCAAATTGTTGGTTAGACTTGAAAGCAAAATAATAATAATAATAATAATAATAATAATAATAATAATAATAAAGGTCCACAAAAGATAGATAAATAGAAACATAGAAAAGTGAGAAAGTGAAGTTTGCATCTGTTTGGAGAAATCTGTACCTCTTAAAGGAGGAACTCACTTTAAAATTAGCCTCAAATATTCACATACAAAAGATCCATATCCACATATGGAGCATGAATCAAGAATCATAAACGAATTACAACAAACAAACAAAAACCAACCAACCAACCAACCAACCAAACAAACAAACAAACAAACAACAACCAAGCCCTGATTCGAGAACCAGGTAAACAACAAGTTAGAGAATCAGAAATTTTTTGAGATTGTATCTTGTTTGAGAAGAGGAATACAAAGCAAATTACTAATCTGGACTTGTCGAAGTACATACAAAAAGTCTAATAAAATATCTATAAAATTTCTAATTAAAGCCCAGAAATAAAAAGTATAATTACCAGAGTAATAACAAAAAAAAGTTAAGCAAACACAAAGTCAATCAACCCAACCTAAAGGAAGAGTGAAGAAAAGGAATGCAGGGGGGAAAAATAACCCAAATACAAAGTAAGATTGTGAAACAAATCTGAATAAATCAGTATTGACAAAAATTATAAGCAGAATAGGAAGACTGTAAAATGTTAAACTTTTATGTATCTAAAACAGATTCAAAATATGTAAATAAAAACTTGACAGAAATATAAGGTGAAATATATGAATCCACTAAAATTGTGAGTTTTAACACAACCACCTGAGAAATAGATGTACTAAGCAAATTTCAATATTCTTAGAGTGACATGTATTATCTAAATGTTTGTATTAATTTTTGAACTCTTATTGGCCTTGTGACTACTCACAATCATGAATTTTTGTTGTGGTTGGAGCTCCAACTTTTAGAGTTAAAGGTATAAAGAGGCTTTGTTCTTGTGACCCTGCTACTGGCTAATATTTTGTAATACTAAGTACCAAATAATACTTTAAAACCGAATAAAGTTGTAAATTCAAACAGCAATAAGACCTAGGATTTTCTTGTGAAACCTAAGAGCAAAATGATCTACTACTCTTCTTTTCAGTTGTGATAAACATTTTATATTAAATTTTATATTTTTAAAAATCTTTTTGAGGCATAATACAGACAAAGCACTCTTGCTGTGTGCTTTAGTTATTGGAATAATTTAATTCCTCTTAGAGTTTAACTTAAATTAGGATATACATAATACATTATCTATGCTGAAGTAGTTTAAATTAATTTATGACATTATAACATAGAAAAGCAATAATGAAAGTTAATGAACTAAGCTTCCAATTTGGTGGTTCAAAAATAAATAATAAAATAGATATACATATACATAGGTCAATAGTAAAGAGAAGAGCAAATATTAATAAAATAGAACAGAAGATACAAATGAGAGCCATAAAGACACACTATTTTTTTAGAGTTTAGCAAAATAGATGAACTTCTTAAAAATGTATGCAAAATTATGCATTCTTTAAAAATAATAAAAACTGAATCAAGGAATACAAATAAAAAATTATATTTCTATTAAAAATAATATCTAAAATCTTAAAATAGCTGCCTCAATGTTTTAAAAAGAGAATTTTATTATATGCTCTGTTAAAAGATAATTTCATTCTAATACAAACTTTCTCAAAGAATAAAATAAGGTACTCTTCCTAAGTTGTATAATCATCCTGGCGTTGCTTTATATGTCAACACACAAGGATGATAAAGGAAGGAACAAAACAGTTCAGGCTCACAAATACTGATACAAAATCTTTAATATAAATGTTGGCCAAAAAAAAAAAAATCAGTAATATCTAAATATGTAATGGTCAAACTGATTTTGGTCCAGGGTGTAAAAGCAGTTACACGTCAGAAAATTTGAAAATATAATTCACTTCATTTAACAGATTTTATTTTATTTTTTTCACATTTAACAGACATCTAGATAGATTGCAAAAGAAGTTCTCTCCAGACATTTCTAAATTCTTATGTTCATAGCTACTCAAGGTAAAGGGAGGTTAATTGATCTTAGTCATTCCAAAAAAAACAACAGGATTGTTACCTCTTACAGGGCAAAATCCTTTATTGCAATACTAGCCTTAATCACAGTTTTTTTTTGTTTGAAATAAAATCAACCTCTGGAAATTCATTTAACCCTTAAAATTTCTTCACCATAAAAGAACACTTTTGTTAATGAAGAAGATGCATTGAGTCTTAACATTAAAGAGGTATCAACACACATGCTAGTCCCTTTGCCTCTGACAAAGGAATCCTGAGTTTCATTCCTTATCAGTCCGTTATTGAATCCCATGACCTTTTGGGAGTAAATTCTTCAGAAGTGCTGGATCTATTTCCTCATTTGCAAGAGTGATCCAGATCAAAAGTTTTCAAATATTGGTCAGCTAAACATTGTTGATCAGTTTGAAATGTTTACCAGTCTGTGGCATGATGCAAAAATATAAAATAGTCTTTCCTAAAGTTAAATCTATTCAACAGAAGCATTTATATTTTAATCTAAGATTTTACGTTTAATATATTTTGGGGAGGGAATAGTGTTGGTAAAATTTTTAACTTATTTGATCTTATTAATTGATAAATTAATAAGTCTTATCAAGCCTGTCCATATTTTGTGTGCTAATCCAAAGGAGTAATTGTGCAAAATAGAGTTATGATGGACTGGTAAACATTGTGCTTTAATATTTGGTATAGTAACAATTTTATAGTAACAGCTCCATCACCATGGGTAGAAGTTCAGCCTTCAATCTTTCTATTTTGAATGGATGTATGTATTTCCATTGATTCTAATTACCTACAAGGAAAATGAATGCATGCAGGAAAATATGATAATATTAGTCCCAAATGAATAGGTTCCTTAGTTTTCCATAGGCCTAGTCACACATTAGGATTTGTGGCAAGGCAATAACTCAGAATGGTAACAGAAATGAACTGCTATGTCTCAAACTCTACCTTACATTAGAGGCAAAGCCTTAGAAAGAAAATAATAAATGTGTTTTCCCATTGGGAAAGGCATTTATTTTTTGTGAGCACACAGGTATGCTCTTTAAACTCAAAAAAAAAAATTTCATGTAATGTGCTTTCTTTTATCCTGTTGGTTGTTCTCATGTGATGGTTGGAATTAACACAGCAGCACTACGGGAGGCCATCATCCTGGCTTTAAAGAAAAAGATGAGAGGATCAGAAAAAAAAAAAAAAATAAAGGAGGAAAGCTTTTATAGTGTGAGAGGAAACCACTTCAATGCTCAGGCCCTCATAAAAGCCATTTAAAGGATGAAAAGACATACTATGAGTTCTATTAATAGTACATTTAATGTATAAAGATGGGGCAACGGCCAGCAGAAATAATTAATATATTATGGACATTATTGTTATATGGACTTAAAATTTTGAAACTAATTACTAGGTTAGCATCTATTTTGAATGGAGAAAATACTGTTAGAAAGGGATGAATGATCATCCTTTTGTCTGAAAAAAAAATGCTGGCAAACAAAGCAAACCTTGTAAATACAAAAGTACTTGAGAAAGCAAAGCAATTTTACTTCATAAAGTATGAATCAATAAACATTCACTGGGCACCCACTCCATACAGGACATGAGACCATGAAACTGCTGATCCAAGCACCCTTCTTAAGGAAATTATTATGTCATGACAAACAAGTGGCAACAGTGAGCAATGTGAGATACATTATTAGGATAAAGTCTGCTATGGATCCTCAGTGGGGTAAATGTTTAAACAGTTCGTGGAGGGCAGTTATTCACTAGAGAAAACCACATGGGAGACATGAGACTTGAGAGCTGAATTACATAAAAAGGTTTGGTTAGAATTTGGGCAGAAAAAAGATGTCTAAGGAAGGGGAAAAACAGCGAATTCATGGAGCTGAGCAGGGAGTAACTGGTAAGAGGAGATTGAAAGTACAGTAGTCCAGTTGGAACAAAGAACACTAACCTGTAGGTATTCTTCTTTTTTTTTTTTTGATAAATTTCTAAAAAAAAAAGAAAAATCATAGAAAATAGAATTGTATGCTTATAAGAGTTTATGCTCCCAAACTTTCCCATTCATGACATATTCCAAATTTCTGGCCACTTTTGAGTTTGTCTTTCAGATATTTTCAATGTCTTTATGACTATATGTACTGTCTCACATGTTTATACATATATCATTTTATTAGATTCTGTTTTTTAAATCCCTTAAACATTTTAACAGTAAATAATAGTTATATTTCCTTCTCTTTTACATTGTGCCTTTTAACAACTGCTTAGTATTCTTTTCTATGTATACACTCTAATCAAGCAATCTGTATCTCACTGATTAACACAGGCTATTTCTGAGATTTTGCTCATACAAACAATATTAGTTTGAATAAAAAAAAAAAACAAAAGCATTCATATGTATGTAGGCAACTATGTGAGTATTTTTAGAAGTGGAATTAATGAATCAAGGCAAATTCCATTTTAAACTATAATAAATATTGTACCAATTTTTAACCTGAACAACAGTGTTACAGAAGCATAGATGTAGAGTTTCAGACATTACATATATATTGTTGGAGCAAAAGCTAGAGTGAGAAGCTGGAAGATCCCTAGGCCAATCTTTTGAATCTCTTTTAATGGATGCAGACCCATGAAGTTACAAGCATCCTTGGGATGCCAGTCTATAATAAGCAGCAACCTACATAGCCATGGTGGCATCTGTAGCACCTTTATTTTTCCTTTCTGCAAGTTCACAAAGTTGTCTTTGACATGAGAAGTAATTGTTAACCAAACTAGGAAGAGAGTAGGTCCCGGATCAAGTGCAGGCCCTTCAGGAATGGTGTCCATCACAGTGAGCTGAGCTTTTGGATTATTAATTCTCATAGATGGACTGAAGCAGTAGAATAATTTCTACACAAGAAGTCCAGTCTCATAAGAGAGACAAAGCTGAGCAACTTTGGTTCCCCAATGCATTTCTCCTCCCATTGTTCTGGTTCCATTCTCTGGCCTTTATATTCTTTTTTGGGGTATAACAATTTCTCCACTTTGCATTTTTATCTTATTTAATTTTTAATTTTTAAAAAAGATTTTATTTATTTATTCATGAGAGGCCGGGAGGCGGGGGCAGGCAGAGGCAGAGCCAGGATCCCTGTGGAGCAGGGAGACCAATGCCGGAGTCAATCCCAGGACCCTGGGAATCACGACCTGAGCCGAACACAGAGACTTAACCAACTGAGCAATCCAGGTGCCCTTCCACTTTGCACTTTCAATGAGTTCTGTAAAATTGTCCAAGTGGAAAGAAAGACTATATGAGAAAATCCACTCATCCGGATTCCAGGGAAATTTTGGTTTAAATAGTTTGAGGCTAGATAAATAAAACAAACCTTTTTTTTTTTTTTTTTTAAAGAACAATAGAAGACTTCATAACATAAAAGAATGAGGTACAGATAAGACAATATTTTAGGTATTTTTTACTTTGATGTATTTCAATGAAACATGGTTTTTTATGACTGAAATAAAGGAAAGTTGATATATACAATGAGGAGGAGTGAAAAAGTGAGAAAAGGAGGGGAGAGGCAAGCAGAAAAAGAAATTAATTCCCAAATGGAATAAGGGAGGAAGGTCTTACAAGACAAAAATTAATCATACATTTAAGAAAATGAATTTAAAACAGAAAAAATATCAGAATAGAACTATGTCAACAGAACAATGGATATGAAGGACAAAAATGATAAAATCTCTTAGAATTCTGAGGGCAAGACAAAGAGATGGAAGCAGTCAGGACTATATTTTTATTTTTAAGTAGAGATGCTACCTACCTACTTACTTGGTTAATTGGTTCTCCATTAAAAAAATGAAAATGTTGAAATAAAACAAATAATTAGAAACATAACCAATTGGGTAAGAATGGGAGGGGAGGGTAAATTTTGAATGTTGACCTCTGTGTGTACAGACCTAGAGTTCAATACGTACCAGGCAAAATTCCTGGAGTGAGAAAAGCATGTTAAAGGAAGACAGAAACAAAAACAAAAACAATCTCATTTGTATCTTTATAAAAGTCTTT
Source organism: Vulpes lagopus (assembly GCF_018345385.1). Taxonomy (NCBI): domain Eukaryota; kingdom Metazoa; phylum Chordata; class Mammalia; order Carnivora; family Canidae; genus Vulpes; species Vulpes lagopus. Next base: position 10,708,676 of record NC_054846.1, on the reverse strand, counting down.
TACTTCAAGAACAATAAATATTATATGACTCTTCTAGAAATATAAGTTAAAAAGGAAAGAAGAAATGTTATAAATATATAGACTATTAACAGACAGGATTCTGAATGTCAGAAGAAATACTGAAACCATGAAATGGCAAGACCAAAAACAAAACAAAACAAAACAAAACAAAACAAAAACAAAAAAAACCCAAGAAAACAAAACCCAAGGACTTTAATAACAGTAGAATAAAGGACAGGACAGGATTTGTCTTTCTCTGTCTGATTTATTTCACTTAGCATAATGCTCTCAAGTTTCATCCATGTTGCTGCAAATGGCAGGCTTTGTAGAATATATTTAAAAAAAAAGGCAACCCTCCCCCCCCACCACACACACACACCCCCCAAACCCCAAACATGGAACTCCTAGAAAGAGATCAGACGTATCAGAGGTTATCAGAGGTGTGTGGGAGAAGGGAATTGGAGGCAGGTGGTCATAAATTACAAACTTCCAGTTACAAGATAAGTACTGGGGATGGAATGTTAACTATAGCCAGACTATGATGGTGAGGTACATTTGAAAGTTGCTGATAGAGTAAATTCCTAAGAATTCTTATCATAAGAAAAAAAGCAACAACAACTTTTTCCTCTCTCCTCTTTTTTTTTTTTTTTTGGTAACTACATAAAATGATGGCTGTTAAGTCAACATGGTAGCAATCCATTGGCAATATATGTAAAAATAACTATTACATTGTACATCTTACACAGTGCTGTCAATTATATCTCAATAAAGCTAAAAGAAAAACAAATAAAAGGACAAGAATGGGCAATTCATTAAAAGAATGACAGAAAAAAAATCAAATCTCTCAAATAGGATAATGCTTCAAAAATGCTGCAACTAAAATAAAAAGTTGCTACTTTTCACTGCTATATTGACAATAATCAAGTGTTTGCTACTGTCCAGTGTTTTTAAAAAGTCACAGGAAAATCACATAAAAGATCATTGTTGTTAGGGTCACACAGATTTGTTTGCACCTCCTAAGGACTGAGCCCTGATTTTCCTTTGAGATTTGAGCAACAGCTGATATTTTAAACTTGAGAAGGAAACATTAATCAATGGGAAAAAATATGAAAGGTTGCTGGGAGGGCCAAGATGGAGTGGGATAGCACACAGTTTTAGGATATCCAGATGTCTGGGTGCCCTCATCTCACTCTAGCAAAACCTGGTCTGTTAAAAGGATGGAATATCTTAGTTAAACCAGCTTCTACTTTTTTTTTAAAAGATTTATTTATTTATTTGAGAGAGGGAGAGTGAGAGTGCACATGTGCAAGTAGGGCGAGGGGCAGGGGGAAAGAATCTCAAGCAGATTCTCTGTGGAGCCAGATGTGGGGCTCTGTCTCAAGATCCATGAGACCCTGACTTGAGCTGAAACCAAGACTCAGAGACATCTAACTGCTGAGCCCCCCAGGGGATCCCCAACTTCTACTTTTTGCAAAATAAGGATATAATTCATAAATATGTCAGGAATTCCTCTGCTGAGAAAACTGTTATCTTTGACAGAACATCCAAGTTGGTTTCCTGGAGTTGAATTAATGCAGGTCAAGTACATGGGAGATCCCATAGTGAGAATAGTAAGACTGCCAAATGCAATTTACTCTTTATCCGTATTCTTTGAGACATTCCTGGATCTGCCAAAAAATAAGAAAATAAAAATAAAATAATTGCAACTGTTGAGTAGCAGGTTTAAAGTTGATTATTCTTGATGGTTATCAAGATTTATTCATTACAAAACAAAACGTATGTGTTCTTACAATTTGGTTTGTCTTTTTATGCACTTTAACTTTACCAAAATGGCAAAGGGAACAAATCACTTACTATTTTAGTTGTTTTTGTCATTTTAAAATTATTACTAAAAGATATTTATTTAAAGGTCTTTGAATAAAGGCAATGATTTAAGGCTTTTCCTGTTTCAGCACATTGAACTAAGGCCTTTATTGGAAAGGGGAACAGCAATATCCTAAGAAAGACCTGCCAAAGTGACAGCAAGCAAAAAAGCATTTAGTTTGCATTCTCTAATTGTTTTTTTCTTTTTCAGCTAATTCATTATTATCTAATGGAGGAATAGAGCAAAAAATAAACTTAGTGCTTGAATATATGAGCTCTTCTTTTTCTTCTTCTCTTTCTTCTTTTCTTCTTCTTTTATGCCAAGGTTATTGCTAGTCTCAGACCAATAGAATGAACCCCTAAAAAGTGAAATTATATCAAAATTCCATAAATGTAGAGGGATAGACCTTATTAGGAAACTACACTTTTTAGGGCCAGTCTAGGCAAAATAAAAAGTAGTTTTTATTTACTGTAAGAAGGACCTTTGAACATGAATCTTTTTTTATTGAGGCAAAATTTACGTAAATATGTACGCATCTTAAAGTGAACAATTCAGCACATTCATAAAGATGTGCAGCTATCACCTCTATTTAGTTCCAAAATATTTTCATCACCCTAAAATGATTCTACACCCATTAAATTATTGCCCATCCTCCCTGTTCCCATCCTTTGGCAACCACCAATCTGTGATCTGTCTCTATGGTTCTACCTATTGTGGATATTTCATACAAGTGGAGTCATACAATGTTGACATTTCATGTCTGACTTCTTTCACTTACATAACATTTCTGAGGTTCATCCACATTGTAACATGTTCCATTGCTTTTCAGGAGTGAATAATATACCATTGTTTGTATATACTATAATTTGTTTATCTACCAATTTATTGACCCACGTTTGAGTTGCTTCCACTTTTTGGCTCTTGTGAGTAGTGGTGCTATGTCTGAATGTGTATCTGTTTAAATACCTGTTTTAAATATCTAGCATATATGCCTAGGAGTGCAGTTGTTGGGTCGTATGGTAATCTGTGTTTAATTTTTTTTGAGGAATTAATAAATTGTTTTCCACTGTGACTGAACCACTTTACATTCCTGCAGCAGTTATGAGGTTTCTAATTTATCCATGTGTTTGCCAAGACTTGTAATTTTCTATTTATTTGCTTCTGGACATCCTAATATGAGTGGTGCCTTGTTGTGGTTTTGATTTGCATTTTCATAATAACTAATAGTATTGAACATCTTTTCATATACTTTTGGTCCTTCGTATATTTTCTTTGGATTAATGTCTATTTGAACCCTTCTTGATCATTGTATTATCTAGTTTGTCCATTTAAAGAATCAGGCTTTCTTTTCCTGTTGAGGTATAAGAGTTCTTCATATATTCTGGACACTAGACAGATCCTTATCAGGTAAATCATTTGCAAATATTTCTCCCTTTCTATAGGTTTACTTTTTCACTTTCCTGAGAGCATCTTTTAATGTACAAAAGTTTTTAATTTTAATGAGGTGCAATTTATCTACATTTTCTTTTGTTGTTCATGTTTCTGTTGATATATCTAAGACTCCATTAACAAATCCAAAGTCAGGAAGATTTGTTGCTATTTTTTTCTAAGAGTTTTATAGTTTTAGCTCTTATATTCAGATCATTGATGTATTTTGAGATTTTTGTTTTGTTTTGTTTTGTTTTTGAAAGAGGGCATGAGCAGGAGAGGAGGGGCAGAGGTAAGAGGCAAGATTCCTCAAGCAGATTCCCTGAGGAGTGCAGAACCCTAAACAGGGATCGATCTCATGACTCTGAGATCATGACCTGGTCTGAAATCAAGAGTTGGACCATTCAAATGAGACACCTAAGCACACACTCAGTTGATTTTTGTATTGTATGGTGTAAGGGTCCAATTTCATGCATTTGGCTATAGATATCCAGTTGTCCCCACACCATTTGTTGAATGATGACAATTCTTTTCCCATTTAATAATCTTGGAATTCTCATTAAAGATCAATTAGCTACAGATGAATGGGTTTATTTCTGAACTCTCAATTCTATTCCATTGGCCTATATGTCTGTTCTTGCTCTGGTACTCCAATGTTTTGATTATTGTAGATTTGCAATAGGATTTGAAATGCATAAATGTGAGGTTTTTTCAGGTTTGTTCTTTCTTTTTTTACAATATGGTTTTGACTATTTGAGATTTCTTAAGAGTCCATAGGAATTTGAGGCTTGCTTTTTCATTTCTGCAAAGGAAAAAAAGGCTGTTGAAATTTTGGTAGGTATTGCCTTCAAGGTATAGATTGCTTTGGTAATATTGCCCTCTAAAGAATATTGTCTTCACTACATGAACACTACATGTCTTTCCATTTACTTAGTTCTTATCTAATTTTTTCCAAAAATGTTTTCCAGTTTTGAGTGTCATTTAGTTCCTTGATTAATTCCTGGGTAATTCATTATTTTGGATGTTATTATAAATGGATTCATTTTATTAATTTTCTCTTAAATGTTTATTTCTGGCATATGGAAGTAGAACAGATTTTTACATGTTAATCTTATACTCGGTAAATTTTCTGAATTTTTCTATTAGCCCTGATAGTTTTTGTGGGTTCTTGGGTATATTTATACTCATATATATGTATGTGTGTGTGTGTGTGTGTGTGTGTGTGTATCATATATACATGTATAAAATCACATCATCTTTGAATAGAGATTGTTTGCTTCTTTTCCAACTTGGATGACTTCTCTTTCTTTTTCTTGCCTGTCTGCTTTGGCTAGAATTTCCAGATAATGTTGAACAGTAGTGTAGATAGGTATCCTTGCTTTTTCTCTGTCATTTAAAATGAGGATGTGGGGGTTTTTTATCTTAATTTTATTCATATGTGTGTTACACTGATTCGCTTTCTTATGTTGAACCAGCATTGCATTAGTGGGATAATAGCCCTGAGTCACAGTGTATAATAACCTTTCTAAGATGTAGTTGAAATTGTTTTGCTGGTATTTTGCTGAGAAGTCTTGTTCTTTATTCATAAGGGATATTAATTTTTTACAGAAAATAATCTCTTAATTCTTTAGGGTGCATTTTAAGGAGTACTCAAAACTATGAGAATACCAACAACTCTTTAAAAAGTAGTCAGAAGATATTAATAGACAGTTCACACACACACAAACTCAGAAATAAATCTCTAATATAATTTTGTATTAATCCTACTTATAATAAAAGATGAAAATTCAACCTTTACAAAGAAATCATTTTTCTAACCATTGTATTGACATACTCCTCCAATTGAAAGCATTCTCTATTGATGAAATTGGTGGTGGTGGGGGGTCACAGACATTCTTATATGTCATTGGTGGTCATATAAAATGGTATAACTTCTATACATGACAATTTGGCAATTTCTATCAAAACGGAAGTAAGTGAATCCTCTGACCTAGCAGTGTTACTTCTGTGCATTTTTTCTTTTGTCTTTTTTTTTTGCATTTTTCTTTAAATATAAGGACACAAATGAAAATTGTATATGAATAATTATAAATTATACTTACTCTTTGCAATATCAAAGATTAGCAACTAAATAAATATACATTAATACTAAGTCAATTAAATAAATATTTGAGTAATAGAATGCAACGCTACAATGATAAAATACAGACCTAAGTGCAAAAGAGCAAAGTAAAGAATGGTATATTCATATGTCACTATTTGTGTAAAAAAAGAATTCAGGAATTTAAATTGTCTGCAAGTTTCTCCAAGATGTATTACAGGAAGCACAAATGACCTAAAAGTCTTCATTACCCACTTGCCACTCAATCTTATTCATTATGTTTCTTTAAACATCTATGTGTAAAACTGTTTCTTTAAACTCTTTTATTTCTGTCTTTTTAACATGTTATATGTTGTTGTTTTGTACCACCTTCCCAAAAGCTATTCTGTGTCAAATTTTAATTGTGAAGAACAATTTAACTTTTCTTCCTTCAATTCTGAATTTCACACATGGTCTTTATAAGCATTAGAATCTCAGGAGAACATGTAAGACAAAAATATCCTTAGAGCTGTTGGGCTGGTGGTGCCAGCAAGAGGAGGCTGTGAACACTGATATGTGTTTTTTTTTCTTTCTTTTTCTTACCTTTCCTTTTTTTATTTTTTATTTTTTTGGTTTTTGTTCTTATCACCTACAGTTGAAAACTAAAGGGATCTGTCAAAAACTGAAACTATTAATATGAGTTTTGAATTCCATAACTAATCAGATCTAAAAAAAAATCAAATGCATTTATTTTTGTAGACCAAGGAAATTGAGCCAGAAAATATAATGGGACAAAGGTTATATGTACTTTAAACACATAATATGTTACTTATATAGCAATAAATGTTTAGAATCTTTATAAGTTAGACAGTGGAAAGGCCATGTTTGCTTCAGCAAGATGTGGGAAGTGTCAACACACTATGTACAAAGCTATTAAAGCACCAAACTTCTCTCCTAATGCCAAGGGTTGGGAAGGGAAGACTATTGTTGCAAAACCTGATTGAGTGGACACATTCTGGATATCTGGTCCTGATGATCTTGGTTAAATTTTGGCTGAGGGGAAAAAATCTTCTCAGTTGGAAAACCTGTCATCTTAATGATAAAGCTGCTCCCCTATAAGTGAGACTTATATTCACTATATTGAGAATTGCCTTGTTCTGGAAAAACCACCCAAAAGAAGTCTTTAATTATTCAAAAAAGAAGCAAAGTTTTGAGGTGGCAAACTGCCCCAGAGGGTAAAACAGAAATGACGACTACAGAATTGGCTGTACTTTTCTGTAAATATGGACTGATAGTGTCCTGTGGCTATAAATCATTGCTTGCTGATTCGGGGATATGGGTGGTTTGGTGTGAGCAGCTACTGACAAGATGTCAGAAATGAGCTGGAAAACAGAAATGCCTGCATTTCTTCTTCAAGTGGTTTTGTGAAATTTTCATGAGTAGTCTTGCTTCTGGTCTTAGGTGACAGCACATAATGGGGAAAAATCTATTTTCCTCACTAAGATATGGCACCTAACACTATTGTCCTTATAGGAGTGACAGCTTTGGGAGATGCATATGAAAACACTTTTGAATGAACTTTGTTGTCAGAGAGGGCTCAGCCCAGAGGTAAAAGCAGGGCAGCACAAGAGTGGGAAAACATAAAAAAAAAGGGGATTTTTTTCTGAACAATGTGAGTCTCCCTGAATTAACTTGTAGACAGTGTGAGGGACACCCAAGTTCAAAGATTGGATACTCCAAATTCTTATATTCTGAAGTATTACAGAAATCAGATCTTGGTTCATACTTGCCCTCCAAAAGACCTGTGTTTATAGGTTAAAGAACATTACAAATTCATTTGAAGTCAAAAGGAGGATAGAATAAAGAGAAAATAGAAATCCCTCGTCTGAAACTGAACTACTAGAGACAGTGAAGATCTCTGTTGTCCTCAGTTCGTTTTCTGATTTGAGAACATTCCAATCAGAGTCACCGTGTTTTCTGTTCCCCCAAGAAGTCTGTAAGATGGAAAATAAAGTTCAGCTAACCAGCTATCTTCCTGATTGCACTTCCCACAGATAAATCATGTTAATTATTTCTTGTGTATGAGTCAGAAAATTTATGTTAAACATCGATGTTTGTTCTTTCTAAAAGAAAATATTATACTATTCATACTAATTTATATCTTGCTGTGTTGCTCAATTTGTTGGAAATCTCATAGTACCATAATTAGATCTGTTTCTTTCTTCTTAGTGGCTATATTGTATGTTTTGTATATATACATCTTTATTTATTTCACTGGTCCTTATTAGTCAAGCTTTGGGGTTTTTCTAACTTAAAGCATTAAAAAAATTAAGTTGGATCCTCATTTTACATCAAAAATGAAATAATAATAATAAAAGAGGAATAGATATTTAATAATCCAGAGAAGGTTGTTGATCAAATTTAGGGAAGAATAATAAATTTATTATTATTATAATTAAATTGAGCCTATAGCTTAGTCAAAAAGAAAAGACTGACTTTCAAATTTTGTATAGATCATTATTTTACCCAAAAAAAATTATTTTTTAATTTTTTATTTTTTTAAAATTTTAAATTGCATTACAAAACACCCCAACATTTACAAGAGTAATTTCTGGATGCCATTTAAAAGAATAATAGCATTTGGGCAATATTATATCAAATATTTAAGTAAGTGAATTAGTCCTAGACTATTTAAATAACTCAATGACATTTATAAGAAATCCAAGTTCCCAAGAGAGAAGTGGACAAAGTGCATTTCCCAAAAGAAGAGATAGTTATGGTAAATGCATACTATGTTAGTCTCACTGAAAAATAACAAATTAAATCATGGCAAGCCAACATCGAGAAACAATATGAAACCAATAAATATGATAAATGTAATGCTCAGAAATAATGCAAACCTTTATGATATAATCTGAAGAAACTGAATACAAAAGAGCAATCATTCAATGTTAACGATTAATTATATATTCAACCTAAGTCCTAGAAATAAAGTGCGAAAATAAAAGTAGTTGTTTTATGACATGATTATGTGTAATTACTTAAATCTTTAAATATTATGTTGTGTGTCATTCTTAATTTTAAAAATAAGAAGAAGATATGTTTAGGTATGAAGTTCCTAGCTCTGTCATCTACCTTTAATCCTTCAGCATTCTGTAAGACTCGATTCTCAATTTCATCTCATTAGGCAATACTTTACTTGATGTCAGGGAACATTTCTAATTAATCTTAGTGGCCTCAATACTTCACAGAGTGCAGGCTTGTGAGAGAAGCAAAATACACAGTAACTACAAGTATATAAACTGACAAATTTCCCATTTTTCCAAAATAAATCTGTTAATATTTTGGTTCCTAAATGCCGTGGAGAATTTTTTAGGAACGGTAAAGTGAATATAGAGCTTTTCAGAGGACAAGTGACATCTTTTTCTGAAAAATCTCTGAAAATTAATAGAAAGTAGAGAAAAAACCAAAACAGGAGACAGTACATGTTACTCAATGCATTCATTTGCCAGGGCGGGGCTGCCACAACAAAATTCCAAGGGCTGGGTGGCTTAAACAGTTCAAACTTATTTTCCCTCAATAGTGATAATTAAAAGTCTAAGATAAAAGTGTCAGCAGATTTGGTTTCTCCTGAGGCCTGTCATTGGCTTGCGGGTGGCTGCCTTTCACTATTTGCTCTTATGGCCCTTTCTCTGTGCATCCCTGGTGTCTGTTCCTTTTCTTAGAGTGACACCAGTCATATTGAATTAGGGCTCCACCCTGTGACCTCACTTACCCACAATTACCTCTTCAGAGGCTCTATCTCCAAATACAGTCATATTGGGTTATGATTTTAGGGGGAACACATTCATAACATACAGTGTATTTAAGCGCTTGCATTTAAAAAATCATCCCTTTAAGATATGTTCATTTTACAAAGATACAATAAACATCTATTTATTATAACTTTGAAGATAGTATCAAAAGTTAACATATCAAAATCTTTGTGAATAGAAGTTTTGGGCCTAATCTCTCTCTCTCTCTCCTCTGTAATTCCTTCAATGAGCTTCGGGAGTTGCCACTAAAGAGGACAGGCAGTGTAGATCCAGGAAGTCCTGAGCAGTTTCCGCCCTCCAGTGAAACTTGGGCAATGGGAAACATGACAGGAGGGAGGTGAGCAGATACACTCCTCATTTCTTTTCTCTTTGGTGAACATCACTTAGCATCACACTTGGTTCCTGCTGGAAATCCTTCTGGGGAGATCTCAGGTGTTTTGAGAGCTCATCCTGTGAGTGACTCTGTATATATCCCTCTTCATGGCTGAGGCTATCCTGTGGCCAGTTAGTAATACTCTGCATTACGTTTCATTTTTTTCCTTTGCTTTATTTCACTGCATGTTTTCTTCTTAGGTTTGCACTTCCCAGAGTATCAACATTTTAAGGCCTAGCTCAAGTTCTAATTCCAATTCTGACAACAAGAATTAATACAGTTAGTATGGGGAATGGTTCTAGAAAACCAGTCTTTGGAATGAGATTTGGGAGTAGCATTGCTCACCTATCTGAAATTACCCATTGTGGGTGGTAAACAGGGATGAAAACTCTAGGAAAATAGCTGCACCACCATTACATAAGCTTTTCCCTCTGTTTGACTGAGAGTAAGTGCAAATAGAAGGAAGTACAGGGAGAGCAAAGGGTTGTGGCACCTAATGAACAATGGGACAATTATAAGAATTGTGAAATAAGATGAATACTTTCTGTGCCAACCAAGAGATTACAAAAAGAGAACACTAGGCTTGGGAGAGTACATTTCCATTGTAGGGTAGGCTCTGAAAGTCACGTGACTTCTGGAAGCTTTAGACAGCCACTTATTTCTGACAGCTTCTGGCAGACTTTGCTGAAAATCTGGGCGACAGTCTGATCATAAGGGAAACAGATCTGAATGACTAGAATGTGCTGACCTAGATCTCCTGTGTCATATCAAGGCCACGAGACGGGAAAAGTAGGATCCACAATCTGGAATGAACACATTTAGGATGACCGATCTCAGAATCTTGAACCCCCAAACTATCCTGAATTCTAGTTTTCACCAGAAGCAGCCCCTTCTCACCATATGAGCCTTTTTGTCAAATCTGACAATTGAAGCCAAGATTCAGCACTGTCCAAATAGGTCATTACAAGCCCAGATCTAGGAAGAAAGCCTACAAGGGATTGTAGGATGGAACGAATCTGGAAGAACCATGCAGCCTGTGTCAAAGTGGATCCTGAGGGTGCTAGACCTGGGTAAAGCCGGTGAGGGACAATTCACAGGGAATCTCTTCCCAGAACTACTTCTGATACTAGCTGTCCTAGGTCAGATTCCCCAGAAACAGAGATTGACACAGACTTACATTAGGGTTATTTGCTTTGTCTTCCACACCTCCCCCCCCCCCCCCCCCCCCCCCAGGGCAGAAGATGAAGCACAGTGCAGAACTGGGAAGAGCCAAGCAAGAGTGTGATCTCGGGCAAAGTCTACATCTGGCCTGCTGCAAATAAATCACCCCAAAGGGTGCCTCCCCTTGCAGCAGAGGGTGCCAGTCTTTTATAATATCATGTCAGTGTTTGCTGTGGCTATTCAGAGAAGGAAGGGGAAGTCACCCTCTCTGGTAAGGCATTTTGTAAGCCAAGGGTGTTGTCTCAGAGAAGGGAGGTGTCTGTGACCCAAGGTCAAGTTACATTAACCAAAGCTAGTTAATGAGTGAATCCAGGAGAGGCCCAGCAGTATCTCTTACAGCATCTACTTGAGTGTCCAGAGCACATGGGAGAATGAATGTTTTATCTTTGTATATTTTCTTTTGCTACTGTAATTCCCACCAGGAAATAGACACCAGTGTGGGCTGAAAGAGTCAATACTACTAGATTTTTTCAATGCAGAGTCCCCTTGTTGACATAATTTATTAAACTGTGACAGAGACTTCAGGAATCCATACTTTGTTTCTGTATTTACCCAAATATACCCTCAAGAATTCAGAAATATTCAAAGCTGAGAAAGGCTACCCATGAAATAATATGATTCGGTTTGTAGTTTCAAGAATGCAATGTGCCAGGTGGGGATTTGTATAATAACATGAAGTCTTTTAGGTTTTGGATTATGAACCTTCAAAATAAGGTACTTATTTTGTATTAACAAGCCAAAATGCCACTAATATTTAGAAACGATTTTATCTTAAATGTTTTAAACTATCATGTAAAATATAAACCTACAATATTATTCCTGTAAGGCTAAAAACCATTAAGGATAGAGAAGATAAACATTTACTAAATTACCTTTATAGGTTTTATGATCTAAATTTCTTTTCTACCAATATAAATTTCCTTGGATTTCTCTGAAATATCAAATTTCATTTTTTTTCTTTTTTTTGCTAACTTTCCTGAAAGTAGCAACAGGTGAGAGTGAATTCTTTTTTTTTTTTTTTTTTTTTATAAAATTATAAACCTGGGGAGTAAGTTTTACAATCTATTTCTTTTTTTAATGAATATCCAAAGTATACCAACATAGAAAATTCACAAATTCAGATCCAATAAGTTAGAAGACTTTCAGTCAGTTATTTTTTAAACCTTTTTCTTTGGTATATCTGCTGATAGGGAGAATGATAAAAAATACATGGTCTCTGTTCAGACAATATGACTGAAGAGACAGACATGTTAAAAATATATAATTCAAGAAGATAATGTTAAGGACCATGAAGAAGATATGGATGAATTGTTATGGGAGCTCCAAAGGGAAAGATCTTTATCTAAAATAATCAGGGATCTTACTGCTTTTGAATGATTTTTATTTCAAACATTTTTCTTTACATTTTGAACAAATTTCAAACAAATAGTTTAAAAGGAAACTGTTGGGCAGCCCAGGTGGCTCAGCGGTTTAGCGCTGCCTTCAGCCCAGGGTGTGATCCTGGAGACCTGGGATCAAGTCCCACGTTGGGCTCCCTGCATGGAGCCTGCTCCTCCCTCTGCCTGTGCCTCTGCCCCCCTCTCTCTCTCTGTCTCTGTGTCTCTCTTGAATAAATAAATAATTTTTTTTAAAAAAAGGAAAATTTTCTCCTTTAAATAAATATATATAAGTAATTAATTTAATTAATAAGTGTATTGTAATTATTAATTTAGTTCATAATAATTGGTGGCATTAGTTTTCTGCCTAAGGAAGAGAAACTCACAAAATAAAGTGATAGGAACCAAATAATTATTTCTGACATTATTATACAAGTCCATAGGACAATTTGATTTCCAATAAATTTCTTTCAGTTGTTTGCTTATATATCTCTTGCTTAGATTTCCAAGTGGTATTTTAATCTTTTCTGAGACCAATGGCAATTAGCAATTAGTCATACCTGTGTAATTATTATACTTATGTTAATGACAGACCTGTATGTGCCTGTCATAATCCTTTGATTTTATATGTAATGATTTTTACAATTAAATTCAGAAAATGTTCTCTCCTTTGTCATTTTGACATGAAAAAAATTGTGACATTTTCTTGACTGCAATTGTCTCCTGCTCAAATCTGTAATAAATGGTAGCATATGTTTCTTTTGCCCCTTACACTTTTAAAATATAATTATTAGTAATTCACCCTCTATGCTATTTTGATCTTGTGATACAAAATTTAAAATGGAAGAAAGAAAGAAAAAAAGAAAAAAGCCTATACTTTAATTTTGATAGAATTTAAAACTATTGCTGTTTCTCCTAGAGGTTTCCAAGCTGTTTTTATTTTGTTGTTTTTCACTGATGCATTTTTAAAAACTCTCTTCAACACAGAATATCCCTAGGAGAAATACAAACCTCATACATATTATGAAAATCATTTCTCTACCAGCAGGAACCTTGCAAGAACATTTAGAAAAGTCCTTTGCCTTTACTTTCAATTTTCTTTGTGTATTTTAAAGGAATAGTTCATACGCTCTATTTCAAAAGTCTTATGGTAAAGTGACAAGTTGTGCCACTATTTACTTCACTTGGGGACACAAGAATGTGAACAAATAAACCCTAAGGGTCTCTTCTCCCTGGTGAGAATATCATGACTTCTCTGTTAGATCTAATTTAGTCTGAAAACAGAATCCAAAAATCTTGACTTTTTAAACAAGTGTTTCAAAGACAATTGTTGATTGCTAACATAGTAACTTTAAGTGTTAAAATGTAAAATTGTCCTGGAATTACAGCATGTGATCACTTTTAAAATTTCATAATCAATGTGTTGCTATGCAAACATACAGAAACATATTGGACTGATGTTTTCTCATGACAGATCATGATTTAGAGCTTCCTGAATACCATGATAGAATAATCATCATTTTTATCAGCTATCATTTATGTAAATATTTTTAAAAATTATACAAGTCTCTTTGGAGGTGATATAGATTCTGGGAAAACATTACTCTTTACCATCCTGCCAGTCAATTCTTTCTACCAAGGATTGATTGATTGATTGATTTTTGCAAAACAGTATTAACAGAGTATTGTATTTATATGTACTTTTTATTGCTGAAATTAAAATAATTTTCTGCATACTGCCGTATAAACTTAAGACATAATTTAGAAACTATTTTTTAAGGACTAAAAATAAGGATAGAGCTAGGACAAGGAGTTTTTCAAATCTCTGTTTAATGCTATCATATATCTAGTTAGAAGCACTTAACCATTTCATATTTCTCTTAATGGTTATTTTTACCACTATGCCAACCAGCTATGTGCTGGAAAACTAACTTATTTATTTTTTAGCTGATATTCAAACTTTTCAGTTCTCCTATAACTGAAAGAGGTTCAGTATCTTTTACTATTTTATTTATTTTATTATTTTTTAAAGATGTTATTTATTTATTCATGAAAGACACAGAGAGAGAGAGGCAGAGACACAGGCAGAGGGAGAAGCAGGCTCCATGCGGGGAGCCCGATGTGAGACTAGATCCTGGGACTCTGGGATCATGACTTGAGCCAAAGGTGGATGCCCAACCGCTGAGCCACCCAGGCATCGTAGTATCTTTTTTTAAATTGAAGTACAGTTGACACGCAAGATTACATTAGTTTCAAGCATACAATATAGTGATTGGACAAATATATATGTTTTGCTGTGCTCACCACAAGTCTCCATACAATGCTCTTATAATATCATTGACTATATTCCCTATACCGTACCTTTCATCCTCATGACTTACTCATTCTGCAACTGGAAGCCTGTATCTCCCACTCCCCTTCACCCATTTTTCCATCCCCTACCCCCTTTCACTCTAACAACCACCAGTGTGCTCTCTGTATTTATGGGTATGTTTCTGTTTTGTTTATTTCTTTTTGTTTTTTAAATTCTACATACAAGTGAAATAATTTGGTATATGATACTAATGTTTCCTGTGTCACAGAGCTGTTTCATAAAATAATAAATTTAACTGTACCTGCACATTCTTCACACTTATGAGCAGGTGCAAAAAAGATAGACAGACAAATGGTTATTATCTCATCTTGTGGATTCTTATATCCCAGAAAGATAATGAACTGTCTATGGTCAAAAACTTTCTCCTGTGTATCTCAGTACTCTCAGGCATCATAGAATCACATAAAATATGTTTTAATAATTCTCTTTTTTAATGATTATCATTCTATATCCTTAGTAGCAAAATGAAATCTAAGAGAAAAGTACCAGAAATATTTCTAAATTTCTTAATTGTATTTTGTTAATAATAATGTCTAAATATTTGTTGTTACCAATATTTACTGACCTTTTACACTTATTACTAAATTCTGCCAGCAACACTGATATTCCACTGTCCCTAATATATATTTTATACTTAAATATTAAAATGCCTATTGGTCACTATTTTATATTGTGTATAATTAATGGCAAAGTATATAGAAAAAATAGTGAATACACTGTGACAAGGTTTTCCATTGACTAGCAGTGCTATTTTTGGAAAAATTCCCTAGGTAAGAAATGGATTTCTGCATCTATTAAGTGAAAGTTTGCCTTAAATCACTATTGTTCAATTTTTGTTTCAGGAAGTCTTACAGGAGCCTCACATCCTAATGAAGAGGCTATTATTACATATGAGAAGGTCTTGGGACTTCAAACCACTAAGCTTTAATGTTACACTGGTTTTTTATATTTTGTAAACCAAATCTTTGTTTAAACTTGGCATGTAGAACAGATTCCAAGCGTATAAATAAATATTTAAAGCTAAAGCACAAAATTATATGCAAATCCTATTCCAGCTCAATATATACTCTATGTTTTTATAATTTACTAAGTCAAGTTTAATATGTATTCTTTCCACAAAGTCCTTTCTCCAGTTTCTTGCAACCAGATCTACTGAAATTCTCAACTTATAAATTCAATCCAAGATCCTTCAACAAATTTTTCCTGGGACAGGAATTACATTGATGGTCTGAAAACCTCCAAGAGTCTACAAGAAATGCTAGAACTCATAAGTGAACTTAACAATGTTTTAATATGCAAAATTAACATTCTAAAATTAATTTTGTTTCTATACGGTAGCAAAAAGCAAAAAAAAAGACTTGTTAAAATATTTCAAAGCACAGCACAAAAACTAAAAATCTATGAATAAATTCAGTAAACGTTATACAGGGCTTCTACCATGCAAACTATCAAACATGATGAGAAAAATGAAAGAAGATCTAAATATATGGAGAGGCATACAAAGTTCATGGATTGGAAGATGTAATATTTTGCAAATAACAGTTTTCTCCAAATTGATTGGCAGAGCCCATGCGATCACTATCAAAATTCCTGTACAATTTTGTTGTTCTAGTTTTTGTTTCTGGAGAAATTGGCAAGGTAATCTTAATATTTACACAGAAATGCAAAGAAACTAGAATGAAAAAAGAATTTTGAAAAAGAACAAAGTTGGTAGACTTATATATACCATCTGAATCCAAAACTTACTATAAGTCATACTAATCAAAATATGATGGCCTTATGTTTATTATTTATGAACTTAAACAGAACAAAGAATCCAAAAAATCAACCCATACATTTTTGGTCAATTGATTTTCATCAAAAGTGCCAATGGAATTTATTTAAGAGAATGATAGACTTTAAACAAATGTGCTAGGGCAATAAGATAGTGATGCACACACACAATCACACATACTCACACACTGAACTTACTTACCTCACTCGTACTATACATACAAATTAAACATAAATGGATTCTAAATGGATTATAGACCTAAATTTAAGCTACAACAATTAAATTTGTAGAAGAAAGCGGTACAAAATATTACTTGTATGGTTCAATTTCTATGAAATTTCCAGGAAAAATCAATCTATTGAAACAGAAATCAGATTAGACTATGCTTAAGGATGGAAATGGGAGAGGGTATTGTCTACGACTAGCATAAGTAAACTTTTTGGGTTTTTAGAAAAGTGTTATAGCTGGACCATGGTAATGGTTGCACAATAATATAAATTCACTAAAAACGAACCAAATTTGCATTGACAATTGTATTGGTTTGCTAGGGCTGCCACAACAAAATGCCACAGAGTTGGTGGCTTCAACAACAGAAATATATTTTCTCACAGTTGTGGAGGCCAGAAGCCAAGAACGAGGTGTTGTTTCTTCCGAGGCTTTTCTCATTGGCTTCTTGGTGACTACCTTCTCCCTATGTCTTCACATAGTCTTCCCTGTGTACATGTCTGTGTCCCAGTTTTCTTTTCTTTTAAGGACATCAGCATCTTAGATTAGGGCCCACTGTACCAACTTCATTTTAACTTATTAACCTCTTTAAAGACTCTGACTCCAAATACAGTCTCATTCTCAGGTACTAGGAGTTAGGCCTTGAGCATATGAATTTTGGGGGAACCCAATTTAGTCCATACGAAACCACCTGGCTTTCTGAAAGCCAGAAAATAAAATGAAACCATTAATTCTGAATTTGATTCTTTGGATATTGATCTTTGTGACGTGGGTATAAGCTGGTTAGTTGGTCCAGGTTAGTTAGGTTAGGTATAGGTCAGATTTCGTCTTTAGAAAAGGAACCACGTTGGACTCTCAGAGGTTACAATAATATAAAACATTGGGATGCCTGGGTTGCTCAGTGGTTGAGCATCTGCCTTTGGCTCAGATCATGATCCTGGGATTCCGATATCAAGTCCCACATCAGGCTCCCTGCATGGAGCCTGCTTCTCCCTCTGCCTATGTCTCTGCCTGTGTCTGTGTCTCTCATGAATAAATAAATAAAATCTTAAAAAAATGTAAAGCATATTTCTACTGTTTGTTAAAGAAATACAATTAGGTGGTGTATATTTGTTTGTTTAGGCAGGTTGGAAGGTGATATGGGCATGGTGGTGAAGGGAGGATTGTGGGAATATGTACAACTATAAAGGTAAATAGGATTGGCTACAGGATCCCACTAAAGATTATTGTCAGCTGTCATAGAAATGAGTATCAAATTACAAACTAATTATTATTTAATGCTGTACATGGCTACAGGATCCCACTAAAGATTATTGTCAGCTGTCATAGAAATGAGTATCAAATTACAAACTAATTATTATTTAATGCTGTACAAATATTCACATACTGAGTTGGCTACTGTTTTATTTTATTTTATTTATTTATTTATTTATTTATTTATTTATTTATTTATTTTTCATTGTTCCAGCCAGGCTTATAATCCACTTGTAGACTCAAGCATTATTTTATCATATTATGTAAATTTTCATGATGGTCTGAATGAACAGATGGTATTAACACATTTTAATGATGGTGATGAAGAGCAAGTATCATTATTTGATAGAGCAATTTCTTTCAGGATGTCATGTGTTTATATTTACACCATTTTAATGGCTTTTTTCCTGAAAAATGACAATGTTTGAAATGTGGATTCTTCTGTGAATTTTAAGTAGATGTTAATTATAGCAGGTTGCTGGTTATATCAACATAATTGCATTGTAACCTTTTACAGTGTCTTAATTGCAGATATCCTTTTCAGTTTTATTTATTTATTTTCCTTTTCAGTTTTAAATAAGCACTAGCTGTCCATCCTCTATTTCCTTTATGTGATCTCAAGATTCTGTTTTGAGGTGTATTTTATACAATGTACCTCTCACCCGCCTTTATTTCTCCTGTATCTCCTTCAAAATTTAACAATTATTGTTTTCCATTACATATCTCTGTTCTTATATAACGATAAAGCATAATTTTCCTTTATTAGCACTTGTTTCTGGATAAAGAAAAGGTACGCAAAGAATTCCCTTTGGACTGGGCAAAGTTAAAAATAAATCATAGCTATATATAGTGTATCGTAGGTGAAGATAGCAAAGGTAAAATTAATTTCTGAATCTTTACTTTTCAACAAGTTTTGTAGGTTCCAGGTAGCATGTTGAATGGTTGGGGCTAATAATGAACTCACTTGCCTACACACACAATTCCTTTGCCCCTCTTCTGCTTCACTGTAATCACTTACTGCTGTTAAATCCAACGCTCCATCTCCCCTGCCCTTCCATCCACACAGGTGACCACAGTTGGAGGAAGACACACATCGATGCCAACTAGGCTCACTTTCAATTTATGGTCACTAATCTCTGGTGGACCCCTTCCGCTCTCCCACTGCCTTGCTATATTTCGCTATGTTCACTCTTCCACTCTGCTAATTAGTTATTTTATAGTTTCTCGTCTCTTCTGAAATCTTCAGGGCCTCTTTCATCATCCCCACTCGCAGTTGATGAGCTTAATTTCTATTTCACTGAGAAACAAGAAGCAATCAGAGATTTTACCCAAGCTCATTCTATTACATCTACCCATTTACCGCATCTGGGCGTATTTGCTCTTCCTTCCCTCCTTTTGCAGTGAGTCTACCGTCTGCCCTTCTGGAATAGGGCAGCACCTCCATCTGTGAATTAAATCCTATCCTATTCGCCTCGCTGAGAACCCTGCAGCAGCAGTTCTTCTTTCTCTCTGATGCATCATCATTTTTCTCTATTTCATCTTTGTCATCATATACATGTATAAACTGTTTATTTCCCTTGTTAAAACAAAACCACAACTGTTGACTCATTACTTATTCTAAATATCACCATATTTCATTCCTTTCATTTATAGAAAAAAACCCTTCTCAGAAGTAACGTGTACTTGCTATCTCCAATTCCTCCTCCCATTTTCTTTAAAGTCTTCTTTATTCACATTTTTCACCCTGCCCCTCCGTGATAGCTGGTCTTGTCTAGGTCTTCGATAACCGCCTACTGCTCACCTCATTGTGCTTCTCAGGCCTCAGCATACTTTATCAGCATCTTTGGACATAGTTGATCCCCTTTTTGTCCAGGATATCACACTTTCTTGGTCACTTCCTACTTTACTGGTCATATTTGATGCCTGCCTCTCATCTACCAAATCTATTCATGCAGTTTTGATCACCAGGTCCAGTTGCTAGACCTTTCATTCTATTTAAACTCATCCTCTAAGTCTTGGTCCCATGTTTTGAAGTAATACTGGTATGCCAATGGCTCCCAAATGTGTATTGTTAGCCAAGACTGGTGACTCTATTAAGCATCCAGTCTCAACAGATGCCAAACTGAACTCCCTAAAACTGATTGTCCCTGTACCTTCTCTGAGTCAGTAAATGACAGCATTGTTTGCCACATTGCTTGTGTAAAAAACTTTGATTTTTGTCTCTCACTCTTTCTCTTATTCCCCACATCCAGTTCAGAAGCAAAGCAAACTACATCCAGAATCTGTTTTTACCATAGTTATTATCCTTACCTCAGCCATTCTATTTTTCCTGGATATTTACAATAGTTTCTTCTTGCCTGCTCTGATCTGTGACTTTTCTCCCTTGAATCTCAGTATATAAGACGGAGTAATCCTGGTAAAAAGTCAGTTTATATTACTCTTCTGCCCTAAAGCCTTTCAAAGTTTTTCATCTTATTCAGAACAGAACTTAAGAGTTATCAAAAATTTCTATATATATCTCTGTTGTCATCTTCTTCAACTTTTCTTCTCACTTACTCTGTTCCAGTTCACCAGTCTCCTAGTTGACCTTCAAAAACAGTAGTGGCAATCTTTGCACTTCCTGTTCCAAACACCTCACTCTTTCCCCCTAGATAGACTTCTTGTTTATTTCTTTCAATTTTCTATTCAAATATACTTCTTTTTGTGAGGCCATCTCTGATTATTTTATCTCTAACTTTCTGCCCCTCTTCCCTACTTTGCTTTTCCATGAAACTTATTACCATATAACATATTGTATTTTACTTATTCATTTGCTCATTGCTTATCTGTTTTTACTTGAAAGTGAATTCCAGGGAGCCACATATTTTTCTTTGTTTTGTTTATTGTTAGATTACCAGTGGTTAAAATAGTGCCTGGCACATGTAGCTGCTTAGCAAATATTTGATGAGTAGATTAGTAAATAGATGAATGGAGGATCCACTGTGGTATTTAAATACATCACTGTTCCCTTCCCACTGTAACGCATTCATTTAGTAGGTGCGGAGAATCTACTAAACTAAATATTGAGGTCAAAAACATGAATATTATAGACTCCTACCTTTGAGGAACTTTCAAGTTAGGAAGGGATAATAGGACTACAAATATAATAGTAGTAATAGAACGTGGGGGTGCCGGGGTGACTCAGTGGGTTAAGTATTTGACTTCAGCTCAGGTCATGATCTCAGGGTCCTCGGTGGAGCCTCAGGTTGAGCCCAGGTCACACAGGTTCTCCATGCAGCTCCAGTGGCTCCACACTCAATGGGGAGCCACTCAGTGGCTCCACACTCAATCTGCCTCTCCTTCTCCCTCTGTCCTTTGTTCTGCTTGTGCTCTCTCTCTCTCTCTCAAATGAATGAATGAATGAATGAATGAATAAATAAATAAATAAATAAATAAATAAATAATAAATATAAATAAAATCTTAAAAAATTAACAATAGAATGTGGAGGATTTTATTAAAGAGGCATACATTTGAAGAGGTCAACCAGAATGACTCTTGAAAAAATAACATATAAAAGACAGTAGGGAATTACAAAGCTAGTTGAGCTAGTGAAAGCAGCATGAAGGGATGCTGGGGTAGGAAAGAGCAGGCAATGTTCAAAGACCACCCCTGTGTCTGTCAGTGAGCAAGAAGTGGAGATTAATAATCCCCCAGTCGAAGGCAGAGGGGTTCTGTGTTTTTATGAAATCTATGTGATTCATTCTATTTAGGGAATACAATGCCCTTAAATAATTCAGAATTGAGCATATGGGCCCTCCAAGTTATTGAAGATACAAGTACAGAATAGGCCAATTCCTTTCTGGTAAGAAAAACTTAAATGTAAAGCCCAAAGCCATCAGAAAACATTTTTTAAAGTACTCTTTCCCAATTTCTTACACACACTTGGGAAAGAAGTTAATTTTTTCATCCAAGTGTTCCATGTGTCCGTATATATTTGACACAACAAATTTAGAATGTTTGTGCAAAACTAAGGACAGAATTATAAGCAGATGGATCCTTAATAAACACTTTCAGAGAGAGATGTCTGTGATACAAACTTTAAACAATTTCCTTCCCACCTCCAAGCTAGGAGTTGCTAATTCATTGTTGCTTACTGAAAATTCACTGCTCAGCATTCTCCCCAATCTAAGTTTGAATCAGAATCTCTGAGGTGAGGAGGCTAAAGAAATCAGCATTTTTAGTAACTTTCCAGTTGATGTCTACACAGATAAGATTTTAGAACCTTGGTTTTCAAGCTATAGGTGTGTATGCAAGGGAGAGAAAGAAGACAAATACATTAATTGGAACTGAAGGAGAATTTTTCCTATTCTTTATTCTTTATCCTCCCTCATGCCATTCAGGGTTATTTGCTACAACACCATTATCAGACAAGCAACTTGGCCTTGCTTGTTGAGATATATTTGATATCAGTGACTATGTCTTCTACTTCTTCTTTTGTGTTTAAAACCTCCTTCGATAGACTCTAACATAATTGGTGCTCGATAAATAATAATGATGATGATGATGATAACTGTTCCCAATCTTAATCCTTTTTGCTTTATTTGAATTAAATTTATCTATCTTAGCTATCTCTGATCTTAAAGAAATCTGATCTGCCATTTTCTCACCAGAATTTATATAAAATGACAATGGTCATCACATGGCATTTTAATTTTCTCACTTTCCAGTTTAAGTAATTCCTTATTTCTCTTGGGGATCTACTTTAACCACCACCACTCCCTCTGCTTTTTTTTTTTTTACTACTTTCTGGGTCCCCTTTATCGTGCTTATTTGTATTTTTATTTTCTGGTTTAACTTCTTCGTCTCTCTCTAGATGTTCATTGATTGATTTATCTGGGACTGGACTTCCACATGATGAAGATCAGATTAGATCTTTCTCAGATGGCATATCCCATGGTCTTTTTTGCCTTTAAATTTTTGTACCTTATTTTCTTTTGCTCACCTAACACACTCATTGCTCATTTTGTATTCATCAATATTCTATCATATAATATTTAACATAATTATAATATCTAGCCCTCAGAGAGATCTACTGAGTTAATATCTCAACTTAGAAATGGGGGAAGTAAAAGCACAGAGTTGTTGAGTGACTTGCTATATTCATGCAGCCCACTAAGTTGTAAAGACAAGGTGTGGACTCAGACAATCTGATTTCAGAATTTATTCTTTCAATAATGACACTAATGCCTTTATAGCAATAGTTCAACCATCCTAGTTTGTCCATTTATGTGTCTTAATTTGTTTATGCTTCTTTCCTCTTTTTGAGGGGGATGGTTCAAAGGTTTTTTAATCCATTTTCCTTTCCGTCCGTTACTGTATTGGAATTTATATATTCTCTTTTCTTTTGGTGGATGTATTAGTATTTCTACCATGAATATTTAAACAAATCTAAAACATATATCTTAATACCTCTTCCAAGCAATGCAAGAATCTTAGATTTTAACTTCATTATTACCCATCTTGATACTATTTTTATTTAGTCTTTTTATTTAAGACATATTGCTATTCCACATCTCATGGAACACATTTTATTATCATACTTATTAACTTCTCCATTCTGATGAGTGCAACATTGTCCTTATTTTAATGGACATTTTTTCTTGACTTCCAGTGAAATTGAACACATTTTCATGTTTATGGACATTCAGTTTTCTTCTGTGAATTATTTTTTAATTGTGTTTTTCTCAATTATTTATAAGATTGATCTATTTATCATAAATGGTAGTAAATATTAAGTTTTATGTTTTACAAAGGTCTTAGTTTAAATGACTGGCCCACTTTTCACTCTCTATAAAGCATTACTTGAGGAATAGATTTTTCACATAATGTAACAAGATTCATTTAGAAATTACTGTTTGTGCTTAAGAATCTTGTTTAAAAATCCTTTCATAGGGATCCCTGGGTGGCGCAGCGGTTTGGCGCCTGCCTTTGGCCCAGGGCGCGATCCTGGGGACCCGGGATCGAGTCCCACGTCGGGCTCCCGGTGCATGGAGCCTGCTTCTCCCTCTGCCTGTGTCTCTGCCTCTCTCTCTCTCTCTCTGTGACTGTCATGAATGGATAAATGGAATCTTTAAAAAATAAATAAATAAAAAAAAATAAATAAAAATCCTTTCATACATCAATGTTTGTAAAAATATTTTCCCATCTTTTATTCCAAAATTTTCAGTTTTAAATTTAACCTTATTTAGAATTTATTTTTGTACTTGATGTGTGGTGGTAGAGATCCAATCAATTTTGTTCTCAGTGTGGGTAACCATATTCCCAGCACGATTTCTTCATGGATCCATCTATTTCCCTCTTAATGCTACCTCTTAAAATTCCATGTCACAGATTATTGTTTCTGTTTCTATTCTACTTCTATTTCTTTCTATTCTATTTCATTGCTCTATTTTCCAATCCCTTTGCTATTTCCACTGTGACTGTTTGTGAATTAAATAAGAAGACGTAACAATAGTTACGTCTATTAACTAGTTATTGTATTGTTGAACAACAATACAATATTGTTATTATTGTTATTGTAATGTTGAAGAACTGATAATTACAAACTCTATTTTAAAATATTTGCAGCAATTGTGGTGAGATATAGAATATCTAATTTCTGAGAATGAAGTCACTGCTAGTACATAGGTAATTTGTAGTGTACTTCATGATTGAAGGAAATGCTACATCATAGTTAAAAGTCAGGAAAAAAGAAGTTTAATTTACCACATCCAGGCTCACAGACCTTTGCATTTATCCATAGAATCCTTGGTCCCATAATTCCCAGCTTAAGAAATTCATGCTTTAGGTATTATAAGAATTGGCATAGCTCTACCTAGATCTAGGCAAAGTCTGGGTTTCAGTCAACAAGGAAGAGAAAACCATTCTATTCTTTGCTTGGTGAATTTGGCTACTTAGGTACTTCATTCGAATGGAATCAAGCAGTATTCTTTCTATGACTGGGTTATTTCACTTAACATAATGTCCTCAGTCTTCATGTTGTTAATGGCAGAATTTTCTTCTTTTTTAAAATATTCTATTTTATGTATATACCATGTTTACTTTATCCATTCATCTGTTGATGGCTATTGTGAATAGTGCTGCAGTAAACATGAAAGCACATGTATCTCTTTGAGATCATTATTTCAATTATTCTGGGCACATATTCAGAAGTGGTATTACTAGATCACATTTTTAATTTTTTGAGGAGCCTCCATATTATTTTACATATCAGCTGAATCATTTTATATTCCCACCACAGTGTAAAAGGTGGGAATATCCCACCTTTCCACATCCTCACCAACATTTTAAAAAAATAAAATAACCATTCTAATTAGTGTGAGGTAATATCTCATTGTGGGTTTTTTTTAAGATTTTTTTAACAGTTTTTAGTTTTTAATGAACTTGTAAACAAAAAGCTCCCATTTCAAAATAAAAACAAAATCCCAGATCATATAGATGTTTACAGTGATTACATTTATCTAAGCAACATACATACATGTTCAGTTGTAAGATGTTAATTAAACTTCTGTGACAAATATGCTTCTTTTTTTAAATACCAAGAACATTATAGAGTTAATGCACAGTCCTAAGGATAGTCTAGTAGTCACTAAGTTTTTCTCGAGTCTTCACTTTAGATGCTGTTATTTCTAGCACAAGTAAGCAGATAGAGTCTTTTGTATGCTCAAACACTGGAATCTTTGGTTGCTACCATATCATTTGGCTTGCAAACAAGAAGCCAACCATTTTAAGAATGTTTTAAGGGAACAACTTGCAAACCCCAGGGGTGGATAAACCCTAAGAATGCACAATTGTGAGCATTTACAACCTTCACAACTGTGGCTCAAGACTGTTCATGCCGTTCTTCTGAAATGAGATCTCAAAGCAGTATAGTTCAAAGTAAAAGATTTTAACCAAAAATTGGCATATGCACAATTTCTCCACCAATTTGTGTGTGTCAACCATTTAGTTAACTTTTCCATTTGAAAAAATGCAATAGAAAACTGGACACCATGTTTCACTATCTCAGTTAATATTCACAATTACAGAGGCTACGACTCAGGACATGGCATCACCAATGCTTCCCAGAGCCAGTTTATACTGAAATTAAGTTCTTTACGCCAAGTAAATGGTTGTTCACAACCACTGGCTAGTGTACATATGAGCTAAAATTCCTAGAATTGGGGAGAAACAAATGCTGCTCCCATCATCTGCTCTGCTTCTTCTGTTCCTCCATTCATGCTTAGAAACCTGTGGGGGTTTGGGCCTGCTGACCCTGCCCACTTGAAGAGGCTGCCTGCTGTGCTGCTTTCTGCTTTAACATTGTCCAATCAAATGTGTAGTCATATTGGTGGTTCAGGGTCCTGAAAATAATGCGGAATAGCTGCCTCAGATACATGTAATCCGGGGCTTCCTCAAAGTGTAGCCCATGACAATAGTTTAAGTACATGGCAAATTCTGCAGGAAACCCCTTACATAAAACTTCAACAGGAGTGGACATCTTTTCACTAATCTTTTCATATTTTTTGTTTTTGTTTTTGTTTTTTGTTTTTTGTTTTGTTTTGGTTGCAGCCTTTAGTCCTTGCCATGGCAGGCTGGTTCTATTAAAATACATCAAAAACATATCCTAATGATTCCATGTCATCTCCGCGACTCTGTCCAATACCAAGACGTGCATTGATGCTAGCATATGGGGCAGTGCCAGTGAGATTTTTATCTTCTCTGTATGGTATGTGTTGCCTTGTCCTGTTGTCTCTGTACTTTTTGGCCAAACCAAAATCAATAAGGAATAACCTATTACAGTGACGCCCAATACCCATTGGGAAGTTATCTGGTTTAATGTCTCTGTGTATGAAATTCTTTGTATGCACATATGATCCTACTGATCATCTGGTCAGCTAACATAAGTACAGTTTTCATTGTGAACCTTCTTGAGCAGAAATTGAAGAGGTCTTCGAGACTGGGTCCAGGAAGATCCATGACTGGCATATTGTAGTCTTTTTCCTGACCATACCACCATGTGTGGGGGATGCCTACCCCACCTTGAAGAATCTTCTAGAGTTTGCTCTCTTATGGGTCTTCTGTACCAGTTTGTATTTCCCTCCAACAATGAATTCGGCCTTGCAGGTGCTGCTGCTCGCCATCCTGAGAGAGGAAGATGGAGCTTTTTTAAAAGATTTTATTTATTTATTCATGAGAGACATACGGAAAGAAAGAGAGAGAGAGAGAGAGAGGTAGAGGGAGAAGGGAGAAGCAGGCTCCATGAAGGGACCCCGACGTGGGACTCCATCCCGGGTCTCCAGGACCACACTCTGGGCCTAAGGTGGTGCTAAACCGCTGAGCCACCCGAGCTGCCCTCATTGTGGTTTTGATTTGCATTTTCCCAATGATTAGTGATGATGAGAGCACCTTTTAATATACCTTCTGACCATTTGAATGACTGAGGGAAGGGGGGCATAGGGAGTTGTGCAATTGGTGTAAAGTTTCAGCTATGCAGGATGAATTAATTCTAGAGATTTGCTATGCACCATAGTGCCTATATTCAACAATAATGTGTTATGCACTTAAAAAAATGTCAAGATGGTAGATCCCATGTTCTCTCATCTCATGAAAAACAAAATCAAACAAACCAAACCAAACAAAAAACAACAAAGGGAACATGGAAACTTTCAGAGATGGTGTGTATATCTATACCTACCTTGAATGTGATGATGGTTTCATGGGTGTATATATGTAGGGCCAAACTCATCAAAGTTCATGCATTAAATATGTGCAGGTTTTTATATATCACTTATAGCTCAATAAAGCTGTTTTTAAAAAAGAAGATTCAGAGCATAGAGAAGGCCCAACCAATGAAAACTTTTAATTAAGTAAAATTAATGGTTTTTGCTCACATCATATTGGTGAGAACTTAGTTACGTGGTCACCCCTAACTTTAGGAATGGTTAAGGAATAATGTAGCAGGACAGCTATGTGTGCAGTTATAATATATTTCAACGGGTAGACAACCAGCACAGCTTTGCTCTAATACTCTGTAGTGAGTTAAGGAAAAATCATTTGACTTAATTAGCTAAGATTGTATTTTTATAATGATATAATTTTATTGTATACTTTGTTTCTATGGAAATGATCATTTCTTCTCTGGTCAGTAAGAATTCTATCTGACTTTGCAATTTTTAAAAAGATTTTATGTATTTATTCATGAAAGACAGAGAGAGAGAGAGAGAGTTCCAGAGGCAAAGGGAGAAGCAGGCTCCCTGCTTCCCCTTCCTTCGATCCCAGGAAACATACATTTCTATATAGTCACCTTCATTTACAATAACTGTGTAAAATATTGTTAACCTTAATTTTCTACTAGGTGATAAATTAAAAGTAAAATATTGTTGCACATCGAGTGATGGAATTATATTAACCTTGTTACCTAATATCCACTAGGTTTCCTTAGTTAACTTTGGCCTAGTTTCTTAATTATGATAGCCATGGTATAAGATATATTTTCTCCTAGGTAATCAAAACAGAGAAAGAAGTTAGGAAATATTGTATATGTAGATTGAAAGGAGTCTCCAGTGATGCATAATTTCTATCACAGGAGTTTCTGAATTATCTGTAAAATTGATTTAAAAACATCTTTGGATACATTCTTTGAAAAAAAAATCCTATCTTGAGGCTATTATATAACATTTTAGGTTTTTTAAAGTAGGGAAGCTGTACTAATTCCTAATTGTTTTCCTCCCAACATTTAGAAAATATTTAACATACTAATGTCACAATAATGAATAAAATTCCCAAGTATCAGTTTTAAGGCTAATATAGTCCATTCTTTGTGACGGTTTCTACAGAACAGCTAATCGATTTCTGAAGCTACATTGTGCTTTTCCTTAATGTTTTTCTTTTTAAATAAATTCTCTGAAGCTTCATTGCCCAGTAGGGTGGCACTAATCACGTGTGGCTAAATTCCAAATAAAAGTAAAATGAAATAAGCTTAAAAATCCAATTTCTCAGTCACATATTTTAAAGTGCTTAGTAGCCACATGTGGCTAGTGGCTCCTGCCTTGTCCAGGACAGAACATTTCCATTATCGTTGAAAGTTCTGTTGGACAGATTTCTGTAGAGATGACATACTTTTATTAGAAGTTCATCTATTATTTTCTCCTAGCGGACTGTCACAGTTACAGAAATTGTATTCTATTGTAAGAAAATACTAAGGCCATATATAAAAGTTTAGCAATAAGGATTTGGTCATAAACATATAATTTAAAGAAATCAAAGAAAAATAAAGATTATATAGACTCATATATATGAACATATCTATATCTATCCTCTAATACTTGCAATATCCCTGAGGACAGGTACTAGTATTATCTACGTTTTATAGATAAGGAAATTGAGGCCAGGAGGTTAAGATTGGCATTCAGTCTTGTTCTAGGATCTAGGGCACCTAACCACCATATTTCACTGCTTCTCACAGAGGAAGTCTCTGATAATAACAGCAAATGTTAAACTACTGTATCCCATGTGGTTTGTATGTGCATCCATAATTCTTACTATGAATCTATCAAGGCTGCTTAGAAATATTGCAGCCTTTATTCAGTTGAAGCCTTGCACTCACTTTAGAAGAATTCTGTATTTCCTCAATGTTGATCATATGTAATACTCTGTTCACTATGGCTTATTTTGAATCAAATGAAGTCTCCGATCATTGCCCTTCATATTGGCTAAAGTAATTACTAAAACATTTTCTTCAGAAGTGATTGAACCATGACAGCTTTCAAAAGACTGGTTTTGAGAAAAATTTCATTTGTGTTAGTATCCTTTCATTTTTTAAAAAGAAAGAGTGGTGATCTGTGAATTCAGTTCAAGATTGAAATATATTTGAGTATTAATGACAAAAATAAATGTTTTTTTCAATTTTTAAATAAATACAGTTTGTGTGTGCACGTGTGTGTATGAAGTATTTATTGAGGATAGGAACATCCTGCTGTGCGAACACACTTAGGAATAATGCAGATTTGGAAATAATGCAATTGGCAATCGGCTTCCTCTCTTCTTCAGGCTGAAGTTTTTGTCTTCTAAGGAGAAGAGACTTAGGGGAAAGGAAAGATTTAGAGAGAATAGTTAGGCAAACAGAAAAAAGCAGAGGACAGCCTCTTTTGCAAAACAGGAAGCATTCAGAACTTGAGTCACCAGGATACCTTACTTAGCAAGATATTCGGGTTCGAGGCAGTGATTATATTAACCTCATCATAAGGCGATTTTGCCTTTCATTTGATTGTATTTTTGAACCATATTTATTATGTTATTAAAGAAAGAGTTATACTGTGAATGGTTAAATTATTTTATCTCATATGACTCTAAAGTATGGTAAAAATACACAGAGAATAAAATATATACATATATGCACATAGTCTTACTTGCCACCCTATTTCAGTTTAGCCTTCTTTATGACTTCTTGTGTTTCTTTTCTCCCACTCTTGACACTCAACTGTCACAAATTTGGCTCTTGGTATTCTTCTATAGTACTCTATTTTACTGATCTTTTTTTTTTTTTTTTTTAATCTTTTCACTCTAGCATTTTTAAGGACAAAGAAATAAATGGAACAAAACACATCTCCTTTCCCAGCAGTGACTCCTGGTATACTCCTCTCTCAGCCAAGGCAGGAGGTCCCCACTGCTATTCTTCTCAGACACACTGCAGGCTAAATGTTCCCAGAACAGATCTGCACTTTTGACAGGCTTGGTCTGTGGTGATTAATTTTATGGGTCAACTTGACTATGCCACAGGGTGTCCAGGATCTTGGTCAAAGTTATTTTGGGTGTGCCTGAGGGCAATTTTGTATGAGATTAACTCTTGAATCAATAGCCTGAGTAAAGCAGATTGTCTTCCTCAACGTGGGTGAGCCCTGTTATATCCATTTGAAGGCTTTATTAGAACAAAAAGGCTGACCCATAAATGAATAAAGGGGAACTCCTCCTGCGAGACTGTTGGGGCTCAGTGTTTTCTGGCCTTTGCACTTTAACATTCTATAACATCTCTTCTTATTCTTAGGCCTTGGTACTCAAATTGGAACTATACATTGACTCTCCTGGGTCTCCAGCTGGTTGACGGCAATCTTGGGATTTCTCAGCCTCCACTCTTGTGTGAGCCAATTCCTTACAATAAATCTCTTTATATAAAAAGATCAGTTCTTTGGAGAACCCTTATTCTAATATATGGTTTTATTCAATTTGTTCCTGATTATGTTATGTCAGTTGTCAAAATTCTATGAGTCCTTCAAAGTCTTAACTTAGATTTGCCATAAAGACTTTCCTTCTGCATTCATAGAACAGTCTTTCACAACTAAATGCTGCAGACATTCATGGGCATTAAGTGCACACTTTTTTTTTTTGTTAAAGATTTTATTTATTTATTCATAGACACACACACACACACACACACACACACACACAGAGGCAGAGGGAGAAGCCGGCTCCATGCAGGGAGCCTGACATGGGACTTGATCCCAGGTCTCCAGGATCACACCCCAGGCTACAGGCGGAGCTAAACCGCTGAGCCACCAGGGCTGCCCAAGTGCACACTTTTAAGAGGGAGTTTTTAGAAAGGGTTTAGGTGGGCTTTCAGTGATAGTTTCTGGTAGGATTGAGGAGAACAATCCTGTCTTTGCTGTCAGGGTTCTTTTGGCAAACTGTGAAAACTGATTCTGATCTACTTAAACATAAAAACAACTTATTATGAAGACTCCAAAACAGGCAAAAGGCAAGGACAATTATGTGGGCAAAACCACTGCCAAAGCAACAGGCCTTGGCACTGATTGTGCTACTGATCAGCAGACAGCACCAACAAAAGGCTACTGGCACCACAATTGGATGATGAGCACCATTGTGAAAAAAATTGATATTGCTTCTGCCATAAAGAATTCTAAAACATTCATGTCTGTTGTTGTTTTAAGGTAAGTTCACCTAACCAGGAAAGTGCTATCTGATAGATCGAGGCTGCTGATAGTCCATACCCTATTCCTATCATTCAATAAAGCAAGTGTCTGGATATTTTTGTTTGCTTTGAAAAGGGTTTGTGCTTTCCCAAATCCCAGTCACTAGAAATGAAGAGACAGTTCAGATATTAGGGAGCAGAAGAACAAATAAACCAAAGAAAAAAAGATAATTTCATAGTGGATTGATTAATTTTTGATGTTTTGATTTTTATTTAAATTTTAGTTAGTTGGGACGCCTGGGTGGCTCAGCAGTTGAGCATCTGTCTTCGGCTCAGGTCATGATCCTGGGGTCCTGGGATCAAGTCCCATACCTGGCTCCTTGCATGGAGCTGCTTCTCCCTCAGCCTGTGTCTTTACCTCTCTCTGTATGTCTCTCATGAATAAATAAATAAAATCTTAAAAAAATAAATTTAGTTAGTTAATATATAGTGTAATACTGGTTTCAGGAATAGAATTTAGTGATTCATCACTTACATGTAACACCCAGTGCTTACCACAACAAGAGCCCTCCTTAATACCCATCACTCATTTAGTTCATCCCCTACCCCTGTCCCCTCCAGAAACCCTCAGTTTATTCTCTACAGTTAAGAGTCTCTTATGGTTTTCCTCCCTCTCTTTTTTATTCCCAGTTCCCTTATGTTCATATATTTTGTTTCTTAAATTCCACATTAAAGTGAGATCGTATGGTATTTGTCTTTCTCTATTTTGCTTAGCATAATATACTCTAGCTCCATCCATGTCATTGCAAATGGCAAGATTTCATTCTTTTGATGGCTGAGTAATATTCCATTTTATATATTACCTACACATCAGTCTATGGACACTTGTATTTCCCCCCCATAATTTGGCTATTGTCGATAGTGTTGCTATAAATATAAGGGAATATATGAGCCTTCAAATCAGTATTTTTGTATCCTTTGGGTAAATACCTAGTAGGGCAGTTGCTGGGTCACAGGGTAATTCTATTTTTAACTTTTTGAGGAACCTTCATACTATTTTCTTGAGTGGCTGCATCAGTTTGCATTCCCACCAAGAGGGTAGGAGTGTTCCCCTTTCTATACATCCTCACCAATATCTGTTGTTTCCTGCATTGTTGATTTTAGTCATCCTGACAGGTGTGAAGTGGTGTCTCATTGTGGTTTTGATTGGTATTTCCATGATGATGAGTGATGTTGAATATCTTTTCATGTGTCTGTTGGCCGTCTGGATGTTGTCTTTGGAAAAAATGTCAATTCATGTCTTCTGCCCATTTCTTAACTGGATTATTTGTTTTGTGGGTGTCAAGTTTGATAAGTTTTTTATATATTTTGGATACAAACCCTTCATCATATATTTCATTTGCAAATATCTTCTCCATTCTGTAGGTTGCCTTTTAGTTCTGTTGTTTCCCTCACTGTGCTGAGGTTTTTTATGTCGATCAAGTCCCAATAGTTCATTTTTGCCTTTGTTTCCCTTGCTACCAGAGACGTGTCCAGTGAGAATTTGCTATAGCTGAGGTCAAATAGGTTGCTACTTGTGTTCTTCTCTAGGATTTTGTTGGTTTCCTGGCTCACATTTAGATCTTTTATCCATTTTGAATTTATTTTTGTGTATGGTGTATGAAAGTGGTCCAGTTTCATTCCTCTGACTGTTGCTGTCCAGTTTTCCCAACACCATTTGCTGAAGAGATTTTGTTTGTGTGTGTGTGTGTGTGTGTGTGTGTGTGTGTGTTTTCCATTGGATATTCTTTCCTGCTTTGTCAAAGATTAGTTGACCAAATAGTCGTGGGTCCATTTCTGGGTTTTCTATTTTGTTCCATTGACCTATTTGTCTGTTTTTGTGCCAGTACCATGCTGTCTTGATGACTACAGTTTCGTAATATTGCTTGAAGTCCAGACATAGTGGTTTTAGAAACTTTAATCCTTAGGACAAATATAAGAAGGACATGGTATTATATACACTTCACATATGCTACTCTGAAAATCTAATAAATTAAATTACTTTCTAAAATTTATACATAACTAAGTATAATTTATACATAACTAAGTATAATTAATGGTTTGAGCAGTTTTATGACAATTAATATAAATAATAAATCTCAGTAACTTGGATTATTATGGATTCAGAAAAATCTCTTTAGCGCTGTGAGTCTAATCTGTATATTTCTGTAGAGCTCTATTTAGTCAATTAATTTAAAATATTATGAAGGAAGGGGGAAAGAAAGAGTCTTAAGGGGAGTTTAGACTATTACTTGAACAATGCCCCAAATGGTGATTCTTACGACAGACCTTAGGTCACAAACAATATTTTTTTCCGTCCCCTGAATAAACTATCTTTGCTGGGTTTTAAGCTTATGGGCACAGTGTCAAGATGGGCAAAGATACATTTTGGAATCTTAGGTATTTAGGGTTATAGCTGCTGTACTTTAGAAATCCTGCATCTCAAAATAGATTAGAGACAGGTCCTTTTGGGGGAAGGCACAAGTTAAAACAAAAATTTTTTAACCTTCATTTATATTCTGAAATAAGAGAAGACAGCTCTCACTACTTATCTTAGAATTTATTTTCTTAATTTGTAGTTTAGTAAAATATAGAACTCCACTTTCTTTTGATCAGCAGTTGGAGATAGTGCAATAAACTAATACATGACAAACTCCATTTTTTTAATTTTATTAAAGATCAGAAGTTATCTAAGATCCTTTAAATGATTGAAAGGAAATTAAATAAAAGATTGACCGTTTTGAATCAAAGTTTAGAAGAAAGATGCAAGGCCTAAGCTGAATCTGTTGAACAATTTTGGTGGAATGTTTCCTGAGAAGCAGGTGAAAAGCAGGAAGCAGGCCACTCATTAGTGATAGGGGAGAAGAAACTGGGGAGAGACAAATTGTGGAAGCCTCTGTTCTACTCCTAAAGTTGTCACAGAAGTGACTTTACAGGGATCCCTGGGTGGCGCAGCGGTTTGGCGCCTGCCTTTGGCCCAGGGCGCGATCCAGGAGACCCGGGATCGAATCCCACGTCGGGCTCCCGGTGCATGGAGCCTGCTTCTCCCTCTGCCTGTGTCTCTGCCTCTCTCTCGATCTCTCTGTGACTATCATAAATAAATAAAAATTAAAAAAAAAAAAAAGAAGTGACTTTACAGTGGCACTTGGGTGGCTCAGTAGTTGAGCGTCTGCTGTTGGCTCAGGTCATGATCCTGGAGTCCTGGGATTGAGTCCTGCATTGGGCTACCCATAGGGAGCCTGTTTCTCCCTCTGCCTATGTCTTTGCCTCTCTCTCTCTGTGGGTGTCTCACAAATAAATAAATAAAATATCTCGAAAGAAGAAGGAGGAGGAGGAGGAGAAGGAGGAGAAGAATTTTTTTAATTTTTTAAAGTTTTATTAAATCATTTAGACTTGAAAGAAGTCACAATACTTAACACACTTAAGTGCGTCTGTACACCACCAACCCAAATGGATTGAGTTCAGAATTTTTATAAATAAAAAATAAACATATTTACGGTGAAAAATAAAAACATGTTAGCAAGTTAGATGATGAAACTGTTACCTATAATCAGTTTTGGGAAAGTACCAACCTACAGGATTACACATAAAACATTTAAGATTTCATTAGGTTTTTAAAAGTCCATAATTGAAGAAGTTAGTTGTAATATATGATTCATATCTTACTACAGCTTTTTACTTCCCCAAACCAGAACTTTTGGCCAATTTACACAAAAAGCTTCATTTTCCCTTTATTGGAGGTAAAAGTACAAAAAGCTCTTAAACTCTCCCTAGAAGGGAGGAGAAAAGGAGAAGGAGAAGGAGGGAGAAGGAGGAGAAAAGGAGAAGGAGAAGGAGGAGGAGGAGGAGGAGGAGGAGGAGGAGAAGAAGAAGAAGAAGAAGAAGAAGAAGAAGAAGAAGAAGAAGAAGAAGAAGAAGAAGAAGAAGAAGAAGAAGAGACTTAATGAAAGGAACATTCTGGCTTATGCTAGGGTGTACAGGTTAATCATGTTTCCCCCAGGTCCCTGTTAAAGGTTGAGGGGACAGAGAGGAGGGCTCTGGATAGATATAGGATGACAGATGACTGCATCATCCTGATAAACTTCTTTGCTTAGGATCAAGCAACACTGTGGAAACAATCCAAATGTGCATTAACAAAAGAGTGAATAAGCAAAATGTGGTATGGAATACAATGGAATATCCTTCAGCCTTAATAAGGAATGAAATTCTGAAAAATGCTACAAAGTGAATGAACTTTGGAAACATTATTCTAAATAAAATAAGACAGGCACAAAGGGACAGATATCCCATGACTCCACTTATATCAGGTACCCTGAAAAAGCAATTAATAGAGACAGAAAATATACTAGAGGTTTACTAGAAACTGGAGGGAGGAAGGAATGAGGAGTGATCACTTAATGGACACAGAGTTTCTGTTTGGGATGATAAAGTTCTAGAACTGAATAGGAATGATGGTTGCACAACATTATGAATGGACTTAACATCAAGAACAGTACACTTAAAATGATAAAAATATTAAATTTTATGTTACACAATTACATTATTTTGCCACAATTAAAAACGAGTTCTGGGGCGGGGGGTGGGAGGTAGAGCAATGTGGAATAGTTGTAGAAAACTCATTAATTTTTATCTGAAATTAAAGATTTTTTTTTTAGAATTCTATTGTATTATCTGCTGTGAATCAAGCATTCATTTTTTCCTTTCAAATATTGAAATTGAGAGTATAAATTTCATGAGAGTTAGCCTCTAATATTTTATATATTTGTATGAAGGTTTCAAATTGACCTAATTTCCTCACAAAAGATAGCTGCTGAAGAGCTGTCCTTTAGCATCTGTGAATGACCACAATCTCTTAGAAATTTATTTGTAAGTTTTTCTCATTGTTCTGCATGAGCTTCTGCCTACAGTTTCAAGATTTGGGACAGAGATTGTTTGCTCTGGAGACAGGAGCATTATAGATTTTCAGTTATCAGGACAATTGCTCTGGCAAGGCAGCCAGTGGGTATTATCTCAGTGAGTCAGAAACCAGGTAGGATGTAAAGAGGTGAAGAAAGTTGATGAGACAACCCTCTCCTATACCTTGAAATGGAAGGAGGGCTTGTTTTTTGAGTGGAGTCTCAGTGAATAAATTAATGGCACTAGGTGACAAATTAACAAGTTGTCAATATCTACTACCCTGGCTCTATTCTAAGGCTAGTTGAGCCTCAAGATACTTATTACAGAAAACTGCATTTCTATTTAGCTTTTAGTTCATAGCACTTGGAATGTGGCTGCACTTTGTATTATAGTTCCCTTTTTTTTTTCTTTTTATTACTCCAAAGGTTTAAAAATAATTGCTAGGCTTTGTTTTGAATCAAAGAGCATTAGTGTGTCCATATTGATAGTTTAATACATTTCATCAATTTGAAATATTTTAATGAAAATTCATGGTACCCTGGAAAATTTCTTTAAAATTTTAATATTTAATCATAAAAGGGCTTATATTGAAAACAGTTTCCCTAAGGAATTTATTAATCTACAACTAAAGGCTGGTGAATCATGCCCTTTGTACACCGTTTTATTTTGGGTTTTTGTTTGTTTGTTCATTTGATTGTTTTGCATTGTATTTCTCTGACCTAGTTCTTTTTCAGTGTATTGTCAGAAGAAAAAATGCACCCTATCATCTCTCCTTCACAAAAACTGCGTAATAGCAAGTTTTTTTGACAAAAACAAAACTGAATTCACAGCTGAATTTAAAGATAGCAAACTCATTTGATGCGAGCTGACAGTTTAACCTAAAAAACCTTAAGTCAAGCAAATTATCTTTAAGTTGGAAAACTATAAATTTGTTTCTCTGAAATTTAGCCTGAACTAATTTTTCAATGACTTTGAAGAATCCAGTAGAATTTTACTCAAGGATTTTTCTAGTAATATTTATAACTTAACTTTGCTTGCAATCTTGTAATTTTATCCAGAGGAGGAAAAGCAAAATCTTCCTTTCAGAAAATTACTTTACTGTAGAAGATTAAAGTAATAAAATGAGGATGTGGAAGCTCAAGTCAAATCATTTCTGTTTCCTAACTTTCCTAGAGTTTTCCAGAAGAATTTTTGTTGCTAACATTTTGATATTCTTTATTTGCTTGTTTTTACCTTAAAACTTTTCAGGTATTCTCCTGGAGCAAGTTCCTGTGGCATTTCTTAGTCTACTTACCCTCCATTTATGCTGCATAATTCTTGATCCTCTCTTTGTCTCTCTGTCTCTGTCTCTCTGTCTCTCTCTCTGTTTCTCCCTCTCCCCTCCACCTTGGTCTTACAGAGCTAAAAGCCCTTCGACTCTTAGCACCCCTCCTTGTTAAGAGGTAATACATATGGGAATTCATATCTTATTAAAATTTATTTAATGCTCTATATTTCCTGGAAGTACTTATATTTTAAAGAGAGCAAAGAAAACGAAGAGGGAAGGAATGTGCCCTTAATGAGACCTCAATATGTGTCTGACAGAGAAAAAAAAAAAGTA
This sequence comes from Vulpes lagopus, assembly GCF_018345385.1. Lineage (NCBI taxonomy): Eukaryota > Metazoa > Chordata > Mammalia > Carnivora > Canidae > Vulpes > Vulpes lagopus. The sequence goes on along the minus strand of NC_054846.1, from coordinate 10,670,411 downwards.
CTTCATAAACATTTAATCAAAATCTTGCACCAGTCATATGGGGAAATGGAGTCTCTGGAACATTAGGCCCAAAGTCACATAGCTAATAAGAGATAGATCTGAAATTTGGAATGAAGTTTGTCATGTGGGGTAACGTGAGGCCTGGTTCTCATAGTTTACCTCCAGTCACAATGACTTAACCCCATGGTGCTCCAGATTTAAAGAATCTGGGGCAAATCTGCATGACTTTCTTATCATTTTTGATACACACCTTTACATCTAAGGGATGGATTATCTATTTTTTAAACTTGTTCTTGGCACAATACTAAAGATTCTTTTTTTCTCTTACTGTCATACTTCCCCCAAAGCAGCATTGCGTAGTAGAAACAGTATTAGTTTTGCCATTTAGACAAATACATTTTTCTCTTATCAAGAACATTTTATGGTATGTACATTATATTTCAATAAAGCTGTTATAAAAATCCTAGTTGAAGGGGAGAAACTGTGACCTCTCATTCTGCCACCTATTAGCCATGTACACTTATGTCCCTCAGAGTCAGCGATTTTTCATCTGTATGATTAGAATACTTATATGTCTACCACATAGGTCTTTAGAGGATTAAATGAGATGACCTTCTGGCCCTAGGAAATGATAGTTCCTTTTCCTTCTCTCACTGTCTTGATTACTCATCAGTATGATTCCATGAAATACTATATTTATCACAGAGATATGAATGAATGCAATCTAGAAAATGTCAGGGTCCATTTATCCATATCCTCTAAACAATAAGAAATGATAAATAGCTGAAGAAAATTAGATCAATCTATGAGGACCAGGCACGATAGATATGAATCTTCTCTCCCAAGAGTTCTTTCTGTATGTGTAACAGAGTTTTACTTTTTTTTGGTACAGATGCAATATCTTTGAAATATTATATTGATTATTCAGGTGAACATCTCCTTTTCTTTGAACATCCTAATCACTTCACTTCCTAAGTAGGGGCCTCGGACTCGATGGGCACAAGGCAGAAATCAGGACTCCAGGAAGAGTGAGCAACAAAGACATGCAAGGACGCTCCTTCATGACTTTAATGCCTTCTATTTTGGTTTCTTGCTCCGCTCAGTAGTCCCAGATTTTCCCATGTGGAGAAATGGGGACAGAGGAAATCGTCCATAGTTCCAATAATGTACCATTATGTAAATGATCATGATGAGAACAGGAACCTCAGAAAGGAGATGGGAAACCCCTCACATGACCTCTGTAGTCTGTTACTGAAACCAGTATCATCATCATCATCATTCTCATTCTCACTATTGGAAGCATGTACTGACTATTTTGAATGTATCAGGCACTAAGCTAAGTGCATCACATTTTCTCATTTCATTCTCAAAACACCACGATCTAAGTATTTTTTGTCTTAGCCAGTTTGTGTTTGAAGACACAGAGGCTTAGCTGGGTTAAGCTACCCACCTGAGATCACATGGCTGAACCAGAATTTAAAGGCAGGTTGGTCTGATGCCAGTTTTATTTTTTAACTTTTTTTAGAGAGAGGGAGAGAGCACAAGCACATATGCACACCAGGTTGGGGAGGGGCACAGGGAGAGGGAGAGAGAGAATTTTACTTAAGTAGAGCTCGATCTCAGGACCCTCAGATCATGACCTGAGCTGAAATCAAGAGCTGGATGTTTAACCGACTGAGCCACCCAGGCACCCCATATGATGCCTGTTTTAAACCTCTGTCCTAAGCTGCTTTTAAATCTAGACAACATAAGCCTGAATTACATTTCCAACCAATACTTGTCTATAGTTTGGAATATTTATCCAGTGGTATAATCCTCCCAGGGTCTCTAAAAGAAAAAAGCAAAAATATTGTTTAGGTATTAAACACATATCTAAGTAATTTTCAAGTGTTCTCACACCCGGCTTGCACACACTCTATCTACATGACGTAGTGGGATCCACACTGAATTCAAACAATTGATCTAAGCTTTGAGCCCTTAAGCAATTAATTTATCTTATTTTGTCTTTAGTTTCCTCATCTGTGGAATAAAAAGATAAGGATCAAATAATTATTATAAGGGTTAGAGATTCTCCGCTTAACCTGATTTTTTAAATAAAAGCTTGAGATATAATTCACATACCATAAAATTAGCTCATTTAATGTGCACAATTTAGTGATTTTGAAAACAAATTCACAGAGTTCTGCGACCATCACCGCTATCTAAGTCTATAGTGTTACCATCACCTTATTACCCATCACACTCCATTCTTCTATCCCCTCAGCCTTTGGTAACCAATAGCCTACTTTCTGTTTCTATGGATTTGCCTTTTCTGGATATTTCCTGTAGATGAGATCATACAAAGCACACTATTTTGTGGCTGGCTTCTTTCACTTAGCAAATTTTTTTCAAGGTTCATCTATATTGTATCATACATCAGTCTTTCATCCTATTTTTGCCAAATATATTTGTATATTCATTCATTAGTTGATAGATATGTAGGATATTTTCACTTTTTTGGCTATTTAGAATAACGCTGCTATGAATATTGGGGTACACGTTTTGTGTGAACACATTTTTATCTTTATTGAATAAACATCTAGGATTAGAATTGCTGAGTCACACAGGAACTTTATTTTTAACATCTTGAGGAACTGCCGAACTGCTTTCCAAAGTGACTGCACCATTTTATGTACCCATCAGTAATGGAGCAAGGTATTCTTTTTTTCACACTCTTATAACACTTGTTATATTGTCTACCTTATTTTCTTCTGGGTAAGAATGGCATCTCATTGTAGTTTGTATTCACATTTTGCTAAATACATAATGCTGAGCTTTGTTTCATGTATTAATTGACCATTTTTTATAACTTCTTAGAAAAAATCCTTTGTCCATGGTGAATTTGGTTACATTTATATTTCCTTATACAATATATTATTTATATGGTTACCTTCTTTGGTGCTATTTATTTCTTCATTACCTTTATCAGTGCTATTTATTTGGGTTAATTTGAGTTTCTGTCCAGTGTCCTTTGATGTTTGCCTGAAGGAATCCCTTTTTGTATATCTTGTAGCACAGGTCAGCTAGTAAAGAATTCTCAGTTTTTGCTTATCTGGGAATGTCCCAATTTTTCATTTGTTTTTGAAGGATAGTATTGCTGGACATAAGATTCTTGTATGACATTCTTTTTTATTTCATCTTGAATATGTTATCCTACTGCCTTCTCATCTACTTATTTTTGTTAAAAATAAGCTATGAATCTCATTGAAGTTCATTGGTAATTAAACTGATTTTTTTACCATAAAATTGTTAATTTTATTGAGCTTTGAAACTGTAAAATTTCACTGTTGATAAAAAAAAGTTTAACCATGCTATTTGATAGGTTCTGAATACTAATTTTAATTAGGATATAAAGTTTATGTACCCATTATTGCAATGGTTTTGAGTCATTAAGTTGGTTCTTTAAAACAAATTCACATGAAGAATATAGACTCAGGCTGTTCAATTTCTATATTAAGCAATTTTTAAACATGAGCTGAAAGAGTTGGAAGAGATATGATGCATTTTAAATAAACCTAAAAATTATGTGTATTTATATGACTCAAACATAATTAGTAGTGAAATATACAAATAAATAGGAAATAAGCTTGGTTAAAACATCATTCTATGTATAATAGTGGTTAGTGGCCTAATCTGCTCCTCAGGGGTACTAGAATTCTAATTACTATTGTCATTTGGAATCCATTGTGTTCATGAATGTCATCCCAACGTCATTTTCAAAAGTTGGTAAAAAAAATTCTACCATTTTGCAGTGGTATTAAATAGCACTAAGAATGAGTAGCTGAATTTAGTAGTGATCATTTATATGGTCAAATTCCAAATAGTGAAGAGTGATGTTAACTTCCAACTTACCTTATTGACGAGTCTTTTCTGTGGTCAGGGAAATTGCCTTTGGCATGGTCTCCTCTGGAGCCTCCTTTATATGTCACTCAGTGGTCTTCAACTGTGCCCCATTCAGATCCATAGTAAAAAAAAAAAAAAATGTTGTACTGGCTAGGGTAGTTTTTCTTAATATTAATATTGTATTACTCACTGAAACTCTCTTTCCACCCTGTATTACTATCCTGTTTGCTCTTAACCCACATTTCAACTCTTCACTTACTAGTGTAATCTTGCATATTTCATTAAATTTTTCTGCACTTAAAATTGTCATTTATGAAGTATGAATCACATAAGTGTGTGGATGAAATGAGATTATATATGTCGAATATTTAACACATTGCTTGTAAAAGTAATATAATCTATTTATTATTATATAATAAACATTTTTGGATATTTATTATCTGCCACTTCTGTGTTCAGCCCTTTATACCTAAATTCATACTCCTACACTGCTTCACCTACTACTACTACTATACTGATACACTTCTATCTATAGCTGGCTATTTCAGGCCAGTGAGACCTGAAGAAGGACCACACAATGCCATTACTGGGAATAGGTTCTTTAATTCACTTTTTGATATAAGTCATAGTGATCTCTCACTTAGGAATAACTCCTTTTTCCTATTTGTCTGATCTTCTGAATTTCTAGGTAAAAGCAGGCCAGTTTTTGCTGCACTTTTGCTTTTTATAGAAAGGAGCAGATTCCAGAAACAGTTGCTGGGAAATAGCTACATTCTATGCTCTTATGCATTTTATCATCCGTTATCTTCCCAATCAACTTGCCTGAACACATAATCCATTTTGAAAATAGAGGAGGGGAAAGTCAGAGAGGTAAATTCATTTGCTCCAAATCACATAATTAAGAGATAAAAGGAGTATTCATAGATTTGGTTTAGCTCCAAAGTCTACTTTCTCACTCCTCTAAGAACTTGCAGGAGCAGTGGAGGACTCATTCCCACAGTTCTATGTCCACAAGTGGCATAGAAATCCAATGACTACAGCAGTGGGCTTTGCTTAATGTCCTATCCCCAGTGCCTGGGACAGTGCCTGACACAAGGTAGCCTTTGACTGTGGATTGAAAAATTGTGCCAATACTGAATTTAACATTTTACTCTAATTTACTTCTAAATTCCACTTTATGGAGGGGCGTCTGGGTTGCTCAGTTGGTTAAGCATCTGACTCCTGGTTTTGGCTCAGGCCACAATCTCAGGGTTGTGAGATCAAGTCCCATGTGGTGGGGTTCACACTCAATATGGAGGCTGCTTGCCCCTCTCTTTTTGCTCCTTCCCTCTTCTCTCTCCTGCTCTCTCTCTCTCTGTCATAAATAAATAAATAAATAAATAAATAAATAAATAAATAAAATCTTTTAATTCTGTTTTATGGAATAATACCCATGATATACATAGACTTTTTTCTGCACATAGCTCTTAAGACAAGTTGTTGATTCTCTCCTACCTTTTGCCCTAGGGCTATTTCTTAAAATGTGACATTTGAAGAATCACTGAGAAAGAAATGTGTGCATGTAATCTATAGCAGAAAATGATAAAAGCTTCATCAAGGTGCTTTATATTGCCTGGTAGAGAAGCTCACTTCTGATTGCCTCTTCTTACTTTGTCTCATGGTAGATACAAAATAAAATTGAAGTATATCATTGAAGTTATAAAATAATGGAAAATCAAGGATCTGCAAAGTTACTGATAAATAATGATTCTTTCCTTTTTGGGGAACACCGAGGGTATAACCATTTTGTTCAAAAAAGGACACATGGGTGCTATATTGATTGGAATGGAACAAGCAAGGAAATTACTATGTATAACTGGTCTTGTAAGTAAGCAGTTGCCATAGCAACCGTGGCTTCCTAGTCTGTATTGAATGAAAGGATTTATTTCAGTATAAATCACACAGTCTTTTCATGTGTATCCTCTCCTAGCAGACAACGAACTCCTGTAACATCCTACTTGGAAAGGAATCCTCTCTTCAATATATGCTGATTGAAGTTTGAATATCAGTATTTGATGTGAAATTGTCTTTCTAGCTATCTTTTCAGAGACATTCAGTTAAAGCATTCCATGCAAAAATCTAAATATAGTCACCTCTGTGATCTGAATACGAATAAGAGAGATGATACTAGTGTGTGGTTTGCTTTTTCTATGGGATCATGAAATTCTAACCTCTGGCTTTTCAAATAAATTAAACTGTTACAACTGCTAATTGAATTGGTATTATTCAATTATCTTTTTTTTTCCATTTCATTTTTGAGCTTTTGCTAGATATTTAAATTCATAGAATTCATTACAGAATGGTCACACAGCTTTTCTTCTAAGCTATTAATAGCAAACTTGACTATTTTAAAACAAGTGTTAAAGTGTACCTTCCTCTCTATTTTTATTTTGAAGAAAAAAGTTCCTGTTTTCACAAAGTGAATGAACTTTTTGACAGACTTTTTTTTTTAAATTTTTTTTATTTATTTATGATAGTCACAGAGAGAGAGAGAGAGGCAGAGACACAAGGCGGAGGGAGAAACAGGCTCCATGCACCGGGAGCCTGATGTGGGATTCGATCCCAGGTCTCCAGGATCGCGCCCTGGGCCAAAGGCAGGCGCCAAACCGCTGCGCCACCCAGGGATCCCTGAATGAACTTTTTGAATCCCAGATTCTAGTCAGCAGGTGCACATGATTCACAAATGACTGTCCAAGGACGATAACCTTATAATTATTCTGTTGAAAGACATTTCTGACACTTGCTAACAACAGAGTGGATTAAGGGCACATCTCCCTCTGGTGTTTATGGTGCTTGACATCTTGCAATATGTTTTGCCGACAGAAGGAGCTTTTCACTGAATAGTGAAGCTGTTTCCTTTTCTCCTTCTCCTCCTCCTCCTCCTTCTTCTTCTTCTTCTTCTTCTTCTTCTTCTTCTTCTTCTTCTTCTTCTTCTTCTTCTTCTTCTTCTTCTTCTTCTTCTTCTTCTTCTTCTTCTTCTTCTTCTTCTTTCTTCTTCTTTCTCCTCCTTCTCCTTCTTCTCTTCTTCCTTTTCTTCTTTCTTTCTTTCTTTCTTTCTTTCTTTCTTTCTTTCTTTCTTTCTTTCTTTTTTGTGTAATGTAACTAGGAATGAAACAAATCTTAGCCCTGATTTAGAGTCTTGGGGTTTTACACCTTGACTTGTTATAGAAAATGACATTAAGCTGATTGCTTTATCACATTTTGAATTTACCACCTAAAACTAAAACCCAAATGTCTATTTCCCTTCCCTAACCGAGGTGATATGTACCATGAAATGAGACTTGTATTCATAAAATAGGCTTTCCGTTAAGTTGAAACTTTCTATTCAATTTAAATATTGTTTTATACTATTGTGTCTCACCAAGAACTCCGAGAGGAGACTTGTAATTCTGAACACTTAAAATAACAAAAATTAAGCTCAGCACCATTTTGGTGAACCATCCTAGCAAGAATCTGATAGGTGATTTTTCAAATCAGTAGGGAAAAATGCTAGTAGCACCATCCTGAGAAAATTTGGTTAAACCTTAATCCCCCAGGTCCTGCAAAAAGGGTGTTTCACCTCTCCCTAATATTCTCTTGGACTGAAAGCTCAGGGTGCAAGCAGAGAGAGGAGGGTGTTGCTTTAAACAGATGAGGCAGGCATGTGGTTCATTGTTCTGAACCGAGCCTGTTCTCACACATCCTGCTCCTTCTCTCCCCATGGAGAAAACACATAAATGAAATATGCAGAGTTCACACCGCCTCTCTTTGTGCCTCTATTTTGTGAGACTTCAGTATCAGATTTTAATTTGCACAGCACTAATTCACTTGCTTCTCATTCAAGCTGCATCCTGGTTCTCCCAGCCCTCATGGAAGCAGCCCAGAGGCGGGCAGGTGGCGCAGGAAGCCCTGCAGATGCACTCCAGTGGTTTTTAAATGTGCAGCACTATTCGCTGATTTCTTCTTTGATTATAAGCTGTTTGTAATTTTCAATCTGTTCTCAGGATTTTGTTTGACATTTTATTCAGCTACAGCAGGACTGTTTGTAACTCTTCATAGGAGGCAAACTAGGGGTGAATTAAGACAGTTTGAGATCTTCCTCCTAAACTGTCTTAGAGACAGGCTTGTTGATACAGTGGTAAGGTGGGCACGAGTCCCTGGAGCCCACTCCACCTCTTAATACCCCAACCTGGAAAACCATCATTCCCTTAAAACAACACTTCTCCATATCTTTTATCTTTTTTTCTAACTTTTTTTTTTTTTTGGAAATAAAATAAGTACAATGCAGGCTGGTATGTCTATACTAACAACAAGAGATATTCTGTAGTTCTTTTATTTAATTCTAAAAACAGGAATGGAAAGTAGAAAAGAAGAGATTACTCAATCATTTCTCTTCAAATACCTGCTCGTATTTCTCCTGGCTAAGGCTCCCAACCTCCCTAAGCCTCAGGAACGTGGGTGTGGGTTTCTTCTGGACCTTTCCCTCTCACCCCTGCACCAAGATCCGTACAGATCACCTTTTTAATTACCCTCAAATCTATCAGCAACTCTCCATTATTTTAAAATGCAAATTGAATCAGGTTACATTTTTGCTCAAAGCTTCAAATGCTTTGAGCATCATTCTATCAATCTGTCATTCTTAAGATGATATTTAGATTCCTTGACTTATATAAGCCGTGTACTTTTTCTATTTTCAACCAACAGATTTAAGCCTGAGATGTATAATATAATATAATATAATATAATATAATATAATATAGGATTATCTTGTTTTCCTCTGTTCAAAGATCATAAATTCATTGAAAGCAGGGTCAGTGCCTAGTTGTTCTCTCCACTTTGGTGCATACTGAGAACCCCTAAATGTAACCGGAATGAATGAATGAATGTATGAATGAATGGAGCTCTAATGTTTTGAAATTATTCCTCTCTTCCAATAAATTAATATTTAGTGTTCATAAACCATTTCTGTCTTTTTACAACTATTTGGAGCAACTAAGTCTCCTTTATAACTTAATATTTTAAAGATCTGTTGAAGGAATTTTACTTGGAATTGAGCTGTTCATAGTTCTAGTTTTCTCTTCTTGTTTTTGTATTCCACATAAAGTTGGAATGGCCAGTTCTAGTGGACAGTGCACTTAGTACAGTGGAATTTGCAAGATCATCTATTGTCAAATGGAAATGAGCATATAGACCTGTTTTACTTGCTCTTTGTAAGGTAACTTGAAGCTAAAGCTATAATTTTGAATTCTCTCCTATAGTGAAAGTAATAGTAAAAGTCTCTATAGTTTCCAGAGGATATCATCTAAAATTCATACTTGAATATCAGCTAATTATTGAGATTTCTGCTATTTAGAAATCTGGTAAGAACCTCATACCAAAACTGTGTATCCTTGACTTTATCCTGTTCCATCATCCTCCTCTTGCCAGCTTGCTCCAGGCCTGCTAGTGTTTCTCCTACTCCTCAAAAATACCAAGCCCTTCCCAGTTTACAGTCTTGACAATAGTCTTCCTTTTTTCATGATTTTGTTTTTAATGGCTGATTTCTTCTTGTCTTTCAGATTTTTGCTTAAATCAATATCCCCAGAAAGGCCTTCTCTGAGTATTCACCCAGTCTCTTTATATCTTCCTTTTAAAATGTTCCTGGCAGATAGACATGTCCACCACCTCCCAGAGTTTCCTGTGTCCCTTTGGAGTGTGTGTGTGTGTGTGTGTGCGCGCGCACACACGCAGACTTTAGTAAGAATAATTAATCCCAAAATATCTATCCTCTTGACAAGTTTTTGAAGCGCACAATACCATACTGTTAACTATAGGAGCTGTATTGTAGAGCAGATCTCTAGAATTTATTCATTTAGCACAACTGAAATTTTATACCTATTGAAAACAGCTTCCACTTCTCCCACCACCCAGCCCCTGGCAACTACTATTTTATTGTCTGCCTTTGTGCATTTGACTGCATTACATACCTCCTATAATTGGAAACATGCAGTATTGGTCCTTCTGTGACTCGCTTATTTCACTTAGCATAATGTCCTCTAGATTTACCCATGTTGGAGCTTATGGTGGGACTGAATAATATCCCATTGTGTGTATATACAACATGTTCTATATCCACTCATCTGTGGATATAGACACTGGGCATTATTTCCTTCCTATGGTTATTGGGAATAGTGCTGCAATGAGCACAAGAGTGCAAATAGCTTTTCAAGATCCTGATTTCTGAAACCTTTTGATTACATAATTAGAAGTAGGATTCTTGGATCATATAGTAATTCTAATTTTTTTAAAATTTTTTTTCAAGATTTTATGTATTTATTCATGACAGACACACAGAGAGAGGCAGAGACACAGTCAGAGAGAGAAGCAAGCTCCAGGCTGGGAGCTCCATGTAGGACTCAATCCTGGGAATCCTGGGACGCCCTGGGCTGAAGGCAGGCACTCAACCTCTGAGCCACCCAAATGTCCCTATTTTCAAGTTTTTGAGGAAGCTTCCTACTGTTTTCCATAGCTGTTGTACCATTTTACATTCTCACCAACAGTGTAAGAAGGTTTCCACTTTCCATACAGCCTTGCCAACACTTATTTTTTTTTAAATAATGGCCATTCCAACAGTTATGAGGTATTATTTCATTTTAGTTTTGATATGCATTTCTCTGGTAATGGCGCTGAAGATCTTTTCATATACCTGTGGCCATATGCATGTCTTCTTTGAAGAAATGTCCGTTAAAATCCTTTGTCCATTTTTAATCAGGCTACTTGTATTTTTCCTATTGAGTTGTAGGAGTTCCTTATATATTTTGAGAATTAACCCACTATAAGATATACAATCCACAAATATTTTCTCCCATTCCATAGCTCACCTTTTCATTTGGGTGACTGTTTTCTTTGTTTTGCATTTCAGTATTTTTCAGTTCAGGAATTTCTGTTTGGCTTTATTTTATGGTTTCTATAGCTTTGTTAATATCCTCATTCTGTTTAAGCTTTTTTATGTTTTTTTTTTTTTTTTTGGTTTCTATAGCTTTGTTCATATCCTCATTCTGTTTAAGTATCATCTTCCTGTCTTTGTTTAGTAGCCTGTGTCCTCTTGTTAACTCATTGAATTTCTTCCAAAATATTATTTTGAATTAATTGTCAGAGAATTCATAATTAACCATTTCTTTAAGGCCAGTTACTAGAGATTTATTTTTGTTCCTTTGATAGTATTGTGTATGCATATTCTTTTGGGTTCCTGATAGTATTATGTTATATGCATATTTGAAGAAGCAGTCATCCCCCGTCTTTTCAGACTGATTTCAGCAGGGGAACAAAAGGTGTCCCATCAGCCCAGCTAGAAATTCTGGGAGCATTTCAAAAGTTTTCTGTGAATGTGTGAGATCCACTCCCTTCTTCCTCCTGGTGGAGGAGTTTGCCATTGGGGTGCCTTTCCCAAGCTCACCAGCTCTTCTGGCTGCTGTAGGCCACCTTCCGCTATTCTACAAGGGAAACCAGTGCAATGCTGGGAACCTGAGCCTCAGCTCTGCCTCTCTCCCTTCTTCCTGAAGCACAAGTCTCAGGACTGTGCATCTTCTCCCAACACCACGCAAGTTGCTGAGAGCTCCTGCTCCTTTTCTTCATTTTTGGTTGTCCCCAGGTTTTCTCATTATACCAATTGTCTTGGTGCTCTGAGTGAGGGGAATCAGAAGTAGATTTCTTGAGCAGTGCCCCCAGAGGCAAGAGGATTTTGGATGGATGCCTCGCTCATTCTATCTCCCAAGGGAGAAATTGTGGGCTGAGTGGATCTCTCTGAGCCCCCCAGCTGTGACAGTTTATGGGGGTGTCTGACATGGACAAAGTGAAGCTGCTCCCCTTACCCATCTCTAAGAGATTTCATGGTTTTGTGCTTTTCTAAGGTGGAAAACTGGAATCTGGAGTTCTCATAAAGGTATTTTAGTCTAAATACTGTTGCTTCATCAGTGTTTCTGTTGTAATCATGATAGAAGAGACTTGTTCTTCCTCCATCTTGTTGATATTACTCCTAATACTTGCTCATGTATTTATTTACGGTTTACCTCAATTCTACTCCTTAAAACATGAACTCCAAGAAAGTAGGGAACTATTGTTCACTTTTATATTCACTTTGCTAGAGAAGGATCTGATTTGTGATTATTTGATAAGTATTGTTGAATGATGGGATATACTGTCTTTAGATCGTGCTATTTTTGTTGTTATGGAGTCCTTTCCTTTTCCTTGCTTAAGGTGAAATGGAACAGAGAGCTCTGAAAGGAAGATGAGAATGGAAACAAATTCTGAACCAATGGGGCAAATTGATATTCTGTGATGTTTATGGAACATATGCGATAAGTAGCAAAGGTAAGTAAACTGGAGAGAAGATGAGCACAGATATGCAATAAACTTTCTGTTTCCTGATCTTGAGTAGAGCTACCAAGCAAGCAGATAGGGATAACAGGGCAAGATACTTTTAAAATGTGGTCGCATGACAGAAGGGGAAGAGAGTGGAGGATGGGATGACTGGATGACAGGCACTAAGGAGGGCACTTAATGGGGTGAACACTGAATGTTATAGTATATGTTGGCAAATTGAATTTAAATAAAAAATTAAAAAAGGAAAAATGCAGTTGCAGCAACAGGTGCAATTCTATGATCATTAGACTACTTGGCTTATGGGGTTATCTTATTTTGGGAGATAATTTTCCTTCAAGCAGAAAGGTATAGCTACATGTGTCACTGTGACTTTGATCTTTTTTTGGTTGCTTAGCTTTTCACTTGCTACAAGGCTCCTAAGAGGCTGTGAGTTTACAGAAGGCAGGGGGAAATGGTATTGGAGTACACAGAAATCTCAGAGCACTCGATTTTCACAAAGTAGGTGCTCAGACAACCTCTGTAGTCAATTATGTTGATTTAAACATGTCTTGTATCACCTTTGTAGTAATCCTGACGACACATTTAACTTGAATCTGTAAGTAGACAATCCAAAGTATCCAAATTGTGAGAAATTCTGCAAAATTGCTACCCTATACTCTTCAAAAATATCAGTATTGTGAAAAGGTAGACACTGTTCTAGATTAAAGAGATTAAAGGGATATGATATCTAAAAGTAATCAATGGACATTCTTTGAAAGTTTTCTTAATTGAGAGAAGAAGCAGTCGTAAAGGTCATCATTTGGGTAATTAGAGACATCTGAATAGAGAAACTAGTGTATTAGATAATATTGTCGTATTTATGATAAATTTCCTGAGTGTGATATTTATTCTGTGTTTTATCAAGAAAAATGTCCTGCCAAATATTTAGGTGAAAAATATCATGTGTCAGTATGTCTTCAAATGATTCAAAAACTTCAATTTCTAGCTAGATGGATATACACACACACTCATACACACACACAGAATTTAGCAAATGTTAACAAGTGATGAATTTGAGTGAATAATATGGATATCCATTGTAAATTCTTGAAATATTTCCAGTATTGAAAATTATTTAAATAAAAAGTTTGGATGGAAAAATAAATGTGAGGAAAAAAAAATAAGTCGAATTATGTTGTGAGGGCTTTATTTGTATGTATATATTGTTACTGTTTGGAAGTGAGAAAAATATTCAAGAATAAAGAAGATTCCCTGTATTTTGTAGGCTGATAATTCCAATATTTGAAAATCCTCTCCCAAATATAGCAAATTTCAAGAATGTATTTGATACCTTGATTGTTTGAAGGCATTTTGAAATATGGAGGATGTTTCACATTTAACAATAGAACGAGAAGGGTTCTGTTTCCAGAGAATTCATAGGCTATTCTTGGGGTATTATAATTTTTATTATGAATATGAAACATAAGGGCTCAATTATATTTTGAGTAAATACATTATGCAGGTTTTTCATCGCAGAGAAGATTTTCTTGATGATTGAAGGCCATTGAAATTGCTATAAGAATATACAGATTTAGATTTATATTTAATGTTCCCATTTAGCACATATAAACATTAGTTGTATTTCCTGTGTTTCACTTAATATATTTTAAAATTTAGGTATCCATTCAATTAAAGCATCATTACATTAGTGTTCTAGGCCACTAAAAAGATATATATTTTAGGAGGGATTCCTTAAATATAGCATATATCCCTTGCTCAATATAAATTCTTCAAATGAAGGTACACAGATTAAAGAGGTGTTTCATTTTGGAGAAGGCTAGCTCTCAGAAAGTATGCATTGAAGGACAGAGTATTACAGACAGACTATGAACTCTCTGAGGTCTGGAACTCACTGTTTTTTTTCCCAGAGACTTGGGAAGGGCAGGCCACAGAAAGGTGCTTCATAGATATTGGGTGATACACCTTGAAATCAGTATTATTTTAAATATTGGCTCTTCTTTTTTTCAATAATAAATTGATTTTTTATTGGTGTTCAATTTGCCAACATACAGAATAACACCCAGTGCTCATCCCGTCAAGTGCCCCCCTCAGTGCCTGTCACCCATTCACCCCCACCCCCCCGCCCTCCTCCCCTTCCACCACCTCTAGTTCATTTCCCAGAGTTAGGAGTCTTCATGTTCTGTCTCCCTTTCTGATAATTATTGGCTCTTCTAACTCAGTGGGAATTTAATGCGATTAATACCTGAAAAGAAATATAAAGATATAAAGGTAGACATTTTCTGGCAAAACATGAGTATATTTTAAAAATCATTGAGGTTATAGTATGAAAACATAGCAACCAGAAAATAGAACTTTCAAGAAGGTGCTTGGTAAGAACAGTCATCAGTTTGTCTATTGTTTATTCAACAAAACTTCATCGAATGCCCAATACATACCATTAAAAGTTCTAGGACTAAATCAGGACACGGAAAACATAAAAACCTAAGCACTTATAGGGGATTGCAAATACATGGATGAAATCAGTGTATCAGCTGGTGGTAAGTATTGGTGGGGAGGCAAAGAAGTTAGATAGGAAGCTCCTGGGTGGGTGTGGAGAATGGGTCGGGAGGGGGGTCAAACTTTTAAATATGGTTATCAGTGATGTCTCCCGAAGAAGAGATATTTCAACCCCAACCTGAAAGTGGTAAACTATCACCAATGAGATTGAGAAGACAATTCTAGACAGCAAAAATGGCAAGACCCTATGGGAGAAGCACACCTGTTATGATAGAGAGGACACAGGCCAGTGATCCTACAGCAGAGTGAACAGCAAGAGAGTGATGGGAGACATGTCTGAGGCCAATGGGTGGGTGCAGTGGGGAAAGGAGGTTGGACGATGCACACAGTGACCCCTATAAGGAATCTGACTTTGAACGATTGAGTTCTCAGCTTGCATCCAACACTGATTACTATGCCTTCTCATTACTTTAATGCCCTCCCTTAGAAGCGGAGCGATATCAACATGCAAAACTGTGGATATTAAGCAGTGTGTGAAGAATAAAGTCACTCATAATAAGTTTCACTCAGTTCAATTTTTATATTGACTAATTTTTATGACTACCTTAAACTCAAAACAATGTCTGTTTCTGTGTAAATCAAATTAAAATATTGATTTTTAAGTGTAAAATTCCCCTCAACTTATTTACTGTATAATTGACAATAGTTTTGTGGCAAAAACATGAAGAGAGATTCTCTTATAGATGTGATGTGCTTAGAAATGTCCGTGTGCAAAGAATCCCACATGACATTTTGTGTACATAAAACCATAAAAATGACAGATGCTTTCAGGACTCTGAAGATCTAATTTTAATACAATAATTACTACAATGTGACAATAGCCCATGTTTCAATAATTCACACAACTCATTTTTATTTGCACTATTTGTATGAAGAGAGAGATAGTGACCTTGGATCATTCTTTTAATTTTGTTAGATTTTTATGTACATATTTCACTCATATCCTATTTCATCTACTTGTGCAGCTTTCATTTTTAATATGAGATTATCTCATAATCTTACAATTCATTGATTTTTTTATTATTTATTAATTCCATTTTTTTCTGTTCTCCTACATGTTTTCTAATTTTATGATGTATTCTAGTTATTTTTATAATGTTTTTGGGATGCCTGGGTGGCTCATTGATTGAGTGCCTTTGGCACAGGGCGTGATCCCTGGGTCCTGAGATCGAGTCCCATGTTGGGCTCCCTGCAAGGAACCTGCTTCTCCCTTTGCCTGTGTCTCTGCCTCTCTCTTTCTGTGTCTCTTATGAATAAATAAAAAAAATCTTAAGAAAATAAAGTTATTAATCTCTTCCCTTGTTTTTCTTTAGTCTATTTTGCTTATTTATTACTAACTTTAAATAATTTGTGCTCACTCTCTTATTAATTTAAATATACAAAAACACAAATTTTTCTATTAAAGTACTCTTTTAGGGACGCCTGGGTTGCTCAGTGGTTGAGCATCTGCCTTCGGCTCAAGTCCTGATCCCGGGGTTCTGGGATCAAGTCCCACATCAGGCCCCCCTCTTCTCCCTCTGCCTATGTTGCTGCCTCTCTCTTTGTGTCTCTCATTAATAAATAAATAAAGTATTTGAAAAAAAAAAAGAAAGTATCTTTTAGTTGTATCTTACAGGTTTCAGTATTTTCATTATTATTGCATTTGGAAATTTTGTTTCACATTTCTTCCTTGAACCAAGATTTGTGTTGGAAAGATTTCTTAAGTTTTATGTTGGAAGAGGCATTTATTTTGATTTTGTTAAAGGTTCCTTGTTTTATTGAATTCTAATTAGGATATGTTTTGTGTTATTTCCTACTTGTTTTTACATTTATTTATTTTTATTTTTTTAAAAAAGATTTTATTTATTTATGAAAGAGAGAGAGAGAGAGAGAGAGAGAGAGGCAGAGACACAGGCAGAGGGAGAAGCAGGCTCCATGCAGGGAGCCCGGAGTGGGACTCGATCCCGGGACTCCAGGATCAGGCCCTCGGTGGAAGATGGTGCTAAACTGCTGAGCCACTCAGGCTGACCTGTCTTTAAATTTAGTTAGATTTTCTTTGTAGTTCAATATATAGCCAATTTTCACAAGATTATGAGGTACAAAATAGCTTTAAATTTTGTTTTATTATCAGTCTTAAAAATATTTTGTAATCTTAATAGGAGAGTTAAGCTATTTATATTTATTAATATGAATAATATTTGATCTTTTGTGTTATTTTTCTTTTCTCTGTGTATATATAGCCACTGAAAGAATTCTGCTTTGTGGCCTATTTTTTGTTCTGTATTTGTAAATGTTTTCTTCTGTTTTGAAGGATTTTGATTGTTTTACTCTTGTTCTTAATAAGTACGCCTTTCTTTTAGATGTTGGGTTTTTAGAGATAATCCCTATTAGTTCCCTACTATGAACAATGTTAAAATAGCTTATTTCTTTTTCCTTTTTTTCTTTTTTTGTCTACCACCACCCTATTTTTGTAAACAATTTTTTTTTTCTTAGTCTTTAACTATTTGTTCTATTCAACTGCTATGTTTGCTTGGGGGCTTAAATTATATTTATGTTGGATTTCTTTTCCCTATCTTTTACATGTAGCATTTTCTTTCTAATTATTTTTTTTTTCAATTCACTATATTATTTTCATTTCTAGACTCAAAGTCCTTTACCATGTCTTCAAAAAAATGTATTATCTTTTGTGTTCTTCCAATGTCAACTTTATTTTTGTTATGCTTCTTTTATTTCCTTTTTTTTTTCCTTCACCCCCCCCTCCCCCCCCCCCCCCCCCCCCGAGACTACCAGCTCATGCTTCAATTTCTCCTGTTTTCTTGACACCAGTTTCTGGAGTTCTTATGTTTCAAATCAATGGTTTTCTTCGATAAACATGATCAAACCTTTAAGCTGTTTTAATTTATGCCAAACTATTTGGACATAGTTTTTTTAACTTCTTCATGGTGATTTTTTTTAAGTAAATTTTCATTAATTTCTCATTTTTTTCTCTTTTCCAATTTTTTCCCCTGTTGGTATGCATTTTGGATGTTGTGTCAGAGGATGTATTTAAATCTACCCTTGAATAAGTTGCATTTCATAGAACCAAACAGCAGTAAGATTTCTGGGGAGAGTGGAGGGCCAGTGTGGCCATCCGGGCTTGACCCTGTAAAAGTCTCCTTGTGCTCGTCAGAGTCTGACAGCTGCCTACAGAAGCGTCTCTCTTGGTAATTCTTCACACAGCCCTGCCCTTTCTTGCCTACTTGAATAGAAGCTGTGCCTAGAAGACATCTTCCAACCTTGCTGACCCAGTAGTTCCTTCTTTCATTATTGGAAAGAATACATATGACTCTGCTCTGTAGGACAGGCTCTTCACTTTTAAGAAATCCATTTTCTACTGGTACATGCTGAGATCTGCTGCTTCAAACTATTGTTCGCAGTGTTTTGCCTTTACTTCCTCCTGAATCACTTATTTTCTATCTTAGCTGCTTTTGCAAACCTTCCCACATATTTTTGAGTCTGAAAATTATAACTTTCTCTTAGCTTTGCTGAATATTTGGGGTTTTGGCTATTAAAACTTTCTCTTTTTATAAAAATCCTGGGCTGAGAAGTAGCTAGTAACGCATTTTTATCTGCAGCCTTCCTGACTAAACCTGGATCTTATGGTTAGGAATCTTTTAAAAATTATATTTTGATTTATCTAAAATCATCCTCACATTATGCTTGGGGACATGTATTTAAATTTAAAAAATCCATTTTTTTCTCTATTCTGAGATCCTGTTTTGGGAAGTAGATTTTGACTGAGACTTATGGCTCCTACCATTTATACGTATATGCTGATAGAAACTTGACAGACCAATGTGAATAGCTAAAAAAAGATTACATTATTTGCCCTGGGCCACAAAATAATGATCAGATTTTACTGACTATCAACATTATTGACATGAGATTAGAGTAGCCTGCATGACAATCTGAGACATGCCTTCCTAGGAATGACCAAGTTAAGTGGCTTCAAATTCTGTCTAGATTTTGGCTAAAGAACCAATTTCCAGTATCTATCTAATATTTATGCTTAAGAAAGGCAAATTTCAAATTACTGTCTAAAATACTGAAGAGAATATTTACTTTTTCTAAGTGTATAATAAAGTGAATGCATCAGTGACCTAAGCTTATGCTAGCACATATTTACTAGAACTTACTAGCATGAAGTCTAAATTTGCTGGCAGCAAAGAGTAGTAACAGAAACATAGATTTTATGTTAGTAATTACCTGATAAAAGGAGGCTTGCCAGTGTTTTAAAAGAGATTCATTTTCTAGGTACCAAAATGTAAGGGAATTTGCATGTGAATCCTTAACTAATGAATATGGGATGAGCACAGTGGGCACTATCTTTGACAGAAGTGGTTTTTTTGCTTGTTTTTGTTGTGTTTTTATTATGCCAGTTTCATAATTGTGATCTTTGATAAAAGCTGAGGGCCTGCTGTTAGAATGTGATTTTGTGATTTCTTTGAGCAAGATTAGCTAATGAGGCCTGGAAGTGTAGCTTTCAAGTGAGTTAAGTTTGGCTGTTATTTGATGCATTTTCTGAGATTCTAGAACCTTCAACTGTAAAGTCTGAGCCCAGGAACATGTACTTTATTAACTGAAAGAAAGATCTTTCATAGACTGACTTATAAAAATGTTCTCAAACTCTTAATCATTAGCAGTTTATAGGCCCTTGTTATTTTAATGTTGTCACATTTAGGTTTCTGAATTAATAATCCATCTTTCTACCATATGGATCAACTTCAAAGAAACATTCCATGTAGGACCCAAGAAACAGAAAACAAAAATCAATATTTATCAAATGTGCTAGTTAGTGTGTGAGGTGTTTCATGTGTATTAGCTCATTTGATTAGTGCAAGGCCTCGGCCACATCTGTGTGACTGCACCATTGTGAACATGGAGCAATGTGGGCAATATGAAGCTCGGTGAGATCCCAGGGTTGGGTCACCAGGAAATGTTCACCCAGGCCTTACTGTTCCAAATCTGCCCTCTTGCCAACATACCAGACCACTCTCAAACAGGTTTCCCTAATTTATACACTAGTTAAAGAATGAAAACTAAATCAATTATTGAGATACATTAAAAAATGAAACCTAGAAGGGCATCTGGGTGGCTCGGTGGTTGAGCAGCTACCTCAGCTCAGGGCATGATCCTAGGGTCCTGGGATTGAGTCTCACATTGGGCTCTCCAGAGGGAGCCTGCTTCTCCCTCTGCCTGTGTCTCTGCCTCTCTCTGTATCTCTCATGAATAAATAAAATCTTAAAAAAGAAAAAAAAAAAAAGAAAGAAAGAAACCTAGAGAAGGAGGCACTGGCATTTATTTTTAGGTGATTTTATTAAAGCCAATATATTCCAACGACTGCACATTTCCCTCTTTTGCTGATAATGAACTTTGTTTCTCTTTGAAAGACTAAGTAAGAGAATGAAATCTCAAAGCTCCAATTGTTAAAATACTAACAATTTTTACCTTCTGTTAAGTTCATTTATAAGGGTAATTGGGCTTATCAAAGGGATCACTTTCATGCACTTTTTTTTTTTTTTTGACATAGGCATCAGAGTACTGATAACTAAACAGAAAGGTCCAGCATGCTTTTCTATTGGTTTCAGGACTGCTTTATGTTTTACTTTGGTTTGGTTTAAATTGTGGTCTCAAACAATGAGACCAACAGTGTGCTTTGTTAATTGTATTTTCTCTATTTGTTTTTCTCTTTGGAAAGTTATTGGGTAGTAGACCATAAGAAAACTCCGTTATCTTCCCATATCAAAGTCTGGAGCAAAATGTGAAAACAGTAAGCTGATGAGCCTTATTTTTTTTAAATAAATTTATTTTTTAAAGATTTTATTTATTTATTCGTAAGAGACACACAGAGAGAAGCAGAGACACAGGCAGAGGGAGAAGTAGGCTCCTTGCAGGGAGCCTAATGGGGACTGATCCCAGACCAGGATCACACACTAAGCCACCCAGGTGTCCCGCTGATGAACCTTATTCATGAGATAGCATTACTATGTAAGTGGCTTATCATTGGAAATCCACTGATAAGCATGTGAAAAGCCTAAGGGATCTGTACTCATGTTACTAACTATATCACTACTATGGCTGCATATGTGATAAAACAATCTACATAGATGATCTTGAATATGGCAATGGCTTTGTAACCACAACACAAAGACACAATCTCTAGAAGAAATAATGGATAAGCTGGGTGTCATTAAAGTGTTATAAACTTCTGCTTTGCCAAGCACATTGTCAAGAAAATGAGAAGACAAGTTATAGACTGAAAGAAAATACGTGTAAAGGAAACATCTGGTCAATGACTATTATCCAAAATATACAAAGAACTATTCAAACTCATCAATAAGAACTGAAACAATCCATATAGAAAATGGGCCAAAGACCTTAACAGACACCTCACCAAAGACATACAAATGACAAACAACATTTTGCATTATCCTTTATATTCCATCAAGATAATGCAAATAGCACTGCACACCTATTAGCATGGCCAAAATCCAAGACGCTGGCAATACCAAATGCTGACAAGGATTTGGAGCAACTGAAATTTTCATCATTGCTGATGGGGAAGCAAAGTAATATACCCACTTTGGAAGACACTTTGGTGGTTTCTTATAAAACTAAATGTTCTCTTACTCCACTATCCAGAAATTACACTCCTTGTATTTAACCATAAGATTTGAAAACTTGTGTCCACCTAAAAAGCCCCACATAGATATTTATTGCAGCTTTATTCATCATTGCCCAAACTGAAAGCCACTAAGATGACCTTCAGAAGGTGAATGGATTAAGTAAGCTGTGATACATTCAGACCAGGGAATGTTATTCAGAAAAAGGGAAATGAGTTGTCTAGCCATGAAAAAATGAGGAAACTTGAATGCATATAACTGAGTGAAAGAAGCCAAGCCGGTAAAGCTACACACTGCACAATTTCCACTGCATTGTGAAAAAGGCAATACTATGCAGACAGTAAAAAGATCAGTGGTTGCCAGGGGTGGTGGTGGGCAAGATAAGGAGGCAGAGCACAGACTATTTGTAAGGCTGTGAAAACACTCTGTTTGACACTATAGTGATGATGCATGTCATCACACATTTAACCAAACCCGTGGAATGTACAACACCCTGAGTAAACCCTAAGGTAAGCTATGGATGGGTATGATTATTCCATGTCAGTGTGGGTTCATCAACTGTAAAGAATTTACCATTCTGATTCTCTACAAAGTCTTTAATTAAAAAAAAAAAAAAGATAAGGAATAAGACAGAGAGTGTTCTTCAGATATTGTTACTCCAACGGTAGTAAGCTACCAAAGCAGTAGTTTTGGGTGCCTGGTTCCTATAGGCAGATGTCCTTGGAGTAAGAAAATAAAGATATGGTGGTCTACATTTGGAACATTTAGATGTGATTAATAAGTTATAATGCAGTCTGATTCCATCTAAGAAAGTACTTTGGCACTCATTTTGAATTCAAGCAATCTCATATTTCAGCCGTTTTGCATAATAAAATTATGCAATGATACGAAATTTTACATCTTTTAAAGTTACAATATGGTGACCACTGAATATTATCTCTAAGACACAAATCAGTATCTACAAAACACTGACTTAATCACTTAAAGCTATCTTGATTGAGGCTTGAGAAGCCACTTAGAGTATTGTGGAGATTAAACACCATCAAAACCATTTATGACCACAGCTGCACTACAATTATGTTTAAATCATTCCTTGTAATAGAAACAGCAACTCATCAGCAGAGGAAAATGCTGAGAGAAATGGTCTAAATGTGCCCCCCCAAAAAAAGAAAAAGAAAAAAAAAAACATCTGTTAAGCTCATAATTTTACGTGAGACAATTCAGCTCTATGGAATGTAAAAAGTTTTCATTAAGATATCCTAATAAACTGTAAAATGGATTATACCATAAGTTATACAGATATCTCTTGTTGAAATAAACATGAAGCCTTGTCTTTTAATTCAAGATTATATTTAAATGTATCATTTCAGTCTTTCAATAACTACAAGACAAATTAAAAGCAATCTTGGTGTTTTTGCTTTTAAGCCTCGCAATGTTTTAGTTTTATTAACAGATTTATTCATGGTGAAACAAGATCCCTTAGAAGTGTTGATTAAAGGAAAATTTCTGACAGAGTATTGACTCAGTCCTCTGTACTCTGCTTGTTACATATGGAGGAACAGTGAATATACTACAAACCACTATGGTGGTTTGTATCACTTGCCTTTTCCTATTGCAGACACCAAAATTAAGGTCAAATTCATTTATTTTATTTCATTTTTGGTTAAAGATATCTTTTGCTAAGAAATCTCTGTTATACAATGTAATTAAATAAATGGAAATTGAAAAATTTGAAACAAGTTATCCATTTAAATTTGAAACTGCAGTTTCGACAGAAGTTGATCATTCTGATGGGTAGATAGTATTTCTTTATTCCTCATCTGAACTAAGGAAATAATATAGGTAGTTGACAAATGTAGGCACTTAAAACAATTATGACTTACTTCCTTTTTAAAGACTATTATTTTAGAGCAATTTTGGGTTTACAACAAAATTGTGAGGGAAGTACAGAGATTTTCCCATTTATCCTTCACTCTCACTCATATGTAACCTCCCTCATTATCAGCATCACTCATGTGAATGATCATTTTTGTTGTCATTTATCAAGAATGAACCTTTATGGGCACATTGTAATCACCCAAAGTCTATGGTTTACTTAGAGTTTACTGGTATATATTCCATGGCTTTAGACAGGAGTATAATGACATATGTCAATCATTATAATATCATGCAAAGTAATTTTACTGCCATAAAAATACTCTGTGCTCTGCATTCACTGATCTCCCCCAACACCACCCCTGGCAACCACTGATGTTTTTACTGTCTGCATAGTTTTGCCTTTTCCACAATGACGGCTAGAATCATGCAGGGTGTAGCCTTTCCAGATTGGTTTCTTTCACTCAGTAATATGTATTTGAGTTTCCTCTCTGTTTTTTTCATGGCTGGACAACTCATTTCTTTTTAGTGCTGAGTAAATGCTCCTGTCACTCTACATCCCTGTCAGCATTTGGAATAGTCAGTGTTTTGGATTCTGGCCTTTCTACTAGGTGCGTAGTGAGGTTTTATTTCCTTTCAATCCTGTTGGGATATTATTGTCAAATAAGAGCGAATCACTCTCCTTCCAATATATTTGTATATTTTAGATACCCTTTTATCACTTGTCAAATCTCTTCTTTTATGAGAATAGAACCAATCTTGAACTTCAGAGCCTCATACTGGACTCCAAACCTGGTAATAACCAGTAACACTATGTCTCCAAAAGTGTTGCATTTCTGGTAAGTGTATTTTCAATTATGGGAGATATTTCTTTTATAGATAATTTGCCATAGCTCTAAAGCAGAAAAACAAATGGCTATGTGGTTTCCCAAAGTGATAAGCAGCAATGCTGCTGTGGAGTAAAAAGCAAAAGTCAGGGTATAAGGAACTATATAAGAACTATAAGTAGTTCTTTAATTGAAGTCTCAAATGAGCATGCTTCCTCTGAAATCTGAATTCTATTCAGAAGCCATGGCTTGCAGATTATAATTTTTTTTTAAGTAAAACTAATCATGTGCTTAAGGAAACTAGTCTACACATAGTTAGAACAATCAGTATCGGGAGTAGAAATGACACAAAAGAAATCCAAGATGAGTCCGGAGTTTGGAGTCTTGACAATGAGTTCTGTCCTCAGGGACAAGGGAATCCCCTATATGTCCCAGATCCTACCCTCTACTCCAACCCCAAGGGACTCCTAAACACTCCTGACCCAGTTTTCTCCCTGGAAACTAATGGGAAGACACAACAGCAGTATGGATGTGCATTGTAGACCTAAAGGTAATGCATCTTTCTGGACCAGAGTGGGTGCTTTACAGCCAGATACATTGATGAAATGCAGGGAAAAGCTATCAGGGGATAGGACCCGAGGAATGAAATAGGTGAAGAAAAAAATCCAGGGGGCCAGAAAGAGACAGAGACAGAGATAAAGCAAAGAGACAGAGATAGCACTTTCCTTTGGTTTCTGATAATGGTCAGTGTCTTAATTCCAGCCTATCTGTAGCTTTTGTCCTTGGGTTCCATGAGATACTGGAAAATTCTCTAAGAAGATCCTTTTTTTATCCTTGCACAAATTTTAGGGCCTTTAAAATCCTTGTAGACAAAGTATTCCTAAACAAAACAGTATGAGGGATCCCTGGGTGGCGCAGCGGTTTGGCGCCTGCCTTTGGCCCAGGGCACGATCCTGGAGACCCGGGATCGAATCCCATATCAGGCTCCCGGTGCATGGAGCCTGCTTCTCCCTCCGCCTGTGTCTCTGCCTCTCTCTCTCTCTGTGACTATCATAAATAAATAAAAATTAAAAACAAAAACAAAACAGTATGATTTATTTACATTATACTGATTTGCACATTTTTTCTGTCACAGACAATTGTATTATTTTGTAAATTTTGATATGGGTTTAGTTAATATTTGGGGAGCCCAGCTGACAGAGACCCAGGAAACTGAGAGGTTTCTTGAGTCACTGAGAAATGTAATGTAATAGGTTCCTACATATGCAGTCAATGATTTATATTTCTAGGCATTCACACAGATTGTTTACTTGCTTATTTCTTGTTCTATTCTAAAAAGAATTTGAATAACGTCGAATTACTAGTTATATCTAAATTAAGCTAACAGTTGCCAATCAGCTGTGCAAGCACTGGGGCTCAACCCGAGACATACTAAAGCACAAAGTTTGGTGTTTTAACCTCAGCAATTTACAGTCCAGTTTAGGAGGCAGCATATACACATCAGACATAGTCCACTGTAGTGAGTAATTGGCCAATGAATAGTATCGATAAGGAATTTGGAAAAAAGATGTCACTTTCAGCAAAGGTGATCAGGAAAGGCTTTCAATTGGTTAAAAAACTTAATTCACACAAGTATTCTTTGACACTAGGAATAATGAGATATTCCAGATGTTAGGTATACTAAAATTAAATAACAGTGTTCCTTATAGCAAAAGTATCAGAGAAATAAAAAATTACAATACAACATTGTAAATGCCATCATTAAAGCATGAATATCATATTGCTGGGTTCAAAAGAGAAAGCTAAAAGTCTGCCTAGAGAAGTTAGGTTCTTCTAAAGTAGCAGAGGTGATATTTTTGTAAATCAGAAAGTGTGACTATATCAGGCAAAGTGGGTCATAAAAACACAGATCCTTAGTAAAAGAAGATTCCTGTGTGCATGTGTGTGTGTGTGTGTGTGTGAGTGTGTGTAATTTGGGTAAACACTTTATTGTGGTTCTAAACAGGTTTAGGATTAGCTAGTTTGAATGATTTCAGCAGGCTCTGGGGCATAAGGGCTGTGCCTAGTTGTCTGGTACCTGGCCCTGGGGTACTTAGAGGAGGAGGATAGTGATCCAGGGTTGTTAAGTGCTTGATAAAGGAGATAGTTTGGAGGAATGCTCTCCGGATTGGTTGGTTTGCACAAGAGGGCAAGCTCCCTGGCAAATGTTTGCCATCACTAGGAATTAGCTAACTAACCTTGAGAAGGGCAGTCTTTTCAGGGTCAGCAAGGCCCCAAGATGTCAAAGCATTGGGAATTAAAAAATAAATAAATAAAATTATAATTAATAGATAAGGCAAGTGATAAAGTTTGAAGTGAAGGCCGGAATGCGAGGGCCTCCTCGGGGATCCCCAGAATGGAATAGCCAGAAGCAGCCTCATATGGAGGGGAATATTGGTAGCAACATCCTGAGTTTGGCCCTGGAGCCAGAAAGAGTTGCTGGCCTCAATTTTCTTATTGTCCTGGATAATGTCTGTTTTCTGGCCCCCTTTGATCTTTGTCTGTTCTTCCTTATGTTGCTTTTAAGATTTTATTTATTTATTCATGAGAGACACAGAGAGAGAGGCAGAGACTCAGGCAGAGGGAGAAGCAGGCTCCCTGTGGGGAGCCCGAAGTGGGACTTGATCCCAGGGCCCCAGGATCACGACCTGAGCCAAAGGCAGATGCTCAACCACTGAGCCACCCAGGCGCCCCTGTTCTCCCTTATGTCGATAGTACAAATTCTACTGACTAAAGCAGAAAGTTGGAAGGGCCAAGCTTTCTCCCACTGTGATTTGCTCTGATACATTCCCATACTGCTACCTCACCCCCAACACCCAGTCTCCTTAAAGACATACTCATTTACTGAAGATTAAAAAAAGACATAGTTTGAAGTTCTAATGTGGCTCTAGCTCCATATAAAAAGTGCAAAAACTTGTATTTTTTTCTTCTTTTATATAAAAATACCACCCAAGCTACTGCATTTTCAGGGAAGGGACTTGGAGAGCTGTTTATTTTGAAGCTAACATCAACAACAACAACAAACCCAAAAAATAAAACAAAACAAAAGAATCCCTTTCAGGAATTTTTGCTTAGAGGCAAATTTCTTTCAGGTCTTATAAAACATATAAATTTGGCATCAAGCAATAAGCTGAAGTGAATCCATTTCCGTCAAGAATTCTCACCAGCTCCTTGTTAGGCTTCAAGGCTTGACACATGCTTTCCTTAACAGCATCTTTCAACCGGGTCTTTAATCACGTTAGATTTTGTCACCTGGCAGGTATACTTATTATCTTCTTTTTGCATCTAGAAAACCTGAGATGCATGGGTTGCTTCCCTGGAGCTGCATTAGTTTTTAATCTCTAAAAATAGCCAGTGCTTATTGGCTCCTTTACATTCTTTATGTCTAAAGAGACCAGCAATTGTAGGTTTGTCCATTGCTTCTAACAGCCCCAAATGATGGTTCTTCTTCCCCATGTCCAATTAGTGCCATCATTATAAAGTGGTCTCTAAAAATTTAGAAAAGCTTCTAAATTTTTTTTCGAGTACATAGTCCTACCAAATGCACATATGTTTAAATGCATTTTACATTCCCATAGAATTCTCAGATTTTAATGTCGTAGAAGAGTGTGGATTTCAATCCCAAAGAAATATGTTCCATCAATCATTAGCTTGCATCTTTGATATTTATTTAAATATTCTCTCTTATTTTGAGAATATTCATCAAAAATGTTTTTACGTTTTTCTCTTTATATATTAGATTCCTCATCCACCCAAGCTCTGAAACAGCTTCTATGGCTGTCAGGAGAAGTTGTTAAAGATGGGCCGTGAGAATAAAGGCATCTCAATAGGATGTAACAGCTGGAGAGTAGGCGCATTCATAAGGGAGTATGTTTCTAATGAGCTTTGGCTCCTCAGCACCCAGCTGCTTCCCTTGGACTGGAACTAGAGAGTAAGAAAGTGAGCTCTCATGCTCGCCTCCATCCTCTTTCCTTTCTTCCCTTTCAAGTCTCTTGGACTGTGACCAGATGCCACTCTTGGTGAGCAGCAAACTGGGATAAGTGGCCTTCCACTGGTTCAGCCAAGGGCTGTGACTGTCCCAGTCTACTAATGAACGCTAATCCTATGCAATGGGTCTGTGGCACTTGTAGCTCCTTGTGCAAGTAACCTGAACAATCAGAAATAGATTAACTCCTAACTATGGTACCTAAATGAGATATTAATAATGGAAAAAATTTATGAGATTAAGTATAATCTATAATAAACCCTTGATTTTCTAGGAAAAAGCCATTACAAATCTTGATTCAGGTGAGATGGTGTTATTTGTAGATGAAATGAATGTCTACCTTAAAAATCTAGGAAAATCTGGTGAAAAACTATTCCAATTAACAAGAAGGTTAAGTAATACAAGGTCGACATAAATGATAAATAACTCTCCCATATATCTGGAACAATCACTTAAAAATAAATAGTGAGGGACCAACTGGCTATTAACCTAGAAAATTGGTTACACTATCATTCATGCACACATACACAGAAATGCTATTCCCATTAGTTGAATATATTATACGAAATGTTAAAGAATCGAGAAAATATAGAAAAATAGCTTATTAAAATCACGTGGCCCTGCATCCCAAAATATTTGTAACCAGGAGAAAAGCGTGGGTGAGATAATGACAATTATTCTATTCTTTGCTTGGAGCAGATTGTAATTTCTCCAGCTTCACGCGCCTGACCCTTGAAACACGGATCAAAATGAAAAACTAAAAAAACTAAAAAAACTAAAAAAAAAAAAAAAAGACCAGCCAACCACCAAATTGCAAAAAGTGAGTAAAACATGGAATTTTATCTACGACTTTCACCATCTTCCTCTTTCAAACAGCAATTTTGCCAAAAGTTACAAACACATGAATGGTAGGTTCTAGAAAAAGTTCAATTTAAGTATTTTTTTGGCTACCTAGAATTAGAAATTTACTTGCCAGCAGAGACCAGAGGAGTAAAAATATTTTCAAAATTTTAGTTTGCCTTTTGAATAACCTCAAATACAATGTCATCAACTTAGATTTGGCCAAATGAAATTCCAGTCTTGAAAAGGGCCATTAAGATTACAGTAATTTGTCTTCCTTTGGGAACTAGTGCCTATTGTTTTTGACCAAAAGTGGGAACACGAGGTAAGCTTCCAAATCAGCCACGTAATTTTAGAATTCTTTTATTTGTTTATTTTTTCCACTGGTCACTAGTCATCACAAATATAGCCTTCTATTTCAAATTGAATCTCTTGAAGTATAATAAAATAATATTTCCTCAAGGTGGAGCTCTTACATTTTCAGAAGTGAAAAGGACTTGGCAGGACTTTTGCCTTATTCCAGAATTTTGTTATAATCCTGCAGAAAAGTTTCTACTACTTTTAATAAGAAATGACAGAAGATTACCATTTATCCTCTTCTTCTTGTTCTCTCTTATTCTAGAAGACAGTGGTGGATGCTAAAGTTACAGTATACACTTATCCGGAGGAGTCACTGTCTTGTTACTCTGTTATCCTTTTACACTGGTACAGGTTCTCAGAATATTGGACATGGAACATCTTTTGGTGCAGTAGGCTACATAAAGAGTATACAAACATGTACATAAAGTTGTTGAAGCCACATCTTGCCTTTATTGGACCTTCTAAACACATGATACGTTAAGTGGAATTTTACATGTACGTTCTCTGTTGGCCTAATTAGGACTATTTTAGACAATCACTGCAGATGCCCAAATCAATGTGATCCTGGATATAATAAACTCTGATATCCTACTTCTGTTTGTTTGTTTTTTGGACTAAATAGAATCAGTCTTATCAGGAAATATCAGCAGCTGAGGTTAAAAACGAAGTCAACAGAAGGAAATTAAGCATGATAGAGCTTAATTCATCAGATATTTTTAAAAAGCAAATCATAGCAATTCTGGTAACAAGGAAAGTCTTTGAGAGGCATTTTTATATTTTTAATATACCTTCATTTTGATCTATTGAATGTAAAATGTAATCTCTAGCCAAAAGGAATAAATATCTCACAATATGTTTCTTTACTGCAATATTTTCTGGCTCTTCTTAGTGGATGGAAAAAGTCTCATTGGGCAACTTTTAGGTGCTCTTACTTAAGAGAATATTCTTTAATGAAGACTGCAAAGTTTCTCAGCTATCCCCCCTGTTTTTCTTTTCTTTTTTTTTTTGATAAAGAAAAATGTCTTTTGTAAGGATTTTATAAACCATAAAGTGCTACATATGAAATCACCATCATACTGCAGTAGAAATTCTGCAGTCGGCAGCATGGTTGGGGAAACCACAAATATAATAGTTAATATGTCTAATGTATTGTCATAATACACCAAATGATGGAAGAATTTGAACATCGTACACATAATTGACATTTCTTGAAGACAGCATATTATTGACAAGAATTCCTGGGTGCTATGTGACATCATGAAATTCCAATATGCACATAATGCTCATGTTAAAAAAAGCCAAAACAACAGCTAGATATCAAACATGGTTTCATGATGCCCTGATCCTAAAGTTTCTCAATATGTCCTGGGTGGGCCATGGATTCAAGAAACCTGGGAAAGGATGGAGCAGAGAAGACAAAAAAGGGGACCAGAGCTCCTCATTGTTTTTCACCTGTCTGATGCTGGCCTCCCCCCAGAAGATCCAAATAAAACATGTTTGCTTCAAAATTGCATCCAGATGTTACCTGATTTACACCTCAGCCTAATACTTAAACTTTTATTCCATTGTAGTTGCTAAATGAACGTTTTTAAAAATCAGACTGGATTTCAATATCTGTTTCCCTGAGTTTCCTTCAAATATCTAAATCAAACTGCAGAATTACTAAAGTCCAAAACATTCCACTACCACTTACCTCAAGGTTACTGAATAATATGAACATGTAATAATATAATAGTGATGTCTGTAGTATTCTATTACAAGGTTCATTGTCAAACCAAAATTCCCCCAAATTCCCTGCCTAAGTCTCAAGAAGCCTTTGGTTTCAAGGAAAATACAAAGTCCACTGTCAAGATTCCACAGAGCCTGAAATCTCACACTGATGCAATGAACTTATAGTTTAAAAGAACATCCTGCTATTAAGTTTTATGTAAAATAGAATAGATGCTCTTTTTAAATCTAATAGAGCTAATACAGCTTTCATATTCCAAAACAAATTATTTCAAGCTTGTATGTTTGTATTCTTTGCTATATTCTACAGCAGCATGTTCAATAGAACTTTCTTACATAATGGAAATATTTCTGTGCTGTCCCCAAATTAAGTGACTAGCTATAAGTAGCTATTGACCACTTGAATGTGGCTAGTGTGCCTGAGGAACAAAATTTTAACTTAATTTCATCGCAATTTTTAAGCTTAAATTGAAATAGTCACATGTCCTATCCAATAGACTGGTTCCTATCATATTAGACAATGCGATTCTAGAAACTGTATTAGAGTCCTTAAATGCCTAGTCTCCCCAAATCTACTCTTTTCTCTACTCAAAACAACACCCTTTAAAAACATGGCTCCTTTGAGATATCACACCTTAGATCTCGTGGTTTTAAATAAAGCCCACATTTTCAGGAACATAACCTGAACATTATTCAAATAAATAATATATTTGAAAATGACAGTTCTAAGAAAATAGTGTTAGCTAGCACTCTTTCTTCTATATGGCAAATTCCTTGCTGATCCCAGACTTAAAAGCTGATTTATTTCACGCACAAAAAATGAGTACATTTCTTTTCCTTCCTTCCAGATGTAAAGACTCATCCAAATCCCCAGTCAATCAATGGGTTTATATTTTAAATGGCTTCTGGTTGAATTACTTATCCTTTTAACTATCTACAGGTGCCCATGAAATAACCTCTTAACCCATAAGTAAACTAAACACATGTCCTTCTAGAAATTCCCAGGAGCAGTAGCTTTTTTGTGGATCATTCCTCAGAGGTTCTAATTCAGGTAGGGACCATTTCATTGTCAGCTGAGGCGATACTGGATGCAAACATGTTCCAGAAAAGTAGCCATTCTATAACTGATGAAAGCAAATACTCTGGGAACATTCTCTCTTGTCAAAATTAAGTAAGAAAAAAATTGGTATCTTATTGTTCATCCATTTTAACTCAGATATAAACTTTTGGAAAAGCCAATATTGGAAGTTTCTATAAGAACATTGAAAAAAATCATGCTGTTTGCTTTTTTGAAAAAAGAAAAAAACCTAAAAACTTTGATTTAGACCTATATCTACTAACTTCTTCTGAGGCACTGTTACTAATTAACCAATGATTTGCCAATTGGTCTAATCTCATAGCTTCTCAGTGATATTTTAAAGCTAAAAATTACATATTCCATTATTTCTAATATAATAATGACGATGATGACCTATTAATCACATTTATAGGCTGAATAAATATTAAGAACATTGTTCTAAGTGTTTTATGTATACTAACATTTAACATCACAATGATACTAAGACATATGTATTAGCCCATTTTACAGATGAGGAAGCTGAGGCACAGAGAATTTAAGTGGCTTATCTATAGCCACACAATGGCAGCAGCAGGAATCAAAGTCAGGCAGGTGGCTTAAGTCTGGATTTGAATCTTGTTCAATAATTGCCACTCATACTGCACATTTTTTCAAACTGTTATGTGCATATAAATTGCATTATAAGATGCAGGTCCCATTTCTGTAGGTCTGGCAGAGGGCTTCAGATTCTGAATTTCTAATGAGTTCACAGATTTTTTCAGTGCTGCTTCTCAATGGACCACAGTTTGAGTAGCAAAGTCTTAAAGGATTCAGGTTAACATAAATGAGAACACTATTAAGTATTTGAAATTTGTTTTTGCTCATTTTTTTTTTTAGATTCCAAAAGTTTCTCAATCTGTATTCCATTTATACTCTTTTTTTAAAGATTTTATTTATTTATTCATGGGAGACACAGAGAAAGAGAGGCAGAGACACAGGCAGAGGGAGAAGCAGGCTTCCTGTGGGGAGCCCGATGTGGGACTCTATCCTGGGCCCCCAGGATCATAACCTGAGCCGAGGCAGATACTCAACCGCTGAGCCACCCAGGCATCCCCCATTTATCCTCTTAAAGCAGAGGTCATTATGATTTTTTCATAAAGGACCAAATACAAAATATTTTCAGGTTTACAGGTCATACTATCTCTGTGGCTGAACTACTCAATTATGTCATTGTGGAGTGAAAATATGTGAATAGATGGGACTGGTTATATTACAATTATATTTTTACAAAAATAGGTGACAACTGGATTTGATCCACTGCTCATAGTGTGTTGATATCTGTTATAAAGTACCAAAGTAAGTAAGGCAAAATTCATTTAAATTTGCATTTTGACTACAGAGTTCTCCAGATATCAACAAACAAACAACTTGTTTGCCACGTGTCATTTGGTCAGTTTATGAGTCATTCTTCAGAAGCCGTTCAAATCCCACTTATTCCATGAAAGCTTCATTGTTAAACTAGCACTTAATATTAAAATATATTTATTTGCATCTGTACTCTTTATGGAGTCCAAAATGAATAAGAAAATATCTTGAAGTGTAGTAGAAAAAAATTTTAAATTAAAAATTAAAAACATTCTTTAACCAACTGTCATACATACATTTTAAATTAACCATGAAATCTGGATAGGATTTTGACAGGTGGGATGAGAATATACAAAGGCAAAGTCAACAGACCGAAGGAAATATATATATATATATAAAGTTACAGATTTCCAGTTTCCTGTCTGGCATATAAGAGTTTAGAAATTTTTATTCTGTCTTAATAACAAGTAGAGGCTGAACAAACTGAAAAATCAATAACCCTTCCTGCTCTGTCAGAGAAGTGTGGTCAAAAGGCAATTTACTACCTCCCACCCCAAACCCCAAAACTGGAGAGACAAACAGGATAGGAGGCAAAAAAAATTATAAGAGTGAAATTCATACCTTTGAATTATTATATTAGAAAAAAGAAAAATTTAAAATCCATAATCTGAGTTTCCACCTTTGGAAACAAGAAAAAGAAAAGGAAATACAATCTGAAATTTAAAAAAAAGTAAAAATAATAATAATAAAAATTAGAGTAGAAATCAGCATAAAACAGGAAACTGATAAAGAAAATCAACAAAACTGGAGTTGATTCTTTGAAAACATCAATAAAAGCATAAACCTTTTTTCCAGGAAAACAGAGAAAAAAAAAGAGAAAAGACATAAAGTACTAACATTAGAAATGAAACATGAGCCATCCTTATGGATACCACTGATATTCAAAGGTTAATAAAAGAATTTTATGAACAATTCTATGCCCACAAGTCTGCTAAACTGGATGAAGTGGACCGTGTCCTCGAAGGACAAAAACTGCCGAAACTTACACCAGGGCTAAGGCTAGTTCTATATTTATTAAAGAAATTGAATCAATAATTAATAACCTTCCAAAACATAAAGAACTGGGCCTGGTTGAGCTTACTGGTGAATTCTATCAAACATTAAGGAAGAAATCATGCCAATTCTCTGCGATCTCTCCCAGAGGGTAGAGTGCATCTTAAGTCATTCTGAAGTAAGCATTACCCTGACTGATGCCAAAACCAGACAAAAACATTAAAAGAAAAGAAAACTATAAATCAATATCTTCCATGAATGAAATGCAAAAATTTTCAACAAACTATCAACAGATTGAATCCAATAAAGTATAAAAAGAGTTACATACCATAACCAAGTAGGATGTATCCCAGGTATGCAAGCCTGATTTGGTGTTCAAAAATCAATCAGTGTAATATATCACATATATAAGCTAAACAAGAAAAAAAAAACAATGGGTCATATCAATAGATGCCAAAAAATTTGACAAAATCTAACACACATCTAGGATAAAAATTTTCAACAAAATAAGAATACGAGGGAATTTACTCAATTTAATAAAGAAAATCTATTAAAACCTGCAAATAACATCATGCTTAACGATGAGAAGCTTAAAGGTTCCCTGCTAAGAGTAGGATCAAAATAAGAATTTCCCTTCTCACCACCACTTTTCAACATCACACTAGAAGTCCTAGGTAATGCATTAAGGCAAGAAAAGGAAATAAATGGTGTCCAGATTAGGGAGGAAGAAATAAATCTGTTTGCAAATAATATGGTCTTCTAAGTAGAAAATCTAAAAGAATTGACATAAAAGCTTCTGGAACTAATAAGTGATTATAGCAAGGTTGCAGAATTCAAGGTTAATATACAAAGGCTGGTGCTTTCCTGTATACCATGACTGATCAAGTGAAATTTAATATCACAATGCCATTTACATTAGCACTCTCCCTGCCATTAAGTACTTAGGTAAAAGAGTAATGAAATAGGTACAAGATCTATATGAAGAGAACTACAAATCTCTGATGAAAGATATCAAGGAATTAAGTGAATGGGAGAGATATTGCATTGCATATTCATGGACAGGAAAACTCAATTTTTGTCAAGGTGTAAGCTCTTTCTAACTTGATTATAGATTCAACCATAATCCCAAAGAAGTCAGTCTGAAAGGTGATATACTGCATGATTTCAAATGTGTCCTTCTGGAAAAGCAAAACTATAGAGACAGTAAAAAGATCAATGGCAACCAGGAGTTGGGTGAGAGGGAGGGATGAAGAGATAAAGCACAGAGGATTGGATTTTTAGGGCAGTAAAACTACGCTGTACAAAACTACAATGATGAATGGACACCTGTCATTGTACATGATGCAAACTCATAATGCACAACACCAAGAGGGAGTTCTAGCATAAACCAGGGACTCTAAGGGATAATGATGTGTCAGAAGAAGTTAATCAGTTATAACAGATGTACAAATTAATTTTGCAAAATGCTACCATTAGGGGAAACTGGGTACAGTATACACAGAAATCTCTTCATATGGATCTACAACTATTTGAATACAATTTTTAATTTAAAAAGTTATAGATCAGCTACTGAAAAAAATAGACATCCTGCTCTAGGGTTTTACACTAACAATACAATGAAAAAACGTGTCATGAGAAACACCGAAATTGTCTGTGCTTCTTGACTGCGTACTGCTTAATGAGATTAAGGAGAAGAAAAACAGAAATGATTAGATTCGAAAACTGGTTAAGAGAGAATCCTAGCAACTCCAACAAAATAAGAAACCCAGGAATAGAAAAGGTGCTTGATATTTTATATTTAAGTTTCTAGCAGGTCATCTAATTGGAGGCGATTTTAAAAATGATGGAACACCTGTTTAAAGCTCAGGAAAAAGGTTAGGATGACAGCTGTAAATTTCAAAGTTATAGGAGCATGGAGAAAATAGAAAGCATGGTAGTAGCTGAGATCTTTAGATGAAAGAATGAAAAGGGAAGTGTGCTCAAAACTTAGAGTGACGCGTATATTTAATGCTTAGGGAAGGAATCTGGTGAAGAAAACCAACATAAAAGCAGCGAGGAAGGTAGAAACTTGACTAGGAAGAGAATATGTGGGCAAATAGTAGCAAATGCTACCCCAAATTTTGTATTATTCATTCTGAAGAAGTTCTGAAATTTTGTTGACATTGTTGATGTCCTGCAACAAAACAATCTCAATCTATTTTGTTTTTATTATTTTTAAAGATTTTATTTATTTGAGAGAGTGAGTGAGAGAGAGCAAGAATAAGCCAGGGCAGAGGCAGAGGGAGAGGGGTGAGTGGGGTGTGGGGGAAGCAGACTCCCCACAGAGCAGGGAGCCCGATGTGTGGCTTGATCCCAAGACTCTGAGATCGTGACTTGAGCAGAAGGCAGATGCTTAACAAGGAAGATGCTTAACCGACTGAGCCACCCAGGCACCCCAAAAGCAATCTCAATTTAAATTTCAAATAATGTAGAGGAAAAGAAAATAATTGGTAAATCTGGTCCTAAGACATTTGGAGGACAAGATAACATATTAGCATACGATGCTGACTTTTTGTATCTAGAATTTTGAAAGAAGTAATAGAAGGATAATAAATCCCAAAGGTGTGCTCGCTAAGGCAAACATGAAAATAACTTCAGGAGAGAATGGTGACTGAATGCTGGCCATATATATGCAGGCAACAGTATCAGGAAACTGCAAGTGTTTGGGTGAAAAAT
This sequence comes from Vulpes lagopus, assembly GCF_018345385.1. Taxonomy (NCBI): domain Eukaryota; kingdom Metazoa; phylum Chordata; class Mammalia; order Carnivora; family Canidae; genus Vulpes; species Vulpes lagopus. The sequence continues at coordinate 10,633,109 of NC_054846.1, read as the reverse complement.
TTCCTGGTGGATCTATTTGTTTCATAGACTCCATCAAAATGAGAAAGTTCTGTTTAATTAAGAATGCCACAGACAGAATTTAAAGATTAATAATAGATCGAATAAATATGGTTAAATCTCTAGAGACAACATGGGGCTAATAGACATATTGTACACGGAACTCCTCTAAATTGAAAAAGGTATAAAGCCCAATAGGAGAAAAAGGCAAAAAGTTTGAATAGACAACTGGAGAAGAAAAATCTGGTAGACTAATGTATATATAGGTGCCCAACCTCACTAGTAGACAGGAAAAAAGTAAATTCAAATACAGAAATACCTGTTAGCTTACTACTGGTAGTAGTTAGAAAGCTGGATATTAGAAATGTGATTTCATAATAAACAAGGACCTTCCAGCAACGTGGAAGTATCTGCAGATGAGGCCACAGAGCGGTAACATTGCTCTCATATCTCCCATGATTCAGCAATTCCACCCTTGGATTAAGCTTGCCAAGAAACATAGCTTCGATTCTCTCAGTGACCTCCAGGCAGATGGACCTCTAGGTGTATTGAAGCAAGGCAATGTAAACAACATGGGATTTCTCCACTTTCTATAAAATATAATGTACGCAAAGAAGGAATTGTATGCAGAAGAGTAGCTGATTTGATTTATATACCTATTCACACTGTGTTAGATCAATACATAGATAAATGCCAAAAAATGTAACATTGGGTTAAAAAAAAAAAGACAAAGTAATAGAATTCCTAATCCTTAACTATGTGAATCTTAAATACGTAAATATATACAAAATAGTGCATTTTCCAAGGCTCTATTATATATATTTTAAAAAAGAAAATAAGAAAGTTGCCTTGAAAGAACATACTTTGCACAAGCGAACATACCAAAAAATAAATGAAAGAAAGAATTTGTCCAGATTGATAATAAATTTAGGCCTGAACTTCAATTCTGGGCACTTATGATTCTTAAAAACAAAACGAAACAAGTAAGCCAGTGGTTTTGTAGGAAATGGTGGCAGGCTTAGTGGTAGCAGAGTTAAATCAACATAGTTAGTCAAGAGAGACCCGGGATTGCTGTTAATTCAGAGGGAAGGACCAAGGAGAAACGGAGAGTTGGTGATGTGCAAAGAAGAAAACATGTTTATTTAGGAGCTTTATTCTTGAGAAAGGCAGGAGACAGTGGGGCTTAAGGTGCAGGTGAAATGAATATGCTTGGCAGAAGCCCCGTAAGGCCCCGCAGGAGCCCAGGAAGAAAGAAAAAAAGATATCTCAGTGGAGACACTGAGCTATCTTAAGGCAGAGAAGGACAGTAAGTGGGAGCAGCTCCCTTTTTCTTCTTGATTTCCCTGGGTTTCTCATTCAATTTAGCACAGAAATGCATAGTCTTGTCTCACTTTCTAAGTCATCGCAAGTGGATTACTCTTGGATACTTAGGTGTATTGACAGCTTATGCTTGCTTAGAAATTATGGGAAATAAAATTTGAAATCAAGAAGGAAACTTACAAAGCATTTCATGATAATAATTAGCAGGTATTAGACCTATATTATGTACTACACATTGTTTTATGGGTTTTTACATGTGTTTCTCTTGACAAGTCTCCTCCATCCCTTCTCCTCCCGCTTCTTTTTAACAGTTAGCTAAACGAATAGCCAAAGAATCTAAATGGAAGGAAATCACACAGTAGCTAATGGGACTGTTAGAGGTAATGTTCCAGATGTCTCAACTTCCAGGTCTTGGTCTGTCCTTTATCAGGTTAAAGCCTGACCTAGATCAGCACCTTTTTCTCCTCCGTCATCATCTTCTTCTCCGTCGTCTTCTTCTTCTTCTTCTTCTTCTTCTTCTTCTTCTTCTTCTTCTTCTTTTGTAATTTTATGACTTTATTAACCCAAATACAATGAGCACATAGGCTTTCTGCTTAATCACTTTCTTCACTGCACAGCCTGCCACTGGGATTGGTGACTCTGCTGTCCAACTGGGCAGCTCTTTCTACAATGGCTTTGTGGTTCTTGGACAAGGTTTTGGGAGCAATCTCTTGTTGCACATCAGCAGCACTGCAAGCTCCTTAATGTTGTGGACTGGGAACTCCCAGAGGCCACTGGGCAGCATGTGTTTTCTTGTTGCTCCCTGGGCATCAAGATCTGGCCCTTGAGTCTTCAGTGCACCCTGTTGTCATTGCCTCTGGGTTTCTACCGCTCCTGCTTAACCTTGACATAGGGGTCTGGTTGGTGCTGGATGAACCTTTTGGTCCTTTCTTTAATGATCTTTGGCTTCACCAGAGGTCTAAGGGCCACCATGCTGCTGAGTAGGAGATGATGGCTGCACCTCTGCAGGCAGGGTCAAGAAAGAGAGGGCTAGACCAGTACCTTCTAATGCTGGGCAATAAGTCAGCCAGATTCTTGCTCTTTCAGTGAGTGGGGACTAACGATAGGCATGTGGCCTCATTTTTCAGGTCTTCAGCCCCCAGGCCTTGCCACAAGTTTCTACCTCAGGCTCTTCTTTTTCCTTTTTTTAAATCTTCAGTCCTACAGAGAAGAATAATGCAGCCAATACTTCTCTTGCTGAGTTTTTATGAGCTTCTGTGCTCAGGACAGCATGCCAGAAGCTATTTTGGGATATACGGTTTGAGATAATGAGAAAACCAACACAAGCACTTGAGTGAACCGAACACGAATGAAAGCAAGTGTCAAGGAGCACACAGACACAGCAAGGACCCGTCCCCCTAAAGGCCCACTTCCTAGGAGCCGCTGTGCTCTCCTCTCCAGAGAGAACGCTTACTGTGTTGGCTCTTTTCAGGCTTGAGATGTCTAGCAACAGCTTTTAAGAAAAGCCTCAATGTCAGCAATTCCGTAGAGAAGGGAACTCCCACTCCTGGCCAGCAATTTGCACTGGATGAGTATGAAGCAATTAATTCTGAAGCCCTGCTTCTAAATTGTCGCTATGGGGATCTTCAGGAAGGAAACCAAATATTGTAGAAAATAATTTGATGGTAATGAGCTGAAAGAAATGGACCATCATCATCTCAGTTATTTCCATTGACACATTGTCAGGGAGCATAGGTAAAAATCCATGGAAATGTTGTGCACATTAATTTTCCTTTGTTGGAATTTGGATATTTCTAAAAAGCGTAATTCCTTCATTGGAGGCATCCATGTTAAAAAAAAATCTCGGGTGAACATGCCAATAGTGACATAGGATGGTTAAAGTTCCATATTCATGAACTCCACTCCCCAGAAAAAATGACAGTAAAGAGTGTGTTCATATCCTTCACAAACTAAGAATATATAAACACACACAATCAGTGTATGATGTTTTTTTGAATCTTTAAAATCCTTATAAATTCTAAAAAAAACCCTATAGGTCTAAGAGGTCTAAATCCTCCAAAATGAAGAGAAGGATTAAGAGAAGTAAGTCATTTTGTGTCAAAATAAACTCTTAAATTCACATGTCAGGTTTAACAAAGTTCCATGGCTTATTGCATTAACTTCTGTCTTTGGTTATATCATGTCAAGTCGGGGCATGCCATTTGACCCATCACTTGAAAAGAAATACTTATACTTTTTTTTTTTTTTGGACTTCAAAGCTGGAAGAAGTGGAATTTAGAATGATGATATTTCTATCTGTGTTGAGCTCAGCTGAGCACAGCATGGATCTTGAGCAATGGAAAACAATAGGCCTATAATACATAAGTAAATTCAATCGAGAACCTTCTTAAAGGTGGTTACAGTGCACAGGTACTAGACAGTTATTGTCAAAGTAAAATTTTCAAACGCGTGAATGCAGTAGGGCCACAGGGACCTCAGAAACAATATCTAGCTACCGACTAAATTAGGATGATGACACAATATTAATTCTAGAAGGTTATTCAATTGCAAGAAAACTTAGTTCTTTCAGAAATAAGAGACCTTTATTACTTTGTTTTTGTTTGCTTGTTTATAATAATAAAGAGATGTCAAAATCAATGCAAAGCATCAAAAATTATTCTGATGTGATAGGGAATTTCTGTTGCCTGAGCTGATTTCAAGTAATATAAATAACGACATTGTCAAGAGAAAATGACATACTTCTAAATTGATTTTATTTTAACAGAAGGAATGCCAAATATTCTGGTTTTGTATTAATATAGTAGTATCTCATTGTAAGGGACTCACAAATCACCTTTTACAAAAATCTTAATAAGCCCATCAACTAAGAGAATTTTTACATAAAAATTAACACATTTCATTGCTTCTTTTCAGACCCATTGTTTACAGGACTGATCATCTAAGATAAATAAAATAAACTTTCTGAAAACCTTCTGCAACTTATTTATTTCAGTTTTTAACTTTGCCATGTTTTTTTCCCCATTTTGGAATAACCAAGTACTTTCTTTTCACGCAAACTTCTTTTGGTTTTTCACTTGATAGAAACATATCCATGACTCTCATAAAGTTATACTATTTTACCACAATTACTTCTAGAATAGTCTAAATCACTATTAACCAAATGAACTGGCTTCTAAGTCACAGACAAGGTTGGGAGATGTATCCCTGAGGACTGTCTGGTGTAGACAAGCATTTGGGGGCCGACCAGCAAACCTTATAACCATACATAGTATAAACTCCTACAGCCACCTACAGCACTTTTGTAACTTCTTTAAAAGTCAGAATAGATGAGCTCATTACTATGATTAGGTTTCAATGTTCTCTCTTATTTAGAAATTATCTATTTATCTAAAAATTATCTATTAATTTAGTTAACTAAAAATAAAGATTAAACTACAGTTTAATAAAGTTAAACTTTTATTTAAGCTGACACACTGCAGATCGAAATTATTGTGGATATGAAACATTGGCAGAATTGTGATTTAATTTGATTAAACGCGAGTTTTCTATTTTCACAATCCTAAATAGTCTGCAGAAGTAATGGTATATTCTGTGCAGTTAATCAGTATAAAAAATGTAGGCAGTCTTGATTAGCTTCTTCATAAAATAACAAACCAAATCCTATTAAAAATAAAATGCATGCTTGCTTTGTACCACATACTGATAAAGTCAGAAAATTATATATAGCTCTTTATTTACTATTTTAAGGCAAAATTATTAAGCCCACTTTGTTCAAAAATTCACCCGAAGTCAGTGAGCTCAAATTTTTATATGAAAATGTTTATAGCTCATGGTTTCTGTGAGAATTTTATTTCTTAAAAGGCTAGCTAGCATATTTAAAATATTGAAAGTTTGATTTCATGATTGTCCCCAAAATATTAGAAATACATGATGCTTAATTTTCTTCAAAAAACAATTAAAACAGAGCTGCTTTGAGAGTTTTTATAATCTAGTGTAATGATATCCCCTAGAGGTAAGAAAATATTTCAAACTCACACAACGCGAGGTAAAGACTTTTCTTGATTCCAGACACATAGATAGCTTTCAGCTTCAATTTTAGAACCTCAGTTATGGGTCAAGAATAAAAAAAAAACACAAATCTCAGAAGTCTGTCCTATTTTCCAGTGTTCAAAAAAAAATGTCTTCATCATTGATATGAGTTCACATAATAGTAAAATGAACAACAAGAAGAAAGCTACATATAGTAAAATGAAAGAGAAGAAAGCTAATAAGCAGATTTTCTATCATCTTTGACCTCATATAAGAGATTTCTGTCATCCTGGTGAATCACTGATGCACAAACCAACTCACATCCACACAGTTCCCTAGAGTTTGCCATTGAGGTGAGCCTGCCCGTCTGTGGTCCTTGCCTCTGGTTGTGGAGAAAGAACTCAAACCATGAATTATTTATTTATTTATTTATTTATTTATTTTATTTATTTATGATAGTCACAGAGAGAGAGAGAGAGAGGCAGAGACACAGGCAGAGGGAGAAGCAGGCTCCATGCACCGGGAGCCCGACGTGGGATTCGATCCCGGGTCTCCAGGATCGCGCCCTGGGCCAAAGGCAGGCGCCAAACCGCTGCGCCACCCAGGGATCCCTCAAACCATGAATTAGATAAAGCACAGACTAACAGACTTGGCCAAGAACTAGAAACAAATGAACAAAATCGAGGGGAGGGAAACCTAGGAAACATAGAGTTTTCAAAAGTAAAGTACTAGTGCCACTTGAGATTCCAAGGGCAAGAAAGTATGTGGTTGGGCCTAAAGAGCAATGGATTAATTGCGGTCCTCTGGTAACACCATGAAATTATCTCTGGCAGAGTCCATGTGGGCATCTTGTGAATAATCTCCAAAACTGTTCAAGTATAATTTTCAAAAAGTTAAAAATATGACTCATATAAATACCGAATAAATGGATGTCAAATATTTTATTCAACTCATTAATTAATGAGAATGCCAATGTAATGGTTCAAAAAAGATTAAAACATCATTTTGAAGAATGGCTGTTTCTAGGCATTTTGAAAGAAGAAATGTTAGAGTAAAATCTCTAGTTTAAAACAAAAAACAAACAAAAAAAATAAAACAAAAAACAAGTTAATATCCTATCAGACAGAAAATGGGTAACCTTTGTGTTACTTTTTCTCTTGAACAGAAATCTATATGTTAATATATAATATATTATCTGGTATCTAACCAAGTAATAAATAGCAAACATAAATTCTCCTAAGAAAATCTTTTGTATGCTCCAGTTTGACATACTTTTGATGTTCTAGTTTTGGATATTTCTTCCTTTAAAACAAAACCTGTTACTATACTGTGAGATAATATTGGAAGAGATCTATTATGGTTTAAAATAAAAATAACATATTTTTGAAAAGTTAAGTAAAATGTATTTTAGAGATATCTTTTAAAAAACTGTCTATAATGTAGCCCTCAAGTAATTTTATGGAGGAAAATTATACAAAAATCTCCTGATTAGAAATAACTCAAATTTAAGCATGATATATTTACTTAGAATAAGATGGGCTGCTTGATGAGTCTTTCAAGAGGAAATTTGTACCGTTCCTATTTTGATTGCATATTGAGACTTAAGGACATTTGTAACTAAAAATAGAATCCAATTTTCTATTAAACAGAAAAGCAGATTACAAGTTTTTATTGTGTATTTTTGTGTTTATAAGACTTATGTGCCTCATATAATTGGAAAATTATAGTTTTTTAAAGATTCAAATTCACATGAGGCAGACACAATTTATTTTGATGGAATAAATGATGTTTTCATGCCTTATGTACCACTTTAAAAATTATATAAATAATGTTATGATTAGAATAGTATAAATTCATTTAAAATATTATAGAAAAATTGATTTTTTGCCATTATGTATTCATTACACGATCAACAGAGTCTGCATTTTAGCGGGATCTCCAGATGATTTATATATACAAGAATTATGAAATTCTCTGCTAGAGGGAAAATAATAAATAGAGCCTTGATTCTAATGTTGTCTTTCTCTGTCATTTGGTAGCACTTTTTTAAAGATTTTTACTTTTACTTTTTCTTAGTAATCTGTACCCTCAATGTGGGGTCAAGAATTGCATGCTCTATGGACTGAGCCAACCAGAGACCCCTTTTTAACCTTACAGGATTCACTTAACCTACAACAGGCTATTTTTTCATCAAAAACTCAGATAGTGATACCTACCTCTTAGAAGTTTTATGAGCACTAAATAATTCTAGGGATCCCTGGGTGGCGCAGCGGTTTAGCGCCTGCCTTTGGCCCAGGGCGCGATCCTGGAGACCCGGGATCGAATCCCACGTCAGGCTCCCGGTGCATGGAGCCTGCTTCTCCCTCTGCCTATGTCTCTGCCTCTCTCTCTCTCTCTCTCTGTGTGATGACTCTCTGTGATGACTATCATAAATAAATAAAAATTTAAAAAAATAAATAAATAAAAAAATAATTCTAGATCTATAAGTTTCGTGGTAAATCCAAGTCTCCATCAATGTTAGCGATCACAAATAATATTGTTAAGAAAAAAAATTTGTCTATACCCCAAGTTTCCATAGAAAAATCTTAGAATTAAAGCTGACTATAGCATTCAGCCTCCCAATCCCTATTAAATAAAACTCAGCTAATTGAATGTGCAAATATATTTCAATTAGGATAAAGTTCCAATTTCTCAAGTTAATGTCTCTAGATTAGTGATTGTCAAACAGTAGTTTCTAATTCTGCAGCAGTAGCGTTTGGGAATTTGTTAGAAATGCAAATTATCTGCCTCCAGCCCTTACCTACTAATGAGAGACTCACGGGGCAGGGCCCAGCTATCCGTGCTGAGCAAGTTTTCCTCCTGCTGATTCAGATACACTCCAAAATTCAAGGACTGATCCAGGCCAACCTCCAGGAATATTTAATTTAAGTGGTTGTATGAGATTGTCTAAGGAACACCTCTGCAGGAGTCCGCCCATACAGGCATACCATGCATTGAAATTGGTTCATGCATTTCTTTCACTGGCATCAGTTTTTGTTCCAGGATCCGAGCAATCATCATTTAGCTAAATGGCTCGTCTACTTGGCCTAAGCACTTGGTCTTGTCAGTGTGAAAAATCTCAGTTATGACTTTTCTAGGAGATAATTTTTCTAATTACTGGCAACCTCAACAAAGCTGCAAGCAGACGTCTTCCTGGAGGGCTTTTGGATGCTGTGACCCCATAGCTAGCTCTGAGCGCACAGAGGTAGAATCCTGTCAGAGGAAAGCCTGGGGGTGTTTTTGCAGCTGCAGAATATTCTCTGTAGTAACTTTGCTGCCCATGTTTTGTTTACAGCAATTTTCATCCTGAGCTTCACAGCCTATGGCTTTGCCAGGAGGACTTAGCAGCATACATAGCGGAGGGAATGAAGAGATACATTTTAAGAAAGAGAGAGAGAAAATCTAAACCCAATTTTTGTTTTCTTTTTAGTTAAAGTGAATTAACAGGTGTTAGTTTTAAAATTTGCCGTTAGGGACTCCTGGGTGGCTCAGTCAGTTAAGCGTGTGCCTTTGGCTCAGGTCATGATCCCTGAGTCCCAGGATTGAGGCCCGCATCAGGCTTCCTCTTCAGTGCGGAGTCTGCTTCTCTCTTTGCTCCTCACCCTGCTCTTGTACTCACCCTCTCTCTCTTTCAAATAAATAACTAAAGTCTTAAAAAATAAAATTTGCCTGTTTTAATAAACCTAAATCTAAAGTTTCTTCACTTGTAAGTCAGAAATTAGAGGTACTGAACCACAAACTCTGTGATAAATGCTGTGATGCTGACTATTGAAATTGTAGATTTAATGAAAACCCTCACTTGACAAACAAGATTGCATATTTGGACTCCATAAAAAGGCCTGTAAGACACAAAATATCAGGGTCAGAAAGAATTTAATGGTCATCTGGTTTAGTTCCCCAGCCAGTTAATGAATTCATTCCCTTTGTGACACTGATTAGGGAAACTGTTTTCAATGCCTTGGCTTCCTTCACGAGGGAGAGGGGGATTGGCAAACTACATAAAGAAAACATAAGCAGCAGAGAGCTAATTGCAAAGTACAAGACCTTTCATAGTCTAGACTCAGTTTACCTCATTGACCTACATTCCTACTCTGCTTCTCCTAGCTCATTTTGCTGTTTTGTTTGTTTTGTTTTCTTTTTTGAACACATTAAGCAAACTCCTCAGAACTGTTAAGTATGAATGTTCGCTCTTTCCCTCTCTGATAATGACTGACTTGGTTCTACCACTGATGTGTTCACATGATCTCATCAGAGAAGGCTTCTTTGACTCCTGCCTCTACCTAACAGCACCCTTGGAATTACCCATCACTTACTTTATTAGTGTTAATAGCACTTATCCCGATGCGACACATTGGATTTTATTGGTATGTTTCTCTTCTGTTACAATATAAGCTTTTAGAGCAAAACCAAGTTTTGCTCCCTTGCTTCTCCTTCATTTTCTTCCCAGTGGTAATACTACTGCTTAGGACAGAGCCTGGTAGATATTAGGCTGCTAAATAACACTTATTAAATACATTCATAAATTAATTAATACTTAAAATTATCCAGTTTCACTTGTGCCAAAAAAAGTTACTGTCTTGTCAGGGAGCCAAATCTCATATTAATTCTGTTTGTCCAAATATTCTTCTGTAAATTGAATTAAAAATACGTGTATTAGTAACATCCCTTGTTTGCTAAACATAGTAGTTAACACGGATTGAGTGTCTACTGTGATCTAGACTCTGTGAAGAGTGTGTTACTCTGTTTAATCCACATTCAAGCCCTATGAAAGCACAGACTGTTCTCGTTGCTCTGAACATAGTAAGAAGCTCAGTAAGTGTTAGCTACACAGGAAAAAAAAAAGATTATTCTTCCATATAACAGGACTTCTAAATTTGAAGAGTGCTGTCATGAGGTCCTGGGTCTTCTCTTTTCTCTTTAAATGTCTTCAGTTTTTACAAAATTTCTCTTCTAATATGGCTCCCCTTGATGTTTTTCTTGATTTAGTTTCTGTAGACAGTCTTTTGATAATGGGACCCAGAATGGAAAACAATACTTTAGCTACAATCTAACCTACTGTGGAGTTGGGGCAAAAAAAGATGAATATGATTCTATGAACACAATCTTAGATTGTGGAGAGCTTCAATTTCATTTTAATCATAGATTCTTGATGAATGTGTTGTCAGACAAAACCACGTGCTTCTCATTCCAACTAGTCTAAACCAACTGACCCTCAGCACATGTGAACATAACTGGTGGAGTACATAATGTTCTACATTCATTTACATCTTTTCTTTGTCTTAAATTTCAACCCCTCCCCCCTTATTTAGACTCTAGGGAGGTTTTAAAATCTTGGCTTGAATATCCAAAATAGTAACTAACCCTCCTACGCTTATATCATCAGAATATCTTTAACAATGGCAGATACCATTGCTTGCTAATCAAATAGCCAATATCCCTTTCTTTAACCCTTGTCGAACTGTATTATTATTATATATTTTTTGGTTAGCCAAATGTTTATGTCCAGGTTACAACTCGTAATTTGTCTAAACAAACCATATCAATCTCTTCATTTGCCAGTAAGTGGTTTATGAGAGGAATAGGATTGTTTTCTGGCCAGTGAAATAAAAGAAAAAATATTCTAGGGGTTTTGTGCAACATTTTCTTGCCTGATAATAAGCAGCATAGGAAAATAAAACCCTTCAGCTTTTCTTTTTCAACCCATTCTTTCTTTCCGGCATGAAACATTGTTGCATAAAGTTGTTTAGCTCTTTAACAACCAGGAGGATATCCATTTCTTTCTTTGGAGACTGGTGAGGGAGGAAGACATATTTGAGCTGGGTGGAAAATGACCACCTATTGCACCCAGACACCTTTAGTGCGTATCCTATCGCTTGTGGCTTTTGGCTATGAGCTGCAAATTTTGCTTTCATTCAGGGTATTTATATATCACTGAATAGGAAACTATAAATGACAGAGCCCAAATTTCTTTCCAAATTGCATATTGATCCATTATGCAATTTAGTTTTGAGGGGCACATTTGCTCAAGAGTTTTAGATCTACCAAACCTATCATTATTCCACCTATATAACTCTTTTCCACATAAATATACATACAAATGGTTTTAAAATTTTATTAAATGTCTTGTTGAAAAATAGACACCCTATATTACACACCTTTCAAAATTTCTAACCTAATTTACTTCCTCAAAAAGTAAAATAATATTATTAGTTGATCATGATTCATTTCTGGTGTTCAAATAGTGGACCAGAGTAATTATTGTTAGAGTGGGTACTATGCCAAATGTAAAATAAAAATAGTTGTTTTAAAGCTTACTTTTAGGGACACGTGGGTGGCTCAGCAGTTGAGCATCTGCCTTTGGCTCAGGGCATGATCCTGGTCCCGGGATCAACTCCCACATTGAGCTCTCTGTGAGGATCCTGCTTTTCCCTCTGCCTCTATCTCTGCCTCTGTCTCTATGTCTCTATTGAATAAATAAAATCTAAAAAAAGTAAAGCCTACTTTTAAAGTTTTATTTTTAAGTAGATATTGAAAGTAAAGCCACTGCCATATACTTTAAGAAATCATCTTTTTCACATTTTAAATATTAAAGAATATTTTCTTTTCCTCATCTTATCAGAATTTTTTTTCTTGCCCTGAAATTTTTCAAACATTGTCTGCAGTGGTCCCATGATCCAACTTTAGTTCATTTCAGCACTCTGGATGACAGTTAAAGAGATTGTACTATATTCATTTTAATATATAGAAAGTGTCTAGATACTCTACTACTTAATGGATTAAATCACCACTAATAATGTTATACCAATATGAAGTTGAAATCAATCTTCCTTGAAGAAAAATTGGAAGTGAGTAAAGCTGTATTATCACCATTATTATTTAACATTACTTTTGCTTTAAAAGTTGGAGCTGCCATTATTAGTTATTTTTCTATAAATATTCTTCAGTGGAAAATGATAGGCACAAAACCTTTCTTTGTGTCATACTTGGTACTTTCTTATAAAAATTTAAATTATTTTTATAATAGTTTGAGACTTAAGCACATATTCTTGGTTTATACCTTGACTTATGTGGTTTTTAAAAAAGATTTTATTTATTTATTCATGAGAGACACAGAGAGAGAGAGAGGCAGAGCCACAGGCAGAGGGAGAAGCAGGTTCCATGCAGGAAGCCCAATGTGGGTCTTGATCCCGGGACTCCAGGATCAGGCCCTAAGCCAAAGGCAGACACTCTGAGCCACCCAGGCATCCCTTGACTTATGTATCTTTATATTTCAATTCCAACTATAATGGTTATGTGAGTGAACATCCATATATATGTAAGTACACATGTCTACAAGAAATTTTCAGAAATTTATCCTGTGAGTATTTTGTGTATTCACAGGATTGATTAATGTAGGTTTGGGGAAATAAAGTGAAAAGTGAAGCAGGCTAGTAGAGACTGCTGAAATTGATGTGTGTGTGTGTGTGTGTGTGTGTGTGTGTATCATCTTCAGAAAACTTGCCACTAAGAGCAAATGTGGGCTGAGACCTTAGATAATCTGAATTTTCAAAGAAGTTGAAAAGTCAGATTTAATGTGAGATATTGAAAGATTTAATACATCATCAAGTGCTAATTTTTGAAAGAAAAATAATATGTAGCCCAAAAATCACATAAAAATCATTTCTAAGTGTCAAATCTGGTTCTTGGGATGTTATTTTGAGATCTCTGGTTTAACGCGTATAACCTGGGGTTTTACTGCCCTATATGTTAAGGTTGGTTTGCTAATATCACTGAAGAACTCTGAGCCTGTATCCATATGATAAAGTAAGACAAATAATGCTAACTTCACAGCATTCTTCCTTAAAGTTTAAGATATACCTCTGAGTTTTTATGTCCAGGTATAGCCTGCTATAAGATGTAAGCACAATTTTCTACCAATAAGCTTACTACAACTTTATCATCAATCCATTTTTTTCTTAATAATAACTGAACTCAATTTTTTATTATTTTGCTTGCTGTAATGTCTGAAAGGTTTTATGTTAGATATGAAACTTATTATCTTCACCAAGATGGGATGTTTTTATTCCCATAATAATCAACTAGAAAACGAGATGAAAACATTTTTATAAGTTGGACATGAGTTTGGTGGTCCTTGAGAGATCTGAAACAAATGAGATGAATCTTACAGTTTGCCCAGCTTACTGACCGGAGAGATTTCCCGTCCTCTGAATAGAGAGGAGGAAACCAGAAATAATATGAAGGTCTCCCTGGGCTGAAAAGACAGAGGTGGAAGTCTAGGACAGCCAAAAGAGCTAAAGTATATATAGCCAAGTACAGGAGACAGAAAGCTGAATTCAGAAAGAGCACTAGTCTTTACTTAAATATATGCTAATAAATTACTTATATGCTTATAAATTTACTTATATATCAGTACACAATTGTGTGAAAAACCAACCCAAGATTATGGAAAAACAAAAACAAAAGAAATAGAGAAAACCATTTATGGAGATCAAGCAGGGCTAGGGAAATTTATAATCCAATGAACCAAACTGGAAAACTACATAACTCATGAGCATTGGATAAAGTAACAAGAATATATTTCCCTTGAGAAACAAACATTAAAAGCAACCATTGAAAATAATCAAATGGCTTTTAAGTAATTTAGATGCATTCTAGAATGAAGCAAGGATTATTTATGAGAATATGAAAAATATACAGCAACTGGTAAAGTAAAATTCACAGTGTTGAAACACTGAAGAAATAATTTCCAAAGAAGTAGGAAAGGACAACTTATGAGAAGAAGGAAGAAGGAAGAAGAAGAAAGAAAGAAAGAAAGAAAGAAGAAGAAGAAGAAGAAGAAGAAGAAGAAGAAGAAGAAGAAGAAGAAGAAGAAGAAAGAATAATAGAAGCAGAATAAGAAATAAAAAAGACAATAATAGGGATCCCTGGGTGGCGCAGCGGTTTGGCGCCTGCCTTTGGCCCAGGGCGCGATCCTGGAGACCCGGGATCGAATCCCACGTCGGGCTCCCGGTGCATGGAGCCTGCTTCTCCCTCCGCCTGTGTCTCTGCCTCTCTCTCTCTCTCTGTGACTATCATAAAAAAAAAAAAAAAAAAAGGACAATAATAGTAGCAGACAGGGTCTCTAAAAGGATTATCATAACTTTATAACATATATTTGAGAAAATAATAGAAAAATTGCTCATGTTAAGTACAGTCATGGACAATGTCCAAAAAAGATACCAAATAAACTTGTGGTATTGAAAAAATATATTGTCTTAAAGGAAAATTAGAGCAGATTTGAAAAACTACATTGCACAAGAAAATATTAGTGAAAGTAAAAACAGAGCAATAAAACTATTCAAAGTGAAGCATAGAAATAAAGAGAAAAAAATGAACAGAGCATTAGTGAAATACAGAGCAACTTTAAGCAGATTAAAATAAATGTAATTAGAGCCCCTCCAAAAAAAAGAGAGAAAATGACGTAATAATAGCTGAAAATTTTCAAATTTGATAAAAATTATAAACTAAGTAGTACAATGGATTCTAAGGATAAGAAATATGAGGAAAGGTACACAAAGGTATATTATAATTAATTTGCTTAAAGAAGTAGTACAAAATCTTAAAAGCAGGAAGAAATGAAAGGTTGCATACAGAATAACAATGACAAAAATGGTACACTTCTCATTTGAAATAGTTTCATCAATGTTACTGGACTTAAAATAAATAAGTAAATAAATAAATTTAGAAAATAAAGTTAATAAATACTCAAAAAAAGAAAATCAATGAATATAATCCCTTGCAATATAAGACAGAAAGAGTCAAACCATATGGGCATCTCAGTGGAAACAGGACAAAAAATGTGATGAAATACAACATCCACTCCTGATAAAAATTTGCACTAAATTAGTCCTAAAAGGGAACTTTTGCCATCAATTAAAGGGCATCTCCAGAAGAGCCATAGCTAATATTTTGGAGAGGATAACTCTGCAATAAAAATCTTTCTCTGAAGATTTCCACAGTCAGTTTGGTAGCTTAAACTAAAAGGACCTGCACCCACCAGTGACTACAATAAAGATACATATGGAGACACACACATATAAAATTTCACCTTTCACATTTGGCTACACTTTTACAAGTATGAATATAGTTGTATGTAGGAAAATATAACACCTAACAATAATCCCTATAATCTGCTGCCAAGATAAAAATAAAAAGTCACTCTATGTTGTTTTTCTACTGTGTTCAAATTTTCTTTGATTTTTTTTTCTATAGTGAACCTTCCTTTGGAAAGATTTACCCAAAATGAATTGGGGAAAGTTGACACTTATATGTTTTATTTTTAAAGTGCTAGCCAATTCTAATTGTTACTAACAGTCCAGATCACCTAAATATAGCTTAAAGGCCCATTTTTCTGTTCAGAAAATTATGTAAGTGCATTGCCTTCATTTTATTTTTGTGTTCATTTGTTTTTGAGAATCTCAATAGCTCTATATTTTGTTGACTTTCTAAAAATCTTTATTACTTTGATAATTTTCTGTTCTTGAAAGACTACTCTGATTTCTACTGCTGCATGCTGTTATTTTATTAGTCCATCAGAGAGGGTTCCAGACAATTTTCTAAAGCTGATTGAAATGTTTTAGATATGTCAACCACTGTAATGGTTGGGAGTCTGAATTTTGGAAGTCTCATTTCCTCAGTGTTAATCTCTGATTTTTATTTTTAAAGATTTATTTATTTATTATTGTAGAGGGAAAGAGAGAGAGAGAGAAAGAGAGGGAGGGAAAGAATGAGCAGGGGTGGGGCAGAGGGAGAGAGAGAGAATCCTAAGCAGACTCCATGGTTAGTGTGGAGCCCAGTGTGGAACTTGATCTCATGACCTTGAGATAACTACCTGAACTAAAATCAAGAGTCGGGACCCAGCCAACTGAGCAGGTGCCCAGTGAATTTCTGTATCTCGCTAAATCTGTAGTCCTTGGTAATTTTTTTTAAAGATTTTATTTATTTATTTATGAGACACACACACACACACACACACAGAGAAAGAGAGAGAGAGGCAGAGACACAGGCAGAAGGAGAAGCAAGCTCCCTGGGGGGAGCCGATGTGGGACTCGATCCCAGGACCTTGGGATCATGATCTGAGCTGAAGGCAGATGCTCAACCGCTGAGCCTCCCAGGCACCCCTTTGGTAATTTTTTTTAATTTTTTCTGTAATTCATTTCTCTCATCTAAAGATGCAAATAATATTAGCATGTACTTTATAAGTTTGTTAAATATTAAGTGAGTTGATGTATGTGAAATGCCTAGAAAAAACTTCCTGGAACCTATTAAGTGAAAATTTATGGCAGGTTTATAAATACTAAATCCTATGTTTTTTATTCGGATCAGGATATACATCGAAGGAAATACAATTAGCACCCTTTAAATTACTTTTTAGAGTAGTGTTATTTTTAAACCTGTAATTTTTACAATTTTGTTACAGGAATACATGAGAGAGATTACAGATATGGGTCCAGACCATCACAACAAGGCAAATATCAAAATCAAGTGAGTCAAATGAATTTTTCGGTTTCCTAGTTCATTTTTCTGCCAGTGCATTTAAAAGTTATGATTACACTATATTATAGTCTATTTAATGTGCAATAGCATTGTGTCTGGAAAACAGTGCACGTGCCTTAATTAAAAAATACTTTATTGCCCCAAAATGCTATCACCTGATTATCAGCAAGTTGTAATTTTTTTGCTGGTGGAGGGTCTCACTTCAATGCTGATGGCTACTGATTGGTCAGGGTGCTGGAGGCTGGGGTGGCTTTGGCAATTTCCTGAACAACTAATGAGGAGCAAATTAAATCTGGAACTTAATTCATATTTATTTACTTGTCAAATATATTTGAATGTGTTATTTATTCTAGGTATAAGATATTGGGGAACTCTAAGAAGAGACACAGTCCTTGTCCTGATGGATCATCTAATCTAATCAGAGAGACAGACCATACGTAATGAATCAACCAAATACGTAAAATGAATGCTATGTGCCATAAAGGAGCTAAACAATACAATGTAATATAGGGAGGAGAATAATGACTCAGAGAGTAGAGAACTGCCTCTGAGAGCATCTCTACCTACAAATATAGATCATGGGTGAGCTCAGCGGTTGAGTGTCTGCCTTCGGCTCCAGGTGTGATCCTGGGGTCCAGCATTGAGTCTGACAACCGGCTCCTTGTGGGAAGCCTATGTCTCTGCCTCTCTTTCTCTCTGTGTCCCTCATGAATAAATAAATAAAATCTTAAAATATATATATATATATATATCATGTACATGTGCAACAAAAAGTCCTTTTAAACAAGAGAGTGATGCGATCTGCTTCACATTGCCAAACAATGACTCTGGTTCCTGTGTAGGCTGTGAATTAGAGGGAGCCAAGAAGGAAGGAGGGTTTAGATAGGTAGTTTTTTAGCATTCTGAGGAAGATATAATATTGACATTGATGGGATGGTGCCTGGGAATTAGAGAGGTAGGAAGATTCAGGAAATACTTTGAAAGTAGAGTAAGTCGAGAGGGCATGCTGATATCTCAGATGTGGGCATTAGGAAAAAATACATCCAAAGTAATGGAGTTGTGGGTTGTTGTTTTTTTCTCTGACTTGAATAGTTGGATGAATTGTGGTATAATCTACAGTAAATTAGAAGACTGAGTGAAGATTAGGTTTAGGAAGATACAGAATACATTGATTTAGGAATCAAGAATTTAGATTTGGATATACTTACTTTGACATGTCTTTTTAGAATGCCAGCTAGGCAGGTGGATTTAGGAGCGTGGAGTTGGGGACAGGGAGCAGAGTCTGATTACCTCACTTATATTTCTAGAAACCTGGGGAGGCAAGGAAGATTTATAATTCTTCAAAAGTAGCAATTTATCAGTCTCAGCTCTTGTGATTTTAAATGTCCTGATACTTCTCCCACAAAGGAAGTTGCTTGTTTCTCAACAAGTAATGTTATGTCTGAGTTTAGACATCACTGCATGATACTGTTGCACTTAATTCAGAGTCCACAGATGAGAATCATAGAGACTTTAGGACTTTTTTGCATAAAACATTGTTCAGTGTCTCATTTCTCTGGTTTTCTATGCAACCTGGGAAATTAATGTCTTTGTTGATATGATAAATGAATATTCATATATACAGTATTTCCAGACACACATTCTTATGACTGACAAGTAAAGCTTCTACTTTGTATTATCTATACATAGTAGTCATATTCCTGTATCTTATTGGAAAATTTATCTTTGTTCCTGAAGGTATAATATTTTCAGAAGTTCTTTTTTTAAATCCTGGATATTTCATATAAAATAAAACAATAAAGTAAAATAAAAACTTGGTCATAAAACATAAATGGAGTCTGTTCACAGTAAATGTGGGATGCATTATCACTAGATTGATGAAGAACAATATTTTCCAGGCAATCGTCTACCAATTATTGTGAAAAGGGGAAAAATGTTTTCATTTATTTGGTAGAAAGGGAGTTGACTATTCCAAACGACCTGAGCACTTTACATGACTGAGAAAGTACCAAATGATCATCAGAATACTCATTTGTAACTCTTGTATTCTCACATAGAGAATTAAACAAAGGAACAAAGAAACAAGAAAAAACTTTAGACTGCACCTTGTTTGAGAATGGGGTCTGGGTAAGACATGAGTCAATCACCGTATCATGAATTCATATTATTGGGTTTTACCCTAGCATTAAATTTTGAATGTGACCTGTAGAACCTTCTTATTACTTTAGGTAAAGATCAGCGAATATTTCCTACAAAGATCCAGTATAGTAGGTATTTTAGGCTTTGCAGGCCATGTGATTGCTCACAACTATGCAACACTACTGTTGTGATTTTAATGTAGCGGATTAAAGTGGGACCTGGGTGGCTTAGAATGTTCTTTTGTTTTTTTAAAGTTCTTTAGAGAAATGGGTAAGTTACATCTTGACTTTTGAAAGGAAATTATGATGCAGAATCATCTTTTAGCTATTGGTCTAAAGGAAAGTCTCATAATTTACATGGTACTGAGAAATTATCAGACATATTAAGAGCATTATTATTGTACTGTGTGGATTTGCAAACTTTCCATTTTTGAAACCAGAAAAGAGAGAATGAATGTTGCACTTCTATTTCATCTGAACTGATATGCATGACAGTTAATGTTGTTGAAACAAAACACATTTAATTGGCAAATCTCTTCTCTTTCAGAGGTATCAAAAAATTCACTTCTGAAAAGCTTTCCTAGATGTAGTATCTTACGACAACCACAAAGTTTAACACTTTAGATGTTGACTTCAAAAAGCAGACAAAAAATCCTTTCATATTTCTAGAGCTTATTTGGTGATTTTCAATTTTATTGTTCTATTTCTTCTCTCAGACACCTAACAAAATTTTCATCTTGGCTGGTTGTCTGTTTTCTCCATTTGTCCTATAGCTTGTTATTCAATATTTGTTCTGCCTCTTGAGCTAGTTTCCTGACTTCTGGTCGTGTGACCTGATCTCATATATATTTCACAATTACATGCACATATTCATATACAATTGTTGGGAACCTGTAATCAATTGATATAATACGAATATGTTGCAATTCATGCACCATGAGTCTCTGTATCCATTATATCTTATAATAGATTCAGGAAGTAATAACTCTCTATTTAGGTATATATATCCAGAAGGCACAGTCCTGTTGGTGACTTCACAGACCTTGCTCAAGGACCACCTGCTTGATATTTCTTCCTTAAACCCCTAACATATAGTCCTCCTCCCACTGCAGCACCTGCACTCCCATTACATGCTAGCCTATCAGCATGGCTTGCTTGTACTCTGGGCTTATTTCCTGATTTTTTGGTAACTACAGACCACTCTAGCCCAGACTACCCAACAAACTTTTTGGCCACACCGTGGGCTGCGTTATATCTTCTCTAATGAGGTCTGAAGCCAATTTGGGAGAGTGTCCTTTCTTCTAAGTTAACCCTTTCTTTGTACTCCCCCTCAGCTCTAAGGTTTCCTTTAGTGCTCCTTCTATGTATTCATAGTGACTCTCCTCTCACAGCGCATGAATAAACATCTTCAATATTAAACTTTCTCTGTTAAAATTGCTGTGTGGTCTCTGTCTCCTAATTAGATTGTTGATACACAAAGTGGCAACTAAAGATAAGGAACAGGGATGCCTGGCTGGCTCAGTCAGAAGAGTGTGCAACTCCTGATCTAGAGGTTGTGCGTTTGAGTCCACGTTGAGTGTAGAGATATAAAAAATACACAAACTTAAAAAATATTTACACACGGTGTTGGCCATGCAGCTCTGAAGAGCAGAGAAGCCAAATGGGGGCTCTCAGGCAACCAGAGATTAACATCTGCAGGAAGTTGCTGCCTTTACAGATCTGAAGGGTTAGAAAAAAAGGCAATGTTGCTAGAACTATGATTACCTTACTGGAAGCAATGATGGTGTGGCTTTCTCTGGCAAGATCTAGAGCTATAATAGAGAGGCCATTGCTATCAGAGTGTCTGTCTGCCTTTTCCTTTTCTTCATCTGGTAATTTCCTGTAGGGATGTGCCATTAATGAAAACCAACTGGAAAGAAGCTAAAGAGGGAGTCTACAGAGATGGCTCTTCTGTAAGACACTGGATATCAGCAAGAAAACCAATGACTGGCAGAGATATACTCTGGTTTAAGCAGTAGTAGGCGGTAAATGTTTAACAACCAGCTTTCCACAAAAAAGGAAAGCCTGGATTTTGCAGCCTTTATCTACTTCCCTGGTTTGACTATTCTCAATGTGACTAGTCAAGAAACAAACATCCATATCACTCACCACAGAGTTGGTAAGAGTAGAGCATTAGCACTTCAACATATAGTATTTCTGCTATGCAAATACAATAAATAGCAATAACCTCAAGAGCATGGATAATACCAAAATAATAAAATGATTTCAAAATAATAAGTTTGACTTACTCAGTATTTCTATTGCCAGTATAATTTATTTGACTGTAGATTTATATAGTTTTTAAATAATGTCTGTGTTTGACAATTGACTCATATGAGCTAGTAAGAGCTGGCCTGAGCACACTGCTTGGTTTTTCAGGCGTTCAGTGGGAGATGACCAGTAGATAATTAGATATACAAACCTGACATATAGGAAAGTAATATGAATTAGTGACAGAGATTTGGGAGTTATAGCTCTGAGGGTGATAAAAAAAATGATGGAAAAAGGGCATGGGGATTATAAATGGGCTGAAGATAGAATCTTGGCTATTAATGGGATCCTGACAGTTGCAGAAGAACAGGAGCTCTTGAAGGAGACCAAGGAATGTTCAGAGACATAAGAGAAGAGCAGGCAATATTCAGAGTAATAGCACTTTTAGGACAAGTTTAGGATATACAATGTGTAAGAAATGGTACTCATCAAAGAAATCAGGAGTATTCATTTACTATACCAAAGGGCTATAAGTTAATAAACAGATTTATCATACAGCTTATTTAATCAAAGGCATTATTAATGTCTTTAAACTATGGTGTATTTTTGTTAATACATTAACTATACATACATATATATTATATATAAATATATGTATTTGCAGGTATGTGCTTTTAGATTTCATAGTTTTTTGTGTGGTGTTTGTTTTTAAAATATTTATTTGAGAGAGAGAGAGAGCAAGTGTGTTGGGCGTGCAGAGAGAGAAGGAGAGAGAATCTTTTTTTTATTTTATTTTACTTTAATTTTTATTTATTTATGATAGTCACAGAGAGAGAGAGAGGCAGAGACACAGGCAGAGGGAGAAGCAGGCTCCATGCACCGGGAGCCCGACGTGGGATTCGATCCCGGGTCTCCAGGATCGTGCCCTGGGCCAAAGGCAGGCGCTAAACCGCTGAGCCGCCCAGGGATCCCAAGGAGAGAGAATCTTAAGTAGACTCCCCACAGAGCTCAGATCCCAACCTGGGGCTTGATCTTATGACTCTAATCTCACAACCCCAATCTCATGATTTCACATCCCCAAGTGAAAACCAAGAGTCAGATGCTCAACCTACTGAGCCACCCAGGTGCCCCTGTGTGTGTCTGGTATTTAAATAAAGTACTTCTTTAATGTAAAAAGTATGGAGTGTCCATGAATATTGAATTATTTTTTCAAGCATTGGTGTTTGTGATTTAAACAAACTGATTTTAATTATCACCCATGTTATTTTTTTAATAGCAAGATTTTACTTTTGAAAGCTGATGCCTCCATGTTATGTTATATTGGATGCTAGACATTTCAAAAGCAACAAAGCAATACACAATTTTAAAAAAATATGTATTACATTTACTATATTAAGTATTTACAATGTTTTATTAAAAAAAAATAAACCCATGTGGTTAATGAGAACATACTCCTGAATTCTAAGCAAGCAGGCAAGCAAGCAGTAACCTAAGGGGGGAAAAAAAGAACAGAAAATTTGTCTATGTGGGTGTTTATATTGTCCCTATTCCTTCTGGAATATCAATCTTGGTGCCACATGCACATTTCATCTGGGCAGGAGGTGAGAAATAAAGGTCAGGAGGACTGCTAATTTCATTTTTGATTTATATAAGCAGGAGGGGAAAGCAAGGAAGTCCATTTTTCCACATGTGACCTTTAGTTTCTTCTCTCACTGGGGAGAGATGGGCATGCCACAGTTGAATCCTTTCTTTCTTTTCTTTCTTTTTTTTTTTTTTTTTTAGCTGAATCCTTTCTAAAGGTGCATGCTCCTCGCGGTGATTCCGGTTGAAACTTGCATCCCATCTCACTTCCACTTGCTTTTCGTTGAATGAGAAGCTCCGCATTTTATAGGCACCTAATAAATAGTGATTTCCAAATCCCAAACCCTCTAGTGTAGGCCCTCCATGTGAAGAAGTAATTTGGATGTGACTGAACGAAAGTATATGTGTGTCTAAGAGTTAAAAAAATTGAACAATAAGTAGTATATGAAACAACACCGTCAATGTACTTTAGATTTTATAAAAACATATGATACTCAGATGTCCATATACATAACCTACATGCACACTGCGTATTACGTATATAGAGAAGAGACGCCCCCACCCAAGATTCTTCAAATGACAATAGGTAGAAATACCGGACAATTTGATTTTACTTCCTTATATCGTTGGATGTTCTCAATCTTCTGCAAACAACATGAGTTACTCTTTCCTTTCAAGAATTCAATAAGTACATGTAATAGAAGGAAGAAAGGGAGAAGAAACTGGATTTATAAACCTGCTGATGCCAGAACTCTTTAATTACTTTATACCATGAATTCCTACTCTGTCAAGGTCATGTCACGGAGTGACATTTGTGACTTACTTCTGGATGTTGATTGAAGCATGCAGCTGAAGAGCCATGACACAGCTTTTAAAATGGATTAAGGCTAAATTATTCATGCGACAAGCCAGTGAGAGTCAATGGCTCCCAAATGAGAGAGCAGGTCCATGCATTTCATGCACTTGTCCTTTTCTTTACAGGAGCGGTTTACGCAGCTTGCTGAATAGAGCCATAGGTAAGAAATGCTGATAACATTTCCTGCTGAAATGTCAGGTCTTTACTGTGGAGATAAGGGGCAGCAAGATGTCGGTGCCTTGCAATTTTATGTGCTAACGGAATGCTTCAACACAGCAACCACTAATAACATAAGAAAGAAAGGCATTTCTTGGCAAATGACAATGTTCAATCTCACTGTTCACATAGAACATAATTCAAATACAAATACAGACACATGTGCAAAGCAACATGAATTTTTACCTTCATTTGTTAAAAATGTTACCTATCAAAGGCTGGGGATTATGGAAATTTTGCAGTCTATGGAGGGAATAATTCATTTTTTCCTCTAAATTATAAGAACAATATAAGCATAACTTTAAAGTCGTCTTTTGATATATCATAAAATCAGTAGTTCAGAGATTTTGCCTATTAATTTGAATGCTAATGAATGGCCAGGTAACTACATGTGACAAACTAAAACCTTATTTATCTCAGATCAATAATCAGAAAAAGAGAAAAACTGCATACATATCTTTATTAAACAGGAAGATTAGTCTTTATCTAACAGCATCTATTCCAGGAGATGGCTTGCTCAGAGAATTACACATTCTACACAGCTCTACCTCGCCAAAAACACTGTAGCCGATAGAATGCTTTCATTACATTTCCCGTCCTCAGTGAAGTTAAACAGTCCTAAGACTGCTCACATAATGACTAGAATGAGATAATGAACCAATTTTTCTAAATTAAGTGCAGCTCTATAAACTGGAAACAAAGTTGAGGAAGCCTGCATTCGAGCTTATCTGAGCCTGAGAAAATCTGGCTGTGGCACTTTAATAAGTAGTATAGAGCATGACACCAACCTTTGATCATTGATCACCAGCCATTTTTTTTTTTTGGAATTTTATTTATTTATTCATAAGAGACAGAGAGACAGGCAGAGACATAGGCAGAGGGAGAAGGAGACTCCCTGAGGGGAGCCTGATGTAGGACTCGATCCCAGGACCCTGGGATCAGGCCCGAGCCAAAGGCAGATGCTCAACTACTGAGCCACCCAGGCACCCCCATCACCAGCCTTTAAGATGAGTTTGGATAGTATGCATTCAGCTGAAATGTGCTCAGGATAGAATATATTCATAGGGGCTGGGTATTCATGTCTGGTGATGGTTAGTCTCAAGTTCTGGAAGCACGACATTACCAGAAAGCTATTGTTTCACTTCCACAATTCTTGGGGGTTTGATCTGTATCTTCTGTGAACTACAGTCTCCAGCACCAGTAAAGGATCATAGACATGGAAGTGTTGACTGATAGTCTACGAGAAGGTGCAGCTTCACACCACAGCTTGGGTGTGAATGACTCATGGAACTCAGCACATGTCAAAGAACTTCTGGATCATAGGTTAAGAAGAAACTATTGCTCCTGGTTAGAAAGAGGGAGTTTAGACAGGGCAGCCCAATGAACAACTCTGAAAGAGGGAAAATTTGTCTTGCCCATTCTTGGCCTTTTATCCTATGCCATTTTCGCCTCCTGTGAAGGTGAGGCTTTCTACCTAGAGCCAGCTGAAGAAGTTCTTCCCATCCTACACCACCTCATGTTCTGATTCTCAGTTTAATTTTATTAAAATATATGTATTCTGTGCTCTATTAATTTCTTGTTTAAAGGTATTTTGAATGGAGACAGCTGAAATATTCCTTGGGATATCTGGGTGGCTCAGCTGGTTAAGAGTCCAATTCTTGATCTCATCTCAGGACTTGATTTCGGGGTTGTGAGTTCCAATCCCGCATTGGGCTCCATGCTGCACATAGAGCCTACTTCTTAAAAAAAGGAAATATATATATATATATATATATATATATATATATATATATATATATATTCTGGAGGTATTCACTGAATCTCCATTACTTGCCCTGCCCTATGCAGGCTTCTAGAAGACCATATAAAATGATTAGGTGCCATCCCCTATAAAGGAGCTCACAGTCTTGATCATGAGCAACATGAATACACTTGAAACCCATGACAGTAGTTTAGATGCAAAAGTGATTGAGAGAAAATATAAATCTGGGTGAGGAAAGATATTTGCAGAAGGCAGGATCTGAGCCAGATGTTACAAGATACTTTTCATATGTGTGAAAAAAAGAGAAGGAAAAATATTCTTGCATCACAAGGAGGGCATGAAGAGGTAGAGTTTGCCACACATTTTGTTTTATATGGAATAAAACAAGATAGGACTATTGTCTTGTTATAATTTTTTATCCATTCTCTTCTCAGTGTCCAGTTTGTATGATAGATGATATATCTTTCTATGAACAGGGCTTATCAATGGGAAAGTGATGATTCTAGGGTAACCAAAGAGGAGGGATTAATTGGGGATTAAAGGAGCACAGGGTTGAACTGAGCCAGGTTATATGGGCTCTTGCATGTAGATATGCCATGACAGAAAAGAGGAAAACTATTTATTTATTGGAGTTGGAAAATGTCATAAGAAATGTGATACTGAATGGTTAATCTGGAACAAGATAGCAATAATGGCTTACATGTATAAATATGTTCAAATATATTTATCACTTCAAGTGATAAATTCAGTTAAAAAAAAAAACATAGGCTATGGTTTCTTGACAAAAGAGCATCAACCTTCGAGTTAGAACTGTCTGCATCTTTGTTCAGCCATGACTTATCTTTGTCTCTTTAACCATACACAATCTTTTTAAATGATTAGATATTATGAAGAGGTAGATAGACACTAAATACAATGAAAGTGTAATGAATTGCTTAAATTGACACTATTGCATTATTTACCAACAGTTTTGCAGCTTATGAAATGTTTTTTGTTGGGCAGCTCTGGTGGCTCAGAAGTTTAGCACCACCTTCAGCCCAGGGCATGATCTTGGAGTCCCAGGATCAAGTCCCACATCAGTCTCCCTGCATGGAGCCTGCTTCTCCCTCTGCCTGTGTCTCTGCTTCTCTCTCTCTCTCTGTGTCTCTCATGAATAAATAAATAAAATCTTTAAAAAAGAAAAAAGAAGTGCTTTTTGTACTTTTGAAGCTTGAGGTCATGGAGGTTAGGAAGGCTTCAGTTGACCATCCATCCAGAACATACTGTTGTCCTAAAGTGGAGTGGCGGTCACTCCACTTTATAATAATATAAAAACTATATTAATGACTATATATAATATAATGACTATAATAATAATAATATATAATATGTTATAATAATATATAATATAACTATAATAATAACTACAGTAATAGTTATGTATGAGTGATCCATACAGAGATTTAATATAAGATATAAGAAGTAAAAGAAAAGGAGAGGGATATAAATGGGTGACCCGAAGATTTCTAGCCTTTGGTATTGGAAGAATTTTGTATGATTAATCAGTTGGGGCCATGTTAAGCACATTGTATATGAACATGTGATTCACTTGGAAACCATAGAAGGGCCACTTATGGAGCACTTAGTTCATATGCAGTAATACTTAAATCTTCTAGGTAGAATTAGTGTTCAAATCTGACAAGTGAGGATACAACAGTTGAAACAGATGGATTAATTTGCCCAGAGTCGCTCAGGAAGAGAAGTAACTGGAATGTAAACCAAGGCCCTTTCCACCTGCAGCTTACATTCCACTGCATGCCCCAGCCATTTCTACATTTTTGAAGGGAAATGCTGAGGCTCACCAAGACTTTCACATGTTAAAAAAAAGATGGATACTGAGTAATAATTAAGAAATTTCATTTTTAGAAGATCATTGAAAACCTAGTGATTAAAATAATTAGGCCAGAACTTAAGGAATAAAGACAGTTAATGATGAGGCTATTTTTTATGAACATATGCTAATTTTGGATCTGCCTTTTAGGAAGAGATGCAGGAATGTGCCAACTAAGAAGGCTATGTAGATTGAGAGTACTACACTCTATGATAGTTGCCTTATTTAATTAATACCATTGTTGTACAAATGACATTTAAACATACCAAGCTTCCTAAATTAATCTTAATTTCAATATAACATCAGTCAGAATTATAGCACTTATTATTTGGAGCTTTATCATATGGCCATAAAGTTTCTCTGAAGAGCAAACATTCAAGAATCATCATTATCAAATTCTGGGAGAGAAAGCCAAGACAGTAGTAATAGTTTGCCAGCCTTCCAGGTTTCAAACATATTTTATAACTCATATGATTTTAAAAACATGGCATCACTTCAGGGATAGATGGATGAATCCCGGAGCCCTAGCAGAGAGGTCAGAAAGATGAGAGAAGAAAAGCACAGTGAAACAAGGGAGAAAATCAAGATTGTTCAGTAAATTGTGCTGGGCCAAGTGCCTCACTACTTGGAAATAAATGTCTTCATATCAATCCTTAAAACAAAATACAGATGCATACAAGCTTTTCAAGCCAAAAGTTGAGTCATGAAATGTTTAGAAGTATTTTGTTTATTTGTTTTGTGTGAACTTGGTGGGAAATGAAACCCAGAAAGAAAAGGAGAAAATGTGAAAATAGTCACATAAAATTTCTTTAAGAACTTATATATAGCAAAAATAGTTCCATAACTAAAACTATACAGTTGAAGAAAATAGAAGTATAAATTTGGAAGTAGACACAGTGTATTCAATTTTATAGAAAAGATGCAAACCAATAGCCTTTATATTAAAAAGCATTTATAAATCAAAGGAAAAGGATAAATTCTGTGATTTTTTTTAAAAATGTAAAAGCTGAGACAGAAAAGAACTATATGTGGCTAATGATGAATAGCGTCCATCAAAATAAAACAAATAAATATATATACATTTGTATATATACCATGTTGAAATACTGATATTCAGTCATCAAATTTACAGAGCCTATACAGATCATTAATACTTGGTATTAACTGTATTAGGAGAAATAGGAACTATCATATAGTGTTAATGGGAAGGCAATTCAACATAAAGTATTTAAAATGTTCAAACAATTTGGCATACCAGTTCCATTTCTAAATTTGTTTTCGTGGTTCTGTCCATATTATTGATTAAATATTTCAGTGTTGTTAGAAGAAAAAAAGGAAATAATTTAAATCCTAATCACTAGGAGATTGTTTAAATAAATATGTTATATTCACACAGTGATACCAAGCAATTCTTATAAAGAATGAGGTAAAATATTAAAAATTAATATGAAAAATATCTACAATATATTACCTAGTAAAAACATGGTAATGTCAGGATATCATATGGTCTGTGGACTCATATGTCTTAAAGCATGATCTTTTTTAATATTCTTTATGGCATTTATTGAGTTAATGAAGAATATACTTGGAATGATAACCCATGAAACAAAAGCTAATTTGTGAGGGTTGATGGAGGCGGAAGGAATGGGTACTGTGCATAAAGGTATTGCTTTTATTTTAAACATTTCTCAGATAGCATTAATATTTGACTATGCATTTATTAACTGTTACTCTTCAAAATAATATACAGATAGCCTAACACTATAACAATGTATGTCAATTAAAGTTGAATAAAGAAAACAAACATACAGATAGCCATTCTATAGTTAAAACAACCTTAAAATAGATTTATTTTTAAATAGTAAGTAGATATTATTTATACAATCAATCTTATTAAATAAATAATAAAATTTAATATTTTACATTACATTTTTGTATATTTCTTTCAAAAATTTTTTATTTTTTATTTAGCTTTATACTTTCTTTCTGGTTATATTTTCCTTGCTATCCACATTTCCTCTTCAGATCTCCTCTCAGTATTAATATTTTATTAAAAATACATTTATAGAGAAACAAGTCTTACATTGCCATGTAAATAATTAAATTTTGTCATCTTGCTAAAGTTTTAATGGCTTCTATATATTGCTATTATATAGTGAGATAATAGATGTGATATCATTGTTAGTAACCTTTAAGGATTTTTCATTTTGTTTTATTTACAATGAAATTCCTACTTGGTTACAAAAAGTTTCGTTTAGGTTTCAAGGCCCTGAGTCTGTGTTTATTTTCACAGTTCAGCTTATACAACTTCTAAAGTTATGGTTATTATGCTATAAAGTAATGGTGCCCTAATGATACCCAATGCACTGAAATAGTTAATTAACTTTCATAGGTGAGCAATACACTCGGGAAGTAGTTTACATAGTTTAATTACTAGTAAGGCAGTGAAATATTTATAAAGAGCTTTGAACTCTCCTAGTGAACTAGTGAAGTCATGCAGGCCAACCAGATGTTTTTGTTTAGTGTTCTTTTACTGTTTTGTTAGAGAATTAGGGGAAGAGAGAGAGAGAGGGAGACATTCATAACTTCTAGCCAACATGCAAAGCAGCTTTCACTTTCTCAAATAACATGGTACTTAAAACTCAAGCAATGATTTTTGCTAGGGTACTTGAGACCAGACGCGTTATCTATCTATCATCTATCTATCTATCTATCTATCTATCTATCTATCTATCTATCTATCATCTATTTATCTATTATATATCTATCAATCATCTATCATCTATCTATCCTATCTATCCATACACACACTTATATATAAGTATTTATTGAAAACTTCTGAAAAGTGTAAATCTATCACATTGAGAATATTAATGTCCCATTCATAAGGTAAAAATATTCTAGAATAAGTCAATGTGTAATTTTGGTGTTAATTTTCTAAAGGTAAGTTATATAAATGATGTGTGAAAAATTACCATCTGCATTCAAGTATTTTATTAGAATTCAAAACAGTTTAAAGATTTTTTAAAATTTATTTATTCATGAGGGACACACAGAGAGAGGCAGAGACATAGGCAGAGGGAGAAGCAGGCTCCCTGTGGGGAGCCCCATGTGGAACTTGATCTTAGGACCCCAGGAGCACAACCTGAGTCGAAGGCTGACACTCAAGCACTGAGCCACCCAGACGTCCCAGAATTCAAAGCAGTTTAAAAACCAAACTTTTTAGAAGCGGTTCTCTATGAATAATCAGCCAATGCATGCTTAGTATTCTTCTTTAAATTTCAGTGCTTCCAATGAAATTTATTATCTTAAACAAATTTGAACTAGTAGTTATTTGTATACACAGAATCTATTTACATGGGAGGATGTGCAGTGTAATATGCATTCATATTATAAGGCTTTTAGAAATAATTACATATACTGGAAATAAAAGATATGTCATAGGTTTAATGCTATGTAATATGATAGGAAGCAAGTGGCAGAGTGTGTTATAAAATCCAATTCATCAACAAAGTACAGAATTATTTCAAAGTAGAAAGGTCTGCCATTAAACAAAGCTATATATATATAAATATATATATATATGCCTTATTTATTTATATATAAAGGAATCAACATGACTGACCTGATCTATTACCATGACTAAACCCTATCATTGCAAAGTCATCTCAAAATTTTGTAATTTGTTGAACTAATGTTGGTACCCATGATGGGAGACTTTGGAAAGTTTGCTTTTCCACTTCTCTTCAGGAAACTTTACATTGAAAATGTAATTCAGGGGCACCCAGGCTGCTCAGTCAGTTAAGCATTTGAGTCTTGATTTTAACTCAGGTCATGATCTTAGGTTTGCAAGATTGAGCCCTTCCCTTCATCGGTCTCCGCGCTCAGCACAGAGTCTGCCTGAGATTCTCTTTCCCTCCCCCTTCTTGCGCTCTCTCTCTATATAAGTAATTAAATAAATAAAATCTTTTAAAAAAATGTAATTCCTAAAAATAATGTGATTCAATATTCTGTTCTTTGGAGAAAGTAATGTGTCGAATCAAAGGAGGTGGCAATACTTTTAGAAAATTCAGAATCGAACAATAGAGGATTTATAACTGCTTCAGAACCCTCAGGAATGATCATTTTCAAATAAGATTACAAATATTTGACTTTCTTTTGAGCTTTTAACTTTCATTTATGACATTTTTTTTTCTTCATGGTATTGCAGAATTAAGACAGATGACATCCTTGTCTAATGGGTCTCCCTCGTTTGGATTATGTTTACTTTCGGGGCGCTGTAACAGTGCAAGATATAAGTATACAGATGGAACAACCCTGCATTTTTCTCCATTTCTCTCATAATTATAAACGTTTTGAGGTGGTACGCACCAGTGTTGACATGTGTACTAGATAAGATTCCTGTAATCTTTTATTGAGAGAAAAATATGGCATTTCAAGTGAATAATGCACAAGATCAATTGCAGTGCAATTCTATTAGCTGTGTGTTGCTTTCTCTTTATGTCTGTATGCGGCAGGATAATTTATTGGGACATTAATTCTGACAGTTTGTGGTATAACCATCCTTCCTCTGTTCCCAAGACGGACTACAAGCTCACCTGCCTCGGGGGAAATTAAAGACAAGCCCCTTTCTGACTTTTGTTATTGAATTTTCCTGCTCAGGGTGAGGATTATCCTGGGATAAGAGAGAGAGATTTGCCCAGACTGGAAAAGCTACAGAGGTCAGAAGGAGGCTTCAAGGTCATAGGCAGTGCCTTTCCTTGGAGCTCATAAAATTTACCCTTTGAGGCACAGGAAAGCCTTGCAAGATCGTGAGCGTAATTTCAAAATCATCCCTTTCGCCCTGAAACTTTTTATTGCCATATAATATTCATAGACTAAGATATACACATTTTAACTGAAGTGGTTACCAGTCCATGTGTTCTGGGAACCACCACCCAGATCCAGATAAAGAAATTATGTATATTGTTTTCTTTTCTCAAAGAGAGCTTTTCAAAGTGTGTAGGTTCAGGACCCTATAACACTTGGATCCTCCCTATTCTAGACGTTAAA
Organism: Vulpes lagopus; assembly: GCF_018345385.1. Classification (NCBI taxonomy): domain Eukaryota; kingdom Metazoa; phylum Chordata; class Mammalia; order Carnivora; family Canidae; genus Vulpes; species Vulpes lagopus. The sequence continues at coordinate 10,600,464 of NC_054846.1, read as the reverse complement.
CAGGAAAAGTGATAGGACCTGAGCTCGAGGCCAGAGCGTCAGCAGACACTGCAGGACGTACCTAGGGTGGAGCGGGCTTCCTGGCAGTCAGGAAGCTTACTCTGCTCAAACAGGATTCATGCAAGCCGTCCAGTCTTGACTGTTCAAATGCCAGGTGAGTCTGGGTGGTATTTTCCAGGGATAATCATCAGGAAGAGAAGACCCAAACAGGATTCCCTGCCATTATATTTCTATATAAGGTGTCAGATTATTGGTAAAATTTAGGAAATGGGAAGTGACCTTCAATATAGAATAATGTCAAATTCACTGCCAGCCCAGTTAAAGGTGGGGGGCGAGGGGGTGGGTGGGCTTCAAGTTACATTCTGGATTCTGGTTCAGTTAAAGAAAATAAAGGAATGACTTTTTGTTTTATTTAATTTTGTTTTGTTTTGTTTTAGTTTTAGTTTTTAACGCTTTTTTGCCAACCTGAACTTGTGGGGGTTATATTAGGGTGAAGTAACACCACCAACAGCAAAATCCTACGTCTCAGAGGCTTAACACACAAAAATGTATTTCTCATTCCTGTGGCACTGATTGGCCACAGCGCTCTACTCATATTCATTGAGGGTTTCCAGCCCAGCAGACACATTCTCATGATGTGGTCAGTGCAGCAGAGGAAGGAAATGTGGCCAAAAGCCCAGGGGTTCTTCAAGCTTCTGCCCAGAAGTGACACATGTCACATGATCTCCCTCAAGTTCAGGAATAAGAAGTGCAACCATACCACGTGTTTGGGTGAACAGCACTAACAATAACCGCGAAATTCATTCCAGCTACATAAACTACAGCTTTTCAATTTTCCTCCAGGAACTGTTTGAATGCTAATGCAGAAAAAAAAAATATATTACCTTTCTATTCAAGTTAGAATATCCTCAATGAACATACTAATCTCTTTTGTGCACCATTTAACAGTGCTTCCATTTTTCCTGCCTGCCAGCGGATAAGGTAATAATTGTTTTTCAATTTCCCAAAGATTATTTGTCACCGTCGATATTTTATCAGGTTTTAGAATCGTATGCCAAGGCAATCTGAGTATATATTTTACTTATTTTATTGTCTCTTGCAAAGATAGAGGCTATATTCCTTTAGATGCTGATTTTAAGGAAGTGCTTTATAAGAGTTTTTGGTGATTTATGCTTTATTTTGTATTCTGTTTTTATTAGAAACAGGCCAGTGGCTTCTAGTGTTAGAATTGGAATTTGGTTCACTGACAGTAAAATAACAACCATTTATCATAAACTTTCAATCCATTCTTGTTCTCTTCATTATTTGAATGTGGATAGGGTCCATAAAAATGAAAAGTAGCTTTCACACTCCAAAATAGACATTCCACTTAAAGCTTGAGAGCTAGTCAAGTGTAGTGTTTAAGCACATGCATTCGGAAGCCAGACTGCCTGGGTTTGAATCCCAGCCTTGCCACTGCGTGACTTTGTGTAAATTCTCTGTAATTCAATTTCCTTTTCTGGGGCAGTAATAGTAGCTACCTCCATAGATTGCAGAGGCAATGAATGGAGTTTAAATGAATGAATGCTTGAAAAGTGTTGAGCGGGTTTGCTACATAATAAACTCTATATGGGCTTTTGCTCTTACTGTTATTACTATTATTATTATTATTATTATTATTACTATTGTTATTTCAACTGAGGGAGAGCCCTAAATGAATTTTTGTGAATCGAATGATTTCATTGCATTATATAAAGTCATGGTATTGGCACAAGTAATCTTGAGATATAATGTGACTTGAAATATTGTCACATTTATTTTCAACTACTATCTCCTAGGAAAAGAAGCAGAAAAGGTTGAGTAATTCGTATATACCTATATAGCTCATAAATGGATTTTTGTAGGTACCAAGAGAGTTCAGTGCAAAATTGGAGCTCTCAACACAATATACACTACACCTCAATATCACTATTGACAGATGAAGTGCAAACACACACCTGATAAAAAGTAAGCTTTATGGAATAAAAGCCAGTGATCCAGGGTTTCAATTGCAACTGGCAAAGTAGACATTTTATTCTTAGCAGTTAACAAGAGCACTACATTTGCTATCTATGTGACCATGACCTTTCTGAAACAATCTTTTTTGGTTTGGAAACAAAGTAAATTCACCGTCCTGCTACATATATACATTTACATTCCATACATTCCATATACATATATATATATGTATATATAATATATATTTTCTAGACCCCGAATAGCCAGGGGAATTTTAAAAAAGAAAACCTTAGCTGGGGGCATCACAATGCCAGATTTCAGGTTGTATTACAAAGCTGTGGTCATCAAGACAGTGTGGTACTGGCACAAAAACAGACACATAGATCAATGGAACAGAATAGAGAACCCAGAAGTGGACCCTGAAATGTACGGCCATCTAATATTCGATAAAGGAGGAAAGACTATCCATTGGAAGAAAGACAGTCTCTTCAATAAATGGTGCTGGGAAAATTGGACATCCACATGCAGAAGAATGAAACTGGACCACTCTCTTTCACCATACACAAAGATAAACTCAAAATGGATGAGAGATCTAAATGTGAGACAAGATTCCATCAAAATCCTAGAGGAGAACACAGGCAACACCCTTTTTGAACTTGGCCACAGTAACTTCTTGCAAGATACATCCACGAAGGCAAAAGAAACAAAAGCAAAAATGAACTATTGGGACTTCATCAAGATAAGAAGCTTTTGCACAGCAAAGGATACAGTCAACAAAACTAAAAGACAACCTACAGAATGGGAGAAGATATTTGCAAATGACATATCAGATAAAGGGCTAGTTTCCAAAATCTATAAAGAACTTATTAAACTCAACACCAAAGAAACAAACAATCCAATCATGAAATGGGCAAAAGACATGAAGAGAAATCTCACAGAGGAAGACATGGACATGGCCAACACGCACATGAGAAAATGCTCTGCATCACTTGCCATCAGGGAAATACAAATCAAAACCACAATGAGATACCACCTCACACCAGTGAGAATGGGGAAAATTAACAAGGCAGGAAACAACAAATGTTGGAGAGGATGCGGAGAAAAGGGAACCCTCTTACACTGTTGGTGGGAATGTGAACTGGTGCAGCCACTCTGGAAAACTGTGTGGAGGTTCCTCAAAGAGTTAAAAATAGACCTGCCCTACGACCCAGCAATTGCACTGTTGGGGATTTACCCCAAAGATTCAGATGCAATGAAACGTCGGGACACCTGCACCCCGATGTTTCTATCAGCAATGGCCACAATAGCCAAACTGTGGAAGGAGCCTCGGTGTCCATCGAAAGATGAATGGATAAAGAAGATGTGGTTTATGTATACAATGGAATATTACTCAGCAATTAGAAACGACAAATACCCACCATTTGCTTCAACGTGGATGGAACTGGAGGGTATTATGCTGAGTGAAATAAGTCAATCGGAGAAGGACAAATAGTGTATGTTCTCATTCATTTGGGGAATATGAATAATAGTGAAAGGGAATATAAAGGAAGGGAAAAGAAATGTTGGGAAATATCAGGAAGGGAGACAGAACATAAAGACTCCTAACTCGGGGAAACGAACTAGGGGTGGTGGAAGGGGAGGAGGGCGGGTGTTGGAGGGGAATGGGTGACGGGCACTGAGGTGGACACTTGACGGGATGAGCACTGGGTGTTTTTCTGTATGTTGGTAAATTAAACACCAATAAAAGTTAATTAAAAAAAAAAAAAAACAAAAAACAAAGTCAGCACCTGAAAAAAAAATATATATATATATATTTTCTAATAAAAATAATTTGTGTAAAAAAGTTTTCTTGATCAAAATATACTAGCTTACTCTTGGTTTTGCTTCTGTTATTCTACTTTAGGTGTTTGTCTTCGATACCAACTGGCTAAAGGATTCTTTTTCCTATTGTGCTTTCAGATGCTGGATATTTGAAAAATCAACCCTGTTGTAGAGATTATTTTTTTTTGCCCACAAATCCAGGTCTTGTGAGAAATAAAATCTCGGTCCTTGAAGATTCTCCAAAATGTGAGACATATGGTTTAGTTTCTATAGCTGAAGCCACATCCTTGGTGTTTTTGTTTGGTTGTTTTTTCTTGAAAGTTTATCTCAGTTTAACAGTTAAGGATGGTAACTATTGGCCTGTGGGCTCTTACAGGAGTAGCAGTGACCTATATGGACAGAGTTCAAATTTACTGATAATTGTCTGCCCTCAACTAGTTTTCCTTGCTAAGCAACCACTGAAAATCTTCTCACCTGGCCTGATAATGAATGGATTTGAAAACACAGTGGTGTATATTAAATCATTCACTAACAAGAATTTATGAAGAGTGTTCAGAGATCTTAAAAAATAATGAGATGAAAGCCATACTCCCTGTCTTTAGGGACAACACAACAGAGTGCAGGGAAAAGACAGTTAAATTGATTATTATAACAACGTGTGAAAAATCATATGGTAACATGTTGAAGTTGGTGTGGGAAAAGTTGAGGAAGCCTTCTTGGAAGATGTTGTATCAAAGCTGAATTTTGAAAGATAAATGGAAAGTATATACTTGCAGAAAATGTAGAATATTTCTCTGGAAGGGAAAGAACAACAGGTACCAATAGAAGCAAGAATAGACATGACAAATCAAGGAACCAAGTATAGTTTATGTTGGCTGGACCTTAACAGGAGAGGTAGGGTTAACCTGAAGAGGTAGGGAGGGGCTCACTACATTCGGGTTTGTCCACTCCAGCCCACTAACCAAATCAGTCCTAAAGCCTATTTTTGTCAATAAAATTTTATTGAAACCCAGTCTTGTCTGTTTATTTACATATGCTTTAGGGATTTTTGTACATCAACAGCAGAGTTGAGGAGATACACCTGAGACCTTATGGTCCTCAGAGACTAAAATGTTTATTATTCATCCCTTTACAGAAAAACTTTGCTAAGCCCTAGGCTAGATCACATGGAGTCTTAAGTGCCTTTCCAAAAATTTTAAATGTTACCACGAAGAAAAGAAAAATGCTACTGATAACTTTAAACAAGGGTGCAAGGCTACATTATGCAGAATGCAGTGAGAAAATGGCAAGGATAGAAGCAGGGAAACCAGGTAGGAAACCAGGTACCTGAAATGCTCTACGAGCTTAGACCTGAAGTCAAAGAAAAGTCAGTAAGAGTGAAAAGGAAGAGGTAGATTCAAGAGATTTTTCATTGGTAAGATTATTGAGAAGTCATTGAGAGTTAGTGCCTGATGACATATATGGAATAAGAAAAGAAGTCCATGGGGTAATGAATGATAAGATTTTGGATTAGACATCCCAAATATATTGGAGCTTGTTCATAAAGGTAGGGGATTAAGGATGGATGGATTAGAAGAAGAACATTAATAATAAATTCTAATTGAAAGTGGCAGAGTTTGAGGTGATTATGGAAAAATAAGTGGCCAAATCAAGAAGGTGTTTTCATATGTGGGTGCAGAGCTGGAGAGGAAGCACTAGACTAGAAATAGACTTAGTTGTTATAAGTTTGGTAGTTGAAACCAGTTGGCAAGTCACCAAGGAAGAGGTGCTAAAACAGCCAAGGGCAGATGGTCCAAGATTAAGATGAAATAGCAGATGGAGTTTCAGAAGTAATGTTGTTTTGAAGTTTAAGGAAGGAGCCTATGAACAAGGAATATGATAAAGGAACAGGAAGTGGTCAACAGTACTAAATGCTTGAGAAAGGCTCACTTAGGGTGTGAGAAGTACTCATCAGACAATCAATTAGTAAGTTATTGGTAACATTCACCAGAGATGTTTCCGTGGAGTATTGGTTATGAAAACCAGACTGAAGTGGGCTAGGCAGGGAAATGAGGTAAGGAAGGAGAAGCAGTAGTGAAATGAATAGGTTAACAAAGCTGGCTATGAAGAAAAGAGGAGAAGCTCGATAGAAGAATAGCTCGAGGGGAAAGTTTGGCCAAGGTTTTGGTTAGGGATCTAGCATTTTCATATGATGAAAGGATACAGTGAGAAGAGAAGGTTGTAATGAAAATCACATAGGTTTTATAGTTAATGACACCGGGTCTGAATCCCTACTCTGCCCATTGCTAGCTGTGTAGACTTTACACTTTGCTGAATTATTCTGAGCTCTAGTTTTATGTAAAATGCAGATAATAATTTCTATCTTAAGGGCTTATACTTTGAGTTGAGTGAAATAATGTTGGTCAAGTGCCTAGCAAAATGCCTGCCAAATAATAGGGGTGCAATAGATTATATTCTTCATTATTTTTATTAATAACAATTGCAATTACTTTTATATTACTCATTATTTAAAGCTAATGTAGGTTATGTCGTGTCAAGCCAGTCATTCCCAGATGACTTCAGGTCACTGAGAGGCTGGGGACTCACACATAGCCCAGAAGCCCAAGGACAAAAAAGAGACTCTACTTGCTGTAAACTTGGGCAGTCGAAGTGCAGGGAAATTCTCCTGGAGAAGAAAAGTGGGATGAAGTGGGATGAATATTTCTCAATGAAGGTTTCTGAAAAGGGCTATGGTGTCATCTAAGGCAAGCCTGCTTCTCTTCATTTTAGTCTTTGTAATGAATGCATTTAATACAGATATTGTTTGGATTAAAAAAAAAAAAAAAACAGATGTTTTGGATTACCATAACGGTAGTGCTATCTTTGGCCTAGAATACATGAATTAATTTCTCACAAGTAGCTAAGTGCTTAGAAAAGTCCTCAAACCCTCATGAATTTGTGAAGGAGGCTCTCAGTATGACATCGCCAGCTTCTTGAGCCTTAAAAGAGACAGAAGGAAACTCATTATATCCATTCCTAGACCTATTTACAAATCATTCTTGGACCACAAAAGTAGCACAGAGTTAATCTTTTTTTTTTTTTTTCAGAATTAATCATTTTAAGGAAAGTCCCTACTTTGTTTCTTCGGCTTGAATGTAACATATGTTTGCTCCACAGTACTGAGCTTCTAAATTCTTATGCTTCCTTATTTGGAATTATCCTTGTGAGTCAAAATCAGACCATAAAATCTGTAATGGTGCAGACTAAACATGAGCAACATGCTTCCACCACCCTGACCAGAGGAAAAACGTTCCCTCTTGGTCTAGTAACTAAGGAGAAGATAAATATTCGATCTCCAATTGAGGCAGGAACCTTAAGCTTTTCTTAGTCTTTATTCTTAACTTTGGCTGGAAGTCAGTGTCAAGTTGATAAATACAAATATTTTATCTTTTATTGTAGTAATTTTATCTCTATTGCAGAATCATTTTCTTTTGTAAGTCTCTGTGGTGATAAAGAGGACCTTTTCTTCTGCCTTCCCATCTGCTCCATAAAGAAAACAAATATTCAAGGAAGCGATGTCATAAAAAGTGCCTGTGTGTGGTCTAGGGCCTGCTTAATGTAGAATCAAAGGACTCCGTGGGACTTTAAGAGATTTTTCAGTTCATTCCACAACTTCCAGACAAGATTTCACCTAAACCCTTTTGAACAGACCGGTTTATACAATGTTTAGGCCAGGCATTTGAATAGTTACCCTAACTAACCGCTAGTGAGCTGATTCTCAGGTTTCATCTCTCTGGAATGTATCTCTGAACAATATGATCCCCATTTATATGTTGGGCCTTAAATGCAGAACCTCTGGGTATTTAAAGCCTGCTATGAATAATTTTTAATACTGTTCCATCTTTGAACCATTAACTATGCCAAACCAGTGATCTTATTGGATAAGCAGACACTTTAAATGGTAGCAAAACCTTTGAAAACAGAACAAAACAAAACAACAACAACAAATCTCAAAAGAATCAAAAAGCAAACCTCCAATTTTGGTTAGTGCACCTGTACTCCTGTCGGGATGAGGGGTGCACATATGCACTATCAGAGTCTAGGAATCATAGTCTACATTTTGTTTTTAATTAGGATCTTGGAACTTCATGTTGAATAGAAAACAAATTCATATTTCAGAGGCAGCGTAGCTACTATTTTCCAAGCTAATTAGATGGACACGGAGAAACGGAGGGCAAGGCAGCTACACTCGTTTTTAAGAACAAAATTGGTGCTTCATTTCAAATGACTCACAGGTAGCAAACTTGTTTTGAAGTTTTACTCTTCAGCCATCGATGCACACTCCTTAGCAGAACTCAAGTGCCCAGGAGCCTACCTGTTTATGAATTTGTGCTGAGAACCTGGCCAGGTGGGCAAAGGTACCCAAGGAGCCCTTTTTGATCCTTTGAAGTCTTCCTGATTGAGCTACATTAACAACCGAACTTCAAAGGCCGATGCTTCATCATTTTTGTGATCCAGTCACTGTATTCAGCTGGAGATGTTAAATCGGGAATGATTTAGATGCTCCCAATTAAGCTTTGCAAATGAAATTAAAAGTTCAAAGTACCCAGCTGCCTATAAAGTGAGTTGGCAAAGTTGAGAGAAAAAGCTGTGGTAGTTTGCTTTGAAGTTTGTTTTGTTTGCCAGTGCATCTTAAAGAGTTGAATGTAATGGGAAACTTACTTAGTATTCTGATTTGGGGTGGGGGGGGGATGTAGTCTAGGTCAAAAACACAGTTTATGTTGGACTGCATTCTTTCTAAATAGCAAGATGGAATTCTATTAACTTAAAATCCCCAGACATAGTCACACACATACCCCCACCCCACGCACACATACCTGTAACTTGACATATTTGAATACTAGAGGTGAATTGAATTTCCAAATTTGCCTCGACCACCCTGTGTGCAAACTTTTTTGAGAGTCGCTGCCATCGAAACCATCCATCACACTTGGTTGGTTCTCCATCCTAAATAGCTTTAGAGCTGGAAGGTCAAAAGTTGCATTTGCACAAGGTTAGAAGGAACAATAATTATAGAATCAGATTCCAGGAAACAAGCTAATGCAGTAAATAAAATCTAATGGGCCCCACTTGATGAAAAATGACAGAAAAAAGAGTTTCTGCTTTGTAATAGTTAGATTCCCAAATATGAAAGTGATTTCAGAGTTGGAGCTTATGGCATTTGTCAAAGAGAATGATCAAATAAATACTAGAAGTGTCTGATTAAATATGGGTCTATAAATGAATGCTGGTGTTTTATTTATTTATTTATTTATTTTGGCAGGGGTTGGGGGGAGGATTGGAGAGAAGGAAAAAAAAACCCAACAATAACCTGGCATTGCTTTTAACATAAATGCTTTAGAGTTTATTATGCAAGTGAAATATGAGACAGACCCTAGAGGCATTACATTAAAGGGCTTCAAGCAATTCTTTGTTTCTTGGGGGACTGTGTGCCTTTTCCCTCAGTTCATCTTTCTGCTGAGAGATCCCCTGCTCTCCTGTTGTTTTCTTTGCCTTTTAATAGGTTTTCCAGGTGAGCATCTAGTGTTTTCTTCTGCTTGTCTCCAAATGGGATACGTCGTATCTTTCCAGGACAAACCTGAGCTCTCTGAAGAGTACATCAAAGGTCTCTCATGAATTCCCAGAACTTTCCTGGGAGGCAGGGGCATTTTCATCTGTTAGAAAAAATCATGCAATGAAATATGAGCGAGCTGCAGTGCATGCAGGGCAGAGCCAGGGCAGGAACTACGGTGTCCTGACTCCTAACCCAATCCCTGCTGCCTGGTACACGGCTAGCCCAGTAAAAACAGTAGCAAAAACAAACAGTGAAAGAGCTGTGCTATGAATATGGTTATTTTGCTAAGAGGAAGATGGGGCAAAAAAAAACCCCAAAACAAAACAAGTGCCTATCTGTTTTATACATATCTTTCAACTGCACTTTACATCCCAATGAATCATCAAGAAAAATGCTTTCAATAAAATGTCAAGTTGAAAGCCGACTTGCACTCTAAGCTAAGGTGACCTCCCAGTCAGGGCACAGACACGCTCTTTCCACTGTTGTTTCTCTGACATCATCGAGGGGTCTGCAAAGGATGACAGGCTGCTGGGCAGTGCGCAGGGTATTTTCATACTCCCTGTGAGTAATCAGGATCCCTCAACATGACACGTCAGCCAATGACAGGACAGTTAGTACAGTCCTAAATTATTAATTTCATTGTAGAGAGATAAGCCTACTGATTTTGGGGGAAAAATGGTGCAAGGAATACAGTAGTCCTTGTGTTTTCTAACCTGCTGAGGGCAGCACTTGAGCAGGGACTTCTTTCTAGGAGGTCCTCTCTTGTGACAGATAAGGATCAGACTGAGTGTGCATGTGCGGGGAGCCCACACCTGCACAATCTGCCCTGGTGGCACCGCTCCAGGAAGGAGCTTCAGGATGCTGCCAAAAATGGAAAGAACAGAGAAAGACAGATGGTGTGTCCATGGAAGCCAAATCCAGTTGCATACCCTTGATGGTTTTTGCCTCTGCTCCTATGTAGCCCTGAGGATAAGAAGAGGTAAAATCATCTTGGAAGTAAAAAAAAAAAGAGCACTTTTAAAACAAATGTGGGATACTTTTTGGCGTGAGAGCACATTATAGGCTTCCTCAGGGTCACACTTGATTTACTTAGTTTTCCTCTGCTTTCAGATGATTATAGAATCTCCGAAACAATAGATAGATCTTTTAAAATAAAATCTAATTGAGGTGATATCTGAGAATTAAAATTGCTGATTTTTTTACAGAATCTGGACATAACTTGTCATTTATAGAAATATTGGGGCTCTGTCTTCCTGGGTCTATTTATGTCACTCCTTTTTTTTTTTTTTAATTTATGTCACTTCTCAGTACCAAGGTAAGAGTATGAGGAGCCATGTGCATACATAAAGCCCACTTGATTTCTTGTCATGATTTAATATTTTAAAACTACATATCACTCCTTAAAGATAACATTAAGCTACTGAACAGTAAAGCCCTATAAATTTTTCTAAATCCCACTAACATTGCAGATCAAAATTCCCCCAAATGATATAAAACATGGGACGGTTTGAAAGTTACTTATTATGTCTCAGCAGAGGTGTGAACCGTGGCCTGACCTGTGCTCTCGACTATTCTCTAGTTGTGCTGGCTGTCTTGGCATCAGCCAAACCAGAACGGTGCTTACTGACCAGTTATATTAGTCTTGGTTAATAACGACTAATGAAATCCTTGCCTCATGACGAAAAGATCACAGGCAATAACCACCTTGCTCACTGTAACTTTCAAAGTCGACCCTTCCCCTCTGCATTGAACTACCTTTGTCCTTAAAGAGAAGTTCTGACATAAATCCAGACAGGCATGACTTGCCAGGTGGGGACTTTCATGAGAATGAGGGGACTATCGATACCTCTGCTGTGGTTTTGTGATGAGGATTAGAAGGAATGGCATACGATAGGCACTTAATAATGATGAATTATTACTTTCACATAACCTACTTTATTTGGAAACATGTCAAATTTTTTCATGGGAGCAAGCAGACTGCTATCTTTCTTAAAATACCAGCAAAAAAAAAAAAAAGAGCAAAAAGAAGTGTTAGTTCCTGTCTAACACAGTTTTCTGGTTCCTATTTCCACCGTTTATCTCAAACTGTTAAAGATAAACTGCTACTCAGAAAGTTTGTGATCCAAGATTGTTACATTGTCCAATTTATTTTTAAAATACTCAACATAGAGAGTATGACATACATGTTTACTTCAATGTATATCATGGGAGCAGTTTGCTAACCTTTTAAGCATTCTAGTCAAAAGTACACACTCCGGGTGATTAGTGGGCATTTGGAAAATGCATGATTAGCTAGCATCTCAAAAACAAAGCAAAACAAACAAAAACATAAGCCCAAACACTAACAACAAAAGACTCTAAGTCCACACTCCAGAAAAATCTGTTTCCAAACTATAGGTGTCTTTATCTTCCCTAAACACTACATGGTAGTTAAATAGCACGGAAATGCTAAAAATTGCTTTTCATTGGTGAGCAGGGTGATGTTTAAGATGGGTAGATGGGCTAGAAATACTGTGCAAGTGCTCCTGCCCTTGAATAAGTGAAGTATGAGGAAGCGGTGAGCCCAGGAGCACATATCATTCAAAAAGACACTCAGGTTTTAGGACTCTTTCAGGTTACATTTAGCCACGAGGACTCCTGGAAGAAAAATAAATAAATAAATTCTGCCCCCTAGCCTGTTTTCATAGTTGTCTTGGTAAAGCTTTTGTGCAATATGCTGTCATATGAGGTAAAAGTTCAGGGGCTCGGGCTGCACTGAGCTTACATAATAGGCTGAATGACTGTGTCATTGACTATTTACTGATACATATTTTATGTCTGATAGAATTTGATCTGCGACGTTTTTCATGATAAAATGCCACTTGTTAGTGAAGTCAGAATGGGAAAAAAAAATCCCACCTACCTCTAAGTGACTGAAAATTAACCATATTCTTATAAAGCAACTAAAGAATTCTGAAAAACCAAATTGACCAAGGCCATAACCCTATCCCATCCAGTCTGGGACACCTCGCAGGGTCCAATCCCAGGACTGACTCTTGGCTTCCATGTGGTCCTCATGTCTCTTTGAAGAGTCTCCTCTGTATTTATCATTGATCATAATCCTGGGAAATCACTTATAAATACCTGGCCTGGATTTGGGTATGATGACACTGAGCAGGCAGCATGAATCTGTCATTTTAACTTTTCAAATTCCCTAGTTTCCAGGAGCAGCCTGTGGCTTATTATGTTTTGATGGACATTTCAGACTTTAGTGCTTCTGTGAGAGTTGTTGGATGAGATGATCACTGTGTCAAGGCAGACCTTGACACTCATAAACCTTTACCTTAAAACTTATAGTCACCATAAGATGGTTGTGGCAAATTCATTTTGTGGGAATATTTTTCCCTCTCAGGTGGATCATATTAACTGTGGGGACTTAGGTTCGAGTAGAAGGAAATCTAACTTCTGCCAGCAAGAGAACAGAACATAGGAGTCACATCAATCACAGGTTTTTTTCTCCTCTTTCCTTTTTTTTTTTTTCCATTCTTTCCTTCCCCACTTCTCTCTCTCTCTCTCAGAGATTTAGAGTTGAGTTTGGAATCTGTGTAGTATTCCAGCTCCGTAATAATTATCGACTGCCATGCGGCTATTGGGGAGGGGATTTAGAATGAGTTGGGATCAACTAACTGACACATCTGAATTCCTCTGACCTCAATTTTCACCCCAGCTTGTAGGGGCAGGTGCCACCACAGACCACAAGCACAGTCCTGGGGGAGGTGGCCTGTGTAGCTCAGCTCCCTGAGAAGTTGAGTCAGGGAGTTTTCAAGTCTTTTTATGGGTAAGGAGGGGAGAAGAGAATCATGAATAAAATTCATTATGGCTCTTCCTGTCTAGTAATAGAAATCTAGGGATGCCTGGGTGGCTCAGCAGTTGAGCGCCTGCCTTCAGCCCAGGTGATCCTGGAGTCCTGGGATGGAGTCCCGCATTGGGCTCCCCGCATGGAGCCTGCTTCTCCCTCTGCCTGTGTCTCTGCCTCTCTCTCTCTGTGTCTCTCATGAATAAACAAATACAATCTTAAAAAAAAAATCTAAACAATTTTGTGACTAAATATTTTTAAACGTATTCAAATATTCCATTTACATATACTGACTGATGAGTTGTAATTATAGATCTTCAAATATTATTGGGTCATCCCTTCAAAAAATACATTACTTTGTTTCCAAATGTGGTTTTAAGTCTTCTTTATAATACCCAGCATTTAAAAATGTTCCATAAGGGGCAGCCAGGTGGCCCAGCCGTTTAGCGCCACCTTTGGCCCAGGGCGGGATCCTGGAGACCTGGGATTGGGTCCTACGCTGGGCTCCCTGCATGGAGCCTGCTTCTCCTTCTGCCTGTGTCTCTGCCTCTCTCTCTCTCTGTCTCTCATGAATAAATAAAACGTTTAAAAATTTTTTTAAAAAAGTATAATTGCTCCTGTGAACTCTGTGCTTAAAAAAAGTTCCATAAATATCTAACTTCAAATCACTTAAATGTCTGCTTGCTTAAAATTTCATTCACTCTACAGCTGTAGACTTATATCCCCTTTCCTTCCTTATTTCATCACAATTATGTTTTATCAAGATTATAAAACACATATCATCTGAAATTTCCTTATGTTTTCTGTAGTGAATCCTTTATACTGTATGTTCTTTTTTCTTTTTCCTTTGGCATATTTTCATAGACATCTATTTTATTTATTTATTTATTTATTTATTTATTTATTTATTTATTTATTGCATGTGTATGCTCTTGCTTCTGTTTAGTTGTACCTAAAATTTGATCAAGTTTCACCGTGAACTAGTGTATTACTTTTATAAAGAAGATTGCTGTCTTTTCTGAGGTGCTTTTTTTTTTAACGGCTCATTTTTTTTCTTAAAGATTTTATTTATTTATTCATGAGAGACACAAAGAGAGAGAGACACACAGGCAGAGGGAGAAGCCTGATGTGGGACTTGATCCCAGGACCCCAGAATCAGGACCTGAGCCAAAGCCTGGTACTCAACCACTGAGCCACTCTGGTGCCCCCTGAGGCATTTTCAATCTCATTTGAGTAATACTGAAACACTCTTCAATCTCATGTGGAAGTGCTAGTTCCTTTTATCTGTGTGAAGAGGGAGGCAGAAATGTGGCAAATTTTATTAGGATAACTTTTGCAAAATTTCTTCTAAATTTTGGCATAATTCCTGTGCACAATTCCAGACCCAATGTACCTAGTCAATTCTCCTTTCAAACTCATGAATAACTCTGCTTCATCTTTCTTATATTGAGAACTACACTGGAAATCTCCACTTAACTGCTCACTTGCATTACAAAATCAACATATTTAAATTTAACTCATTTACCTTTCTCCAAAGCTTCCCTCTATATCGCCTTCTGGCACAGTGAATGCCACTACCCAGTTGGTCTAACCTGAATCAGAGCATCATTTTTTACTCTTCCTTTTTTTTTTTTTTTTCACTTTGAAAGTTTTGTCATTCAACGTTTACGGTCAATTAAACTGGATTACTGTGAAAGCCTCTTAACTAGTCTATCTCTAATCGTGACGACATTCAATTTTTTTTCTCCACTGTGGACAAAGTGATTGTCTTTTTTCTTTTTAAAACATTTTATGTATTTATTTGAGAGAGGGGGAATGAGAGAGAGCTTGAGTGGGGGGAAGCAGCAGGAGAGGGAGAAGCAGATTCCCAGGGCCCTGGGATCATGACCTGAGCTGAAAGCAAATGCTCAACCAACTGAATCACCCAGGCACCCCAAAGTGATTTTGTAAAACAAGATCCCATGTATTACTTCTGGTGTAAAATGGAATACCTCCTTATCAACCTTCAAATGAAGCCCATGTTTAAAAAAAAAATGTATTATGTCTTTTTTTTCCTGGGTTGGATGCCCTGCGTATTTGGTCAGGCTTATTTTATTCTTCACCTTTCTTCTAATTCTAAGCTAGCTAAAATAAACTGTATCAGGTTCTGGCATGAATTATTCTTTCTCACCTCTAAGCAATCACATGTGATCTTCATTCTCAGTGGAATACTCATCCCACTCAATGACTGTCATCTCCTCTTCCTTTTCTTGAGATAGATGCCCCTTTTTATGCTCTCACTTCATTCTGTGCTTTTTTAGGTTGTATTTATTTTAGAGAGAATGTGCATGAGTGCAGGGGAAGGGACAGAGGCATAGGGAGTGGGAGGAGGGGAAAGTATATCAAGCAGACTCTGCACTGAGCATGGAGCCTGCTGTGGGGCTCGATCTCACAACCGTGAGATCATGACCTGAATGGAAACCAAGAGTCAGAGGCTTAACCAACTGAACCACCCAGGTGTCCCCATTCTGCATTTTTATAAAATAACACTTTTCTTTGTGTATTTTTTTTTGCCTGTTTAATTATTTATTACTCCTCGTAAATATACACTCTATGAAGAGGAAAACTGTGGGGATTAGTCCTGCCATCACTGTTAATTTTCTCTTTACTACAGGTATGGGGGCTGCCCTGAGATTTACCTCTTGTCCGTGTCTGTAGAGCTTTTAACTGAGTCCTGCATATGTGTCAGCCAGGCTTCTCCCGTTGCAGGGATAAAAATTTTTAAACCAAAGTACTGCCTAATGTGAAACTTGTGAGAAGACTTTGGTGTAATTAACCTTGGGAAGTGTGAGGACATACCCGGATCCCAAGAAGAACTGAGAGGAGGAGCTCAAACACAGTCTGGGTTCTTCTTACCTCAGCATCATGGCCCAGCAGATTTATTCTTCTTTCTTGCTGGAGAAAGGCCATCTGTATGTAGAGGCCACCTGACAACCTGTCGTTCCCAGAATCCTGGAGTAGAAGCCATTAGATTAGACCACCTAGTTTCGATCAGGTTAGAGTTACTATGTGACAGTTGGGTTTATTTGCATGGATGGAGGCATGTCCAGTGTCATGACAAAGATAGCTAGGCTGTCTGAAATGTAAAATTTCTTGAGCATGCTTAGCTTTCACTTCTGACTACTTCAAGAGAGATCATTCTGAGATTGGGAAAGTCCTTATTTTATATTTTATTTTATTTTATTTTATTTTATTTTATTTTATTTTATTTTATTTTATATTTTATTTTTTTATTTTTTGCTCCTAAGATCATATTAGTTCTTTGGGAATTTACTTTCCAAATGAGCAAGTGAGGCCCACTTCAACCTGAACCCATCTGTGCTGCATCTGTTCTATTTCTTGAAGTTTCTGTGTGATGATAGTTCTCTCCTAGTTAACAGAACTGTTTCATATTTCACCTTATTTTTCCTTCCACAGTTTGTGGAGATAGGAGTGAGACACTTCAAACTCTATTAGTTCCCTCAAACTTTTTACTTGAAGATGAGACACTTTAAAATTGTCGTTTAGCTTCTCCCTCACTTGAGTGGTACAAGATTTGAACTGGAAAACAGCTACATGTTCAAATCAAAAGTCATCTTAAATATTAAGAAAAATACTTCAGGCTTCACACGTAGATAAACCAATTGAAGAACATTTTCAACAGATGATTTTTAAAAAGAACCTAGCTCTGCCTATAAAACATCATTTATCTTCATCTTAATATCTGATTCACAAATCATCACAACCATTAGGAGAAATCAAGCTCATGGCTCACTGACAATACAAGTAGTTAAAACTAAAACAATAACAAAACACACATTTTCCGTGAGTAAGCTTGGATATAAAAATGTTCTTTGCTTTTTTTCAATGAATTTTTCAGCTAACACATATTGTTATTTAATAAATAAGGACATAAGATTTATTTATGGACAGTTAGGCTGGTACTCCTTGTTCTCAAAGTTAAGTAAAAAGGAGGATCAATACTAAAATGTATTATAGACATCTGATAAATATATAACACGGTAGCAGAAAATATTGGCTATATAAACTATGAGAAAATGTCAGTTACTTACATAGTGTGCATGTATTTGTGGTTGTCAGTGTAGGCAGACAAATTCACATTTGTGAATTCACAAATTCATATTTTAGAAGTGCACAAATAAACACTATTTAATATAAATTTCAAGACATGTTATGCTAAGACTTTATTCACACTAATTTAAATATTTATGTGACAGGGATAAAATATATATTTGCTAAGGTTTGTTTGTATTTCACTTTTTTTTAAAAAAGCCTGCAATTTTTTTTTTAGCCTGCAATATTTTTAAGAAACTTTCTTTATAAGGGAAACAGAATCCCACAGTACTTGTGTGATATTTACCCTAGTTGTTTGGAGCTTTCCAGAGAGAACAGTGAAAAGAGTTCACATGTGATTAAAAAATTTGAGAAGTAATTGTCCTCTAGAGATTATATATTAAGAATTCAAAGACAATTTTTCTGTCTTTGGCATCTTCTCTTTCCCTACCAATCTCCCTCTCATTCATCCATTAGAAGACAAATTTGAGTTATAGCTCATTCATTCCAACTCAAATATAGTTTGAGCACTTACTATGTGCTCCTAAAGAGAGGGTGCCAGTCATCAGAGGACAATTCCAGTCATTCAGAGTTTATGGCCTCATAAGACTGGTAGATAATGTGTTGAGTAAATATATATCTAAACAGAAGGGTATTTTTTTTCTCAGATTATGGCAACAACTTCTACAGAAGAAGGCTGCAATGGGATAGAGAATGTGAGCCCTAGTTTGGATGGGGTGCTTATGAAAAGCCTTTAAGAGAAGGAAACATTGAGTTGAAATCTCAAGGATAAGAGTTATGCCATTTCCAAAAATTGGGAGAAAGTTTGTCCGACCTGAAGAAAACCACAAAGCAAAGGCTTTGAAGCAGAAAACAGCTTGCCCTGTTTTGGAAACATAAACAAGACAATTGTAACTGGAAAAGAAAAGCCATTGATGTGTTTTAGGCAGACAGTGACAACATCTGATTTGCATTTTAAAATGGTCATGGTGACTTTGTGGAAAATGAAAATGAACTAGGCCACTGGAAGCATGGGCCCAGCCAGGGTGGAGGCTCTTGGCAGCAATCCACACAGACATCTTCAACAGACACATCTGGGTTTCCCTTCTGTATTCCAAGAAGTAGGCAAGCAAGGATTGTTTTAAACAAAAATTATTTGCATTTTTTTCTACAACTGGCTTACTTTAGAAGCCTTCCCTCTTTGAAAGTTTACATTGGACAGCAACAGACAGAGGGATGACACTGGGCCATTTCCTCACACCATACACAAAATAAATTCAAAATGGATGAAAGATCTAAATGGATGAAAGATCTAAATGTGAAACAGGAAACCATGAAAATCCCAAAAGAGAACACAGTTAGCAACCTTTTTGACCTTGGCTGTAGCAATTTATTACTAGACACATCTCTGGAAGCAAGGGAAACAAAAGCAAAAATGAACTGTTGGGACTCCATCAAGATAAAAAGCTTCTGCACAGTGAAGAAAACAATCAACAAAACTAAAGGGCAATCTTCGGAATGGGAGAAGATCTTTGCAGATGGCATATTTGCAGAAGGCATATCTAATAAAGGGTAAGTATAGAACATCTGTGAAGAACTAATCAAATTTAGCACTCACACACACAAAATCCAGTTAAGAAATGGCGGAAGAGATGAATAGACATTTTTCCAAAGAAGATATGCAGGTGGCCAATAGACACATGAAGAGATTCTCAACATTGCTCATCATCAGGGAAATATAGATCAGAACCATGATGGGATACCACCTCACACCTAGTCAGAATGACATTTTAGTCAGAATGGCTAAAATTAAGAACATACGAAACAACAGGTGTTGGCGAGGATGTGAAGAAAGGGGAATCCTCTTACACTGCTGGTGGGAATGCAAACTAGTGCAGCCACTCTGGAAAACAGTGCAGAGGTTCCTCCAAAAGTTAAAAATAGAGCTACCTATGACCCAGTAGTTGTACTACTAGGTATCTATACAAAGGATACAAAAATACTGGTTAGAAGGGGCACATGTGCCCTAATTTTTATAGTTCCATTAACAACAATAGCCAAATTATGGAAAGAGCCCAAGTGTCCATCAAGTGATGAATGGCTAAAGAAGAAGTGACACATACACGCTGTGGAGTATTACTCAGCCATCAAAAAGAGTGAATGAGCTTGCCATTTGCAGCAATGTGAGTGGAGCTATAGTGTCTTATGCTAAGCAAAGTAAGTCAGTCAGAGAAAGATAAATACCATATGATTTTACTCATATGTGGAATTTCAGAAACAAAATAAACATATGAAAAAGTAAAATTAAAAAAAAAGAGAAGGAAGCAAACTATAAAGAATACAGTGAAAGTTGCTGGAGAGGAGATGGGTGGGGGCATGAAGGTGCTTTGTTATGGACACTGAATGTTGTAAATAAGTGATGAATTACTAAATTTTACTCCTGAAACTAATTTTACACTATGTTAACTAGCTAGAATTTAAAGAAAAACTTGAAACAACAAAAAATAAAAAGAAAGAAAGTTTGCCTCTTACCCACCCTGAAGCTGACATGGAGCATCGTTTCAGGTTGTCAAATCCTCCAAAGCACCACTGGGGAGCAACTTGAAATGTTGATATAGATTTTGAGGATGACAATTCTATCACTGATTTAAAAAAGTCCTTTTGCAAGTCAGATGATTTCCAAATGTTCCTTTCAACAAAATTGCAGAAGGAACCAACTGAGTGATCGACTGATCAATCTGTATACATTTTTTTCATGGACCACTTTGTGATTTTTGCCATGTGATTCTGTTCGGTGAATATAGTGATGTTGCTATAATCAATCGTTCTCCAATCCCATCTACTTATTTATATGAAACAGCTTTGCAATGTTTGCAAATAAAATGTGAGAAATAAAACTGCAATTGATAACAAACTTTCTCACTTTTATTTTTATTTTTTAAAAGATTTTATTTATTTATTCATTTTAAAGAGTGAGAAGCAGACTCCACATTGAGTTGAGAGCCGGATGTAGGGCTTGATCCCAAGACCCTGAGATCACGACCTGAGTCGAAACCAAGAATTGGGTACTGAGCCACCCAGGTACCCCATAAACTTTTTCACTTTAACAATAAGTAGTATTTATCAATGTACAGGTGAACCAAGAAGAAAAAACATTCAGAACATTAAGATATTCATCTAAAATAGTTTTTCTCATTTAATTATTTTTTCATGCAAGCATCTAATATATTGGTGTTTTAATCCACTTGCATACCAATAATTTGGAACTTTTTTGGTATCCTTGAGATTCTAAAAAATTATATAAAACTGTGATACATACTTTTTAGAAAAGTATGACATACTAGTTAGTAAGTGATTTTTATGTTAGAGTTCTGAGGGGAAATGAAAATATAGCTGTAAGGAAAGAAGATACAAAGTACAATTCTCAAACATTAAAGAATCATTTGTTCATCAATTTTTTTTAAAGAATATTACTGGGTAAAAAAATTGCTATAGTATTAGATTCCATGAAACAGATTTATTTTAAAGTACAGTATTTACAGTATTTCAGAAGTTATGTTCTTTCTAGCTAATTAAATTTATGATAAAATCTTTAAAATGCCAACTCAGATATATGCTAGGTAAGCAGATGTAAGTTTTCTAGTATTTTTAGATATTTTGTGAATATAAAATTTGCATAATACTCATCCACAAAGTAGATGACGTTAGCTTTGCCTGGGGTGATAGCAATGAAGAGAGAGGGGTGAATGCATTCAAAATAGATTCTCATGTTTGCACTAACAGGATTTAGTGATGGATTGATATGGGTGTGGAAGGTGAGAGAGAGGGAGAAAATGATGTCCTTGCCTTGGGATTTAGCTTAAACAGCTCTTGGCACCCTTAATGAGCCAGAGAACACTGGGGGGAGGCACTGGATGGTACCAAGGAATTAAAGCTAGGTTTGAGATGCCTATTTGACTTTCATGTGAAGATACCAATTGAATTATATATGAGTCTGGAGCTCAGGAAAGGGGCCACTTCAACATGATTAATTAGTGTAAATTCTTACATCCTAAGGCTTTATACAGGGGCACTCACAATATACAGGTGGAATTTTCAACTACTGAATCAACAAAGCTAGTATCTTTGCCATCTTCTGTATGGCATATGTCTTGATTAAATACCAGAATAATTCAGGGAATGTAGCTAAAATGATGTAAATGTGTCATAAAGGAGAGTTGGGGGAGATTATTGACTTTATTCACTACAGATAGAGGGGCAAAAGGTAAATGGGCTTACATATTTTGTTGCAGCCCTGAAAATTAGGTTATTTCCATATATCTTTTCATAATGCATAGGCCCTTCCATTAATCTAACACTGGGCTATTATCTGCAATATTCTGGAAGATTTTAACCTAAGTAAATGTCTATTTTACATTTTGAGATTTCTTTAAGAAAAATAATTTAAAAATTAAGAATAATAGCCAATACTTATTTAGGATAAAAAAGAAATGACAATAAACTATGCATTAAGAAATTAGCAAATATCATACCATAGAAAACTCCAAAAATAATGTGATTAATTTATTAATAAACTTCAGGATGCCAAGCAGGATTGTTTTTCTGAATTTGCTTATGATCAATAATTCCTACAAATAATTTAAAATGAATGTGAATGTAAGTGATACACAGGAACAATTCAAGGTTTACTTGTTTATATACTTTTAAAATATTTTATTTATTTATTTGAGAGAGATAGTGTGGGAGAGAGAACACAAGCCATATGCTTTCAAAAGGAAATAATTGCCTCCCCCATGTTGGTTCTAGATGACTAAATGTTTCCACTTGGGCTGTACCGAGATACAATCTCTATTTGGTCTACTCCTAAGAACCTAATTTTGGCATACTCAGAAAAATAACAAAATTTAATGAAAGTACTGCAAGAGATCTATGGATTAAATGAATTTTGGAAGTGAAACTAGACTATTTGGCACTGAGTAATTATTTGCTATACTTTAAAAATACCTAGAAATAAATGGGAAAATAAAGGAATCATTTCTGAAAAACAAAAGAAAGAGCAAACGAATAAGGGCTTATAGCTACTCACTAGAGATCTGATTCACTTTAATTATATAGTTTGGTATTTTGATAAATCAATATTTAAGTAATATCTATAAGGATAAATGCAGAGAAGTTATATTAATAGTAATGGTGTGTCTATGTTTCTTTTACTAATTTATATGAGCTTTTTCATGTTTTTTCTGCAATAATTTTAGAAAATATGTTTCATGGTTTATTTGCCTTTTACTTTTATTTGTGATATACTTTAATGCCCCAAAATTTCTCATTTTTATATAGTCAAATTTATCATACTCTTTCATTGCAGGTTTTTTTCCTCCATTACTTTCACGGTTAGAATGTTCTTTCCTCTCTAGACAGAACTGCACAATTCAAATTACATCTATTTATATTTTGAGGTTACGTATACTCTTGATAAAATCTCATTTACATTTAGAATTTTGAAAATCTTAATTGAGCCTGTATTGTTGAGCAGGTTAATTTTTTTCATTTCCTTTAAGTGCTATGTTGAATTAGAACATGAAAAGAGAAAAAAAAAAACCTTGAACAAGGTTTTATATCCTTCTCCTCCTTTCTTATTCATGACTGTTTATAAAAATAATTTGGAATTCAGAACTTTGTTGCTATTCAATTACTAATATTTGGATGCCATATATACCTCCTTATTCGATAAATGTATTTCAGTAGTTGGCTAATTCTCTGTCAATATAAATGATATTGGTTTGGGTAACTCAATACTTTACTGGGTTTCATGTTCTCCGCAAGTCTTCATAAAACTAATTTCTTTACGCTTGATTTTTTAACTTATGAGTTTAATTTCAACAAGGAGAACTATAGATTACAAGTATTTCTTTTGGATACAATTATTTTTTGCAGAAATATACATGCATGACATTTTCCTAAGTATTACATGAGAAGTACATTCTTCTTCATTCACATATAAATTGTCACTTGGCCCTAGAATCCTTGTGTCACAAACATGTTCTCTCAAAGTTTACAGATGTGATTCTACAGATGTTACTACCTCGTGGTGCTTTGTGAAGAAGACATTTAAGGTCTTACTTATTAAGGTCCTACTTATTATAGGAGCACTTTCATTGTTTTTGTTGTGCTGGATTTTGTGTTCATTTTGCTTTATTTTGCTGGGATATTTGGAGATGAGGAATTTGGATTTGGAAACACAGAGGGTGTCTGACAACTTAAAAAGAGTAAATACAGTGGATTCTTGGGGTGATGCCTGATTGTAATGGGCCGAGGAATGAATTGCAAGTAAGGCAGTAACAGCAGAGAGTGTAGGCAAATGTAAGGCAAGTGTAATTAAGCAGATTGACAGTGACATGGGGACACAGGGCATTTGAAAGAGGATGCGTATTTAAGAATTGGAAGTAAAGAGAATATGCTTTGCTAATTAGGATTACCTAGTGGAAAAGGTACATCTGATAATAGAGAGAAAGAGAAAAACAACTGTAATACCAGGGAAGGGAAATAATCTTGAGACCTAGAAGGCAAAGTATGGTGAGTATGGTTAGAGGCGGGAAGATGAGAGGCTTGTATTTGATGACTTCTATGTTTCTCTGTGAAATGTGAACCTTGGTCATTAGTTGAGAAAATATGGAGAAAGAAATGTTAGAGCCTTGAGAAGCCAGAAGATGTGAAAACATCTTGTTGGAAAATGAGGAAAATTCAATTAGAGAAACAGAAGAAATCTTTGAAAGGATATATATATATATAAATGTAAAGATCCATCTAGTTCTGTGTATGTATAAATATAAAATAAATGTACATTTTTTTCTTCCACAATGAATGTGGTGTATGTGTGGGTGTAGCATATGCTTAGTAGAGGCACTGTTAAATTTTTTTAAAGAGTTTTTAAAAAATTATTGATGAGAGACAGAGAGAGAGAGGCAGAGACACAGGCAGAGGGAGAAGCAGGCTCCCTGCAGGGAGCCCCATGTGGGACTCGATCCTTAGACCCCGGATCATGCCCTGAGCCAAAGGCAGACTCTCAACCGCTGAGCCACCAGGCATCCTAAGGCACTGTCGATATAAAGACAGTCATATTTGACTCTGATTATATGGTTTATCAGTGTCAGAATGGTAGTGGTGGACAATAAAAATGTGAAATAGACTAAGTGCCCTCTGAAAATACCAGCACTGTCTGAAGTTTTCCATTCTGATTTATTCATGAGATTCCAAGCTTTATCATAAAGCCACTCACCTGGTAGACATTTGACACGTCACAAATCCTCTGTAGAGCCCAGGTGGATGGGCTTTATATACTACTAGAGCCATACTTTTTACTTGTATTTTAAATGATAGGAAATTAGCGGGTACATGTAAGATTCTAGATATTTAGTTGATGTTGAACTTGAATTTATAGTAACAAAATACATATTTTTAAACTTCTAGCTTCTGATAGTGAAAGAGCGATTGACTATACTTGTTTTACTCTTTTGTTTTCATGAGAATGAAAATTACTTCAGCCCCAAGTCTAACAAAAATAACAATTATGATAGTAATACCATCCCCAAATTATTTTTATAGATGATATAATCTTTTTTACTAAAGCACTAGAGATCTAGAACCTATTAGTTTTGACAAAAATATAAATAGACAAATGAATATAATATACTAATTATTTTAGATAATAGAATGCATTTGTATAGATGAAAAACTGAAATACAGAGCCGAGAGAGAGAGAGAGAGAGAGAGAGAGAGAAGAAATACAGAGCCTGTGGCCCAATCTGCAGTGTTTCAGATCAGATCCACATGGACACGATGGAACTGCAAGTTTTATGTTAACACCTCTAGTCATGTACATAACTATACTTGCTTTTCTCCCAGGCTACCTAGTGTAGACAAAGCACAAAGAAAATACATTAAAAATGATTTTTTAAAAATCATACATGAAGATCCCATAAAAACTGTAACCTTATTGACTGCATCAGTTTGAGATTACAGCATTTTCTTTAACATTTCTGAAAGCGGATGGCATCATTCATTGTTGTGGAGCATTTTTTTTCACAGTGGTCACTTTTTCCCCTAGGATCTGAGTTTAAGGGACAAAAATGCTAACCTGCCTACTACGTAACATGCTGCTGACACAGAGACATGTTTCCTTCTTAGTGGCTTTCATTCCATTTAGATTCAGACTAAATTTTCTAGATCAGCCAATTGCATCTCATGCTATATAGACGATGAAGTATATATATAAACTCAGATTTTATATTTCTGCCTTGTCAATTTCTCATATTATGTTGGGATTTTTCACTGCTTTTATGCCCTTTAACCCCGATTTGCACCATGGAAGATAGAATTTTCTGTCTTTATTTTAACATTTAGTACTGGAAAACGAACATTTGACTCAGTGTTGTCAAGTTGAATACTTTTGTAATGAAAGATTCCAAAAGTTGAGAGAAAATAACCCAAATGCATTAATGCATGAAATGCCTGCAACCTATTTTTTTATGACTTAGTTATAAAATTGAATGCAGAAAGACATCAAGCTGCATTTTGTGATACAGCGATCTGGTAGAAACATGTTTCTTATTTTATTTTTCAATCTAAAGACTTTGAAAAACTTATTCTTTAATTTAACGACTTTGAAAAACTGCTTTTCAAAGAAATGAGAGGCGGAGGGCAGCACTGTTTGGTTGAAGGCCTCTACAATATGAAGGGCTCTTCAGACTGCAGAGCTCGCATCTCTGCATTTCAGTACCATCACTGGCATAGTTTCCCCGCCTACATCTCCTTCAAAATCAGAAGACTCTTAATACCTATGTCCCTGCTGCTGAAACTAAATAGCGTTTTGTTCCGCCTCTGAGATCTCAAAGGGAAATGAATTTGAAATTTCGTTCTTCAAATCAACACTAGTAGAAGTGAGAAGTGTTTGACCTTTCTCTTTGCACTCTGAGGGACTATATAACAGAGAGAAACCAAATGCACAAAAGAGATTTCGGAGTTTTAAATTTCAAAATTTTTAAGTTCGTTTGCAAACTTTGTAAGTCAGGTCACTTTGTCCCGAAAGGGATTTGTTTACTTACTCCTGGTCTCTTGGGCAGAAGGACACATTCACTAACTAGTAATAAAGAAATCACCCCACAATGGAATATTTGACTCTTGACAGATCTCATGTATTTCCCTGCTATAGGATTAAAACAGTTGAAATTACTCATGACTACCCCTTGGATGATGGCTTCTTCTAGGTGATTTTTCCCCCTCAAAATTGTGGGAAAGTCCATAAAATTTATTTCATAACAAATCACTGCCTGGCATTTAATTCATTTGAAAGAGAGCCACTCTATACTATTTTGTATATGGAGTTTACTTTATGATTTATTGATTCTATCAGTATACCCGAGGCAAAATTTTGATATAGTTTATCTACTAAACTCCAGCTGTCTAGAAAACATAATTTATGAGTGAACAAGTAAAAAGAGGGGATGTTTTGTGGATTATAAAGCGTTGTGTTTATCTTCGGTTTGAATTATTATCTCTTGTGCAACAAATGTTTTATTGTGTTCTGTTGCCAATTGACTGTCCTGGGACCTCGAGTTTCCTTCTTCTGGCTGAGATTAGATAGTCCTAGTCTGCATCTGTCCAGTCTATCCTTCTCAATGTCTGCCTTGAGCTTCTCTTCTTCTACTTATGCCTTCAGTAAGGATTTTTCACAGATGTGGGCAAGGAAGGCCCTTTGCCATACTTACCTCCATATTTTCCTTTCACAATGTTACCTACCACCTACATCCTAGTGAATCCAAAATTTTCATTTTTCCAGGCTTTCTTTTCTTGATCTCCAAGTATGCGTGATTGTAATAAACAGCTCCTCTGGCAATTCTATGGCTTTGTCCCACAGAGTTCTATTTCTTCCAAGAGACTTCTCCTTTCTCCTGCCTGTGATTTGCACCTTGATGAATGGCGTCTTTCTTTAATACACAATCTAAATATCAGATTTGTTCCTCCCATATTTCTCAGGTTTTATTACTCACTATACCCCATCAGTTCTATGTGTCTAAAATGCCTTAAATCCCTCTGCTGTTCTTTGTCCTTGATCCCACTGTCTTTGTTTATATACTGACTTCTCCAACTTGAGATAATGTAGCTTCGTCCTTCCTGGTGTCTCTGCTTCCATCTTGTTTCCACACTGGTAGTCTTCTCCCTAGACGACACTGAGGTTTGAAGAATACTGAGTGTCCTATTGGACAGACATGAGCTTGTGAGTGACAGGAGAGGATATCAAGAATGCCCACCAGACAAGAATGTATCCCAAAAACAACTTCAAGAAGCTGAGATGAAACAGAATGATGCCTTCTAATGAGCAGATTTTTGGTATGAAAATAAAGATAGCCATAGGAAAAGGAATTGAACCACATTCTTTATTCACACATAAATTTCATGCTGTCCAGATAGAGGGCAGGTATTTAAAGTTCCACTTTATCCAAAAGAAGGAGTATGGCTTTAGTTTCTCCATTATTCTTGAGTTACCTTTATTTATTGACTATATATTAATTTATTTAATAGAGATATTAACATACAGTTCAAAAATATGTATTTTAAAATTTCAAAAGTGCTATATATCAGTTGTTCAAAATGTAAAATGTAATTATAGAAATGAATACTATTTATTCAGTTTTGTTAAAATATTAAAATTAACAGGAAAGGAATTTTAGAGGATCAAATTTCAAATGTCAATACGGATTTGCACAATTTTTGACCACATAGAATTATGTACGTTTTCCTTATTCTTTAAGTCTTATTTCTTTCCTCTTAGAGTTGTACTCTTGTTTGAGAGACAAAACAACATTTATTTTTTATTAAAACTTTGTCTATTAAGATCCAGAAAATGTCAGTAAAACTTACCAGTTATAGATCTGTAATTGATTTGAACGACTATATCTATGGTGACTTATTTATTTTTAAAATTATTTACAATGTTGGGCTTCACAAGAATTTTCTCAGGATTGATTTAATGTGCATGGAGGCTGAGTAGTTGCATGCATTTGGAATTCATCAGGGATTGAAATTTAATGGTCAGAGTTTGAGAACTAACATTATCACTAGTTGTATGGAATGGGTAAATCCTCCAATAGTTTAACAGATACATATTATCCTCAAATCTTCATAAACACTTTACTCGATTGTTCAATGAAATGAGATTGACTGAAGAATAACTAAATAATCTGTGAAGTGAAAATAAATGTTAAATCTCATTCCCTGTATTATCATATACTCTAGCCTCAACTGATAGATCACCTTCAACTGACTAACAGAACATTTTATAGAGTGGTACAGTGATACTGTATAGAACATTTTTAAAAAATTGATTTTACAGTTACATAAAGTTTTGAAAAAATTGTGTACTATACCCCCATTTAAAAGTGTTCTATATTGCAGTACACGAATGGCCCCAGTTAAGAAACTTATTCAACATTGTTCAACAGAGACCTCTGAGTTTACTTGACCTACAAACTGTGTTTCATATAATGCTTTTCATATTCATTTGAACTTATGGGACCAATAGACAGGGGAAATTAAATATTTGAAGATAATTATCGTACATAAAGTTAAAATGGTAGTTTATACCAAAGTATACAACACCTGGATATGTCCAGAGATTTGACCTTTATGTTAACGATATGTTATGTTAAATACATTTAACGTAACATTCTCAAGAAACACACACAGAGAATGTACCGAGCAACCAATCCTATGCCAGCAACTAGTGGATATTTATTTATTGCAGAGATGAACAGGGTAAGAGTGAATCAATTATGGAAAGTGTCTGGACAGGATAAGCTGCAGAGAATGCATTTTGAAGGAAATTAGAGAAATGATCAGCCACGTGGGGTAGAAAGAAAATTCCAGCTAAGGCAAATCATACATGATGGTACTGAGGAGGCAGGCAAATCTCAGGAGTGGATGACAGCAAGCAAATTAACTTGACAGATGTGTAGTCTCGGGCTGGGAATAAAGAGAGAAAGCTTGGTGAGACTGGGTGGAAACAGAATCTTAGGCATTAGACAAGCTCAGGAAACCGATGTTTTTCATGGAACTTAAATATCAAAACATCTATACACATTTAATCAACTAGTCACCAGGTCTCACAATTCATCATAAGTTATCCTTTACTTTAAATACTAATTATTCCTGTCTAGACATTCAGCGCGTTATGTGTATGGTTTTAGGAAAGCTTGATAAATATTTTGAGTCTGGTCCTGTGCATGAAACAGAAAGTCTTTGTGTGGTTTCCCAGACAGCTAAGTGAGAGTGGCATGAAAACCACACAGAGGTGTTTTTAACAAGAATTATCCCTGTACACTCACCTTCCTGTAAATACTGAGCTTCCTCTTATGAATTCACCTGCTCTCCTGAAGCCTTATTTGTAGGAATAATGCCAAACTTGCTATTTTTGAATATGATGGTACAATACTAAGAAGTTAATTCTATAAAACCTCACTTAACATATTACACTTTGTACCAGGCAAGTCTTGAGAAAGATATTCAAATACTTAATTTTCCCATATTTCAGGTCAATAGACCATAAAAAGTTTTCATGATACAAAACATGTACTATTTTTTAAATCTCTATGAACTTTGGAGTAATTCAGATGGGGTGGTGGTAAAGTTTAAATTTAAAGCATCAGGGGAAAAAAACAGCTTATGAATACAGTAATAAAAATAAGTAAAAAATAAAAACAAGGGAAATAGTATCATACATTTAAATTAAGATATTCAAATTACATTATTATTCATAAACCCAAAATAATTTTTTAAAGACTTTTCTGGAAAGGCAGAGTATTGCAGAACTTGTATTTGGCATTTTGCTGTTGGCTTCCGAATCCTATTCCCATAAGCACTTGGCAATAATGTAATTATATTTCTATGATAGAGCCCACAAATTTTAATTCTTTCCAATTTTAATACATCTCTGTCAATTATTCTGAATTAATTAGGAGGAACCTCTTTTCAGAGTGTTTTCAAATCCAGTTATGCAAGGAATTCCACACGAATGTAATGAATTACTGGAAAAAGTAAAAATAGATATGAAGATCTATGTTGTTTTGGTCAATTATATTCTTCCAAGAAACCACACTGAATACCCCTGTGAGCAGCCTTTAGATAGTAGGGTGCTATAGTTATTTTTGACAAGTCGGATAGACATGACAGGTCCAAACCTATGGAATTAGTTTATTTAATGGCATTTCTATAATCTTAAGAAAGTAAAACAATTTTTCAACTGCTTTGATAATAATGGTGTTATTGAGACAGTGTTTATATAGCCAGGGCCTATTTCCATGGACCACAATAACCAGTCTGTCCCCAAGATTTGTTCCTCAGTATAAACTGGAACAAGTGAGTTACTGTGTTCTTACCATATTGCAGAGCAGCAGTATATTTATTTATTTATCACTTTGTTCTATAAAGGATTTGAATTGGCTTACAAATCTCAAAATAAATAGTGGGCAAGTCAAGATGAAAGAACATGGGTACAAACATCAAAACCAATGTAGAGAATGCCCACAGACATGGACATTGGGGGATCTTGAGTTGTTCTAGGTGGACCTCAATTCTGGCTTGAGGTTGCCCAATTGCAGGAGGGAAAAAGATAGAGGAGTGGGAAGAAAATAACATGCTTAATTATGTGTCAAAATTTCCATAAAAATGAAAAAAGAAGTAATTATTTTGAATATAAGAATACTTTTCTGAGACCTGAATGGAGGGACGTGCTGTGTGGAGAAGCAGACTTTGCCCTTGGGAACATCTCTGAATTACTGCGAATATTGATTTTGATATAATTTTTCTAGCATTTCTCAATGAGGCTTTTAGTTAATTTTGAAAACAATTCTATAATGATATAAATAGACATGTTGCTTTGTTTTAAGTCCAGCACATTATGTAGAAAGGGGTTTCCTAGAAATCTCATTTCATTTTCTTGGAGGATCCCTTAGAATATAGAGAAATTTATGTATGCAATTAGCTCTTCCTTTGGTACTTGTTGAATCAAGATCTAGAAGTTTCTTTTAAAAGCACAATTAGTGTAAAAATGAATTGATCATAGACATTGAATGTTGGTATGCATTCTTTTTGCTTGGGGGTAGTGCAAAGTATGTGCAAGTTATAACAATGTTAATTTATTTTAACTAATTTAATTTAATTAATGATTCTTTTTCATACAGCAGTTTTTAATCCTATTTTAATTATTTTGTCTACATTTCAAAAGCTAATAAAGAGCTGAACGATGTTAAAGGTGCTTGCCAAATGATGGCACTCTGTTTATTCTCAGCTGTGTTTTACAGAGTCTTTTCTGATACTCAAACTACAATGTTTGGTCTCTTTTCCTCATTAAAGACTGTCTCATAAGTCTCCTTCTGTGGAAGGAAATTTGGCTTCTGAGGTATTTCTCTTTAATCATCTGAAAGCTTTTAAAAGCCGATTAATTATGTAGCACACAAATCTATAATCTTTGGCAGATAAAAATTGTAAGAGCCAGTCTTCCTGCTGCTGTTCATTTTATATGGGTTACTTACAAATAAATCTAACTTTTCTTGATTTGAATAATTATTTTCAAAGACATGGCTTGCCTTATATCATTTTAATCTGCATAATAACTGCTAAAATAAATTTTCTAGATATTGCTAAATAACATTTCTTTATAATCTGGATCAAATTGATGGCTAAAAGAATGAAATGATAAAAATTTCCTTGCTGCCATGCGATGTTGAAAATGTGCTTTCTCTCAGTTCTCAGGATTCAGAAACATGGAATAAATACCCTCACAAGAACAATACACTAGAGATGCCACAGTCCTCATCCTGCCCTTATGCCTTTCTGAAACAGAATTCATAGCAGCAAACAAACAAAAATCTCTGAATGGAGTCTAGGGCCCATGGAGGAGAATTAGACTTAGAAATTCATATTTGGGCACAAAATAGGCCTGTCATTATCATGAGTGAGTTTACAATCAGAGAAATTGGAAGAGGAAATTGGCCTCTGGAACCTTGCTATTAGGATCAATATGCTCTAGAATTTTAAATGCTAAACAGTTTTAAAGGTAAGTAGTCAATGCTGAGATCCTGCACCCAGGACTCACAAAAGCTGGTTGGCTTAACCCTGAAGGGAGTAGCTTTTCAAAGTGTCTCTGGGTACCAAACAGGTTCCAAAGTAAGCACCATAAAACAAGAGTATTTCAGGCTATAAATCACTGCTTTGGGGACCCTTTGAGGCATAAACTCTTAAACTCTTCTCTCTCTCTCTCTCTCTCTCTCTCTCTCTCTCTCTCTCTCTCCCTCTCTCAGTGTTTTGCTTTGAATCTTGGTGTTGTTCGCTGTCCACAACTTTGGCCCTGATTTTTTAATGGTTCTTATTTTCTTTCCTAAAGTCAGCCAGTCCCAGAGAGAGAGCCCTACATCTCTCTCATGATTCATGTTAATTTCTGTCTTGCTCCCAACCATACAAAAGTTACTCACTCAAGCCGACTCCACTCCCTGGCCTGCTCTACCCCTGGAAACTCAATCCTGGCCAGTGCCTTTCTGTCTTAGGAAGGGAGGCTAGGAAATTTGGACTTGGGAAATCAAGGAACTTTATCAATAAAACTAAAGCCTTGGCCAGAAGGGGAATTCAGTGATGGGAACTTGGTCATAGGAACAGTGTTAGTTAAAGAATGATTCTTTAGTCTCCTAGTCTGATAAATCTGTTGTCCTGGAAAACCGATGGCCTTCATTGGGAAGATAGGGTATAAATCCTTTGGCATTATGGCAGGACTTATAGAATTGATATTCAGTAATCAAATGATAAATACACATGACTAGAAAGTCATAGAATATAAAAACACTTAAAATAAAAAGCAAGCCTGTATATGTGCCATCCTTTACCTTTCTCAATAAACACAACAATCAGTACAGCAGTTATTATCTATTATTATTTTTCATGCAGTGCCTGCCATAGTTCAATAAGGTACTACTATACATTATTACCCCTTTCACAGATGCTGAGAGTGGACAGTCAGTATCAATCATCAAAGTTCAAAATCAAAGCCCATGTAATTAACCTTTCATATTTGCATTACATACACACTCTGATACAGACTAATCAAACTTAATGCTAATGAAGTTTCCTCATCAGATATTATATCAACCACAATAAAAGTATTTTATTCTAATAAAAAATAAAACTTCTTAATTTTAGTAGTTTGACAACAAAGAAACAGAAAAAAACCTTCCAATGATTTCAGTATAAGTAACTTTTTTTTAAATTTCCCAAATGCATATGCTTGCTAACAATCTGGGAGAAATAGGCTTTTAAAAATTAGAAGCTCTTAGATACTAGATATATAATTATATCAATTAACAACATATATTCATCTTTATTAAAATCTATTAAGAATGAAGGCAACCTTATATTCCTTGGCTAAAACATAATTAGAGAATTTATTTCCAGAATTTTCTAGTGATGTTACAATTTCACCTCTTCATATGAAGACTTCCACATTGCCTGGTGACTGATACCCATCACTAGCATTAGACTCCTATATTATAGCAATCTGTGTCTCCTACCAAAAATCATTAGAAGGATAATCTTTTTGAAAGAATATCAAAAGATGATCCTAGAGGTGATAGTATTTTGAAATTGACCAAATTTTAAAATGTGTGTTCCAGTTGAGGAATCTGCCTTAAATATGGGCCTAGTGTTGCTTATATTGTATGCATACATATACATACAATATATATATACATATCCTGTCCCAATTTACCTCTTACAAGAGCATTTTTTAGTAAATTTTGTAAGCATGACTTTTGTCTCTATTCAAACAAGCATTCTAATTGTTCATTTATTATTTACCCAACAGTAGAATCAACCAGAAAATTTGACAAATATTTGTAGCCAGCTTTGAGAATTAGCCTAAAAGCACCATTTTTAAACTGAATATTTCTAGTGTCACTATAATTGCATTCATTTTAGTGTGTGATTTAGACTAATGTAACATGAATTATTCCCAATTAAATTTCACAATGAATCTTTTTATAATATCCTCTAATTTAGAACTAATTTTCAGAAGTTTCTTCTGATGGTATTACTTGATTTATAACTAAGTAAGTGTTTCAGAAATACTGTGAAAGAAGGTTCTGGGATAGTCACAAAATAACTCTATATATGTAATAGTAACTTCTATTATTTTCAAAATTGCACAAAATCAAGAAATGTTTATCTTGTTATAAGAAGTAGTTATATACCTTTTCATTTTCCAAATATAGGCTAATATTATTTTTTGAATACAGAATTTAGATGTTATAAGTCCATAGGAAAGCATCTTGCCATATTCATTCCCATATGAGAACAATTCCACCGAAATCTTGTTAAATTGATTACTTTCTGTTACACATCAATTCCTATAGCAGTGTGCATGGAAGATATTGAGAAGAAATACTAATTGCAGAAGTGGGTCAGTATAATCCAATTTTTAGCCTTCAATTTTCATATTTTTCAAATACCAGTCCCTAAAATATAGTGAACAAAAATGAATATGTTAACAAATTACCACTAAACTACTAAGGAGAGTTGGCATGTTCAATTCATTCTGCCTCCAGTGAATCAAACAAATGCTTTAGTACTGCATAATTATGAAATGAAATATACATTTTTTTCACTTAGCTTGAAAACTTCTGACATAGGTACTTATCCTAACAGGAAGGTAGTCCAAAGTGGAAGAGAATGAAAAGTACAGAGCATAGAGAACAACTGGAGAAGAGGAGTAGTTTGGAAGGGTCATAGAAAGAGGGCATGGCTAGAGTTTGGCTCATTCCTCAGTATAACCAGCTGTAAGCATGGCTCACTCCTCAGTATAAGCACAGGCATATCATTAAAATATCCATCAAGGGTATATGTTACCATTACACGTGCTTTATTTCATATACGGTGTTGGGGAGGGCAGACTTTTGGCATGATTCTCTTCAGTGGTGCCCCAACCAGATTCAGCCAATAACTAGACCTTGAAGTTCAGAGAAATGGAAGGTTTTCAGGCTATAGGTTGCTTCCTGAAAGAAAGGATTCTGTTCTTAAATAAGTTACATCAATAAAGCTCAAGGGGAAGTCATATATACTGACTCATATACTTAGAAGACTTGATTTTTTGCCTTTCCATGTAGACCATAATGAAATAAAAATTGGATTGTAAGATGCCCTAAGGCAATAATTTTTGTGCATTCAATATAGTTACTGTGTCATTTACAGATTTGATTCTAATGGCAGTCGTGCAAAATACCATCAAAAGGTTACATGAGAAAACGGAAGAAGTATGCATCATATTAAAGGAATAAGAATAATCATTTACTAAATATTTGACTTGTATGTTAGGTATTGCAAAAGATGAATGAAGGTAAGTTGCATTAACGTAACTTTTAAAAAAATGTCAAAATTAGAATGAATAAAGCATACAGTAGGGTTTTGTGATGTCCTAGAACTAGCAATGAAACCTGTTTAAGCCTTGATCTTGCCATGCTTTTATACTACTTACTTGCCATTTCTATTAAGGCTTGGGATGATATATTGTCAGTTGAGGAGCTGTTAGTAACACAGTTTGTGTTCAAATCTGGCTATTCCATTAACTTATAATGAGGAAGACCTAAATACTGAATGTTTCAGTACTATTAAACTTGATATTATACAGGTGGTGGAGGACCTCCAAGTATCTTAAGGTCAGCTTTATCTTAGATCTGTCTTCTTTTCCGAACCCACCGGGAGCCATTTATAACAACTGCTGAAAAAGCAAGAGGACTCTTATTTCTTCATTGTGAGGAGCACTCACTCTTCGAAAGACATTTAAACCTGCAACTTTACAAAATACACTTTGCTAATAAGCCTGCAGAATACCACAGGGCTTATGAAAACATAGATCAATGCCAACTACTTTATTACATGACATTGCCAATAACAGGCACCTGCAGTGAAGTTTTCTGTTTTTAGAACATTTTTTTCTTCACATATTTGTATCTTTGGATGAGAGGTTTTATACCAAGTAATCTCCCACGGTTATTGCTTCATATCTGAACTCATAATTCATATTCTAACCACAGAGTTATAATTGGCTATACTAAAGACCTCTTTAATTCAGCAAAGAAAAATTCAAGCCAAACTTTATTTTGAGAAATAAAAGAAAGGAAATATTTATTTTTGATTTTTAAAAATTTTCTTAAACCAGTGAATCGCTTTGCATTTTTCAGCATACATAGCATTAATGCTCCTCAAAAGACCAGCCGGAGAATATTTTGTGTATATGTACTTCTCCCAACTATGATAATTGTATGTTCTTTATTTTTTTAAAATAATTGTGTGTTCTTTAAATCAAATACTGATGAGTTTATCTTAAGAGAATGTACCAAATACTCCTATCTTATTTATGTCATCACATGAAATCAAATGCTTAAACTGTTTTTCATAACTCTCGAGCTTCCTTCAGCTCACTAACATGAAGAAAAGACATGCTTAGAAATGTTCACAGAAATATATTGAAAGAAAAAAAATGGCCTGATGTGTGCATAAGAAGTTGTGTGTGTGTGTGTGCCTGCACAATCATGCATACATATGTGTTTCAGAGAATCAGATCCAAATTGCTTTCAAATCCATTTTAACTATTTCTTCTTTGAGTATCCTCACAAAAATTCATGCATTCATGGAAAATGATTTTCTGTTTGAATATTGGCATCTGTGTTTATGTGCCTTTTCAGCTCCACACCAAGAACGGTGCTTCAGAAGTAGAGAGCTTAATGTTGGCTATCCTCCAGACACACACTGTTAGTTCCTCAAGGGGCGGGAAACGGTTTCAGGGCTCAATAAATAATTCCATTGTTTAACCCTGTTGTTGATTTGAAACAATTTCTCTCCTAATAAAATTCTACACACTACGTACGAGTTCACAGCTTCCTACAGCCTCACATAATTCCAAAACGAATGTAGTAGAATCACTGTATCTATCTATCTATCTATCTAAATATCTATCTATCTATCTATCTATCATCAATCTATCATCAATCTATCTGACATAAAACACTTTTATTAGTGTCTGGTGTACAATATAATGATTCCATATGTGTATATACTGCAAAATGATTACAATAAGTCTACTTAACATCTGTCACCATGCAGTTACAAAAAAATCTTTTCTAATGAAAAATTTTAAGTTCTACTCCCTTAGCAATTTTCAAATACACAATAAATGTTATTAACTACATTCACCATATTGCATGTTACATCCTCTGATTTATTTAGTCACTGGAGTTTGTACCTTTTGACCCTCTTCTCCCATTTCACCCAATAGCCATTCCCACCTCCCCCTTCCCAGCCTGCCTGGCAACTATCAAGTTGTTCTCTGTATCTATGAGCTCAGTTTTTGTTTGCTTTGTTTTTGGATTCCACACATAAGTGAGATCTTTAAAATATTGCATGCTCTGATATATCAAACACTACCAAAGAGAATCAGAAACACCTTTCTGCTATTGTGAATTCAGTGGGTTTCCCATACTGTACACTTAATTTCAAAAGATTCTCTCCAATGAGTAAACCGATTTTAAAATGAGCAACCTAAATATCTAAGTCTTGATTCACATGAATATCTATTTAATGCAATATGGTAATACATTTCATACTTTGAAAATTAATTTTTATTTCTTCAAGAAAAATTTTGAAACAAGAATTTTATATTATGCATAAAAGTAATCATCAAATTTATTTAAATATTTAGAATAGAAATGATTTATTTTTACATATGCCTATTACATAAAAACACATATAACAAGGTTAAGTGTTACAAATATATAAATAGCAATTATGAAAGTTATTTCATGTTTATTACAGAATATAATAAAATTTAAATTGTCGTGAAAAGCCAATCCATATTTTTCATTGTATTAAATTGACTAAATAAGCTCAAACAATAAAAAATCCTTCCAAAATAGTTTCCATTTTTTCCATAAAATAAAAGAACAATGGAACATTTTATGTTTTATAATCTACAACATGATACAATGTAAAGATCTTTTAAAATCTTTTGTAGAATTATGTTGATAGGGATCCCTGGGTGGCGCAGCGGTTTGGCGCCTGCCTTTGGTCCAGGGCACGATCCTGGAGACCCGGGATCGAATCCCACGTCAGGCTCCCGGTGCATGGAGCCTGCTTCTCCCTCTGCCTGTGTCTCTGCCTCTCTCTCTCTCTCTCTGTGTGTGACTATAATAGATAAATAAAAAATTAAAAAAAAAGAATTATGTTGATAACATATTTCTAATAATGAAATAATAGGAGTTTTATATTTTTAAAGCGAAACAATAATATCAGAATGGCCAATTCACTGGTTGAAAGAAATTGGATGGAACAATTTCTGGCTTAAGTTTTCAAAGAAATGATAAGAATCATCCTATACAAAGTTCATGTCACATCATGAAGTGTTATAAAAGCTAAAGAAGGATATGCAAGAGGAGGAAGGAAGTTATACCACTATATAAAAACCTTTAATAGTAAGTAAACACTTTGGATTATAAAATATCTGAACACTTTAGATTTACAAAAATGTATGTTTTGTTATCAAAATGTTAATACTTGAACTTATGATGGTTCAATATTGAAATCATACTCTCAATTCACCTCTTATTCTGCTTATTTTTATTTGAAATTATAATTAAAGAATATTATTATTTCCAAAAGCCTTATTGTTGATATCATATGAAAACTTATAAGTATTAAAATAATATATTACATATTTCATTTATCATTTTATCTTCAAACTGTTGCTATTCTAAACATTATTATATTGGACATCCTTCAATATGATTTTTATTCATATTTCTCACTTATTATGTTCTTACATTAATTCTTTGAATTAAAACTATGAGATCAAAAGTCATGATTGTTTTAAGTTTTTCAAATGATACAGCCAAATTCCTCTCTAAAAAAGCTACCAGACCAATCAATAAGAATGTGTATGTCATTTCATCTTCACCAACACCAAGTATTAGTATTAAAATAGTGACAATTTGAAAGAAAAATTGATAGCCTATTATTGTTTATATTTTATTTTCTTGAATAAAAAAATTTATATTGGTTGGCTATTTTTACCTCCTTGTGACTTTTCTGTTCAGGTCCTGAGCCCACTTTTTCAATTTTTGTATGTTTTGAGAATACACATTCTCTTAAGTTTTGAGAACTCTTATTAGGATAAAAACATGAACCCCTTGTCAGTCATTTTTTGTCAAACTTTTAAATTCTACTCACAATATATATCTGTGTATAACTAATTTTCACATTCACATAATAAAATTTGCTAATAACATATCAATAAATAATATGAACAATTTTATACCACAAATCCAACAATATAGATGAAATGGACATGATACCCCATGGTAAAAATTAAAAACTTCCTGCTAAGATCAGAAACACACCAAGGATCATGCTCTGGCAATTTTTTTTTTCAGCTTTACTGAGATACAATTGACAAAATTTAAAATATTTCAAGTGTGCATTACGGCGATTTGATATATATGAAATAATTCCATTATGGTTAATTAACTCCATAACTCCACATATTGATGCTTTTTTCTAAGAACAGCTAAGTTCTACTATTAAAAAATTTCAATTACACAGAGTTATTATTAACTATCGTCACTGCGGGATACACAGATCCTCAGACCCTATTCATATTATAGCTAAAGGTTTATACCCCTCTACCAACCTCTCCCTATTTTCCCCACACCCGAGTTCTTGAAAACCACTTTCTTACTGTTTCTATGAGTTTGACTTTTTATTGAGATTCCACACATAAGTGGTATGATGAAATTTGTCTTCCTCTGTCTGGCTTATTTCACTCAGCATAATGTCCTTAAGGGCCATCTGTGTTGTCACAAAGGTAGGATTTCCTCTTTCTCATGGCTCTTTTTCATGGGCTAATATTCCATTACTTTTAGATGTCTTGCCATTTCCAGGGTAACCAATGATGAAGACAACCTCAGGTTTACTAGCCTAATCATATTGTTATTTGTTTGTTCAGCCCCTATTCCATGGTAGATGCTTTCTGGCAAATGTTAATGTGGGTTACAAAAGATTTAAAACTTTATACTCTCCCCATGACCACCTCAATGTCTCTAACCCATACCTTTGTCTTCAATCTTCTAGCCCTCTTTCTTTAAGGCTTCTGACCAGTTAGCTAGGCTTGCTCACTCTCATTTAAGCCCATCCTTGTAAGAAACTGCAATGTATGTAGCCACCATCATTTCCAGCTTGCACTTGCATGTAGAGTTGACCTATTTGTCAGCCAAGATCAGACATTTTTCTCCTCTTTCAGCTGGCCATATAGGAATTTCCATAAGGCCATCAATGAGATCGGAGGCAAAGTCTGGTACAACTGTGGTGATATTGGGGTCTGGGCTTCCTACTCATAGAACTTGCTCATATCCTTAGGTCCTGCTCAGAATTGGTGGTAGAGATACCATTTTTATTATATGATGAATTGTTGCTGGGCCTGCCTCTCTTAAGTAGGTCTGGCAAAACCAGGAAATAATATACAGTTTTAGACACCTGGTCTCTTGGTTTTCCATGATTAATCCTAGTAATAAAAGGCCTAATAAAAAAATAAATAAAAAAAATAAAAGGCCTAATAATACAAGACAGTGCTTCTTGTCTCTCAAAAAGCATGTAGTTTTCTGGGCATGGCCTTGCCCAGAGCCCTGGGGACCTTATTGTGATTATGCCACCAGAACATGCCATTAACTGCACACTTCCTTTATTTCTACCATGGACGTCTCCCACATGACATAATCTGTCATATCATATGGCCCAAGTGGCTCCGCTGCCTCTTATATTAGAGTCCCAAACTGCTGATGAGAACTTTCCTGACCCCCACCTCACCCAAAAGCTGCCAGCCTTCCATGTCTTCCAATATATATATGGATTGAGGAATTATCCCCATGTGTGCAGTGCATTGCTTTAGAGCCCAGAAATATCTTTCAGATCCCTTGCTTGCTTCTCTAGGATATGGGATACAAGATGCAGTTATCTATCTATCATCTATCTATCTATCTATCTATCTATCTATCATCTATCTATCTATCATTATCTATCTATCTATCATCTATCTATCTATCTATCTATCTATCTATCTATCTATCTATCATCTATCTATCTATCTATCTATCTATCTATCATCTATCATCTATCATCTATCTATCTATCTATCTATCTATCTATCATCTATCTATCTATCTATCATCTATCTATCTATCATCTATCTATCTATCTATCATCTATCTATCTATCTATCATCTATCTATCTATCTATCTATCTATCTATCTATCTATCATCTATCTATCTATCTATCTATCTATCTATCTATCTATCTATCTATCTATCTATCTATCTATCTATCTATCTATCTATCTATCATCTATCTATCTATCTATCTATCTATCTATCTATCATCTATCTATCTACTATCTATCTATCTATCTATCTATCTATCTATCTATCTATCATCTATCTATTAATTTTAGAGAAGATATACTGGACAATTTTTGGCCACTAAGCCTCCTAGAAACATTACTAAAATGTGTGTATTTTTGACCTTTCATGGAATTAAAGTCTCCCAGGGTGAATCCTCTGCTGAATCATATAGCCTCAATAACTCCACTTCAGCATGCACATTTCCCTTTTAATTTTTTCCTCTATCATCTTCTTGAGCAGTACAGATGTTTGCACTTCACTGGGGGGTGAACCTCACTTAACTATGCTTCTAAAAACCACTGCTACAGCAAATTTTTTTTTAAGATTTTATTTATTTATGAGAGAGAGAGAGGCAGAGACACAGGCAGAGGGAGAAGCAGGGAGCCTGATTGGGCTCAAGCCCGGGTCTCCAGAATCACACCCTGGGCCGAAGGCAGCACTAAACTGCTGAGCCAACCAGGGATCCTGCAAAACTTCTTGAAACATTAAGTCCAGTGTCAGGAGGAAGTGCCCCCAATCAATAAACATTTGTTTATTCAATCTTTTGCTCTAGCATCTTTATCAACCACACTGAAAATTCAATCTCAAGGTATTCCTCTGACTCTTGAAAGCCTATTCTCTCTTTCTTCCTGTATTAAGTCCAGCAGGTCCCCAGCTAATTTAACCTTAGTTCTTGGCCTGGCAGTCAGTAAAAAAAGATAAGGACAACTCCAGAGAAGGCACCTTGGCTTTCTACAATAAAGGCCTACGGGGAGTGGGGACACAGGGAGAACTGGGATACTGGTGCTTACAACGAAGAAATGGTTTAGTTTTCCAAGCTCGAATGTTTAGAGGGCTCCAAACAGGCAAAACTCTATTCACCAATATTTCCCATCCCATCCTTCTGGATTATAGATTTTACCTGACTTTAGCAATGACAGATCTGTCTTCTCTGGATATCTATGACCTAGTGATGAAATCTTGAGCTTGCTCTCCCAATGAATCTGTTCTTCTACTGCCTTTTTGTAAACTAGCAAAGAGACCCTCTCTCTTTGTCACTCAACCTCTAACTCTTCATTCATGCCTCTCATTTTCTCATGATCTATCTTTAGATCACGAATACAGTTTAGTCATAATTAACAAACTGTTGATGTTGTCCTGCCCCACTTATTTAGATGCCTGAATCTTCATACTGACAAATTTCTCCAGCGACTGGGATGTTTCTCCAGTTTTCCACTGGTGATAATTTAAGTACTTTAGCTGCCCCTTGGGCCCCACTTTCCACAAGTAGTGGGGCAGGAAATAAGTTGCTCCTCAAAGCCCATTTTACTGCCTATTTCTCTATTTTCAGCACCACCTGTGTTAGTGTGAGTCTCCCAAGAAGTTGATTCCAGGGCAAATTAGACATCAAAAAGATCTGTTGGGGGGGGGGGAGAAGTTGATAAAACAGAAAAGGGAAATGAAGCAGGAATACTCAAGAAGACACTTTCCACCACAAAGTGGTTATGAGAACTATCAGAGCATGGGAAGGAAGGCTCGGGAGGAAAAACCTCAGGATGTGATGTAGTTTTAGAAAGTCTCAGTCCAACGCAGTGAACCTGACCCAGTGTTTCCCATTTATGGAATCTAGCCCTGGTCTGGGTTGGCCTGACTCTAGTACCTCTACCATGCTCAGTCATTGGTTAGGAGCAAACCAGGGGAACGGTGGTCTCAGTTATCACATAGTGGGTCATCCAGATGTGCAGCAGCTGGAGCTACTGGTCAACTCTGTTCTTCACAGCAAATTCTCTTAGATGAACTTC
The DNA here is from genome assembly GCF_018345385.1 of Vulpes lagopus. Taxonomy (NCBI): domain Eukaryota; kingdom Metazoa; phylum Chordata; class Mammalia; order Carnivora; family Canidae; genus Vulpes; species Vulpes lagopus. Next base: position 10,556,827 of record NC_054846.1, on the reverse strand, counting down.
TGAGCAGTGCATCTCCCTGGCTGTCACAGTATTCATCTTCAGACCGTGAGGCAACAAGTATGAGTCCAATAAATCAATATAGCAGGATTGCCTGAGAGGAAATCCTGAAAACGTAATGGCATTTTTGGTCTACTGTATCAACCACAAGACTACATATTTCTGGATTTCTAGTTAAGTAAACAATAAATCCTATTTCTTTTAATCATTTTATTCATTTTTTTTCTGAAAATAAGAAAGAAGTGGCAGAGAATAGCTTATCAGCTATTCCATGCAACAAAAATTCCTCAAAGATTGTTGGTGAAACCCTGTTGCTTTTCATAGCTTCTATACCGTTTTTGTGTGCAGGCTTCATTTTCAATATTTTCCTCAGCATCCAAATAAGAGTATATATTATATCTCCACACATTACATTCACCATTCAAGTAGATAAAAGGAAGAAGAATAAAGAAACAGAATGCCAAGGAACATTTCACCTGAGTCTCTTTTTAAAACCTCTTCCAGAAGCCCTGCTCACACACTTACACTTACGTTTGATTCACCAGAGTTGGATCATGTTTCCTCCAGCCACTGAAAGGTGATTAGAGAAAAAGTCTATTGTATATGAGACTATATGAGACACTAGACCATTATGGCTAATATGGCCTGCCACCATCTCTAAGTTACCATTTTCTATTACATGTGTATTTACGTGAGAGAAATATAGTTATTAGCAAGTGGAAAAATAATTGGAGTTAAGTTTGGGGAAACTGTGTTTCCAATTTCCTGACATTCTGTTATGGAATGTTAAAATTATTGACTAGGGACATCTGGGTGGCTCAGTCAGTTTAGAATCTGCCTTTGGCTCAGGTCATGATCCCAGGGTCCTGGGATCCATCCCTGCCTCAGGCTCCCTGCTCAGTGGGGAGGCTGCTTATCCCTCTGCCCCTATGTCCCTCCCCACACCACTTGTGCTCTCTCTCTCTCTCCCTCCCTCTCTCTCTCTCTCTCTCTCTCTCTCTCTCTCTCAAATAAGTCGGTAAAATCTTTAAAAAAAAGATATTGTCTAATGTTGACGACACAAAGAATACATATATACACATATATGTGTGTGTATATGTGTAATATATGTGTGAGTATATACATCTACATTTGCATATATACATATACATACACACTAATAGAAGAAAAGGAAATAATTTACACTCGAAAGGAAGGAAATAGGAAATTTCTCAGCTGAAAGAGGAAAGGAGGAAGGAGTGAGATAAATTTGCCATGATTTATAGAGATGGAGAGTCATAGTATTAAAACAATAGTCTTATATTAGTATGGTATTTTGACCAAAGGATGGAGTAGTAAAGAAATCTTTTAATTTGTCTTTAAACCTTTATTCCCTTATCATTGCCACATTATGGACAATCGAACACATTTGAGTTTAATTCAAAGGAAAGAGCCTTTCTGAATTATTTACTCTTAATTGTCTTGCAGCTTGCAATTAGACTGAAGTGTACTAAGCATTCTTTCTTTCTTTGTAATTTATTTTAAAATCTATAGTTTCTTGGATTCAGACACAAATCACAATTTTTGATTAATGTTTTTAATGTTCCTACTGATTGCTAGAATTAACCACTAATTGGTATCCCTAAGACTACTTTTTGTAGATATCAAGTCCTATGCATTGGCATATGCTTTGCTTTAATATTTAAAAAGTTACACATACATACACACAAAGCATCTCAGTTAATGCTGTAAGTGTATCATATTTCAATGCCAAACAAATGAAAATATTCTCGTCTAGCTTCTTTTTTTTTACAAGATGCTAGAAGGTCATAATATATAGTCTTTTAACTTGTGTCCAATTCTTACTAATTATTGTTGTAAAAATGTTAATTGCTAGCCCTTGTTTTTTGTACCACTGCATAAATCTTAATAAGATTCTCCATGTTTAAAAAAAGTACACCTTTAAAATCTTAAAAATCAAGAAAGTTGCATAGATTCTCTTTCTTTCATTTCAGTTAATTTTATTCACATACATCTTTTCTACTGATTAAGATGGCATTGATAAAAGTTCACAGATCTAAGGAAAGCAAAGGTGCATGCTTTAACATGTAATGACAGTGGATGATGCCAATCAAATAAGCTGTTTGAAAACTACCAATTATAATACTGGGTCAAATATATTAATATTTCCCATTTAGTATTTGTTCCTCTCTCTTGCATGCTGAAAAAAATCATACTTTTGTTTGGGATGGTAATGGATCCAACTTCAAATAAAAATGGGTGATAGATGGAGCATTAGCAGTCCTCTTGCTCCATATGAGAAAAGTAAAAACAATCACAAATATGTTGAGCCACTGACCTGAAGTCAACAAATCTCCAATTCTGACCTTTTTTTGAATGAATAAAAGTTATTTATTTATTCCACTGAAAGTCATTATTTCACTATTTTTAAAAATATTTCATTTATTTATTCATGAGACACACAGAGAGGGAGGGCATAGACATAGGCAGAGGGAGAAGCAGACTCCCTGTGGGGAGCCCAATGCGGGACTTCATCCCAGGACCCCAGGATCATGACCTGAGCCAAAGGCAGATAGATGTTCAATCACTGAACCACCGAGGCTCCCTCATCATTTCATTATTTGTAGGTAAATGCAGTATTAACGTATGAGTGTCCAATGTTTTTATAGTTGTAGTGTTCACCTGATTCTTTCATTATAATTGTCTCATTTATATGCACAGTATCTATGAGGCAAAAACAGTTCTTTTTTTCACTTAAGCTATGATCACAGATAGTAATTCTTTTCTGCAGTATTGTCTTTGAACAAAATTGAAATCAATATATTGGTTTATCCAGTTACATTTAGAATCAGTTTAGATGAAAAAGGGAAGAAAAACTGGAAGATTTTTTTTCTAGACAAAAAGAGATTCAAAAGAAAGTATGGTAGATTCATAATGCAGACATGGCTTATTATTTTTTATAATTACCAATATAGGATTCAAGTAACCATGGCTCCAATGGAAAAGTTTATAGGGCCTCGGGTTTAGGAAAGAAGAAAAAATGTAAAATATAAGACTTCTACCTTTCTCTCATTTTATCTCTCTTGATTATAGTGTATTTTATTTGTAGTTAATGTTTTTCTAAGTAAAAAAATTACTTGCAGGAATTTTACACTTCATATTTATGATGTACAATAACAAGTTTAAATGCAGATAGGTGTTTAAAGATAAGTTTAAATGCCTACATATCATTTGAGAATCTTCCATGATCTGAATTTAAAAATCACTACAAGATTCCATCATCATGATGCTTTCTTTTGTTTCTTCTTTTCATTTTCTTCTTTTTCTTTTTCAATTTCAGCAACATATTTTTCAATTTCTTCAGGATTTAAAATCTTGAGGGGTTGATCGCGCCTCATAACAGCCAGTTCAATGTTTTTGCCACCAGACTGAACCACTTCCAGGAGGGCCTTGATAACCAGCTTAATGGTTCAGTTGGTATAAGGAAACATAAAAATCACACAATTCATAGTTTATAACTCATATATGCGTATGTATTCATTCGACCAGAACCATGGAAATGCCGCCCAAACCCAGTTGTTTTTATTTCACTTCTTGATACATGCACATTCTACCAATATTTTGACCTAAGTATGTTGCCAACTACATAAGCACTGAGAGAAAAAAAAACCCACAAATATGAGAAGCCCTATATTTCCCTTTCTATGTTCTCATTTTTCATGTAAGCGGTTGGCTTAAATGGGGAATTGACATAGTGAGAAAGGATCTGATAGGGTTCTTTGGTCATTAGTTTCTGAGAATTCCAATGTGCTTTTTTTCCTGTTTGATGTAAATTCTGGTTTGTAAATTAAAAAAATAGTAAACAAATAAATAAATTCTGGTTTGAACAGAATGAATGACCTCTTTGGGCTATCAGTGTTCATACTTAATCATATGTAGATGTAACTCAGTTTTCTTGCCTTAAATTTTGATGAGCTCCCATGCACCATGGATGTACGGGAATTCTGTGTTCAGGGAGCTTTGTGAGTACTCTCTGCAAATAGGGCAACAAAGGAAGGTAAATGCCTGGATTGCACATCGTCTCCTCTGCACCACTGTCCCAGCAGACTTTACTTATAAGATATAACTTTAAAAATAATAATTATCAAGAGTTTTAAGAAAATGACAACTGAGTATTCAACTAAACACAGAGCTCTTTTTTTTTTTTCTTTAATCAATGGTAAAGACTTTATTTAGTTCTGACACAATTTCAACATTTTTCTCTGGCAGAAATTATATATTATTATGCATAAAGCAGATGATGAGGTGAGAAGGGAAGAAAGTGAGAGAATTCTGCCTTAAAAAATGTCTTCTTTTCTGGAAAGAAAGAAGAATCTTTGCCTTTAAAAATATCAGGTATGCTTGTTACCTTCCACTTGACAACTGGATCGATTCCAATCACCTACAAAGATACTGTTGTCTTCATTGTACATCCCCACTTTGTCTGTTAGCATGGTACACAATAAATATCTTCTTTGGAAGAATATTACCTATGATTACTTACATCCTACATAAAATTCAGAAAAAAAACCGCTCAGTGTTAAAAATTGTTTTTAATAATACAGTATTGTTACCAGATATTGAATATACCTTCCATCCAAAATGAAATAAAAAAACACCAACACTGAAGTTGCTTTGTTGTAACTTCATGATTTCCACTTAAAGTGAATGATAGAGTTTTGCTAAATATAAGGTAAACTCCTAGGAGGTAGTATTTATAAAGCAATAACAAAGATAAGAGATTTTATATACATTTAATAAACAAGCTGTCTATATATCTTAAAGACAAGTTTTTTGTTTCTTTGTTTTTAAAGATTTATTTATACATGAGAGACACACAGAGAGAGGCAGAGACACAGGCAGAGGGAGAAGCAGGCTCCATGCAGGGAGACTGATGTGGGACTCGATCCTGGACCCTGGAGCTGAAGGCAGACGCTCAACTGCTGAGCCACCCAGGGCTCTCTTAAAGACAAGTTTTATAATTTACCTAACTTTTAAATTACTGAGGTCTCATATAATTCAATGTATAATTACAGAAAGAAAGCTTTAAAAAATTATAATTCAGGGGTGCTTGGCTGGCTCAGTCGGTGGAGCATGTGACTAGATCTCGGGGTTGTGAGTTTGAATGCCATGTTGGGTGTAGAGATTATTTAAAAATAAAATCTTTTAAAAAAGTATAATTCAATCCAGCAATAAGCACAGGGCTCTTCTGAGCATGGCAATCTATGAGACTAAGCAGTAAACAGATCTTACTACATTGCATTATAAATTTTGCAAAAAAGGATAACTTGGGCACTGAAATTGTGAACAGTACTCATTTACATCAGAATGATTCATAGGTTTTTATTAGTAGAATTTTTAAATTATAGGCACATAATAGGAAATCATAAAGAAGAAAATGTAAAACACAAAGAACTAGGTGCGGTAGGCAAAACTCTAGATGCCCTGTGATCCTTGTCCACATATAATACCTTCCCCTTTGAGTAGGGGTAGAACTTGTGAATATGATGGGAGATATCACTCCCCAAATTATGTTTGATCATACGGCAAAGAGGAGATTATGGTGGGTGGGTCTGACTTAACCAGGTGAGCCCCTTAAAAGTAGAGTTTTCACTAGATGGTTGCAGAAGAGAAAGTCTAATAGACATGCTCCAGCTGGCCTGGACAAAAGCAAACACCCATGTTGTGAATTGCCCGTGGGGTCACGTGGCAAAAAACTAAAGGCAGACTTTAAAATCTGGCAGGAAAACAAGAATTTCAGTCATACAACCACAAGGAAATGAATTTTGCCAACAACTAGTGAGGTTGGAAGAGAACCTTGGGCCCCGACTGAAAACCACAGTCCTGGCTGACACCTTGCTTTCAGCCTGGAGACTCCAAACAGAGGATCCACCTAAGCTGTGCTTGGACTTCTGACCTATAGAAACTGTGAGATAATAAATATGTGTTGTTTTAAGGAACTAAGTTTATGTAGCAATTTGTTATGAAGTAATAGAAAACTAATATATCCAGGAGTAACATTTTGCTTATATCATCTTTATAGTTACATCTTCTGTAGCTTTTTTCCTGTGTACATAGATACCATTTTGTGTATAATGGAATTATAATTTTTATTTAATCCTTTTTGATTTACTGTAATAGTATTCTTCACTCAATTAAACAATTTTATCACACCCTTAAAACAAACAAACAAACAAAACAAAACAAAACAAAAAACAGATCTTATGCTCATGAGGCCTGCTCTGGGTACAGGATCCAAATTTATACCATCTTCAGAATACTAGAAATAAAAATTAAAAAATGAACCTTAAATAAAAATTAAGAAATGAACCTAAAAGATTGCCCAGAATTACTGAAACAACTGGAGGAAAGAAACATGAAATGTCTATAGTGAAATATTAATGGAAAATAATCAAGTTCATTTATTTTATTAGCACATGCATTGTTTAAATAGTAATAGATTAGGAAAGATCCCTAAGTCTGTTGCAAATGGTATAACGAATTTCTAATTTTAAAATTAACTATGATATTGAATAACATAAACAACATAAAAGTGCATGATTCATAAGTACAACCCAATAAATAATTACAAAGTGAGTACACCGGGGTAACCACCAATTAGGCCTAGATATAAAACACTCCCAGCCTCCCAGAAGTTCCCTAATGCCCTATCCTACACCTCACTGCATCTTCCATCCAAAAGATAAATGTTACCATGATTTCTTAAACCCTAGAATTCACTCTTTTTCAAATTTGTATCAAATGCAATCACATTGTTTATATCTGAATTCCTTTGTATCTTTTGTTTGTGGAGATTCATAGAAGTTGTTGCATGCAGCAATAATGGATTTAGTTTTATTTCTGTAGAGTAAAATATTTCTAATGCAATTTATTTTCTAGCCTATTATTGATGCATATTTCCATGGTGTCATGATGAAAATGCTGCCATCAGCATTCTCGTATATGTCTTTTGAAGCACCTATGTACACATTTCTCTTACTCAGGAGTGGAATTGCTGGGTCATGGGCTATGTGTATGCTAATCATTCTAGATACTGCCGAAGAGTTTCAAAGTGGTGATAACCATTTACGCTCTACTTAGCAAAATTTGAGGGATCCAGTTACTTCAATAATACTCTGCGTTGTTGGATTTCCCCCTCATTTTTAAGTGTATTTTTCATGTGCATCTCTGCAAAGATACTTATGATCTTAAGCAAGTTCTCATGTGTCTATTATAGACATGTATGTGACCTGCCTGTTCAAGTCTCTTGCCCATATTTTATTGGATTGCCTTTTAATCAATAGTAAAAATTGTATTTGGTCCACAGACTGGGTAGCTTAACCAACAGCAATTTATTTACTGAAAGCTCTGGAGGGTAGAATTCCGAGATGAAGGTGTCAACAGATATAATTTCTTCTGAGGCGTCCCTCCTTGGCTTGCAGATGGCTGCCTTCTCCTTGAGCGCTCACATGGTCTTTTTCTCTGTGCATGGACATCCCTAGTATCTCTGTGTGTTCAAATCCCCTCCTCTGAGAAAACAACAATCAGATGGGGTAAGGGTCCAGCCTAACATCCTCATTTAAACTTAGTCACCTTTTTAAAAGTCCTGTTTCCAAATACAGTCACATTCTTAAATAGTAGGTGTTAGCACTTAACAATATGAATTCTAAAGAGGCTACAATTGAGCTCATGGCATTTCCCTATTCAATAAGATCTTAAACCTTTGAAATTCATTGAAATTCACTCTATATTCTAATTTTCCTCAATTCTGGGAAGTGTGTCAAATGAACTTGAAAAGAGTATGTATTCTGCGACAGTTGAGTGCAAGTTATTATATATAAAAATTAGGTTAAGTTAGTTAATTGCATTTATAGTTTTTTTTTTTCTGATTTTTGCCTCCTTTTTCAATTGTCACCAAGAGATATTCATATAAATCTCCCTCTCTGATTTTGGGTTTGCCAGTTTTTCCTTTTGCTTTATCACCATCTGGTTTTATCTTTTGAGGCTATAATGTTAAATGCATGCAAATGTAGAACTATCATATCTTTCTGATGAATCTTTTTCATTATAAAATATAAAATATGTATATTTTTACTTTTTATTTTGATGGAATTTCAAAATTACAGAAAAGTTGCAAAGCAACAGATAACTCTACATTCCTTTTGCTCAGTGGACTCTTCAGGTTTTGCAACCTGTCTCACTGATGTCCTTTATGGAAAATGATTTAATGCAAAGGTCATGCACTGTCAATTGTCACATCTACCTAGTTTTCTTCAGTCTGGAAGAGTTCTTTCTTCTTTCTTTCTTTCTTTCTTTCTTTCTTTCTTTCTTTCTTTCTTTCTTTCTTCCTTCCTTCCTTCCTTCCTTCCTTCCTTCCTTCCTTCCTTCCTTCCCAATTCTAGATCTTGTGCTCTATCATTTATACTCCAAGGAGAAGTCTTGGAATCTAATAAAAATATCTATTATCTTTATGTGGTATTAAGTCAGCACAAAAAGGAAGCAGGTTATTTTTATGCCCTAGAATGGAGATTAGATCGTCATAAACTTTTGAAAAGAAGGAAGGCACGTGTTATGTTATACAGCTGAGAGGAGTATAGCCTCCTAAAGAGTAGAGGTGGAGTAATTCTGTGCTCAGTTATATTAAACTTATTTATTTCGGCCTGCGCCAACTTCAGCATGTCAATATGGAGCGAGAGTGACAATATGCTCCAAGAAATAGGGAATTTCAGTTTACAAAGTACTTTCATAATTACGATGGCTGATTTTAGCCCAATCCTTTAAGTTAGATAGAGCATGGATTATATCCATTTATGTCTGAGTGGACTGAGAGGTAAAGTGCCTTTTACAAAAGCACATATTTTATTAGTTTACTAAATAGCTGAACTCAAGAGTGAAAAACAGGATGGAATATATTCTCCATAATATCTCTTAAAAGAAGATTCCGTACTTTCCTTTCACCTCCAATTATAATAAATAATAAGTGTGACTCACTTTTGGCTACTAAATAGAGAAGACTAGTATAAGTTAAAAATAAAAGTAAAAAAAAAATTCAAGCTTCTCTTTCTACATCCCCACTGTCAGTTTCACCATCTAGGTCCTAAATGTCCAGAAGGATTGTGCAGTCATTCATTACAATCTGCTTGCCTTTCCTCTGCTGGCTTCACAGGATTGCAGAGAGAAATGGTTAGAGGGAAATGGCATAAGCTTTACTGAAATAATAATACATTTTTTCCTTTCTTCCAATGTGACTAAGGTGTCATGACTGTTGAGTACCCTTTATGACATGGGTTCAAATTCCCAGCTCCCTTTTGGGGTAAAAGTGAGAGTTTAGCAGAACTGGAAGCTATGCAGGGACTTCTCTGCACACTCCAGACATAGACAGTAAGCTCTCTTGGCAAGCCTGGCAACTCTTTCTGCTATTGACAGTGTGACTTCCACTCCTATTTCCTGGAGATACCTCATCCTCTTGCCCTAAAGATGGCATTTAGCTTTCTTTACTACATACAAATTGCCACACGTTTAGCAGCTTAAAATAGCACACATTTAATTCATTTCCTTGTATCTGGAGCACTGATAACCTCAGCTTCTTGCCAACTGTCAGATGGAGGCTGACATAAGCCCCTAAAGGACATCCTTAGCTTTTAGAGGCCACCTGTACTTCCTTGCCCATAGGAAATTCCTCTTCATGGCCACTTATTTCCTAGAGCCAAGGAGGAGAGTCAGTTACCAAAGCAAAGTTGTATGTAATGTAGCATAACCACTGGAGTGACAACCCATCAACTTTGCCATATTTTGTTGGTCACATACGTCATTGGCCCTGCTCACACTCAAGGGGAAGGGTATGCACAGGGACTTGGATACCAGGTGAGGATCATTAGGAAATACCTTAGGGTTTCTCCATCCTGATAACTAAAAGCATTTGTCATCTATCTGTCACCTCCAATTGGTCCATGGATATTTTTTTTAAATGAACAAAGATTTCAAATAACTCACTAATAACCAAATCTATAAGCTATCACAACCAATTCAAAGGAGAATTAAACACACATATGAACAATCAGAAATGCTGCAATACATTTATAAATAAAAGCAAGATTAGTGGGATCCCTGGGTGGCGCAGCGGTTTGGCGCCTGCCTTTGGCTCAGGGCGCGATCCTGGAGACCCGGGATCGAATCCCACGTCGGGCTCCCGGTGCATGGAGCCTGCTTCTCCCTCTGCCTGTGTCTCTGCCTCTCTCTCTCTCTCTCCCTCTCTGTGACTATCGTAAATAAAAAAAAAAAAAAAAAAAAAAAAAAAAAAACAAGATTAGTCAATATTCACAGGAAAATAATCACCTGCATCCATAAGACACAATTCATTTCTATTTCTCTGGACAAAAATAATTGGCATTATTATACATTTTCTACAACTTACAGAGTTCCAATACAATGAAATGTATAGCCCCCATAGGATTAAATAACTCAGAAGTGTTCAGTAGACTGCATACACAGCAATCTTTCCTTTTTGTTCATTTCAGTCTCCCATATTTTCCTGACATGTCAAAGATATTCATAAGATTATTTCTAGCCATACAAGTGAAAAAATTATAATCCATTCAGAGCACCAACAGAATTGATCAAATAAATTTATCATCTATTGTAGATCAAAATGTCAAGAAACTACTAAAATGATCTTGAAGAACAGTATCTAATAATATAGAAAGATGCTTAGGACTTTTGAAGTGGAGGGAAGATGCACTTGGCAACCATTTACTTTGTACCACCACAGACCAATCATTAAACAACCATATCATTTATATGACTAATTGACAAATGATAGCATTACAATACCAAAAGTAGTTATCTCTGAAGGTGGATTTAAGCATTTTTATGTATTTGTTTTTTGCTCACTTTTATTTTTCAAATACTTTATGATGAAATGGTTTTCTTTGAAAATAATGAAACATTAAAAAAATTACTGAGCATGTACCCTGTTTAAAATATATATATACTGAACTTGTATTCTGTACCAGCTCCTTAGAAAGATGAATCACACACAGAGTTTCTGCTCTGAAGAAAATAGTAATCCAGGGGAAGAGATACAATTTCAGCTCATAATTAGGGTACATGCGAAGCATATAAGGAAAGACATATTTGATCCAGAGAGTACAGAGTTTTAAGAAGAATTGCCTTGGACTGATAATATTAGTCTCAGGAGTGTAGAATGTGGGATTTAGGGAGGAATTTAGAAAGTATGGATGCCAGAGCAGGATTGTGGACCATAAATTAGAGTTAGCTATGATGAAAACAGGGTGAGAAGACAGAAGAAAATCTATATACTGATCAATAGGTAAATGCAGTTTTATTTGTTTTTATATGTATAAGGAAAATCTATACATAAAAAGTAGGTGTAATTATGTACATATAGTTACTTAAAAATACCCAATAAACTAAAAGTGCTGTTTTTGTGCTTCTATAGCACCTTGAGAATGCTCCTATCATTGTGCTAGTGATTAAATGAAATTGTATGTTTCCTTGCTATCTCTTCCAAAACACTCTAAACTGAGGGCAGAATCCATGTTTGTTTTGTTCCAAGATCACGCGTAGTGCTAAACACAACATAAGAGAGTCTTAAATATTTATTAATTAGAATAAGAATAGGATAAAAGAAGGCAGGGCACCTGTGTGACTCAGTGTTTGAGTGTCTGCCTTTGGCTTAGGTCGTGATCCGGGGGTCTTGGGATCAAGTCCTGCAGGGAGCTGGCTTCTCCCTCTACCTATATCTCTGCCTCTCTCTGTGTCTCTCTTGAATAAATGAATAAAATCTTAAAAAAAAATAAAAGAAAGCAGAATATTTCATTGTTCCCTATAGCTTACCATTTCTCTGGAAACTCCTAGATTCTTGACATGCTACACAGGTTGCATGTGGCTACATTGATGACCTCTTTCATCCCTATCATCTTGGGTTACTCCAGTCATCCTAAACATTAGAATTTGCTAGATGAGATGCAAGTATGTGTGATACTGTGATTTATGATAAAGAATATATTTGGGTTTTGTACCATTTCTGGCACAGAGATCCTATAACCACTGGAATTTCCTAAATGATAAGAGCAATAAAGTTTTTGTTTTTTATGTTAAGAGGTGGCTTGCAGAAGATACTAGGTAACCTAAGGATGGAGATTGGTTGTAAGGGAACCCAAGTCTGTGAGAAGAGGATTGGAATGTTCTGTCCCATCCCTGACCTGGGAAAGGTGAGAGGCCAAAGATTGAATCAGTTGCTAATGATTTTTCAATCATCCTAAAGTCATGAAACCTCCAGAAAAATTCAAAACACAGGTTCAGAGAGCTTCAGGATCAGCAGATACACAAGGGATGTGAGGACCATGAGGTATTCAGAGCATAGAAGCTCTGCACCCTTTCCCCATACGTTGTACTCCTATGCATCTCTTACATTTGACTATTCCTGAGTAATATCCTTTTTATAATAAACCAGTGATTTGGTGTTGAAGTGTTTCTCTAACTTCTGTGAGCTACTCTAGCAAATTAATTGAACTGGAGGAGAGGATCATGGGAACATTTGATTTATAGTCAATAGGTTAAACGCACAGGTAACCACCTGGACTTACTATTGGCATCTGAAGATAGGGGTATGGGGCAGTACTTGTGTGGGTACTCTGGTGTACTGAGCTTGTAGCTCTGTGTGCAAATCAGACACAATTTCCAGGTAGATAGTGTAAGAAGTAAGTTGAGCTGTAGGGTATCCAACTGGTTTCAGAGACTTGCTTGTGAGGAAAACTTCCAACACACAGACACACACACACACACACACACACACACACACACACACACACTATAATTGGGGGCAGAAACTTAGTAACCAAAAATAGGTGCTCAAGAGACCTTAGTAAGGCTTATAAAAAAGTTCAAGCTTGCATATAATTCAACATTCTTTCTCCGCACCCCTATTGCCATTTTAACAGACGTTCTATCTGTTTTGGGAACAGAATGGAAATAGATAATCATTTTTCTATGGCTTAAGATCACTCACTCAGCCTCTCTGATTCCTTTCTTGGAACCACATTTTTGGTTAGGATACGTAAAGGAATCATGAAAAGACATAGAAAAGCCATAATTTTAATCCTAAAACTCCATACTCTGAAATGCTCTTATTTCCATTTTCTCTCTAAATTGTCTCTCTTTTTTTTCCCCTTTCTTATAGTCTGGTGGGAGCACTAAATAAGATAGGCAGCCTCTCGGGAGGCTCCCAAACAGAAATGCCTTTTGGTATTTAATCCCTTGTGGTATCATCTCTGCTTGAGTGTAGATTGGACTTGCTGGCTCATTTCTAGAAAATAGAATATGGCAGAAGAAATGAGATATCACTCCTGGAATTAGGATAAAATATGCAATGACTGCTGCCTTGTTTTCTCTCCCTCCTTTGCTCACTCACTCTTACAGAAGTCACTGCCATATTTTAAGCTGCTTTCTGGAAAGTTGCATATGGCAAGAAACTGGTGTCTCCTCCTGACAGTCTAGAGGTCTCCTAATGCCATGTGAGTGAGCTTAGACGTTATCCCCGCCGGTGGAACTTCAAGTGGACTATGGCTCCAGCTGACCCTTGACTGGAGCGGTGTGAGAGACGCTGAGCCAGAGAGAGCAGCTAACTCGTGCTTCATTTCATGATCACACACTGAACTCATGTTTATTGTTTTAAGCCTCATTGGTAATTTATTTTGCAGCAATTTTCAAATACACTCTGCTGAATGAGCAATAACCCTGGTAGTCCCCCAAATTGCAGTGGCTTAACAAAATAAAAGGCCTCTTGATGTTTGTGGTTATATGTATTTTTGTAAATCTTTGGTTAATGTTTATCTCCCATTTTAGATTGTTAGAGCCATGAGGTTCGGGACCATGTTTGTTTGGTCCTATGGTAACATCTTCGGTTCTTTACAAGCACATGGTAGGTGCTTGATGAATATTCTTTGAGTGATTGAATAAATGAATGAATGATCTCGGACAGTCTCACTTAACCTTATTTGTAAACTGGGGAGATTCCTAAGTCCATCACTCTGTGCTGTGATGCAGAGACAGTTAGAGAATGCTAACATGAAGGTAAATGTAAGAATTTTCTTTAGAGATGCTCCTGGTTTTTTTTCAGCCTGAGTTCTTTCCCTTCCAATTTGTAAATCCCAGAGGAATCTTCTTCTCACCACAGCATGGCTAAGAACGCTAAGATGGAGCACCTAGTGGCTGTCCTCTGTGGATAGCTAGGCAGGTCCATGACCTACACAAAGAATTCTGAGGGGGGTTGGGTAATGGGTCTCTTTTCTCCCAACATCACATTTTGTCCTATTTTACTTTGCAGTGAGGAAAGGGGGAAACAGGGACGCTTGGGTGACTCAGGGGTTGAGCATCTGCCTTCAGCTCAGGGTGTGATCCTGGGGTCCTGGGATCAAGTCCCACATCAGGCTCCCTGCATGGAGCCTGCTTCTCCCTCTGCGTGTGTCTCTGTCTCTCTGTCTGTGTCTCTCATGAATAGGTGAATAAAATCTTAAAAAAAAGGGGGGGGGAAACAACTGGATACTATTTCTAAATGGTGCCCATTCACTCTTTCTCTTACTTCACCACACCATCCACCCCCCAGCCAAGGAGTTCCACTCTCGCATAGTTTTCTTCGCCATTGCATGTGTGTATGTGTGTGTATATGTGTGTGTGTATGTGTTCGTGTCACTTTGAATTTTTTCCAAGTTCATATTAAGTTGAAATAAAGTAAAGCAAACAAACAAAAGCACAGAATCAAAATTTCCATTTAATCTTTGTTGCTTTCTTTTTCTTATTTTTTTATGATTTATGTATTTATTTGAGAGACAGTACAAGCAGGGGGAGCAGGAGAGGGAGAACCAGGCTCTTTGCTGAACAGAGAGCCTGAAGTGGGGATCAGGGATCAATCTCATGACCCTGAGATCATGACCTGAGCCCAAATCAGGAGTCAAATACTGAAGCCATTGAGTTGTCTAGGTGCCCCTGACTTTATTGTTTTCCCTTCTCTCTTCCACCCTGCACCTTGTATCCCTGTTTCACCCACCGGCTTGTCTCCATATGAGCTTTAAGGGAACAAATGGCTGGAAAATGGCCAAAGGCTGGCCCTTGGGATGGAAACTCAGATGGAAAAGGGTCATGAGAGGGATCCGGAGAGGGTCACGAACGTTTAACTGCTCCCTCCAGGCGGTGCACTTTACATACGTAAACCCACTGAATTCTCGCAGAAAAGTGTTCTGGAGGTCATATCCCTACCTCTTCCCTCATTTTCTGGGTAAAGAACCTCAGTTCTGATAGTTTAGGCGTTTTGCCCTTGGTTATATGGGGGGGCCTGGAGGAACCAGCGCTTGAATGTAGGTTTGTCAGACTTGAAACCCTACATGATTCTCACCACCACTTGCAAAGAAAGGCACATGACTGTGCAGAATGCAAATTAACAGGAGGTTGATCCCTCCCCAGTTGAATGTGTGGTATTAGAGCTAGAAGGGGGGTGTTTGTACCTTAGTTAAATTGCAATGGATTCTCTGATCTCAAAAATGTTTAAGGATTTCACTAGATTTACATCTGTTTGGTGCTCAGGAAGAAATAAAGAAGAGCAACTGAAAACACACCGTCACCGTGCAGGGAGTTGTGTTCTGCAAGCACACCAATAGCCATCTGTGCTTCAGATTTTCCAAATGAATTTTTGTATTTACTTGCTCTCATGGCAAAACCTCTCAGAACACTCCTTGGTCATTTGAAAATCCGTGTTGACACAAGCTTTGCTGGAGTTGCTCGTAATTCCATAGTAACCGAGAGCCTCTCCTAGCTGTTTTCTTGGCTTTATTCATCTGTTTGCCCTTCATTTTAGAAATCTGCAACAGTGTCGGGTTTGTATGATCTTAGCTCTTTCCTTATGCCCAGAGGCCAAAAGAGAGAAAAATGTGTGGAGAATTGGGGAATTCTTAGCCAAATTGAATGAGAAAATTGAGGCAATTATCTGAAAAATACATGTGAAAACCTGTTATCACTCAGAATGAAAGGTAAACGACTTCAAATTTCTGTTTCATTTGGAGTAAGAAGGCTTGAAGAGATTGCAATCTTTTCTCTCTCATGCATAAATCACTGAGTTACACATTTGCAAGGATGAAGGTGTCACTGAAGTACTTGTTTAAAAATAAATATTGCTTCTCACGGAAAGGCTAAATTCATTCTCCAAGGAGCTGTAGTCATGGTAATGACACTTCAGAACTAAAATCAACACTACTTTTTTCGACGAAGCTACTTATTGCATGGTTTCAGAAACACACACATTTTGCCTATTTGAGAATTTAAACATTAAATGAATGCTCTTGAACGTCATTGTCCAAGGTTCTTAAATTTCTTCCCTTTAAAAACGTATGTGCTTTCTTTTCACCTGATCATCAAGGCTGCCATTATATTATTAAATAGATCAACCACTAAATTCAAGACCTATCAGTTTTCTCTGACAAAAAAAAAAAAAAGTTACAATCGACATCAGGAATGTAGCCTTTTTTCTTCATATTTTTAGGTAGGTGGCAACTGTTTACACAACACAGGATTTGTGGAGTGAGAAGCTCACTCTTTTGTCCGTGCAAGGGTTTTACTCACTTTTTCAATGTATTTTTTTTCCTGCGTATACAGGTTTATTGTAAAAATTTGGAGAATATTGTAAAGGGAAGGAGAATACAAACACTACTAATTCACAACTTAGAGTAAATATCGTTAATGTGTGGCTTATTCAAAGTTTATGAAACTGCTCTATATTTCACATTTCATACATCTTGAACATTTCCTTTGTCCCTCATATTCCATAAAAACCTCATTTGTAATAATTGAACACTATTTCATGTCCTAGGGGTTATATAATGTTCATTTGCTAGTTTGGAAATCTTATGTCTTGATCTTCTTCTAGAAAATATGGCAGAAAATACCAGCAATGTGTTTTTCCATTTCCTCCCGGAACCTTATTTTATGTATCATAACATTAATGAAAGATGATTAGATGTTCACTTAATAAATAAAACTACAAGTACCTGAAACATCAAATAATGCCTTGATTTTAAAATGTTATAAATGTAGATAAGATAGTGATGTTTGGACATTTTATACACAATAGATTTCCCACGCTTTCCCAGTGGAATCCTCATGGATACCTTTGACTTTTTTATTTAATTTCTCTTCCATCTAAGATTGTATTAGGAACGTTTCTTCTTGGGAATTGAGACCGAGACCTTACCTCTTTTCCTGTTTTGCAACTTGGGGTTCAAAAGGAAGGAAGCCCTCTGCAGTTTTTGATTCAAACACTGTCGCTCTTCTCTGGAAATCTAAAGGTAAATGCTGAACAAGTGCTGAGTCCTTCTGGATCCTGCCCCACGCCCTTCAGCACTAAGTCTTTGGCAGCCCTGGGCAGACGGGTGAGCTGCTCTGGTATAGCTGCTCTGGGGCAGCTGCTCTGGGGTCATCACTTTTCCTTGATAAGACAGGGGTTGTCTACAACTGGGCTGTCTACCTATGGAGGCCTTTCTGTTTTGCTTTTAGGGCCTGTGGTTTTGATCCTCATTAACAGAGAAGTATTTCTCTGAGCTTTTGTGTTCTACATCTTTAAGGCCCTAAGACCATTAATTGCCATTGCTCGGAATGTACTGATGACTTTACTTAACCACTTGGACTGTGCTGATCATGACTCAGGAGTTTATTAGTTTTGAAGCCTTGTCAATGCCTGCCAGTGCATATGAAGCAGGAAGAGATGGAGGAGGAAGAGGGAAGAGGAAGATTTCTTATCTCTCCCCATTTAACATAGAGTCTAGGTAGAGAAGACAGGAAAGACATTTGTAATAAATAATGACAGCACAAAAGAGAAGGCTGAAAGTCTCACTTTCAACCTGCTTCCACATCTGACTCTCATCAGGGATTTCTCAAGGAAATCACATGTAAATTTGGTGATTTCTCATTGATTGACTGGTTTTGACTCTTCATCAATGAGCCAGGGAATAGGCTGCTTTGCGTGAGCCGGATCCTCAGGTACACTACGGAGCAGGTGATTTAGAGACAGGAGAGATGAGAGGGCAGCAGATAGATAGCAGTGAGAGTAGGGTCCCTAGCAGATCTCATGCTGGACAGGAGGAATGCAAGAAGACAGATCAGGGCTATGCTCAGCAGGGTGTCGGTAAATAGTGAATGGATAACTGCAGGAGAATTTTGCTTGAGAGCTTATCTTAAACTGTTCCTTTTGGCTTCTGCTCTGTTTACCATTAGAGTTCAATGGAACAGAACTGATGAGGAAAGTTATGAACAAACCACCCCATTTAATTAATCCCCTGCTGGTTTTGTCAATGATCTTTTCCTCACCACATGTCCTCTTCAGCAGGGTTGGGCAAGATAATGAATTTAGCATGGTGTCTGTTGATTTGCCAGCTATTTACCATATTTTTTCCCTCTTAATTGTCAATTCTTTTTTTTTTTTTTAATGAAGACTAACAAGGCATTACTAATTTATAGAAAGGCTTTATTCATGCTCTTAAATGTTAATTTGTATTCGCTAAAATAAGACTGGGGTCATCACTTTTCCTTTGATTACTCCCTTCCCTCATGGTTATTTGCATCAAAACATGCTGAGTGAATGTGTTTTTAGTTTTCCGAAAATGAGCATATTTGAAATATATCTTGAGATTCCTGGCTTCATGAAAGCATTTGGAGGCCTCTCTTACCCCTGTATATTTTATGTTCTGGTAAAAATCTCAGAAACATCTGAAACAGGGGGAAAACTCAGATAATTTATATTTTCAGAACATTTTCTCAACATATGCTAATGTATTATACTGTCACCTGGTAGCCTGGTTCATTGTGGTTAAAAGTTGCACAAAATTCCAATATTCTCTTATATTCTATGGATTTTTTAAAATCACATTTGGCTTCTGTTTTATTTCAGTTACTTCTACTTCAGTTCTATTTATCCTTACTGTTGACTAATATATCAGTTATGAAATATAAACACATACACATAATTTTATGTTTTTATCCAAAAAAATTACCAATGCAAGAAACAAGTACTGTTTAAAAATGATATGCCCATTTTTTATCTGCATAAGCTTAAGTAATAAATTTAAAATACATCTGGGGCAGGTTACCAGATGTCTGCTCACTCATACTCCAATAGCTTTTAAGTACTTGAAGAAGGGGACAGAGGATGTAATAGAAACATGGTAAAGGGTTAGGATCTTTCTGTTGCTCAACAGACCAAGTAGATAATGTTCTTGTCCTTTGCTTTTTACTATTACTCCAGGTGCTCATGAATCTTCATGCAATATGAGAGGGAAAGGCTGTATGAACGGTATTGACTAGGGTGTTTTAAAAATTGTGTATGGGAGCAGTGAAACCAATAAAAATACATTTTCCTAATGGAGGTAAGTCCATGAGTGATTTTGAGTATGATATTTTTCAAATTATTGAACCAACGATACACCTCTTGAAGCTAACTAGCTGACTACTAGTGGACTAAAAAACAAAAACAAAAACTCCAGATGGGGAAGATTTATAAAGTCATATAATTGAATTTTTTTGTTTGTTTGTATGGTAGAAGTTACTGAGTAAGAGAAACTCAGGTCACTTTTTAAAGATTACTTGGCTGATTAATAAAATAACTAGATATTTTGTAACCATATACAGTTTCCCTGAAAAAACCATACGCAAATGAAATGTAAAATTTATATATATATATGTATATTTTTAAAGAATTTATTTATGTATTCATGAGAGAAAGAGAGAGAGAGAGAGGCAGAGACACAGGTGGAGGGAGAAGTAGGCTACATGCAGGGAGCCCGATGTGGGACTAGATCCTGGGACTCCAGGATCACACCCTGGGCTGAAGACAGGCACCAAACCACTGAGCCACCCAGGAATCCCCTAAATTTTATATTTTTAAAGCATATTTAAATTTGCAATATCAAATGTATTACTTAACACCTTCTTTTTGGAAGGGTTTTTGTTGTTTTCTTGGATTTCCTTAATTTTGTATACTTTATTTGCACCCTAACCCATCTTTCCTTTCTGAATGCTATTATAATAATAGTTAATATTTCCCTTTGTCATTTACGATGTCTGGAAAACAGGCAAAAAATAGCTCAGACTATATTACAATGCATTTAATACTCAGTGATCCAAAGAATATTATCAACAAGTATAATTTCTGCTACTTACTCCATTTATGGTCCTGTAGAACTTTTGCTACAATTTTATGTGAATGGAATCATACATTCCATAGGTATCATTTTTCTTCTCTGTGAAGGATTTAGTTTATTTCTTCTGTGAGTCTGCTTGTGACAAATGTTTTCAACTTTTTTTAAATCTGAAAAAGTCTTTATTTGCCTTTGTTTTTCAGAGATATTTTGGTTGCCGTAGACTTACAGGTTGACAATTAGGCTAAATAATATCCTCTCAAAGATGTCTCTGTCATAGTCCTGGGAATCTATGGATACTTTAATTTACATGGTAAAGGGAATTTTGTGGATGTGATTCAGTTAAGGGCTTTGATATTTTTCCTGGACTATCTGGATGGGCCTAATGCAATCACAAGTGTCCTGATGAGAATAGAAGTAAGGACAGAAACAACCATCACAGAGGAGGGAAAATGCCATGCTACAGATTTTGAAGATGGAGAAAGGGACCATGAGTTAAAACTGCAGGTGGCCTTGAAACAGGGAAAGGTAAGGGAATGAATTTTCCCCTGGAGGTGACAGAAGGAACACAGTCCTGCTAACATCCTGATTTTTAGCCCAGCAAAACTGATTTCAGACTTCTGATCTCCAGAAATGAAAGGTAAATAGTTCATACTGTTTTAAGTCTCTGTATTTGTGGTGATTTGTTATAGTAGCAATAGAAAATTACTAAAATAGTATTTTTCTTTTACTACCTGGAAGAAGTGGCTCCACTGTTTTCTCACCTGCACTGCCATCCTTATTTTTGCTCCCTTGTACGCAATGTGTCTTTTTTCCTTGGCTGCTTTTGAGATATTATTCTTATCATTGGTTTTGAGCAATTATATTATGATATGTGTTGGTATAGTTTTCTTCATGTTTCTTGTGCTTATAGTTTGTAAGGTTTTCTGGATCTGTAGACTTTAGGAATCTTTGGGGTCATTATTTCTTCAATTATTTTTTTCTGGTCTCCAGCCTCTATTGTCTTTCTTTTGGTTGATTTAATCCAATGTATTTCATTTCATTTTGTTTGTCCCATAAGTCAATGAAATGCTTTCCATTTTTGTAGGAGGATTCTTCTTTTTCTCTGTGTTTCATTTTGGAGAGTTTCTATTCCATGTTTTCGAAAACACTGACCTCCTTTAATTACGTACAATAGATTTTTTAATTTTGTGGTTATTTTTCTTCATAAACTTTTAATATTTGTAAAACAATGTTAGATATACAAAAAGGCATAATAATGTACAGAGAGTTTCCATATACTCTCATGCCCACCTTCCTTTTATTAATATCTTATATTACAATTTATGAACCAATATTGATATGTTATTAAGTATATATTTTATTCAGATTCCTTTAATTTTCATATATAATGTCCTTTTCTGTTCCAGAGCATCATTCAGAATGTCACATATTTATTCGGCATATCTCCTTAGGCTTCTCTTGGCCATGATAGAGTTTTAGAATTTTCTTGTTTTGATGGCATTGACATTTTGAGTACTGATCAGATATTTTATGGAATGTTCCTTAATTTAGGATTGTCTGATGTGTTTCTAATTATTAAACTGGAGTTATAGATTTTTTAGAGAGAGAAAAGTTTGGTATAGTGCCATTCTCATCCCATCATATCAAGGGGTATATATGTATCATCGATATGACTTATTATTATTAATGTTAACCTCTATCTGGCTAAGGTAGTGCTTTTCAGTTCTCTCCATAAAGTTAACAGTCCCTACTTTCTATATTGTATTCTTTGGAAGGGAGTTACTAAGTGCAGCTTATACTTAAAGAATTAGGAATAAGTATCTACATAAGTTATTTGAAATTCTTCCACATGAGAAATGTGTCTTTTCTCCTCCGTTGTTTGTTTCAATCTTTTTTTTTTTAATATCAGTATGGACTTTTGGATATTTATTTTGCACTTAGGTTGTAATCCAGTTCAACTTTATTTTGTTGCTCAAGCCATGCCTGCTTTTCACATTAAGGATTCCTCCTGTTAGCTCTTGTGTCCCTTTAATATTTTCTCAATATTATTATTATCATTATTATTTTTAAAGCACTTTCTTACTTTCTGACTCTTATGGTACATTTCCTCTCCAAGGAACCATGATTTCTTTAATTGAAGAATGGTGTTGGAAACCAGGTTCTGAGCACTAGATGTGCTCATTACTATTGGAGTGTCAGGACTTCCAGGCCATCTCAGGTGACAGAGCAAGAAAACATATGTGTGTATATGAGCCTCTGTGTATCCACATATTCACAAGTATTTCAAAAGGAAACCACCTTCACCTATAGAAAGCTAAACCTGATATTATACTGATGTCCTCTATTCAGGGTTTTTTCACTTTAGACATTGTAGTTTTCTCTAGAAGTGTGATTTGAATCTTTTTCACAGATTTCATGCTTCTACATAATTTTTGAATACATGGAATGTAGTTATATTAATTTTGTAATATATCCTTCCTTCATTTTAACATTTGTGTTAGTCCTTCAACTGTTTCAATTGATTACTCTTCTCATTATGGATCATGTTTCTACCTATTTGCCTGCCTGACAATCTTTGATTAGAGGGAAGACATTATGAATTCTATCTTTTTGGAAATTTAATATTTTTTTATATTCCTATAAATATTCTTGAGCTTTGCTCTGGGATGCCGTTGTGTTATATAAAAATAACTTAATTCTTTTAGTTCTTTTTTGGTTTGTTGGGTGGGCTTAGATCAATGATCAGTCTAGAGCTAATTACTTCTTATAACTAAGGGAAGAACTTAATGAGAACCCTACCCAGTGCCTAGCAAATTATGAGTTTTTCTTCAGTTGCTGGTTTGAACAGACATTATACACAGTGCTATGTGATCACTGGGTAATTGAGCCTTTTAAGCCAAGGAATGAGGGTGAACTCTAGAAGCTAATAATGACCTTCCATTGACAATGATCAAGGAAAGTATATCTCATATCTCTTATAATTTGGAACAGTGAATTCGCCAACAGTTAAATAAGCAAAGATTACTCCAGAAAGAAACATAACCCTACTGACACCATTAGTCCACTGTGGCCCACGTGGGACTTCTGATCTAAAGAACTATAAGGAAGTATATCTAATTCAAGTCATTAAGTTTGTGGTAATTTGTTATGGCAGTGATAGAAAATCAATATGCCAACCTTTTATAATGTTATTCTGATAATTCTACTTCCTTGCTTGAAAAAAATCTTCAAAAGATCAAATATCCTTTCATAGAATAATGTACAAAATCCTTCACAAACCTATCCCTACCAACAAATTCAGCTACATTTCCCTCTATTTCTGAAATGATATCCTGCAATAGCCTTATAGGAATAGTTTTTTTTCTTTAACAAATAGTTTTTTTCTCATGCTATTTCTTGTTCTTAGGAAATTTTCTTGTTTTCCTGAAAATTTCTAATCTTCAAAGGAGATGTAGATCATATATCTCTGGTATGTGCAACTACTATTTCTCCTATTGGCATTTTCATGGTTATTTCTTTTCAAAACCCTTTGCAATTAGGAGGAACCCACATGTTAGTATATATCTAAGTATGTTATAACATCTACACACTTACTTCCTTCAAGAGATTGAGTTCCATTGAGAGGGGTGAGGGTAGTTCTAGGAAAATTAAAATCAAGAAAATATGAACTATTGACCCACTAACAAAAGACTCAAAATTAAGTTGATTGCTTAATAAATAGTACTAAGTTTCATGGTTTAATATCTTAGTCCTGTGACAGAGGGGTTTAATGAAAAACAGCTACTTTCTATCACCATGAAGACATCCCAATGTCTTCTGAATCCTTGGATAAGGTCAATTAAGTATTGCATTCTCAACTTTCAAACATATGCATATATAAAAAAGACTGTCTTACATCTAAGGTGATTTAGAAACACATTGGCTGACCTCGTTTTATAGGTGACCTCTACTGCCAAATAAACTGATCCATAGTAAGACAATATTAGAAACATTTGAATGAAACTGATCACTTTAAACCTATACCTTTATTATGTCATGGACTTAAATACTTGGGGAATTTAAATTATATTATTTTTATCGCATGTTGGTGCAGCATAAACATATGAAAGGAAATAGTTCTTTTTCTTATTAATAATTATTCTTGACAAAATATTTCTACATTTCTCCCAGAAGGTTTAGCTTTGGTTTTTGTGTAATAATAACTTGGAAGTGTTAATATTACCATTCAAAAAAATGGAATTTGAAATTTCTTTTTCTAGAAAATGTATAATTCTACTTTCACAAAGTCCAAGAATTGGCAAGCATAACCCAAGATACAGACATGAGGATGTGATTGCCTAAGTGGGAAATGTAAGTTAATTAGAAAAGGGGCAAGCAGAAACTTTCAGGAGGGATGGGAAAACTTGGTAACCCCTAAGCAATCAAGGATATCCTTTGAATAGTTTTATTGTATTTATTTCTTCTTTTTGAATACCTTCTGTTCTAGGTTGTTATTGGCCTTAGAGCAAAGTACTGATTAGGGGAGTTTTACAGACAGACTGCTCTTGTCTAAACATTTAAAAATCCCTTTTTTGTTTTTCATTTTGAGAACATGATTCATTAAACTGATGAACACTTATATATGATAAATGGAACATAAATACTAATTTAGCACTGTGTTACAAATATAAAGAAAACTACAAATATTTCTACTCAGCATTTCTTGATCATTAACAATACTCAATAGAGAAATCTCCTTCAGTGACCTTTCCTTTAAGTAATTATCACTTGCAGTCAAACGATAGCATACAAATTCACTCATTTCAGATAAAAACTCTCTGACCATCTATTCTTCTATATTCTAAGAATGTGTTTCTGAAAATTCACATATGAAACTAGATGCCATGAGGTTGCATGTTGGCATTTCAAATTCATTAATTAATAAATAAATTTAAAGTACAATTACAGAAGCTGGTAATGAGCTTGCTCATAAGATTAAAAACTAATCGTGTTGGAGAAGGAATGTGCAGGAAACGAAATATTTCAATGGCTTCAATTAAAGCTGTAGTAAGAACTGCCATCATAGGTCAAATGCTGAATGATCTAATTCTTCCTCCTTTTTTCCACTTTTGAAGTAGTTTCAAGTGAATGGCCCCTTTAGTGTTCCATGTTTATTTTACAAACTTTGATGATCAATACTTAAAATGCAAGTGAAGAAGCATCATAACAAACAAGTTATTTAAAACACCAATGTCTGATTCCCCAAAACCAAGCTTCACATTGAATGAAATGATATATTGTTATGTCACTGAGAAGAATATTTATTGTACATACAAAATTTCCAATAAACAGTATTTTGGTGCCTAGGTTCTAAATTAAACTTAGTATGATTATTTTAGAGAGCTCCTTTTGTTCTGGCCAGGAGCTACTGCAACCTAATATAATTGGATGATGCTGTCAAACTTAAAACTACAAAATATTTTATATCAAAGAAGAAATATTAATTAGTAGAGGAAATGCTTAGGAGTCATTTGTTTCTATATATGATTTCATTATTTCTTAAAAGGTGTTGCTATCAATGTTGACCACTTGAGACCCTGGTTCTGCAAGTACTTCCAAATGGATTACAAACCATATCAAAGGGAACAGAGAATGAGATAGAAAAAAAAAAAAAAAGAGAGAGAGAGAGAGAGAATGAAATAGAAGGTAGGTCAAGAATCATCAAATCATTGGCTCCTGGAAACATCAAGATCAAAGGATCTTTTCAAAGTCATCTAGTCCAATCTCCACACAAAGAGGTAAAATTACCACAGTATTGGAAGGGCTTGTTTTCCTTTCTGTCACAAACTGACCAGATTTAACCTCATTGAGGACAGGACCAAATCTTTTCTGGTTTATTTGTTTAGAAGCTTATTTTTTGGAATTAAAAGTTAAGTTAAAAAAAAAAAAAGTTAAGTTGACTTTGCCTAAAACAGATATAGAAGGAATATGGATGAAAGATGTTCCTCACTTTGAATAATTTGTTAAAATGGCGTAAGATAGACTTGATTACAAAATGACAACATATCGGAACAGAATAAAAATATGTAACCAGAAAGAATTTCCTCTTGTTTGTATTTCTTAGCTTAGAAAAACATCAAAGGCTAGTTTGCTTTTTCTTGAGTGCTTGGCAAGAACAATTTTTTAGGCCAAATGAGGCTGGATATCTTTTTTGGAGGCCAAAGATATGTGGGCATTTGTTCTGTAGCCTGTCTAGGAGCAATAAACTCTGAGAGAATAACTTAAAAGGTGAGTGATTAACTTTTCTTTCTCCCTAAGAGCGCTCATTTATTCAACTTTATATCACAACACCAAGAATGGTTGTTAGTGTAGTGAGAGAGATAAATAATTATGCTCATAGAATACCATTTTTTTTTCATTTTAATAAACTATTGTTGCAGTCTCCAAATGTTCTCAAAACCAATACTTGCTTTTTAGCTATAAATATAGCAAACATATATATTTCTTTTTCTTCTAAAAATATAATATTCAACTCAAAGGCAAGGAACAGGATATAATAAAAAGTAGGCCTTTGTATCTTTTTTGCCTTAATAGAATACACATAAAGTTTAGAGATTGATTTATTCCCTCCACCAATTGCTCAATCAGACCTAGGCAGTCAGCAGGAAATGAAAAGCATTCTAGTTGCCTTTATTATGATGATATTTCCTTTGTCATTATTAAATAGAAAAAAAATCTTAGCATAGAAAAACTTTAAAATACAAAGAAGTCAAAAAGACATAATAGAAGTTCCCCATTATCAAAAAACCAAGAAATAAGTAATATTTCCATAGTTTATGTCTCACACAGATACACAATCACATTAATATGTATATGGAAACAATGCCTGACATTTACAAAACACATTGCATTAGCTATCACAAGTAAATAGTAATTACTATTATGAATCTATAATATAATTCTATTTTTTTTTAATTTTTATTTATTTATGATAGGAACACAGTGAGAGAGAGAGAGGCAGAGACACAGGCAGAGGGAGAAGCAGGCTCCATGCACCGGGAGCCTGATGTGGGATTCGATCCCGGATCTCCAGGATCGCGCCCTGGGCCAAAGGCAGGCGCCAAACCGCTGCGCCACCCAGGGATCCCTATAATATAATTCTAAATCATTAGATCATATGGACTCCTCCATGGATGTGTCATATTTTATTAAAAAATTCTTTTATTTTTGGACAATTAAATTTTATATTATGTGTTGTTAACACTTTTTTTATACAAATACGTCTACATCTCAGAATATTATTTTAAATTTATAGAAGTGAAAGTACTTGACCAAGAAGCAGAAGCATTGTAAAAGATCATAACACATAATATAAAATTTTCCTCTAAATATAAAATACATACACTTTTATCCTAGCAATAGATTCATTATACTTTACTTACCTAGAAAATACTGGGCATTATACATTGGAAAAATGTTTTTAATATTTTATAGGTAAAAATAGTGACATGTCCCTTAAAATTGTGTTTTTGCCAACTGTTTTTCCTTTTTTTTTTTTCTATTTCGATTATTGCTAACACTGTTTTCTTTTTTTTTTCTTCTCAATTGTCTATTTGGGAAATTGTCATTTATGTTAATAGAGTGCCTGGGTGGCTCAGTTGGTTTAGCACTTGCCTTCAGCTCAGGTGTTGATCTCAGGGTCCTGGATAAAGTCCCAAGTCTGGCTTCCTGATCAGCAGGGAATCTGCTTCTCCTTCTCCCTCTGCCTATTTGCTCCCTGCTCATTCTCTCTCTCTTTCTTTCTCTCTCTCTCTCTCTCTCTCAAGTAAATAAATAAAAAAAAATTAAAAATGCTTTAAAAAGGTTGACTGATATTAAGGATTGCCTTAAGGTTGACGGATATTAAGGACTGCCTTTGTATACAGAGTCTCTTTTTCCCTCTAGGTTTTATTTGCTTTAGAATGTAAAAAATCAGAAATTTCTAAGTTTTATGCATCCAAATACTCTACATATTTTTAGGAAAACACATACAGACACACACACATTGAAAAAGTCAAATGTAAAGGTTGGTAAGTAGCTTTAAAACCTTTGTTTCAGAGAACATCCCTAATTATCCTATTACTGGGCAATTTTATTTCACTGCATCATTATGCATGTCTTTATTTTACTTGAGATTGTTTCTAACATAAAGTAGGATAGGGTATCAAATCATTTTAAAACATCAGAGATCTTAGTGAATATCAGGTTTTGCTTATTATTTCAGGAATGCAAGTTATACAAAGGCATAGGAGAAGCAGGAAGAGTTCTAAGACCACCAATGCTTATTCTCAGATCCATCTTTTTACCATATCACTACACCCTCTGGCACAAATTAATATGTAAGGTCTCTAAACAATATGTGCTTACTTAAAAACAGAATTATTTCAATGTTAAAATATTTCTATTAAATGCTCTGATAGTTAGATAGCTTATGTGACATTTTCCTAGGAACTATATCCCCTATGTCTATAGATTCAAGCTTTGTTTACTACATATGAACCTAATAAAACAGGCACATCCTACAAAAGCTGTCCATAGATTAGGATTCTCCCCTTAGAATACACCATTATTGTGTTTGCCAGAAGGTCTGTCATTTGAAAGTTTTCAAGACACTTTCACCACATAGTCTTCCTTCTTTTGTCTGTGAGTTTGCAATTGTTATTCCCCACGTTGATCCTTGAGTTCCTTGCAGCCCTGTCCAACACCTTAACTGCAGCTTTTTAAGAAGCCGTGGGCCAGAGAACCCAGCTAATCTATGCCCCAGATTCTGATCTACAAGAACTATGGGATATTAAATGCTTATTATATTAAGTGGTGGTTTGTTACACAGTAATAGATAATTGATTTTTTTGGTAAATGGAAATAGAGTATTGCAAAAAACAAAACAAAACAAAAACAAAAACAACCCTGAAAATATGGGAGTGGCTTCATAGCCAAGCAGAGGGCAGAGACTGTAATTATTCTGTAGAGTTTGTTAGAGAAAGTCTATTGCCTTGAAGAGAATGATAGTAGAAATCTGGATTTCAAGGATGTTGCCAGTGAGAGTTCAAAAAAAATGACAGAGATGGTATTGGAAATAGGAAAAAAGGGGAATCCTTGGTATGCAGGGACAGAAAGTTTACTAACACTCTCATGCCGCAGTAACCTGAAATGTAGAAAATGTGTCCAAAGATGTAGGTAAGGAGATTTCATAGCAGAGTGCTGAAGGCACTGCCTGGTTTCTTCTGAATGTCCATGTAAAATGTGAAAAGAAAGCTAGACACACAGAGAAAGATTGTTTAAAAAGGGGGAGCCAGATCTTGATGGTTTTTAAAATAAATTCTCAGTCTCTCCAACTGGCAAATGTTGCTAAAATCAAGAAATGCCTTCTTAAAAAGATAAATTCCGTGGTGTTGTAAAAAAAAAAAAAAATGGTCTACAGATGTCTTATCTTTGGCCCAGCCCTCAGAAAGATCAATGGCAAGTTCCTCAGGAGAGTATATACTCATACAAGAGATTTTTTTAAAAGGAAGCTTCAGGATTTATATCCAAGAGCTTCGTAGGTATGATTTTTGCCTAATGGAACAAATTCCAATGACATTCACAGGAGGCCTATAAAGTGACAGTACAGAGTGAAAAGCACTTGGAATTCCCTATGCCCATACAAACCTGTCGCAATAAGCAGCATGAGAAAACTATTCAGTGGAAAACATGTGTTGCCTTTCATTAAAAAAATGAGGCTCGGAGGAAAGAACCAAGAACCCAGATGGAGATGTGAAGAGCCAATTAGAATTATTCCCTGGTTTGAGGACCTCATGAGGAAACTCTATATCCATCTGACAGGATTTTGGAAATGTTATGGACCAGTGATTCATGTTTGGTTTTCATTTTCCCGTGTTCCTGTCCCACCACGGTATATTGGGTATGGGAGAGGGAGTGCAGATACATGGTCTCTTTAGTTTCAAAGTCTACAGAACAAGAGGACTTGTACATAATAAGTTCTACTTAAGGAACTACACCTAAGGAGCTTCATTCACATCTGGACTTGGCTTAGATAACAAGAACTGGATTTTAGACGCTGCTTTAATTCATGTAGGGAGAATTGCATGTAAGGAGAATGAAAAACTTCAAGAGTTAGAAAATAAAGTATAAGCTGCATCTAAAATGGCTTCCTACATACCTTGCCTTTAAATTTCTGTACAACAGAACTGTGAGATGATAATGTTTATATACTATTATTAGAAATGTCAATATAAAAGTTTATGATCAGACTTACTTAGTTTAATATCATACTTATATAAAATAGAAATTTCTGTATCCAGAAATTAACTGTTTCTCACAAAATAGAAAAAGCAGGTAACATCAAACAATCTACTGGATGGAAAGAGGACTGTAAATCATCCTTAGAATATTTACTTTTCAATCATATGTTGTTCTGTTTCAAATATATATTATCATCAATAATATTAAAAACTGTTTAGGACTTAGAACTGATAAATGAATTCAGTAAGATTGCAGGATACAAAATCAAGATACAGAAATCTTGTCTATATGTTACATGTCTATATATTAACAATGAAGTAGCAGAAAGGGAAATTAAGAAAAGAATCTCAATTACAGTTGCACCAAAAATAATAAAATACTTAGGAATAAACTTAACCAAGGAGGTGAAAGACCTGTACATTGAAAACTATAAAACACTGGTGAAAGAAATTGAAGATGTCACAAACAAATGGAAAGATATTCCATGCTCATGAATTGAGAAAACAAATATTGTTAAAATGTTCATACTGCCCAAATCAATCCACAGATTTAATGCGATCTTTATCACAGTACCAACAGCATCTTTTATAGAAATAGAACACTTAATCCCAAAATTTGTATGGAACCACAAGAGACCCTGAACAGCTAAAGCATTTGAAAAGAAGAATATAACTGGAGGTATCATAACCCCAGATTTCAAGATATGCTACAAAGCAGTATAGTACTGGCACAAAAATAGACACATAGAATACAGAGCCCAGAAAAAAATCCACAATTATATGGTCAGTTACCCTATGATAAAGGAGGCAGGACTGTGTCTTTCATGAATAAATACATAAAATCTTTTTTTTTTTTTTTTAAAGGGACGTCTGGGTAGCTCAGTAGTTGAGCATCTGCCTTTGGGTCAGGGCATGATCCCAGGATCCTGGGATTGAGTCCCACATAATAAGTGGGCTTCCCACAGGGAGCCTGCTTCTCCCTCTGCCCATGTCTCTGCCTCTCTCTCTGTGCATCTCATGAATAAATAAATATTTATTTTTTAAAAAAGGAGGCAAGAATATGCAATAAGAAAAGGACAGTCTCTTCAACAAATGATGTTGACAAAACTATATGGCTACATGTGAAAGAATGAAACTTTCTTATGCAATACACAAAAATAGACTGAAAGTGGAATAAAGACTGGGTGCCTGGGTATCTCAGTCCATTAAGTGTCTGACTCTTGTTTTTGGCTCAAGTCGCGACCTCAGGTCATGATCTCAGGGTGGTGCAATCAAGCCTCAGGTTGGGCTCCATACTCAGTGCAGAGTTGCTTGAGATTCTCTCTCTTTCTCCTTCTTGCTCTGCTCCTCCCCTAGTTCATGCATTCTCTCTCTCTCTCTCAAATAAATAAATAAAATCTTTAAAAAAGGGATTAAAGACCTAAACATGAAACCTGAAACCATAAAAATTTTAGAAGAGAGTGATCTTGGCCATAGCAACATTTTTTTTCTAGATATGTCTCCTAAAGCAAGGGAATCAAAAATAAACTACTGAGACTACATCAAAATTAAAAGCTTTTCCACAAAACCATCAACAAAACAAAAACACAGCTCACAAAATGGGAGAAGACATTTGCAAGTGACATATCCAATAAAAGGTTAGTATCCAAAATACGCAAAGAACTTACACAATCAACTCCAGAAACTCCTAAATAATCCAATTTTAAAATGGGCATAATACATGAATATGAAAGAAGACATATAGTTGGCCAATAGACACATGAAAAGATATTCAACAGAACTAATCATCACCTCACATCACGTCACACTTATCAGAATGGCTGAAATAAAAAATACAAGAAACAAGTATTGGCGAAGATGTGGAGAAAAAAAAAAACCTTCTGCACTGTTGGTGGGAATGCAAAGTGGTGCCAGCCACTGTGGAAAACAGTATGGGGGTTCTTCAAAATATTAAAAATAGAATTAGCATAAGATCCAGTAATTCCACTACTGGTATTTTCCCAGAGAATATGAAAACACCAATTTGAAAAGATATGCATTTCTCTGTTTATTGCTGTGTTTATTATTTACAAGAATCAAATTATGGAAGCAATCCAAGTGTCCATTGATACATGCGTGGATAAAGAGGGTTTATACACACATACACGCAATGGACTATTACTCATATTTGATATATATTACCCTGCCACAAAAAAAAAAGAAATCTTGCAATTTGCAACAACATGGGTTGATCTAGAAGATATAATGTTAAGTGAGATAAGTCAGTCAGAGAAAGACAAATACCATACGATACGATATGAGGAATTAAGGAGAAAGAAGAAAGAAGAAAAGAAAGAAAGAAAGAAGAAAGAAAGAAAGAAAGAAAGAAAGAAAGAAAGAAAGAAAAGAAAGAAGGAAGGAAGGAAGGAAGGAAGGAAAGAAAGAAAGAAAGAAAGAAAGAAAGAAAGAAAGAAAGAAAGAAAGAAAGATCACAAAACAGACTCTTAACTATACAGAACAAACTGATTATCAGAAAGGAGGTGGGTGGAGGAATGGGTGAAATAGCTGAAGGAGGTTGAGAGTATGCCTATCACGTAGGACATTGTTGAATCACTATATTATACACCTGAAACTAATATAACCCCTTATGTTAATTATACTGAAATTAAAATAAACTGTTTAGTGATATCTATCTAAATGGAACATATGCATAACATAAATATGCTCTAGAAATTTCATTCCAAAGTATATAATTAGCGGAGAAGTATACATATGTTCCCACCAACATATGGACAAGAATACACATACTGGAAAAAATGCACACCCGGTGGTCAAATTAATAAACAGATTGCAGCGGATTCATGCAGAGGAATACTCTAGAGCATGGGAATTCACAGACTACAACTATACATAATAATATATTGAATAAAAGAAATCAGATGGAAAAAACTATATTCTATATAATTCTTTTTATATGGAATTTTAAAATAGGCAGGGGAAATGTAGTGTTATTGATGTCAGGATAATAGTAATCCTGGGAGTAGAGGCGCTAATGATTGTATCGTAGAAGAGGGGCTTCTTCGGCTTTTGATACATATGCTGAATACATGAATATATTAACTTTATGAAAAGGCAAACATATAGGTATGTTCACTTCGCCAATGGCAAACTCACAATTCTTGCCTTTTATAAATGTAAAATACACTTCAGTAAATTTATGTCAGAAAAACTAAAATGATTTTAATGGTAAAACATTATAAATAATAATCCAGTTTATATTTAAAATACAACCTAGGAGAAAGAACAGGTTTTGTTTTTAGAATTATCCCTAGGAATAGCTATCTCATGAATAAAGTGAAATATTGTGTAATTTATAAATGACAATGTTAAGATATGGTTAGCACTAGCAAATTTACTGTGTTTTCTTAGAAAACCTACAGTATTTTACATTTGAAACAAGATGTTCAGCGATTGTGTTATTTACGACTTTTTAAGTTGCAATGCCTTGAGCAAAAAGAGACTTTATTGCCTCATAGGGTTGGGTAAGAAGAATGATCCTTGGGTTAGCTCACAGAATCCAAAGGAATGCTAAAAGAATCAGCACCTTTCTCCCCTTACCTCTCCCTTTATTCAGCTCTCATCCCTTCTTGGTTTTGCTTGGCTTTATTTTGCAGATCAACTTCCTCTGTGGAGCGGAGGAGACAGCTTCTCACAGTTCAAACTCTTGTTCTTTCTATTTAACTAGAAATGGTGTTTCTCTGTGACCGAATTTCTTTATAAAATGAGGGTAATGGTAACTAGCTCATCAGGTCCTTGTGAATACTGGATGGGTTAGGCAAGTATTCAGAGGGGTCCCTGCACGAAGTAAAACTTGCGTGGGCTATCCGGCCTAGACTTTTCCCTTCAACCTGAACTCCCTTATCTGACTGCCTACTGGAGATCTCCATTTAATGTCTAGTAACCACCTCAAACTTAACATTTCTAAAACTGAGTTCCTGGTGTGTTCTCCAAACCTGCTTTCCTCATGATTTTCCTAGATCGGTATATTCAGTTCTTCTAGTTGTTCAGGCCAAAAGTCATCCTTGAGTACTGTTTTTTTCTCATATCCCACTTCGAATTTGTCAGCAAATTCTGTTAGTTCTATCAACACTGTCTAATAGCATTTTCTCAGAGAGGCTTCTGTGTAGATTACTCCAATAGCAAAATCAGTCCACTTATTTCTAGACATAATTCATGTATAGAACCCCAAGATTAACAAATGTTATTTTGTTTTTTTTCCTAACATACTATGTACTATGTTCTAATGTTAAACTGTTTAAAATTTAATAAGATAATGTGAAACCAGCTCTCCCTTTTATTTTCAATTAAAAAAAAAACTGAAAAACCCTATTGAATGTTTAGTTAACATTCCTTCAAAGTAAATTCTGTTATGTTTATTATGAAAAATGTAAGTTCCAATGACTATTATTTTCTCAATTTGTTAAAATTATTTTTAAATATAAGAACATATTATAATACATTATAAAGTACTGTTACTAAGGTTCAATAAAACTAATGAGTTTTTCTAAATATTAGACTTCACTGTTGGCAATATTTCTTAGTTATAAATAAATCGCTATTCAAATCTTGAAATGATTGTAAGATAACTGAACGAAATTCTTAAAACCCACAGCTCCTAAACTGTGTTTGAGGCACCCTGGAGTGTCATAGTGAAGTCATGGAGGTGACATGGAATATTTTGTTGAATGTAGAAACACTCAACATCTCTTGGACCCATCTGAGCTACTAGATCAAGGTAGTTCACAGTTTCAATGTTAGATCATGTACATTGCTCTCAGTGATGTTATATACTTATGAATCTGGGTTTTCTTTTCTTTTTTTTTTTTTTTTAAGTCAAATACTATTAGAAAATCAGAACAAGAATTGAGGTGGCAAAATCAATGATATTTCAATGATTGAGAAGTTTTGTGGTACCCAACTGGGCCCATTCAACCTGTTAATAAGTAGTTGTAATTTTGAAGAATGAAATAAAATATTGTTTTTAAATTTATATCTTGCGGGGACATTTGGTAGCTCAGTGGTTGAGTGTCTGCCTTCAGCTCAGGGTGTGATCCCGAGGGCCAGGATGGAGTCTCACATTGGGCTCCTTGCAGGGAGCCTGTTTTTCCCTCTGCCTGTGTCTTTGCCTCTCCGTCTCCCACGAATAAATAAAATCTTTAAAAAAGTTTATATGTTGTGTTTTTGTATATGACTATAAAAGTTTTGGATTTTTTTTTTTTTGAGAGGAAGTAGTATTTATGATGGCATGAATAGGCAGGGGCAGTGCCAAGATTCTCATGAGTTCAGAGCTGGCCATTCATCCAGTGGGCCATAATTAGGGATATATTTGACCCTACAGCCATCTGAGATGAACAGCTTTTCAGTCGCCACATCTTCAAATTCATGGGCATTGAACTTGGTAAAGCCCCATTTCTTGGAAATGTGGATCTTCTGATGGTCAAGGAACTTGGACTTGGCCCTGCGTAGGGCCTCGATCACATGCACCTTGTTCTGCACTTGATAGAGATGGGTATGACGATTAGGCCAATGTGGACCCTGGCTACTGTGCCCTGGGGCTTTCCAAAGGCACCCTGCCTACGTGTCTGGATCCTGTCAGCTCCAGCACAGCACAACACCCTATTGCTATGGATGCCGTGGAAGGGGTAGAGACGCACTCTGTTGTGAAAAGCATCTTTGCCACAGCTTTTCACTATGGACTTGTTGGCACAAATAAGGTCAGCCTCCAGGGCTTCAGAGAAGAGCTGCTTCTATTCATCTGAGGCCATGTGGCCAAAGTGGGAACTCATCCACTTTTGCCTTCTTCCACCCTAGGTCAAAGATGCAGATCTTGGTATAAGGGACCCCTCTACAGAAGCAAGACTTTGGATAGGGCTTGTTCTTACAGTTTAACACAGGGTGGAGGGTGGCCGATGATGACACAAAGACCTTCAGTGGTCTTTGGACGCCAAAGGAAAAGAGTCTAAATTTTTGGAATATTATAGCTTACTGTCTTGTGTAGACCCAGCTACTTAATAAGTAAAACTTTTGAGGATTTCTTTTGGTCTTGAAACACCGTGAAAAATTTCTGTTACTGCTAACAGAGAACTGGTGAAGCCAGGTTATTTGTTTTCCATGTTTTCTTTTGTTATTTGCTGAAATTCAAGGGTTTTTTTTTTTCCATATTTTTCCCAGTTTTATTGAGAAATAATTGACATATTGCTGTGTAAGTTTAAGGTATACAGCATAATGGTTTGAATTACATATGTTGCAAAATGATTACCATAATAAGTTTCATTGGCATTTATCATCTCATACAGACATAATGAAAAGAAAAGAAAAAAGGAAATAAATTGTCCTCGTGGTGAGAACGTTTAAGATCTCTCCCTTAACGATTTTCACATGTATCATACAGCAGGGTAAACTATAGTCATCATGTCATACATTACATCCCTAGCACTCATTTATCTTTAAATGGAAGTTTGTACCTTGTGATCACTTTTCTCAAGTTTTAATTTTTATAACTCTAGAGAACATTATTTATAGAAAAATGATCTGAAGAAGCTCTTGATGCTATAAAAATTATTTATGAAAATGAATTTGTGGTCATGGTCTTAGCCACTTTCGATTTATTTATTACCAACAGAACTTGGAAGCAATATTCAGTTTGAATTTGTAACGATAGATTATCAAAAATAGTGAGTTTTCAGTTTCAGAAAAAGCTTTGAAACATAGTTTTGAAACTCTTTGGATTTGACAAGACCCAAATGAATTCTGCCAAGGCACTCTTTTTCCTAATTTTTTAGGTTCTTGTGTATTTGCAGAGAAATCTAATCCTTATGTTACTGATTCATTTACACTTAACTCATCAAAATGTTTGGTGAATCCATTTGATATCCAAAGAGCTTTATGAGAAGTTACATTTGGAAATTCTGACATTTTATAAATAATTCTTGAACTTCATTTCTTTAAACCAGAAAGCCCTTTAAAAAAACACACACACACACTTTTTTTTTTTTTTTTTTTTAGAACTAGATCCTCAAAGTTGACTTTAATTTGGTACACTTCTGAATCCAAATAGGAGTAAACTTAGGGAAACATTTTTGAGTATTTCACTGTAGTGGATTTGGGTTTTCCCTAGTGGAATATTATTTCAATAATTAAAAATCTGAGTAATAGTGAAATATTTCATGTGTGTTGTCTTTTAATGGAAATGCTCTCACTCTGAGGATGAAAAATTGCATTTAAGTCATTTTGAAAACTCTCTTAGTGGACAAATTTAACATAATAAGCCATAATGGCTAATTGGTTATCTTATTTTTCATTGGCAAAAACTTCAAAACCAACAAAATAGACTGTGTCATAGTATTTTAAGTGTGATAAATGTTGTCTATGACCTCAAGAATGTGTCCTAAAGCAAGCAACGGTTAACATGTTAAAAAACAAAAACTTTTAAAAATGCATTAGATCATGTCTGCAAAAGAGAAATGTTTGTTAATAACACTGTGTTATTTGGCCTAACTTTTTAATGTCCTAAACATAAGGCATTAATGAAACAAGATTACGCTCTAAGCAAATACTAAATGTGAGTAATCTTATTTCTATTCAGCAATCAAGTTATTAAAACACAATGTGTGGTTCCCTTAGATACACAAAACAATGTAGTATCATCAGGACATTTATTAGGTTAAACCATGTGAGGTTGCCATTTTTACATTAAAAACTGGTCAAATACAGGCAATTTCACATGGCTGAGCCTGTATCTGGTCATAAACAAATCAGTATGGAAAGTATTGTTTCTAGAATTTCTCTATGAGGAGGATCGAATTTACATATTTTAGAGACTTTGTTTATATTATTATATTTTTCTAATCCAAATGTTTTCTTAATCTGGAAATGGACTTCAATTTTGGTAGTTCTTCAAGTATGTCAGTCAATGCAGCCAGGTTCCATGAACCCCTAAATCTCAGTGCGTTAAAAAATAATAAAGTTAACTTTCATTCATGTTCTCTGTCTGCCCTGTGTCTATTGCCTTCACTCCAGGATCCATGCTGATGGGATTCTGATAGTCATGGAAGCAGAGAGAAAAGCGGACATGATGGAGACAGGCTGGCTCATAAAGCTTCTATCGGAAAGTCAGACAGTTCACTCCTGCTCACATTTCACTGGCCGAAACAAGTTAAATGACAACATCTATAGAAGTAAAGAAGCACAATGCTGCCAGGTGCCCCAGGAATGAGAGAACAGAATATTGGTAAACAGTTTCAATGACTCCAATATGGACACTTTAAATTAGAATTCTCATATATGAACGATCTACCTCAGAATTCGAACTTTTAGTAAGGCCTACTGTTACTCCAAGTACAACTAATGAAGGATCTGTAAATATTAATAAAAAATGAACGCTGGAGACACTAAACTTTATTATTCATATAATTTAGCAAAGACAGTAAAAAGTACTGTGTAGGATGGGGGAAAGAATATTTGTGCCATTATCTTTTTTGGAAGATCTCTCTTGTCTGGGTTTAAATTAGATTAGCACTTACTGAAGTAGGACTGAGTCATATAAACCAATGGATATGATCTGAACCAGAGATGATGATTCTCTAGAGAGCCAAATAGACTGTTGACTGTGACTTGCCGTGTGTCTACCTCAGTCAACAGGCTAACGTTGATTCAACTGAGACCAAAGGGGAAATAATAATCAAGCTCATTATTTGATTTTTAACTCTTGAGGGTTTATTGTATGTTTATGGAGACACATTCTCATGCACATTTGCCTTTCCCTTCTTTTTTCTTTCTTCTTCTTTTTTTCCCTTCTGTCACTGTATGATCTCAGGATAGCATGCTGCATAGCCAAGGCCTGAAATAACAGACACCATCACAAAATTTCCCATTTTGTTTTGTAAGGAGGCAAGTTGTATATGCAAGATGGTAAAACAATTCCCATGCTAATAGGAGCAAATCACTTAAAGAAATAATTTTCTTAAAAAAAAAAGAATTTTCTTGTGTATGAGACAAAATAATTTCACAAAAATATATAAATAATAAAAAGAAAAGTTAATTAGCACAAATTGGACAGTGTTTCAGAAGTAAAGATTCAAACAAAAGACATTTAAGGGTAGAACATTAAGTGTCTTTATGTTAACCAGTTAACCAACTTCAATAATTTTGAAGTAACTATTAATGACATACTTAAGAATCTTGTAAGCATCAATATTGTGTCTACTTATAAGCACCAACCTTCTAGCTTTTTAAGTATATTGCTTCCAAACTCATTTTCGTTTCTCGATTCAGAATGTTAGATCAAACGCAGTGGTAGTATCACTAACTGCTCCCAGTGTAGTTATAAAAGGACCAAAGGGTTAAACCCATGATAAACTCAAGGCACTGCAGGTCATTTCCTCTAGCATATAGCTTCTCTTTGCTTGATTTAAAAGACATCTGATATTGCTATAGGGCGGAAAGTTGACTCATTAGAAAGGAATGTGAATGTCTTACTTAGAG
This sequence comes from Vulpes lagopus, assembly GCF_018345385.1. Taxonomy (NCBI): domain Eukaryota; kingdom Metazoa; phylum Chordata; class Mammalia; order Carnivora; family Canidae; genus Vulpes; species Vulpes lagopus. Next base: position 10,516,809 of record NC_054846.1, on the reverse strand, counting down.
ACCTCCTTGCTGCCATGACAGATTACGTTAGTCCAGCAAGCAACAGGGAAAACATAGCTTTAGTGAACCTGTATGTGAATGATCTAACTGGTTTTATTCATTCTGTTCTGACCACTTTCAGTTTTCTTTTTAAATGTAGCTCCTCTGTATTCTAGGAAGAGGAAACATTATGGCAACATCATACAACATTAAGGAAACATTATGGCAACATCATACAACATTATAATTTAAAATATTATAGTAAATACATTGTTAATGTAAATAAAATGTCATATTATAATAAAAAGAGCCAATGTTGTTTTTCATAGAAGCACTTTTTTTAATTAACCATCATTTATTGATGGCTGGTGTTTGACATTTTGCAATAAAAGTTTTAATCATTTTTAAACACCATGCTATTCTCCATGATTGAGTTTCTTCCTACTGGATAGGCCCAGAAATACTTTTATATTCTCTATTTCCTTTTAACTTTTTTCTTGGCATCTACTTTTGCATCATCCTGTTCTCCACATGGTAAGTCCTTGCCTATGAGGCAGGGCTCAAATATTCTGATATTATCTTTTCTAGATCCTCCACATAATATATATCCTTATCCACACTGTTTTATTGAGTTCACTCTTGGATTTGTGGCTACCATGGCGTGACTGTCTGGAGATACTGTTTCACTTCAAAGCCCTAAATCAACCTCATTCTCATCTGATGCCTCCAAGATCCAATGTTCACACTCCCACCAAGCAAGAGATCAAACAAATGATTTTACCATTTTCTTTCTTTCTTTCTTTCTTTCTTTCTTTCTTTCTTTCTTTCTTTCTTTCTTTCTTTCTTTCTTCTTTCTTTCTTTCTTTCTTCCTTTTCTTCTTTCTTTCTTTCTTTTCTTTCTTTCTTTCTTTCTTTCTTTTTTTTCTTTCTTTCTCTTTCTTTCTTTCATCCTTTCTTCTTTTTTTCTTTTTTTTCACACTGACATTCCTTTAAATGTTTTTAATAAGCCTAAAGTGCCAACAGCATCTTGGCCAACTATTCCACATTTATCTGTGGAATTACCTGTAATTCCATCTATTATTCAGCAAACTTCCAAAAAGTTATTATTTTTTCTTTTCTTTCTTTTCTTTTCTTTTCTTTTCTTTTCTTTTCTTTTCTTTTCTTTTCTTTCTTTTCTTTTCTTTTTTTAAGATTTTATTTATTTATTTGACAGAGATTGAGAGAAAGAGATCACAGGCATGGGAAAGGCAGAGGTAAATGGAAAAGCAGGCTCCCCGCTGAGCAGGGAGCTGGATGCAGGGCTCCATCTAAGGATTCTGAGATCATGACCTGAGCTGAAAGCAGAAGCACAACTGACTGAGCCCCTCAGGTGCCCCTGAAACGTTATTTTTTTCATATTTTATACTTTATGGTTTCTAAACATTGCTTAACTAAATTAAAAGTTTAATTTAGTAAGCTATTTGAAAAGAAATGATCAATCTAATATTTGAAAATTCTTTTCTATAGGTCTTTATCAAGTAGACAAATATTTCATATTTCTGTGGATTCATGGTTTATTCCTTACAAGTACTTTTCTTTTACTGTAAGTATATTTTAATATTAAGAAAAAATGTTTATTATTAGATAAGATGAAAAAAAAATTTAGATTTCACGCACTTGTTTTGGTTTCTACTTTTCAATACACATTTACCCTCTTTAACATAGAGCTTTCTCCTTTAAGGAAAAGTTTTGGTGTGATTTAATGTTGTCTGTTAATTCCTTATGTTCAATGCTTGATAGGAAGAGACTTAAGGACCCCAATCCACAGAATACCATGGAGCCATCTCTCTTGCATAAGAATACCTGGAAACATCCTGAGATTTTTTTTTTTGTACTTTTCTCAATAACCTGTAACCCCCAAATCTCTGCCTACACTATAGACAGTGATTCTTCACAACAGAGGTAAGTTTATTATTTTCATGGACTTCAGCAGAGTGATATATACAGCTCATAGTAGAAGAAACTCTAATTCTAGGGATAAATTTAATTGGAACCAAGATAGGCAATGTGTTTCTAAAAGAAGTTTCATTTAAAAGATGAAATTGAGTTAGAGAAATAAATATTTATAAAACACTATGGTTCAGGGATCCCTGGGTGGCGCAGCGGTTTAGCACCTGCCTTTGGCCCAGGGCGCGATCCTAGAGACCCGGGATCGAATCCCACGTCGGGCTCCCGGTGCATGGAGCCTGCTTCTCCCTCTGCCTATGTCTCTGCCTCTCTCTCTCTCTGTGACTATCAAAAATAAATAAAAATTAAAAAAAAAACATTATGGTTCAGACTTTCTAACAGATGTAAATATATTTTTATTTTTAATTAATTAATTAATTTTATTTATTTATTTATTTATTTTTTACCTTCCAGTTTTACAGGATGTCTTTTCTTGGGTTTAATTCAGTATCTTAAATAAATGTATGCTGACTTTAAGCAGTAAGTCACAAAGCTGTTTGCCAGTACTATTTTCAGATTGCATTTGAACTCCTTCCATCTTTATGTTAAACTTCATTCCAATACACAGGCAAGACAAGATCGATATAAAATTTAAGAAGAAACAAAGAAGGTTCTGTCCATAGTTACAAATGATATTGTTGCAAAACCACTCCCCTGGCACTGAGTGACAAGTGCTACCCAAATAAGGAGTTGTGAACACCAATGAGCATCATTTAGACAGCAATCCTGGGAACTAGAGCAGCACTTCAGATGCTCAAACATTCCTTAAGGGAAGATAATTGATAGTAAGTCACATACAAGCAATTTACTACTAAAAGAAAATAAAATAGTTTGAGAATCTTTTATATCTCTTTCCTTTGGAAGCAGAAAATATTTTATTCACTTAACAATAGGAGGAATTGTAATAAGAATAAAAAATGGAAGAGGAGATAACATGGCAACCCACAAGATGAGATTAGCAGTTTGGTGTCTAATTAACTATATGAATGAAAAACCAAGCTTTACATTGTTGAAATTGACTTGGTTGACTCTCCTACCAATAACAACCACAAAGTCAGTTGTTAACAAAAAACAGTAAGTAAAGATGGTGTTATTCAGACATTGAGGTTTAGAAGACTTAGGCTTGAGTAGTATAATGCTCTGACAACTTCCCACATATTAATGGAACTTAAATTCATGATCATTTTAGACTATCGCAGATTGAGTGATATGGACCAGATTGTGCACCCCACAATTCATATTTTGAAAGCCCTAAGCCCCATTGTGAGTATATTTGGAGATAGGACCCATGGGAGGTAATTAGGGTTAAATGAGGTCATCAAGGTAAGAGTCTAATTTGATAGGATTAATGTCCTTATCAGAAGAGACACCAAAGCTCCCTCTTTTTCTATTGTCCACATGAAGACACAGCAAAAAGGAGACCACCTGCAAGCCAAGACAGAGCTCTCACCAACAATCAAATTAGCTGGCACCTTGATCTTGGACTTCCCAGCCTCAAAAGATGTGAGAAATAAATATCTGTTGCTTAAGCCAGCCAGTCAGTCTATGCTATTTCATGATGGCAGCCTGAGCAGATTAAAGCATTGGAACTAGAGCATTCAATGGAATGTTGAGGACAAAATAATTTGTAAGAATTGATGATCAAGATTTTATTCCTTTCCTTACTGCACAGTAATACATGCTGTTAACTCTTGTTCTTACTGGAAGGGTATGGACTATCATCATTGTTTCTTCAACAGTTCTAAAGATAACTAAGTGAATAGGTTTTGAAAATTTCAGGTTTCAAGGTAAACACAAACCTTAACATGCAATGCTTTTCTTATTTCACAGCCTTTAAACTTATTCAATTTGTTTATATTTAGAAGAAAAACTGCCACTAAATTCTGAGTCTGAACCATCAGGGTAGGACTTGCCACCTTGCCATTTTTTTGTTGACCAGTTTTATTAATATATTGGGATTGCAAGAGTAAATTAACTTCTTTTCCATGAAGTTAGTCATGGCCCATGTTGGCAGATGTACAATAGGAACTTTTTATGAGGGCGTAGGTCAGATAAGTACCAGAAAGCAATTCAATATGCAAGAATTTCTTTTTCAATTGTAGATATATTCTATTTATCATGCACTATTAGATGCACTATTAGCAGTAAGTTCCTCAAAGAAATAGAAAGAACAACATTGCTGACAAGTGTTGTTGGGTTAAAAGTCCATTAATGAGCATCTCTTACAAAATAGCTTCTTTCAACTTGATCAACTATGTCTCTTATGATTTAAACATAGTCCTTTAAAAAAAATAAAAAAAATAAAAAAATAAATAAACATAGTCCTTTAAATCTTAAAATAAAAACTGAGAGGTATAGTATAAATCATTGCAATGCAAGTTCCCTTAAATTGCATACGATTGGTTACAAAAAATACATAATTATTCCCTCCGCATTAGAGAATTTTAGAGTTCCTTTCACTTTCCTTTTATATTCTATTTCTTCCTTTGACAGGTGTACAGTTAGGCAACGACATATGAATTATCCTGTGTGGACAAAGAATTCTTCTAGGCAAGAAAGAGAGATAAAGACGAAGATGATGTTATAGACTAGAACTGTGATTTAGAAAAAGAGAAAAAGAAGTGTTTTCATTTCGCTGTAATTTGACCTCACGCATTCTGTCTTTGGTATGTGTGGAACCGCACCATCTATGAATTCTATTTACCTGGCACTGAGATAAGCACTTTGCACGAATTCTTTTCTTATTTTTCACAGATTTTGTTAGGTTGATAGTAGTATTGCCACGATATTAAAGATACGGAACTGAGACTCAGAATTAGTTACGTAACTTTTTCTCAGTAACACTGCTGAATAATGGTGGTGGCACAGTTAAATGTGAAGTCTGTCCAGGAGAAATGCCAGTGTTAACTTGCTTCTTTTATATGGACTCTGCATAGAAATTGGCCTCTTTACCAATATCAGCCTAATATTAGCAAACTTTCTGTGACCAGATAGGCAGGTCTTTGGAGAGGTGACAAAATACACACGTGGGAAAACACACTGGAAATCAAATTAACAGAAAGTGAAAACAAATTTATCTTCTCATTTATGCTGCCATTTGCATTTCAATGATTTCTAGTATTCTTTTCCACAGATGCTGACAGCACCGGCAGACAACTGAGATAGGGGAGCAGACCTACCAACTTGGGTAGGAACTGATTCGGCTCTGGGTGATAGATGCCTGAAAATCTGGTAGGCAAGTTGTCAGCAGGGCTCTGACATAAAGGAGTCGACTTCCCGGTAGATGGCAGCAGAAGCAAAACACGTGCAGTCTGGATGCAGAATCTGGGTCATTGGGCAAAATCAGAATCAGAAAAATTCATGGGCGAGTAGCAGATCCAAAAGCAAAAGAGCATGAGATTCAGGACATTAGTCTCCAGATAATGTGACTGTTATTAGTAGAAGAGGGAACAAGATCTAAGAGGAAAATGGGGTGCTAAGTGTTTACCAGCACAGACTGTGTTGACCCAATGAAGGCAGAAAAAGGGATTCAGGTTTGGGGATCTCCGTAGTTACCAAAGCCTGACCTGTGGAGGCTGATAAGCAGCACATGTGACTAGAAACAAGGCCAAAGAATAAAAAATGATAGGGATGCCTGGGTGGCTCAGTGGTAGATCCAGGGTCATGGGATCAAGTTCCACATCAGGGTCCCTGCAGGGAAGCTGATAAATAATATTATAAATAAGTAAAATTTTAAAAAATAATAAAAAATTAGAGCTGAATAAGCCTAGCCATAGCAGAAACCAAGTGGTAACTGGATACCAAAATGAGCCTTTTATCATCGAGCAAAATCCATGGATTTCTTTAATTTTCCTGTTGATTCATTGCCATTTCCTCTCACTACTCTAATCAAGAGTATTTTTACATGGAGACCATAACTAAAAATTGGAGCTTTTCTTCAGTTCCTCTCTACTTGTATAGCTCAATACTGTTCCTTCCATCGTTCATCCTTTTTTCCTTCCTTTGCTTTGAATCCCTCTATTACCACTCTTCTCCCTTTGTAGCAGGCTCTTAGGAAGTTTGTCATCTTGCATGACAGCATCACTTCTCATGGCAGCAGGAATTTTGGGCAGTGGCTGGACGGCCTGGGAGGTCTCACCATAGCTGTCAGTTGGTGAAAAAAGATAGATGCGGTCCACTCTTCTTTGGTCTATTACCATGTTCTGATTCCAGGGTAATGGAATGGGGGTGTAGCTGTTACTCAGTGATGACTTTTTTTAGTAAATGTCAGGATTCTTAGAGCATCAGGAGATGAATCATTAACCTACATTATATCTCAAAGAACAAAAAATTACCTATGTGTTGAGGAAGTTCCCAGCAAGATTCAACTCTATCTCCCTGTAATTTGCTATTTTGGGTGTTGGGTAGAAAAGCTTAAAGACAAGGAAGAAACAAGAAAGAAAAACATTCCTTTCTCCATTGATTCAATATTTTTCTGTTTCCATTTTAAATATTCTGTTAACTACTTCAGAATGAATAATCAATGATTGAGAAATCAAATGATACTGATCCAATCATAGTAAGGCATATGCAAAGTGTATTGCAGTGTGTAAAGCCGTACACTGCTGATGTATACATTTACAACCATGACAGTGAATTTTATCAATATCAATGATATTGAGGAAGTCCAGGCCCTTGAATTCCACATTTTCTTTAGGATTAGCATATTTTTTAAGGAGCTCCAAATTTTCATATCGCATCCTCAGCATAGATATTACATTTCAAATGTAGTAACTTTGATGCTTTCAAACAGTTTTTAAATATTTAGCTATAAATATATGAGTAAACCTAAATATAATAACTCATTTGAGAAATTAATGACAAACATGTATCTGTCCTCTTCAATCAAATTCAGTCTTTAATTTCTTATTAACTGTTTCCTCTCCTGAAACAGTAGAGTACCCAGAACCTTGAATTCTACAGTTTAATATTTACAAAAATTTGTTTTTCATTGATATGTACACAGTCTGGTTGAGGTGACCAATTTTAAGTCTAATAAATATAGTAAAGTTTCTCATACATTACAACAGGGATCAACAAACTTTTTCTGTAAAGAACCAAATAGTAAATATTTCAGCTTTAGGGGACATATGACTTCTTTTATTACTGCGTAGCTCTTCCATTGTAGCAGAAAAGCAGCCCTTGACAATAAGCAAAAGCATGAGTGTGCATGTTCCAAAAAATCTTTATTTACCAATTAAGTAGCAGGATGGGACTGGTCCACAGAGTGTAGTTTCTGACCTCTGCTTTGACCTTAAATCATTTCCCCAAACTTTGTAGGAAGTTGATATATAACTTATATTATTATATGGAATAGTTGTGCATGTATGTACTCATGACATCTTACCAAGATCATGTAGGTATTTGTGGGCATCTGACCCATTTTTCTCTTCTGGTTTTATCAATAATAATATTTGGTCTGATGGCATTGTTAAATAAGAAGAACACAAAACAAAGCAAAACTATCTGCAATAACCATTTTCTCCTTCATACTATTCTCTCTAAAAAGTCTTACAGAAAATCAATGCCATTTGTAGAATTATGAAGTGTTAGATGAGAAGAGACTTTAGTGATCATTTAGTTGAAGTTCCTATTTTGCAGATGAGGATACTGGCATAAAGTAATCAAGTGATTGTTCAGATCAATATAGATAGGGAAAACAAGACGAGCAAACCCAATTCCAGAGTTAAGTCCAGCCTTCTAACCCTTCGGTATAGTGATCTCACAGAATCCAAGAACATTTTTAACATCATAATCACTTGGTAAATAGGAGTATAGAAGGAGCAGCCTAACATTCTGGCTATTACCAAGATTCAAAGAGTATTGGTTTAATTTCTCTGTCATGCTGTCGTGCTGAAATTGATTCAAAATAAACTTGTATCTCCCTCGACTTTGTCAATACTACTAATTCTAAGGTGTTATAGATTTTGTAAAGGATACACACCATGTTTATTCCATCTTAGCAATGGAAGCTGCACACTTACCTTTTAAAAAGTATACTTTTAACAATAAAATCTGTAACTCATTTCTATAAATCTCTATGTGATGTCTTCATTGTTAATAACCACCACCTAGCTTTTATCTGCACCTAATCTTTTAGAAAAGTGAATGTCAATCTAGTTTTGATTGTAGGGTGTGTGTGTGTGTGTGTGTGTGTGTGTGTGTGTGTGTGGTGTTCCCCTGTGAGCTTATGGAGATGAGCAGAATGTTTGCGGAATGTGATCTCCATGAGGGTACCAGAAGCTGGATGTGAGGTTGCTAGGCAATTTCCCTATTGTTTTAAACAAACTGCACAGGGCTGGCAGCAGCTGTCAGAGTTCCTGGCTCTTAAAAATAACAGAGCTGAGGAACACAAAGAACAAAGGTCTTCCACAATAAATGGCAATAAATAACAGGAACTTTCTGTGCCAGTAAATGCAGGCACTTGGATGTTGAAGCAATTAATAGGGTTAACGAACACAAGAGGTCATTTGAATTCTATTTGTCGTCAAATACTTTTTTCCCCCTGGACACTTAAATTTAAATGGTAAGGCAATCTGAAAAGAGAATGGTAGACTGCAATTTTAATAAATTATTCTTTTAAATTCATCACTTTCTTGCCTGTTTATTTTAATTTTATTTATGCAGGATTTCACCTCAGAGGCCACAGTATAAACCTTACTCTAAATAAATTTTGAAGATTTTAAGTAGAAACAAATTCTACATTTTATGTTAAAAAACGAATTCATTCAACTGTGCTATCACTGTAAGACTCTCTCTTTTAACTCCTTTATATAAGCCACATCCATTCTTCAACCCTTTTCTCTTTATCATGGAGGTGGTGACACAATGCTATACATACAATGAAATTGAATAGAGCCATACACACATACACACACATGAGATCATTTATAACCATTGAAATCTGAATAACTTCTATAGGTTCTATTATTGTCAATTTCTTGGCTGTGACAGTGAACTATTGTTGTGTAAGAGACTGACATTGGCAGAGGCTGTGGTGCATGAAACGTGTCCATACGTAGCTTTGCAAATTCCTGTGAATCTAGAATTATTTCAAAATAAAAAAATTTCAAAACAAAACTGGTCCTTAGTTCCTAATATTTCAAAATTAGAATTTTTTTTTTCCTTAAACAATAGATCGTATGTTGGTTTACTTCCTATCACTGTGTGGATGATTCTTTCCTTCAGTTGATTTGTATTTGAGCACCCATTTCAAAATAATTTGGAAGATGGAACTCAGACTTTTCCGGTCAATTTTTTTAACATATTACTGGGCTTAAAGGTTAGTTGTACAATGATTTTTTAAAAAATCTATTAAAAAATAAATAAAATCTATTTATAGAATCTGAACTTTTGGAAAATCTGACATCGAGACTCATTCTGAATTGAATGATGGCTTAAGAAATGGTGCACTAAGAAACAAGTCTTTTCAAACCAACATTCTTTGTTTTTCCCAGCGAGTGTATGTATGTATGTGTGTGTATTATAACTTTTCATTTTGAGATAAATACAGATTTATTGGAAGCTGCAAAGATAGTATATAGGGGTTCCATATACCCTTCACTCAGCCCCCCTAATAATTACATCTTGTATGACTATAGGCAAAAACAAAACAAGGAATTCATATTGATACAGTGTGTGTGTAGACTTCTATGTTACTTTAACACACACACATATATAGATTCTTCTAACCACCACTTCAATCAAGATTAAGAATTATCCCATCACCACAAAGGAGTACTGGTGTTGAAATTTTATCAATTCACATGATGTGTAGAAAATTCATCTCCTTTTAAGTCCCTTAGTCTTCCATTCTTCATAATATAATTGTCTTAAACATTCCCTTACAGGTATTGATATCTGTATCAGATAGTGTTACATTTTGTGCTCTGTCAAATATAATTCAAAATACTCAAGAGGAGAAGGAAAATGTTTTTTATATTCACTTTTTTTCATTATTCCCTCTTCCTTCTCTTAAAATGTTTTAAAATGCTTTCTTTATTGTATTCTTTTCTTTCTGTTTAAAGAATTTCCTTTTTTTCCCCTTTCTTTTAAGTAAGGTCTATCAGGGACAAATTCTCTTAGTTTTCCTTCATCTGAGAATGTCTAATTTCCCTTCATTCCTGAAGGATATTTTTGCTAGATAGAAGATTCAGAACTGATAATTCCTTTCTGTTAGCATTTGAAAAATGTTGTGTCACTTCATTCTTGCCTCCATGGTTTTCTGATGAAAAACATACTGTTATTTGAATTTTTTTCCCCTCACATTCAAGGTATAGTTTCTCTTTTGCTGTCTTCAAATTTATTTCTTTTTCTTTACTTTTCAAAACTTTATTTGATGTGACTGCTTATTATTTCAAATTACATCTGTATTTACTTTTTTTTTTTAATTAATTTTTATTGGTGTTCAATTTACCAACATACAGAAAAACACCCAGTGCTCATCCCGTCAAGTGTCCACCTCAGTGCCCGTCACCCATTCCCCTCCAACACCCGCCCTCCTCCCCTTCCACCACCCCTAGTTCGTTTCCCCGAGTTAGGAGTCTTTATGTTCTGTCTCCCTTCCTGATATTTCCCAACATTTCTTCTCCCTTCCTTTATATTCCCTTTCACCATTATTCATATTCCCCAAATGAATGAGAACATACACTGTTTGTCCCTCTCCGATTGACTTATTTCACTCAGCATAATACCCTCCAGTTCCATCCACGTTGAAGCAAATGGTGGGTATTTGTCGTTTCTAATTGCTGAGTAATATTCCATTGTATACATAAACCACATCTTCTTTATCCATTCATCTTTCGATGGACACCGAGGCTCCTTCCACAGTTTGGCTATTGTGGCCATTGCTGATAGAAACATCGGGGTGCAGGTGTCCCGACGTTTCATTGCATCTGAATCTTTGGGGTAAATCCCAACAGTGCAATTGCTGGGTCGTAGGGCAGGTCTATTTTTAACTCTTTGAGGAACCTCCACACAGTTTTCCAGAGTGGCTGCACCAGTTCACATTCCCACCAACAGTGTAAGAGGGTTCCCTTTTCTCCGCATCCTCTCCAACATTTGTTGTTTCCTGCCTTGTTAATTTTCCCCATTCTCACTGGTGTGAGGTGGTATCTCATTGTGGTTTTGATTTGTATTTCCCTGATGGCAAGTGATGCAGAGCATTTTCTCATGTGCATGTTGGGCTCGACATTTAATAGTGAAGCTTGCAAATTCCAAAGATAAGGAGAAGATCCTTAAAGCAGCAAGAGAAAAAAAGTCCCTGACTTTTATGGGGAGGAATATTAGGGTAACAGCAGACCTCTCCACAGAGACCTGGCAGGCCAGAAAGGGCTGGCAGGATATATTCAGGGTCCTAAATGAAAAGAACATGCAACCAAGAATACTTTATCCCGCAAGGCTTTCATTCAAAATGGAAGGAGAGATAAAGAGCTTCCAAGACAGGCAGGAACTGAAAGAATTTGTAACCTCCAAACCAGCTCTGCAAGAAATTTTAAGGGGGACTCTTAAAATTCCCCTTTAAGAAGAAGTTCAGTGGAACAATCCACAAAAACAAGGACTGAATAGATATGATGACACTAAACTCATATATATCAATAGTAACTCTGAACGTGAACGGGCTTAATGACCCCATCAAAAGGCGCAGGGTTTCAGACTGGATAAAAAAGCAGGACCCATCTATTTGCTGTCTACAAGAGACTCATTTTAGACAGAAGGACACCTACAACCTGAAAATAAAAGGTTGGAGAACCATTTACCATTCAAATGGTCCTCAAAAGAAAGCAGGGGTTGCCATCCTTATATCAGATAAATTAAAATTTACCCCAAAGACTATAGTGAGAGATGAAGAGGGACACTATCTCATACTCAAAGGATCTATCCAACAAGAGGACTTAACAATCCTCAATATGTATTTACTTTTGAAATATTACCCATGGAATCTAAGCATAGAGCAAGAAAAGTCATTAAAACTTCTAAATTCCAAAAGCATATAGTATGTTATAAAAGTCAGATTTTACCCATTTTCCCCTATTTTTTATATTCCTAACTCCAAGCTTTCCAGATTTGCACACAGCTCTTAACACCTTCGTTCCAATTAGTTTCTGTTGTTGTTGTTGTTTAGTGATTTATCACTTAACATACAATACCCAGTGCCCATCATAATTGTTCCAATTAGTTTTTAGGCATTTAGAAATTTAAATAGTTAAATAGTTAAATACTAAACTATCATTTCTTTGTTACTAGTCACACCAATACATAATAGGCCTTCTCATATTTTATTTCATTACTTCAAAGCAATCAGCCATTAAGATCAGAAATTTGACTTCCCTTTTTTGTCCTCAGTGTGTCTTTCTACCACAATGAAGACAGTTAAGCCTGCAACATCGTTTTTTACAGGCAGGAGTGGTTTTTAAGTCTTACTTCCGCCTCCCAGAAATTAAATAGAATATTTAGGTTCTGAATCTGAGATTGTTTTCCTGCAATGTAAATCAGAAGAGGCAAACTTGGTTTTCAAGTTTTTTTGAATTACTCTGCTTGAATGTTTGAAGGATAATCTGAAAAGGTACGAGTAAACTATATTGTTTGAAAGGAAAGTACAAGTATGTGGTAAACAAAACATTTTTTCTCCTTGCAGAAAAACCTTACTATAAACAGTCTAAGTCTTAAGCTAGCCTATGTCATAAAGTCCATGCTTAAAGCAATAAAGGGCCAGTCCATACCTAATTAGTCTGGAGATAATATTGTAATTAAAGCAGTGTTGTAAGAATACTTCCATTGATGATAAAGTATATTCTGGAGTTTGTTGACAAATTTCAAGACAGGTAAACATAATTTCCATATATGTCATTAGAATTTTACAAAATGTCTGTGTGCACTACATGCTTTTCCAGGAATTAACAGAGTGTCTCTATTCTTCATATTAAATCATTTATCTAAGTTAAATTTTCAAGAGCTTTCTGGGAATTTTAAGGTTTAGGTATTTGAGTTCTGAGGAAGCCCACTACACTGGTTTTAAGGAACTTATTTTTTTTTAAGACTAATGACTGAAATTAAATATTTTCCTTCATAGTTTGTAAGATGTTTATTATGTCCCTACAATTTGTCAGACTCTGGGGATATATAAATAAACAAAATGAGTCCTTTCAAGCTGTGGTAGCATGAAGTGGGGCACCTAACCCATGGGAATTGTGGGTATTAGGATACAAAAAAAAAACTCTCAGAAAAATTATAATATTTCTACTAGGTCTTAAAACTATGGTGAGACTGAGAGAATTGGCAGTGGGAGTAATTTTTATTATTTATTTTATTTCAAAGTAAAAAATTATAATCTTAATTTTCTATTTTCTACCACCTTTGGCTCAAGGTGAGAAGAGACAGAAAAATACAATGAGAGGTAAAGGCTATGTCCCAGGCACTGTTTCATATATGTTATAAACAAGAAATCATTTAATCTTAAAAATTAATTTGTAAGGTATATTGCATTATCATACTCATTTATAAGATGAGGAAATGGAAATATCAAGATCCTCTAACAGCTAATGGGCCAATTTTTAAAAAAAAAACTCCTATGACTGAATTCAGAGTCTTTGTGTTTAGCTACCACAATGTATAGATGGAAAGAATATAGGTAGAACAGCTGTCAAACCTTATTTTTACCACTAACTTGTACAATCTTGGCAACTGACTCAACCATTTAATGCTCTTATCTTTAAAATGGGAATAAATACTCTTATCTTGAAAATTGTGTGTAGATTAAAGATAGGTTAATCAAAACTTCCAACACTCCCTAAAAGGTCAATAAATCATAGCTGTTTTGTGATGTTATAAAGTTTTCTTTCTAAATATACAAAATTAAATTTTATTTAAGTATCTTTTTTAAGATATCCATGCATACTCCTCTCCAATGGAACTTAATGCTTTTCTCTCTCTCTCTCTCTCTCTCTCTCTCTCTCTCTCTCTCTCTCTCTCTCTCCCCCTCTCTCCCTCCCTCTTTTTCTCCCCTCTTAATCTCTGACTTCTTTATCCCCAGGATCCTTATGTTTGACATCTGCATGTCATACTTTGTCAATGTCTTTCCAATATAAACCCTCTACTCTTGCCATCTTAAATGACCTGAAGCATATTGAGTTTATTCATCACTTTATAGCTTTGTTCCTATTGTTTTCTCTGTCTAGAATGTATCTATCCAGTGTCTTCTCTACCTATTAAAAAATTCAAACCTAGAGATTTAGTTGAAATCCTGCCCATTCAACAAAGACTTCCTGTTTATTCCATTTGACAGTATAACTCAGTATCCTCTTATAAAGTCCAAAAGAAGGTCTCTTAATCCCTATTACCAGGGATAATTGCACTTCCTCAGATAACTGATTTGCTTTTGAGTTATTTATACTGCCGATCATATAATAGTTTCTTGGTGTCTGTGTTTACCTGGTTATTAGGAACTCTGAGCCCAAATATGTGGTTCATTTTAGCAGCCATAAAATACGTGAAAGCATGCTAATTATTACTGCAAGTTGATACATGGATTAATTAATTAATTAATTTTGCTACTCTATTCTCTTTCTTCCTACCGTATATATTTTATCTTAATTAGTGCATGTATTACATTCTAAAAGTGAAATAAAATTTTATCTCACAAAAAAAAGGGATCCTACAAAAGGAAATCCCTATAGAAATCACAGAAAAATAGAAAAAAGTAGCATAAAACAAATTTAAAATTATCTGTAAAAGCCATCCAAAATAAACACTTCAAATACTTAAGTCTATTCACATTACATTTTCTTTTATTTTTTCCTTAAAAATCTTATTTATTTATTCACGAAAGACACAGAGAGATAGAGGCAAGAACATAGGCAGAGGGAGAAGCAGGCTCCCTGCAGGGAGCCTGATGCGGGATTCCATCCCATGTCCCTGGGACTGCGACCTAAGCCAAAGGCAGCCGTTCAACCACTGAGCAACCCAGGTGCCCCTCACATTACATTTTCTATGAAATTTGTGGTTTTACTTTAACAGGTTGGAAATGTGCTAAGATATAATTTTATGTTATATTTTTAAAATTAATATTATGTGAGTATTTGCATGTCATTAAACATTATTTGAAAACATGATATTCAGTGGTTTTATATCATCATCATTCAATTGAAGTATTTTCAGATGGCTGAATAGTTAATGCTGTGTTCAGTGGTAAACACATTACTACCATGACAAATAGCATTGTGTTAAATGTCTTCATTGTTAAATCTTTAGGCTCATGTTCTTCATGTAAATTAAAGGAAGTGAAAGTTTTCATCCATTAGTTGTGTGTATTTCTAAAGTATTAATTATTGTCAAATTTCTCATCACACAATTTCTCTATTCATTTGATAATTGTGGGCATTGTAATGTGTTGTATATATGACTATATGTGTGTCTATAAATCACTTCAACATCTTTGAAGGAAGATGTATGAGTAAATACATGAATTAATAGTGAATGGATATATTTCTAATCCAAATTTATCTCTCCTCTAAAATAATGTATGAATGATATATGTTACATTATTTCACAGCTTTTTGTTCTATGTTCTTTCTTAACTTCTTTTAACACCAATGTCATTTTTATCTCTTGAAATCATTAGACTTTCTTGAAGAAGTCACTATGTATGCTACTTCTTCCAAATCTCTGTTTTTATCATATTTGTGGGAATATAGTTACAAGCCATACATAGTACACTTGTTGGCTGACAATTAGACTTCATAGTTTACAAAAAATAAAACAAAATAAAAACAGAAACAAAAAAGAACACAAACCTTTATCAGTAAGTTATATTAAATATTGTGGTGAGAATACAAATAACCATAGACTCTCTCCTCCTGTCATCAACAGCAACATCATGACAGCTAAAAATAATATTTCCCTACACTGCCCTTATTCAAGAATGTTAGACTGACAACATCACATTAAATTCTTTCCCAAATTCTGTTCATAACCTCTCATGTATCACACTTCAGGACATTGAATCCTTAAGAGTTTCT
The DNA here is from genome assembly GCF_018345385.1 of Vulpes lagopus. Lineage (NCBI taxonomy): Eukaryota > Metazoa > Chordata > Mammalia > Carnivora > Canidae > Vulpes > Vulpes lagopus. Next base: position 10,500,790 of record NC_054846.1, on the reverse strand, counting down.
AAACAACATGACAATGAGATCATTCAGATCTCTAAACTCTGGGGGCACATGGATATATATTCTTGAAAGCGTTTATTCAACCAAGAGAAATGCATAGAACACACAAGAGTGATTGAAGAGTCAAGACTACTTTGAAAGAATGAACCTGAAACGGGTCATACCAAATCAACAGTACTGATAGGGTTACTTTGTGGTAAAGTGAACAACTCACTAGACATGATCACACTGAGTGCCCAGATTATGATCTCTAAACAGTTCTTTTCCACTCATAGGAACTAAGACTCCTTGGGAAAAAAACAAAACAAAACAAAACACAATTTCAGATTGGGAGCAGAAAATATGTAAGATGGATCTGAACCAGCTTCTCATACCAGAGAACAAAGAAGCTTTCAGAGCGAGTAGGGTCATGTCTAAAGTAAGCAAGAGCCAACTGGAAGAGGATCCCACTGGACAAAGAGAGAGGATATTTGGTGCATCAAGAATGAAAAGTGTGATAAATGGAAACACATCAAAACAAGTTAGGGTACAGCTTCCTCTAGTTTCCTAAATATGTTACCACCCCTCCACCCAATCGTTTTCTAAAAGTAACTTTTCTTATGTCATTGCCTCAACTATCCTATTGTTAATATTTTGTGGATGTTCATTCACAATTTGGAAGGCCTGAATAATCAGTAAAGAGAAACACATGTGAGAAAAAAAAAAGAGAGAGAGAGAGAGAAACACATGTTTAATCTCTCATATTTAACTTTATGAAGTTTGGGCTCAAATTTACTCTTTACATATTCTTAAGAAAACACACACACACACACATGCACACATACAATCAGCTTTGGCATACTAAAATTATGTTGAAAGTTGGTTTTGCTTTCTTTGCATAATGATGAGCCCCCTCTCTCCCTGCCATCTTGTCCTAATTTCGTTTTTCTTGTGCAGTTATTTTAACTTCTATTTGCAGAGAAAGAATAAAAAGAATTTGATTACTTTCCAAGAAATAGTTTCCTGAGTGATTTATTATAAATAAATTATAGCCAATCAATCTGGCAATTTGGATAAAATATGTATATTTGTTAAAAATATAATGTAGCAAAACCAACAGAAAAAGAAATAAAAAGTTTAATTGGTTCAATATCTTCAATGTCTATCAAAACTGTAAAGGTGTAAATGGAAAATCTTCCTATTAAGAAACTAGCCAGATTTCGCTGGCTTCAGTGATGAGTTTCACTCAATACATAATAAAGAAATACCTGCATTTTATACTACATCTTTTAGCAAATAGAGCAAAAGGGAATGCACTCCAAGACTTTTTAGGAGGCTGGTTGTATAACCTTGACATACAAAGTTGACAAAATCATTACACGAAAGAAAAGTTGCAGTTAGATTCTTTCCATAGACAAAGATGAGAAATTTTCAATTTAGTATTAGCAAACCAAATTTTGCTGTGTATAAAAAGGATAATGTACCATCATTAGTGAGATTTATTCAGATATTCAATTTAGCTCTAATATTTAAAAATTTATAAGTATAATTCACCACATTAACAGAAAAAAAGAGAAAGGCATAGTATCATCTCAATAGATGCTAAAAAGGCATTTAACTTGGTACATTTATGATAAACTCTCAACTAATTAGGAATAGAAGTGGAATTTCTTAATCTGATAAAGACTATCTACAAACAAAAAACCTCTATAAGCAAACTCAATAAAGATCATACTTGATGATAAAATATTAAGAGCTTTGTGTTAAATTGGGAAATTTGGGAAAAATTGGGAAAAAGTAAGGTTGTCTTCTATAATCATCATTATTTAATGTGTCAATGCAAAAAGGCAACATAACAGAATAAAAAGATAAATGAAAAGGAAGAAATAAAATTGTCCTTATTTGAAAACAATGTGATTTATTATACAGAAAATCTACATATTATTAGAATTAATTAGTGAATTTAGCAAGATTGCTCAATACAAAGGTCAATATATAAAAATCACTCAAATATTTCTACAACTCAAAAAAAAAAGAATTGAAAAAAAATGCCAGTTACCAAAGCATCCACAAAATTAAAGTAATTTATATCTACATTGAAAACTATAAAATATTAGTCATGAATAGTAAAGCTCCAAATGGAGGGATATAGTGTGTTGATGGATCAAAAGTTTTATTATTTATACAGATAGTATTTTCTTTCCCAATTGAAAAATAGATTCAATACAACACACAGCTGGGTTTTGTATTTCATTTGTTTTGTTTTGCTTTTAAATTGACAAAATGATTTAAAAACTCATGAGAAATGCAAAGGCCCAAGAAATACCAAGGCAATTTGATGAAACGAACAAGGGAGGGTTTATATTGATAGAATCAAGACGTATTATCAAGCTGTAATGATTACAACAGTGGTTTTAGTACAATGATAGAGACAAAAAATATTCTTTTGGGTATTCCATCTACAAAAATCAATTTCAAGTAGAGTACAGACTGAAATGTGAATTGCAAACAAGGCTCTGAGGGAAAAAAAAATAAAGGGCAACACATTGTCATTTTGTGAGGGCAAATACATCTTTAAAAAGACACAAATAGCACTAACCATAGAGCAAATTACTGATAAATTTAACTATGAGAACTAACACTTCACTGTTATTTAAGACATTCGTAGGAGAACAAAAAGGCAGATTGAGAGATTCTGAGAATATATTGGTTTAACATGCATTTGACTTGAATTTCATATCCAAAATTTATAAATGATATTTATAGATCGATAGTAATTAAATAATACAATGGAAAAATGGGCTAGGGGAGCCTGGGTAGTACAGTCAGTTAAGCAACCAACTCTTGCTTTTGGCTCTGGTCCTGATTTCAGGGTCAGAAAATCTAGTCTTAAGTCTGGCTCGTGCTAAGCAGGGAGTCTGCTTGAGATTCTCTTTCCTTCTCTCTCTCTGCCCTGCCCTCTATTCGTGTTCTCTCTCTCTCAAATAAATAAATAAACCATTTTAAAAAACGGGCTAAAAACTTGAAGAGACTTTATAAAGAGAATAACAAAGGACCAAAAAATTTAGAAGAATCTCTTAAACAATAAGAAAATAAAAATCAGTATCACACTACTCTAACTCAAACCTCAAAATGATGAAAGAGGGGAGAAATTTTTATTTGTTTATTATTTATTTTTTGTAAAGATTTTATTTATTTAAAATTAATCTCTATGAGAGACACAGGCAGAGGGACTGCAGGACTCCAGGATCACACCCTTGGCCTAAGGCAGGAGATAAAACACTGAGCCACCCAGGCATCTCAAGAGGGGTAAAATTTTTAAATACCAAATGTTTTCAAGGATTTCAATGGAAGCAATGAGAGTTCTCTCCTCCACTTCTATATTAGAAATTGTTGGAAGTGTCTAGGAAAAGTAGTAAATAGCCTATGCCCCAGCATCCATTCTAAGGTATATCCAACAAAAATACACCGGAAGGTGGTTGCAAATTTGAGCAATGATAGCAGAATGCATACCTCACTACCCTTCCCATAAGATGTAAGGTTCATGTAGATCTTGTCACACTGGCGTGAAGTTATTTTTCTCCTACTTTTCATCTAGAAGTGACTGATACTATTCCAATGTAATTATAAAAACAGCTAAAATCAAAACTGACCAAGTTTGTGCAATCGAGGCTATTTTAAAAGTATTTTCTCGTAAACTGACGAAGAAAATCAGGTTTGCTATTTCTGTGCTACTATTCAAGTATGTTCTTGTTCTACCTTACAAGAGTTTCCCGGGCTCAGTGTTTTGGGGGTTTTTGTGGTCTCATAATTGTATGTTGCACTAATTCATAAGTGGCAGTGGTATTGACAGGAAAGTATTAACAGAGTTTTGAAACACTGAAATGTTGACATGTTCACCTGTGTAAACCACTTTTATTGCCAACTGCTGGTTTTAGTGCTTCCCATCATAAGAATGGGCATGATTAATCTGGCGCCACATTTATGTCCTCGAAAATGCTGCTATAATTGAATTTGGCTAAATACTTTCATATTATGGATGAGGACATTTGCCCTCAGTGGTCAGTTTTTTCAGTCGTATAGATAATTTGTGACACAGTCATATTCAATATTCTTGCATTTACATTTCTGAACAATTTATGCATCCAATATGTGCATTCTAATTTATTAGTCATATAGCAAGTGGTTCCAAAGACGTTTTTTTTGTTTGTTTGTTTGTTTTCATATTAATTGGATTCAGATATTAGCCCAGGAATTTTCTAACTTTGTACACTCTATTTAACCTCTCCAAGTCTCAGTTTCTTCTTTTGTCAAATGGGGCCTCTAACTGGTAAGTTTGTATGAACCTATAAATGAGTTTGGACACAAGGTTTGCTTATTCTTTTTTTGCGATTATTACTCTTGTTTAAGATAAATTCACTTATATTTCACTATTTTTTAAGATGTATTTATTTATTTGAAAGAGAGAGACACACAGACAGAGAGAGAGAGAGAGCATTGGGGGAAAGGATATAGGAAGAGGAAGACAAATAGACTCTCCCTTGAGCAGGGAGTGGGATGTGGGGCTCCATCCCAAGACCCTGAGATCATGACCTGAGCCAAAATCAAGAATTGGATGCTTAATTGAATAAGCCACCCAGGTGATTTTTCACTATAATTTTATGTTTTTATCATGCATTAGTTTGGAGACATCTAAAAGTAAGGATTAGATTAATTAAGAAGTTAACCTGACTTGCAAATTAACATTTTTATAAAATATGTACATACACAATCAGCCCTATATCTTTGCAAGCTACAATCCATTTTTTCAGTGAAATTACTCCAAAACTCACTGAACAGACATAGTTCTCCATAACTATTTTGTTAAATAAATAGGGCGTTGAAATTACAGTAAATGATGACTAACACAAACAAAATAACTGAATAGTCATATGATACTAGGTGAAATGGAAACTGATTCCTAGAGCAATACAGTATTATAGGTGATACTTTGGCCTAAGGATATCAAGTTTTTCTTTTCTTTTTTTTAAGATTTTATTTATTTATTAATGAGAGACACACACAGAGAGAGAGAGAGAGAGAGAGAGAGAGAGAGGCAGAGACACAGGTAGAGGGAGAAACAGGCTCCATGCAGGAAGCCCAATGTGGGACTCGATCCCGTGACTCCAGGATCACACCCTGGGTCAAAGGCAGGCGCTAAACTGCTGAGCCGCCCAGAGATCCCCCCAAGTTTTTATTTTCATTTCAAATTATAAGTGCATTGGAGTCAGTAAATCTTTTAATGTAGAAATTATTGTTTTGGCCAATTCTACATTTGCTGCTAAACTCACTTAACATAATTCATGTCGGGCTTTTTCCTATGTTAATATCACATAGTAATGAAACATTTTCATATTTAGAGTTAATTAAGAATGAAAATCTACCCAAATAATGTTAAAATGAAGAAACTGCTGAGGAGGGAATTACTCAGATAATATCCAGCTTCTTTGTTCTAAACCAGTAGCCAAACTTTGGGAAGCTATGCTATTACTCCAGTGTTTGAAAAAAACACCCTAGGATGCCAAGATTAACTGGCAAAAAAAGAAAGCAAATAATAATACCAAACATCAAAAGCTACTTTTCACAGTTCTGCCCTGAAACAGAGGATTATAAAAACCTTACTTGTTATAGTCATAACAAAAACACAAAGTTTTGCGTCAAGGCAGGAATAGTTCTGAACCTTTTTAAATTCCAGCTTAAATGAGACCCCTGATTAAAATATTAAAAAGAAAAAGGGAACATGTTTGAGGTGCTAGGATTAAGGGTAATCACTGGTGAAAACCCTACATTGGAGCCATAGTTCAACAAACACATTTATTACACTACCTTTAAGGTGTTATTCTTGTGTGGTTTTTAGGTAGTATAATATTTAGCTTAGTCTATCCTAATATGGATCTCTGAATTTAGAATATGAATAAAATAATTGTTTTCAACATTTGCTAACTTCTGTTTTCTACTTGGATTGGTGCAGAGAAAAGCCGTGGGTTTCATTAATGGTTCTACCTATTTTTTGTCAGCTTTTAAATGGAAATAATTTTCCCATCTTGAGAAACAGGTTTTTGGATTAACAATACAAGCAGCCCTTACCATTAGGTGTGTTGTGAGAATCCAGTTTGAAAAAAGTCTATACATAAATATCTTTTTCACAGTAAGTGTCTGTAAAATGTAAGATGTTGCTTTATTAATATTAGGTATTTTTGTGAGTAGGATTTGGCCCTAGAATTAGGGTCCATGTGTTATGAAGAATTTGTCACCTGCTATTTTTGCAACTAATGCATGAAGAAATGCTATCAGAAGACCACAGGTTTTTGGAGGAAAAGCCTATTAAAGCATTAGCTAATGAACACTTTGGATAGTGATAAGATTATTCAGGAACTGTCAGTTTTCAATAAGGAATATAGAATGACATAGTAATTTCAGCTCAATAGGCTCTGTTTAGAATTTTTAGTTTTAGTTTTAAATACCAGTCCATTCATCTATTCTCCTTTAACATAATTGAAGCTAATTAAAGAAAATTCTTTTGAATGAAGTCTCAGATACTCTGGATCATAGGAACTTGAATTGTTTTTCTTACTTGACGCAATCCTAATTCATATCTTCTTAAATGAGGCATATTAGTTTTACATATTTTTACCCATGTCTGTGTATTTCAGACTAAATTATAGCTATGGCATGAATCTGCATATTATCTTTTTGCCTATCAGTTTTAGCAAAGGCAAATCAATAGGTATTTCTGAAGTCACTGTCAAGTGAATTATTTCTAATCCAGTAGTTTAATCCTGATGAATCATGAGCTATTTCTATTGTAGATCTATTATTTAATCACTATATGGTACATTTTTCTTGAGTACCCATTATTTGGCTGGCACTGTGTTCGGTGTGGGAATATGCAGTTTAATAAGTTTTGCTCTGTGCCTGAAAGGAGAGTCCAGTGTCCTTAAGTGGAAAGAAGAAAGTTAGGATTTATGTTTTGTGTTGTGTTATATATGCATGTATTGTACTATAAAATGAGAACCCAAAGAGAAGCCGTTTACCCAGACTTGAAAGACAAGGTAGGCTTCAAGAATTAACTATTGTGCTATTCTGAGTAGGACAGAAGGCACTTGGCCAGGAAGAAGTACAAGGCATTAACATCATTGTGAAGCAGGTGCTCTGATAAGCTTTTTTAACATAGTGACTTTTAGGTCCTCTGAAATTCAGACTCTAAGTTCATATCTACTTTTATTACCAAGAAGCATGCAAAAAATAAATGTTCACCCAATCCTGAGCCACACCTCATACTTCAACCTTAGCCCATCTATGACTTTGAAGTTTGAGTTTAAGAATAATGGATGAAGGAGGGCATGTGCCAGAGTAAAGATTTAGAGGGGAGATTTGGGAATAGCGTGAGGGGTGGGTTTTGTGTTTTCACCATCTGATCAACAACAGATAACCCAGGGTCATATATTTGCCACACTTACTCATTTCAGGAAGGGCCATCATCTCTCTAAGTAAAGTTTCTACTCATCTTTGGCTGCTCATTTGTATCTTAACCTGATTCTCAAATTCTGGGTTTCTTTCTTTAGTTACAATAATTACAACCACTTATTTTCAATTAATGCATAGACTTGACTACACAATAAGTATCTTTGAATTTTCATATTTTTATAGAAGTGATTACCTGTATTTTCAATGGGCTTCTGGAGCCAGATAATCACATTGTGAAGGAACATATTATCATTGTATATCTGATGGACCACTGAAAAATATAATGTAAGTAGTGAAATAATCAGATTATGGGAGACAACTCTCACTGGGAGGTCCTAGGAAATATGTGTGAAGCAGGTAAGCTTTTATAAAATGTAAAAGAACAAATAACCTTCTCTTCTAGTCTTTATGATCTTTCTCCTTCACACATGGGCAACAAGTGTTCATAGGTCCCCCTTAGCAGTACAGAAATCTTTCATGGAGTAAGTTCTCCTGCTCCAAGTGCATCTGTGGTGTCTCTCCTGATCAGATGGGCCCCTCACATGTGTTGTGATGAGTGGGTGGAAGCTGGTGTTGGGGCAGTGAAAGGATTCACCCAAGGGTGAAGCAGAAGTTTATCGAATACACTAAATAGCCCATTGGTCAGTAGGGTCTATGGCTATTTTGAGGTGGGTCACCTGAGGGGCCTATCTCTATGCAGCCAGGTGGTCCCCTGTGGGCCCTTTCTGCATTCCATGGCTCAAGTCTGTTGCCAAAAAGTGACTTCTACACTTACTAAAGTCTTTTGACCTAACAGGACAAGGAGTTCTAACCAGTGCATTTTTATAGTAAATAATTGGAATTCTATATAGGTCTTAAGCATTTAAAAGCACACCCACAGCATCCTGGGAAGGAAGAAAAAATTAAAAACAGGAATAGTTGAATGATTTTGACAAACATTGCTGTATTTTTTTTTGAAGAAAATTTTTTTTCTGATGACGAGAGATCACTATGTAAAGATAATGTGGATCCCTATAATGTATTATCTAAAGCATATAGGTAAAGGTTAGGTTGTGTAATTTATGTAGTATAACAAAATTCAGTATAGGGAGGTGGAAAAATTAAAGCTTTAAAAGGGATGTTTATGGGGGATCCCAGGGTGGATCAGCGGTTTGGCACCTGCCTTTGTCCCAGGGTGTGATCCTGGAGTCCTGGGATCGAGTCCCATATCGGGTTCCATGCGTGGAGCCTGCTTCTCCCTCTGTCTGTCTGTCTCTCTCTTTTTCTCTCTCTCTCTCTCTGTGTCTCTCATGAATAAATAAATAAAATCTTTAAAAAAAAAGGATATTTATTTTAAAATCATTGGTGGAAAAAAGGAGCAAATGAATTTCCTTTCCTGCTAGTTTGGCATAAGTGATAGTCCAAAACAAAAAGTCACATGGAGACAAATAATCAATGAAAGAATATTGCTGGGAATAAAGCCTAACATGTGATGACTGTTACTGAATCACAAGATGTGAAGGAGAGGAGAGCCTTGGAACAGGAATCCCATCATGCCTAGAACTGTTATTTGTGTATGTATGTATTTATTTATTATAATTTATTTTTTTAAGATTTTATTTATTTATTCATGAGACACAGAGAGAGAGAGAGAGAGAGAGAGAGAGAGAAAGAGAGAGGCAGACATAGGCAGGCTCTTTTGTGGGGAACCTAATGCAGGACTCCATGACAGGACCCAGGGATCAAGCCCTAAGCCAAAGGCAGATGCTCAACCACTAAGCTGCTCAGGCATCCCTAGAACTGTTATTTAAATGTAGGGGATCCCTGGGTGGCTCAGCGGTTTAGCGCCTGCCTTTGGCCCAGGGCATGATCCTGGAGTCCCAGGATCGAGTCCTACATCAGGATTGAGTCCTACATCAGGCTCCCTGAATGAAGCCTGCTTCTCCCTCTGCCTGTGTCTCTGCCTCTCTCTCTGTGTCAGAAAGAAAGAAAGAAAGAAAGAAAGAAAGAAAGAAAGAAAGAAAGAAAGAAAGAAAGAAATATGACTGTTATTTAAATAAAATACAGTGTAGTAAGCATAGTTTCTTGTTTGCTTTATGACTCATTTAATAAATGTTAAATATTCCATTAAAATTTTAACACCGGAGAAACAGTAACAGATGCTTAGTAAATGTAAGTTTCCTTCCCTTTTCTCACTCTTGCAAAGATTTAAATCATTTTTTAACCACTATCCTATGCATTTTGATTTCTGATAATTCCTATCACCTAATACTTTCTACTATAAAGGCTGAACAGTGTGTGTGTGTGTGTGTGTTTGGGGGGGGGCGCGGAGGAATCAATGTTCAACTCACGATTTAGCTAGAAAACACACTTGTACGATCAAAATTTTCTTATGAAATTTCAAAATCTATATCTAATTCAATGCCTTGAGATTTTCCTTATTATTAATTTAATCAGTAGCCACAGGACATAGAAGATACATACACGATATAACATAAGGAAGTTATCTCCACATAAGAGAGAGAAAAGCACTCCCTGGGAGATTTGAATGGAATGAACCCAGGTTTAAAGTGCTGCCTGGCTCCCCGAGATAGGATTCAGCAGCACAGTTAGAGGCATTCAGCTGGATTCTAGCAAGATACCTGGAAGCCAGCAACGAGGAAGCCATGGCCAGCTATTGGAAAGCCAGAGACTTGTCCTGGGAGCACTCCACAAGGAGCCCTATCACCTCAGGCAGGCCCAAGATGTGGCTGTCATGACAGGAAACCCCTGACCAAATAAGGAAGAAAACATGTGAAACCTTGCTTCCAAGAAATCCCTGCACCAAGTAACAAATATTCCAGCCCCGAGTTAATAACTATCAATAAAATATAGAAATCCAACCCTGAGGGCATGCAACTATCTCTCAAGCTCACTCACTCTTTCATCTGGAGAGTGTATTTTTTCACTTTAAGAAACTCTTGCTTGTGTTGCTCATATGCTGTGCCATGTCTATCCTGGAATTCTTTCTGGTGACAAGACCAAGAGCCTCTAGCAGCATCTTTGGGATGGAATGGGTTGAGACCTCAGGGCTCAGTGTCTTCCCAGTTCACCCAGCAAAAGCATCACTATGTGGGCTTTGGCCACGAATGGCAGAGTGCAGCGGTAGCAACCACATGAAAGCAGAGGGCACTGGTGCGCTGCTTACCATTGGAGTTTTTAGTGTGCTCCACGCCCCCAGGGGGTGGCCCTATTAGAATGGAAATAGTGACATTGTGTGATGAGGCAGAGAAAGAGCTCAGATTAATTCCCTGCATTCCCCATTTCCTGCTCCTGGCATGCTGTACACTAAGTTATTTCTGTAGCTTCCATGATGGACACAACAAGTGCGCTGAGAGCTGGAAACCAGAAAGAATCCGAGGTCTTCAGGAAGGGGATGCAGTGTGGGAAAAGGTCCTTAGGTATTTGCATGGATGTTAATGCATGTCCGGAGGGGTGAAGTACAAAGGCCAGGAAGACCCTGGAGCTCAGTGTTCAGGTAACAGACTATTCCCTCCTCTATCAGGATGGAATGTTTCCATCTGTTCCCAGATGCTACAGAGGGAAAAGAGAAGAAAAAGGACAGATTAAAACCTTCAACTGACCTGAATTCAAAGTCGCCTACTTCTAAGTAGATATGAAGTCAAATCATTCAAGAGCAATTGATTTCCATAATAGGAAAGTAAAGGGAGATATATTTCTGCCCATTAGAACCATAAAATGATTATAGAAAACATTTACACTTGCTAGGATCTGTTTCTAAACATTTAAAATATATAAACTCATTTTATTCTCTAAACAACTCCCTGAAGTTGGCACTATTTTTATCAGCAACTTAAAAATGAGCTAACTTAAGTGGGAATACTATACTTCATATTGGGAATAATTTCTATCTAGTTGATTTTATGCACATTTGCTTTTTTATCTCCATCTCTATTCTTCATAGCATATGTTTCTTATTGAAACCAACTATTACATATTTTGTTTGTCTCATTTATAACTTAGCCACTTGGAATCCTTAAGTTTTTATATTCCTTCCTTTGACAATATTGCTCCCTCATGTCACGTAACTTTTTTACTTGTGATTTTGTGTTATCGAGCAAGCTGAGTTAATAAAAGTTTTGACTCTACATGTTTCATTCGGAATAGTTCATTTGGTGCTGATAGACTTTCACAGGATATTCATAGCAATTATTTTGCAGTTTTATAAAGTGAGTAGTAAAGTGAAATAAATGATTCATGAATTCAAGGACCAGAATAACAGTCTCCAAAATATGAAATGGATTGGTGAAAGGCCATATGATATACTGTACTACAGTATCTGCAATATATTATCCATATAAAATAAATTTATTTCCTTTATTGGTCAGTAGTCAAAGCAAGTATGAAATTGATTTTCCTAAATTATTATTTTGGGAATTATGGCATCCTATAAGATAAGGGCCTAGATCTTGATGTCTGACATATCTAGATGTCAGTCCCAGTTCCTCTAGTTTATTAGGTGTTTAATCCGAAACAAATTCCTTAACTTCTCCAGTTTTTTTTTTCATTGATGATAGAAATATTATAATATCTATGTGCCACAGTATTTAGTGGGAAGTTTGGGTAAATTATGAAAGTTAATTACTTAGTCCAAGGTAGAAAACAATAAGCACTTCATCATCGTTATCATCACCACCACTATCATCATCATCATTCTTTATCATCATTACCTAATCATGTTACTTCTCTTCAAAAAGATCAAATGTTTTGGGGGTGCTTAATGTGAAAAAAATCATTGTTTTAGCAACTGGGACACATTAATGGACAAAGCAGATACACAACTATCAGTCTTTTGGGCTGCCTTAACAAAACAACACATGCTATAACAAAATAAGGCTAGCTACAAACAGAATGCTTTAAATGGCATAAATTTATTTCTCACAGTTTATTTCTCACAGAGGCTTGAAGTCTAAGATCAGGGTCCCAGATGGTGAGGGGAGGGCCTACTTTCAGGTTGCAGCCTGCAGAGCTCTCACTGTTTCCTCACGTGGTGACAGGGCAACAGAGTTCTCAGGAGTCTTTTAATAAGAGCATTAGTCCCATTCATGAGGGCTGCACCCTCATAACCTAATTATTCCCCCAAAACTCCATCTCCAAATACCGTCACATTGGGCATTAAAATCTCAAAAAGTGAATTTGGGTGGGACACAAACATTCAGATCATAGCAATAGTGTTGTTTTTTGCTCTGTACATTCTATCAAGATTTAGACCAATTTCACACAATACATTAAATATGTAAGTAAATCACATGGCCTTTTCAGAAGCCATAAAATGTCATGGAAAGTGGCAAGAAGCAGAGCAGGGTAAGGTATATCTTGACTGTTGATTTGAAGGAACCAGGGTATGGAATGGGTTATATTTAAAAATATAGTCCTCATTGGAAAGGCAATATTTAGGCAAATGTTTAAAGGATGTGAGAAAGTTAGCCAGAGAAAGTAGTTTCAGGCAGAGGAAATGACCAGTGCAAATGCCCTAAGACCGGAGCTCATGTGAAGGTAGAGAGATTACAAGGAGACCAGTGCGGTTGGAATGGAGTGAGTGTCTGGGAAAGAAGGGATTGAGGTCAGAAAGTTAACCATGGAGACAGATCGTTTTGGTGCATGGAAGCTGTTGTAAGGGCTTTGGTTTTATTCTGAGTAAGATGAGGGGCGACTGCCGAGTTTGAGCCAGGAACCGATGATGTATCAACATCTTGAAAGACAGTGAATCATCACTTAAAATAAAATTCTCAACATATAAGAAATGGATCTCCTATATTCCTTAACAGTTATAAAATATCTGAATTGTTTTAAGATATCTAAGGGGGATACCCAGGGTGGATTTCATGTAACAATTGAGTTAAAATTTTGCATGTCCCTTAATATATGGTCACAAATGTATTTATGAATATACCTCTATCACCCTAAATATTTTGTGTTAATTACTTATTATACCTACACTACTCTGAGATTTTTTTTAAACATGTGCTCAAATATATACTAAATGGGGTATAAAATGTTTAACTACTTGAAAGCAAATGAGTTAAAAATATTCATAAGTACAAATAGTTTTATCATTTTCAACGCAGCTAGTTAAGAATTGTGATTTGAAGCATTGAATGTGCAAATATTTTGCATTTGATTTTCCTCTTCTTTTTTTCTGTCCTATTCAGAAATTGATTTGATTTATAAACTTATTGTCATGGTCAGCTTGGCCCTCACATGAGAGGACCTCATTTTGGAGCCATTTAGGCATTTATCTAGCTGGCATGCACATTGGAGCTTGGACTATAGCTCAATGAGGCTGTGCAAAGTATAAATTGAAGAAACAATTAGAATCCAGAGACTCTTCTAGAAGTATAGTTCAGAAGCCATGTCAGCACATTTTCTACATTAGTTCTTTTATATACCTGAATATGGTCATCATAACTCAATGACTACTCAGTAACGACATGTATTTGAGTTCACACCATACCCTAGAGCTTAAAATTCAAGTGGCACTTGTTTCCTACTTCACAGACCTAAAGCACTCTCTAGCTTTTAGTCTAGGCTCTACCTAGCCATGCCTTTCATTTAAGACAGAGACACAGAAAAATGAAAGGGCCTGCCCACAATCTCAGAGCTCAAGTAAATGATTAATGCTGAGCTTTCAGACACATAACTGCTTTCTGAGAAGGCTTCTATTTGTCCATGTGTAAGGAAGCAATTCTTATTTTAGGTAGAAGCGGTCTGCTACAGTCATTGAAAGCATGATGCTGATTTTTGTTATACAACCAGGGTGACGTGATTGAAAAGGAACATCTGATGGAGTAGAGAAAGGAAAGTCAAAATCTAAATGATTCATAAAAGATGGCCTTGGAAGTGATTAACTCTGGTAACCAAACTGGAAATTCCTTGATGACTCAGGGCCTCCTACTCATCTGTGCTTGGCAAATTAGTGAAGAACTGAAGGCTTGCCTCAGACAGGAAATTGGAATTTAGTGGGTAGTGAAGTAGTAAAGAACAGCTCTGCAAGAGCAAGAATAAAAAAGTTTCCTTGTCAGGAAACTGAAATGAAGTTTTTAGTCTCTAAGAAAAAGCTCATTCATTCTAGAAATCACGTTCTCATGGATGTGACAAAGTTGAGATGCTAGCCCAGAAAAGAGGTGAAAGAATTAGATGTTGACAAAGAATAGAAAACTCTCAGACAGAAGAAAAAGATACAATAGATTTTGAAATGATGTCCTCTTGACTCTTAAATTATACTATTGAAATTATATTTAAATCATTATACAATAAAATTCAAATAGAGTACAGCACACATCTTATATCAGCAATGTATGTGGTATATTTGATAGCCAAAATAATAGAAGAGAATATGGTCAGTTTTTAGTGGACAATGGGCAGGGATGATAAATATCCTGCAATATGGCAAACACAAATAATCATCTCATCCAAAATGCAATCACTTGTCCCACTGAGGAAAAAAGATGACTCAAAAGAGGTCTTTTTGAAGAACCAAGTCTGTATCATCAAGTGTTGAATCCAGAGGCAAATGGAAGATGCTCAGAACATGTTGAGTGAAACCAAAAAGAACCTCTCTTCTATAACCTAATCTATTTCTAGATGTTAATATTGTTTCATTAATATTTGGTTCAATGTTGGACTTTTCCCTTAAAAAAGGTCAAATCTTTAAAATATGAAATAGAAGTCCAAGGATCTCCTTATTTTAGATAGAAGTGATGACAAGTCAAAACAGTGAAGCAGTGAACGAGGAGCAGTAGAATGTGCCAATATCAGGAAATGATAAGGGAGGGGAATTGTGACTGCTGTTATCCTAGCCTTTTTCACAGATTAACTCCAAAGGGGCAGAGGAGTCTGTATTTCAGTATCCTGTTCCAAGTATCTTGTGATGGTCTTTAGTATCCATAACGTGCAAGGAGAGCCTGGAGATGTTGGGCAGAGAGGTGTCAAAAGAAGAAATCTGAATCCAGTGCAATGCCTAGTCTTTGTTCTGGACACTAACCTGATCTGAAGCAGATGCCTCCAATCAAAGATTTTTGAACCACCCAGTTTAATTCCCAATTCTTGGAGAGTGACTTTGACTTATTCCTATTTGCTCAGTGTTGCTTTAAAAGTCAGAATGGAATAATGAGGTCACTGACTGCCCCACTACATTTGGAACCTAAGTTCGATTTTATGACCCATAGCAAGCTTACTCATTTTTTAGTCTGTTAATTATCCCATCATAGTTGTCAGCCCAAGCTGATCATGTAAGAAGGAGAAAAGGTGAGAGTCACAGACACATTTCTATATTAAAAATGGAAAAGAAGATTACATTGGGCTTTTATAATTAAAATCTCTATGTCCCATTTGTATGTCATATGTTTTTTAATTGTACAGTCTTTATTCTTGCTCTGCCAATTTATTATTATTTTTTTGCTCTGCCAATTTATTGATAAAAAGTATCAACTCCATAAAAAATATTTAGAGGCATTTTAATATTTATAGCTTCATTGTACATGTCATTTTCTTGAGGGTCTCCTAGAAAAATTTCAAGAATGTCTCTGCTACTTAAAATAAAATAAAATGTTATTTTAAAGAAGGGGGTAAAACTCTTTATCATGCCAGTGTACATTTTCGCAATTTAACTTCTATCGACCTTATCAAAGACCTTGGAATAAACCCAAAGTAGATATTACTTACAGATTCTATGAATAACTAATGATATGGTTATAAAGCAATTTGCCAAAGTATTAAGTACCCGTAGGTATTAAGTGTCCAAGGATATGCTGACTACTGGGAAGTTGCCTGCTCTTATAAAAGAAGTAAATTCACTCCACGAAGGCAAGAGCATATGATTTACTATAAATACCTTCTCAGGTATTCAAGAAAGAATAAACTTATTTCACATGATTGAGAAACGTTCTCTAAATTTATTTTAAAATATTCTCTTTCTCAGGGGTGTATGTTAAACCCAGTTCCCAATATCCTTCCCTAGAGCCTATGATTTAGTACCTCTAGTGTGCATGTGAATATATATGTAACTGTGTCCAGGTAATTTTTCTGATGTAGGTAAAAGGTACACTATGAAAAACCCTGCTATTAAATAGTATTAGGCTTACTCTACGCCAGTTATTCTAACAGAGAAAATTTAATACAAAGAATTATTACCTAGGTATAGAAAACTATAAAAAAAGAAGGGAGTGGAAGAGAAACTAAGGTGTGTTAGGGGTCCCTGTTAGAAGCTCTAGGTTTTTAGAGAGAACTCACTGGGTTCAACATATAGGCATCTTCATAGCTATGATTTATTACAGCAAAATAATAGCAAAATCAGCAAAAAGGAGAAGATTATGGGTCAACTTTGGAGGAAACCAGACTAGAGCTTTCAAAGGTCCTCCCTCTCCCAGTGGCATCTCACAGAATGCCCTTAATTCCCTCAGCAGTGAACTGTGACAACATATGTGGAATTTGTCTATCAGAGAATCTCATTAGACACTCAGTAACCAAAAGTTTTACTGGGGGTGATCACGTAGGCACTCTCTGCCTATCACCTACCAGAATTCCAGACCACCAGAAAGAGAGCAAGTACTCAGTATAAATAAACCACAGTATCTGCAGTTTAGGCACAATAAACCATTCTTATGAGGGAAGGGTGGGACCTAATCAAATATTGAGAGTTCCCACACACTAGCCAGGAGACAACCTTGCAAGCAGGACTTTCCAAGGAGAAAAGTCCCCCTACCTACTATATGAACCCTTCTTCACACATAAGGTGTCAACAGAGGTAGCGTCTGGGGGAAGCGGTTGCCAGCCCTAGAACAGGGAAAGAGAAAGCAATAAAAAGAGGTTGGCATTATTAAAATTTAAAAGTTTGGGGTAGGGGACTCCTGGGGTGAAACTTAGATCTCTGGAAAGGGGATGGTGCACCCCTGGCCATTTTGCCTCTGAGTCAGGGGCCCCTGATTGCCAAACATCTGACAGGGACAGTGGTATCAGATGTCTGATGCCATGTCTCAAAGGCGGTTCAATGAACTGGTTCTACAGGAAATTGAAGCAATTCAATCTGGAATGCCCTCCATTTCTACAAGATGCCAATGCCAAGGGGACAAAGGAATGGAGCAATGCTGATTGGAACAGGAAATCAACAGTCAAGCAAGAAGGAGGAAGTCCTTTCTGGAGCTTCTCAGTCCATGTCTAGAGCCCTCTTTGTGCAGAGACTGATGGGATCCCTGGCAAAGCTAAATATGGTTTGCAGCTTCAGCAGCAGCCTCAGTGGAGTCTGTAAAGGTGGTTTTGGAGCTCAGAATCAAGAGCTTAGTATCCAGCACAGGATTTTGTAATTTTTCTCAGAAAAGTTACAAAATGGTAACCTAAAAAGTTTATGGAAGATAATGCATACATATAAAATCGTGGCATTTGGAGTGATGCTGTGGGAATATTTGCAATACCAACACACACTACTACAGTAGTGTCTAGAATGTAAAGTGATCCGTGAAAAGTAATATATCTGTGTACTGGAACACTAGTTTGTTTCCATCAAGTGGCTTCTAATCCATTTCCATGGAAAGCTAATAGAAAAGGGCAAGAATCATAATTATGCCACATTATCCTGGATGGCATCCCACTCTGTGTATTCTTCTCTGCTACTTCTGGGAAGTAGGTATGGTAGTCATGCACTGGCCATGGCCAATCCAGTAAAATTTTCTGCCTGTAATGTCTCATCTGTTATTATGGTTTTGATTATCATAGCCTGACATTCTTTTAGTAGAAAAATGCAACCACTTCTGTTCCCTATCTTGATGTTACCCAACTGATCTGACTCCTTTTGACTTTACTCTGATTACTTCTACTTCCTTTGTACACAGAAACCACTTGGGTTGCATTCAGTCCAAAGAACAGTGCGCAAAAAGACGTGAAAATGATTAAACTATCATACATTGATCTCTTAGCATGAGCCAGACATTTTCCCAAGTACTTACACATTATCCCTCATGTCTATAAAAATCCTACAGGCAAGGTATTATTTTCCATTTTATAGATATGAAAACTAAACTCATGTTCGTAGAACTCTAACATTTGTGTTCTTCATATCAGCCCCTACTGCACCCAAATATTCTACATTAAACTTCAAATTTTCAACTTCATACTCCATCTATTACCATAAACAGAGCCTTGGTTTAACAGAAGGAATCCAGAAATACAAGTCATGATGGTTAATCTTTGCCTTCCTTTTATCTATAACTAATAGGGCTACCGTTTGCTTCCCTTACAAATTAGCCTAGTTGACTTCCAAAGAAAGTAATGAGATCCAGTGGAAATATTATAGGCCTTGCAATCAGATATAGAAGGTTTTAAATCCAAGCTCCAACCTTGTTATCCCAAGTAAGCTTAGAAGTTCTCTTAGCCAATTTTCTCAATTGTTAAAACGAAATAATACCTAACTCACAAAATTATTCCAAGAGTTAAAATTGTGCATGTAAAGTGCTGGTTATACATCAAATTTGTGAAACTGATTCAATAAAATCCCTGTAAAATTTTAATCATAGGCTCGAAACTTTCCATCACTTGTAAAATTGCTTTTGAGAATTTGGTGAATAAATAGTTAGTTCTTTCTATTTCAATTCTAAATTTGAATTATAAATTTAGACCCTTTTCTAGATCTTTATTTTTCATTTCCTCTCAGGCTCATGCTTCCAAGGTTTTGGCCACTAAAAATAAAACAAAAACAAAAACAAACCACATCCATCATGTGTACTGTATTCTTGCCTGGTTTCACCGGCCACTTAACCACTCACAGTTTTTGCAAATAGTTAAGTCGTATTCTTTTATTTTTAAAACCAACACTCTAGGTTAAATCTAAAAATAATTCTGTATAATGGAACTTTCCCTCACCTAAAGTGCTTCTCTCCTTTTCCTTTAAAGCAGCATTTTTGGTTTTGGTTTGGTTTATATTGTCACATGCATTGACAATAAGGCTTTACTACTATACTTAAGAAGGCAATGAAAATGTATGCTGTGAAGTAGGAGAGCAATGCAAAACCCTGGTAAAGCATGAGTCATTTCTTAATTGAAAATCTGAGAATTTTAATTATTGAAGTAAAAATCTTTGAATGCTGTATATTTAATTAAGTCATTCTTCTGGATCAAGTAATCATTACCTATTACTTGCATGTTATTTATTTTCATCTGTGGCATTTATTAGATATGTCATGGATTTTTTTTTTCACAAATTGGCATTTTATTTCCAAGATTAAGTCCCACAGTCAGTTAAAAAAAGAGCTACTTGCCATATAGCCAATAGCAATTTTACAAGCCAAAAAAAGAAAAAAAAATCTGAGCGTGTAGATAAGACTTCACAGGGAATTTATTGAATCAGTTTACAAATTAAGTTAAGAATGGACTTCTCAAAGATAATCCATACATAATAATAATAAACAATGAAGAGTTAAAAAATCTACTACTGTAGATCCAACATTTTCTGTTAGGGACAATTAACAAACATAAAACCAATCTTATGCATGAGCATAACAAGAGTAGAGCAAAATAAAGTCCAAATATGGATAACTAAACAAATGAAAGCTTACATAAAATCTTATGTGGGTAGTCCAGCCCTCCAGAGGAAGTCTCCTGTATGCAGCAATTCAGATACAGAAGCCCTTGGGTGGCTCAGTTGGTTAAACATTGGACTCAATTTTGGCTCTGGTCATGATCTCAGATGAGATCAGGCTATGTATTGGGCGTGGAGCCTGCTTCAGATTCTCTCTCTCTCCCTCTTCCTCTGACCATCCTCTCTCTCTCTCTCTCTCTCTCTGTCCCTCCCTCCCTCTAAAAAATAATAGACATACATAACATAGCTATTTATCCAGAGATACAGAAACCTTCACCCTATTAGCAGTGTTGTCTCAACTGGCAGTTCTGTGATGCTAACAGCAGAGGAAGAGATAGTGTTAAGTGTAGCACACAAGTTCTTAAATGCTTTGGTACGGAAGTGATGCACATCATTTTGGTTCATATTTCTTGGCCTAGATTAAGTCAATAGTCTCACATAACTATAAAAGGACTTGGAAAGTTTAGTCTTTCTGTAAGACCAGAAAGAGAGAAGAACCAGAATTGGATATGCATTAGAAACCACAACCGTAGTCAAAATGTATTTTTTATGATATTCAATTAATTAACATACACTGACTTCCAATATGCGCTGGAGTCTATGCTAGATATTAAGGATGTAAAGGTAATCAAAAATAGGAATATTTAAAAATCTTCCTATAGCTTACTATTCAGAGAGAAATCTCTACTCATTGTCTTTAAGTAAACAATGCAGCTCTCTGCCAATCTGTTGACCTCATTCTTAGCTGCCCCCCCCCCCAAAAAAAGGCTAATAGGCTTCATGCATGGTGTGAGGGTACAAAACTACTCAAGATTTACTTGAATTACAAAATTTCTGGTCCTGGTACATTTGCATGTCTGTTTATGGCCTAACTGAAGTCACAGCCTTAAGGATTTCATAAAAGGGCAGCCAAGGGTGCTGCTGCTGCACCTTGACTTTCCGTGATGCATGTGCATGCACAATATTTGCTACTTGCATAAAGCAAGGGGGCTGGATTAAGCAGGTGTAATGTTAAATATTGGTTTCCAATTTAGGTAAGCAGCACGGGATATGTTGCCCTAAATTCCATACTGCATTCAGTGTCAAAAGAAGAAAAAATATACAGGTGAAATTTAGAGGTACAGGGCTTGCTGCTACAGGCTCAGGGGTCATTCCTTTTTGGTCTTAGTGTGACCCTGGGTTGGTTAGTTGCACATGAGGGAATAATTTCCATGAAAGGCAGGTTTCATACACGAGGTTGCTATTTGTTTTAAATAAGAGACAATGGCATCGGATTCTGTACCATCAGCCTAAGGATTTGGAAGGAGTTATTATTATTTTTTTAGATAATTTTTTTTACACAAAAACATGGGCTAAATGGGGAAATAAAAATTAAAGAGATTTTATAAATTTAGGTGGATTTAAATATACTCTAAAGGAAATTGAGATACCTGAAATAAAATTCAGGGAAAACTCAAATAATGATAGCTATAAAGAAAAAGGGGCGCCTGGGTGGTTCAGGGGTTGAGCGTCTGCCTTCAGCTCAGGTCGTGATCCCGGGATCACGGGCTCCCTGTGAGGAGCCTGCCTCTCCCTCTGCCTGTGTCTCTGCCTCTATCTCTCAGTCTGTGTCTCTCATGAATAAATAAATGAGCTTTTTTTTTTTTTTTAAAGAAAAGAATGAAAATGAAACAGAGTCCCAATAGAGATGAAGGCAAAGCTGAATAATATCTGAGATGCTAGAGGCTTCTATGTGAAAGTAGTCTAAGGTCTCTCTAGAGGTGGTCATAAATATATTTGACCCGATCTATACAGAGGCTATAGAAAGAGGCCTTGGTTCTAAATTGAAAGATTTGCCAGTATGTTGAATCCCTCAGGTCCAAGTGACATTTAGTATTCAAGCCATTTTCCAGAGTTAGTGCTGAAATCCACAAAATGAAATCTTTGACTCTGACCATGACATTTCTCTTCAAAATTGCCAAATAGGTCGAATGATGAGACATCCTAAATAAATGTGCAGTAAGATATAACAAATCTAGCCTGTCGGGCCTTGCCATCTAAAAACAGTTATACTAATTGATTGTTTGCCAAAAACTATTTATCCTTTTCATTAAGTCACTGATAAGAAATTCTGACCGTGAAAACAATTCTCCAATACATGAAATCTCCAGTCATTTTGGTGTTTGCAAATCACTGTTGTTTTTGACTTCTGGGAGTGAATATTCTAAGATATGATTCAATTATATAAGGAAAAGCACTCTACTATTCCAGGGTGTTAAAGAAGTGCCAGAAACTATCCTTCCTTTTACAGATGTGTAATCAGGAATAGATTTTAATCAAGAATTAAAAAAAAGGCCTCTCTCAACCGTAACAAAATACCATAGGCTGGACGGCTTCAACAACAGGGATTAATTTTTCACAGCTCTGAAGATCAATGTGCCACTAAGTTAGTTTCCATTCTGAGGTCTCTCTTCCTGCCTTGTAGGTGGTTGCTACCTGGCTATGTACTCATATGATCTCTTCTCGGTGTGCCCGTGAGGCGAATGAGCAAGCGCTCTAGTGTCTTACAATAACAGTAATTCATCATGAAGTCCCCACTCTCATGACCTAATCTAAACTGAATTATCTCTGAAAAACCCCATATCCAAATACCTTTTCAGCGAGGATCAAGCCTACAACCAATGAACTTTTGGGGGACATGAACCCTTTGTCCCTAACAAGAGCTGTTTAAGGCCGAGAGCACCATCATTCCAGGACAGTAAAACAGCATTAGAAATAATCCTTTTCCTTAAGGAGCATTTAAGCGAGAGAAACTTATGAACAAACAATAATCAAAATCTGATCATACATAATGCCAATATAGTAGATTATAAAAATAGTCATTCAGAAAATGAATGAATAAATATATAAATGATAATGGTGTACATTGATAATAATAAATAAATACAAGGGTATCATTTTGATAGTTAAATATACAGGATATAATATAGACTATAATAAATATATATATATTTACTATAGAGAAATATGTGGTTCATGCAAAGTAAATGTAGTCATAATAGAAAATATAAATGTTTTATGACCTTATGGAAGATATAAGATTTATATTGGGTCTGATGTTGCAAAGAATAATATCAACTCTAGTTTTAAATTCCAATTAATTTTATTGCCAAAACGCATCGCAAAAAACGGCTTAAAAATGTTATGTCTGGACATAGAGATTAGAGATATTTGCATAAATAGATATGGGTTATAATTATACAGCATTTTAACTGCCATACAAATCAGTTTTAAGTATGATTGTTTCTTATTTGAAGTATTTTTGATGGTCAATATTGTGAGATGTGTTTGCCATTTATATACTGGAGAAGTTCAAAAACATTCTATATTGGGTAACTCTTGCAATCCAAGGATACTTTTTGAATACAAATGACTAACCTTGCTAATAGGTACAAGAATAAACTTCATTCATACATTTTCTAATATTTTATTCTCTTTTATGAATATTGCATGTTATTTTGTCTTTGACCAAGATACAAAGATTCATCTTAGGTAATTATTTTTAAATTAGTGCTTTCCACAGGGTTGTAACAATAATAATGGCTATGATTATACTACAATTACATTTGAAGTTTTTATTAGATGTTTTACATACACTATGATAATCTGCCTGTAATGAGCTGAATTGTGTCCCTCTCTCCAAATTTGTATATTGAATTCCTAACCCTGAGTACCTCAGAATGTAACTGTTTGGAAATAGGGACCTTAAAGGGATAATTAAGTTAAAATGAGGTCATTAATGTGAGCTCTAATGAAATATGACTTGTAGCCTATTAATAAGAGGCAATTAGGACACAGACAAGTATGGAGGGAAAACCTTATGAAGACATGAGCGAAGATGACCATCTATAAGCCAAGGAGAGCGACCTCAGGAGTAACTAATCCTCTCCACACCTTGATCTTGGACTTCTCTGTTATTTAAGCCCTGTCTGTGGTACTTTATAATGGCAAACCTAGAAGACTAATACACTTCCTAGCACCATTTCAAAGGAAAAAAAAAAAAAACAAGGTTCAGTGGGGTTGATTTACTCAATGAAGGGATGAAGGGTAATGACACCTACCTATAGTTTGAGTTATCATAAGTCATTATTTACATTTTGTGAAGAATTATATTGAAAAGGGATTAATTCATTTCTCTTTCTTTGATTTTTTTTGAATGTTAGATGGATTGTCAACAATCTAATTTCTTAGCTGGGATGGTTTTCTGTATGTATCTTATTAAATTAAACTGATATAGCATGTGCATAATAAAACGTAATAAGATATAAAAAGATTTAAGAGAGTCACTTAATACATATTCTGGCAGGATACGTCTTCTTTCAGTACCTAAGAGAAATTTCAAAGCAATATTAAAATATCTGCTTTTTATAAAGCTATGCTTACAAGAAAAGCTTGTACTAATTAAAATTAATGTTTACCTTTGCTATTAGCTATAAATCAATTTATCTCTTTTTACCTATTAGATTCAAAATTAACAACAAAATTAGATTTAAAATTACCTATTAGATTCAAAAATCAATTCTTTTCACCAACTAAATAGGTTAAAAAATATATATATGTATATATATATTTTTAAATCAAGTGAATATATAAAATACTTAGTTGTAGCTTTTTTCTTTCTTCAACTTTCAGCATCTCTAATTTCTCTTTTCAGGGGAACTATGGCATAGTTTTTCAGAATTTACCATACTGATAGTATGGAGGAGATCCTGAACTCCACCAAAATAACTCTACAAGCTAACATAAAGCCTTGTCACAGTTTCATGAATGCTGACAGAAGACAGAGGACTCTTGAGTCAGAGATAAAGGACTGAATGACAACAAAAGTGGGGTCAAGCTTGTGAGCATTGTCTTACTGGATCTCTGCATCCGAAGTCTCACAGCAAAGCCTGTGAGGCCAGGTGGAGCCTATATGTGCCGTGGGATGTTCCACGTGAGAACTTACGGAACCCACTACTTTCCTGCTCAGTTGTAAGCAGGTCTTAATTTTCTCGGAAATGACTAGGTGCATACAGAACTATTTGAGGCATTCCTGCAATGTATTTCTTCACTTCTCAAGACTGTTAGCTGCATAAACAATGAGAAGTAATCTGGGTAAAGGACAATCAAAATGTTATAATTTTTGTAAACTCAAGATATATAAGAATGCAAGAAGCTTATAGCAAACTGCCTCCTACCAGTAAATTCTTTAATGCCATCATATGTGTGTGTTGTGTATATATATATATATATATATATATACACACACACACACACACACACACCATATGGGAGATATATGGAATTATATATTGTATGTTGTTTATGATTATATGAGATATATGATATAGTATATATGTATATTGTATATAATATATATAGTCATATATATAATGTATGTGTGTATCATATATATGTGTGTGGTGTGTGTGTGTGTATATAAAGATTTTGGTCTGTAGAGAGTTTAGCTAAGCTACTCCATGGTACTTCCTCCATATCAATTTTGTTTGGCCAAGTGGCCTACAAGAACTTTGACATGACACTGGCCCTTCATGCAAGCCTATGCCCTACTGTATCACAGGCAAATAGAAGTTCCTGTTAGGATTTCCCCAACAGCCCTGGGGTCAACAGCTTCCTCTGTCTCCTAACACCTTTTGTATACACCCCTTAGATAAAACTTTCATATAGCTTTTTAAAACCCTCTTTTGGTTTGAATTGACCAATTGAGCTTTTTTAGCCAGAGGACCCCAACACTCAACTCATGGACTCTAATAAAGGCTGTGCCTGAGCTCCAATCTCTCTCTCTCTGCATTCTGCCCTGACCTCCTTGTATAGCTCCTGTAGGCATTCTGGGTACCTCCTCCAGGACTTGTGAATAATACACTTCTCTATTTCAATTTCTCCTGTGGTCTATTGCTGAACTTTGGCTCACCATGAGGTACTCTGTGCTTCACTTAAAAAGTGTTAATGTGACAAATTCATAACATGGTTCATACATCATTTATATTTATTACTCACAATAAAATTACGAGTACTAATCATTTACCATTTTGAGAAGTAAAATTAATCTTAAAAACATAAAACAAATCTTAAAAAACTTTACATAATTGAGCAAATCTCATAAGGAGAGTGATAGGCCCATGATTCTGAATTCTAGGATTAAATTTTCAAACTTTTATTCTAGGGCAGAAGTAAATCAGTAAATATTGTCTTAGGTGATTCCATAAGAATTATTATTTCTCCCCGCACTGTTATGACTTTATCACAGAGTATTCACTATGCAGGAGGCTCATTTACTGAGATGCTAATTTGCATAAAACACTAAGAGCTATTTATGTTTGGTCCAGTATATTTTTTCCTCTTCTATTCCAAGATGGTAGCTAGTCCTTCTTTGTTACCATGTCTCAGTAATTTAGCAGCTCTCAATACATTAGTTTACTAAAGAGAATGCCTCTTCTGGTTTGGATTTGGGAAGGGTTTAAAAATTAGGGATACATTCTAGGGGTCTGAACGGTAGGTAGGCAGAGAGTTAAGGTAAATAGAGACATGCTTTGAGATGAGAAAGCAAGAGGAAATATAGACAATAGTTGTTCCACCAAAGAAGGAATTAGTTGATAGTCTGTGGTTTAGCTGCTTCACTAGGAAATGACAGAAATTTTGAAGTTCTAGGCGTTAATGGAAATATGAACATGTGGCTTGGTAACAATAAGTACTGAGGACTTAAAGCATTCTGATGTTTTCCTTCTGTTTAAGATCAATGTTATTCTTGTACCAAAAGTTTTTGCACAAAAAAGGGTATTTGGGGGTACTTGGGACTCTCCACAGTCTCACCAAATGAAGATCCAAGCTAGAACTAATTAGATTTAGGGAAAATACACAGCTTTTTTTGAATGCCAAAGTGTGTGAAGAAGTGACATTTATGCAACAAATAAAATACACCAAATAACTGGTGAACAAGGTAGTACTTGACTTAAACTGAACTGAATTTGAATTATAAGTCAATTGAATTGAAATTGTCCAGTGTACTTAGGTTTAATACTATCCTGGGGGAGAAGAGATGTCATCATTATCAATGGTGGCTTCTTATCTAAGGCACCATTACCCCCAAGGTCATATTTTATTGTCACTATTGGTATTTACTCAATGAAAATGTGTCTGCCTAATTTGGGGAGTGAAGATAGATGTGGAGTAGATTAATGTGGCAATATCACAAGATTAATAATATCTGTTTCTGGGACAATACTCTACATCATAAGAAAGTCTCTTAGAATGGTCTATAGAACTATCTCAAGTATGTAACACTAAAGAAAGGAACATTTAGGCAGCACCAATATAAAATTAATTATGGAATATAAGTTTAGCTAAGGCTGTGAATAATCTCCCAGCAACCATTGTAGAATCCCTAAAATGTCAGTCTTTTTTAGAGCTATGGGAAAAGGAATTTGAGATTTGCAAAAAGATAATTTAGAGCTGGAATAAAGAAATTCTCTAGCCTAAAAATTTTCTATTTTTGCTTTCTATTTGCTGTAATGCAGATTGTATCAACTGTATGGTACTATAGATGTGTGCATATGTATTTTCAACCAATTCATGTAACTTCTTTCTAAATCTGAACAATGATAAAATTGCAAATATAATGCATTTATTTCAAGTCAATACTTTCTGCATGTATAGACTACAGATTAATAGTTTAATGTTTTTCCAAAAGGTTGGATATAACTGTGATAACTGTGAGTAACATGATTATCTAAATGAATGGGGTAGTTATCAAAGTAATAAATGGGATGATGTAATCTAAACTGCTCAAACATGTTTCTCCCTCGATCTCTCTCTCTCTCTCTCTCTCTTTTTTTTTTTTTTTTTTGTCCCTTGCAAGATTTTGTTGAGGAATTCAGGTTATTTGCTCTCTAATTTCCCACAGTCTAGATGTTGTACATTACATACTCATGATATTATTTAATATATCTCTCTTTTCCTTATTTCTTTTGAGTCATTGTTTTTTCCTCTTTAAATAGGTAGTCATAACTATAGGTTTGATTAAATTCAGATTAGTTTTTTCCCCCCACAAGTCCTTTTAAGGTGGAAATTGCTTGTCTCAGAAACCATTGCCTAACCTAAGTTGAAAACACAGAAATAAAATTGTTATAATTTTTGGTTATATGGTGGTTTCTTAGATATAACACCAAAAGCATAAGCAACAAAACAGAAAATAAATAAATAGGACTGTGATACAATTAAAGATTTATTATTTCTTATTTTATTTTTTTATGTATGCTTCAAAGGACATCATCAAGAAAGTGAAAAGACGGTCTAGTAGAATGCCAGAAAATATTTATAAATCATATATCTGATAAAGGCTGGCATCCACATTTAAAAAGAAAGTTTATACTCAAAAATAAAAAGACAATTTAAAAATGAGTGAAGGATTATTTAAATAGATATTTTTCTAAAGAAAATGCTTAAGCACTCAATAGTATATGAAAATGTTCAACATCATTTGCTATTAGAGAAATGCAAATCAAAACCATGGCATACTACTTCATATCCACTAGGATGGATACAATAAAAAGACAGTAAGTAAAAAGTGTTGGCAAGGATTTAGAGAAACTGGAAACTTCATGCATAAGCTTGTGGGAATATAAAGTGAAAACACTATTGAAAACCCACTGGTAGTTCCTCAAAATGTTAAACATACAGGTACCATAGAGCTACTCCTAGATATATACTGAAAAGACATGAAAATATATATCCACTCAAAAATTTGTACATCAACACTTCCAGTAGCATTATTAGTACTATCCAAAAAGTGGATATAATCCAATGATAATCAATTGATAAATACACAGGTAAATTGTGATATATTCCTACAATAGACTATTTGGCAATAAAAAGAAATAAAGTTCTGATAAATACTATAGCATGGATGAATTTTGAATACATGTTAAGTGAAAAAAGGCACAAAACACCACATTCTGTTTCTTCCATTGATATGAAATGTATGTAGTAACAAATTTATAGAGATATAAAATAGATTATTGGTTGTCTAGGGCTGAAAGTTTTAGGGAAGGAGGATGGAGAATGAAAGCTGATGGGTATGACTTTTTTATTAAGTATTTATTTATTTATTTTTTATTTTTTTAATTTTTTATAATAAATTTATTTTTTATTGGTGTTCAATTTACCAACATACAGAATTGTTTTATTAGTTTATTCGTGAGAGACAGAGAGAGAGGCAGAGACACAGGCAGAGGGAGAAGTAGGCTCCCTATGGGGAGCCAGATGCGGGACTCAATCCAAGACCCCAGGATTATACCTTGAGCCAAAGTCAGATGCTCAACCACTGAGCCACCCAGGTCCTTAACTTTTTTTTTTTTTTTTTTTAAGAAGGAACAGAAATGTTCTAAAATTAGATTCTGCTGATGATTGCACAACCTTGGAAATGTGCTTAAAAACATTACATTGTATACTTCAATTGGGTATATGATATGTCATGTGCATTGTAGCTCAATAAGTCTGTGAAGAAAGAAAGAAGAAAGGCAGGAAGGCAGGAAGCAGGAAGGAAGGAGTAAGCAGGCAATGGTCCAGAAATCAGAAAATGGAGCTCCAATCTTCATGAATCAGTGTGCCTTAGAAACATATCTTAAACTTTTTAGCCTCAAATCACTTTTAGTTTATCATGTAGAAAATGAGGGGTTAAGATTAGGTTATCCTATTAGTCACTTTTGGTGAATTTGAAAATTAAAAGAGTATTCTTCACTTAATTATCATTATACATATTAATAAATTTATTTCTGATATATTCATGTCATTAATCTCTCCTTGAGTAATTTATTAAGTTTATTACAGTTTCCTGAAAATAGATAACACCTGCCAAACCAAAATAAGGCAGGGGCAGAGTTCACTGTATTAGCATTTTTGGCTGAGGTTTATTTCATGAAATCCTTGAACTCTGGTATTATTGGTCCTGTCATCAAGACTGTCATTAAATAGTCGAGTTACAATTGTTAAAACTTTTTTTCTGTACAATAATAAAAAAAAAGTTTAACATTCATATGTGATAATACCCATATACATTATTTAAATATATTTTGCCAGCATTTATACATTTAAGATTGAAAAAGGAAATATCAGTAATTTGTTAAAAAGAAAAAAAATTCCTTTATATTTTTGTTGGGATAGATGTTTATTTTACTACTCTTAATACTGTGGGGAATAAAACATACCATCCAAAAGACCATGCTATAATAATTCCTTCTCTTTGAATTGATTGAAGAATGACCAGATATCTTAGTTATATTTTTCTAACATGCTGCACTTTCCCGGAGATAATGAAAGGTAGCTATCATGCTACCTTTGTTTACTAACAAACACTTGTCACAAACATCTAAGGTCTTCAAATATAGGATGTGTTACATAAAATGAAACAAGAGAAATTAATTATGTGTTTAAAATAATTATGCAACTTCATTTTATGTCCTTTGTTATTTACATAAATATCTAGAAAATTTTAATAGTTGCATAGAATATGCTAGGTTTCGGCAATTGATTCCTTACAGTTACCCAATTTGGCTTCTACATGGAACTTTGCATATATTACACACTCCATTGTGTTTTGAGAGTTGCTATTATTTTACCTGGACACAGCTAATGAGGTCAACCAAAGAAAAACATTAACTAATCTTACAACATTCATATTAATTATTTTATTTGTAATTTATTAAGATCAAGATAGGACTCATTTTTTAGTAATATAAAAATCATCTGAAAGGATATTTTCTTAGAAACTTCATTTAGTTTAATGTTTTCACCATACCTACACTGTTTCTATTATTTCAGAATTATAGGTTTATAATATATGATAGAGAAAGAGAATGGTGTACTGTAGAGCAAATTCAATGGGAGTCAGATGACTTTAGTTTCCTTTAGCAAGTTGTTTATATTTCTTTTATTTTGTTTTCCTTTCTTTTCTTATTTACAAATGATGTAAACTATACATACCAGAAAATAGAACTATCTTAGGTGTACTGTTTGTTTAACACAATCATGTATGCAGCTCCCAGATTTAAAAATGGAACATGACTAGCATCCTAGAAATGTCCTTGAGCCTCCTTAGTGCTATTCCAAGGGGGCTGCTATTATTCTGGTGTCTAACATGAGCAATGCATTCAACTTGTTTTGATACTCATTAAATTGTAATAAAAGAATATTCTCTCAGATGACTGAAAATAATTACAATTATCCTTTTATATTGGTATATTACTAGCTTGCAAATGTGCCACAATTTATTTATCCATTTACTGTTGGTAGAGATCTGAGTGGGCTTCCTTTTTGGGGTTTCTATGATTGCTATAGCATTTTGGTATATGTCTTTGGAGAATATACATGGAGCCTGCTTCTCCCTCTGCCTGTGTCTCTGCCTCTCTCTCTCTCTCTGTGTCTCTCGTGAATGAATTAATAATAATAATAATACATCTTAAAAGAAAACATATGCATGTGTTCAGCGTTAGTAGGTAATTTTTTTTTCAGTTTTTCAAAGGTCTGGAACAACAGCATGAGAGTTTCAGTTGTTATTCATTCTAGTCAATATGTGATATTTACAATATTTCATTACAATATGTTTCATTTAGCCATTCTGATGGGTATGTGGTATGATTACATTTGATTTAAATTTGCATTACCTTTTTTTTTTTAAGTAGGCTCCACGCTGAATGTGGAGCCTAGAGTGGGGCTTGAACTCACCATCCTGATAGCAAGACCCGAGCTGAGATCAAGAGTCCCACACGTAAATGACTGAGCCACCCAATGCCCCTGCATTCTCTTGATAACAATAAGCTTGAGTGCATTTTCATATATTTCTTGACCATTTATTTTTCCTTTTTTTGTGAAAACTGTTCAAATCTTTTTTATTGGATTTTCTAATGCTTCTATCTCACTTAACATTAACAAAAAGAGAAAAAGAACTCCATTTGTTGTGCTTTAAATTCTCTATAATTTCTATCACCTTTTAATCTGTGGGCAAGCCTCCTGATATAACTTAGATCTCTTTGGCAATTAAGTCTTATTTTAGAACCTGTCCCAGGAGCTTGCTCTGTGTATTGCCTTTTAATTAATTAATGTTAAATTTACCCCAATGTCTACTTAGTTTTTGATATTCTCCCTCTTTAAAAGAAAGGAAGGGAATCTTTTATTTCAGCTTAGGATCTTATGTTAAGCCATCTCAGATATATGTTTTTTATTTGTTTCTTTTTTTTTTCCTTATTGGTCTCATTTAGACTCCATTTTGAAGAATGGTCACAGTTTAAAAGGCAACTAAAGAGTGAATTTCAGGCCGAGAGAAGAGGATATGTAAACCTGTAGAAGCATGTTGTTTTATTGAGGAAGCTCATATTTTGACAGAAAGTAATAAAGGGTTAGGAAACAGCTGGTTCATAAACCTTGTATTTCTAATACATGCAATTGATTTTTTGCTTATTTAAAAAATAAAAGAAAGAGAAAGGAAGGGCGGAAGGAAGGAAGGAAGGAAGGAAGGAAGGAAGGAAGGAAAAGAAAGGGAAATAAAAAGGAAGAAAGAAGAAAGAAGAAAGAAAGAAAGAAAGAAAGAAAGAAAGAAAGAAAGAAAGAAAGAAAAGAAAGATGAAAGAAAGAAAGAAAGAAAAAGAAAGAAAGAAAGAAAGAAAGAAAGAAAGAAAGAAAGAAAGAAAGAAAGAAAAAGAAAGAAAGAAAGAAGAAGAAAGAAACAAAGAAAGAGAAAAAGGAGGGAGAGTGCAGGGAGCGAGGAGAGAGGGAGGGAGGGAGGTCTTATTCTTTGTGAAGTACACACAAACAGATCACTCTTCTCTCCAGGGTGAAAGAAAACATTTAAGGGCTTGTATTTCTGATAATACTGGACAAGATTTTTAAAATTTACTCATTTGTATCAATTTATTTTTTTTATTTGTATCAATTTAAATTTATCATCTGTATTGGGGAGAAAATGAGGCAGTCAATATATAAAGAGAAAATCCCTGATCATTTTCTTGTACTGATAATAACACCAATTCAGGAAGCCTAAGAAATTCTTTTTATGTTCTTAAAAAACAAAAACAAAAAACCCTCACATTTGGACACTGCTTAATGAAACTTGAGAGTGTCAAAGCTAAAAAGAAATTCTTAAAGTTAACTAAAGGACAAAAAATTAGCTCACAAAGGTACAGTGCAAAAGCATCTTCAATATGTAAGAAAGAGAGACAGAGGACTGGGGTCCTAGAACTTCGTATTAAGCAAAAATTTCTTATAATTATGATAGTAATTTGAATTTATTTTCAAGCAAGTACCATATCTCAATATGGCTCTGACAGAAAGCAGATGATTATACATAAGAGGTTTAAGAAGGAAGAAAAAATGATGATCCAAGAAAATAGTAAACATTCTGGTAAATATAACTAAATAACATCTGCACAAACATAAGTCATAATGCAGTTTAGAGCTAAAAACCAATGCAGAATTAAAACACCCAGTAACAGTAGCATAAACACCAGAAGATGGTTACTGTATTTTGAGCCACATGACAATGAGCAGGAAGAAAGAGTCAAGAAGAAACTTTTAATTTAACATGGATGCTATAATTTGTAGGATGTTCATGAAAAGAAAAGAAAAACATCATATATTTTAAGTAAGTAAACACCCATATCTAATGACCCAACAGTTCTATTTTTAAGAATACATCCAAGAGAATTGGGTACTTGACACCAATAAACATGTACAGGAATGTTTATTGTAGCATGAATCAAAATAGCCCCAATCTTGAAATAATTCAAAGTGTTGTATCAACACTTGTTGGTTAAATACATAACAGTGAAGTCTAAAATATAGTTCTATACAATATTGAAAATAACAAACCCTACCTACATGCAAAAATACAGATGAATCCCACAAATTTTGAATGAAGACATACAGAGATTTTAAGACCTTTGATCTTATTTATATGGTGTTCCAAAAATAAGCAAAAGTAAATTATATTGTTTAAAGATGTGTAGGTGATAGCAAAACTATAAAGGAATGCAATAGGCTAATTATCAGAAAGTTATTATAATGGGTACTTCTGGAAAGAGAGCTTTATGGATTTGTGTTTGGAGTAGGATACATGATTTTATTTCTTTTTTTTTAATTTATTCATGATAGACATAGAGAGAGAGAGAGAGAGGCAGAGACACAGGCAGAGGGAGAAGCAGGCTCCATGCCAGAAGCCCAATGTGGGACTCGATCCCGGGACTCCAGGATCATGCCCTGGGCCAAAGGCAGGCGCTAAACTGCTAAGCCACCTAGGGATCCCCCATGATTTTATTTCTTGATATGGATAATGGTTATATGGGTATAAACGTTATAATTATTCATTAAGGGAGATTCTTCTTTGAGTATGTTTTATATATCTTAGAAAAAAGGAGATTTAAATTGAATGTATATTGAGGATCCTGAAAGCAAGTTATTAGAGTATTACTAGAGTAACAGAGCCAGGAATTTGGAGGATTATGTTTAAAAGGTTTTTCAATATTAGATAGCAAAGATCCCAGTATGTCGGCTTCCAATTTGAATTTACCTTGAATTAGCTAGCAACGTAACTAGCAATTTATGTTTTACAAATTTGTTTATATATTTTCAATGATGTTGGTAACAAGGTTAGGAATCTGTACAATGTGCATTATATAAATGAGGAAATAAAAATATATGAATAGATTTTCTCAAGAAAACAGAGTCAATAAGTGACAGCTTTAAGTGTTCTTTTCTCGGCTTTAAAATCTGAAAGAACTTGTATTTAGTTGGTATTCAGTAAATGCATAATGAGCTGACATTCTACTAACAGAAAGAAAATACTGTAAAGATATCAGTCTAATTACATAATCTTCTATATGATATTTCCTCTCAGTTTTACTCTCCACTATATACTTTTCTAGGATAGTTATGTATTTCTAAGTGTTTTTCTTAAGTAATAAAAGTAAATAGTTAAGTTTCCAAAGAGGTCTATGTTCTTCTGGCCAAATTGGAAAGATTCTGAAGTGTCTCTGAGAACCTGGATGGCACATGTGGTTTTATGCACCACCATGGTTATTCAACGGTGAATAAAATATCTTCATCACACGATTGTGATTATTCAATCTTTCTTTAAGATTCTTTCTCTGAAATTGTCTGCAAACAAATCAGAATACATCATGCAATTTTATCCAGTATGAGATTTCCGTCATTTAACCATTCAACTCAACTGTAAGTTGACCAAGAATTAATACTTTTCATATTTAATTAGAGTTAAAACACAGTCGTTTCTACTTATCAATTATTGACTATAGCTTGGTAGAATAATGACAATCATGATACTAAAGGTTTTTTTTAGTGATATCTACAAATTGGAAGATGTAGCATGATTATACGCACAAATTAGAATGCGCTTGCTTATGAGAACATCTTCAAGGAAATCAAACATGCTTTGATTAGACACTTTAAGTTACCCTCACTCATGCTGATGTACAAAGATTTCCCCAAGGACTCCACTATGATTGCTACCTAAATATTTTATGACACTTGGATTGATCGGGTTGTTCCAAAACATAATGAGTATTCAAATTACTTTAGTTTTGTCCAATAACTGAGTAGTGAATTAATTATCATGTCATTAACAGAACATCTTTCATAAATGTCTCACTTTTTCTGGCTGTTTTTATATATCATGTGGAGAGATAGGAGGAAAGAGAGAAAGACACGAAAGAAATTCTTATTTCAGGAAATTGCCAGTTTGTAATTTTTGTTATTTTTTTATTTTTTCAAAAGACTTGTATTTATTTGAGAGAGAAAGAAAGCATGAGCAGAGGGAGGAGCAGACTCTCTGATGAATGGAGAGCCCAATATGGGGTTAGATCCCAGGTCCCTGGGATCATGACCTGAGCGGAGGGCAGATGCTTCACTGACTGAGCCACCTGGGCATTCCAGGGAATTGGCAATTCTTAATTATGAAAATTGATGCTGAATTTCTGAACTGAGCTTCAATATTTTGATAAAATTTTATGAACCGACAAACAGAAAGCATGCTGCATTTTGATTTTTTCCCCCTTTTTACCTACTTTCCTAAAGATCCCTGGTAACATCGCAGATTTAAAAAGCAGCAAATCATCTATCACTGGCATTCTAGAAGTAGTAATTTTGATAATGATTGAAGAAATATGAGCCAAATTAAATGTGATTTCTTGCCAAAAATGCAGTTAGCTATGAAAGCAGTGCCTGGAATACATAAAGGTAAACAAGCCTTCTTGTCAGCTTTCAAAGGCAGCCATCCTATTCAATTAGACCCGGATGACAGACTCCCAGCTGAGTCCCCAGGCACACTGCATGAGGACAGACTCAAGATTATTTACCCAGCGCTATGTTTATATTAAATTGGGATAAATTGAGCCTTGGGAAAGCTGTAGACAAGGAAAGGCTTTTTGGTTAAAATTCCTCTTTGGACAAGAGCAAATGCCATTTATGCTCGTTTTGGCGAGCACAATCAAGTTATGATGTTCAGAGTAGATGTGCTCAAGGAAAGGTACTATATCCCAAAGAATAAACTCTTCCCAGCATGATGATTAGTAATAGCCCAAGAGTGATAACGGTGCTCTCTTCTTGTTCACATGATTAAAACATTTCTTCAGCTGTGAGTTGCCAGAGACAGATTCTTGCTCCACTCTTCTTCATTTAAAACTAAGGAGCTACACTTTGGCATGTGAAGGATTTCTTCTGCATCTTAATTATAATGTAAGTGTGTAAAATCTAAAAAGAAAAGATAGAAAAAGGACTTTAGGGAAAAGATATGCTTGCTTTAGATATGCGCAAATTTATCACAGAAATCCATTTCACAATTTTTTTTGCTAATTAATTATTTTTCCCTTTTAGAGACATAAAACATCATAATTATAGAACATGCTGGATGGACCCTCGTTTCTTTTTTCCCCAACCTTCTGGTGACAGCCACATCACAGAGAAGACTTATTTCTGCTAAAGCAGATTAATTATTTTCTCTACATTAATTTCCAGTGTAATTTTACTCCCCTTTGGTAGTTAAGTGAATCAATCTCAGGTTATTAATAAAGTACAGATTAAGCAAATTCTTCATGTTAAGAACAAAAAATACACTCGTTTTCCTTTGTAAATTTAAAAAGGTGCTAATGCATATCTCCTGAGATCAGATAAGAGACTGTGACTTCTCTCACAGTTATTCGTCCCACGTACCCTTAATGTGATCTTAAGGGACTAAGATCACAGTGTGGTTGCAGTCCCCACAGAATGGGGTATCTTCAGA
Organism: Vulpes lagopus; assembly: GCF_018345385.1. Classification (NCBI taxonomy): domain Eukaryota; kingdom Metazoa; phylum Chordata; class Mammalia; order Carnivora; family Canidae; genus Vulpes; species Vulpes lagopus. Next base: position 10,463,381 of record NC_054846.1, on the reverse strand, counting down.
CTAAAAATATATTGTGCTTTGGCTGCTTTATCCTGCAGTAATTTTTAAAAATTATATTTGTTCATTATCTTTTACACAGAATATTGAGATCAGGCCTCTTAGCTGAAGCAAAGAACAACCCACTATTGCAGATAATCCAAGTAACGACATTCAATAATAGCGGTGGCTTAAGCGAAAGTTCACCATTTTTTCTGAAAACTGTCTGACCTCTCTGACTTATTTGGCCTTGGGGCTGTCATTAAACTGTGTGGAAGAAGTGCCTATTTTCTTATGGTACAGGTATAAATAATTTAGTGGGGAAAGAAACACACCTTTTTTTTTTTTGGTTTGGACTAACATTATAATAAGCTGTCCCCAAAGTGTTGAAGGGCAGGTAGTTTAAAGCACAGGAGATTCTATTTTGAAATTATGATAAACTTTTGTCAAGGAAAATAAGTAAGGAAGGAGTATAGCTCTAAGATACAAACATGATAACCAGGAATGGCACAAAATGGAGACTAGTCAAAATTATAAATAGACTAGCTACAAAATGGATGATGATGAAGTAACTAATGTGACTCAATAACCAAAAATCTTACTTTCATGTTTTTTTTTTTTAGAAATTTACTGATAGAGTTGACATTTTTGAGTATTAAATGTGGATAGCAATATGGCTAAACTATAAAAACATTATATTTTTACTGTTTCTCATTTCAAAATTTTCTACCCACATACATTATCTCCAAAGGCTAATTCTGGCCTTTGACTTCTCCACATCATTCATTTGGAACTTATTGTAAAATGGTCAGTTATCTTTGTGTTTTGTCACCAGCTTGCAAATGTTTCGAGATTAGAAATTTACACTTTTTTTTTTGTATGCCCTCCAATACTCCTGAATGTATCTCTCAGAGAGGCAAAGGGTGGCCTGCATGCCAAATCTGGCCCACTGCTGTTTTTGTGAAATTTCGTTGGAACAAAGCCAGACCCTTTATTTATAAGAACCAGTGGGATTGGAGGTCAGTGGAGTAATGAGTCCTGTTAATATAGCAGCTGACATTGTGAAAATGTAGAAGAGCTGGGACAATAGCATTTAACCATTCTGTGACTTCTCTCAGAAAAAAAAACAATAAAGAAAACCTTTAATATATGATAATGGATTTGGGGGAGGATTTCAACTTTCTTAAAGCTTCCAGGAATATTCTTTGAAGAGGATTGCTCTAGTGTCACTATAGTTTGTTTTACTCATATGAGACTAACGACCTGAATTCTTAATGAAAATTGTTGATAGAGTAATTGAGGGAAATGGAAACATGAGAATTCTATTCTGGAAACCAGAAGACATCCCAAAATTTTGGAATGTTAAATGGTGGGTAAGGACATTTGTACATCTCAGGAAATGATTTTGCCTGTTTGGGTGTATGTTGCTGGACATTAAGTCCCATTTTATGAAGTAGTAGGCCCCTGAAGTCAGGGTGATGCAAACTTAAAAAGAATGAGTATTGCTGTGATCATCTAAATCAACAGGGAAAAAAAACAGTCCTCATAACTAATGAGCTAAGTTATTTGTTACTGAGGAAAGGTTAGAGCAACGGAGAGTAATACAACTATGGCAATGATGTATCCAAATTTGATGGACTTTTAAGGTCCCAATGAAGCTCAGTAAAATTAAGAAAAAAACAAAACAGATCTAGGCATAATATTAAAAATATTCAGCCAACAACTTTTACTCCTCTTTTTTTCTTATTTACTTTTTACATTACATGTTGACATGAAAGGCACAGGAAAGACCTTACTTCACACAAATATACAGCCATTGTTTAAAGTAAGTAAAAGTAAAGAGTAAGGTGGGGTTTGTTGATTTGCTTTTCTTTTTCCTTTATTTGGGGGGGGGGGGATTTTTCACACATTTCAGTGAGATTCTTGAAAACTTCCCAGCAGTGATATTAACATGAAAGTGAGAGCAAAGAAACAGAATTGAAAGACCTTTCGCTGACCAGTCACATGAAAGACTATAAGATCTAAATTTGTGTTTTCTAGTCTTAGACAGAAATAAGCACTTTTTATGACTTCCCATGCTTGAAATAACATGAGCCTAATTTTAGTCCTCAGGTCAGACATCAGATTGGACTAAACCCACAGAGGAAATAACCTACAGTCCACAAGAATTGGCTGAGACTGGGGAGAGGGCAGAGATTAAGAGAAACGGGGCTATAGAAAATGGAGGGGTGTTTTTTCTCTACCTCTCTTGCTTGTTTTTCCTTTTTTAATGAAGATACAAGAAAAAATAAAATGCCACCTCAAAGGGAAAAACTGAGAAGATTCTCTTGCTAAGATTCAGTGGGGACCAGAGGATACCAGGTCAAGGATTTTAGCTGTAATTAGGTTATTAATGAGGAAGAGGAGGAAAGGTGCTACCCCAATTTGACAGAGGAGCAGACACACGTCCTCTGTCTATACCTGTGCCAAGATTTCTCCATGTCTCCTCTACAGATTGCCAGTGAGCGGAATAATATTTTAGAAACAGGTATTTTACAAAAGTTTCCTTTTTCAGACAATATTGCACAGATTTATTGTGTTTTGCTAACTTCTATTGTGCAGAAATGTTTCCTAGTTTCCCACACTTAAAATGGGGGAGTGTCAGGCTATTTAGTGAGTTATATTTTTCCATCATTAAAACTTCAGAGATAAAATAAAAGGCAACATTTAGGCACTAAGGGGTATTAACCTATTTATACTTAGAAATAATTTGCCTTGTTAGCTCATATGGAACTCAGAGGGAATTCCCACATTTGATGCCAAGTGGAGCTGTTTGATTTCAGCACCTGACCCACTCTGATCATTATATCTTTCCTTACACTTTTGTAAATATCTTCTCTCTGTATGTAAACTTTGCATAAAACTTTGATTGAATAATTTCGTAAATAATTTATTTTTCTTCTAAATAATTTACTTTAAACAAAACCTCCTTTCTCTTGCTTTAAATGAAATTCTAGGGGATCCCTGGGTGGCGCAGCGGTTTGGCGCCTGCCTTTGGCCCAGGGCGCGATCCTGGAGACCCAGGATCGAATCCCACGTCAGGCTCCCGGCGCATGGAGCCTGCTTCTCCCTCCGCCTGTGTCTCTGCCTCTCTCTTTCTCTCTGTATGACTATCATAAATAAATAAAATTAAAAAAAAAATAAAAATAAATAAATGAAATTCTACCGAGAGTGATCAGTGGTACACAGAATCTTCCAGTCATTGGACAACCTCTAAATTTTGAAGGGCCAGCCCAGAACAAAAAGTGCATATGAAAGTTCATATATTTTATGTCTAAATATTTAAATACGGCAAATCAATGTAAGAAACTGCCTAATTGTATATATCCTGTACTCCTATTTTGACAAAGAAAACTTCATTAAACATACAAACAGACACCCCTCCAAATGTATAAACTATGGTTGTTCATTTAAAAAGACCAAATTTAGGTATTATTGCATAAATCTGAATATATAATTAAGGAGTCAATAAATTTTTGGTTAGAAATAAGAATGCACATAATTCATAATATGTTTATATATTTCATAAGTTATTTTATTTCCCTCACTCATACAAAAGCAATAATGATTTTGCTAGAGTCAAAGTTTTCTTATAAATTTGTGTTTATTGAGTCCAAATCAAGACCGGAAAATTGATGAATCACTTTGGCCCTCACCACCTCTCCAAACCAGTTCCCCTACAGAAATCTCTCTGGAGACCCAGGTTTTCACCTCCACTCTAGCAAAGCCTGTGCTCTAATTTCAGACACTCCATTTCTCCAGATCCAGAGGTGGAAGTCATGGACCAGCCTTTTTGCCACTGTGTGAAGAAGGCTTGGGAATCTGCAAAGGTGGTGCTAGAACCCCCACTGCCTTTGCCTCTGGGCTCAAAAGATTTGGGGCCATGGCCTCTCCCTTTCTACCCTAAGCTGGAGGAGCCCTGGTGGGACAGTATATATTTCAACTGGGAACTACTTTCTAGTCTGTGTGGGCTACTGAGCCACACCTGCCCTCAACACAGCCACTCATCTGGAGCCCAGAACACTTTGGAGCCAGACTTAGACCTGTCTGCATAGAAGCCATCATCCACGAGCCAAAAGGAGTCAGACAGCCTCCAGAGAACAGGGTACTACAGAACACTGGACAGCTACCTGCCATGGCTGGCTCTAGCCACATCCATCCAGCTCTGGACACACCCCCCAGAGACGGAGATCTGTGGTGGTGGAGACCTCCAGAATGATGCTGTCCTCTCCTACCCCACCCTGGATACTTGCTACTTTTGAACCATGAGGCCTTAGGACCATATGGCCTTAGGAAAGCTGAAGGATCAGCCTGGGAACTTGTCTCTTCATTTAGTCTCTAATAAGACAATAAATGTTGTTTTTAGAGGCCTTTCAAAAAAAAAAAAAAAACTGATCTGGAGATTCCAAAATCTTGTATTAAAGATTTTGTATTAAAATAATAAAATCATAATTCATTGGAGATGTTAACACAAAATTTAAAAATAAAAATGCAGTTATTTTAACTTGCTTTTAAAAGGTTATTTTATTAAAAATAAATAAAATAAAAGGTTATTTTATTCTGAAATATTAAAAGTTGCTGATCAAAATTAGGTGGAAAAGACAAATTCTAGGAGTACCTGGGTGGCTGAGTGGTTGAGCATTTGCCCTTGGCTCAGGGCATGATCCCAGATTCCTAGTACAGAGTCCTACATATGGCTCTCCCTAGAGAGCCTGCTTCTCCCTCCTCCTGTTTCTGCCCTTCTATCTCTGTCTGTCATGAATAAGTAAATAAAATCTTTAAATAAAACAAACAAAAAACAAATCCTCGGTAAAAATATCAAAAATTTAAATAAAAATTATTTAAGTCTAAATGACTATACATGACTTTAATTTTTGAAAATATAACTAAATCTTTTAGAATACAAAATAAAATTATCATTCATTGTAATTAAGATTGGCTTAGGAAAGAATCTTTAATTGGTGCTAAATCTAAAAGAAATTTTGATAAGGAGCAGGATCCTTGGCACCATCTTAAATTGTTCTCTCACAGATTCCTTAATTTTTACATGCCAAAAAAAATTGTAGCTCTGTGATAGAGAAATTGGAAATCCCTAGGCCAAAGGATTAAGTTGAACATTACCAGTGAGAATCAGATGGACATTACGTGCCACCAAGATAAGGTTCTAAGAAAGACGGAGCATCCTTTAGACATTACTCCATGTCGGAAGGCATACATTTAATGTCATCATGAGTCAACATCAGAGAACCCAAATTGAGGCATGTTCTGTTTCAGAAATAAGGGCAGGATGTATTCTTCAATAATGCCCATGTTATTACATTATTATATTAAAGACACAAAGGCTATGGCAATGTACTAGATTTCGAATGATAAAAGACACATGAGAGTCAAATGCACCTGATCCTAGACTTGGTGCTCTACGTGTTTCTTCCATGTTTGGCTTCTTTCTCTCTCTCCTTTCCTTCTGTTATTTCTTCTGTATACATAAGGCTGTCATAAGTTTCTCTGAGGCTCTTTTCAGTTTTCTTCATTTTTTTTTCTCTCTGTTCTTCAGACTGTATACCCTCTATCAGTACATCTTCAAATTCATGGATTCTTTTCTTTTGCCTGTTCAAATCCTCTGTTGGGTCTGTCTAGTGAATTTTTCATTTTTGTTATATTTTTTTAATTTCAAATTTTTTAAATTTATTTTTTATTGGTGTTCAATTTGCCAACATATAGAATAACGCCCAGTGCTCATCCCGTCAAGTGCCCACCTCAGTGCCCGTCACCCAGTCACCCCCACCCCCCGCCCACCTCCCCTTCCACCACCCCTAGTTCATTTCCCAGAGTTAGGAGTCTTTCATGTTCTGTTTCCCTTTCTGATATTTCCCACTCATTTTTTCTCCTTTCCCCTTTATTCCCTTTCACTATTTTTTATATTCCCCAAATGAATGAGACCATAAAATGTTTGTCCTTCTCTGATTGACTTATTTCACTCAGCATAATACCCTCCAGTTCCATCCACGTCGAAGCAAATGGTGGGTATTTGTTGTTTCTAATGGCTGAATAATATTCCAAGGTATACATAAACCACATCTTTTTTATCCATTCATCTTTCATTTGATTTTTTTCATGTTTTCCACCACATTATTGATATTTGCTATGCGATGGGAGATTATCACCATACCTCCTACTTTTTTTTAATTGAAGTATAATTGACATACTTCTGTTACTTTCTTAAACATGATTTCCTTTAGCTCTTTGCACCTATTTATAATGGCTGCTTCACAATCTTTGCTTAGTAAAACCCACAGTTTCTCACCTTTGTTTTCCTTTATATAGATCTTTTTTTTTCTTTCCATACTTCGTAATTTGCTTCTTTTGAGAAATGGACATCTAAAAAAATATATTATTGGAACTCTGGGAGCTGATATCCCCCTCCTCCTCTAATCTCCCATGAATTGTTGTTTGTTGGTGTGGATTTGCTCATCTGTTTAGTAACTTGGCCAGAGAATTTGAGTGAATTTTTCCCCCTGAGTGTGAAGTCTCCCCTGTCATTCCTCAGAGGGCTTAACTTTGGGCTTATGCAAGGTCAGCCTGCAGTGGCAGTGGTTTTAGCAGGGCTCTTTTGATTTTTAATTTCCCTGATCACTCCATTATACTGTCTACCTTTATTATGTTCACACCCAGATGTTAGGCTCCACTATTTGGTGGCTGATTGTTTTAAAGTTTCTGGCAATGCCCTGAGATATAAATTGCTCTCGTCCAATCCAATTATATTTGGATCCTTTGCAGGGCTAATTTTGTGGGCCAGTCTTTGAGGTTTGTTTTGACAACAGGAGGTCTAGATCTCTCTTAATAAACTAGCTGGCTTACAGTCAGCTGTTGCTTTCATATAGCGATAGCCTATTCTAAATTGCTGACCACCAAAATATCCACAAATATCCGTTGTTTTGGGGAGTACTACTAGGCTTGAACTTCTCCACAGTGTTTCCATTCAATTCATTATTTTGGGCAAAGCTTTGATGCTTGTTCTTATAATATGCCTCTCCCACTGAAACCAATCTGAGCCACTGCTCAGGGGCAGGAGGCAAGAACAGTTGTCACCAGTGAGACCCCCTAAACTCAGGAAACTTCTAGAAGCTTCTGCCTATTAATTTTATCTTTTAGAAACTTACTAATGAGTTCTTGGAACAGGATAAGAAAGATTTTGAATATGACCCCAGGAGAATGCCTGCACAGATAAATTATAAAGTGCTGGACAGTTACCTCAGCCTCATTATAATATTAAAGTCTCTACCCTGGCAGGAGCATAAGCTTCATTGACATAACATACATGTATATACAGGCATGTTTTTTGAATGTATTTGTGCAACTTTATGCCTGCCCATTCATTATATGTGATGATGAGGTGTCCCCCTCTCAATATTTATCTCAAACCCTAATAAAAGGCACCTGCATAGCTCTACTGGGGGAGTCACAGCTTTTGAAATTATTCCTTGTGGTTTCCTTATATGTTGCAAATAAAGGTGACTCTGTGAGGCAAGTCCACCTAGTGTAGTCTATGTATGTAACTCATCAAGGAGCAGACCCACATTGGTTCAGTAACACAGTGACCCACTACTCTCAGAGTAGCACCCTTGGTTTGTGATTGGAGTGTTGTTTGGGGAAAATAACTTCTGGTGCTTTCAGATTATCTTACTCAATACCAAACCTCCGCCCTATGAGTAAGCTGTGGTAAGGGTGATCAAAACCCCAGTATTTTTGGCCTTCCACACCTGTGGTAAGCTTCTGGTTCATGAGTCAAGTCTGGGTGGAGAAAAGGAGTTCCTGGCCTCTTGGCCTCATTCACTTGGAATTTAGCTTCTACAACATGTAGCTGGGGGAATGAGAAATGCTGGCTCACCACTCATCCCAGAGACATACCATAGCTCTTAACTGGGAGCTGGACAGAAAAGGAGTCCCATTTTCTTGGCCACATTGTCTCCAAGTGGAGTTTCCATTAGTCTGAGCTATGTGTGTGTGGGTGGGAGATGAATTGTGACTCAAGTACTACTAGATGCTCTTACCAAGGTTTAGTAGATTTTCCTGAATCGATACTTCTTCATTTATTGTATATACTTTGAAGGATTTACAGAAAAAAAATTTGCATTGTTAATAAGAAGTCAACAAATAATGATTATCTTTTAGGGGAACTGATCCACAGAGCTCATGCTATAATTCTAGTACTGGAATGATATCAGATCTCTCTACCTCAATATCTGTCTTTGTAATTATTTAGTTTTTCAATGTATTCATTCAGTCATTCAGCAGCTACTCCAAGACAATCTTGAAGGATGCTTCTGAATGAAGGAACAAATGTGGCAAAACAAATGCTATTATATGAATCTAAACATATAATGTTTCCATGAAATAACAAATAAATGGTCTTTATGAAGCCACATGTTGTCTTATTAATATATTTCCACTGGAATCACTGCCAAAATAAAGAAAAAATAAATTCATAGGAAGCATAGCATAGAGGTTAAGAATAGAAGGATTGAAACAAAAGTCTTTGTTTTTGAATCCTAAGTCTGGCCCCTAATGACAAGTTAGTTGACCTTCCTTTTTTTCTGTTACCATATCAATATAACAAAAACAATAACAGTACCTACTTACAGGGCTTTTGTGAGTTATATATAAAATGCTTAGAGTAGTCACTGGCACAGAGTAATTTTTATATAAATATTTGCAATTTATCTTTAATAATCACGAAACCTACATTGACTACATGATGGAATTCAATCTGTGTGTACAAAATTACTCCATAGATATTTCTTTTCAGTATCAATTAATTACACTAAACCTACTATGGCTATTGTTAAGGCAATTAAAAATGTGAATGTTGAGGACAAGAGTTCTTTGTAAGCTCAAAAAGCAAGTAATTGCAAAGGAAAGCTAACTTGAGACATTACTGCTCTCATCTTAAATACATCCCTATTTTTTAAAACTTATAATTGTTCCTGAAGTCAAATATCATCAATGGTCAATGAAAAGAAATTAAATTAACCTAAATTTCTCTAAATTTTAGATATTAGATATTTAGGTTTAGATATTTAGATATTAACTTTAAAAATTCAGTTATATTTTCCAAAATGCATCTAACATCTATAATATTCATTCTCACATACTGGATTTTATTAAGCAACTTTTCATCCAAGAAACAATTTAATTGAAAAAAATCAAGCTATGCCTATTCCTATCATGTGATTCCATGTAGGTTCTCATCATAACAATTGAGATTAATTATGATCTACATAAGTGAAATCCCATCCTACAAGATTCCTCCTAAACCTGACATCAAATTACTATTGGAAGGATTTTAGAAATGGAAACTGGAAACTGCTGTGTTTTATAGACTTATGCCATAAGTTATGCATCCAGAATAGGTAGAGATATCTACTTTAGGTGTCACATAAAAATCTGGAGAAGTAAGGTCCCAGGTGGCTTAGTTGGTTAAGCACCTGCCTTTGGCTGAAGTCATGATCCCAGGGTCCTGGGATCAAGACCCACATTGGGTTCCCTGCTCTGTGGGGAGTCTGCTTCTACCTCTACCCCTCCCCCCTGCTCATGCTCACTTTCTCTCTCTCTCTCAAATAAATAAATAAATAGGGCAGCCCAGGTGGCTCAGCGGTATAGTGCTGCCTTTGGCCCAGGGCATGATCTTGGAGTCCCAGGATGGAATCCCGCATCAGGCTTTCTGCATGGAGCCTGCTTCTTCCTCTGCCTGTGTCTCCCCCCCTCCCCTCTGTGTGTGTGTGTGTGTGTGTGTGTCTTATGAATAAATAAGTCTTTAAAAATTATATATATATATATATATATCTTTAAAAAATCTTGGGAAGTAATGAAGCTAAATAAGGCAAAGAACAACAGCTGTGTTGAATTCATCTGGTTCTAAACAATAAGATATAGAGGTATTCTCTTTTGCAATATTAGCCTCCCTCAGGTGAAACTTTCTTCCCTTTGTGAGTTCTCTTGAATGTATCTATCATTCTAATTAAGGATACCACTGTTCCACTGTCCTTTGCTTTATTAAACTTTACAACTTCAAATGCCTTCTTTACAGACTATTCATTAATGATAAACTAATATATTTTCCTCTTTCATAAAGAACTTAGAGACACATCATAGAGAAATGGAAGGATACATGGAATTTGGAATAATATATATGTTGTTTAAAATCTTTATGGTGTACTGACAGTGTTTGGCTGATAATGTATGTTCCTTCACTAAGAGCTTTAAGGAGAGAGAAGATCATATTATAATAAAAATCACTTCAGAAAGACAGTAATGATGTAATGAGCACTGGGTGTTATATATGTGATGACTCACTAAATCTACTCCTGAAACCAGTATTATACCATATGTTAAGTAACTATAATTTAAATAAAAAATTGAAAGGAAATGGAAGAAGGTCTTGAGTTGAACATAAAATCCTGTGAAACCAAAAAGTATAAGACAGTTGAAATCAGAATCTTGTATTCATCAACTTAGTGCAAATAAAAACTGGTTTAAATGGAGCATGGGCTGTATATAGTGAAGAGGAACCTAGGGAAAAGGGGCCAAGGGTTATCCATGAAATACATGATAGACTATTTCTGATGTTTTGATCTTTGTTTTACTGTATAGTTTTTTTCTCTATGAATGTTTACATTTAAATTAACTTTTTTCAAAGAATAAGTAAATATTTGATTTAATGATTTAAATATAAACATAATTTCGAAAAAAATAATGTTCTTCATTTCTACTCCTAATGCTAATAATGTCTAAATATCATGCTATTCTTACTTCTCAAAAAAAGGCACATGAGCTGCATACATGTTTTTCAAGAGACTTAATCTGGAGGAAGTACAAGCCTCTATAGAGAAACTTTGAATGGTGATGAAAAGTCCCCCAACAAAGCAGAAAAGAGACTTGTAAAATATGTAAAGAATTTTCATTGTGTGGGGTGCCTGGGTGGTTCAATTGGTTAAGTGTCTGACTCTTAATTTCAGCTCAGGTCATGATCTCAAAGTTGAGAGACAAAGCCTTGCATCTGTGTAGGGGCTCCCTACTCACCAAGGAGTCTGCATGGGATTCCCTCTCTTTCTTGCTCTGCACCCCCCTCCCCAAGCTCTCTGTCTCTTTCTCTCGCTCTAAAATAAATAAATAAATCTTAAAAAAAAAAAAAAGAATTTTCACCGGAAAATAGGTAGGTGAATGGATAGATAGGTGAATGATTTATATCATCCATTTTTTTCTTAGTACAGAAGAGTTTGGCCTAAGAACCTTTCTGGGTTATTGGTACACAACTGTCATCTGCCAATGCCATGGAATCACATTGATTTGAAGCACCACTGAATAGTTATCCTGATTTTATCCCTAAAAAGATGAAGAAAAAATGAAAAAATATTTACCGTGCGTTTAGATGATATTTCTATCATCTTCTCTTTTTGACTTCTATTTTTATTAAAAAACATTTTATTTCTCCAATAACATTGTTTACTCTGTAAATGATCTTAGAATCAAAAATCTTACTTTTCCATAGATTTTCTTCTTGTCTGTTAGCTTTGTCAGTAGTAATAACAACTGCTTTTCTAAAACATACACATACAGCAAAATCTGTTCTGACTATATGAAACCATTTAAATTTTGTTTTGCAATTTTAAAGGCATCATTTTTATAAAATATGTCCAGGAAATTGACAGTTAGATGCCAGAGAAATATTTATATGTTCTCTGAGTGGAAATAGTATATAAAATTCCTCCAGCTACCTAATACTACTTTTTTACCCTAAATAAAAAAGTAGTTTGAGATCACATACAGCTTTGCTTTAATTTGTGCCTATTTTTTCAGAAATCAATTTTTCCTTTCTTTCTCCAACTTGATAATATGTTTTATTTGTGGCTAGCACAATTGGATTTCACTAAAATGTAGCTATAGTCTAATTCTCTATGCTGTGCATCAGCACTGACAGATGTCAATATATAACTAAATGTTTTATAAAAAATTGATATTGTACTCGAAATTTGCCTGAATATAGTTGTTATTCTTATGACATCACCAAGTACATTTTATAGCCTAAGAAACTGTTGTATACATAGAATCTAAAAAAAAAATCATTAATATATTGTCCTTTTCTTCTTCGTGTTGTGTGCACGTGTGCATGCATGCATTCTTCTCTATATTTCTGTACTAGTAGATTCATAACACTATACAACATATGGACAAAGAAAGTGTTTCTAAAGATTAAAATATTTTCCCATAGGAAGGAAGGCAGAGAAATTGTCTTTGACAGATGTTCCCCCTCCATACCATATGGTACTTCCTTTATCATTCTTTTAATCATTAATCCTATGACATGAAAACTATCATTACAGCTCTGGATATTTAATTTTGAGAACCCGTAAACTGCTGTTAATATTAGTAACTTCTGAAATAGCCTTAAAATAATGAGGCAATTAATTTTATTTTTTGCAAGTTCATTACTTGCTGGTAAATTCAAATCCATCTATGGAAGAGTAACTGGGCATCGGTCTGAAACAAAATCATTGGGCACAATAGATACAGGTTTAATTTAAAAATATCTTGACATGAAAAATAAACTTTTGGTTCTATGGCTTTCCATGACTTCATGTGAATCATCCCACCATTTGTGCATGTAACTTCTATGTCCTCATGCCTGTTTCTTTAAATCCCTGCTATGTTTCAACTTAATGTGTATTTAGGGCCTCCTGGAGCAAATTATTTGGGAGGAAGTTATGCTTTTATGTGACCTTATTAACAGTTTTCAGTACTTTTCTCATCTAGACACATCTAAGAGACAAAATAAGCACCCACTTCATATGAGAACCTATGGCATCACTCATGCTCTCTTAACTGGGGAGATATGTATCTGAGATACTGTTAGAAATTCAAGGAGGAAAAAAAAAAAACTTCCATAAAATGAAAACTACCCATGAGACTCATATGCTTCCTTTCATAAAGAGGCAGGGGAAACACACTTTATAGTTTCTCTGCCATCCATCACCACCACTGCCATCACACACACACACACACACACACACACACACACACATGCACATTTGTGATGTACTATTTTAAATAACTTAGTCCAGTACCTTCTAAAATAACAGGGAAGAATCAAAGTCTTAGAAAGGCAACAGTGACTCGCCAAAGGACATCAATTTAACTAATATTAGAGAAAAATTTTATCCCCAAATTATTTAGCCTATTATATTTGAGCTAGAAGTAATATTTAAATTCATGTCGAAGCATGCATCTTTGCTGGTTCATCTGATCTCGTTTTTTAATTTCCATGTTTCCCTATCTCCTAGTCATGGTATTTTAATTAGATCGAATGCTCAAAATAATCTCTTTTTTAAATTTTATTTATTTATTCATGAAAGAGAGAGAGAGAGAGAGAGGCAGAGACACAGGCAGAGGGAGAAGCAGGCTCCATGCAGGGAGCCTGACTTGGGACTCGATCCCGGGACTCCAGGATCACACCCTGGGCTGAAGGCAGTGCTAAACCACTGAGCCACCTGGGTTGCCCCTCAAAATAATTTCATAGTAAGATGAAAATTTGTTTTATTTGACCTTAAACTAATTTCTAGGCAATAAAATAAATAATCAGTAAATAATTAACGAAATGAATTAATTACCTAACAATATTGCCATTTTTAATGTTTATTGTGAAAAAGTCTATTTTTAAAGGGATTGCTTCTCTTTAGCCCTCTGGTTTCCTTGGACTGGGAACTTTTCTAAAAATAATACCCTTGGCTAAATTCTGTCCTTTCACTCTGTCTTTCTCTAGAGAGATTAGGCAAGAACTAGCCTTTTTATCTCTGCCTTGCTCTTTTTCTTTTGGGAACAAGTCTGCCTCAGAAGACAAATATATTCTTCCTTTTCGTGTTCCAAGTCTTACTGGCATGTCCTTCCTTGGGAGGACTCTTGTTCTTGGTACATAACACTGGGAGAGTGGGTGGTGGACAACTGGCAAATGTATTAGTCTGGCAAGTTGGCTTCATTGGCTTTACTCTGAACTATGTTCGTCCATCTATCTTATTATAATATAATTTTATTATTTTGTAATAATAAAAAAAGGGGATGGGGTGGTGGAGGTTACTTTGACTCTCATCTGCTTTATTTTTTTGGTATTATCTTTCAATATGCACAAGAGAGTATTTGTCTTTGAAGCTCCTTTGAGGCCTCAGCAGAAATGTAAAGAGACATTTCAGAGTTAAGATAAACACATTCTGAAATTGAGCTTTGTGGAAGACATAAACCAAAGTATAGAGGCAAAAGTTACAACTTTTGAGTCAAGTAAATCTGACACTGGCCGTAAGGAAAGTTATTCATTCTTTGAAGTTATTAGGTAGGTTGTTTATCCTTTGAACACCAGTTGTGTCGATAATAAAATAGAAATAATAAGACTTACTTCACAGAATCATGAGAATAGAATTTGATCACCTTCTGTGGCTGTTGGATAGTAAGCACACACCACATGGTAGGTCCTACTAATGATACATAAAGGTAAATCTGAATTCTCTGGCACTGAAAATTAATTTACTTACCAGAAAAAAATCCACATTAATACTATCTCAAATTCCAAGTATAGTAAGTGTAATATATAGAATTAGCAAAGTTCGATCTTTATGGCCAGTTCATATGAGTATAGAAACACTATCCTAAAGAAACATGGCATTACTTGGAAATACATCAGTATAAGAGAGAATCTTAAAATCTGTAGAAACAAAACAGATTGGAACATCTGGTCCATGGAACTTCACAAGACATCTGGAAGAAAACGGTAAAATTTCATTCCAAATGTGTAAACATGCAAGGATACATGTTTATCCTTTTATTTTGTTTTTAGTATCTTTTCCTAAGAAATTATACAGGAAAAATATGTGGTGTATCCGGTCATCAGCGTGCAGTTTGTTGACTTACAGGTAAAACTACATATATATGATTAAACTGACCATTAAAAGAAACCTCTTCAGCTTTCTATGTATTAAAAACAAAGTCCATATGGTAGTTGTGGGGTTTTTTTGTTTTGTTTTGTTTTTTTTGTTTTTTGTTTTTAGTAGTTCTAGTAGTTTTTTGAGGAATGGCCTTACTGTTTTCTGTAGTTATTGCAGCAATTGGCATTCCAACCAACAGTGTGTATGAGGTTTTTGTTCTTCTCCACATCTCTCCAATAGTTTTCATCCTTCGTTGTTGTCTGATGATAGCTAATCTAATAGGTGTGAGCCAATATTTCATTGTGGCTTTGGTTTGCATTTCTCTGATAATTAGTGATGATAAGTATCCTTACTTTTTGACCATTTGTATGTCTTCTTTGGAGAAACATCTATTCAGTTCCTTGGCCCACTTTTTAATTGAGTTATTTGGTTTTATACTATTGAATTGTAGGAATTCTTTATATATTTTGAATATTAATTTTTTAATAGATCTATGGCTTTCAAATATTTTCTCTCATTGCATACGTTGTCTTTTCCCTTCAATTGTCTTTTTCTTTGCTGTACAGAAACTTTTTAGCTTAACTGAATTCCATTCATCTATTTATTTTTGTTGCCTGCACTTTTGGTAATATCCGAGAAATCATTGCCAAGGGCAAAGTCAAGAAGCTTTTTTCCCTAGGAGCTTTCTTTTAGGACTTCTATGGTTTCAGGTCTCACATATAAGTCTGTAATCCATTTAAATTGGGTTTTGTGCGTAGTGTAGATAAGGGGCCAATTTTATTTTACATTTTTCATATGGATGGCCAGTTTCCCCAATACCATTTATTGAAAAGACTTTCCTTTCTCCCTTGGAAACTTTGTCAAAACTCCGTTGACCATATGCATGTAGGTTTATTTCTAGACTCTCTATTCTGTTCCATTGGTTTACATATGTTTTTATGCCAGAACCATACTATATTTAAAGAAATTGAAATCGTCTTTTTTTATTTAAATATTTTATTTATTTATTCATGAGAGACAGAGAGAGAGAGGCAGAGACACAGGCAGAGGGAGAAGCAGGCTCCATGCAGGAAGTCCGATGTGGGAGTCGATCCCAGGATTCCAGCATCACGCTCTGGGGCTGAAGGCAGCCACTCAACCTCTGTGTTGCTACTTTTATGAAGAAAATAGAAAGGGAAAGTTGTATAGTTAAGTTCAAATAGCCAAGCCTATAATCAGTTCTTATGTACATAGTTAACTAAATGATCATTCAATGGAATGGTGAAATGTTCTTTCACTGTTCTTAGAGATTTTCTCCATAAAGTAACAGTGAGTACTGAAGTAGTCAGAAGAAAAATAGATTTTACTGAGGCTAAATTTATCCCCATATAATAGAGCAAGCTGAGAAGTTCATACTGTCAGGTTGTTAGTACAAAAGGCTCATAACATCTTGAGGAAATGAGCAACAGAAAAGAAAAGAAATATAAAGTTGGGAAAGTGATCTGTCATTTAAAGTTTGTAGGAAATGGAAATCAAAGTTGCCTAGAAAGTGTACAAAGGAATTTGAACTCATTCAATTATAAAATATCAAGTAAAAATATGGCCAACTCTTTACAACATTCTCCAGTATTCAAATGATGCATTTTTGTCTTAGAATTTCTTGGGTTAATAGATAAGTGAAAGAAAATGTATGTAATTTAGAAAGGAAAAGAGACATTAGAAGTCCTAGTAATTTTTTGAGGCTTGAAAATTATTACAGACACAAGAATGTTTAGGATTCAAAATGAAGTTTTCATAAAATAAGGAGAGGAGTTTCAGGGCTTCCCCCCCCCTTTTTTTCAATGATAAATCAATTTTTAAAGATAATATAACAATGAGATATTTTAAATGTTTTAATATTGTAATAGTAATACAAATGTGATAAAATAGATAATTTGGATTATCAGTAAGATGCAAAATCACCAAAAGAATATCTACTCTTTACAGCATTTAGAATTTCTACCTAAATATAATTATAATGGAAATTATTTAAAAGAACAGATAGACGATGACAGATAGATGATAGATAGATAGATGACTAATAGATAGATAGATAGATAGATAGATAGATAGATAGATAGATAAACTGGAATATGTTAAAGCATTCTTTTTCCCAAAATACATTTGTATTCATTTCTGACAGTAGCTCATAAAATTTCTGTGAGTATTAATGGGAGTTTCAGCCTACTATTCCATACATTCAAAATCAAATTCTGTTCTTACAAAGTCCAGTTAAAATACATAAAAACAATAAATAACTTCAATCAGTACAGTGTCCTTCTGCCCTGACAGAGGCATCAAGCTTATACAATCGGATTTTCTCACTCAAGATATCTAATGAATGTGCATATTTTACTCCTGGCTATGAAAAAGCTATGCATCCATAATTGGAGAAAATCTTTAAATACATTATAACATGTTTTTTTAATTTAAATTATTTTCTAATTTTTCCACTTTAGTTTTCACTTTATTTAACTTTTGAATATTAGCTATTTCCTTCTATTCTTTGTACATATTCGATATAATGAACATATTACCATTTTGAATTTTCAAGTAACCAATATTTATAAAAGAGACATAGGTACAACATTAAATTTCTATCCAGCAACTCTGTTCTTATAAGCAAGATCTCTTCTTGTGGGACTTTCCCTTTCTTCATCTTATATATGTACATGCTTCTTTATACACCTTCAAACAACCTATTTGTGCTAAGGACCAGAGTCAATATCTTGGTGACAAAGACCACTTTATTAGGGAAATAAGCAGATTTTATCTATCTAGAATATATACTATTAAATATATTAATATGTATAAATAAACTATATTAATGCTAAATTGAGCAAGATACAGTTATATAGTTTGAATTAAGCATTATATAGTTTAAATTAAGCATTTTCTTTGAATAAAATATTTAATCTTTGAAGATAATTAGCCAAAACTCAAGCCATGGGTGATAGACTTTGCAAAATAGCATTTGTCATTATATCCCAACAGTATTCGCAAATTGTTTTTAGAACAAGGAGAATTGAAGGAAATCGGAAATGTTAGCCAAGAGATTTTTATAGTAATTCAGGTAAATTTCAAATTAAGCTATTTCTATTGGGCTTGGAGAAGATATGAGGAGAAATATTGCAAAGATAAAATTGATGGAGCTTGTTCAGTGCTTTTATGTGAATAATGCATCTAGGTGATAGATGGGGTCCCAGTTTAAACAGTGTCAAATGGTGATTGATGGGTACACAAAACAGGCCATTAAATTTGATGATTCTAAATCATTAGTGACTAATGCAAGAACAATTTCAGTACAATGAGAGATGAAGAGCAAAATACTTAGAAGGCACTAGATGAAATGACATGGAATATTCTTTACAAATAACTGATATAAAAACCATGATGAAGCATATTTGAAGGAAAGTAAAGATGAAGGAAAGATTTCTTGGGGGTATGGGATGTCGCTTCCTATTTTGCATATTTCTTACTAATAAGTATTTGTTATCATGCATTCTAAATAGTGTTCAAAGCTGATATTGTTATAAGACATGCCTATAACCTAAAGCTTTAAAATATGTGAAAAGAACCACTGTTCATTTTCTATTTTATTTTTGTCCTCCAAATTTTCTTTGTGTTCTACCAATTTAGTAGACATTCAGTAAGAGGGATAAAACTATAACTTTTACCTAAAACTATGTGTCTATCCAGGCATTTGCCTGCCATTTTGTTATGCGAGGGCAAGGGGAATTTACAATAAGAAATAAATATTCATGGTTATGAGACCTATCACCCTGTATGCAATTAAAATATTATGCCAGATTGGTTTCAATATTTTAAAAAATGCTAGAAAAATGAAATGGTCTCATTGTTTATCTTCACTCATTTGGGCAATGTTTAGGTAAGTTAATTCTTACATGGAGAGACTCAGAAAAAGAGCTGGGATTTGGATATCTGGCTGAATTTGGGGAAGAGATAAATTATTCTTCTATCTTATTTCTGGATATACCCTAAGGAAGCAGTTTATTTTTTTCATAAAAACTTTGTGAAGTTAATTTGTTCTATATAAATATGTAGGTACTTTGTAGAGTATTATTTACATAGACATGGAATTTAGTGGAGATAACAGTCCAAAGTGATTTTCAAACTGTGAGATGACATATACCATCAATATAATTGACCACAATTTTAAAATAGTAGCATTATTGGCCCTAACAAGGTCTAATATTTCATTTAAAGCATAGCCAACATTTTTTCTCCATTTTCTCCAATCTCTACTTATTTTTATAGCTATAAAGGAAAAATGGAAAATGCATCCATTCCATATTTTTAATTGAAAAGCATGCTCTATCTTACTCTAGAGGCAAGAATCATATTTTATCTGCTTCATATCTGAGTTGTGTCTTAGCAAAGCAAGGACAAAGGATACCTGAAAGAAGCAGGTGTTTACATAGCAAGTTTTACATCTATTTTTCTTAAATTTAAAATGATAGATTTTCATTGATCTTATCCACTTGCCTTCTATTTTTCAATATGAAGGCAGAAACCTGTTGGTAAAATGAAACAAGGCAGGTATTTGGTGTAAAAGGCTTAAGAAGATTTAATTTAATTTTTTAATCCTCTTGCTATTTTAGGTATAAGTATATACTTATTAGGTAAAAACATATAGACTAAAGTTAAGAACTTTTAGAAAACAAAAATGTAACCTAAAAATTGTCACTGATAGTAAAAAGAAAATGATGAAAGCTTTTATTTTCCAAAAAACAATTGATAATATTATGTTCCATGAAGAAATAGTTAATAAAAACATCTTCTTCTTTAGCCACAAATATGTCACTATATCCTTATGTTTTTGTGAAATGCTGATTCATTTTTCTCCAGAATAGATGTGACTATTTCCTTCAAGCATTTTCTAAAGTGCTTGTGCAAATGTAATTTTGTCCAGCCTGGTATTTGGATTTGTTTTTCTTTTTTTTCTTGACATGATTTATCATGAAATTATTCCTCCCTAACCTCATCCTGTTTGTATTATTCCCATCTCTACCTTGAACCTATGTAAAATAGAAAGACACAGTCAATGTAACTCCTATGATCTGTCCCCCAGAAAATAACTGTACTAGGATCCAGACATGCAAATATTTCACCAAACATGCTCAGGGAAAATTCTGGCAAATATGAAGAGAACAAAAGGAATGAATTTTATAGATATCAAAATGGTCTCAGATATAAATTGTGTGATATAGTTTCTTTTTTTTTGATATAGTTTCAAAAATGAAGGATATTTCATATCAGAGTGGATGATTTCCATCCTAACCATAATTTGTACTAATAATGTTTCAAAAATCAGAGATCACAGTGAAGCATGGTGTATACCCTCTGTTCAACACTGAAATTTTAAGGAAGATAGCATTTTAAAAATCAAGGAAACAGAAAAGCCAGTAACATATAGAAAAATCTAGAAAACAAAGAATGTTGTACATCTTTAACCAAAATACCAAATACTTCCTGGATCTACTTATCAAATGTGAAGTAAGTATTCCACGACCAGCATTAAACTCTGATCTCATTACTTAGTAATAAAAGGACTCCTCTCTCTTTATATTTTCCTCTTGATATTACTGTGATAGTCTTCTGAATGTGGCTATAATGGTAAGATCTTCAGATTCCACATTTTTTAAACGATTTTATTTACTTATTTATTTGTTGAGAGAGAAAGAGCACACAAGCAGGGGGAGCAGCAGGGGAAGAGGGAGAAGCAGGTTCCCCAGCTAAGCAGAGCCCGATATGGGGCTCCATCCCAGGACCCCAAGATCATGACCTGAACCAAAGGCAGATGCTCAACAGACTGAGCCACCCACATGTGCCCAGATTCCTCAATTCCAATATACTTATTTTTTAAAGTGCGGAGAGGATCTCAACAATATGTCAGAGGCAGCATGGGAAGTGGAGGAGTTCTTGCACCCAAACCCCAATCACATCCATGAAATTATGGTTTTAGTTTTAGCAGGACATTTGTGTGTGACAAAGCGAACATTTTCTAAGGGTTATATAGAAAAACTCATGTCCCTGAATCACTAAGTCACTTGTTGTAAAAAGGTCAAAGAGAGGGCAATTGCTGTCATAGAGAACACAACTTGCCACAGAGCCATTGTTAATACAAATTAGAAATAAAAAAAGTAAAAAATACAATGTACTACTGATGTAGGGTGAAACACATAGATTAATATAACACAATAGAGGCATACAAACAGTTCAGAGTACAAATGGAAGCCTGACATAAAATCAAACCAAAAATCTGAGAGAAAATGTTAATAAATGGCTTAGGAAATTTTGTCACTTCATGCAGGAAAATAAATGTTATCCCTGCCTTCCTTCCTAGGTTAGGTTGACCTCCAGAGGGTTGAAAGATAGGAGTGCTACACATAAAATCCTAAATCCAAAGAAATCTAATGAAAAGTATATAAAAAATATTTTTGTGATGGTTGGGACAAGGAATAACCTTTCAGAAGATAAAAATGTCATAAATAGTGACCTAAATGTTAAAAAAAAGAACACCAGTTTACAGAGAGGCAATGAGGAGGCCGAAGGAATTAGATTCCCGTCTCTAAATGGAAAATGGTCTCAATAAGCCCAAGTCTCAAACATCTAATAAAGCTTAAATTCTCCCTATTCATTCATTATTTTTACAACTTTAATTGAGTCATAATTGATATATAAAAACTGCACATATTTAATGTGTATGATTTGATGGGTTTGGCCATATGCAAATACCTAAGATACCTTCACCATAATCAGAGTAATGGACATATACAACATCTCTCAAAGTTTTTTAGC
Source organism: Vulpes lagopus (assembly GCF_018345385.1). NCBI lineage: Eukaryota > Metazoa > Chordata > Mammalia > Carnivora > Canidae > Vulpes > Vulpes lagopus. The sequence continues at coordinate 10,441,560 of NC_054846.1, read as the reverse complement.
ATCTGTGTGTGTGTGTGTGTGTGTGTGTGTGTTAGTAACACTTAACATGTGATCCACTCTCTTAATAAGAGTTTCAAGTGCACAATACAATATTCTCTATAGGCCATTTGTTGTACAACACACCTCTAGAAATTATTCATCTATGTAACTGAAACTTTATGCCCATTGAACAACAATTCTTCATTTCTCAGACCTCCCAGTCCCTGTCAGCCACTATTCTATTCTCTTCTTCTATGAGGTTGACAAATTTAGATATGTCATGTAAGGACAATTATGCAGCTTCTGCAAGTGGCTCATTTTACCACATAGTATAATGTTTACAGGTTCATTTGTGCTGTCACATATGTCAGAATTTCTCTTTTTTAAGGCTGACTAATATTCCAGTTAATACCATATGTTTCCCATCCACTCATCTATCAGTGGACACTCGGTCCATATTGTGGCTATTGTGAATAATGCTGCAATGAACACAGCCAGGGGACAGACAGCTCTTTGAAATAAAGATTTCAATTCTTTTTGGTATATATCTAGAAGTTAGATTTTGGATCAAATGATTATTCTATCTTTAATTTTTTGAGCCACCTCCATACTGTTTACCTTAGGTCCTGCATCATCTTACATTTCTACCAACAGAATTAGAGGTCATTATCAGACAGATTTACCCTAGAAGTCTCATATATGAGAAATACTGAAATACTGTGCAATTAATTTATATACTATCTGCCATACAAAGAATGTAAACAACAGTAATGAAAATAACTAGGCAAAAGTATTACACTCACTCAAAATAAGTAACCCTAACTTAAAAACATCCATTCACATAAAATTGCCAGTTGCTTACATCACTTTGTCATTCAGAATAAAATAGCTGAGGGTATATCCTATGATATAAGAGGCTCAAAAGCAAGATGGCAAGGAGCGCCCAGATGGCTCAGTCTATTAAGAGTCCAACTCTGGATTTTGACTCAGGTCATAATCTCAGGATGTGAGATGAGCCTCCTGCTGGGTATAGAGTTGCTTTAGATTCGCTCTCGCCCTCTGCCCTCCCACATCCCCCACTCCCTTGTTCTCTCTCTCTCTCTTTCTAAAAAAAAAAAAAAAAAAAGCAAGATGGCAAAATGTCTGTCTCTTTTTTAGGGGAAATCATGACATATGTGTGGTTATATTTAGTTACCTATATACCTTTTTTTGGCTGTTGGTAAGGCATTAGTATTAAGAGGGTTATCTTAAAACTAAAACGTATTTTAGTCTTAAAATTAATATGCCTTATCTGGAGGTTTTGTAATCATTATGCTTGTAGATATTATTTTTGTTGAAGTTAGTATTTAAAAATCTGGAGCAACACAATTCTGCACCATTGCTCTTGCTTAAGTTAAATAAACTAAGTCACAGAAAATTCTAAAATATGATTTATTCATATATTCACAGTTCATTTCATATAAAAATTAGTTTTTTTAAACCTTTCACAGATAAATCAAATCAAATCATCTTTAAGAAGTAAGACCATCTGAACTCAAATCTATGATATGGAAATCAGGTGGAAATGTTTTTTTTTTTTGCTTAATTATCATATGTGAGATATTCAAAAATAATATACAAAATATATGTGGGTTATACAAAAATAATACATTAGTGTATTAGTTTCCAGAAGCTGCCACTATGCTTTTTGTACCAAAATTTAATATATTCTCCTCGAACATCAAAGTAGTCCAGGTAAGTTCTCCAACAAAGAGCTCCATTGCCTTTAGACAGTTGTTTAATCAAGTGTGAAGCAATAATAAATCCCTACCCATGGTGTTACACAATTTTCTGCCCGTAAAAATATAAATTCACTTGCCCAGAAGCATCCACTTTCATCTAAGATATATCCAATTTCTTTATCAAAGTGTGTATAGAATATCTTCATTTTTCTCAATAATTTGTTAAGGGTTTTTTGTTGTTGTTATTTTTGTGCATTTTGTCATTCCAACAGTGGTTCTCCTTTTGGGATCATTTCTGAGTCATTCTCATACTTACCAAAATAGAGCAGAGTTGGTACACTGAGGAAGCATCATGTTTTGAGGTATGGGAAAACAGGAGAAGATTTTCATTATTTGAGAATGTTATTTTGTTTTTTATCTCCTCTCTTCTGATTAGCAATCTTCTGTCTCCACTTCATCACCCCTATGAGCTCTACTCATTTCTCCCTTTGGTTCACTGAATACTTTTGGATCTTACTCTTCACCACCAGTTGAATCATCCCTGACAACTTCACATACACTTGATAAATCTACCCAAGGCCAGGATGCTTGCTGTTTACTCACCTAATTTTCACCAGTGACCTGAACATTCATTATGCTCGAGCTGTGTATTCTACATATTTTGTCAATATCTAGCGCTATAAGCCTTCTGAAATATTAACTTCAAAGTTATTAAATCCTGAACCATATATGCCTATCACTAGGTAACAACCACAGTATTTAATCTCTGACCTCATAGGAACCTTCCAGCTGTGACCTTTCTGCTTTTTATTTTTTCTCCTCTTTTGTGCATTCACATCATTATCTTTCAGCTTTGATCTCACTGTACGCTGTTTTTCCTCTTGATACTATTCTCAAATACATTTTTTAAAGATCTTTTTATTATTTGTATTTATTCATGAGAGACAGAAAGAGTGAGACAGAGACATAGGCAGAGGGAGAAGCAGGTTTTCAGTGGGGAGCTCGATGTGGGACTCAATCCCAGGGCCCCAGGATCAGGCCCTGAGTTGAAGGCAGACACTGAACCACTGAGTCACCCAGATGTCCCCTCAAATTCATTTTTATTCTTACTTACCATTGAACTGCCTAGGAAAATTCCAATTTGGGGTGAAAAAATAATCTGATTCCTCTACATCTATATTTGATAGCAAAACTATAACTTCATGACCTCTCTAATGGCTTTCACCACGAGATCCACTAATGCTCCTATTGGACCTAGTCAATTTTCTTTATAGTTTTTTACAGCAACATGTGTGAATTTCCTCTGCTTTCCTGAGAACTTTTGAATGTAAGTATAGTTTTTTTTTTTTTTTTTAATTAACTTTTATTGGTGTTTAATTTACCAACATACAGAAAAACACCCAGTGCTCATCCCGTCAAGTGTCCACCTCAGTGCCCGTCACCCATTCCCCTCCAACACCCGCCCTCCTCCCCTTCCACCACCCCTAGTTCGTTTCCCCGAGTTAGGAGTCTTTATGTTCTGTCTCCCTTCCTGATATTTCCCAACATTTCTTTTCCCTTCCTTTATATTCCCTTTCACTATTATTCATATTCCCCAAATGAATGAGAACATACACTGTTTGTCCTTCTCCGATTGACTTATTTCACTCAGCATAATACCCTCCAGTTCCATCCACGTTGAAGCAAATGGTGGGTATTTGTCGTTTCTAATTGCTGAGTAATATTCCATTGTATACATAAACCACATCTTCTTTATCCATTCATCTTTCGATGGACACCGAGGCTCCGTCCACAGTTTGGCTATTGTGGCCATTGCTGATAGAAACATCGGGGTGCAGGTGTCCCGACGTTTCATTGCATCTGAATCTTTGGGGTAAATCCCCAACAGTGCAATTGCTGGGTCATAGGGCAGGTCTATTTTTAACTCTTTGAGGAACCTCCACACAGTTTTCCAGAGTGGCTGCACCAGTTCACATTCCCACCAACAGTGTAAGAGGGTTCCCTTTTCTCCGCATCCTCTCCAACATTTGTTGTTTCCTGCCTTGTTAATTTTCCCCATTCTCACTGGTGTGAGGTGGTATCTCATTGTGGTTTTGATTTGTATTTCCCTGATGGCAAGTGATGCAGAGCATTTTCTCATGTGCATGTTGGCCATGTCCATGTCTTCCTCTGTGAGATTTCTCTTCATGTCTTTTGCCCATTTCATGATTGGATTGTTTGTTTCTTTGGTGTTGAGTTTAATAAGTTCTTTATAGATTTTGGAAACTAGCCCTTTATCTGATATGTCATTTGCAAATATCTTCTCCCATTCTGTAGGTTGTCTTTTAGTTTTGTTGACTGTATCCTTTGCTGTGCAAAAGCTTCTTATCTTGATGAAGTCCCAATAGTTCATTTTTGCTTTTGTTTCTTTTGCCTTCGTGGATGTATCTTGCAAGAAGTTACTGTGGCCAAGTTCAAAAAGGGTGTTGCCTGTGTTCTCCTCTAGGATTTTGATGGAATCTTGTCTCACATTTAGATCTCTCATCCATTTTGAGTTTATCTTTGTGTATGGTGAAAGAGAGTGGTCCAGTTTCATTCTTCTGCATGTGGATGTCCAATTTTCCCAGCACCATTTATTGAAGAGACTGTCTTTCTTCCAATGGATAGTCTTTCCTCCTTTATCGAATATTAGATGGCCGTACATTTCAGGGTCCACTTCTGGGTTCTCTATTCTGTTCCATTGATCTATGTGTCTGTTTTTGTGCCAGTACCACACTGTCTTGATGACCACAGCTTTGTAATACAACCTGAAATCTGGCATTGTGATGCCCCCAGCTATGGTTTTCTTTTTTAAAATTCCCCTGGCTATTCGGGGTCTTTTCTGATTCCACACAAATCTTAAAATAATTTGTTCTAACTCTCTGAAGAAAGTCCATGGTATTTTGATAGGGATTGCATTAAACGTATAAATTGCCCTGGGTAACATTGACATTTTTACAATATTAATTCTGCCAATCCATGAGCATGGAATATTTTTCCATCTCTTTGTGTCTTCCTCAATTTCTTTCAGAAGTGTTCTATAGTTTTTAGGGTATAGATCTTTTACCTCTTTGGTTAGGTTTATTCCTAGGTATCTTATGCTTTTGGGTGCAATTGTAAATGGGATTGACTCCTTAATTTCTCTTTCTTCAGTCTCATTGTTAGTGTATAGAAATGCCATTGATTTCTGGGCATTGATTTTGTATCCTGCCACGCTACCAAATTGCTGTATGAGTTCTAGCAATCTGGGGGTGGAGGCTTTTGGGTTTTCTATGTAGAGTATCATGTCATCGGCGAAGAGGGAGAGTTTGACTTCTTCTTTGCCAATTTGAATGCCTTTAATGTCTTTTTGTTGTCTGATTGCTGAGGCGAGGACTTCCAGAACTATGTTTGAATGTAAGTATAGTTTTATCTGCATTTATCCTTTGTCTCCCCACGGCTACAATAGAATGAAAGCTCCTCCTTTTTTCCCTAAGGCTAAATCTCTTTAATTGTATTCTGGAATTCATCCTTTCAAGCCTACTCAGATAAATTTCACTCTATTAATTACTGCCTTTCACATTCAATTTGAAACTTCTCTGACCCTAATTTATCTTCAGAGGAAGGGAGTCCTGCTACTAACTTCACAAATGCATCTTTTTATTTTCTGATACAATTAATAAATTATTTTTAAATTTCAAAACACTTCACTGATTAACCCAATAGGGACATTTAAATTCTAAGAACAGAAGGTCTATTAGAAACTTAACCTATCATTTTAAAATATATTCTCATTTTCTCTTCCCAATGTCTTAAGGGTGTCTTTTTCTGATTTTGTCTACAAAACAATTAGCGTATTTTAAAACTGAAAAGTTTAAAGAGGATTCCAAACAAAACTGCTTTAATGAAGATTGAAACCAATATTGTTATACATAAAAGAATTTATTTTCCCCTCTGAAGGCTTTTCCAAAGACCAAGGCCTATTCAAGGAAGAATTGCTGTTTGAAGTATTCTTTAAATGGTATTGTGAATAGGCTGTGATGTAGTGACCTGAACATATTTTAAACAGAAAACAAAAATATGTGAGCTGTTTGTTTGAATAGATCGCCACCTGAAATTTGTCATAACCATCACTTTTTATGGGCCACACATCTAAATATCCTTTAATAAACATAATAATTTGCTTCTTTTCTACCTTCTAGTTTCTTGGTGAGAAAGGCCTCTTTCCTTTGAAAACCCAGAGAATTTCAGTTCCATATTTTTTTAAGACAAAGATGAGCAATGCTGTTGACATCAATCTTTAGCAATATGCTGTGGTACAGATGCAACATAAAAACAGACCTCTGGCTGGCTTATCTTTGTCATACTTTGAAAATTCCTTCTTAAGTTTAAATGAAATACTCTGTGAGAAAAGATGAATGGTTTATCCATTGATAAAGCAAATATGAAGCCTTTTCTCCCAGAGTCTGAATAAAACATGAGTTCACTGTAAACCTAAAAGCATTTAATAGCTTGAAGCTTTTAGTATATTATGACTTGATTTATTGATAACTTGAACAAACAAGTGAACGGGCAAGCACAGCTTTTAAGTTAAATTTTTAAATGACTCAATTATGTTTACACTAAGGACAAAAGTTTCTGTTTGTTCCTTCAGTGCAGCAAGCAGGAAGACACTGAAGGAAGGAAAGGATAAGCAGGGCACATCATTCTCTCAGTTGTTGCTTTGTTCTTTGAACATGCTTTGTACCCCTAAAGATTTACAATGCCCATTTTCCATGCCCAAACCTCCAAGAGACAATGAGCATGTGCTACATGAGGATCTTCTTTCCTTTCCAGCAGAAAGATATAAAGTTCACACATAAGAGTATGAAAATATTAGATAATATTTAATATAGATTAAAACCCAGACTGTGGCTTTTACCAAGAGGTTTGATGATCCCATGCAGGAATAAATCATAAAGGGAGGTTTTCATCTGCAATGGAGGCTCTTTGACATTCTAATTACCTCAGCAATAATTTCTTCATGTTAAATTTAGGATAATCGATCTGTTCTTGTGCTACAGAAACAAGGACACTCCCAGGAACTCATGGGCAACTGTAGGTATTTTGGTAAAGTTCACATGTATTTCTTTCTGTCCACACAATGTAATGATATAGTACACAGTCATAGCCACTTGGAACTGAAACAGCTTATGAATTTGTATTTTGGTGAAATTCATTCATCCACTCAAAACATGTTTATTGAGACTCTGTACTTCAACCAATAATTCCCTGCATTTTTTTTTATCAACACTGATATAAGAAGATTGTATGTCATGGAATGATTTACAAGGTCGAGCAACTGGGTAAAGAAGATTGGATGTAGAAGTTGTTAATGATGCTAGATATGTTATCTGGAAAAAAAACAGAATTCAAAAATATATCATTGGAACAAGAAGCTAAAAATGTTATCATTACTTTAATAGGAAATACTAATCAGAAGAATTATATAATAAGAAATATAATAATATAGCATAGTAAGCCTCGATACTGTAGAGGAAAATCAACTAGAGTGCAGAAAGACACAAACCTTTATTTAGAATGCTGAGGCATGAGAACAACCCTGAAAGAGTATCCTCACTTGGGAGAAAGAGAGCAGGGATTTCACAGAGTATTTACAATAGGAGTCAGCTGAACTTCAGCTGCTTTGGGAATATTTGCTCAAAAATCATCTCTTAAAATGCTCTTAAGACTTAACAACCCTTGGTTTGCAATTTGAATTTAGCAAGAAGTCAGGAGAGGAACACCCTTGAGGGAAATGAGATCATACAAGTACAACAGTAGAAAATTTTCTGTAGTCCAGGTTCTCTTAGGTTATTAAACCTTTTTATAATATATGCTTATGTGTTTACAAGTGTTATATCTATAACAATGTTTATGTCTCCGTTGGCCTTGCCCTGTATCCCCAACTCCATCGGTATCTGGCCTCAAACTCTACTCCTTCTCTACCTCTCCCTCCTCTCTTTTATCCATCCTCATCTCCTTCGACATCTCAACTTCCCTCTAAAATGACAAGTATAACAATTCAACTACAATTTGAAATCAAGATTAGGTGCTGTGTGAGTGAAGAATGGGAAACCACTTGAAAAGTTCCTCAAGTAAGACACTTTTCTTTTTTTAAGACTTTATTTATTTATTCACGAAAGATGAAGAGAGAGAGAGAGAGACATAGGCAGAGGGAGAAGCTGGCTCCTCACAGGGAGCCTAACATGGGACTCCATCCCTGGACTCCAGGATCACGCCCTGAGCTGAAGGCAGACACTCAACCGCTGAGCCACCCAGGCATCCCAAGACACTTTTCTTTGTGAATACAACACACTGCCTAATTTGGAAAAATGACAGGATTTTATTAATTTTGGTCACATAAAATATGTAGTTCCTTTTAATTATAAAATCAGTAAGTCCTGGAAATGTTATGTACAACATGCTGACTATGATTAATAATACTGTATTGTATAGTCAAAAGTTGGTAAGAGAGCACATCTTCAAAGTTCTTATAACAAGAAAAAAGTTTGTAACTTCGTACGGTATTGGATGTTAACTAGATTTGCTGTGGTTATCATTTCATATTATATACAAATGTCTAACGATTATCTTGTACACTTGAAACTAATATGATACATGTCAAGTACATCTCAATAAAAAAAGAATAAAAATAAAATAAAATGTGTAGTTCTTTATTTAGAAAAACTTAGTTCTACCTAATTCAGTTCTTCTTGACATCTCAGAAGCTCTAATTTTTTTTAACTATCATGATCTCTTCCCTTATATAATTTGTTTTTTTTTTAATTTTTTAAACCTTAAGTGTAAATCTTACATATAAACCTTAAAATATTCTTTGTAAAAATTCTAATGAAATGTATTATGCATTAGGTAAAGAAAAGGTAAAGAGAAGGATAAAGTTTACTCAATTTTTCATTCTTGTGGAGGGAATAACTAAGTAAATCAATGAATTAGTGAGGTTATTGTGGATAGCAGTGAGTATACTTTCCCTACAGATGACAAGGGGCCCAACTAAGATTTGTATAACATCCCTCTGACTCCAAAGCCCCAGATTTTAATTTTGTGTCCCATTTTCCTTCCAGTCATTTAGCATTTATCTTCTTGTGCCTGATACACAATGTGTGTCCTTTACACTTATCATCAGTTTGGTTTGGTTGGTTTGTTTGTTTCCAATGGAAAAAATAAAAACTATAGCTAGTTGTTAAGTCTTCATCAAAGTAATATGGCTACCAGAGCCCAACTTATCTATTTTTACACCAAGTAAAAATATTTATAGACTACTAGAGACTTGTAGAAAAGAGATTGAATTTACCATACAACCTTATTTATCATATATCTATAGCTTTGGGACTGCTTTATTTTTGCTCTGACCTGTCCACAATCCATTTCAGTGGTCTATTTGTGTAAAGAAGGCAGTGCATAGAAACTTCAGTATTTTTACACCACACCACATGCATGTTGGGTTGCCTAAAATAATTTATACTAGCTTAAACATGTTGATTCATTTTCTGAGACTCACGTAGTGTGATATATTTTTAAAAGAAGGACTAAAAGAAAAGAAGGCACATTATTTTTGAAAGTTTTATACTTTTAAGAAAAGAGCTTTATTTCTTAAAATATAATTATACTGTGAACATCATAGATTTGTTTAGGAAAAACATATTTGATGTTTGTTCCTATGGAAAAATGCATTTTCAAAACATCTTATGAAATGAAATTTTGAGCTACTAAATATGAAACTCTGGATCAAGCATGTTGTCATTACTGAAAAAATTCCTGTGGTTCTCATGGTTAGCTTTCTGGCATCCAAAGTTATGGAAAGTCTGAAGTCCTTCTAATTTTGGAAAATATGGGTGGATATTTTAGTCTAGTTGTGCAAGCAAGATTCTTGTCTTTATCAAAACTAAAGCTTCAAAATATGTCTCTGCCATTTTGAAATAAGTGGCAGAGACAAGAACTTACAACCCAGTGGGAAAAATGTTATGTTAGATTTTTTACTACTTATAAGAAAAGAAATAGTTTACCAGTTTAGCTATTTAATTAAGTTGAAAACCCAAATATTAAGAGCTAATCTTACTCTATACAGTGATACATCATCCTCCAGACAGTTGAGGTTAAGAAACTTCTCAGTCACACCCCATACATACTAGATTCAGGGACCAATTTAAGTGATAGTTTGTAGCAAATGTAATTATCATATCCCTACATTTAATGAGATATGTTGAAAGTACAGATTGGATTAAGACCTATTTGAACTAGGGTTGGGATATGTGATGGAGTCTGCAAATGACCACCAATTATTCCAATCCTTGCATGCAGTCCCCATCAGAATATGACTTTGGTCTTCCCTCATGAAGAGATAAAGTTTATTTTTACCCCTTGAAGCTAGGCATGGCCAGGTGACTTCCTTTAGGCAATGAGACACAAAAAACAGACACGGAGACTTGAAATGTGATTGCATGTTACATCTTCACTCTTTGCTGCTCCTGAAAGCCAGACATCATGAAGACAAAAAACAAAACAAAAACAAACAAAAAAAGAACAACAACAACAACAACAACAACAACAAAAAAAAAACAAGCTAGCCTGTTGGCGAGCAAGCAACTGAGTAGAGGAACCAGCTGGCAACCAACTCCCTGCTGACTTGGCAACTTGATGATATTCTGTCCTTTGAGAAAGGAGAGATATACTGTATCCCCATAAATAGATTTCTGTTTGTAAAGTCTACACATCAAGACTATTTAATTATCTTCACTTCACATGTGTGAGAAGAAAATCAGAATTCATATCAAGAACCTAGAAGGACTATATGTTGTCACAAGAAGACAGGGGCAGACTCATGCATATACATAGTACAAGATCAAGGAGCAGCTTTCAAGGAGTGGCTGAGGAATAACCATTGGCAATTGATAGGATTTCACTTGTCCCATGACTATTCTCATTATTTTTTTAAATGACTCATCATGCTGTTTTAAAGGTTTATTTAATTCCCAAGAATAGTGTGCATTATATCTACAGTAATATTTATATATATATTACATGTTTCACAAAGCCAAGAGAGATTGGATATCCAAATGTTTTATTATTCTGTGAACACAGAAGAAAGCAGGAGATTACCAATATTGTGATATGCTGTCTCTCTACAAGTCTGTGTTTTGGGAAGTACCAAAATGGCTGTAATAACTTGAGTCATATCCTATTATAGCTACAGTTAGAAAACATAATGGTATTTAAAGAAATTGATATGTTATAAAGATGAGGGATGAACAATGTAATTTTTAAAGAAGTTTAAAAATAACTGAGGATAAAAATATATTGTATTTTAAAACAGGTATTTGGTTATTTGTAAAATAATACTGTATGAATGAACTTTTCAGTAAACCCTATGATTTTCCTCTTATATGTATAATTTTATTATTTTTAATCATTAAGGATTAATAGTAAAAAAAAAGGCAAAGTTTTCAGATCAAGAAAACATGGTTATAACTGTACTTGACCTTTAAGTCTCCTTATTTTTCCTTTCTTAAATGTGGGTTATATAGATTTGAATATTAATATAAAAATTTGACTTTTATGCAGTAATCTCAACAAATAGCCTATAATGTATCATGAGCACTCAATCTAAGTTAATTCACTATATTTCTTAAATATAAAAGTATTAATTTATGAAGGTTGAACAGTATGTTAATATGATTGATTATGAAAATATACTTTTTACTTATTAAGCTAATTGGTAATCAGTCAAATGTACATTAGTAGCAACATGGTGAGGAAGTGAAGAAGAGTGCTCAGAATAATTCATCTAACGACCCTTATAATTTAGAAACAGGAGCTATCTAGAGTCAAGTTCTGACTGGGAATGAGAATTGCTCATCCTGTGCCTCAGGACATAGCCTGTCTTTGTTCATCTTCTAAACTACTTGAGATATTTCAGTTCATATCCAGTTGCCACCATAAAATTGCCCACTTTAGAGAGACCAAGGAGAAGCTATGATCCTTCATTGATTTTTAGCAAACATATTGAGCCTATAATAGTTACTACACTAGTTTATACATTTCTGAGAAAAAAATCCAGACATAAAGCAGTTAGTTAAGGCACTGTCTACCTGAATCTCTAGTTGTCATCTGATAACATTTTAAAATTTATGGTGGTAAAGCAAAGAAGAGAATCATAGTTATATAATGATGAAGCTGATAATGAGGAGAAGGATAATATAGATAAATTGGTACTCCTAGTATGATACAATGAAAAGGTCATTTCAGAGCCTAATCTTATTTTCAGAGAAAAATAAATTGAAGGAAATACTGCAAAATATCTGAAAAGCACTCCTCAATTGTCAAGGTTGTGAAAAACAAGGAAAGGCTGAGCAACCGTCACAGACCAGAGGAGACTAAGAAGATATGACACTAAATGAATGTGATATCCTGGATTAGATCCTGGAATATATATATATATACTAGAGAAATCCAAATAAGGTATGCACTTAGTTAATAATAACCTATCTATGTGAGTTTTTAATTGTGACAAATGTGCCATCTAATGTAAGATGATAACATCTAGAGGAAATTAGGTGAGGAAGATATGGGAAATTTTCACACTATCTTTGAAAACTCTCTAAATCTAAAATTCCAAAAAAGGAAGTTTCCTAAAAAATTCTATAGGCTGTTGTTCTTGATGCATATATAAGACTTTTTGTTTAAGTATTCATTTGGCTGTCTAACATGGAAATGAAAATAATTGTTGCAATGCAAAATAAGATAGGGTGTAGAATCTCATTTTGCTCACATGGAAGGAAATGGCTACACTTTCAACTTGTGACTTGAGGGCACTCTAGAACATGTTTCAAAGGCTGCAGGTTGTAATCAAATAGGCATTATTCCTTGTATATAATGACCTGCCTGGTATTTAGCTGGGAACATGGCTTCTCAGAATAAAAAACTATGTATTTCAGGTTCCCTAGAAATAGGAATTGTTAGGAATTAGGAATACACGTGGAATTGGTATATATGACTTCCAGCGTGTCCTTAAAAGTAGGAGTACACTCTCTTGTGTTGTCCTCTCCTTTCTTTTGGCTGGAACGTAGGCAGGAGAATGAGAGCTGAGAAAGTTATATTGGACCATGATGACTTAAAATTTCTCTTTTTTTTTTCTTTTCTTTCCTTTTCTCTTCTGTTCTTTGTCATCCCTTATTCCCTTTCTTTATTCCTTTCTTTCTTCCTTTCTTTTCTTTGTTTCTTTTTCTTTCTTTCTTTCTTTCTTTCTTTTTTCTTTCTTTCTTTCTTTCTTCTTTCTTTCTTTCTTTCTTTCTTTCTTTCTTTCTTTTCTTCTTTCTTCTTTCCTCTTCTTCCTTCCTTCATTTCCTTCCTTCCTTCCTTCCTTCCTTCCTTCCTTCCTTCCTACATGTGGATGTCCTGTTGTCCCAGTACCATCTCTATTGTATTTCCTTTGTTTTTGTTAAATATCAGTTGACTACATGTATGTGGATCTATTTCTGGGCTCTCTATTCTATTCCATTGATCTATTTGCCTTTTCTCACCAATACCATAATTTTTTTATTACTGTGTCTTTATAATAAGTTTTGAAGATGATTAGTGTCAGTCTTCCAGCTTTGTTCTTCTCCTTCAATATTGTGTTGGCTGTCCTAGAACTTTTGCCTGTATATAAACTTTAGAATCAGTATGTCAACAGTAATAAAATAACTTGCTGTGTATTGATTGAAATTGCATTTGATATATAAAGTTAGGAAGAAGTGACATCTTGAAACTACTGAGTCTTCTTACCAAGGAACATGAAATATCTCTTCATTTGCCTATTCTTTGATTCTGTTCATCAGACTTTTTAGCTTTCTTCATATAGTTTTTTCACGTATTTTGTTAGGTTTATAACTAAGTGTGTCATTTTGAAGGATGTTAATGTAAATGATATTGTGTTTTTCTAATTTCTAATTACACTTGTTCATTGCTAGTATACAGGAAAATGATTGCTTTTTATTTATTAACTTTGTTCCCTAAAAACTTGGTATAATCATTCATTAGTTCTAACATGTTTTTGTAGATCCTTTCAGGTTTTCTACATAGATGATCATGTCATCTGCAAACAAAATAGTTTATCTCTTCCTATCCAATCTGTATAAACTGTATTTCCTTTTTTTTTGGTCTCATTACGTTAGTTAGGACTTCTACTTGGTGTTGAAAAAGAGTAATGAGAGGGGGATCTCTTTGATTTGTTTCTGAAATTCAAAGGGAAAACTTTGAGTTTCTTACCAATAAGTATCATGATACAGACTCAAACTTTCAGGTGTAAAGAATCATTTCAATCACAAATTGATTATTCTTGCATTTACAGAATCATATTTAGGTAGCAATGATATGTTTAAAAAGAAAAATAGTGTCTCTCAATAAATAGTGTCTCTCAATAAATCACAGAAAGTTAAATTTGGGCCATGAAGTAACTGCTGATACTAAAATTGAGTGTAAAATACAGAGTAGAGGTACTACAAAAGGGAGACTCAGACTGTAAGTCCTATGAAGCAAATAACCATTGCTTGTATTCACTGGTATAAAGCCTAGAATGTATCATGTACCATACACCCTAGAATAAATACATTTTGAATGCATTAATGAAGAAATAAGTGTTTAGAAAGGTAAATAACAATTTTTGTTTCATTTTCACTTTTAGAGCAACTCTCCACAAGAAAGTTTTTCTTCCCAGAGAAGCATAGTCATGTTAACTAAAGTGGTATGGAGCAGAATCACTCTGGAAGGCCATGGCTACTAGTTTCTTAGGAAAATTAATGTGCAAGAGGACAATGGTGAGCAGTTTTCCAAAATTCCATTAGTTCACAAAAGTTAATTAGCCAGAATTAAAATTCTGAAGACTATATCATATTTTGGATATTGTAGAGAGATCATTTCTGACTGAGGCAACAGGACCTGGGAAAGGGGCAGAGGCTTTGTGACAGAAATAGCTATGAGGGAATGTTGGATATCCTAGAGCTGTAGTAGAAGCTCAGGCTATTGCTGCATACCTGCTCTAGTATCATTTCTTAAGAGTGAATTTACTACCAGTGCACAGAAACAAGATTATAATCCTATCATATTAGGTTTCCATGTGTGGAATGCTATTTCTACTATACGTGAGAAGCAACAAAATGTTGAAAGAGACTCATTTGCATGTATCATTAACCCTCACATATAAACGTGAGGGTTACATTTTACATTTTACTTTGTAAAATTAACTGAAATTATTGAAACCGAATTATACTTTCTTTGTTTACAATAGAAAATAAATATTAACAAGGAGACAACATATATTACATTACATAAACAACAAAATAGAAGAATCAGTATAAGTATACTTAATATGACTTAGCAGATCTTTAGTATTGGAATTGATTTCTATTTACTTTTTCTTTGTACGATTGCACATCAGTTCAAAGTTCCAAAGTTCACCACAAAGTCAGGATATTCATCCTTTTTTGTGGGCTTCATACCGAAACTATAGAACAGTAGCAAACATTACACTACATTATCTAAAGAATATTTAACAAAGACTGAAAAATATTAAAAAAAAGATTTAACCAGAGGGAAGAGCAGTGTGGGGATTGAGTTAGGCAGATGATGGGAACTAAGGAGTGTACTTCTTCTGACGTGCACTAAATGACATATGGAACTGTTAAATAATTGAGAAAATGCAGGGACAAAATGGACGAAAATTATGAATAAAATTTTATAGACTTTTTAATTACCAATAGAAACGGATAGAATTTCCACTTACATATATTCTAGAGCATTGATATATTTTTATTCATGTTTAAAATCCGAATTTAACTTCTATCAACCAAATGTACTTCAAACTTGTGTTTTTATAAATAAACTTTTGACTTGAAATTAATCTTCATGATTAATGATAAATACCTGATAGAATGTGTTATTACAGTGGTGCTTGCAAATATGCAAATATTAAGAATGTATACGTACTCTGTGATCAATAACTTGATTCAATACCAATAATTTAGCATTTCTAGGACAGTAGTCTTCTGAGCATGATATCAGTAGATCATCTGGGACACTACACATCAGGTGTCAAGCGTCTGGGCTGGGTACCCACACTATTAATTTTCAGATTATATGTTTCACATAAAAAGAACACTAAAGTTTTTTTAAATGCACATTATACTTTGAACTGCACTGATTTATTATTAATAACCCTGAGAATTTATTACAGTTAAATGAATCTTTTTTCCAGAAGATTAGCATTACCCTTAAACATTGTCATATTTTTTGAATCTCTCTTTAAATTATTGGTATCCTAAGAAGTTGGAGGCTTTTAGCTGTTTATAAATTTTGGTTGATCATCCAAACAAGAAGCAATAGGAAAACAACTTTAGGGAAGACCGAGAGCAGAAGCTGAAAATATGTAGGAAACAAAATATCAATACATGTAAGTCCAAATTTAGGGTCAGTAGATAAAAAATAAAGGGCAGGTCAAGTTTTTATCCAATGAAATGGAGAAAAGAATTCAACATATGAGTGAATTGACTAAGTTCACAGAACACACTGATTTCAAATACTTATTTTTAAAATATTTGGATATGAAATAAATAGCCCTTGAGACTTGCACTTATTTATTTTTCTTGCTTTTTAAACACTGGTTTGAGCATTTGTTAAGGAAATGTGATTGGGTCACTTAGACAAAAAATAAATTGGCAGTTCCATTATATTCAAATGTATTGTTCATCCACTCAACTGCACCTTTAAACATATGTTAGGAAGTTGGCTTCCTGCCTTGCTTTTGCACTAGATAAAGTGAGGTACTGCATAAGCAGTAAGAAAAGTTTTGTTCCATACAGACAATTTTACTTAATACTTAATGCATCAGTGAATTTAATTCAAGATATCCTTCCATGCAAAATATACTGAATGTCTGATATTTTGGAGACTTTATAGATTTCGGTGATTTATTTTGTGCTGACATAAGATATTCAATACATAAATTCATGAGAATGAAACATGTGCTGTGAATGTAATGCTCCAAAATTTCAAGGATTTTAAAGTACAGAAATGCAGTCTCTTCATTAGCCTGAGGCCTCCTGTTAGGGCCAGCCAAATTGTCTCTAAGCCAGGGTTTTAAACCCTGGCTATATGTTAGACTCTCAGAATTTTAAGGTATCTAATAACTCCTTCCAGGCAGCAGCACAGAGCAATTACACTAAAATCTATGGAGATAGATTTTAAGCACGATTATATATATATAATCTATATATATATAATATATATAGATATATAATCTATTATATATATAATAGATTTAAATACTATATATATATAATCTATATATATATATATATATAATCTATTATATATATATAATAAATAGATTTAAATACTTTAGATGCAACCAGGATGGCAAAGCATTCATTTGAACAATGGGCTGAAGCCACAGCCTTCTCCATCACTTGCGTTGACCTGAAGCAGTGATTTCCCATGGAGGATGGTTTTGCTCCTCAGAAGATATTTGGCAAAGCCTGAAAACATTTTTGGTTGTCACAGTTCAAGAGTATTGCCTGGTATCCAATAGGTAGAGGACAAGAATGTGGTGAAACATCTTACAATGCACGAGAAATTATTCAGACCAAAATGTCAATAGTGCCAAGAATGAGAAATACTGAGATAGGAGAGAGGTTGGGAGACTAGAGCCCAAATCCATGGGTCTAAAATCATTTTTAAAGTACCTTCTCTTTATCTTCTAATTCTAAAAATTCTAAGCAATGATAGGAGAAGGGGATCTTATCTTCTTTCTTCTCAACTTTACTTTTCTGTTTTTTTCTGTTGACAGTTTGAAAGTGGATGGATAGCACAAAAAGTTCAGGCAATTCTTTCTTTCTTTCTTTCTTTCTTTCTTTCTTTCTTTCTTTCTTTCTTTCTTTCTTTTTCTTTCTTTCTTTCTTTCTTTCTTTCTTTCTCTTTCTTTCTTTCTTTCTTCTTTCTTTCTTTCTTTCTTTCTTTCTTTCTTCTTTCTTTCTTTCTTTTTCTTTCTTTCTTCTTTCTTTCTTTCTTTCTTTCTTTCTTCTTTCTTTCTTTCTTTCTTTCTTTCTTTCTTTCTTTCTTTCTTTCTTTCTTTCTTTCTTTCTTTCTTCTTTCTTTCCTTCCTTCCTTCTTTCCTTCGTTTTTGCATATTTAACCCTTTCATATGTTTCCAAAGCAATTGTATTATTATGTTAAATAACAACTACAGTTTAAAGAAAGAAATCTGTCAAACCAATTGACCATGATAGAGACAGCTGAATCCATCCTGTACAATGGATCACCTGACCCATCTATCTTTATGTTGTGTAGGTGGCCAAAGAAAGATTAAACTTTCATAGGAAGGCCCATTTTGACATTGTGATAAAAAATCACCTAAATATGAAAAGTGTATTAATGTGCTTTTATTATTTTTGTTTTTCAAAGATTTTATTTATTTATTTATTCATGAAAGATACAGAGAGAGAGCAAGAGACAGGCAGAGACACAGGCAGAGGGAGAAGCAGGCCCCGTGCAGGAAGCTGGAGGTGGGGCTCCATCCCTGTCTCCAGGATCAGGCCCTGGGCTGAAGGCAGTGCTAAACTGCCGAGCCACCAGGGCTGCCCCTAATGTGCATTTATTTATGTAATAAACTTGTCAGAAACAGAGAAATGATAAGCTTCCATTGTGAGGCAGCTTGAGGTGGGGGGGTGGCAGAGGCTGGTTAGAGATAAAGTATTGGAGCTTGAAAGAGAGGATGGGGTTAGAGATAGAAGCATCGCTTACTTGGTGGGAAAGAATTATGCTTTCCCAATGTCTCCAATGAAGATGCTATAAGGAAGGACAGGAAGGTTGAGAATGTAGCTTTGGTAAGGGAACAATTTGCATGTTAAAAAACTGAATGTGGGCAGCCCCGGTGGCTCAGCAGTTTAGCGCCTGCCTTTGGCCCGGGGCGTGATCCTGGAGACCCGGGATCAAGTCCCATGTCAGGCTTCTGCATGGAGCCTGCTTCTCCCTCTGCCTGCGTCTCTGTCTCTCTCTCTCTCTCTCTCTCTCTCTCTCTGTCTCTCTCTCTGTGTCTCTCATGAATAAATAAATAAAATCTTAAAAAAAATAAAAAACTGAACGTTAGGTCTACATGCAAAAGGCAAAATGCAGAGCAAAAGTTTTACAACAATAGGAGTATATTTTTTCCATCATCAGAGTTTTTTTGTTGTTGTTGTTTTTGTTTCTGTTTTTGGCAGGGAAGATAAGGGTAGCTTAAATTAGTACTATTATTTTATCCCTATTATATGATAGTTACATTTCTAAAACCTGAGTTTTTTTCTTCTTCAGGAGGAGTGGTTGCACAACTAGGTGTGGATTTGGTGTGTCAGCGGAGGAGGGGAGTTCAGGATCTTTCCATGTCGTCATCTGGAACCAGAGCTCTCTAAAGCCTCTGTGTTCCTTTGTTTAAACTAATAGGACTCCAACTTCCTTTAATAAAGGGAAGTATAGATGTGACATCCACATTTTTAATTGGAAACTCTAGGTAATTCAGGATTCCAGAAATATTATCAGGGCAGGTAGTTGGACAGGGATTAAGTAAAGTCCAGGACTGGCACAGGTATTTACAGACATTCAGCTATCAGTAGGCTGACATGTCATTGGGGAAAAAATTTTAATTGGTCTGAGTTGCTCATATACTTGGGCTCTGCTTTTTCTTAAATATCTTTGTCTCTGCATAATAACTGTTCAATTCTCATGACTATGCTTTTGCCCTCGTGTTCTGGTTCCAACTCTTTCCTGAAGCTGGAGACTTGTCCTGATCGCCAACCCCCGAATAGCCCTTGCCAGTCCCTTACTCCAATACCACATTTCTGATCCTTAATACTACCAGCCGAGTAGAGCTAGGTACATGTAGTGATTGGTAATAATGAATTCAAGCTCTCCAAGTGAGTAAGTGAGTGAGTGAGTGAGAGAGTGAGTGAGTGAGTGAGTGAGTAAGGGAAAACAAAACATGAAAGAAAACATTTGGTAAAGTTGTCAGTGATTCTTGACCCAAAACTAAGTCTTTTCTAGATCACAAGAGAACAAGTCAGCTTTCATCATTTTGATCCTGCATGCAAAAAACAGAAATGAAATATTTGCAGTGATGTGAGCTGGCTTTGAAATCAGCAAACCTTGGCTCACACCATTCACCAAATTGGCACATTCATTGGAAATGATGTTCAAAGCAGCTTACAGTAGGAATGGGAAAAGCAGCTTTTGCTTCTCTGCAAAAAAAAATATACAACAGAATTTCCTTTGGAATTCACATTCAAGCTTGACATCCTAAGCATGTAAATGTGCAGAAAGATGAAGGTATCCTATATTCGAATTTAATTAAATTAATTTATTTTTAGGCAACTAAGCTGCCTGTAACAGCAGGTGCTGATTATCTAATGAGAAGTGTACTTACCTCACATTTTACAATAGCCCATGGAGTGCCCAATTTCACTATGAAGTACTTCTGTGTAGAGATTCAAAAACAATTAAATCCATGTATTTCACGGTTTGGGGGTGGTTTACTGATACGATGCCGATAGAGTACATATAGATCCACCTGCAAAAATGCGGCTGGTTTTTGGTGCAGGGGCTTCCCCCTACTGCCTTTTCCTCTCTCCAATTGTCATTAGTCTAGGTCTTGCATAGACTCTTATGGTGCTGACCAGTCAAAAAAACAGGGCCTCAAGCTCTTTTCCATCCTCAAGCAAGACGGTTGGTGAAAAAACTGAGATAGTAGATTTTAATGAGAAGAAACCTAAAGACAGGAAAGCTGATGCTGGTAGCAGGGTCTCGAAGGGTAACCTAAAGGCTAAAATGCAGACAGAAGATGAAGCCCCATGGCAGCCAAAACCCTGTCCCAGTCAGAGGAGGGAGGCAGATTTTCTGGATCGGCTCTGTATTCCAGGAAGGCCATGTACAAGGGGAAATATTCAGCAGCCAAATCCAGAGTTGAAAAGCCAAAGGAGAAGTTTCGTGCTCCTGTCAGGGAACTAGTTGTTGGTTACAAGAATGGTGGTACCCAAGTGGTTAAACTTTGCAAAACGCCTGGGTATATTATCCTACTGAAGATGTGCCTCGAAAGCTGTTGAGCCACAGCAAAAAATCTCAGTCAGCATGTGGGCAAACTCTGAGCCAGCATCACTCCCGACACCATGTTGGTCATCCTCACCTGAAGAGTCAAGAGGGTGGTTTTCCTCAAGCCACTGAGGAGTGGCTTGCTGCTTATAACCTGACCTCTGGCCCTCAATTGAGTTCTGTAGAGAACACACCAGAAATTTGTGAATGCCACTTCCAGCAAAATTGGTGTCAGCAGTGTGAAAATCCCAGGGCATCTCACTGAAGCTTGCTTCAAGAAGCTGCACAAGCCCAGATGCCAGGAAGGTGAGGTCTCTGACACAGGGAAAGAGAAATAGGAGATTACAGAACAGCGCAAAGTTAATCAAATTCTGCTACAAATTAAAACTGTTCCTCAGCTTCAAGACTACCTCTGCTCTTCTGTTTTCTCTTACAAGTGGAGTTTATCCTCACAACTTGATGTTCTAAATAACTGATCCATTTAAAAAGAATCATGATCTCAAAAAAAAAAAAAGAAAGAAAAACATATGGGCAGTAGAACAGTAAAATTCTGGGATGCTCCTTCTATATCCATTCTCAAAAAAATATATACATTTAAAGATGAGAATTTTAAGTTAATACTATGGGGACAAACCTCAAGGGAAAAAATAGAGGCAGTTCACTACAAGACCATATTCCGCGTGTACCTAGTGTTCAGTGTCGGAAAGGGAATCTCATATCTATACTTTATTTTAGTCTTTAACCTGCAATTAACAGAACAATGAAGTAGCACAGAAACTCTGCTTACAGAACACATTCGTCGTGTTTAAAACTGTTATATAATTTCATAATTTGATGCATTTCTCTTGGGATCCTAACATTTGACAAAAAGTGTCATTTAACAGATCATTTCTTACATAATATTTATTGTCCCTAAATTTGTTGGTGAATAATTGAGTTATATTTAAATAACTATTTGACCTCACATTTCTGTGGGTAACCCCTAAGAGTTATAATGCTAGTCTAACATTTCTACCCGAATATATGTTAGAGACAGTAACAAGTACAAATAGGGTTAAGCTCAGAAGAAAAATGCACAGAGAAAAATCACATGGAAGAAAATTAAAGACCACAAATACCAGGTGGGATGAATTCACCTTAGTGCAAATATTTTAGGACAAATTTAGAAATGGTCATACTTGACCAAAGGGTAAGTAAGGGTGAATCAGCACAGTGGGCCAGAGCGAATAAAAACAAATGTGATACAATGGCATGTGAATGGGGAAAAAACTGACCTGCTACCATTTTTGATCAGCCCACTCTTCACCAAAAGTAATAAATTCCATTGATCTGGAGAAGGAAGCTTAATATAATCAGTACATTTAAATACCAGGTCAATTTCTGCTTTCTACAACTAAGAAATACCGAAATAAATGAATGAACATAAAAATTATACTAAAATCATCCTTTATATTTATTAACTTAGGCTTACTAATTGCACAGTCCTTTATTCCTATTTTAACTACATTAATGGTTTTTGGCATTCTCTTTTTTCTTATATCAACTTTAAATTTTATATTCATTTTAAAATTTAGATATTTATACTTTTTTCAACTGTATAACTCATCAATTTCATATATTATTTTTGCTTTAGTGTCTGCTGTATTTTGGGAATTATATATGTATACATACTTATGAAAATATATTTGACATATATCGTTTTTTAAATTTTTTATTTATTTATTTGTGCAAGAGAGAGAGGGAGGCTGAAGCAGGCTGAGCAGGGGGCCCAACACCAGACTCAATACTAGGACCCCAGCTGGGACACTGAGATCATGACCTGAGCCAAAGGAGATGCTTAACTAAGCCACCCAGGCACCCCTAACATGCATATTTCTACCCTAATACATATTAGAGAAAGAAGCAAATAGAAACAAGATTAAGTTCATATTATAATTATAAGTAATTTATTTTTCCTTCTTACCCTATTTCTTGTCAATGTCAGGTTTTTAACCTGTAGGATAGTTTTTCTATTTTTAATTTATTTATGCATTTTCAATGCACTTATTCACTTATGTCTATCTTTATTTTTAAAAATTTTCTTCTATTTTATTCCAATAAGATCACTCAATTGTTAGTCACTTGCACTTATTTTAATACATGTATTTATAGTTATAAATTTCCTTGTAAATACTTTTTGTTGTATCTGTTAAATTTTGATGTGTAATAGGTTTTCTTCATTCAAGTCTAATGTGTTTCACAAATTTCTCTTTATACAAATTATGTTTGATAGATTTTTATTGTACAGACCGTAAGCCATCTTTATAGCTATCCTCTGTGATTAACTGTTAAATATTTTTCTTAACTTTTACTCACTCCATCAATCTATCATTATATGAAAAAAAATATTTTTTAAAAGATTTTATTTATTTATTCATAGACACAGAGAGAGGGGGGCAGAGAGGGAGAAGTAGGCTCCATGCAGGGAGC
Source organism: Vulpes lagopus (assembly GCF_018345385.1). NCBI lineage: Eukaryota > Metazoa > Chordata > Mammalia > Carnivora > Canidae > Vulpes > Vulpes lagopus. The sequence goes on along the minus strand of NC_054846.1, from coordinate 10,418,245 downwards.
CTGATGTGGGACTCGATCCCGGGTCCTCAGGATCACACCCCAGGCTGCAGGTGGCGCCAAACTGCTGCACCACCAGGGCTGCCCTGAAAAAAATAGTTTTGATGGCATAGATGACTTTCTTCATCCAAATTCTATAAAGTTTTGCTTAATAATTTTGAGATAGCATTGCAAGATTAATATTTTTCATGTTATGAAAAATAATGAAAATGTTTTTCATTTTTTCATCATTATATCTTCTGGATTTTTTTTTTTTTTTTGGATTTTGTTTTTGTTTTCTGACCTGTCAGTCAGGTTTTAGTCAAGAAAAGACATTGCATTTGATATATTTAAAGATAGAAGAGTGTTGGAAACCACACAACTGGCATATCTTACATAGCCATTTATCTTGAAGAATTCTGGACTTATTTTTCTTATTCGACTACCTCATCCAAGATTATTTTCCAAGAGAGTCTTTATATGAGTTTAAAATTCCTGAGACTCTGTATGCTTAAATTCTTTTTTTTGTCTTCACTTTTAAACAGTAGTTTCATGGGATAAAAAAAATATATATATCTTGACTAGAGTTTCTTTTCCTGCAGCACTGTGAAAATATTCTCCTGCTTACCCAACTATTGCTAATGAGAAAATTGATATAAATCTGTATCTTATTTCTTCATGGATGATTGGCTTTTTCTTTCAGGAAGATTTTATCTTTTAAATCTTTAGTTTTAATATAATGTGTCTATATGAAGAAAATTTAAAATCTATTTTGCATGGCAGCTTCGGAAACCTTTTGATCTGAATTCACTTTTCTTTAACTAGGAAAATCTCTGAGTCGAAGTTCCATGAGTCCATTTCCTTAAATATTTTCTTTCCTGCCATTCTTTTTTTTTTTTTTTAAGTTTTTAAATATATTTATTTGAGAAAGAGAGGGAGAGAGCCCAGGAGCAGGGTGGAGATGCAGAGGCAGAAGGAGAAGTACACTCCCCACTGAGCAGGAAGCCACATGTGGGACTTAATCCTGAGACCACGACCTGAGCAGAACTCAGGCACTTCTCTTTCCTGCCACTTTTGCTTTTGTGTGGAGTCTCTTAATTTAGGTATCACAGCACTTCTGTTTTATCTTATCACCCATACTTTTTTTAATGTTCTTTTAATATTTCTATTTTTTGTTGCTTCCCAGTGGTCTCTGAAAGATCTTAATCCAATATTCTAATGCTTACATTTATTTTGGGCCCATGCAGAGTATTCAATCCATCCACTAAATTTCTATTTCAGCTGCACTATTTCTCATAGACTTTATTTACAGTTGGCTTTTCTTTATGATTCCTTCTTTCTTAGCTTTACACATATGGTCCTTCATCTCTTTGACAATATTTTTTAGGCTAATTCCAAATTTTTTCTCTCTCTGTTTATTAACTTTGTTTCATCTGTTATAGTCTACTCAGTTTTTCCTTCTCTAAAACTGTGTAGTGCTCAAAGTTTGATTATTACACTTTGTGAGCAAATATTGTCTCAAATATTCCATCAGGTACCTTGGCTCTTAATTTAGACCCTGCTGGAGGAAGTGATGACTAAGAATATTGTGATTATATAATGTATCATCCAAGTCAAGATATTTTTGATGTGAAAGTGTGTTAAAATAATTTAAATCATACATTTTATTGAATAGTTATTTATTGGTGACATGTTTTATTTTACCATGGATCTTCAAAAGTTATTTTCAAAACTATTTTCAAAGATAAGGTTCTTTCTTATTTTTATTTTAAAAATAAAATATAACTGCCTACATTAAATTTTGAAAAATGGGTCATTTTTATTGTTTATTTGAACATTAATTTAAAAGTACCATAAGCAGAATTGCAGAATCATTATTCTTGAAGTGTGTATATTATATATATACTATATCTAATATATATATTTATACATCTATATATAAACTATATATATATAAATATATATAAATGTCCTTAATACAATGGACTTGTTATTTATTTGGAATTGTATTTTAAAAATATGCTCTATTTTTGTAATTTATAAAACTCATATAATCTTCTTCAAACTTTTATTTTATGTTTAAAAAATTAAAAATAATTGTCTTCAATTGATTTTTCTCCTTCAGGTCATAATAGATTTTATTACAACATTATTGATTATTTTCCCTATGCTGCACTTTTCATATGACTGCCTATTCAGCTCATAATATTTTAAATTGAGTAAAGTCTTCCAACAGATGTTGAAATATCCAATAAGCTCAGAGGAAATAATACTAAGTGGAGAAGATTCTCAATTATAATTATTTTTACATTATAAAACGTGTAAATACTTTGTCCCATCATTTTTTGGTCTCCATTCTCAATAAAACTCTTCAAGAAATATTTTTATGAGTTAAAATTTATTAAATAAGTTTTTTTTAATTTTTTAAGGAATTTTATTTATTTATTTAACAGAGAGAGAACAAGTAGGTAGAGCGGCAGGCAGAAAAAGAGAGAGAAGCAGGCTCTTCACTGAGGAGAGAGCCAGATGCAGGGCTCCATCTCAGGACCCTGGGATCATGACCTGAACCAAAGGCAGACACTTACCAACTGAGCTCCCAGGTAACCCTATAAAATAAGTTTTTAAAGTTTATTATTGTTTTGAATGTTTGGGCAAATATAGATGCTGGAAATTAGAATCCCATTCAAATGCATTCTTTTCCAGTACAGAATGCAAACATAACCAATAAATATAGGAGATACATAAAGAAATTATCCCACAACATGAAGTATTCCAAACCCCAATAATAAAATTTCAAGCTTATATTTGTAAACAGATCAACCTCTCATAGATTAATTGGTACATATTTTTTTCTTATTTTTTAAAGGAATACATTTTAATATCTTTCATTTTGAAAGCTTTTCAATAATTACAATGCAAAACCACTTCCGAAATTTAATTGATAATAAGTAGCAAATAGAAATGACATTTACTGCCATGGCACAGACATTTTTGTAATAATAACAGCTTCATCACTTAATTTTTGTTGTTTATTTGCTATAGCTGTGTATACATAGAAATGTTTGTAAATTTTAACAACCAGCTTATGTTTAAATTGATAGAGTATTACAATTTGTATGACAAAATTATGAGCTTTGTGTGCATCACCACCAATTCCAAGCACAATTTTATTCCAACGCTTTTGTAATTCAGCAAGAATAATGTTTGTGACATGATGCTGTGCTCTCAGGAAATTAGTATTCTTACAACTGCGAGTAAAATTTTAATATTTAATGTTAAATCCCTAACTCAATATACCATTCAAATTTAATAACTTGGATTAAGACATCAAATAATCATTGTAATTAACTATTTTTCTCTATTTGAAACATCATATGATAATATAAAATTGGTATCTTTTAAGTGTTTAAAATTCTTCTTTTACTAATGAAGCCAACTCATTGCCTACTATCCCTTCACTTTTTATAAATGCATAAAAAACTTGCAATAAAATATGAGCAGTTTAGAACAGCCGATTTGTTTTAAGTGTATCCATGTTTTACAGAATGATAGCTAAATGCAGATGTCTCACCTTCCATCATCGTATTAATGTAACTACTAAAGCTTGAAGTAAGTGCTAATGTTTTTTCAGCAGTTTTTTTGTTTGTTTTTGGTTTTGCATGTGGCTAATGACATAATCCTGATGACAGATATTAAATATCAACAAATACTTTTGCAAGTTACATGTTCACCCTCAACTTCCTTGAAAACTGCAAATGTAGTACAAAAATTGTTCTTATGCTTGCAACTTTGCTCTTTGAGCTCATTGCTGTGAAAGTGCTGCTTCTACTAGAATTGATCTGTTGGACTCAGGGACTGAACACAAGATAACTATACATGGGGGATCAAAGAAGACATTCTAAACAAATTATGACTTCTAGAGGAAATCCACTCCTTTTGTGATCATAATTTTTATTTTCAACATGTAAGAGAGAGGAAGGTGATTAACCAATCCAGTATTCTCATATATTGTTTTGTTGCTGCCCCTAACATTTTAAACATGTCTTCAAAAAGCAAGAAAGAAAGAAGAAAGAAAGAAAAGAAAAGAAAGTGAAAATCTCTTCCAAGAAATACATTCAGGAACTACTGCCAAGTCTCAAAGTTAATGGAAGAGAGCAAGTACTCTTTATTAGTTCTCTGGGATCTCAAAAGATGTGTCAAAATGCCTTAGTTCTGAAAACTGGATATTTGTGTTTTCTTATTCAACTTGATACTGCCCACTTTGAACTGCCCAGTAAGTGCTGGCACCGCAGCCCTGTGTAATTCCTATTCCTTTCACTATAACCAACCATTTTTTTTTAAGATTTTATTGATTTATTCATGAAAGACACAGAGAGAGAGCGAGGAAGAGACATAGGCAGAGGGAGAAGCAGGCTCCATGCAGGGAGCCCGATAGGGGACTCAATCCCGGGTCTCCAGGATCACGCCCTGGGCCAAAGGCAACACTTAACTGCTGAGCCACCGGGGTGTCCCTATAACCAACCATGTTTTAAAAATGATAGTTGAGGGGCACTTGGTGGTTCAGCTGGTTAAGCATCCAATTCTTGATTTCAGCTCAGGTCATAATCTCAGGGTCAGGAGATCAAGCCCTGGGAGACCAAGCTCTGTCACAGGCTGCTGTGGAGCCTGCTTAGGGTTTTCTCTCTCTCTCCTCCTTGGTCCCAAACCCCCACCAATCTCTTAAAAATATAATAATTGAAATCATAGAAATAATTGAATTATCCTTTAATTACCATAACATCATATCTTCTTTCTGAATTTTGCATACAGGGGCTTTGCACTATAAAAACCTCCCTATTGCATCCCCAATAAAATGAATTTCCTCTGATGATCAAAAGAAACATAAAAAATGTAGAAGGCAGCAATGCTTACAAACTTGTATCCTATGTATAGCTCACACCGGCATTCTCTTTATTATAATTAAATTATATTGCCACTATATTTTCTTTTAAAATTATGTAATTATGTTAGGAGTAAGATATTATTTATTTATTTATTTATTTATTTATTTATTTATTTAATATTTTATTTATTTTTTCATGAGAGACACAGAGAGGCAGAGACACAGGCAGAGGGAGAAGCAGGCTCCATGCAGGGAGCCCGATGTGGGACTCGATCCCAGATCTCCAGGATTAGGCTCTGGGTCCAAGGCGGCACTAAACTGCTAAACCACCCAGGCTGCCCAAGATATTTATTTTTTGATGAAAGTGCATTTAGAAAGAAATCATTAAAAATAGTCTAGTCCATGTAAAGCAGTTCTGAATCACTTTTCATCAATCTGAATACTAATTCCTTAGTCAACCTTAATAAATCTTTCAAAGATGAATTTTTATTGACCAGAACTATATATAAAGAAAGCCCTAATAAGCTACTCATGATTAATAAAAAAATTATAGCCCCCCCATTAATTATCAAAATACATCTGGTACAGAAATTAATGATTGCGGAAGTAAACCATTTTTTCAGGCTTCAGAAAATTAAAAAAAAAAAAACAAAAACAAAAAACAAAAAACAAAACTAGTGTAGTATCTCAAAACCCTGGGAATGATTTTAACTTTAAAATAATATTTTATTTTAACCTAAGTTATTTGGCTAAGTACCTGTTTTCAGCTCCCCATAAGTTACAGAACTCATAAATGTCCAAAATAAGTTTTTTAAGCAATAACATACTGATTTTTATCCTACTATTATTAAAGACCCATACAATTTCCTCAGGCAAGATATGCAAGAATATAGAGAGTTTAGGAGAATGGCTAACACATATGCAATAAAAAATCATTTGACAGAAATAGAAATTTCAAGACAACTAGCTTTCAACCTTTGGAGTATTTTTTGTGCTCCAATTCACATATTCATTTATTGATTTATTGTATAAAAATGAACAAAACTGCAGAATGCTTTACTTTAAGGAGGGTTCATCTAAAACAATTTTTGACATTGACAAAAAATTTTTTTAAAGATTGAAACTGGGGTGCCTGGTTAATCCTCCAACCCTTGATATTGGTCAGGTCATGATCTCAGCGTTATGAAATTGAGACCCACATCAGTCTCTGCGCTGGATGTGGGGCCTGCTTGAGTCTCTTTCTCCTTCCCTCTCTGCCTCTACCTCTCTTCCCACACTCCCCCAACATCTCTAAAAAAATAATAATAAAAAAAGATTGAAACTGAAGCAAACCAAGTATGACTAAGTTTCATAAACAAAAATCATCTAAACAGTGAGGTAATAGCTAAATTAAATTATATGTAACTAATTGTTTTAGTCCCCTTGTTGAAGTATATGTCTCAAATTATCTTCTACTTTTTAGTGTCCTACTGGCATATAGATGAGATGGATAGATGTACAGAGTTTAAGTATCTTTTGATGCTTATAAATAATGTTATAGCATACCTGAAGGCACTGTTTACACTCTGTCAAGCATTCTACATAAAGAGGGTTTGTTCATTTTTGATAATGGCTATACTATTAGAAGTCAACGTGTGTTGCTGAGTGAAGATGACTGACTTCCCCCTAAAAGAGTGCATGTTTCATTTTTCCAATTGAGTTGATAAATTTGGAAATGTACGTCTATACTCTCTATCTTGTTTGTCCATATGACCAGTGACCTATGTGTCAGACTTCCTTATGGAAGTTAGAAAGGAGATACATGGCAATGGCAAAGAGCCAAACTAACCAGCCCATGAGGAGATCAAACCTGGGGTCTGGGCCTCATTAGCACCATGCTCAAAGCAAGCAAGTTAATCATTCACAGACTAATTGGGCCCAGATCACGTTAGTTCTCTTGTTTTTAAGTTTCTCCTAGCTTAGTATCATATACAAATAAGCAATTAATAAATGTTTTCCTATTACAAAGTGTTTAAATGCAATATTTAATATTAAATGTTTATAATTGTTGCTCTCAAACGTGTGTTTTTAACTTTGTACATGTTAGTAGACTAAAAATTATTTTAAATATTTAAATATAGACGTTTTTATTGTTTGCAAACTCCTGGACATGAAGGGTTTAAAGAAATTTACTATTAGTTTCATCAACAGATGTAGGGATAAATGACCATTACTATGAAGAATTGACAAAACATCATTCCCTACCCCATGGTATACCATTTCCCACTGGAAGTATTTTCAGGGCACACACAGGCCCCAAATTCTACACTAGCACTAGGAAGTTAGGAAACCTACACTATCACTAAGTATCTCACTTTATGATGGGAAAACTAACACGATTTAACAAAGAAGAAAGTTCATTTGGGGGAAGAAAATGACTTTATGTGTTTAAATATATATGTAAGTATCTATTTTCAGGAAAATAATGAGAAAATCCATGAGGTGAGAAATGAAGAGTCTTAAAGGAAAGAATTAGAATAAGGCTCAAAATTTGTTATAAGTGTACAAGAGTTCTGGGTAGGGAAAGGTGATCTAGCAGGTTGGGAAGAGTATAGAGTAAGGATGGAAAAATTTTAAACCAATGGTTTTCTGGTGTAATAATGCAAGTTCCAGTGAACCGAAGTTCAGAAAAAAAATAATAAAAAGCTTCAGCCCAGCACCCTGGAACCTCAGCAGGTAATACATAGACACAGGCACTGCTCAAAACTTCTTCATGGTTGTATGGCAGCAGGGCCATCCATTAACCAGCAGCTCTGATTTCTGTTACTTTACTTCTTTTCTTGGCTCTTGTACTTGGTTCTCAAGACTACCCATAGATCCAGAGATTCTGTACACTAATAGCCACCTAACAAATTCATTTTCTCCTTTGGTTATTTGACTAATACAGATTTGTCAAAAATATATGAAAAGCCACAAAAAAGCATAGGAAGCAGTAATTGTGCAACAGCAGAAATTTGGAGCTGACTATCAAAATGTGAGCCCTTGGAAACTCAAAGATACTTCAAGACGACCAATGCTGACACACCACCTGTTGTGGTATAACTCTGGTATGGTCCTGCTGGTCACTTGGGCCAGGACCATTGTGATTGGCTGTACCACACTGTGGTTTTTCAGTGCCTAGGCCATATCACTTGTTGGATACTTTACATATAACTGCTGAATAAGACATTAGATTTTTTTTTTAGCATGTGGGACAGAACTATCCTAAATGACAGAGTGTCTTGAACTACTTTATAGATTACCTGCATAAGGTAAGAAATTGGACTCATTTCATTCCATTCATCTAAGAAGAACAGTTAATAGCATTTATATTTAAAACGAAATGATGCAATAGTACAGATGAACATGGCCTCACGTCAGTGACTATTAATAATTACAATTCAAATCTTCATATCTTCAATTATATATGGGTTTGTTTACAGCAACTTGATGACCTCTTAAGAGCATTATATACCTTCACTACTGTCTCTTGTATATTTGCTCTGAGTCAGACTGAAGAAACAGAAAGCTTTAGGAATAGTAGCTATCCTCAATCACTCTACCCAAATGTCCTTATATTACTAAAAACAGTCATATTTGATTATTGATAGCAACAAGGAGAATGCCAGGCTGGCAGTGTCTGGGAAGAGGCTTCACATATGTGAAACTAAGAATTCCTCACATATGTGAAACTAAGAATTCCTCTATTTTTTCTCCCCAAAGGTGTGCTTCCAGGGCAGAAAACTGCATCTAAAACTGGAATCAGCTATGCTTGTCTTCACTTAGTTACTGGTTAATGAGTTCCTTGAGGCACTCCTTCTCCTTGGTACAATTGTTTGACAACTACAGAAAATAGTATGCTTTTGCCATACGTTTGCCTGCAAACATCGCATTCTCATAATTTCAAAAAATTCTGTAAAGTGAAATCATTTTCTTTCATTCAGAGCAGTTTTGTTTGGAGAGATCTATTAATATCCCTTTCAAAACTTTTCTCCTCAGTTTGAGAACATTATTTGGTAGTGAAGACCTTTTTTGCTTCTTCACTTTGAACTGGAAGTTTTGTTCTCTGATGATACTTGTTGGCTCGCAAAACCTAAAGAAAATCACAGGGAATCAAATAAAGCCCTCTTCCTTTGATGTCTACCCAAGAGCATGGAAAAACTATCACTTCTTTCACCTAAAATTCCTTTAATTTAGTCGCTCAACTGCTGAGAGATGACAAAGCATTCAGGCTCTAGAATAGAACCAAAAGTATAATAAAAAACCAAAAGAAGCATTTAGAGAAATAGCTTTTAAGATTTCAACACATTTATGAAATTAAAATTAAGTTTGTGCCTCAAAAACATAGTGCAATAAAGAACAGATATAGATAGATGATGATAGATGATAGATAGATAGATAGATGATAGATAGATGATAGATAGATGGTAGATGATAGATAGATAGATGATAGATAGATAGATAGATAGATAGATAGATAGATAGATAGATAGATAGATAGATAGATAGATAGATAATTCAGGCCAAAATACTTGGTATATTTTAACTTCTCCTGATAATTTCTGATTATAGTTTTACTTTTGTGTCATAAAATTAGAAATACAGTAATTTCCAACTTGTTTCAGTATATACATTCCATTTCTCCCGTAAGGACAAACATTCTTAATTCTTCCAAGTTTAAAGTATCTTAATTTAAATAATGATCCGGCCACTGGGTGGCTCAGTTGGTTGAGCATCCAACTCTTGGTTTTGGCTCAGGTTATGAGATCAAGTCCCAAATTGGGCTCCTTGCTCAGTGTGAAGTTGGCTTGCAATTCTCTCTCCCTCTCCTTCTGCCCCTCCCCTGCTTGAACTCTTTCTCTCTTTCTCTCTCCTTCTCTCTCTCTCTCCTTCTCTCTCTCTCTCTCTCAAATAAATATATAAATAATCAAAATGGTACTATAATAATTCATGTTTGTCTAGGTGGAGAGAGATTATATAATTTGTAATGCCAGAAATAAAGTGTACCAAATGATAACATCACCTCCTATGAATCCCATTTCTCATCTTCCTTTTGCAATAAGCCATTTTGCTTATGAATAAAAATAGTATTCACAAAATATTGTTTATGGTTATATGTGGCTCCCTTATTAATAATCAGGGCATTTAAATACAATGTTTTTTGAAACATCCTAGAGGAATCATGTTAAATTTGTAAAATATAGAGAAATATATTAATTTGTTGTGTTCTCTGGTAGACACACCACTACTGTGTTCTACTATTATGCTTTTGCACCTGAGATTCTAGAATTTTTTAATAGGAAATCATTTTTTTCCCTTCTAAATGGTTTTTGAAAAGGACAAATAAACCAATGGTTGAAAAATTTTTGGCTAAGACATATTTCTTTATATAGTGTTATATTTAGGTAATTATTGTCCTTTTCATTACTAAAATGTAGATTTTATTGAAAACAAATGAATTTTAAGGTTACATTAAATAACATATGTATGTTTGTGGACATTTTCCTTGCCATAATTGTAGAATGTTTTGGGTAGCACCATAACTAGCATCTACCTCAATGTTTCTCAAATTGTGATCCTTCCAACATGCCCATCTGACATACACAGACTTCCTTATACGTCAACAGTGTGGTATACATAGGATGTATATTTTTAGAAAGCGTTTTCAAACCTTGGAAAATGAAAAGAGTTTGTGAGCATTTGTCCTTAAATCCTCCTGCACTTAACAAATCTTTCTCAAAATACTGTTTACTTAATAACAACCAGAAATGGAATGGTAAAACTGTCTTTAAAGGCAATGTCTAATGTGGACCTTTTATATAGTCCAACAAAATTTTTATTTGGTTACACATACATATGTATGCACATTTTTGTTAATAACCAAATCAAAGCATTTATATGAACTAAAATTATTTTGATATTAAACATTGACTGATTATATGTTATAAAATATGTATTATAAGGAAAAATATTCTTTCAGTATAATTACACTTAATGCATAAACATATTTATAATAATCTTGGTTATTTTGGGCTTTGAAAAATAAAAAATAAGGTTTTTGTTGTTGTTATGAGTCAATGATGAATAGATTGAGTCTGTTATATAATGTTCCTGCTTTGATTGAATAAAGCACATACTGTAGAGTTTCCAGGTTCACTTCAGACAGAGTGATCATATACCAGCATATCCTTCCTACTGATTTCAACTAAAAACACTGGACAACAGAATATATAAAGCAACTATCACCAGACACTGAAAAGTAATTACAACAGAACCTCTCATAGGAAAATCAAAACTCAGAGAATGAGAATGAGATCTTCTGTAAATCTGCTATTCAACATAAGCAATCAAAAGGCCAGGGGATCCCTGGGTGGCTCAGTGGTTTAGTGCCTGCCTTTGGCCCAGGGCATGATCCTGGAGTCCCGGGATTGAGTCCCACATCAGGCTCCCTGCATGGAGCCTGCTTCTCCCTCTGCCTCTCTCTCTCTCTCTCTCTCTCATAAATAAATAAAATCTTAAAAAAAAAAAACAACAACAACAACAACAAAAAACTCAAAATGCTGATCATATTTCAAAATTTACTTTTTCAAAACTCTGGGTATTGAATGAATTTGGGGGGAAAAAAAAGAACAACAGAGGATCATTTACTCAAGAAAAGCTGCTTAACTTCAGGGCAAACAGCAGATTGCAGCCTTTTTTTAAAAGGTTTATTTATTTTAAAAAGAGAGAGAGCACCTGTGTGTGAGTGAGAGTGGGGACAGGGGAGGGGCAGAGAGAGAAGGAGAGAATCCTCAAGTGGACTCCTCCTCGCTGAGTATGGAGCCTGATGCAGAGCTTGACATGGGACTTGACTTGGAGCTCCATCTCAAGACCCTGAGATCATGACCTGAGCCGAAATCAAGAGTCAGCTACTTAAACAACTAGGCCACCCAGGTTCCCAGAATTTGGGGCTTTTTAACTTTGCTTGTTCTCATCCTTCTTTCCCCAACTTCATAGAATCTTCAGAGCCAGCAGTCTCATCACCATGGTAGCTGTTAATACAGCCTGGCCACCACCAAAAGAGAGAGTAAGAGACTGGAGATCTTAAAAATTCCCATCCTCAGAACTGTGTCACTAGTCAATAGGTCTTGCAGATCTCTGTAAAGGTGATCTTGCTGAATAGGAAAAACCATATCCCAAGAATTTGCTCCCCCCCAAATCACTTGTTTAATGCAGCCTCTTCTTGAGGTTTAGACTAGTTGGGGTAAACAAGAGTCTGACCAAAACTGTAGAAAGAAGATCTCTGGAATGAGATATCCATAAAGTACTTTGAAAGCTCCTATGTACACCTGGAAGACAAGACAGTTACAGGCATATGCAGGACTGTGGATAAGCCCACAAAAGAAGAAGACTCTAGTCTCTCATCCCTGGGTGACCTTGTAGCCCTGCCCAAATAAGAAGTTAAGAGTATGACAGAGTTGTAAACTTCCTGAACCCTGAGCTTTATATTCAACACACACACACACACACACACACACACACACACACACACACACACACACACACCACAGACTCTCAGGAAAGTTTGGAAGACTTACAGTTTCAAGGAATTTAAGGAAATCTCTGTACATGTATTAACTGACCAGAGTAAACTATGTAGATACTTCAGTGGATGCTGAATCATTCTTTTTGTTTACCCTATGGGCAGTTGTCTCTACAATTGAGATCATCCAATGGGTGGGTAAGTAAAAAATTTTGCCTCACTTTCTCTGCACTGATCTGTGATACTATCTTGGCCCCCAAAGGCCTTAGATCTATATTAACTCACTGACTAGGGTTTCTTATGAGAAAAATGTCCTAGTCTTCCTCCTTATGGTTCCAGGCAGAAGCTGTATGTTCTTCTATACCTGAAATAATGCCTCAGACCAAGTGAAAGTCCATACAGAAACTTCTGAAAAAAGGCCTGACCCTTTGCTTAACTGGTTAGATCCAGGATGTTAGAGGGTATAGTTGAGGTTATTAGTGTGGATAAGCTCCATTGTGCTCTTTGGATTCCTGTTGATATAAAACTTAACTAAATACTATACAAGGAAAATTGAACAAATTTGGTCCTGGACCCTGTGAGTAAAATTAATCAGAGTGGCTGACAGGGGTGCACTCATGGGAAAATGCTTCTGGAGCCAAGAAAATATGGGAACCATGGATGAATATTGTTGCTAGATGATTCATCATAGGTCTCTCTTGTTCTGTATATCACACAAGAAGAAACACTAATAATCTTTATTCCAGATTATCTTTTCAATGATGTTTCGTAACAAATGGTCTTACAAGGTGGAGCTAGTAACTTCTGCTGGAGCAAAGAGAAAGTTTATATGCTGCTCAGCATAATAAGGATAATTCATCCATCTGGGTTGAAGGATAGTCAGGTTCACCCCATACCATAAAAGATTTGGGTTCTGTAGCTGAGATTCACTGTGTCATCTGCCTAGGCCCTCTCCATCACATGTTTAGGAGAAAGGGAACCAACACAATACAATTCTCATGGGCCTTGCTGGACCATAGTGATAAAATCCTTTGTTTCTGACTCAGAAATCTATCCTCTATCAGCATCCATGAAATATATGAAGTAATTTTTTAGCTTGTAAATAAAGTAAAATATGACTTTCAAAGGTTCTTGGCAAAGAGATGAAACCTAGGAAATTAGTAAATTATTTTGATAAAATATTTAGCACATTTTCAAGAAAGATATACATTCATAATAAATTCAAACTAAAATCATCTAATTGAAACACAACAGAAAACTAGAAAGATGGCAGGCACCACTCACCCACTTAATCAATATTAACACAACCAATAATAAGTTCTGTTGATATTTTATTCCTCTTGATATGATTCAATGAAAAACACTCACCTCTTGGGTATTATTCCCCCAAAACCATAATCCCCAGTCTAATCCTCAGAAAACAGTCAAGTTGAGGGCCTTTCTACAAAACACATATCCATTCCTCCTCAAAATTTCCCATCATGATTGGAAAGACCAAGAAACTTTCACAGATTGGAGGAGACTAATGCATGGCTGCTAAATGCAACATGACATTCTGGATTGAATCCTGGAACAGAAAAAGGATGTGAGAGCTAAAACTGGTGAACTCTGAGTAAAGTCTACAATTTATTTATTTATTTTTAAAGGTTTTATTTATTTATTTATGAGAGACACAGAGGAAGAAGCAGAGATATATGCAGAGGGAGAAGCAGGCTCCCTGCGGGGAGTTTGATGTGAGACTCTATCCCAGGAACCCACGATCGCGAACTCAGCCAAAAGCAGACGCTCAACCACTGAGCTACCCAGGCGTCCCATCACCATAGCTTTGTCATAAGATGTTCCCAGTAGGGAAAAAAAACGAGCAATTTCTGGAGATACTTTGAGTTGTTATAACTGAGGGTTGCTACTGTTGGAGGCCAAAGACACTGCTAAAATCCTACAATGCACAGAAGCAGCCAACAAGAAAGAATTATCTGAACTGAATTGGTGATATTGCTAAGTTTGGTAAATTCTCATGCAATGATGTTTTATTTATTCTGTACCTCTTAATGAAGACCATTGGAAATGGCTCTCTTTATGCTGACAAGGCCAGTGATATACCTTCACTCTCTTACCTCAGAATTTCCAAAATTCTACAGTCCTTTGTCATTATCTATCAAGAATAGTTCCACTCTATCCCATAGGACAACACATTGGATTATTGCATTAGTGATAACTTGATAATTGAACCAGGTGATGAGAAAGTAGCAAATGCTTTTGAAATGTTATTAAGACAGGTGCAAATCAAAGGGTTGGTAGGAAACAAGTTCCACAAGACCTCAGGAAGCTGTTATTTTAGTGAACCATTAGGAGTTCAGTGATCTAGGGCAAGTTGAGATATCCTTTGAAAATGAAGGATTACATCTTTCCTACTATGAACAGAGAAAAACAATGGCTAGTAGGCTTGTTTGGATTTTGAAGGAGACATATACCTTATTTGAACATTCAGTCCAATCCACTTACTAAGTAACCCCCAAACCTACTGGTTTTGAGTGGTGTCTTGAATAAGAGAAAGATATGCAGCATATCCAGGCTGCCATGTGGTTTGCTCAGATATCTGGGTCATGTGAATCACAGCTCTCATGATGCTTCAGGTATATATGGGAGGTGGTGGCGTGTGGAGTCATTAGCAGACCTCCATGGGAATCATAGCAAAGAAGCTGAGGATTTCTGAATAATGCTCTGCCATCTTTTATAAATAACTCTTCTAATTTTGAAAAGTAGCTCAGATGCTACTAGGCCTTATTAAAGACTGAACACTTAACCGTGAGCCACCAGGTTCCCATGTGATCTGAGTTTCTCATAAGGAACTGAGTGATACCTGATTATAGAGCTTAACCACTTCTACCTTGAAAGGGATTGCATTTTGTTCTCACTGGAATAAGTATTTATTCTGTGTATGGAATTGCCTTCTCTGCCCACAATGAGTGGGCAATTGACTTACAAATGCTTTATACGCCATCATGTTTTCCCACACAGCATTGCTCCTGAATAAAGAACTTACCAAATAACAAATGAAGTGAGGCTTTTTAAAAATTCTGTAAATAATTTTGTAGTTCTGTAATACATTTTATAATATAAATTGCAATCAGCCCTATATTTATGCAATTACTAAAACTTTTAAAAATATAAGCTAAAATGTACCTATTGTAAGCCCTCAAATGAGCTTTAACTTGATAATATACAAGGCTATTTTTTATTGAGCACTGACTATATTTCTAACTTATACCAGGACCCAGAAAATATAGATAAATCATAACCCCTGCTGCAAAGAAACTAATAGAAAAATGTATAGAAATTCCAGGAATTAAAAAAAATATATGCAAAGTACTGAAAATAATAGCTTTCACAAAACATTTTACAGTTAATACTCTTCTATTATATGATTATGCCTTAAATGTCAAATACTATTTTAGGCACTTTAATGTATATTAGCTAGAAGAAAGAGCCTTCTGTCAATAAAACAACTTCAGACTGTCACATGAAACTAACTGCTTGGTCTCCAGAGCTAATATTATTGATCTCTGGATCTAATTTTATTATGTGATTTATAAACACTTACATATGGCTTATTATTTGCCAAGCACTGACTTCAGCTCCTTACAAATATTTACATTGATTTAATGTAATTGTTAATTTGAATTATATCAAATTATCCTGATGATTCAGCTCATTAAATAACATAGGGACAACAACACTGTAGGATGGTGGGAAAAATGTGTACTAATTTAGCCTTTGGGGAGGGTCTCTGGTACATCATCAAATCATCCATCTTAGAGGTTGCCTCATACCTGTGTCCTATTAACTTCATTCACATCTTCCATTCCTTCTCCATTTCTTTGAAACACAAACATCAGGGACATATATATGGTGGTCTTTCCATTTTGAAAATTGGCACCTGAGATTTCTGAAGACAATTTTATATATCAAACTCTACTTTATTGATTCCCACCAGCATGATTCAATACAGGAGAAATACATAATTTGGAAATTCCTATTAAATACACATTTCAAAGATTATTTATTTGAGAAAGACAGAGCAGAGTGAATGAGAGGACACAAGTGGAGGGGAGGTATAGAGGGATAGGGAGAGGCAGGCTCCCCACTGAGTAAGGGAGCCCGATGGGAGGCTGGATCCAGGACCTTGGGGTCATGACCTGAGCCAAAGGCAGATGCTTAACTGACTGAGCTACCCAGGAGCCCCAGTGTCCTGATTTTGAAATGGGAATAATGAATTTCCTGCATGTTCATGGGGTCTTTCAAACTCCTATCCCCAAAAGGAGTTTTGATGTAAAAGTAGAAAAGATTTTAAAAGGCTTAGCGAAAGCTTCCATACATTACACCAGAAAAGAATGCAGAGTGCACAGGAAGTAAATTTGTACACAGGTGCACATGCACACATACTTCCAAATTGTATTTTGATGGATAAGCCACTAAGAAATGGAACAATTATAAATATAAGCATAATTCTTGATGTATTTTATCTTTGCAATGTTTTCTCACTGTACTGTGTATTCTTACCATCCAGGAAAATCTTATTAATCAAGTAAAACTATGTATATTGAGGGGCTCAGATCATGATCCCGAGGTCCTGGGATCAAGTCTCCTGCTGGTCTCCTTGCTCAGCGGGCAGTCGGCTCCTCCCTCTCCCTCTGCCCCTCTCCTTCACTCATGTGTCCTCTCTCTTTCTCGAAATAAATAAAATCTTAAAAAATAAAAATAAATAAAAATCAAGACACTTAGTTGACTTCAAAAAGAAATTAAAACTCATGGTGGAGGAATGGTATCAATCTTGAATGAATTAGTGTGACTGAGGGGACCATGAGACAGACTGGAAATGTTTCTCTTCTCTGTTCACAGAGAATGTTCATAGAATCATTTGTTCTATGGCCAGCACTGAACTTGCAAAAACAAAACAAAACAAAACAAAAAGAAAGTAAAATTGCAAAGTTCAGAGAATCTCAAGAACACCAAATTAAAATTCAAACGAGCGGATCCTAAAAGTTTGCTTTTTTCCTCTGTATTTTTAAGATGAAGCAAAACCCATATTTCTATCTAGTTCCCTTCCCTAGGGTGGCTTCTCCCTTTTCTTCAGAGGGTATTCATATCTATTACTGCCAGGTGCTGATAAAGTTTTGATTTTTCAAAAATTGAGATCTTTCATTCAGCAAATGGCATTGAACCTTACGAAGACCCTAGCAATAACCACTGTTGCTGCATGTTTTTTTTTTTTAAGTTCTTAGGTTTTTATACCTTACTCATGAGCACAACACATGATATACTTCCTCCAGGTAAATCTGGATAAAAGAATAAATGTTTGATGTAAGAATTGAATTCAGTGTAAGCAGACACCAAGCAATTATATTACAGAAGAAGATAAGTATGGAAAAGTAAAAGCAGTATACACATAAAGCTAAAGTGATTTTACAAGGTAAATTAAATATATATTTGCATCACATTGACCTACATTACCCTTCCCTACAATCTGAAAGTCTAGTTTTTTAGTCAGGTGATATGGAAAAAATGACAAATGTTTTCCTGTTTTCAAAACCATCTAAATATTACACTAAAATTCCCTAATCACTATTCATTTTTCAAAAATACTAACAGTAAGAAGGTAAAAAAAAAAACTGTTCCATAAAAATGACAGGAAAATTGAGTTGATTTCATGTAATTGAGTAATTAGAAGATACAATTTTCTGAACAAGAAATTCACAATCATTATAGTAATCTGCTGATGGTTCTTCCTCTTTTCTCATTCTTAAATTTTGGGTGATTAGAAAATCTAAAATAAGACAAAGGAAAATGATATTTTGAATACTCCAAACCAGATTTAAAGTTTGCATTCCAGGTACTAAATTTCTTGGATTTTGTCCTGCATTGAATTGCTTATTTCTGTCAAATTCAACATTAGAAGACAGAAATCCTGAAATCAGGGATCCCTGGGTGGCGCAGCGGTTTGGCGCCTGCCTTTAGCCCAGGGAGCGATCCTGAAGACCTGGGATCGAGTCCCACGTCGGGCTCCCGGTGCATGGAGCCTGCTTCTCCCTCTGCCTGTGTCACTGCTTCTCTCTCTCTCTCTCTCTCTCTCTCTCTCTCTGTGACTATCATAAATTTAAAAAAAAAAAAAAAAGAAAGAAATCCTGAAATCACCACTCCTACCAATTCTCTCCAACTATTTCTAAGATTGCAAGAAAAAAATTTAGAATCCTTGGGGATGGAGAAAATGACAGGATTTGCTGATAGTAAAAGCACATAGCATGCAGGACACTTACACAAGAGTCTTGTTATAGTTTGAAATAGTCACAAATCTAAAATCTAAATATTAATTGAAGATAAAATGAAATCATATACTTTAGGATATTTGTGCAGGGAAATATTGTAGATCAGTGAAGTTTTATAAATTTACCAGCTACATGAATTTATGACTAAACTCCAAAATGTGATGCTAGAAAAATAAGAGTTGGGGCACCTGGGTGACTCATTTGGTTAAGCATCTGCTTTGGGCTCAAATCACGATCCTGGAATCCAGGGATCAAGCCCAACATTGGGCTCCCTGCTCCTCTTTTCCCTCACCCTCTTGGTTGTACTCTCTCTCTCTCTCTCACTCTTTCTCTTAAATAAATAAGTAAATAAAATCTTTATTTTACTTAATTTTTGTTTAAATATTTATTTATCTGAGAGAGAGAGCATGAGCAGGGAGGAGGGGCAGAGGGAGCAGCAGACTCCCCACTGAGCAGGCATTCTGATGAGGGGCTCCATCCAGGACCCTGGATCATGACATGAGTCCAAGGCATACACTTAACTGACTGAGCCACTCAAGTGCCCCTTAAATAAATAAACAAAAATATTTTTTAAAAGAGAAAGAAAACTAAAAGTTGCAGAAGTATACATACAGCATCAGAGTATTTTTATGAAATTCAAAGCCATGCAAATCAAAACTACATGCCTATTAATAATAATACATATAGAATAAAGTTAGCTTATGTAAATAGCCCAGATTCACAATAGTGATTACTAGAAAGATATGCAAAGGAATTGGGGAGAGGTATATGAAATGTTTCAGTTGCATTTGCGATTATTCTTTCTTTGGTTAGATTGGAGATATTATCATTTGTTATATATTTTTCATACAATAAAATAATGATTTTTTAAAAAATAGAAAATACAACAAAATTAGGTAAATTAAACATCTAAGAATGGGCAAACATATGCTAGGATGTGTCATGCCACTAACTTCTGGATCTTGACTAATGATGGACATGGACAAATGAAGGGTTCTTTTATATGGTAATTGAATATGAGAATCATGACAGCCAGCCAATATGACATTTTATACTTGTTACCATTCTTTGAACTACATTTTGTCTTTTATATTGTCTTACTTTAATTACCCACTGAATTGATTAGTCTCAGCCTCATTAATCAAAAAATATAAAGTAATATACAATATTCTTCCCTCATGGAAAATAAATTCACTAGCTTCTTGAAATCACAAAGTTTCACTATCCTTACAGCACTAAACTCTAATACCTTGAGGGGAGAGTCGTCCTCTTCATGGTCCAAGATGGTGGTTGTAATACAAATAATCACAACATATACTAGTACAAAGAGGGAAGAAGGGGAGTTGTTTTAAGGATATTTTCTAGAGTGTGCAAGCAGTGTTTCTACTTGTATAAGAAACTTGTCACTTGACGACTAGATCTTCAATGGAGCCTGGGAATTATCGTCCTTAAACCAGGCATATGGCACAGCACATTTGGGATCCATATATTAAAGGTAAGGTGAGAATGGGATATATAGTTGCATTCTCAGACATGAAAAAACATACATCCATATCTTCTGGTTATTTATTGCTCTATAATAATCTATTTCAAAATTACTGGATTAAAGCAACAATTCTTTATATTCAAGATCTATGAGGCAAGAGATTGAGTAGGGCTCATCTGAGTGATTTTTCTACTCCAGGAATCAATTGGAGTCACTCGGTGTACTCAGCTGGCCCCTAGGCTAGTCTGAAGAGTTCACAAAGGCTTTATTCATTTCTGAGCCTTGGGGAGCATGATCTGAAGATTGGGCTGAGTTGGTCCACTTCCCTTCTTCATGAAGCCTCATGATTTCTTTACATTATCTCTCCAGTGGGTAGGTGCTCTCTTACATGGTAGCTTAGACTACAAGAGTGAGTATTCTATGAGAAAGGAAGTAGAAGCTGCCAGACTCTTAATAATTAGGCCTTGAAGCTGGCACAACATCCCATCAGATGCAAGAGGGGAGATATGGGGTATTGATGCTATCTTAAATTAGAGGGATTATCAAAGAATGGGTGACCATCTAAAATCTGCAACTTCATGTAACAAAATTTTCAGTTTTCAGGGTTGTTTTATTTACCCGTAAAATCTGTATCATTTTTGGTTGAATTGGAAAAAAATCAGGTTTAAGAAATACCCTGGGAAGGCTTTTCTAGATACAGGTTACTGATAAAGAACCAAGTTATGGTTGTAACTACACTGTAGATTTTTCTTTTTTACAATTTAAATTGAAGTTCTGGAAGAAATTACCAACTTTTAATACTATATTTACAGTGTTAAAGTGGTTTTTTAAGTAATAATAATTTAGTCTCTTCCTTTGAGTTTGAGTGAAACATTCTAGCTTCATACCTTTCACAATATTTTCTGAACACTGCACAACTGCATGTTTGGGGTATATGTGTGTGTTTTCTATTTTAGGAAGAGATTAGGGTAAAGGAACAGGTAAGTGAGCCCACATTTGTTTGTTATTAATTAGAAAGAATTTGATATTTTCTTTTCTTCTAGAATGAAAATAAAATTTTAGACTTCTAATTTGGTGTCATACAAAAAAAAAATAGAGAAGACTTACCAGTGTCAACCAAAACCATTATAGCTCCATGGATACTTCATAAAGTATATATACTTATTACTTTATAAGTAATAAAATAAGAAAGAGGCCTTTTCTGGAAATTTTATTTGGATATCTTGAATTTATCTTTAAACTTTCAAATTTTTATTGGAGATCATATGTGCTTATAAAGGCTATTAGTCCCTTTTTCAAAAAACTTCATTTTGAAGTAATTTCAAACTTACCAAAAGGTTAAAAATATTACAAATAACTTCCATATCCTTTACCCAGTTTCTCCAAATACTAATGTCTTTATAAAACCATATTACAGTTATCAAGACCCAGGCAATTAACAATAATAAGATATTAACTAATCTATATGCCCTATTCAGATTTATTTTTTGTCCTATTTATGTCCTTTCTGTGGTCCAGGAGTCCATCAGGATCATATATTTTATTTAGTTGTCACCTCTCCTGAAAGTCCTCCAAATCTGTGGACAGTTTCTAGCCTTCTTGTCTTTCATGATTTCATGTCTTTCATGACTTTGATGCTTTGGAAGAATATTCACCAGTCATTTCATGTATTGTCCCTCATTTGGGTTTGTCTGATATCTTCTCATGTTTATATTTAAGTTGCATTGTTTTGCGAAAGTGCCAAGTGGTTCTGTGCCTCTCCATTGCATGACATTAAGAGGTACATGGTATTTATAAGTCTCGTTATAAGGGGCACCTGGGTGGCTCAGTGATTTAGCATCTGCCTTTTGCTCAGATTGTGATCCCAGGGTCCTGGGATCAAGTCCCATATCCAGCTCCCTGCATGGAGCCTGCTTCTCCCTCTGCCTATGTCTCTGCCTCTCTGTGTTTCTCATGAATAAACAAAAATAGGATCTTTAAAAAAATGTATCTTGATATCATATACTAGTACCATAATTACTATTAGTTTATTATAATTATTTTCTCTTTATAATTAAAAAGCATTTTGTAGGGAAGCACTTCGATAGTGAAGCAGAAGAGTGAAGTTCTTGTCTCACTGAGGTAAAGACTGAATCTCGCAAAGGAGATGAGCAAAGAGACAGAGATTTACTAAGCGAGAATACAGAAAAAGCTCTCAGGAATGAGAGGGTTTCAACTAGGTTGCCGATGAGGGCTCTTCATCTCTGGCCTTTTATCAGGACTTTACCAGGAAACTTGTTGGTGGAACTGGGCATGGTGCTTACACATTGTGTGAGAGTTTTCATTTCTGTGACATCTATGATCTATAGATATGGGTTGCTAGGTCTGGTTAATCTTTATAGTGAAATTTCCTTTGAGGCTTGATTAGTTTTTGTGGTTATTTTTATTTTCTGTGGCTACAATGTAATTATCAGGAAAAACATTTTAACCCTAGTAACTGGGATAGGTGGTCTAAATTTTCCTTATCTCTGTTTTTGTTCGATCTTCCTACCTGAAATACCCTCAGAGTCTGGTTGAGGCCTCTATTCTTTCCCTGCCTAAAGTTTCATCCTTTCTCTATTCAATAGTATGCAGATACCCTGTTTCTCATTATACTTTTGCTCACAAATGTTGGCATTCATCAATAATTCTGCAAAAGTTATCCTATGGTAATGCCAAAATATGATTTTTATTTCCATTATTCTTTATATATGTATTAATTGGAAATACTACCAGTTAATCCTGGATTTTATTTTCCACTCTACTGTGGCTTTGTGAAAGCAGTTATTAACATTATTTAGAAAATAATCCTAAAGTTTCCATTTTTTCCCCACTCTGCTTTGGTTAGCTATTGTTAGCATTATTCTTATCTATGTGTTATTAAGGCCATTTTGTAGAGGAGTTTGTTTTTTTTTGTTTGTTTGTTTTTGTTTTTTTGTTTTGTTTTGTTTTACTTTCTTTTTTTTTTTATAAGTTTGGTTTTTGTTGTTTTTTTTTGTAGGGAAGTATTGAGAATATCCCCTCCCCCTTCTCCCTATCTGCCTATTCTTCTTCTCTAAAACTTTTTATTTTTCATAAACATCCTTTTTATTTTTCTACCTATTGCCCATTACTGTATCACCTCCGTTATGGTGAAGATATTAACTATAATATAAGGGCTTGGATATGAAACTATTTGAAGAAAAATAAACTAATTAACAGAACAGAAGAAAATAATATTTTACTTTGGTTTTATTTCCTGAGCTAGAAAATTGACACATTAAGGAAATGAGAGAAAGCTGCTTGAGCCAACAGAAACTATTAACAAACGCTGTTCTCTTTTGGTTCTACGGCCCCCAGAAAAACAGGTTGGAAGCAAAATTCAAACCAACGAGGAGACTAGTAGGAAAGGAATTAAGTAAACAAGTTCCACAGAGTAACTGTTCCCTAAAGGGTTTTTAAAACAGAAGAATTTTAACTGGATCTTGAAATAAATGTTCCTGACATTGTTTGAACAAAAGGAGAAGTGGCCCTCTGGCCACAGATCCAGTGATCTGAGGAGACTGGGATGTGTCACTTAGGAATTCCACAAACAAAAGCAAAGTGAGGCTGGGAAGGTTGTAAAGAGGAATGGCTGGGGTGATTGCTGAGGATCAAAGGATGGGGTAGTTGAAAAATGATTTCAATTTGAAAATTTAAAAAGACTTGTAAATTAAGTTTATTTTCATCTGAAGGATGGTCATGAAGTATATTACATGAGAGAATTGCCAGAGTTAAGCTCATCTCAAGAGAGAAAACAAAATTTTTTTTTTTGAAAACAAAATATTTTTAGAACTAATCCTTCTGGGTCTCCTATTACCATAGATAGATGATAGGAACAATTTATTTTGTAATCTCTCTGATAAAGTTAAGTAGCTCAATAAACTGAGTCACAACTAAACCTTGGCCCTGTCCTTAACCTTTACATACCTCTAGTCCTTCATCTGCACAATCTAAATAACAAATGATTTGCACATTAACTAGTCCACGTCTGCAAAGTGCTCCAGACTCCAAAATAAAGCTGCCGTCTAATCCCAGAGATGGTGGCATGTGGGAAGTAACAACTGATGTCATCCATGGCTCAAGTGCCTTTGATCCTGTACAACTTGGTGGACCAGCTTGATCCCAACCTATGCAGGAGACCAAGGAGGAATAAAAGGAGGCTTTCTTGCTTTTAAACCATTGTGCACTCTAAATCAATTTTTCAGAACACTATATCCCACTCCTTAAGTATTTCATCATGCACTCCTTTAAAGTAATTCTCAAATTGTTCCTCCCTGAACATGTTGAGACGTCTTATCCAAAGAAAACAGTTTTGTGATTAAGAGTATTAGTAAGCCCTGAGCAAACTAATTTACATTTCTAAAAAGAATCAGATTTGTGACTTTGGTCATCAAACCTAACAAAAGCTATCTCACATACTCTTTTTTTTGTTTTTGTTTTTAATCTTGCATTTGGTAGGTATAATAGTGATTCCATTTTCATGGAAAATAAAAGTGAGGCACAGAAGCTAAGCAATTTGCCCCAGGTCATGCATGTAGAGAGTATAAAGGCCAGGATATGGATCCACAGGTATAATATAATCTAATTAATCCAATTAAGTTACAGCAGTTTTCTTTCGATATTTTTCATTTATACGTTAGATATTTTCTCTGCCATTTATGAAAGAAAAACACGTTTGTTTAACTCATTTCCCTTAAATATTTATCACTTGATCAAATGTGAATTCATAGTAAATTAACTTTGTAAAATCCAGGCTAAAATTGTTTCTCAATGGAAAAAGTAAAATGCTGCTTAATAAGTGGTTAAGCCTGAGCAATCTGGGAGGAGGGCCAGGACTGAGTGAGGAGAGAGGACAAAGGGGACAGGCATGCCATACCTGCTACCCAGAGAGAGCATAGCAGTAGTGTGAAAAGATATGGTTTGGGAGGGGATAGCTACAACGGCAATGAGCTGGAGTGATAAATGCCTATACTTGCGATGTGATGTTTTCTTCACTTTTGACTCATGAATTATTCTATGCAGGATATTATTCTAAAATGCTTTTTCTGTAATTCTATTGAAACTGTATGTTCCATGGAAATCATGTGAAATCACACATTCACACACAAGCAAGGTATGTCAACCATCATCTCATCATGTAGAGGTAACCTCTATTAATGGTTTTGCCAACAAGCAATAAGAAAGGTTAATATACTGATTGGTGTCTACAACTTAGGAAATTCTCTAGGGCACGTGATAATATTCGCAAATATCATGGCAAATGTTAGTGGTAAAGTACAGAAAGACAAAGCAACAAGACCAATACTGACACAGGAACTTGAGAACTTAAAGTTTGGATCACCTAATAGTCTCTTATCAATGATACATTTACTAATTTTGATAATTGTGCCAAGAGAATGTCCTTGTTCATAGAAAGTGTCTGCTAAAATACTTAGTGGTAAAGGGGCATAAAGCCTCTAGCTTAATTCTTGAATAGTTCAGGAAAATGTATTATGTATATATACAAATATAGAGAAATGGTGAAAAATAAGTGAGATAAAAATGTCAATAATTAGTGAACCTGGATAAAAGATATATGGGAGTTTTTGTACTATTCTTGCAACTTCTCTGTAAATTTGCATTATATCAAAATAAAAGATCAAAAAAAAATTTTTGGACCACCTGACCAGGTAATGAGATTTAGATCACTTCACTAAATAAGACACTGACTGACCCTAAAGTATGCACAAGATGGCTGATGGAAAACGGATGTTGTAAATACCAACAACAACTATGTGACCAGCTACAGAAATGAGAACAAAGGAAGATGCATGCCCCTCTTTTACTTTGACGAGTATTTATTTGTATCTCTTTACCAATTTGTTCTCTCTCCTTGCCATTCCTATACTCTCTAATATAAGTTGTGTGATTAGTGTTAAATTCGGTAATTCAGTATTACAGTTACTCAGTACCAAATGGGGATTGTAACTAAAAAATAAGTAAAGCACCATCACTCAGAGTAAGAAAAATAATACATGGAACTACCGACAAACTGAAAAACTTAATAAACCTATAATCAAGTCATACTTTGTAAAGAATTGTGAGGTTACTGACTGAAATCAAATAGATTAAGATCCAATTCAGGTTTTGAGATGGTACCACCATCAAAAGAACCACTTGGCTGAACCAAGAGACTAACCTTCCTCCATCCTGTCCAAGACTTAAGACAGCTTTTGAGATGCCCCTACTTCAAAACTTCTATTAACAGGAGGCAGGTTAAAAGATCTCTGCATTCTTCCAAAATAGCATATTTTCCAATGTCTTCTCATCTATGATTAAAAGAAATAATATCTTTCAGATGATGGAGTCAAAAGCCATAGAGAACCATGGATTTGGGAGTTAGTCCCAGGGAGCAGAACTGGAGTTTAACCAAGGAACGTTGCCCATCCTTAGGGTAGGGCTCTCATATTTTCAAAATGGGACTCTACAGAATTACTGTGTACTAGGGATGGCCCTGTGCCTCTGCTGTTCTTTCTGTAAAGGAGTCTTTATTGTGGTTTTCTGTATTTGTTCAACCCTTGTTTTTATGAGTGTGTGTGAAGGGAAATAGAAAAATTGTCTTTATACTTAATGAGTCTACAGATAAAGAGGATCCACATAGAGAGAATGTTATGATTATCACTATATCCCAAAACTGGGACCTTTGAGTTGGGTTAACCTTTGGGAAGGGGTTGAGTATATTTTATGTGTGTGGGAAGTAAAGCAAATATGTTTAATTAAGAGGGCAGCTGTAATAGATCGTATTAGTGTCAAAGTATCACCTCTCCTACTGAGCCTATCCTTACAGGATGTCAGGCTTAGCCAAGTAGCAGTTTGGGGCCAAGAAATACTAGTAAAAATGATGTGTATTATTTCTGGGAAGTTTTATAAAATGTCAAGTGGATCTGTCATTGCTCTTTCCATTGTGCCAAGACTATCCTAGATAGTGGCTATTCATCTAGCCTGGGTCCTTAAGTGGAGAGAAGTAGAGTAGAATGACAGGCAGTTGTTAGCCAATATGTAACAGCCATGAGAAGCAAACCTATATTGCTGTCTGCCCCTGAGATTCTCGTAGAGTTTATTACTACAATGTAACTTAGCAAAATCTAACCACCACACTGAAAAATTACTGAGAGATATCAATTTCTATTATAACAGGGAGTAAAGCTAGTACTCATGGTGATAATCATTGAGCTTGAAAGCAGATATGCTATTTGTCCACTAATTTAACAAACATTTATTGGAAATACAACCATGTTCTGGAAACTGTGTTATTAGCACTGTTTTTGGTGCCCAGGAATGCATGTGATCAAGCTTTACTTATTGTGAAATGTTGAAAATTAAAGATCTGGGACAAAAAGAAAAATAGTTTCGGAGGAATTATATACAAAAAATTATTGCTTACTTTTGGTCACCATATGCCTGTGTGAACCAAGTATGAAAGTATGTAAAGTATTCAAGAACAGAATTAAAAATCTGTCATTAAATCTGGTAGTTATTGGGGAGAAACATTCAAGATAAGGAGTTTACAGAACATCTGACGGAGAATACAAGAGTTTTTTTCTTCTAGTCTTTGAAATTCCATGGATCACATGAATATACTTGAGTTTAGTAAGTCCCAAGGAAACAGAGCCATGAATTTCCATCATCTAGCAAGCATTTTGGCTGCAGGTAAACCCAATGGCATCTCTAATTCTTACACTAACAACCCTTTGAAAGAGGCAATAAGCAGAGAGGGCCCAAATGTGATGTAAGAAACCTCTCATGTGTAGAAATAATGACGGCAAATGCCTTAAGGAATGTGAGATAAGTGGACATCACAGCACAGATACCAGTTATTTTATTAAATTTAGTGAATCCTGAAGAGGAATATGTATATGGCCCAAATTCCATGTACTTGTATTAGTTCATTTACCTAGGAGGGTGATTTAAATGGCTAAAATATAAACTTACATAAGGCAACAAACCAAAATCTTTTGATTTTGGAAAAAGAATTGTTAAGAAAATAGGATTTTATAATAGGGATGATACTAAGGAAATTGTAGACAAAGCTACTAGGTAAGTTGCTGGGACTTCAATATAAACTGCAGAGACAAATTTTCTGTGTGGATTGAGATAGAGAACTGAGGGATTCTAGAAGAGAGGAGCCAATCTAATTGACTTAGAAAAACACTCATGTTTTTCAGAACAACGAACTCTCTGAGAGGAATTTTACAAATTCCATTACTGTAAACAAAGTAGCATCAAGAAAAGAAATTCTCAAATTTTTTAAAAAAAAATTTGATAATTTATTCAATAATGTAGTTTGAGGAGTGTTTTTGAAGTTTTTTTCTATTTCAACTTTTCATTTTAAACTAATTTTAGACTTAAAGAAAAGTTGCAGAAATTGGGAGTTGTCATATACCTCTTCCCCAGTTTCTCCTCAAGTGAACATCTTGCATTGTCATAGTCTAATTATGAAAACCAGGAAATTAGGGTCACCTGGATGGCTCAGTGGTTGAGCATCTGCCTTCAACTCAGGTCATGATTCCAAGTTCCCTGGATGGAGTCCTGCCTCGGGCTCCCTGCATGGAGCCTGCTTCTCCCTCTGTCTATGTCCTGGCCTCTCTCTGTGTATCTCTCATGAATAAATAAGTAAAATCTTCAAAAAAAAAAAAAAACATGAAATTAATACTGATATATTACCATCAACTAAAGTATGGAGTTTATTTTATGTTTATTTATTGTGAACCTATTTCCCCACTGATGTACTTCTTCTGCTCTAGAATTATGCTCTAGAATCATCTGCAGGATCTGATATTTTGTTTTGCTGTTATTTGCCCTTCATGTCCCCCAGTCTATAAAGTTACACACTTTTCCCTTTGTTTAAGGACCTTCACATTTTAAAGAATGAGGTGAATTATTTTGTAGAATTTCCCTCCGTTTGGGTTTTTCTGATGCTTCCTCATGACAGAAGTTAATGTATATATTATTTGGTAAAACTAGAATAAACATGATACTATGTGCCTCTCAGGCCATCATGTAATAGAAGTCATAATGTTACTGTTTCTCAGTACTGGTGATATTAATTTTGCTGATTTGGCTAAAGTGTTGACTGCAGGGTTTCTCCTCTAAAAAGCCACTATTTCTTTTTCCATGTAAACACTTTCTGGTGGCACCAGGGTGGCTCAGTGGTTGAGCAGCTGCCTTCGGCCCAGGGCATGATTCCAGGGTCTTGGGATCAAGTCCCACGTCGGGCACCCCATGGGGAACCTGCTTTCCCTCTGCCTTTGTCTCTGCCTCTCTCTTTCTCTGTGTCTCTCAAGAAATATAAATAAATAAATAAATAAATAAATAAATAAATAAATAAATAAATAAAATCTTAAAAAAAAAAAAAAAAAACCTTCTGGAGAGATGTCCTTGGCACTATGTAAGGATACTGCTTCTCTTCAAATTTTTACCCTACACTTTTAGCATCAATAGACTGGTTTGCCACAGTCATTGTGGTGTTTGTCTAATGGTGATTTTCTATTTTCTTCTCACCTCCTGCATTTATTAATTGAAATTCTTCTGTAAGGAAAAATTATTTCTTGTCCTCTATCTAATTATTCAATTAGTTGCTCATGTCAAAATAAACTCTTGGATATTTATTTTATTATGTGGGTTAAAAACCAATATAATTATCTTTTTTTTCTTCTCAAATTATTTCAGTTTTGGCCCTTCAAACTCCTTCCAGATGGCTCCTACTTTTGTTTTAAACAAGCTCACATCTTTCATTAAGTACTTCCAAGATCTGGGTTGTAGGTGTGTTCACTGCTTGTGGGTGTCATTAATTATAGTGCTTTTGGCCACAACCAATAGAGGTAGGAATATATGTGTACACTGACATCTGTATTTCTAGATCTATCTATTTGTATAACTGTTAAAACAATGAGTTTATACTGATATCTGATTCCAGTCGAAAATCTCAGTGTTTATTTAGCTTTTCCCCTTTCCTTATATTTAATATCTTTTTCCAAAGATGAGAATTCCAGCTCTCATTGCATGCAATCAATATATTTCCTTTTCATTTTTTTCTTTTAGTTCTAGTACACATGTTATATCATTACATAGTTTTGAAATTGTTAACCTATACCCTATAAAAAACACATTTACTAATTAGATAGGATCATTTGTGTAGTGCTCTTTTTTGCCTTTTTTGCCTTATGGTAAGCAATCAAAGTTACAATTATAAGTTATCAGGTTAGCTGTTTTTTCTGTACTATTTCAATATGATTATGTTATTCATTTGTAATTCAGTTTGGTTCACTTGTACATGTTTCCATGTGACATAAGTTTTCCCCACATAGTTTTTTGGGCTAAGTTTTGAGGAGATGAGATATCTATGAAGCATTACTGTACATCTAAGAATCAGAAATATACAAAAAGATATATTCAGGGTAGAGTTACTCTGTCCTTATCCCTGCTCACACTCCCTTCTCCTTTACAACCACTTCTCATCCACTTTCTAGAAATAAACTATGTCTTTACTTTTTGGTAAAAAAAGTATCATTTATTATGTTTATTTCACACAAATGAGCAAGTATGTGTATATTTTCTCATATCCCCACATTTCTTATATGAAAGATAGTACACTATAGTTTCTTTTCTAATTTGCTTTTCTCATTTAAGAATATATCCTACAAATCACTCCATATTAATTCATACAAATCTTCCTTATTCTTTTGTGCATAGTCCTCCATTGTTTAGACCATATTTTATCTAATCTCTTTCCTGTATATGAGTATTAGTTATTTCCAATAGTTTGAAATTACAAATAATGCTGTAACAAATAACATTGTACACAAATGTATTCTTACTACTGGGGGTGTATCTTTAGTGTATGTTTTTAAATGTTTCTGGATTGAAGAGTTAAGTGTGTAGGCAGTTTTGTTAAGTATTACCAGATTTTATCAAAAATGTATTTTACTAATTTTCTTTCCCATTAGCAAAATATGAGAGTTTGTTTCCCCACAGCCTCACTGAAAATTTCAATATTACGTAGTTAATTTTTGTACATTAGATACATGATAAGTAGGATCTCGGCATTTTTAAACTATTATTTCTCTAATTATGATAGAATATTTTAAGAACAATTTTTTCTATTTTTTTGTGATTCTTTTAGTTATTTCTTTTTTTTTTTCTCAGTTTCTATCAGGGTTTTGATCCTTTGTCTCTTTATTTTAAAAAGGACACTTTCCCTTGGTCGGTTTTAAATGTTGCAATTTTTCTCTACAAGTTAAGTCAGTTATATTTTTAAATACTGTTTTTTTTCAACCATTTTTATTTTATGTTGTCAAATGCAACAGTCTTTTCAATTAATGCCTTTGAATTTTATATCACACTCACTATGCCTTCCCTATGCAGAAACTAAAGAGAAATTCATGAATGTTTCTTTGTAGTAGATCCATGGCTTCATTCTTTACATTTAGATACCTAATCCATCCGTAGTAATCTCTTATATGATATGAGACAAATTTAATTTTAGCTTTTTCCATATGGCTACCTAGTTGTCTTATCACTATTTATTAACGAGTCAATCTTTACCCTGGTAAACTGATTTGCCAGTTTATCATATATTAAATTTCTATATGTATTTGCGTCTAGTTTTGGACTTTCTATTTTATCTATTCTATCTATTCATCTGTATTTAGTTTAAAATTTTTTTCCTCATGCTGATCTTGCACATTTCTTGTGAAATTTATGTCTTTATATTTAGTCTTCTTTGTTGCAATCTTAAATGTATATATGAAGACTGTTGACTTTATATGATAATTTTATATCCTGGTCAACTTACTCAATTCATTAATAGTTGAATTAGTTTTAGTATCGATTCTCTGGCGTTTCTATGTATTTTATCATATTAACTGAACATAGAGATCATTTTACTCCTTAAATTGCCCGTTTTTACATCTCTAACTGATTTCTCTTATTTAATTGTCCTGGCTAAGAATATTTCTACTACATTGCCAAATCATAGAGATATATATGAGATATTTAGTAGAGAAATATAATCATATTAAAAGAATATCTCTCCAGTCCCATTTTCTTTATCATTTTCATCATGAATGTATATTGAATCTGTCTAGAACTTTCTCAGTATTTAAGGAGATAATCATGTGATATTGAATTGAGCTAAGATGAAGGAAGCAATGAATGTAGATTAGTGAAAAGACAGGTTATAGAGGAAAATGGAGGGAAGATTGACAAATAGAAAGTCTGATAGAAACCAGTAAACCTGTGCATTATGTAAGTATGAAATGGTTTGTATCAGCACAAAGGACCCATTCTTAATACAGATAAATCTATAAGTTTTTTTTTAAATGAGGATTATTTTTCTTCTGTGAATTTCTGTAAGCATAATGAAACAATATTTTATGATGAACTAAGAACCAGTGAAGCAGAGACATTTTTATTCCTCCTGTTGCCATAGAAACAATGAATACTTAGGAATACTTAGGAACAATTACACATGATAACCAACCTGTCATATAGTTTGTGTGATATTTTAGAAGACTCACAGATGCTATAGATTCTTTACTTTCTAAAATAATATCCTACATATTGTATTATTACAAAAAGAGATGATAAATATGTTGATGTTCAGGTAAT
Source organism: Vulpes lagopus (assembly GCF_018345385.1). Classification (NCBI taxonomy): domain Eukaryota; kingdom Metazoa; phylum Chordata; class Mammalia; order Carnivora; family Canidae; genus Vulpes; species Vulpes lagopus. The sequence goes on along the minus strand of NC_054846.1, from coordinate 10,385,351 downwards.
TCAAGATCTATCTAGTTTTATCTACCAAAATCTATTAATCTAATTAAATGTTAGAATAAAATGGAATTTGGTTTTAAGTACTACCTTAGGTTTTAGGAAGTTTTTTTTTTTTTTTCATTTTTGTTTAACATGTTTGATAGTCTCATTTCTTATTAATCAAACACTTCATAATCAAGGAGAAGCATTTTAGTCTACTTTTGAGCATGTTCCTTCTAGCTGCAGGATTTAATTTTAATTTCTGCTAAATTTGTCCAATAAACCCCTTTCAAAACAGAAATATATATACTTTCAAGAATTCTAATCTAGATATGACTTTTAATAATCCAAAATAAATTAAGATGTAAAATAGCTAAGAACTAGCTCTCATTAAACTAAAATGTCTATGTTTATCTAATATTTAGTCTTGGGAGTTAAATAGTATCTTATGATAAAATCATTATTCCAGTTTAATAGATTCTGTGAAATGTCATGTATGCCTTTGGATTATAAAAAAATATAAGTTCTGAAAAGTTTCTAATAGAATGCCTCAATATAGGAAACTAAAATACAAATACGAAGTAAATTTTTCAAATGGGCTGGTTTAGACCGTCAGTAATAAATCAGTTAATAGTAGTGAAGTCATGAAATATTTAAAATACACACAGGTATTGGTTAATAAGCAGGTAGACTGTAAAATGTGGAATCAAAAATGTGAAATTAAAGTTCCCTTAAAAGGCTAGCCTTCAGATACTGTAATTTTGTTTCTCCAAGAATCATAAATATTAACAACCTTGGAAATAGTATTCAGGACTATTAAAAATAATACAATAACAACCAAAAGAATAAAATGTTACTTTCCTTACCAAATAAGAGTGGTATAAATTAGCTAAAAATTTTTAATCAGCTAAAATTTTGATTAAAATATAAAAAAATTATAAGATCAATGACAAATCACAGACTTCAAATACTTCTCTCTTTTTTTCTTAAAGATTGTATTTATTTGAGAGAGAGAGAGAGAGAGAGAGAGAGACAGAGCACAAGCAGAGGGAGCAGGAGACAAAGGCAGAGAGAGAAGTAGGCTCCCCACTGAGCAAGAAGCACAATGTGGGGCTCAATTCTAGGACCCTGAAATCACAATCCGAACCTAAGGCAGACTTAGGTTCTGGGTGCCCCTTGAATAATTTTCTATTATCTCCAACATTTTCTACTTTTGAGAGCTGTAATTTCAAATTTTTAACTTCAACTCTTGGTATTATTATTATTACGTCACCAGGTCAAGATGCTGATAAATGACTAATGCCTTCTGCTGCACATGAAAAGTAATATAATGCGATGACATATCAAAGTAATTTTTTATTCCAAGCTAGAAATTTACAGTAAAAATTAAAGTTAACAATACATTAAAATGTCCAGTTCATTAGAATATATCACAGCCTCCGAATTATCTTTCTATAAAAATGTTTCAAAAAGGTACTATTACCAACCTTGTATCTTTATCTGAAATTTTAATAAAAACAAGAAGAAGAAAGACAGGAGGGAAGAAAGGAAAGGAGAAGGAAGAGAAGAGACAGAGAGGAAGGAAAAGGAGAGACAGAAGGAAGGAAGGGAGGAGGAAGGAAGGAAGGAAGGAAGGAAGGAAGGAAGGAATCTAAAGAAAGAAAGAAAAGAAAGAAAGAAAGAATGAAAGAAAGAAAGAAAGAAAGAAAGAGAAAGAAAGAAGAAAGAAAGAAGAAAGAAAGAAAGGAAAGAAAAAGAAAGAAAGAAAGAAAGAGAAAGAAAGAAGAAAGAAAGGGAAAGAAAGAAAGAAAGAGAAAGAAGAAAGAAAGAAAGAAAGAAAGAAAGAAAGAAAGAAAGAAAAAGAAAAAGAGAAATTGTGTAGTTTGACCACAAATAACTAGACCAGATGTCAGCCAGAAGTTGCTGTATCTTCAAATAAACCTAAACGTTTGGATCACTTTCACAGCTGATGCAGGGTAAATTCCAGGAAACAGGCATACATCCAAAAGAGTGCTTCCCTCTACATCACACCTCATATAACATTTCAGATATCCCAAACATGGAACTATGGTAGTGGCTAACAATGCTAGAATACTTGGGTAGGAACATTTTTCACCATGATTACCATTTTTTTAGGTAGATGATTCTAAGGTAGATTATTTAGATTAGTATTTCTACTTTCTTCTTTCTTTAACATATTCCCATGGGGAAATTAAAAAAACAATGAAAAAAAAAAAAACAAAACAATGATTCTGGTAATATGTTCACAAATACCTCTATCAGGATGTAGTTACTCTATAATTTTAAATTTTCCAAAATAAATTATGGGAGAGAAATTTCCCCATGTCATTTCTGGCACAATAATGCATGGAAAATAATTCTGAACCTGTGACAACAGAATTTAAATCTGTGATTTATTTTGTTAATTTAAATAAGAAATAGGTAAACATAAAGTTAAGAATATTTCCATTCTTTTTTTTTCCCAGACATTTCAGTAAGTTTTCCTCTTTGGGTATCCTAAAAGAAGAAATTCAGATGTTTGCTCATTTTTTTATTCAGAACAAACTTATTTGGGAAATGTAAAATGTGTCTTAGCATTACAAGCCAATTTGGTCACTAATTCCTCTTGAAGAGAGGGTAGGTAGTAGTGATTAAGAATGTGACCACTGGAATGAGGATTTCTTAACTACTAGCTTGACTCTGCTTGACTCTTAATGAAGTTCATCAAACATCTATTTGAATAGTTCCTCTAGTTCCTCTATTTCTGTGAGTGGATTATTGGTGCCCAAGGACTACAATGGGTGTAAGATCTGGAATCAGACTGTCCAGCTCTACACTGACCAGTTGTGTAACTTTGAGCAGTCTATGTGTTACATCCTTCATCATTAAAAAAAAAAAAAGAAAGAAAGAAAGAAAGAAAGAAAGAAAGAAAGAAAGAAAGAAAGAAAGAAAAAATGTGTTTTATGTATGTACCTACCTTATAGGACTATTATGAAGACTGAATGAGATAATGTATGTAAATTTAGCACAGTACCTGGCACACTACAGGTATTTGCAACAAATAATTAATTTTATTACTGTTTGTCAAACTGACAATGAAAGATAGCTTTAATAGAAAGCCAAGTTAAGCTGCTGAAGTACTTTATGTAAGGTTGAAATTTAAAACTGCTCACAGAGAAGCTCTAGAAACTTTGGAAAACTCACAAAATAAAGAACCATCTTTATGATCCAGCCTATTTTGATTGAATTATTATTCCCATTGGAAGCCACTAATATCCACCAATGTCTTTGCAAATGTAGAGTAGCAATGGACAATAGTATATGGGCATCCGGCATTGCTCACCCACAGTCTCTAAGGTGGAAAACATTATGAAAAACTGAACTACTACAATAGGTACCTGCTCTGTTATGTGCTTACATTCTTTCTCATCACCACACCTGTATGGCTCTAATTCTATGGAAAGGAAAGTTGTTGCCACCAGCATGAACCTTGAGCAGGGTTTTATGTTGCCACCTGACAGCTCCTGGAAATTCATGGGTGAAACTTGCCTTGGGTGAGAGCTTGTATGGTCTTATTAGGATTGTTTCTTTCTTTCTTTCTTTTTCTTTTCTTTTCTTTTTTTTTTTTTTTTAGATTTTATTTATTTATGCATGAGAGACACAGAGAGAGAGGCAGAGACCCAGGCAGAGAGAGAAGCAGGCTCCCGGCAGGGAGGCCAATGTAGGACTTGTGTAGGACTTGATCCCTAGTCTCCAGGATCAGGCCTGGAGCCTAACGCAGACGCTCAACTGCTGAGCCACCCAGGTGTCCCAAGGATTCCGTTTCTTTACGAATGGTCAAAACAAATTCTGCCTTTGTAAGCTATTCATTGTGTCTGCTCCCCTTTGTCTACTGATTTGGTTGTTTTTCTATTATATATGTGAATGATGCATATATTTTAAGAAGGTATGTTTTTATGTATTTGATACATGTTTTTTCAAATCTTTTCTTTCATGCCTTCTAATTATTTTTTTTTGTTTTCAACCTCTCATTTTAATATATTCCTCATGATTATTATGATAATTAAAAGAAATAATATATATTATAAATGTAGGAATTATCACATAGAGAGAACTGAGTGTCATGTAGGTTGTAATTTTTACAAGAAAAATGAATACACTTGAATATATTAAAATTGCTAACTTATATGTAATTATCAAGTATTTTTATTTGACTAGTGATTATTTGATTATTAGGAATTTTTTGTATATTTAAAAATAGAGGCACATTTATATGCATATGTATTTATGTAGTTAAAGACATAAATTTGGTATATACAAATCTTTGTGTGTATATAAATATTCAAGTTCTCATGTACAGATATATTTTTCATTTTTATATTAGTAATTTTTCACATACTTTAAAAAAATTTTAAGAGATTTACTTATTTATTTTAGAGAGGAGAGAAAGAGAGACCATGAGCAGGGGGAGGAGCTGAGGGAGAAAGAGAGAGAAAATCCACAAGCAGACTTCCCACTGAGTGTACAGTCCAACACAGAGCTTTATTCCAAGATCCTAAAGTCATGACCTATAGCTGAAATCAGGAGTGAACCACTTAACTGACTGAGCCACTTAACTGAGCCACTTAGGCACCCTGATTTTTCACATACTTTCAATTGAAGAATAGAAATTTAGGAGTAAAATTTAATATCATGTGTATTTAATCAAGAACCAATATCATATCTATTTTATCAAATTATCCAAATTTGGATACTTTGTTCCTGCTAAATGTTCATATTTAAGTAAAAATGTCTATTAACAGATCATTTCTTCAAAGCAATTATTTCCAACAATAAGTTGTTTTTACCCAAACATGTTCAATACAAATGGAGAAATGTAAGAAAGTAATATATGAAGTTTTAGAAACAGAAGCCCATTGACGTTTAATACCATTGCAAAACATTTAAATCCATTATTTAAAGTAGTCAAATGTTTTCAGGACTTTAGTGTATTTAGACAATGAAGGTAAGAATTTTCTCATTGTAACAAGACAATATTATCCCTGTTAAATCATAATAATATATAATTCTGTAAATACCACTAATGAATCAAATATATCAGACAAATAATTTTAATTAATGCATATAAAAAAGCCAGCAACATTATATACCAACAACCCTAATTCATGTATCTGATCACTTTCATATTGCATTATTAAACCACTACCTATCATATAATGTTTAAGAAGCCAAGTAATATCAATAATTGATTATAACTTTTAAATTACTCTGCTTTTAAAATTATCCATAGAATGGAGGTCAAGTTTAAATTGCTCTTATCCATCACTGGGTGTTGATGGATGCAAAATCTCCATTATATGTAAATTGAACCTAATGGGGCTAGAAGCAAACCTCTGGGTTCTGTTATATTATATCTTGTGCAGGTAGAAATACAATTGAACTACTTCAAAAAAATCTTAATTTCCTTTAGAGGATGAAATAGAAAACATTTCAAATTTTTTCTGGACAATTATTTCAAAGGATTTTTAAGTATATATTCTCCCTTGAATATTTTTTCTTTATTTTTTTAAATAGTTTTAGGTTTAAAATAAAATTAGGAAGGAAGTACAGAGATTTCAGTACAGTCTCTGCCCCACACATTCAGAGCTTCCCTGATAGATCATCCCCACTCACAAGAATGGTGCATTTTAACCAACAATGAGCCTACAGTAACACATCATAATCATCCAAAGTCCGTGGCTTACCTTAAAGTTCACTCTTAATATATATTCAATGGGTTTGGAAAGATATATAATGACATTTTTCCATCATTGCAATCACTGCCATAAAAATTCTCTCTGCCCTGCTTATTCATCTCTCCCCCAAACACACACCTTGGGCAACCACTAATCTTTTTGTTTCCATAATGTCACCTTTTCCAAAATGTCACATAGTTGGAATCATACAGCATGTAGCCATGACAGATTGGCTTTTCTCACTTAGTAATATACACTAGAGGTTCTCCATGTCTTTTATGCCTTGATAGCTCATTTCTTTTTAGCACTCAGTAATATCCCACTGTTGGAATGCACCAGCTTATTTATTCAGTCATCTGCATTTTGGTTGCTTTCAAATTTTGAAAATTACAGATAAAAATGCTATAAACATCCATGTGCAGATATTTTTATGGACAAAATTCTCAACTTCTCTGGGTAAATACCAAGGAGCAAGATTACAGGGTCATATAGTAAGTTCAAACAAGAAATCATCACACTGTTTTCCAAGGTGGCTATATTATTAGCATCCCCACCAGTAATTTATGAGAATTCTTGATGCTCCACATCCTCGCCAGTGTTGTCAGTGTTCTGGATTTTGGCCATTCAAATAGATGTGTAATAGTATCTCAGTGTTTTTTTTTTCTTTAATTTGCAATTCCCTAATAACACACGATATGAAGCATTTTTCCAGATACTTACTTGCCATTACTACTTTTTGTTGTTGCTGTTGTTGCTAAAGTGTCTGTTAAAGTCTTAGGCCATTTTTTAATTGGAATACTTGCTTTCTTATTGTGAGTTTTAAGTGCTTTTCATATATTTTGGGCAATAATTCTTTATTGTATGTGTCTTTTGCAAATATTTTCTCCCAGTCTGTGGTTTGTCTTCTCATTCTCTTGACATTGTCTTTAGCAGATCAGAGGTTTTGATTTAAATAAGTCCAGCTTATCTATTATTTTTTTCATGAACTGTGCCCTTGTTATTGTCTACAAAAAGTCATTACCATACCCAATGTCATTTAAGTTTTCTCCTGTGTTATATTTTGGTAGCCTTATAGTTTTACATTTCATATTTCAGTGTGTGATACGTTTTGATTTAACATTTGTGAAGGATGCATGGTATGCAGGTAGATTATTATTATTATTTTGCATCTGGATGTCCAGTTTTCCAGTACTACTATTAAGAAAACTGTCTTTGTTCTATTTTACGACCCTTGCTCCTTTGTCAAAGATTAGTTGACTACATGTACATGGATATACTTCTGGGCTCCCTGTTGTGTTCCATTCACCTTTTTATCTGTTTTTTTTTTTTTTCTCACCAGTACAGTACTGTTTTGATTACTGTGGCTTTATAGTAAATTTTGAAGTCAACTAACATCAGTTCTCCAATTTTGTTCTTGTCTTTCAATATTGTATTGACTCTTCTGGGTCTGAATATTTTTCATAATAATTTCTCACTGTCACTATCTTCCCTGTAAAGTTCTTCACATTTTTAAGTCCTCCTTTTCCTTATTCACTTTCAGGTAAAAGAATAATTGATTTTTAAATATTCTACAGAATCTACCCATGATTCACATTCTAGTTATAAATTAAAATCCATTCTGACAAATAGCTCTGCAAGATCTCATTTCTCCTTGATTTATTTTGAAATATCGGAGGTTTAATTGATTGACATATTCTACAACACTTTAAGGCTATAATTGTTAACTTTTCATAAGTTAGTGTTCTTTTAAAAACTAAACTTTAAGACACCCCAAAAAAGTATACATGTTGACTAATGTCATGAGAAGAAGCATAATAGAGTTTACAAAACTGAGACATAAGAATTGTTCCTTACTGTATAACAGTTTCTAGCTGGTATTAGTTTCACATACTAAGTAGCACATGACTGAAGTATGTAAGTACAAACATCATTTATAAGACTATATTAATTTCCAGGGCCCCTGTGTTTCAGGTGGTTAAAAGTCCAACCCTTGGTTTCAGCTCAGGTCTTGATCTTGGGTCCTGGGATTGAGCCCCTGTGATGGGCTCTGCACTCAGCATGGAGCCTGCTTGTCCCTCTCCCACTGTTCTCCCTATGTTTTCTCTCTCTCTCAACTAAATAAAGTAATTAAATTTTTACACACAAAAAAAGGTCTATATTAGTTTCCTGTTGCTTCAGTAACAAATTACCACAAGCCTAGTGGCTTGAAACAACACAAGGAAGTCCAAAATGTGTCTCACTGAGCTAAAATCAAGGTATTGGCAGGATTGTGTTCCTTGTGAGACTTCAAAGAAACTTTACCTCATTGCCTTTTCCCAGCTTCTAAAGGCCCTCCATACTCCTTGGCTCAGGTCCCTTCCTTCATCATCAAAGTACTCCACTCCAAGCTTTGCCTCTGTCATCCCATCATCTGTCTCTGATTTTGACACCTTTGCCTTCCTTATATCAGGAATCATGATTACAATGGGCACACCGGATAACCCAGAATGATCTCCTTTTCTCAAAATCCTTAACTTAGTCACAAATGTAAACTCTTTTTTTTTTTTTGTCAAAATAAGGCAATATATTCATAAGGTTTGGGAATTCCTATATTTTTTTTGTCTTCACAGTGACCATGGGATATATGTACTTGGAGCTAAAAAAAATAAAATCTAGGGAGATTGTTAACACTTTGAAGTTCTTAGTCTGTATGGTCAATCATTAAAGCTATCTTGATGGAGACATAGGGTGAGAAGTAGGGGGAATTTCAGCTTATAAGGTCTGGCAGAGGAGGAAGATCTGATGGAAGACCCAGTCAAAAGACTAGAATAGCATGATCTCAAAAGTCAACCAGATTTCTGGTTTTCCAGAAAACCAGAGCCCCACGTGAGACACTGGGCAAGGTACTTAACCTTTCCAGTCATGAATTTCCTCATTCACGTCTTCTCCACAGAGTTGTTGTGAAGACTTCGATGGTATAATGCTGTAGAGCCTTTAGCTCAATTCCTCAGTGCCTGCTGTCATGGTCATGGTCATCGTCACCACCTCCACGGTCATCCTTAGGGATAAAGTAGGATGCAGTCTTGGAAGTGTGGTTGCAGCACTCAGATCTCTGGCTTTCTTGTGAGGGGAAGAAATTCTCTTTTGCTGCCCAGGCCCTTTGGCCCCCCCTGCCGTGTCCTTCCTTAGATTACAGGAACTTCTTGTGGGGGAATGATCGGGTATCCTGATTCCAGCTCAGCACCGTATTTATCAGTGACAAAGAGTATGAGAAAACTTCTTGCAATATGTACAAACTCAAAGCTACTTAAATAGCCATGTGGCCAAGTCAAGACTACTGTGTACACAATAATATAAAGATAAGAGATCTGCTCGATATAATTTTTAAACGTTATCTTCCTGTACTTTCCATGAGTTTCTACTCCAAAAATAATGAGATATAGGGAATGTCCAGCACCAAATATAAAGATTATGAAGACCACAGAGATGTATTTACCTTCCCTTTTATATGTAACTAATCCATTCAATTGTATGCTTTGAAAGGAGTAAACTGCCTAAAACAATTTATGTCAAAACCAATTTGGATGAAACAACATAAAAAACAGAGGCAAATTTTTTCTTTAAAGGTCAGAATGTTTCTGTATTTCTATTCATAAGTATCCTTGATTTGTTGCTAAAAAAACAAAAATTGATGAATGTAGTGATGTAAGATGGATGTATCTTTCTTATGCAAGAAAGATAACAGCAAAGAGGCCAACAAATCAAGCCCTTGACTCTGAATCAACAGAGGCAAGTTAGCATACATATATACACTTCAATTTTATGAAAAATTATGAAAAAATGTGCTTTCTACTTTAATTAGATTTTTAAATTAACCAATGACTTTTCTAACCTGATCTTGTCAAATAATTTGGTCTCTAGGACTCATTACTGGCAAAACTGTAGTGAGGCAGGCAGGTTCATGTACTAGTGAGAGAGTATAAACTGAGGAAAGATTTGTAGAAAACAAATTAACCTTTAAAATGTCAGTACATTTTAAACACTTCTAGGAATCTCTTCTAAGGAAATAATTCATTAAAATTTGGGGGAAAAATCTTTATGTAATAATGTTTAAAACTAATATTTTATATATAAAATACAGGAATAAATGATGGTGGAGGTCACACACACACACAATTATACAGCCACATGACAAAATTTTATGCACTTGTTGAATGTGTAATGGCATAGAAAAAAACTGTCTCAAACAATGTTAAAATGATAGAATAGATCACAACTCTGTATGTACAAAATTATTTCAATAGTGCTTGCTTCTCATATGTCTGGGTGGCTCAGTCATGTGTCAAACTCTTGGTTTCAGCTCAGGTCATGATCTCAGGGTCATAAGATTAAGCCCCACTTTGGGCTCTGTGCTCAGAGAGAGATTCTCTCTCCCTCTCCCTCCCTGTCAGCCCCTCCCCTCGTTCATGCTCTCTCTCTCTCTCTCTCAAATAAATAAATAAAATCTTTAATAGTGCTCACTTTAGCAACACATAGTAAAATTGGAACAATACAAAGGAGATTAGCATAAACTCTGTGCAAGAATGACGTCCAAATTCATGAAGCATTCCAATTTAAAAAAAAAGAAAATAAAATTATTTCAACAAACATAAGAATAAATAGGAAAAACTGCATCAAAATGTAGTATTGGATATCTGATTATTTTCTCCTACTTCTCTTCATAAACTTTTTGTCTTTTGCAACTTTTATATGTATATATCTTTGAATTAGAAAAGAATTAAAATTTAACAATTGTTTCATAATAAAAAACTGAAAAACATTTATATCTTTATTGAAATGAATAATTAGATATTTTTCCTTTTTTTTCTTTTGAGACAGAGAGAGAACATAACACACAAGGAGAGAAGGGACAGAGTGTGGGACAGAGAAAATCTTAAGCATACTCCACGCCTAGTGTGGAGCCCAAAGCAGGGCTCTATCTCAGGATCCTGAGGTCATAACCTGAGCTGAAATCATGAGTCAGAAAATTAACCAGCTGAGCCACCCAGCTGCCCCTAATTAGCTATTTCTCTAAATTATAATTTTACATTGAGAAGTTTGGGAGGGAGGCAGAGTTTCTGAAAAGTTATTCTGATTCTCTGTGGGACCGTGTCTTTATAAGCACAGTTAATATGTTCTAGAACAAAAAGAATGTATGTCAAAATATTGTGCCAAGGACAAGTAGTAAAAGTTAAGAACAGAAAAGTAGAATTAAGAGATATTCTAAGAGTTATACTTTCAATAATGAATACCTCAGTGTTCTCTTTTGTAAGATTAGAGATTTTGACTGATTAACCTCTGTGTTCTTTCAGTACCAACAGATTATGCTTTTATAATTTTCTCTCCAAAAATAATAACTTGCATCCAAATTTACCTTTGCACAAATATATCTCCCTTTATTGCTGGGGAGGATGTAAAATTTATATATATATATATATATATATGATCTAATGAACTAATGGATGGATAATATATATATATACAGGATATATATCCTAATGGATTATATATATATATATATATATATATATATTCTCAGGACCATAACCTATTGCCCTGCCATCCACAGTTTGCTTGCAGATTTCTTGTTCTCAGCTTTCACAGGTTCTCAGTTTTATGGAAAGTGGAATTATTCTTTACAAATCACTTGTTTAGGCTTTGAAAACTTATCCTCTTGACTTCAAACCACATAATCTTATTCTTGCTGTTTTATTTTGTTTTGTTTTCTTTTAGACACTGGAGCATGTTTCCCTCCTTGTTTAAATTGCTTTGCATTAGGGTCATTAATTGGTGAATGTTGAGGGCTCAACATATGCTTCCCATAAAGTTTCCAGCTTCCTCCGGTGTTATATGACAGCCTTCTTGAAAGTTGAAGGACAAGGTGCTTGCATTTCATCTAAAAAAAAAGACATAATTTGAACTAATGTAAATTTATAGTAGCCGAGATTACATTATAATAGAGAAGTCTGCAATGGTGGATGTAGGAAGAGTCATAAAGGACAAGTTGCAAGGGTGAAATATATTAATGTCGGTAACAGGATGTGAGAGCACACCATGTATACATCTGGGAAGCTTCAGAAGCAAGGGAGGGAAACCATCAGGAAACAGAGGCTGGTTAAATATCACATTGCTCTCAATAGGCAAATCAGATTAAAAACAATCTTGAAGTTTTGAGTAAAGTAAATAAAATCACACTCTATAAAGCAAGAAGTGATTTTGTAACTGAGAGAAGCTTCCTGTAACTGCAAGTTTTATGTGAGGTCCCTCAATACTCTTTAGACAATTTTTTTTTCTGGACTTTTTATCAAGGTCTTTTCGGTTTTTGTTTTGTTTTGTTTTGTTTGTTTTGTTTTTTGTTGTTGTTGCTGTTGTTTTAGTAAGCACATGAACCTCAAAGATAGGATTCACAGGGAAGGTTGCAAACAGAAGCGAGGTTTTTTTGTTTTGTTTTGTTTTGGGGGGTTTATTTATTTATTTATTTATTCATGAGAGCCTCAGAGAGAGGGGCAGAGATATACACAGAGAGAGAAGCAGGCTTCATGTAGGGATCTCAATGTGGGACTTGATTCTAGGACCCCAGGGTCACACCCTGGGGCTAAGGCAGACTTTCAACCGCTGAGCCTTCCAGGCATCCCAGAAGAGAGGTTTAAAATAAAAGTTACATATACTTAAAAATGAAGTGCCTTTACCTCCTTTCCTTGTTTCTATTAAAACAAAATTTTTCAATGAAAGAATGAAAGCTTGGAAGAGAAAGAAAATAGAACTGCATATGGGCAGGAAGAGATAAATCAAAGATGAAAAGTTAAAGAAGACATCAGGATAAAGAGATGGATATTCCATAGTAAAAAAAATCTGAGGGCTCATCTGGGAAATAATAAAGGGTCCCTGACTACACATAATAATGTTGCTGATTTTTTTCTACTAAATCCAAGAGAGTAGTAGCATAAATATCTATAAAAATAATTTCCATTGCCTAGCTTGTTCAAAAACTTTCATTTCCAAAGAAAAAGAAACAATTTATAGAGTTTGAATATAAGACATAATGAGCTTTTGCAATATATATTTATGTTTTTGTGTTGATGAAGATGATGAAGATATAGTCTTGCAACCCTGTATTAACATACACTACACATATAGGAAGAGTTAAGAACTACACTTTCTGATGGCATCATACAGGATGTTTGTTCAATTTAACAGTTATACTTGAGTAAATTTCAAAGCAAATTAATGATATCACATTTTTAAGCATCATGCAGGAACAATGGTCATTAATAATAAACAATCAAGTGCAAATACAAAATTAACAAATATTCTCCAATGAGGTCAGAAGAATCCACTATTGCATTTGGAAATTAAAATATAATGGGCTTGCCAGTCATAAAGTTCTAGGTTTGGTGAGGAGAGAAAAGTTCTCTTACTAATGAGCTATATGATTTCACAATGGAATATCAGGCAGTAGCTTGGATATGTGGCTAGGTATAGATAAATAGAATTTCCACATTTTTCTTGAGTAACTTGTAAAACTTTCAAAATAGTTGATATTGGCTTTTAGGTGAAAGGCCATTTTATTGATAGATGGTCTGATAATACTGGCAATTAAAATATTTGGGAACTACATAAAAATCCTTTACAAACATCTTTTGGCAACACAAACTACCTTACATATAGCTCTCAAAAATGAAAATGTTCCAATCCAAGGAGAAGATAATTTAAAAAGTCTGGAATACTGAGAAAATGTAAGTTATTGTAACTTTCTTTGTTTTAAAAGATTTTATTTATTTATTCATGAGGACACAGAGAGAGAGGCAGAGACACAGGCAGAGGGAGAAGCAGGCTCCATGCAGGGAGCCCAATGTGGGACTCGATCCCAGGACTCCAGGATCATGCCCTGAGCTGGGCAGACTCTCAACCTCTGAGCCACCCAGGAGTCCCAATAAATTACTGTAATTTTCAATCTCAAGTTCCTACTAAGAGATTTATGTAATATAAAGCTTTTTTGGTTCTTTCTTTAATTATAACAATTACGTATCAGTCACATCATTTTATTTGTGATTTGGCAATACGTGCTACTTTTATTTGCCATGTTATGGCTTTACAAATTTCTTGCAAAATTTTATCTCATTTACTAGAGAAAATGAATCATGGTGTGGAGTAAAGATACCCAATTCATTTGTTAATGAATGAATGAATGGTGAATACATTCATTTTAAAAAATCAAGGAAGAAAAGAAAAGAGGAAGAAAGAAACAGAGAAATGGAGGAAGGAAGAAAGGGATGGGGAAAGGAAGTAAGGAAGGGAGGAAGAGAAAAGAAGAGTTGAAGATAGGTAAACAGAAAGGACAATAAAGAGCAAAGACTGAAGATTCCTGAAGAAGAATTTCTCCTTAAGACTGCAACATTACCTAAATTTCCAGCTTGTTGGCCTGCCCAGATTTTGGATTGTCAGAACCCATATCACATAAGTCAGTTCCTTAAAACAAATCTTTGTCTCTGCATGTATAAGTGATAATAGATGATAGATAGATATAAAGGTAAGAAAAAAGAAGAGATAACAAATAGATATATAGATATGTATAAATAGAAATAAAAAGAAAGAAGAAAGATGATAGATGATAGATCAATTGATTGATCTCCCATTGATTCTATGATTCTTGAGATCTTGACAATACATATTTTATATTTAAAATAATAATTTAATAGTTTCCATTGAACTGCATATTATAAACTCAAAACTCTTAGAGGAGTCTTAAACCAATCAAGGTTGTTCTGATAACATTGGCCTTTTAATCCTGTTTTAGTGGGTTATACAGACGAACTCCCACCACCAAAATGTTTATTTCTAGGGATCTTCAGGTACCATAAAACTATAAGGATTGTGTGGGTAGAAAGAATGATCAAGTCAATCAGCTATAAGTAGGAAAAAATCAGAAAAACATAGGAGAATATAGAAGAATATATTTTTATTATAAGTAATCAAATTAGTTTCCTCATTTGTAGCTAACAATCTCGGAGATCTTTGTAAAGAAGGTTCTGTTTTAAAATAAGAGCTATGGACAAGGTTAGCACCCTTTCAAAATGATCCTGTCTAAGAAAGAAATTTCTTTTATTAGTGTAATTATACCTAGCGAAAAAAGTCTTCTTAATTCCTTAATATTACATCATTGTAATCCTACAAGAGCCTTATAAGTCCTAAAATCTCTCATGAATTTTCCACACCAGTAATTTTTAATATTGGCAATGGCATGTTCCTCATCCTAAATTCCCCTGTAGATTAGCTAAAATATTAGAAAATTATTCTTGTTGTAAGGTAATGTTAAAATATGTTTATATCAGAAACAATATAATGGTAATTTGCACATTAAGTGAAAAGTTTGTGTATAGGCATTTAAGTTTCCTGGAAGTCTCATCCTGAAGATCACTGAACTCTTCTATAACCACTAAATGAGCAATGTTCAAATATTTATAGCTATAATCCTAACTTCAGTACCCCAAACAATAGAAAACTAGACTAATCTAAACTCACAGGACTGCCACTGTCTAGTATGGGAAGGATTTTGAATTGGAAGAATGAAAACTTTTGAATTAACTCTATGATTTTGAGTTACCGTCCCAAACTAGCTTTTTCAGCAATGAACATGAAGAGGGCATCTGTGGTTTGAATATTTCCCCCAGGTAATCTGTGATCCAATATATTTGTGAACCGCTAGACTTGAAGCAGAAAGAGTACTCAGAAATATTGCAATAGTCTAAATGAAAAGTGCGAGGCTGAAATAAGTCCTATGGCAACAGGAATATACAAAAATTAGACATGATGGACAATAAAGCTAAGAGAGTTAGGGATACAAGATAGTAAATAATTAAATTTGGAGACAGAGAAATGGGAGGCATCTGGATGATTGTAGAAAAATTAACAAAAATAGGGAAAACAGAAGGTGGAGAAAGTAAACATGGAAAGGTAGTATATTCAGCTTTTATTGCTCATCAAGGAATCTGTGAATGATTAGAGTAAGCTGTATATTAAAGCAGCCAGAAAGATAGGTTAGGAATGCAGAAGAGAGATCTAAACCTGAAATACAGATGAGGGTTACCATTCTAAAGGTAGTTGAAGGAGGAGGAGGAGGAGGAGGAAGAAGTAGCAATAAAGGGAACTTGTAGAAAATATGTAGTCTTGTTTTCAATGGGTATGTTTATTTTTATATAAATATTATTATAATAAATTTATTAGTATGCAATCTGGTCTTTTTCCACTCAGCAAAAGGTTTTGGAGATTGTTCCATGTTGGTACATATATACTGACTTCAACATGAGTAAATATTTAAATGATAACGAAATTTCCAGAAGGATATACAACAAACTGAAAATGATGATTACCTCTAGGTAAGGGAGGTGATTAAGATTACACATTGCGGTCAAAGAGACATTTAAATATTCTTGTCAATTTTATTTATTTAATATGGAGACTGAATTTATGTATTGCCAATAAAATCAAGAATTCAGTTTTTTTTTAAGTGAGGTTAGACTATTTCATTCAGATTTGTCATTCTCTGCTTGCATAATTCGTTGAATTCTCATGATGCTTTGGAAAATTAAATTATGTGCTGAAGTCTCTTGGAAGTCCAAGAAAATGCCAATGTTTTGTCCTAAAATAGCAATTTAATAAGATACATTTATTTCTACTGAATTGGTACTGAAACTGCTAGTGCATATGTATCAAAACCTTGAGTAAGTAATGCAGCTGCAAATGTCTACATTTGTAGATCATCTATCATCTTTATCAGAGTATTTCTATCAGTCATTCTGACAAAAACAGCGTGCATTTTTAAAATAGCAAATCATTTAAAATATGTGAAAGTGCTTTCTCGAAATTCACTATCAGAGTACTTGTGAATTCTCTCAACAAAGTGAAAAAAATGAAATGATTATGATACATTTTCCTCCTTTTATCTTGAAGATTGACTCGTTTGTTCTCTACATTTTCCTTTTGGTAATATCCAAACTCCCTCCGACATGTCAGAGGCCCTTTTCTCTCCTTTGTCCATATAACACTTGCAGAGAATTAACTCATTCCCATGACATTAACTTCTTTCCACTAAATGAATGCCACTCAGGTGTGATATCTCAAGTACAAGTGCAGCTGTCATCTCTCTCTCATACTTGACACATTGTAACCTCCCATAAACACCCCAAACACATTTCTTTATCTTTCCTTCCTCCCCCATCTTGCAAATCAGGGTCACTTCCAAAAGGACTTTCTCTTTGGCATCCTTATTTATTGATAGTTCCCCAAGGTCATTAAAGGTAGGAATGTTGAAGCAGAAGCTCCAAATTCAAATATCTGCCATAGCTAGACAGGAAACAGGAAGAAGACTGGATTCAGGCAACATAGAGTGATACTGACCAGTTATTTAAGGGTACACAGCCCAGTAGAGGCAGGAGCCTCTTCTTAAACTAGCATTGCCTATTGCCAACTTAGGGTTACAAATACCTAGTCCTGCCAATTAAAAAAAAAATGGGCTCCTGGATGGCTCAGCCTGACTTTTGATTTTTGCTCAAATCATGATCTCAGGGTCCTGAGATTGAGCCCTGCTTCTGGATCTGTAATGGGTGTGAAGCCTGCTTAAGATTCTGTCTCTCGGGATCCCTGGGTGGGGCAGCGGTTTGGCGCCTGCCTTTGGCCCAGGGCGCGATCCTGGAGACCCGGGATCGAATCCCACGTCGGGCTCCCGGTGCATGGAGCCTGCTTCTCCCTCTGCCTGTGTCTCTGCCTCTCTCTCTCTCTCACTGTGTGCCTATCATAAATAAATAAAATTTTAAAAAAAATTAAAAAAAAAAAAGATTCTGTCTCTCCCTCTCTTTCTGTCCCTCCCCCATTCTCACAGGTGCGCACCCATGCTCTCTCTCTCTCAAATAAATAAATATGTCTTTAAAAATCTTATATTAAATGCTGGTAACAAATTTTATACTAAAACGACAGCAAAATAACAACAACAGTAATAAATCCAGAACAGTTGACAGCCTTTTATTATAGAGGATTTTGTCTGATATCTAAGGAAGCAAAGCTGTGCTTCCATTCTTATTAATTGGCTTCTGATAGCCAGGAATTAGAGCACACACACACACACACACACACACACACGAACAAACAAAAGAACTAAAAACAGGTTCTATCTTGCTTTAGTCTCTGAAGCAAGTGAAATCTTGAATATTACCTGTAAGTCACTGATTCCCTAAAAACAAACAACTCTATCACTGATTTTTACAGTACTGATATCTGAAAATATATCAAAGCCTTTTTGATACCTGAAAGGATCATCTTGAGAAAATTGCTGTTTTCCCACCTAGAATAGAAAAACTGTAAGGTCAGTAATTCTGGTAATTGGGTATGCGAGAGTATGTGTGTGTGTGTGTGTGTGTGTGTGTGTGTGTGTGTGTGTTGTATTTTTTATCTGATAACCCCGTGCTGCTAACACTGGGACTCCTTTATAAATGTTCTATCTGTGACACCCGGGTGGCTCAGTGGTTAAGCATCTGCCTTTAGCTCAGGTTGTAATCCAGGGGTCCTGGGATTAAGTCCTACATCAGGCTCCCAGCGTGGAGCCTGCTTCTCCCTCTGCCTGTGTCTCTGCTTCTCTCTCTGTGTGTTTCTCATGAATAAATAAATAAAGTTCTGAGTAAACTTTACTCTTTTCTAAGTGGCATTATTTCCAACCTAACCTTAACACTTAAGTCGCTATTCCTGCATCTACAATTTGATGTTTCTTCCCTCAAATTGTTTCTTGAACCAGTTTCAATCTTTAATTGTGGCAACTATTTTTACAACTCAGGCTTTAAGCCTCTTACACTGCATGCACAGTTTCTAATGTAGGGCAAATCCTTTCAACACATCATACATGCTGCAAAGTATAATCAAGTTTATTTCCCTAATAAATTCCTTTCAATAAATCCCACACCAAAAAAATTAGTTTCAAATTCCTTAGATGGATATTCAGAGATTTCTAAAAACAGGTATCTCTTTACTATCTCAAGTGGAGTAATTTACAACACAGACTACCTTTTTAAGCCCAACCAGCTCTTCTTTCTCCTTCTCCACAGCAAAAAGTTCTCTCTCAGCTCCTTTGCTCATACTCCTTAGTTTCTTGAATAAGCTTTGCTCTGCACTCCCTTCCTCTGTGCCTTTGCATTTTTAATAAATTATAATTTTCGTTTTCAAATAGTATATATTGGCCTGGGAAAAAGCACATGGTATATTGTCAAGTAAAAAATTATGAAGCATTATAAATAATTGGATATTATTTCTTAATGACAGAAGATGGCAAGAGAACAAGAGCACAGGGAGACTGTTTTTCAGATCCTCAAATATTTAGGCAAATTACATTTTATTTTCATTGTTCTTTTTTATTTATTGTAATTTTTGCTTTTTACATTAGTTATTTTATACCCAGAAAAAATAACCATATGCGCTTATATATGGTACCCAACCTTTAGGACCCAGCTCTAATAAATACTTTGCTTTGTCATCTCAGAATTCATCCATCCTCAGAGATTTCTCTTGGAATTCTTCATAGCATTTTCCATAAGAAACATTGATTCATCTTGTTGATAATGCATTAAAACTCAATTTTTTCAGTTCTTTGACCACTAAATTCCAATCCTCCTCCTCCAACTCACCTTTATTTGGACCCAGGATTAAGCGTTCCTTACCCAGAAAAGACTAGGGTATCTTACCCATATCTAATTTAAAATGAACATAATTAATAATAAAACAAAATTTCCAAGCAAATTAGGATTTTATTAGTCTTTTGAAATAAATATTTAAAATATAAAATTATTTCAAATTTAATTATTTGTTAGCTTGCACATTCTTGCCCATAAGTGAATAAGTGGTTGCATGTGGTGTACATATACACATGCTAAGCATGTTTTTAAACTATTGGATAATTCAGTACCAGCTTCCAGCACATATTCTCTTGGTCAGATCCATGACATTGTTATAGCCATGATTCCTCAGCCACCATCCCAATTTCAAGCATATTTCTCATCCACCATTACTTTAGTTTTTCAATTTAAGTATTCTATCATCCCCACATCAACAATTCTTCAACCAAATTGAGCACTCCAAGCTATTATCCTTATAGTGTTTTCACTAGCCATCACCTACTTCACCACTTTTATTCCTTAACCAGTGCAAATTCCATGGTGTCTCAGGAAGTAGGAAGGCCCGAGGACAGGAACAGAGATGAAGGAACAGCCAGTCAGTGGAGGAGTCAGAACACACACCACATTTATTGATTCAGTTTGTTGTCTTATAAGGGCGTGTTTTATGGTGCGCTAAAACAGTTACAGTAGTGACAACAATGGTTACTGATCACACATTATGATAAGAAGCATTACAATAGTGAAAATACTTGAGATGCTGCAATAATTACCTAAACTTGACATAAAGACACGAGGTCAGCAAATACTGTTGGAAAAATGGCACCAATAGACCTGCTCAACAGGAGTTGCCACAAATCTTCAATTTATAAAAAATTGCAGTATGTGTGAAGCACAATAAAGCAAAGCACCATAACATGAGGTACACCCGTGTAATCCAGTGCCAGGAATGGATGAGAAAATAAATAGTAACCAAGTAAAATACTAATGTTTCCTATTACTTTGTTTTATTCTTTCAGTTACATGCATGTATAGCTTATCACTTTCGGGATTTCTTCTTCTCATTAATTTATTTATTCATTCATTCAACAAATATTTAGTAAGAACATATTTTTGTCTCAGAATGTCATTGGATTTTTGTAATACAAAGACAATTAAAACAATTTCTTTGCTCAGTGAACTAATGTAAACTACCCTAAATTTACTAGTGGATTTAATGAAGCCTTGTATACATGGCTGCATATCCAATAATATTTATATTAATTATTCAATTAAAAAGTGAAGAAAATCTTTCATAAGCCTCTAAGTAGATAATTGCAGCTTTATAAATATTAAAATAGAAGCTAAAGAGATTTAACTTAGCAATTAAGAAATTATTTTCCTTTTTTTTTTTTTCTGCACACACACATGAGAATAAGGTTTTGACTACTTTCATTAGAGAAGTTCCTGAGTATGGTAATATTTTTATAAAATTTTCAGTAACTTACTTTAAAAAATTTTTGCTTTTTAGTACAGCCAGGAAACAGAATATTTTGGATAGGTAAATGTCCTTGAGAACTACATGTAACATATTTTTAGTATTGTACAAATAAAAATCTCAGAAAGTGTGTCTTTCAACCTTCTACATTTATTGATGCAGTAAGAAACTATTTGGAGAATGTTTAACAAATTTATTTAGTGTCCAATAGCAACACTGCTGAGAAAAGAAATTGTCCATTATAAATTCATTGGCGTTAGTTAAAGCTTACAGTGTTAAATGCCCCAAACATTTCTTAAAGTTCTTATTTTATTAAGTGGCCTCGTGTTGTCCTGAAAATTGCACGGACTTTGGCAACAGGTAGATGAGGCTTGTGTGAACTCACTTTAGTCATTTGCTAGCTATGTAACCTCAAGCAATTCAGGTAAATATTTATTTTGATTTTTAACTTTCTTATCCTTGAAATGAGAGCAAAATTATCTTATGAGGCTATTGTCAATGTTGAGTAAAATGCACATGAAGCATATACCTAATATTGCTTTTTAGGAGAACATTTCTAAATTAGTAGTAGCAGGCATTTACCTTCTAAATAAACTACAAAGTGTAATAATATCATAATACCTGTATTGTAAGGTAGAAATTAGCTAGTTAAATAAATATAAACATGAGCATGAGTCTCATTCTGCATGAATTCATCACATTGTATCGGCCTTGTCATTTCTCCCTTTTGGAACAGAATTCCTGTCGGTTCTAGAGATTGGGATAGATGATTCATAAGGTCTCTTCAAGTTTTAATATGCTAATATTCCAGTAAGCTTATGATGATTTTTTGACATGACACTGTGTTGCTCTGAGTTCCTCTTTGGGTTGAATTGTGTCCCCCAAAAGATGTGTGAAAATTCTCACCCTGGGGCTCATGAATGTGACCTTTGCAGATGTAATCAAATTAAGATGAGGCTATTGGGATGGATCCTAATTCCATATGACTGGTATAAAATGAAGGAAAAACCATATATGGACAGAGATACAAAGTGGAAGTCCTGTGCTGACAGAGGCAGAGATTGAAGTGATGCAGCTACCAGACAAGGAAGGCCAGAGATCCACTGCCACCACCAGAAGCTTGGAACAGGCAAGGAAGAAATGTACCTAGAGTCTTAGAGAAAATATGGTCCTGCTGGCTCCTTGATTTTGGACCTCTGGCCTCCGGAACTGTGAGAGAATACAATTCTGTTGTTTTAGCCACTCACTTTGTGGTGCTTTGTTACAGCAGCCTTAGGAAGCTAGGCAAAGAAAGGTCTTGAAGCTGTGAGAAACTGTTGGTTCCTTCCACCAAATGGTACCAGTTCACTGATTTGAGGTTTAGGGCATCTTATGTATTTTCTAAATATTTTACAAACTACCTAGCATGACATATATATCTCATTGCCATGGACACATTTTATAATTTTCTCTGTATAGTTTCTAGAAAAGATTAAAATTCGGTTTTCCAAACACACACAAAAATTTTTAATATATATTCCAGGATTATTATTTTCAATTTATGTGATGATAAATTCCTAACATATTTCTTTTTACTCTTTCAACAATATGTAAGAAATATTCTTGACAGTGTTTCATTTTACTTCTTGTTTATGATATAAACAAGGCACCTGCCTTACCTTTAATATTTATTTGTATTTATATTTATTTTTAAAATCATTTATAGATATAATTTTTACAAAATATTTTCTCTTTCTCAAGATAAAATGTTCTGACCTACTAAGAATAATAAATAGACCTACTAAAACACTAAATTTTCATTATTTTCAATGTTGTCAAATAAAACATGAAAAATGTGGTAATTTTATTAGGCATTCTTCTTATAGTTAAAGGTATATGCCTTTCCAAAAACAAAAGAAATTATTATAGTTATTGCTTCACTTCTGATGCTTTCTTGTTTCTTTTTTCTCAGAAAAAAAAATTATTTTTTTTTATAAAACTAACTAAAAAATCTCCGTGGAGTCCATTGTCATTATAAAAGTCTTCCTCCCCAAAACTGAGAAAGAACTTTATGGATAATAGTAATTTCATTTTAGTTTCTTCCTGCAAGCTTTGTTTTTACACCCTAAGAATAGATCATGGACAATGGCAATAATTCCTAACATTTGAATTCATTTGAATATTTTCATAGTATTTCTTTCAGGGTGGAGAGCCCAAGCTAGGGGTAGGAGAAGATAAGTTGCTATCTGCCTCTGCCATTAGTTTGGTGGCAGTACATTTCTTTTCAAAGGTTTTTATTCTGTGATTGAAGAGGCATCATAAAGAGCCTTTCTCTTAGAGTGTCTCAATCAGTGATGTTAATTATTCTCTATGGAATTGGAGGAAATATGTGGGTATTTTTATGAGAAAAGGCATAGAAATAAATATGCATTTGGAAATGCATTTGGAACCAGTAACATTTTAATGTAATGTGGGGGTTAAGAGCATAAGCTTTATTTTTTTTTATTTTTTTTATTAATTTTTATTGGTGTTCAATTTACCAACATACAGAAAAACACCCAGTGCTCATTCCGTCAAGTGTCCGCCTCAGTGCCCGTCACCCATTCCCCTCCAACACCCGCCCTCCTCCCCTTCCACCACCCCTAGTTCGTTTCCCCGAGTTAGGAGTCTTTATGTTCTGTCTCCCTTCCTGATATTTCCCAACATTTCTTCTCCCTTCCTTTATATTCCCTTTCACTATTATTTATATTCCCCAAATGAATGAGAACATACACTGTTTGTCCTTCTCCGATTGACTTATTTCACTCAGCATAATACCCTCCAGTTCCATCCACGTTGAAGCAAATGGTGGGTATTTGTCGTTTCTAATTGCTGAGTAATATTCCATTGTACACATAGACCACATCTTCTTTATCCATTCATCTTTTGATGGACACCGAGGCTCCTTCCACAGTTTGGCTATTGTGGCCATTGCTGATAGAAACATCGGGGTGCAGGTGTCCCGACGTTTCATTGCATCTGAATCTTTGGGGTAAATCCCCAACAGTGCAATTGCTGGGTCGTAGGGCAGGTCTATTTTTAACTCTTTGAGGAACCTCCACACAGTTTTCCAGAGTGGCTGCACCAGTTCACATTCCCACCAACAGTGTAAGAGGGTTCCCTTTTCTCCGCATCCTCTCCAACATTTGTGGTTTCCTGCCTTGTTAATTTTCCCCATTCTCACTGGTGTGAGGTGGTATCTCATTGTGGTTTTGATTTGTATTTCCCTGATGGCAAGTGATGCAGAGCATGGCCAACATGCACATGAGAAAGAGTATAAGCTTTAGATTCAGATCTCCGGGGTTTAAATCCTAGTTCTGCTGTTTACAAGCTCTTTGACCTTAGGCAAATTATGCAAGCTTTCTGGGTCATTTGTAAAACAAAACTGTTGAGTACTAGTATTCACTTCATAATTGTTTTGTGAAAAATGAACTTCAGTGTATAAAGGGTGCTGCCTCAGAATTGGTACTGCATGATTGTGAACTATTATTAATATTATATATTATGATTCATTCAAGATGCTGAGGATACCAATATAAGAATGAAATAATATCCTTGTCCCTCAACTTTTCCAGGTGAAGTATGAGAGAAAGACACATAAATTGATCATTATAATGTTTGCCAGTTCAAGAAAACCAACCAAAAGCCTCAGAACGGTACCAGGGATTTCAATCTTACTGAAAGAGGAAGAAACTAGTTAATCACGTAGAGACACATTTGAAAATCACCAACACCTCACAGGAGACTGCAAGAAAGGTATTCCTTGCTGAGATGAGTAACTGATGGCCATTGTGCCCCTATTCTTCCTTCCCATGTCCTGGGCCACTGCACTCCAGTGACAGTTCACAAGGAGAAATGTGGAGACAGAGCAGAAGGCAGTTGAGGCTGGCTGATGTGGGCTGAGACAGTAATCATGTGTATACTGAACTGGATAAGGTCTCCTGCCTTCAATCTTGTCTTCAACAACAAACTTGTGTTTGAGCTAGATTACTTGTCTATGAGAAAGCCATGCTTTTTGCTGAGTTTTCCTTCCTTGATGTTTCTAATATGCCCAGTGAATGCTTACCAGTTCCTCAGGCTACTTCTAATCACTCCTTGTCTATGTCACCCTTCCAGATATATTTGGGGAAAAGAACCAGGGGAAACAAATAAATTATGTGGCCTGAAGTTTCAGAAAGAGTCAAATATTGTGTCCAGATAATCTGGGCTACTAGGTAAATCATTTGGCTGAGACAGGTCATAGATTGAAATGGCTTGGGATGGAGAAGATGACATATTAAGTTCTACACAGGTTGATTTTAAGATACTTGAAAGACATAGTGCACTTGGAATATTCGTAGGATATCTAAGTAGAAGTATTCCTGGGTGGCTCAGTCAGTTAAGTGGCTTCCTCTTGATTTCAGGCTCAGGTCAAGATTTCAAGGTCTGAGGATGGAGCCCTGAGGTGGGCTCCATGCTTAGCGGGGAGTCTGCTTAAGGATCTCTCTCTCTCTCTCTCTCCCTCCCTCTCTCTCTCTCTGTCTGCCCAACCCCCCTTCACCTGAACACTCTCTCTCTAAAATAAATAAATCAAAATATTTAAAGATATCCAGGTAGAAATTTCAACAGGCAATTTTATTAAAACATGTCTGAGGTGGAGAAGAATATAAATTTGAGATCTTAATATATCAGGCTATAAATTATAGGCAAAGCAATCAGGTTTTTTATACATATTGGATAAATGATCACCTCATTAGTATAATAAAGAACACCTCAAATCATCATAGCCAATATTAGACTCACTGATGAAATGATACTTAATATATTCCCATGAGAAGACCATTACTATGATTTTTAAATAATTTTTCAATAAATTGTCTGCAATATTAATAGCTGTTTACATAAGACCAAACATTAAAAAATAATTCAAATTTACCATTATTTGCATTACCATTATTTTCAAGAATGAACTAGAATTGTTTAAGAAATACATTCAATTTAAAAACATTGCATTTGTCTTTTTGTTCTGCCATAATAAAGTAACAAAGCCTGGGTGGCTTAAACAACAGAAATCTATTTTCTCAGAATTCTGGAGGCTAGATATCCAAGACCAAGATTCCAGCTGAATCTTTTTCTGGTAAGAACTCTCTTCCTGGATTCTAGATGATTTGCTTACTATTTCTTCACATGGTCTTTCCATGTTGCATGCATGCAAAGAGAGAGAGAAGACTTACTCTTCCCATAAAGATACCAATTTTATCAGATTAGGGCCCCACATTTTTGGTCTCATTTAACCTTAATTTTCTCCTTAAAGGCCCTATATACAAACATTCTCACATCGGGGATTGAGGCTTCAACGCATGAATTTGGGGGAAACACAATTCAGTGCATAACAAACACTCTCTTGAATTTTATTGTAGAATAGAAAATGAGACATAAAAGAATGAAATTGCATATCTTGTTCCTGGTAATAAATCAGTTTTTCAAATATATCAGTTCTCCTCAAACTAAGATATATATACAATTCCCCTCAAAAGTTCAACTAAATATTATTTTACAGTATATTTTTTTCTTTTGTTAGGTGAGGTTTTTGGTTAAGACCAAAAACAAAAGCAAAACAAAATTGATTAATCATTTTCTTTAAAAAATCCATGCCTGATAATTTATGGAACATTATAATCCTTTATAGTACAGATTTGTACAGTTCTTTTCACATTGATTATCTCATATAGTCTGTAAGGCAATCCCGGTAAGACACTGCCCCAAAAGAAAAGTACTCCTCAGTGCAATTATAAGAGAAATCAGCTATTAAATAGAACCCTCAAGTAGTTCCCATATGATAAACAGGAGCAAAAATTGAGGCAGGAGGAAATTAACCTGCTCAATATGTAAAAGCTGTAAGTCAATTTCCTTTAGCATTAACATAGCTTTTTTTAAAATATGTGTGAAAATCACAGATACAAATATTTTTCCTGTTCTCATCCAAGCCAATAACAAATATAACAATAATATGTTAGATGAATTATTATATGAAATTTGTTGATAGGCTCCCTAAAGACCCCATAAGATATGAATAAATTAAAAGTAACAGTTCAATCTAGTAAAATAAAAGAAGGAAAAAATATAGAGAATGAAAAGCTTCAAGTCTCATGAGGTCAGTGGCAACCCCTCCCTTTGGCACTGAGAAACCAAAAGTTTCCTGACATGTACTTCAATCTTTTTCCAACTTACTTGTCCTTCCACTCACCCTCCTCCTGACTCCCTTGTAGCTCCCATCCAATAGGCATACATGCAACTCCTAGCAGCCCCATTCACCAGCATTTGTCTGTTCAAAAATCTACCATGAAAAATCCTGGATTAATGTAACAAGGATACCATGTGAAGTGAAGGATTCTGTGGAGCCCACCACCACTGTAACTACATTGAGCACATCAGAACTCCTTCCACTTTGCAAACATTCTGCATAAGTTCCCACTGACAGCTCTATATGAGACCATATTTTCCTGGAACTACACGGCTGCAATGAAGGAAGGGGATGGGGCTGGAAAGGTGGGGTTGGAGATGAGGGGCAAGGGGAGTTAGTTTTAGCTCTTGGTGGTAATTCTAAAGAATGTCATGCATACATTAGCTGCTAGAGCACTGTTCAATTTAAGCCAAAATAGTTTCTCTTTGAAGTTGCCAATTAAAAATCTATGTCTATGACAGCCCAGTATGGAGGAACGTGGAGAGGACACCAGCATTCGGGCTCAGCAACCAAGAGTTCCACTATGAAATTCTGCTAGGATTTAAATAACTATGAACCATTTTCTAGGTCGTTTTAAATGTCAGCAAGTTATTTTGTCAAAAAATATTACAAATCCCCTTTCACTGCAAATCATACAGTGAATAGAAAAGAAAGGAAGCCTTTTTTAGTCAAATTATCTAGTGGATTTAAAAAGAACAACAGTATGTAAATACATCCAAAAGGCATAAAAACAATTTTAGAGTGACGTTAAAGTAAAGAAACATGGTTATTTAAAGCATGCGGGCAGACTTCTATAACTCTGTAATTCCTAATCTGTATGACTGATCCAAAAATTTTTTTTTTCAGACAGGCCCTTGTTTTCTTTTCTACCTCCTTCTCTAAAAGATCTAGCTCAAATGTTATCACTTCCAGGAAGTTTTCCCAATTCCTCTCCATACCATCTCCAACAGAAGAATTAACTCTTTTTGCTTTTGTGTTCCCATACACTCTCATACTTCCTGTTCTGTGGATGCACTCAAGCATCTCTAAGTACTTTCTATCGTCAGGTGAAGTTGAGGATACACGAAGAAATGTGTATTATGACCTCCATTAAAAAAAGTTTAGTCTAGTGGTAAGACAAACACACGAGAAAAAGAATTTGAATAGTGCTGTGATGTGTAATAACAAAAAAAAGGTGCGGTAGGAGCATTCTCTCTCTCTCTCTCTCTCTCTTTTTTTACCTTTACTTTCAAAAAAGGAATAAAAGCTGCCTGATGGAAATCCAATCTGAGTAGAATTTCAAAGGATGAGTTAGAGTGAGTATAATGATGAGTGATGCCAAAGAGCATTTCGTGGAGCTGAAAGAGGATGCGTGAACTGAAAGAGAGTGAGAGAAAATGAAGACATCAAGCCTCTTATTATATGTCTTTTGACAGTGTATTTTACTCAAGGTTGATGTTCTGTTACCAGACTTGGTTATGAAGTCTTTGCATTCACATTTATTTTTTAAGCTCAGTGCTCAGCTCAATGTTCTCCATCCAAGAAATCTTCAATCAATTTTATTTGAATGAATAAATCAATAGTGGTAGCAACTGCAAAAATGATTGAAAATAAGTCATTTCAATACATCTATTAAATAGGGGGCTTATTTAAAAAGGGATAAGCTAATTTAGCTTATACAGTATTTTGTACAAATCAGGCACTTTTATTTTTATTTCTTTAGGTTTTTAAGTGAAGCATAACTAACATACAATGTTATATTAGTTTCAGGTGTGTAGCATAATGACTCAATTAATTCTATATATATTGCTTAGGCTCATAATGATAAGTATAGTCACCATCTGTCACCAATGTTATTAAAATCTTGTTGACTATATTCATATCTATGCTCTACTTCTCATACCCATGACTTATTTATTTTATAACTAGAAGTTGTATCTTTTAATCCTCTTTATGTATTTCACCCAACCCTCCAACTCACCTCCCCTCTAGCTACCACCAGTTGGTTCTCTGTCTTTAAGATTCTGCTTGTCGTTATTGTCTGTCTCCAATTTTCTTTGTTTTGTTTATTAAATCCATATATTAGTGAGATCATGTTTTTTTTTTTTTGTCTTTCTCTGATTTATTTCACTTAGCACTATACTATCTAGCCCCATCCATGTGGTTGCAAGTGGCCAAATTCATTCTTTTTTATGACTAATATTCCATTGTGTGTGTATCACATCTTCTTTATCCATTCCTCTATATGGATAATGTGCACTTTGGTTGCTTCCATACCTTGACTATTGTAAATAATGCTGCTATAAACAGAGAGGTGCATTTATCTTTTTGAAAGAGTGTTTTCAGGGATGCTGGGTGGCTCAGTCAGTTAAGCATCTGTCCTTGGCTCAGGTCATGATCTCAGGCACTTGGGATTGAGTTCCATGTTGAGCTCTCTGCTCATTGGAGAGCCTTCTTCTCCCTCTCCCTCTGCTCCTCCCTCATGCTCTCTCTTTCTCTCTCTCTCTCTCTGTTTGGCTCTCAAATAAATAAATAAGAAATCTTAAAAAAAAAAGAAACAGTGTTTATATTTCCTTTAGGTAAACACACAGAAGTGGAATTACTGAGTCATATGGTATTTCTATTTATAATTTTTTGAGTAACTTCCATACTGTTTTCCATAGTGGCTGCAGCAATTTGCATTCCTGCCAACAGTGCAAGAGGGTTCCTTTCTCTCCATATTCTTTAAGGGACACTTGTTATATCTTGGCTTTTTTTCTTTTCCTAGCCATTCTGACAAGTGTAAAGTGATATCTATTTGTGGTTTTAATTTGCATCTCCCTGATGATTAATGATGTTGAGCATCTTTTCATGTGTCCATTGGTCATCTGTATGTCCTCTCTGGAAAAATGTCTATTCAGGTCCTCTGCCTATTTTTTACTCAGTTTTTTTGTTTAAGGTGTTTTTTGTTTGTTTGTGTGTGTGTTTTAGTATTTAGTTGTGTATGATCTTTATATCTGTTGGATATTAACACCTTATGGGATATATCATTTGCAAATATCTTCTTTTCATCAACAGTTTGCTTTTTGTTGTTGTTGTTGTTGTTGTTGTTGTTGTTAACTATTTCTTTTGCTATGCAAAAGCTTTTTATTTTGTTTTGGTCCCAGTAGTTTATTTTGCTTTTGTTTCCTTTGCCTCAGGAGACACATCCAGGAAAAATGTTTCTATGGCCCACATCGAAGAAATTACTGCAAATAGGCATTTTTAAATCATCTTAAGTAGACAGATCTATATAGAGGAGAAAAGAAAAAAACAAATCTAAACCTGCAGGAATTTCATTGAATGTCAAATCAGATCTGATGAACTATGATGAAAAAGAAAAAAAAAATTCCAGTAACTAAAGCTATACTTCTCTTTGCTGGACTGTCTAACAAGGTCACTCTATCACTCAGTTATTCTAAAAATAATTACTATATGATAGGTATGTATTGGATATGAGAGCAGTAGGATATTCAAGGAGTTTGCAATTAGAGTTAATCTGAAATATGCCTTTATCAAAGATATTTTCAAACCTGTATTTATAAAAATTTCTCAGGGATAAAGTTACAGTGAATCTCATAGCTTTTTGTTTTTATATTTACAGAAGATAAGTAAGGTTTCTATTTTACATTTTATTGTCTTTTTTTTGTTGTTGTTGTCCATTTTTAACAAGAACAGAAGCCTTAACAATTGTTTTGGCACAATTATTTTCAGTCAGTTATAGCCAGTTACACAAAAACATGAATACCTCAATTTTGAAAAGTCAGGTCACTAAGAAAAGTAAAATTAAATAAAGAGTGGTAATCTGGGACACCTGGGTGGCTCAGTTGTTGAGCACCTGCCTTTGGCTCAGGGTGTGATCCTGGGGTCCTGGGATTGAGTCCCACATTGGGCTCCCTCTGGGAAGCCTGCCTCTCCCTCTGCCTATATCTCTGCCTCTCTCTCTGTTTCTCATGAATAAATAAATAAAATCTTCAAAAAATAGTGGTAATCTATGAAATAAAAACAAGGAATTAATAATATTCATATATTTAGTCCCAAAGGGACTTGGTTAATAACTATGAATCCCTCAAGTGGAAAAGTACTCAAAGTTCACACCCACTAGCAAGTGAGAGTAGTATCATAATTCTGTAACAAAAGAAGATTATTTACTCTTCAAAGTTCTAAACTTGTACTAGAAGTCCTAGCCTAAGCAAATAGACAGAAAAAGAAATGGAAGACATCCAGGTTGAAAGGAAGAAGTAAAGTTATTTCTTCATATATGACAGATGACATAATTTTATATGTAGAAAACCTTGAAGATTCCACACACACAAAAGAATCTTAGACCTAATAAACAAATTCAGCAGAATTGTAGAATATAAAAATCAACACTCAAAGATCAATTGTATTTTTATACAAAAACGAAAAATATGAAAAAGAAATTAAGAAAAACATTCCCATTTACAATAGTATCAAAATGGGTAGAATAGTTCAGAATAAACTTAATAAGGAAGGTGAAACACCTGCACCCTGAAAACTACAAAACATTGCTGAAAGATATTAAAGATACAAATAAGAAAAGTCATTTTGTATTCAGGGATTGGGATATTTAATATTGTTGAAAGTGCCCATACTACTGAAAGCAACAATGCAAGCCTTCTCAAAATCCCAATAGCATTTTGGAACAGACAGAAAAACATTCTAAAATTTGTGTGGAATCATAAAAGACCTCAAATAGGCAAAACAATCTTGAAAAAGAAAAACAGTGTTGGAGGCCTCACAATCCCTGATTTTTAAAACATATTACAAAGTTACAGTACTAAAAACAGTATTGTACTGGCATAAACCTAAGCATATAGACCAATGAAATAGAATAGAAAGCCCAGCATAAACCCTCATGTGTATGGTCAACTTATCTTTCTTTCACAAGTGTGCTAAGGCTTCACAATGGAGAAAAGGATAGTCTTCACATAAATGGTACTAGAAAAACTGGATATCCACATGCAAAAGTGTAAAGTTGAACCTTACATCACACTGTATACAAAAAATAAATCAAAATGGATTAAAGACCTAATCATCAAGACCTCAAATTACAAAACTCATAGAAGAAAACATAGGAGAAAACTTCTCTACATTAAATTTGGCAATGCTTTCTTGGAGATGACACCAGATTCACAAACAATGAAAGCAAAAATAAGTCAGTGGGACTCCATCAAACTAAAAAGCTCTGCACAATAAAACCTTCAACAGAGTGAAGAGATAACCTACAGAATGGGAAGAAATATTTGCAAATAATATATCTGATAAGGGGTTAGTAAACAGAATGTATATAGAACTCCTACAACCCTTAGCAATAAAACAAATAATCTAATTAAAACATAGGGAAAAACCTGGATAAGTATTTTTCCAAAGATGATATACAAATGGCTAACAAGCATATGAAAGATGTTCAACATCATTCATAATCAAGGATATGCAAATCAAAAGAACAACAAGATATCACCTCACACCCATTAGGATGGTCATTATAAAAATTAAAAGTAAAAACAAAATTTAAAAGATAACAAGTATTGGTGTATATGTAAAGAAATTGAAAGTATTGGTGGGAATGTAAAATTGTACATCTTATTATGTAAAACAGTATGTGCTTCCTGAAAACAATTAAAAATAGAACTAACCCATTTCAGCAATCCTTCTTCTAGATTTTTTACAAAATAATCCAAATAGGATCTTGAAGAGATATTCATATTCCCATGGTCATTGAGGTATTGTTTATAGCTAAGAGGTAGAAATATCCTAAATGTCCTTGATGGATGGGTATATTTAAAAAAAATGATATATATTATATATTTCACATATCATTATATGCTATATATGTTACACATATAATTATATACTGCATACATACATATAGTGAATACAATATTGTTCATCCCTTAAAAAAAGGAAAGAAAATCTGTCATATACTGAAACATTGATGAATTGAGGATATGATGCCAAGTGAAATAAACCAGTCACAAAGACAAATACTGCATGATTCCAGTTATGTAAACTAAGATAGTCAAACTCTTAGGAAGAAAAAATAAAATGGTGGTTGCCAGGGGCAGAGGAGGAGGAAAAAGGGAAATTTTTGTTTAATGGGTGCAGAATTTCTGTTTTGAAAAACAAAACAAAATCTAGAGATAAGCTGCATATCAATGTGCATATAGTTAGCATTTTTGTACTATAATCTTAAAAATGGCTAAGATGGTCAGTTCTGTGTTATTGTTGTTGTTGTTGTTGTTTTACTACAATAAAAAAAATGTTTTAAACTTGTGTTTTGGAACAAAAACTGAAATTCTATATGAAATAGTTTTAGTTATAGTAAAAAACATAAAACAGCTCATGTGAATTTTTTTATTTCAGCCTATCGTTCAAGTATATACAATTTCCTGCAATATTAATGAAAGCCAATGGGGAAGAGAAAAATAAATGTTTGCCTTTCTCTTCAAAACTGTGGGGGAAAAGCTGGTTAGAAAAAACACCCAGGGGGCCTATGGAGGAAAAAGTTGTATATTAGCATACAGGCATCCTTCAGAGATATTGTAGGTTCATATCCAGGCCAACACAATAAGGTGAATGTCACAATGAAAGGGGTCACAGGAGATTTTTAGTTTCCCAGTGCACATAAAAGTGATGTTCATACTGTACTGTAGTCTACTACGTATGCAATAGCGTTATGTCTAAAACACACTTTATGTCTAAAAATTACTTTATTCCTTAAAAAATGCTAACCATCATCTCAGCATTCAGTAAGTTGTAACCTTTTTTGCTTGTGGAAGGTCTTGCCTCCATGCTGCTGGATGGTGGTTATTGAAGGGTGGTTATTGAAGGGTTATTGAAGGTGATTACTGGTGGCTGTATAAATTTCTTAAAATGAGACAGCAATGAATTTTGCCACTTCTGTTGATTCTTCCTTCCACAGATGATTTTTCTGTGGCATAGGTTGCTGTTTGATAGCATTTACTCACAGGAGAACTTCCTCCGAAACCCTGCTCCCTCTTTTCTGAACTAAGTTTATGTAACATTCTAAATCCTTTGTTATAATTTCAACAATTTTCACCAGGAGTAGATTTCATCCCAAGAAACTACTCTCTCATCCATGAGAAGTAATTCCTCATCTGTTAAAGTCTGATCAGGAGAATGCCACAACTCAGTCCTCTCTTCGGGCTCCCCTCCTAATTCCAGTTCTCCTGTTATTTCCTCCACAGGTGCAGTTACTTCCTCCACTGAAATCTTGAACTCCTCAAAGCCATCCATGAAGGTCAAGTCCAACTTCTTCCAAACTTTATATTTCACCTCTTCGCATGAGTCACAAATGTTTTTCATGGCATTTAACGGAAAATCATTTCCAGAAGGTTTTCAATTTACTTTGCCCAGATTCATCAGAGGGATCACTACCTTTGGCAGCTACAGGATTACGAAATGTATTTCTTAAATAAGACTGGAAACACAAAATTACTTCTTGACCCATGGACTACACAATGGATAATGTGTTAGCAGGCATGAAAACAACATTTTTCCCATTGCCCATCTTGATCAGAGTTTTTGGGTGACCAGTGCATTGTTCATGAACAGTCATATTTTCAATGGAATCTATTTTTCTGAGCAGTAGATTGCAACAGTGGGCTTAAAATTCAGTAGACCCTATTGTGAATAGAGGTACTGACATCCAGTCCTTGTTGTTCCATTGATAGGGCACAGATAGAGTAGATTCATAAAGGCCTATGATTTTCAGAATAGCGAATGAACATTGGCTTCAACCTAAATAAATTGTGTTGGTAAAACTAGACAAGATTTTTCAGGATATGTCTCACCAAGCAAAGGAAACTAAAACAAAATAAACTACTGGTACTACATCAAACTGACAACTTTTTACACATGAAGAAAACCATTAACAAAATGAAAATGCAACCTATGATTGGGAGAAGGCATTTCCAATGATAGAGCCAAAAAAAAAAAAAGACTAATAATCAAGATCTATAAAGTACTTATATAACTTTAGAAAAATGAATAATCCAATTAAAAAGTGGACAGAAGACATGAAGAGACATTTCTCCAAAGACATACAGATGGCCAACAGACACATTTAAAGATATTCAATTCCACTAATCATCAGGGAAATGCAAATCAAAACCACAATGAGGTTATCACCTTATACCTGTCAGAATGGCTAGAAAGAAGACAAGAAATGACAAGTGTTGGCAAGTATGTGGAAGAAAGGAAACTTTGTGCACTGTTTGCAGGAATGTAAACTGATGCAGCCATTATGAAAAACAGTACGAAAATTCCTCAAATAATTTAATATAGAAATACCATGTGATACAATAATTCCATTTCTGAGTATTTATCTGAAGAAAATGAAAACACTCAAAAAAATTTGCATCCTTATTTTTATTGCAGCATTTTTCATAATAGCCAAGACATGGAAACAATCTAAGTGTTCATTGATAGATGAATGGATAAAGACATGTCATGTGCATACATTTAAGTACATACATATATATATAGCATATCCCTATATATATAATACATTATTAATCAGCCCTAAAACATGAAATTTTACCATCAATTTGCAACAAAATTGATATACCTAGAAGGTATTATGCTAAGTGAAATAAATCAGACAGAGAAAGACAAATACCATATGATCTCAGTTAGATGTAGAATCTACAAAACAAAAGAAATAATAAACCAATAAACAAACAAAAGCAAAACAGACTTAGAGAGAACAAAATGATGGTCGCCAGAAGGGAGTTTGGGGGGGGGGTGATAGACAAAATAGGTAAAGAGGATTAAGAGGTATAAAGTTTCTTTTAAAAAAAAGAGGTATAGATTTTCTATTGTAGAATAAGTAAAACACAAGGATTTATAGTACAGCAGAGGGAATATAGTCAATAATAACTTTATATGGTGACAGATGGTGGCTGCACTTATCGTGGTGAGCATTTTATAATGTATATAATCATCAAATCACCGTTGTACACCTGAAACTAAAATAAAATTATATGTCAATGATACTTCAACTAAAAACAAAAAGATAAAAATTTTTAAAAAGAAGAGGGCAAGAGACTCATGAGGAAGAGGGAGATCAGAAAGAGGATTTCCATATATAGATGATGCTGCCCAACAACAAGATGTGGCATCTGTAGGTCTGAGAGCTGCAAAGACAATGAGGCTTGAGGTCTTTATTAGCTCAGGTTTACCTTCTCTATGGCTAGAAGACATTGGATGTAGTTTTGTGAGGTAGTGCAGACAGGCTCTAAATGGCTAAAATCTTCTGTATTTGAGTTATATTTAAACCAATTAGATGGGTAAACTTTTAAGTTTGGGGCCACCTGGGTGGCTCAGGGTTTGAGTACCTGTCTTTGGCTCAGGTTGTGATCCTGGGGTCCTGGGATCGAGTCCCACATCGGGCTCCCTGCGAGGAGTCTGCTTCTCCCTCTGCCTGTGTCTCTGCCTCTCTCTGTGTGTCTCTCATGGATAAATAAATGAAATCTTTTAAAAAGTAATATAAATAAATAAAATTTGATTTTGATGCCTGGGAGCTTGGAGCTGATGATTCCCAGTCTGCTGTGAAGAAGCAAACAACATAGAATAATAGATAAGGGGTCTTTAGCCCATTTACATACAAATAAGTCACAAAGCATGCTCACTCAACAGTAGAGAACAGAAATATAAGTCAGTTAAAGGAATTCAGCATCTTAGGAAAATAATTGTTTCCCCTCAAGTGTTTTTAAAGGAAACCCAAGTTATTTTCAAAGGAAGAAAATGTTAGTCAACTTCGGGAAACAAAAATATTTTTTGTGACATAAAACCTTTACATTTATGATAATGTGAGTGGACTAGATATAGTGAGTGGGTTTTTTTATATGCTTGATTGTATTGAAGCCAAACATTTTTTTATTATCAATTTGAGATTTTTGAAATAATTTTAGAAGACAAAACTGTGGACTGTGGAAATGGATAAATTTATGATTCATTTTGAAGTTTTGGCTTTAACTGGAAAGGTGTAACTGAATTAATTCATTACTTAAGCTTTCTTCAATAAAACCACGCATAAGATTAGTTTCTCATAAAATCAAAACACCTGTGATTTTATTATGTATTTTATACATATACGTTTATACTCAAAGAGCAACTAAACACACTTTAAAAATATGCTGTCTTTTTATGTAATGAGAAAATTTTCAGTAGGTAGCTTTTTACTTTTAGTTTTATTTACTTATTTGCTAGTCTTTGAGCTCAGAGAATAGGACATGTTGTGATGGTGAAAAAAGGAATTGTAGCGATCTGTCCTGAATTTATGAATATTTCAGACATTTGTGTGTATGTATATATATATATACATATATATTATACTTCAGACATTTAAGAACTATATTAAAACATTGTGATAGGGTGTTTTTTTTTTTAATGATAATGTCATCTTATCTGGGCTACCCATCAAAATGCAAGGGAAGCCATTACATTACATTCTGTAACTGATAATATAGTTTCTTTCAGAAATACAGGAAATCTATTGCTTTTGCATAAGCACAGATATATACTGGAAACAAATGGAAGAAGCACTTAAAATATAAATTTAAGGGAACCCAATATGTTGATATCCTGGAAAGGATGATTCTATCTAATAAAACACCTTGAATTTTTTTAGAGTCACATTTAGCACATCCCATCATTTCTAATAACTATTTAGAGCCCTGAATCATGGAGACAGCTGAAATTAGAGAATTCTGAAAACTTCAGCAAAAGAAGTTAACCTCAATCAAGTCCAAATAATTAATATCAGTAGCTGGCAACTGAGCTAGGATGTCATCATATATTATAGATGACGAGGCTACAGTGAATTAAATCTTGTAGCTGACAAGATTATTTTCCCCATGGTTAGGAAACATATTTCATACCTTATTTTACCTTATTTTGTGGGGCTTCACTACAGCAATTGGGCCACAATTGGGATTCACATAATTAGTAAAAGTATGAGTCAAGGGTAGTTGGCAATTTAAACTCTCGTCTTTCCAAAGTGAAATTCCAAACCAAAGTTAACTCCAATGGTTGTCAGCAGCTGCCATGATCAAGTTTAAAATCCTCTCTTCTCCCTAACAGTGCTAATTTTGGTCTGACTCCTCTATTTGGTGAGAATTAGTCATGTGCATGCACCTAGTCTCAGAGTTTTGCTCATCTCTTGGCAGCCTTCAGTTTTCGACTTAAGACTTCTAGAGGTCATGGTTTCTGTTGCTAGGCTCTTTATTGGGAAGACTTTTTAAAATTGATTTTGAGACTACCTTGGCTGTTAGGTTACTCTGTGTAAAATTTAGCTGTTAATGAAGATCTTGATGTGCAGGTTGAAACCCTGAAGTCTGAATCATTTAATGTGGCTGAATGTATTTTTCTAGTTTTGAAATAAACTGCCTGCTACATTTTTCACTTTGTAAACTATAATGAGAGAACAAAATGTTCAACCAAAATAGGAGAGCTAAATGGGCAGCTTACATATCCTGCATATTACCTTCTTTCTTTACAATGATTTTTTTTTTTTGTTGGTGCTGGTAGTTTTATCATTTTTTTCAAGTCTTATCAGTACTGTGGACAAGGCGTGTCACTTGTAAAAATTAAACATTTAACCAACATGAAGCTAGCCTGGTTATGGAAGCCCTTTAGACTGGCACTCAGTCTGCATTCGAAGTGCAATTTGAGAGAAATGTGTTTAATTTGAAAGCAAATACATGAATAACTTTTCAAGGTCTCTAACATCTGGATAATATAACCCAGTGATTGGGTTGAAACTGTTTGCTTTAGAGGAGAAAGAGTGAAGTTCTAGCTTTGAATGCACAAGGAACTCAAGATAATTAAGAAGACAGAGCTTGCTTACAGTTTGAAGTTTGAGAGGCATACCACTCCTTCACCTCTTTGATCTCCTCTGTTCCTCCCACCAGCTCCTTCCATCCCCCCTCACCCTCCACACCACTCTCAGGCAGTAGCTGATTCTAGCACAGCAGGGCAGTGGCAATCATATAGACTTACTTCTTTGAGAGGCTCCTTCAACTGACCCGAGGTAAGCACTCAGGATCCATGAGGAATGAAAGTAAATGTGGGTTTTCTTATACCCAAATTTAAAAGAATGCCTTGATGGAAAGCATGGGACAGTAAAGAATGATTTCTAACAGACAGTATTTTCCTCTTTCTAGCTTAATACATTAAACTGCATTAAATTGGGCAGCCCGGGTGGCTCAGCGGTTTAGTGCTGCCTTGAGTCTGGGGCCTGATCCTGGAGACCTGGATTCAAGTCCCACATCGGGCTCCCTGCATGGGGCCTGATTCTCCCTCTGCCTGTGTCTCTGCCTCTCTCTCTCTGTGTCTCTCATGAATAAATAAATAAAATCTTTTT
Source organism: Vulpes lagopus (assembly GCF_018345385.1). Lineage (NCBI taxonomy): Eukaryota > Metazoa > Chordata > Mammalia > Carnivora > Canidae > Vulpes > Vulpes lagopus. The sequence goes on along the minus strand of NC_054846.1, from coordinate 10,345,843 downwards.
TTTTAATCTTTTTAACAATGCATTAAATTCCATGTATTTTCCTTCTGTAACATGCATAAAATGTTTGTAAAATACATTGAATGCATTCATATTAGTAGAAACAAAAAAATTTACCCTGCTTTGTTATCATATTGAAATGTAAATATACATTTAAATTATAAGGAAATTTATAGTCAGAATCAAAGCTGTGTCTTAGACATATAGATGTTAAATATGAGAGCATATGTAAACAGTTAGGTTATAATTATTTCAGTTCTTCTTTCTGAATAATTAGGATCAAATGAACAAAGCACATCTATGCACAAAGTATTGTTTTGAGTCCTGTATAGACTAGGGACAGCAAGCAATGTGGTCTCAGTCTCAAGGTATTCACTTAGAAGATGAACAGGTGGAAATTTAAATGACAGGAAATATTTAAGTGTGTTCAAGAAAAACATGATATTACTTGACATCACAATGACTCAGTGACAAATACGCTTCACAGAGAGTAATTCAATAAATGTTCGGAAGGTCAGAGGTTCACAAGAGTTTACAATGAATGAAGGCATAGGGCGGGTAGGTGTTGACCAGCCTTAAAGGCCAGAAAGATTTATATAGACAGATAAGAAAGGGAGAAAATGCTAGAAAATGCTAGTAATCCAATATCCCATTTCTGGCAGCAGAACGTTTTGTTCTGTTTTAAACAGAAAAGATACTGCAAATGATCAAGTCTTCAAAGCTGGAATGTGTAATTACCAGTTGATTTCATTACAGCAGGGTTCCCTGAGAAAAGTAATATATTTTTAATCCAAAAGGCCTCAATACGGAGCTTATTACCAGCATTTTACTAGCCAGATGACTCGAAAAATTCTTTTAACCCTTACTGACCTTCTGTTTCTATAATTGTAAAATAGAGATGCTAACACAGCTACCGAGCATGACCCACTGCTGGTCCTGCGTCTCCAGTGAGATGTCAGGGATGAACATGCACTTGAATTGTAAACACAATGCAATGTTATGGCCTACTTTGAAGAGAAATATGTCTACCTACTTGATCAGTGAATTGTTGCTATAGGCTGTGATCTACAAAAATTAAAATATAAATTCTGAACTATTTTCTGTATTCTTACTAACACCATTCAACCTATTTCAAGCTGCAAAGTGAATTTTGTCTCTGTTGTTTATAAACTGCATTTTATAATGAATAATTTTTGAGAAAGAAAAACAGGAGAATGACAAGTGAGCATTCTGCTATTGATATATCTAGCCACAGGGTGTCATTCTAGTAGTACAGATTAGCTTGTCTAGAAGCAATATCTGGCAGTAGATACCAAACACCAAAGCATATTCAGTGCATTGAATGAATGGGGGGAATTCTCAATTCTAACCCAAATTTAATGCTTAATTGTTATACTCAACAAAGTACAACATTAGGTATTTTTCTGGCTCTTTTTTTTTTTACTTTTAAATTATTTTATCTGTAGAATAAAATATGAGAACCTCAAACTGAAATTTCTGGAGTTGACTCAACCTTAATATTAGTCATTGCTTGCCTTAGGAATATAGTGAGAGAAATACACAACAGCCACTGCCCTCTTATATTCAGAAGAAGTTAAAAAGAAAAGCAAGAATGCTAAGAACTCTATTTATAAAAACATTTTGCCCTTTAAATTTTTTTTTCCATTTATTTTATCAAACTATTAGACTTTGTCACACCAGTTCCTGATTCAGGTAAAATCCATGTTAGCTTAGTGTAGCTAATTTATGCTGAATCTGTAAACGCCTTCAAACCACAGTTAACAGAGATTCTTAAACTACTGTCCTTCCTAAATCAATTTAAAGCTGGCACAGAGTGTCCCACGCTGTCTTCTTCCTTATTTGATGTAATTCATTAATCTGAAAAAGGGTAGCTTTAGACATCATAAGGAAGCACAGTAAAAATGACTTAGAAAGACCTCTGGGATCATTAAACAGTGACATATTAGGGTTAATAAGAGGTAATATTAGCCTGATACTTTGAATCTCCCTTCTCTGGTCACTGGAACTTTGGGAGACAAGTTTTTATCAGACACTTGAGTTGGAAACTGTCTGTATTGCTTACCCAGCTGATCACTGTGTTTAGAAGACAGATAAATGTTTTTCTTCACTCATTCAGCAAGATTTTTTGATATACCTTGCCATAATGGAAAAAAAAAAAAAACTAGACATGATTCCTATACTCATTCTGTTAGTCTTCAGTGGGTGAGAGAGACATGAATCAAATAACCACACAAGATGTAACGTTACACTGTGGTTAGAGCGAGGAAGGAGAAGGACACCACAGTGCCACACATGCTCATGTAATTGGGGATTTTACCAAGTCCTAGAGCTCAGAAAAGGATATCTTGAGTAAGCCAGGCAGAGTTAGAGTGTGATCAATGAGTAATAGTTACCAGTCAGAGGGAGGTCAGGTCTGATGCCCAGCCAGGAAGACCGCCTGGTGAGCTCCAGGAACTGAGGGAGGTTTGGGTCACTGCACGTGGGCAGTGCAGCAAATGTGGTGCAAGAAGCCTGAGCTGGTGGTCAGTAAGTCATGTCAATGATTTGCTCTTTCATCTCTAATCTTCATCCTAAAAGCAAGAGGAAGCCATTGAAAGCCTCTAAGCAAAAGCGAGTAGAGGGGAGAGGAAAGAAGTGACTATTTCAGGATCAGAGTCACACTCTGAAAGAGATTAAGCAGAAGTGCTTCCAGGGAAACTAGTTCGGAGCTAGATGATGGGAGTTTAGATTAAAAAAATAAAAATTAAAAATAGAAAGAAAAGGATGGACTTGAGACATGCAGAAAGAAATCCCTTTTCTGTGTAGATTCCACATGGCGATACATCTTTGATTTTTGTCTCCTTAATGGCTGGTGAGACATAGTCCTATAAAAGAATTTGGCTTAAGGGCCTAAACCCTTCAATTACCACCTTAAGGAAAGTGAAAGATTTCCTGACATTACCATCCCATATTTTAATGACTCATGCATATGTTTAGGGTTGTATCACCGCACACTCCTCCAAAAATTATACCAACTGAGTCTTCCACAAACGAGTAGGGAAGTCCCAATTTCCCCACATTCTTGATAACTTTGAGCATTTCTAATCTTTTCTTTCTTTGTTTATCGAACTTGGTTTAAAAAGCTCATTGTGTTGACATTTCTTCAATTACCAAGGCAACTGAATTATTTTTCATACAGTTATGGGCTATTTCTATGAATTGCCTATGTGTGTCATTTGTCCAGCGCTACTGTAGTGGTTGTCTCTTCTGAAAGATTTGTAAGAATTCTAGTCTTTCTGTATTTTATAATTCATCTTCCTGTTTGTTTGTTAAGTATAGCAAAATTAAGGACCTCCGCCTATCTTCAAACAGTGTTTGCTTCCTCAAAATTGTCAATCTCCTTATAGCTTCAGCTAGTTCATGGCCACTTAGGACCCATTATAATCTCTCTGTAAGATTGCCAATTTAGCAATAAAAATATAGGGCATCTAATTAAATTTAAATTTCAAGCAAGCAAGATACAATTTTTAGTAAAAGAGCGTTTCATGCAATATTCAAGACATACAATACTAGGAAATGAAATATTATTTATCTGAAATTCAAATTTAATTGACTATACTGCATTTTTTTCTGGCAACTTTATCTCCATTTTAATTTTGCTTATCATTATAAGCTACCTAATTTGCTTTATATTTGTCCATGCAAATTCTAAAGAGCAAGTATAATATTATTCTAGACTATCTAAATTTGGACAGAGAATTTTGTAAGGATAGCTTATAAGCTGCAGGCCTTCTAATGGATTGATTATCTTTCAGTGTGTTGCCTATGACAGTTCTGAGGCTGAGGGCAATAGAGAGGGATCACTCCCACAACTCAAATGAGGAATTTCTCTCTGAAAGATATGGAAAAATCTCAGGCCTCGTGATTATTAAGCTAAAAAAAAATCAACCTCCTATTTGGAGTTTTTGATAAATCCATGAAAATAGTTTTAAAATATCAATCATTTATTTTGAGTTTTTGAATTTTTAAAATATAATAATATTTAATTGATAAAAAGCCCTACTTCTTCACATATCCAGGTATTTCCGAAAAATCAAGCATAGCTGTGGTGGACTGAATAATGCCCCCGATTGATTTCCAACCCCGATCTTTAAAACCTGTGAATGTGTGACCTTAGGCAGCAAAGGGATTTTGCAGATGTGATTAAATAAAAGATCTGGAGATAAGATAGGAAGGTCATCCTGGACTATCCAGATGGGCCAAATGTACTCAGGAGAAAATCTATAAGAGGTGCTGTAGAATTGGAATCAGAGAAGGTAATGTGATATTGGAGGCAAAGTTAGAGAGAAAGGTTGTATGATTCTGAGCTGCCAGCTTTGAAGATGGACGGTAGGTTAGAAGCCAAAGAATGCAGGCAGCCAGTAGAACCTGGAAACTGCAAGGAAATGATTCTCCTCTAGTGCTTCCAGAAGAATGAACCTTTTTTATACCCTTGTTTAGCTCATGAGTTTTGTTTTGTTTTGTTTTTTGAGAGAAAGAATGCATGTGCGTGCTCTCACAAGATCATGACCTGAGCCTAAATCAAGAGTCAGACACTTAACCTACTGCACCACTCAGGCACCTTAGGAAACTTATTTTTGGTTTCTGACTTCCAGAACTGTAAAATTATGAATGTTGTTGTTTTAGTTAGCAGATTTATGATCATTTGTTATAGCAGCAGCAGAAACTTCAATGACTGTGCTCAGAATACTCTTCGATTTTTTAAAAAGATTTTTATTTATTTATTCATGAGAGACAGAGTGGGGGGAGGAGGCAGAGGCAGAGCAAGACTCCCCACGCTGCAGGGATCCTGATGCAGGACTTGTTCCCAGAACCCTGGGATCATGACCTGAGTCAAAGGTAGACACTTAACTGACTGAGTGACATAGGCACTCTATTTTTCAGAGTTTTAAATATTAATACATTTCATTAAATATAAACAAGGTAGAATGAAATATTATTCATTTCATTCCTTATAGTATTTTAGCCACTACATTTTTCCTATTTAAAGATAACCATGGGGACACCTGGGTGGCTCAGATGCTTAGTCTGCCTTCCACTCAAGTCATGATTTCCAGGTCCTGGGATCAAGCCCCACATTGGGCTTCCCAGCTCAGTGGGAAGTCTGCCTCTCCCTCCCACTCTGCCTCTCCCCCTGCTTGTGCTCTCTCTCTGTCTGTCAAATAAATAAATAAAATCTTTTAAAAAATGAAAATAAAAAATAAAGATGAGTGCATATAGAATAAAACTTAGTTGTTTTGAACATATACAAGATTTTTTTAAAATAAGAAGGGAGGATAATAAAATATGTTAAAAAGAACATGTTCAGTGTCTGACATACAAAGACTTACATTTGAATATTCTATTTTAGGAAATTGTTGGGATCTTTTTTTCTGTTTTGTATTCATTTACAGTAACATGCTTTAAAAACAGTTTTGGAGAAAAAAATTATATGTGACTTAACTATACTGTTGTGTTCCTAATAAAACAGAAAAATGACATGTTACAAAGAGCCATAATTATAGGGAGTTTCAAAAGATATATGTGAAAAGTTCTAGTGGATTAGCCTTTAAAATGGTCCAGCTGCTATTGAGTTCGCTTCTAATGTTAGGTTGGATATATTTTCAAGCATAACACATTTGGTTACCAAGCATATTGTACTTGCCATGTTTACAGTATTATATACCTTGGAACTAGAATTAAAAGGCAAAAAACTCCACCTATTTTCTTAACAGCAATCTCTTTCTTTAGATTGAAATTTACTTTACTAAATTTCAGGATCTGCATATATGATGTGAAGGCTTTCCTTTCCCCTCAAGAAGTGTTTCCATTATAAAAAAAATAAAGAATTTCTAAGATATTTATTTGGTTGGTGAGTTGGTACATTTTTTGAATAACAGTTGATTTCTTATGTGATAAACACTCTGATCATCTATATTAACTCTTGCAATGAGTTTATAAGACACATCTTCATTATACGGATAAAGAAAAAGAGATTGGCAGCATTTAACTTGCTTCAGAGGCTGTGCTAGTAGCAAATATATCTTTTTTTTTTTTTTGCAAATATATCTTTTTATCTCAGACCTCAATAATATTTGAATTATACTTTGTGTGCATAATTTACCCATTGTCCTTAAACTGATACAAATGACTGTTATGTACAGTTTATGCTATTAATTTTCTCATTTAGCATAATATTATCGACCTTAAATAGCAATATGCCTGTATCAGATATTCGACCATGCTGTGTAACAAGCAATTCCAAAAATCTCAGAGAGGGGGGGATTGTTTATTGCTTATTCTTGTGCAACCTACCTGGGATTTATATATTTCTCCAAGGCAACTATCCTCTATTTGTTTAGTATTTTAGCCTGCTCCATGTATGATTTTGTGGGGGGTTCTCCTACTATAACCACACACACACACACACACACACACACACACACACATCCCTGATGTAAACTGCAAGAAAGGAAATGAAACACAAAAGGATGGAAGAGATTAATATAAAACGATATTTAATAATAGTTTCCTGTACAGCTGAAAAAAGTAAATTTCAGGAAGATATGACAAAGATCTGTAGAAGCAAAAATAGTGAACATAAATAGAGATGTGTTGCATAAATAATAAAATGTCCCTTGAGTTAAACAAGATATTAAAATAAGCAATATAAAAGTTGGTTTTCAAACGAATGCTATTCTCTTAAAAGGTTGCTTCTGATAAAAATTATGAAGAAGGAGTGAAATTGGTTTGAACAGGCTTTTGAATAACAGTCTTGAATAACTTCTGAAAGATATTAGAATATATTAAGATTGAAAACTGATTTCAGACAGGATAATCAGGCCTTTAGGAGCATGTCCCGTGAAGTTTCTTTTGGCTAAGAAATGTCGGCTTGATAGTTTGTATGTGACCCAATGTAATCCTTCATTCCTATATAATTAGCTTTGAGAATGCTGATCTCACTCATTTTTGCATTACAACTTCTTTTTCTTCCTTAGATGTAAGCTTAATAGAAAAATCTGTGGACTGTACAATGTGTTGTTCATATTTACAAGTCTGTCTTACTCCCACGTACATACACAAAATAGCCGAACACTCTCAAAAAGAATTTAGGAATTTAAAGTTTTAACTCTAGCACTTCCACAGATTTTGCTTATCATTCACTCTCTTTTCCTTGTTGTTTTCATCCTTTCTCTTCTTGTATTTGACAGACTTCATTTGAAAAACTTTTAAAAAATTGGGCATAATGTTTTGTTGTGATTTCTTATCTCCAGTAATTTCATTCCCCTAAAACAAACCTGCAGAGGAAATTTTCATCAGAACAAAATGGCTAAGTAGAAAAAAATCATATTTTACTCTTTGTTGATATATGTATATATCAATTGATATAAATATAATTTAAATTTATAACTTAAAACCCCACATTCTCCCCAGCTTGGGTTAGGTTCTCAATATACTGGACCACTATTTTTGCCAAATTGCAAAAACAAAAAAATTATCTGGTAATACAGACACAAAAGAGATACAATATGCATATGCTTTTAATACTGCATTTTAGGGACGCCTGGGTGGCTCAGTGGTGGAGCCTCTGCCTTCAGCTCAGGTAGGGATCCTGGGGTCCTGGGAGCGAGTCCCACCCTGGGCTCCCTGCAGGGAGCCTGCTTCTCCCTCTGCCTGTGTCTCTCATGAATAAATACATAAAATCTTAAAAAAAAATACTGCATTTTATCTTAAAACATCAAATTCAATTCATTCAAAATCTTTTGTTGATATGTCAAGGTTTTATTCAGGTATAAGTTTCTGACTGAATTACTAGCAATTTCTAGTTTTATTTTCTTTGTATTAGAATAAGAACATAAGATATTTGTAAAGCAATATATGCATAGGCTTTTATATTCTCCCACAATCTTTCTGGTTGTCTTTTCCACACCTAATTTAGGAGTCATGAGTTTTGTTGTTGTTGCTGTACCAATGAACCCATATATAGTTAAGTAAAATTCTTTAGGCGACCAAACTCATAAAGTACTTTTTTTTATTATGTAACAAATGTTTTTTTATGTAACAAAATTTAATTCGATATTATCCTTATTAAGAACATTTCTTTAAAATTATGTGTAGGTCCTATATTGTCAAGTCAGAAACAAACTAGGTAATCCTGTATTGGAGCCTATTCACTTATTGTTCCTTTACCTGGAATGTTCTTTCTTCAAAACATCACAGTTGTTCCCCTTCACTTCTTTCTAATCTCTGCTGAAACTCTAACTCCACAGAAAGCCTTCCTTGCCTATACTGTCTAAAAAAGCCCCCACATAACTATTTCTCCCTTATCCTGATTCATTATTTCTCATAGCACTTACTACCTGACTTGTTCTAGTCTTATCTGTGTACTTTCTATGTTTCTACTCCCACTGTAGAATCAAAGCTCCACCAGTGCTGGTTCTGACTTTTTCTCTTTTCCACTACTCTATCTCAGTGCCTAGGCAAGACACTGAATCACAGAGGTGATCAAAAATATCTGTTGAATTACTGCATGAAATAATCTTGAGCCTTCATTTCTCCTTAATAACAGAATAAGTAATCTAGATACATCCAAGTAAATGCAGACAAATTCAGTATTTTATCATTCTGATTTAAACTTAGTCTAATTCATGGGCTCCTCCCTCCTGTCACTGGTCCTCAGGATGCCATCTCGATTTTGGTAATGTGTAAGAGGATGGGTTTACATGCCACAGCAGCATGGGGGAAGGCACCTCATCCTTCACATTTTTGCCCTGGCACCTGCTCAGATAGAAAAATTCCACCTGAAATTTGGTCTTCATCTTCACCCCCTCCCTCTCCCCCCCTCCTCATCCACCTCCTCCTTCTCTTCTTCTTCTTCTTCTTCTTCTTCTTCTTCTTCTGCTTCTTCTTTCTTCTTCTTCTTCTTCTTCTTCTTCTTCTTCTTCTTCTTCTTCTTCTTCCTCTCCTCCTCCTCCTCCTCCTGCTCCTCCTCCTCCTCCTCCTTTTCCTTAGATTCTGTTGATGTCTGAGATCAGCATCATTTTTGATTCACCAATAGTGACTGCCAGGCTCCTAGATCTGCAGCTGATTGCATGTATGGGAATAGGGCATAGAGTAGTAGGCACAGAAAAGCTAAAGAAACCCAGTCAAAGGAAGGAGGATACTTTTTTAGGTCCTATCATGAACAGAAAAAAACATATTTCCATTTATAATTTGATGTTCCCACATCATTGTACAGTAGGGCTATGTGACTGCTCATCTCGGGGTTCCAGGAAGGAAGTGGGGTACAAACGTTCTCAGTTCTTGGATCTGAGGATTGCTAGCATTTCCCGTTTGGGTACTTGGCTTCTGATCCTGTCTTAGGAATCCTTAATAACAAGGATCCAGTCATAACTTATCATTCCCCATCAGCTCTTTACCTCCCACACCATGGACATGCATTTCTTACATTCTCTTTTATCAATAGAGATTTTAAGAACTGAGGCTTTCAAGTTTCTAGTGTTTAGAATGTAATGACCTTTTGCTTTCTTTCAACATATTCATCTTTTGCTTTTAAACCTTGACAAGACTATTTTCAATAACATGCATTTTAGAATGTACTTAGAAATTCTTGTGTTATCTGTTCAACAACTAGGTCAATGAATGTCACTTTGAATGGATTGACAGGTCTCTGAGGCAACTTCCTGGGAGAAGAGTAAGGAGGCTTCACAAATCTCAGAATTTCATCCAAATACAGGAAATACATTCAATTGGTCAATTGACACACACAACACAAATATACATACAGTGATAAAAAAAAAGATAGGAAGGAAAAAAATGGCATGCTCAAAATTGTTTTTTTCTGACAATGTTTTAACATAAGAATACATCTGGGACACCTGGGTTGCTCAGTGGTTAAGCATCTGCCTTTGACTCAGGGCATGATCCCGGAGTCCCAGGATCGAGTCCCACATCAGCCTTTCTGCGTGTAGCCTGCTTCTACCTCTGCTTGTGTCTGTGTCTGTCTCTCATGAACAAATAAATAAAATCTTTTAAAAATATACACCTAAGATAATAATATATTTATTGTTTCAATTAGGACATCATGAAGTAAACATTATTGTCAAGATAACAGGGAACACTCTTGAAGTAAGGGTTTTTAATGTGTAGGAAAAAAGAAGTATTTATTTTGAGGCATAAAGCATGACCATCAAGGTCAGACACATTGGAGGGGAGAGATGTCGTTGTGGATTCAGAGATCCAATTGTTGAAGAATGTCAACTATTTAACAAAAGATTCTTAATTATGAGATATTGCTTTGACCATCAGGAACATTGGGAAGACAAGAAAAAAGGTTCTCATATGCTTGCTTCTTAAAACAGACATCTCTAATGTCAATGCAAAGTTATTTGACAATTATTAAATTTCATATTTATGGAAAATTTGGAAGATACAGAAAACTGAAAACAAAAACAAAAAAATATGTTTATGTCCCAAAGATAAAGCCCCATTGTATACGTATGTTTCTGTGTTTTTAGTTCTTGTAAGGTTCTGTTTTGTCTGTCTGTGTGCACACCTGTGGTAATAATACACATGGAATCATCTATCATAGAGGTTTTGTTCACTTAATATTATAACATAAGATTCCCATGTTATCATAAGCTCTTCATTAACATTTATTGGCTACATAATACTCAAGATTGAAAATCATGGTGTGACTAAGTAACTCGGATTTGTAATATATCAATTTCAGTGGTATGTGCGTGAGATGTTTTTTCCCAAATGTTAGTACCATTCTTTAGAAACCTTAGAAACTGGTCTTTCTAGAATACAGTCACACCACTTAAAGTCTGAAGTTATAAAAGATTCTAAAGCATTAACATCTGCCATGCAAACTGTTGAAATCCCATATGGGGTAGTATAAGACCCCAATCATTGCATAGTTATGTATGCTTTTCAGTGCCTCAGGGTAGTTCCTTCTCTGTGTATCCATCCAGATCCCCAAAATGACAGACCAGCCATTCCCTTCAAATCTCCATACAACTTTCTTTTTAATAAATTTAATAAGAATACTCTTCTACTACCATCTATGAGGAACAAAACAGGGGATCCCTGGGTGGCGCAGTGGTTTGGCGCCTGCCTTTGGCTCAGGGCACGATCCTGGAGACCCGGGATCGAATCCCACATCAGGCTCCCGGTGCATGGAGCCTGCTTCTCCCTCTGCCTATGTCTCTGCCTCTCTCTCTCTCTCTCTCTGTGTGACTATCATAAATAAATAAAAATTAAAAAAAAAAGAGGAACAAAACAGCTTTAGAAAGAACTATTCTAAGTTTAATCATTGCTACAATGATTCATTCAATTGAGAAAATGCTTGTGATTTAAGATTTGCCAAACATTTTCAATCCGTCTTCAGTGATTTACATCTAGGCAATCACTGTCTCCAGGATCAGCAGTATAATCTTGATGAAAGCATCAATTCTAATGTATATTCAGAAATCTTATCACAGCACTATTTCAGGGTCAGAATGCTGGGAATCAAGCCTTTGGCAAAGCAAATTCCTGTGCAGAATGGTGTAATATAGGATTATATCATAGCTTTTCTCATTCTTCTTCTCTATTAAAATAATCAGATAAAGAATTTTAAATAATGAGGATACATGTCCTCTTGACATGGCACATGGGATTTAGAGCATCTGTAGTTAGTATTGAAATTATGTTCTAAAAAACATATATTTACTGAATCAAACCAGTTTAGTAATGATTAATATACACTCATTCTTTCTGTTTGCATTCCTATTTAATAATGAAAACTCCCGCTGAGGTGGATGGATAGCTCATAAAAAGAAAAAAAAAAAAAAAAAACAAGGTAAAGTGCACCTAAATGCAATTGAGAAACACATACTGACCTAGAATGTTTGGAAACATTACTCCACAATTATATGCTACCTTTAGTAAATCAGTGTGGTCCTATAACGAGTATGTATTATGATCCTGGAGGTTTTCTCCTTCCAAAAAATTGAAAGCTAGGTCTTTAACAAAATGTTTTTCCCCTGTTTACCAATCTAATAGGCAACCCTGCAGGCCAAGTGGAAGTTTCACAGCCCACCATAAGTGAGTTCTAGGTCTCCTTCTGGGGACACAGCTTCCCCTGCAGTATCTCTATCGCCCTTTAGAGTTCACATATGATCACAAGCAAAGAGTGGGTTTAAGCCTCAGGGAGAGAATTTGACTCTATGAAAGGCAGCCAGAAATGAATGCTAGTACCCCACAAAAGAGATTTTTATCCTAGTCTCTCCTTCGCCCTTGATCCATTGCTGGTATCTGGCCTTAGATACTTGGCACCAGAGGGAAATGTTTATCAGTCTTCATGAGAACAGCATGGCTACGCTGGACATTCCCTGGACCTCTGAACCTGTCCCTGACTTATGCATTACCAGCTCTAAGTTCTTTTTTAAACTTGATTCTGGCATCTACCCAGCTCCAGGGCACATGGTTTCCAAATACAACTTCAGCCACTTTGTAGATAGCTTGAATTGCCATTGCTGAATCTAGGATCCCTTATGTAAAATATTAGAAGGAACCCTAATAAAAAAATTTTCAAGACTCCACCTTTCTTTCCTTTCTTTGTTGACTATCTAATATCTCACTCCGTCATTTTTTTTTTTCTCTGTCTCAGGATTTCACCTGTGAACTCAAGGCATCTCTTATTTAGATGACAGATTTTTTGTCAACTTTAGGTACAGTGATATGCTCACAGAGATCCTTAAATATGCCAAACTATCTTCCTAAATGTGACAGGGTAAACTTACTACTCATACTACATTCAAAAGAACAGAAAATTCCTATAAACCCTTCTGACCTTCCTTCAGAGTTGCAGAGGAAATAAACCTGTATTTTGTCCAATAGATAATTTAAGATCAACCCAACCACTAAAACTGTCTCCTTGGGTATCACTGTTTGGAGAATTCAGATAAAAACCATCAGTCTTCTAATCCTGGTGGCTCGGTCAGTTGAGGGTCTGACTCTTGATTGCAACTCAGGTCATGATCTCGGGGTCCTGGGATATGCCCAAATCAGGCTGTGTGCTCAGCGGGAAGTCTGCTTGAGGATTCCCTCCTCCTGTCTCTGCCCCTCCCCCCCCACTCACATGCATGGTTTTTCTCTAAAATAATAAATAAATCTTTAAACAAACAAAACCCTCAGTTTCTCATGACAGAATGAAGTAGCTTCTTAGTATATAGGGTGGCAGTTGTTTTATGGGACCTTATGCTTGCAGAAAAGAGATATGTTCCTTGGATCCATGTGGCACCCTTTGGATACTGCTGGTATTTGCCATGCAGTAGCAGCTGAAGATGCTCCCTAGACTGGTAACCATTGAGCTGATGGATGACTGGCCTTGTCTGAAAAGATTCTGTAGGAATCTGCCGGTAACAACTCCAATACGACTTGTTGTCCCTTGTTATTTATGATCACTGGTTTGTCAGTAGAGACAACGTCGCTTGGTTCTCTCCAGTGGTTTATCCCACCTTGGCAATTACTGTTCCTAAAAACACTCCCTAGGTTTATGGCCTTGCTGCCAGATGATTTCCCTGCCAGTGACCTAGATGGGGTTCCCCAACTTGAGGATACAATTTTGAGAAAACATTGCCTTGTTTCAACAATACCCTCTGACAAGAACCATCATTTAGGCTCAACATTCCTAAGCCCTATAAAAGCAAGAGAAGAATTCTTATTCCATCTTTATTATATAGGAAGCAAAACTCTTATCAGCTTAATAATAAAATGCCACTAAGTTTGTTTTGTTGTGGCTTCCCTTAGTAGGAGGCAGTTTGGAAGGTGGTCTGCTCTCAGAATACCATATGTAATGTCAGGTTTCTGAAATCCCCTCCTTTATTGTTTCCCACACTTCGATATACTCCTCTTTTCTAGGGCTTAAGCTGGGGAAGATATGTGACTCCCGCTTTCTTTTCTTTCAATAGTTCATTGGGGATGAGGAGCAAGAGGGACTAGATTTTTTTCTTTCCTTTCCTAGACTAGCACTGTTTCTGCTGTACCTACATTCTCCCCGAGTGTTACAGCAGAAGATGATGGGGGTAGAGAGTAGCATGATTAGTTCCTTCTGTGGTGATGTCATAGTTTCAATATCATATCCTAGTGACGGTCTTAAGGAAAATACAGGAGCCATTGTTCACTTACTGTCAGAAAAAAAATAACTCATCACCAACTATGCAAAAAAAAAAAACCCTATAAATTCTGGAAGACTGTCTTTTATATTCAGAGGGAATATACAAAAAACAAAAAACAAAAAACAAAAAACCTAAGCACAACCTATTAAGCAATTTATTTACTTGAGGAGATACTTTTGAGCTAGCTTTTTTTTGGCAGACGAAGTCTGTTCAAAATAAAAACTTTTATACAAGCTTTAGTAAGTAACTTTTGTAATACATACAGACAATAAATATCCCTACTCTCAAAATCCTCCAGGCTATTCCAAACATTTTTTTTCAATATATTAACATAAAAAATATTGGGTTTAAATCAAGCACTTATTTGATAATTTGAAGAAATGCAAAACGACTTTGACCAAAATATCTGACACTATCCACACAAATACCACATCCTCCTTTCATGAAAAGTGTATGGTATTCAAATAAGGCAGTAATGTATTTCAGTATCTTCAACTTTTCAACAAAATATCAACTTCCTCAATTACAGAAGTTCCACACTTTGAGTGATGGCAAGAGATTTCAATATTTACTTCCTACTGTCAAGTTTCCTCCAAAAGTCCAGCTAGAGTATAAATATGAGAAACTTTAACCTTTTATTCTTTTAGATTCTCCATGAACCCTAAGAGTGAAATATATTTGTTTTTTTTTAATTCACCACAGTCATGCTAAGCATTAACAATATGACCTTATGTTGCATTGAGGACCACCAGAGAAAACGACGTATGGAAATTGTGTCTGCATCCTTTATAAACCACTATTGAAGATTCTGTCCTTATCTATTGAACAATTCATATATAAATGCCTGCTTGAAAAATTCTTCTGAATTGAATTGTGTAAATCTTTTTTAAGACTCTTTTTAGAGACGTTTTAAGTTTATAGCAAAATTGAGAGGCAAGTACAGACATTTACTGTATACCCTTTGCCCCCACACATGCATAGACTCCCCGGTTATTGATATCCCCCACCAGAGTGGTACGTTTGTTACAAATGAGAAACCTACAGTGACGCATCTTAATGACTCAAAGTCTACAGTTCATTCTTTTGTTGCACGTTTGGACAAATGTATAGTGGCATGTATCCATCATGATGGTATCATATAGAGTATTTCTCTACCCTAAAAATCTCTATGCATTGCTATTCATCCCTCCCCACAGCTAACTTCTGGAAACCACAGATCTTTTCAGTGTCGCCAGAATTTTGCCTTTTCCACAATGTTATGGAATCGTGCAGTATGCAGTCTTTTAAGATGCGCTTCTTCAACTCAGTAATATGCATTAAGCCTCCTCCATGTCTTTTCATGACTTGATAGCTCATTTCGCTTTAACACTGGATAATATTCCACTGTCTGGATGCACCAGCTTATCCATCCAGTCACCCACTGAAGGGCATCTTGGTTGCTTCCAAGTTTTGGCAATTTTGAATAAAGCTGCTATAATATCCGTTTGCAGGTTTTTATGCAGACATAGGTTTTCAACTCTTTGGGGTAAATACCAGGGAGTGTGATTGCAAGACCATGGAGTGAGAGTAAGTGTCGTTTTCTAGGCAAATGCCAAACTTCTCCAAAGTGGCTGTGTTTTACTCCTTTCAAAAGAAAATATTGCCTGGGGGAATGTCATATATTATCTCCCTGTCCCTCTCCTCCCTGTTTTAACCAATGAACAGTCATAGAGGACATGTATGTGCATATGTTCTGTGAGTTTTGATGACCTTAACAGTTAATAAGGACTATCTAGAATTAATATTCAATTCATTAAAAATATAAGTTCAAGACTACAGTTTTTCTAAATCTTTAAATCCAACTATAGTTTTTTACACTTTATAAGTCTTTATTTTACACTTTATAAACCTAATGAATCAATCACGTTCAACAAGGCCTTTAATTACAGATTATCATCTCTTTAAATTATTTCTACTTATTCCTTACACTCCCTTGAAAAACAAACAAAACCTTTTCAAATATGAGAGCCATTTTATTACTCTAAAAATATATATATAATATATGTATTTTGCAAATTTTCAATTTTATGAAATTAGTAAATATTTAATTTTTAGGTGTAATTTCTCAGGTCTATATTTAAATTTCCAATAACATACTTTAAATGTAAAGTTAACAACTCTAATATTCTAAATTCATTCAAACAATTCATCATTCCAAATAGCAGATATGCACAAGTCATTCCCAAAATTCACACAAAAAGGTTTTTAAAGTTTAATTTACTTCACCCTTTAAAAGACTGTAATTCTAACTCTTTGTGGTATTGAAAGACCCATCAAGGAAATGAGTAAATATGCTTATACTGCCTACCTATTGGAGACGTTTGCTTAATACATAAGCTTTGACGCTGTTGAGAACTCCAACAATAACCCCCCCCCACCAAACAGAGTCCCTTTTTATAAACTGTAACAAGGACTCTGACCTTCAGAGGGCTCAAAAGAGCCACTGCCTCCATCTTATTCTTACCTTATTTACCTCATCCTCTCTTCTACTAAAGAATTCTGTAGCCGCACAGAGATGGTAACTAAGGGCTTTATGCTTGGCTGAATATTGCAAATCTTTGGCTCCCCTAATACATTTGAGTGCTTTCTTGTCTGGCTCTAAAAACACTTAATGCCATTCCACTGGATCCTTTATACACTTATGTCATCCTTTAATAGCCTCTTTTAAATTTATTGCCTGATTTGGGTAAGCAGAATTCTGTGTTTTGTATTCTTTTCATATTTTCCCTGTCTGGCAGGCCACAAGTTTTATAGACACTACATGCCATCAGGTTGGATTCTGCACATCTCTCATGGTCATGGTCATAACACCAAACTCACGCTGATGATAGCAGCAGAAAAAGATGAATGAGATCCAGCACTTAGCTCATGAAGGTTGCCTAGTGCAGCCAGGGGTAGTGGGTCTCCCTCGTTTACATGTTCTGTGACTTTCCTTCCTTGAACTTTGCTTTCTAGGGAATCTTAAGATTTTCATGTACAAAGGTTTACCTTATCTTGAGTTATCCTAATCCAAATTCCTTACTTTACTATTGATATAGTGGATCTATTACTTTTATCTCTTTCTACTATAAATCTTCTGTCATCATTTTGGAAATAACGGAATTGTAAGAGTGAATAAAACGTTTTAAAAGTCCATTATTAGAATCTGGTATTGTTTGATAGGATCTGAAATCAAATTGAGTAGCTAAGCTATTAAAAGTATCTCACTAACCAATGTTACTGTTTATTTTTTTTAATTTAAAACAGTATAGCCTTTGAAAGGCAACTTTTTAATATTATTCTTTAAAAATAATGTGCTTGAGGTACCTGGGTGGCTCAGTAGTTGAGCAGACATCTGCCTTTGGCTCAGGGCGTGATCCTTTGGTCCTGGGATCGAGTCCCACATTAGGCTTCCTGCAAAGAGCTAACTTCTCCCTTTCCCTGTGTTTCTGCCTCTCTCTCTCTTATGAAGAAATAAATAAAATCTTTTAAATAAATAAATAAAAATAACATACTCTAGGCAAAATTTCCCTAAGAAGTATATTGAAGCATTCTTTTGCAATGAAAAAAAAAAAAAAAACATAGATTATCAAATCAGACAGTCTGGTTTTGAACTAAGTCACTTTCTTACTCTATGTCCTTTGAGAAGTCACTAAAATACTCTGAGCTTCAGTTTCCTCATCTATAAAATTAGAATGATTGGAAAAGGACTAAGCTCATTGAGTTATTATATGGATTAAATTTAGTATATACACACACAGAAAATAGTAAGACAAATGTTAGTGGTTTTATTTATTTATTTATTATTTATTTATTTATTTATCTATTTATTTATTATTTTATGTTATTATTTTTTAATCCCCACAAAACACATCCAGAGAAGGTGGTTTTAGTATATGGGAAGATAATAATGGCAAAGTATATTTTATTTCTATTTTTACTTGTAATAAATGCATGGGTTTTTATATTTAATAGAGTATTGGAGAGCAGCAGGTATCTTGAGAAGGATATAGAGACCACATCTTGGAAGAGTGACCACAAAGGAAATGTAGAGGTCTCCTGATGAGGAAGATTTTAATCTGATTTCCCAAGCAGTTTGGGATTTTGAACTCTAAGAAGAGAAATCCACTGACAGATTTAAGAAAAATAATGAGGGATGCCTGGGTGGTTCAGTCAGTTGAGCATCCTACCCTTGATTTTTTCCTTTTTTTAAAATAAAGATTTTATTTATTTATTAATGAGAGACAGAGGGAGATAGAGAGAGGCAGAGACACAGGCAGAGGGAGAAGCAGGCTCCATGCAGGGAGCCTGATGAGGGATTTGATCCAGGTCTCCAAGATCAAGCCCTGGGCGGAAGGCAGGTGCTAAACCACTGAGCCACCCAAGGATCCCCTTGATTTTGGCTCAGGTAATGATCTCAGGGTCTTGAGATTAAGCCCCCTGGGCTGCTCAGTAGGGAGTCTACTTGAGATACTCTTTCCCTCTTCCTCTGCTCCTTGCCTTGCTTTCTCCATCTCTCTCTAAAATAAAAAAAAAAAAGAAAGAAAAAGAATGATTAAATTTGCACTTTGTAAATATAACACTATTGCTATATAGGATAATAATATTCAGTGTAGCCACAGAACAAGCAGAAATTCTTTAGAATCGTATCCTCAATGTTAGGAATGAAGTAAATTATCCGAGGAAAGTCTCTCCTTGGTAACAGGTACCTACAATCAACAAGATGTTCTCTGTTAGTAAAATGTCCAAATTCCTGGGCACCTGTGTGGCTCAGTCGGTGCTTAAGACTCTGACTCTTGACTTAGCTCAGGGTCCTGAGATCCAGACCCACATCAGGCTCCCTCCTGTGTGCTTGGCAGGGACTCTGCTTCTTTCTTTTTCTCTCCCTCTTCTTCTGCCCCTCCTCCCTCCCATTCTCTCTCTCTCTCTCTCTCTCTCTCTCTCTCCAAAATAAATAAATAATTTTTAAATGTCCAAATTCCCTTTGAAAATCTACAGAATTGGGGCAGTAAATCTCTAAAAATGACTCTGAGAACTAATCAATAGAGATTAAAAGCAAATGTCTTACAAAAATATTAAATTGAAATTGTATATGTGACTAGGAAAGACATACAAAAATGCTTATTCACATTGAACTCTAAAATAGATTGAATTAGTTTTCAGTGGCAATCCTGCCAGCCCGTAATTCCAAGGAGCCTTTATTTCATCTTGAGCACATAAATTCAAATACCCTACGTAGCAGACACCCAAATGTTGAACAAAAGCAATCTTCACTGAATGAATTTTTAAATGACCTGTGAAAACAGTTATTTTTTTCCATCCTAGCCTGGGTTGCACAATGTTATAAAACTCAGTCCCACCTCTGATCTCTCAAGGCTGCAAAGATACGTTATGTCCCACATTGAATGTTATTCTTTAGATGAATGTTTGACTTTTGAATTGTTGGAAGCAAATTTGTACAAGGCTTCCAGGGCTCAACTACTGAAGAGACAAACACTCATTCTTCAGCCAAATGTTTTCTCAACTCATTTCAGGGGAATTCTGACTCAGTGTAGAAACTGTGAATTGTCTAACTCTCACCTGGCAAGAAGTAATGGCTTCCCAAATGCCAGATAATTCCAAGCTCAGATAAAAATAGACACCAATACTCATGAAATTGTCTCCTTGTTAAATTTCACTATAAGTTTACCTAAAGTAGTCAGAATTTAATGCAATAAAACTTGTGAAAATATTTTTTCCATTTATTGATCACTCATAAAAGCAGTCCTACATTTTTCAAACCATTCTAAGCTTAAGAAGAACAAATAGCATTCACTTATTTATTTGTTCTTTTGCAGTTTCAAATATCATTATGTCTCTTCAAAAATGTCTAATTTTATTGGAGCTGAGACTTTAAAAAAGTTAATTTTCTTTTGTACAAGTAAATACCATTAGTGTAACAGAGGTCTCCTAGTTCCTGGTAATAGTAAAATCAAAATGAAAAGAAACTATTGCTTGATTTGTCACTATGCTTGACTTTTATAGCCACATCTTATGGTAAATAACTGATTTATTCATTATACAAATGTTTATTAGGAACTTAGCCCTGTGATAGATGGTGAGAGGAATGCAGTGATATACAAGATTGTCCCTATTTTCAAATCTTCTTACACTACTGGGAATGGAAACTGGTGCAGCCACTCTGGAAAACAGAATGGAGTTTCCTCAAAAAGTTAAGAATAGAACTACCCGATGACCCAACAATTGCACTACTAGATATTTACCCAAGGAATACAAAATATTGGTTCAGAGGGATACATGACCCCATGTTTATAGCAGCATTATCAACAATAGCTAAACTATGAAAAGAGCCCAAATGTCCATCAACCAATAACTAGAGAGAAGATGTGGTGTGTGTGTGTGTATATATATATACACACACAATGGAATATTGCTCAGCCATTTCATAGAATGAAACCTTGCCATTCACAACAACATGGATGGAGCTAAAGAGTATTACGGTAAGCAAAATAAGTCCAAGAAAGACAAATACCATATGATTTCACTCATATGTGGAATTTAAGAAACAAAATAGATGAGCATAGGGGGATAAGGAGAGAGAGAGAGAGGTAAACCAGAAAACAGTCTCTTTACTACAGAGAACAAACTGAGGGTTGCTGGAGCAGAGATGGGCAGGGGGATGGGTTAAACAGGTGGTGGGTATTAAGGAGGGCACTTGTGATGAGCACTGGGTGTTGTATATAAGTGAGGAATCACTTAATTCTATACCTGAAAATAGTATTAAACTGCAAGTTAATTAAAGTGTAATTTAAACAAAAACAACTCTGTGTTTTCAAAGAAGTTGCCAATCCATAATATGCTACCAGGAAAGAGGGATGTGTGTTTGTGCAAACACATGCACATGTATTTCATTTTACTAAAATCTATTATCAGAAAATGAACTAGATTGAATATCCTTATTCTTCAAGTTTTCTAACAAATACAATGTTTCAGAATATTTGGGCCTCCCAAAGTTTGTAGTTGCAATCTGCTTAAATAGATTCTCAGTTATCAATTTTTCTTTTTATTCTGGAAATTCCAAATTAAACAAGGTAAAAAGAAAAAAAAAACATCCAAATGGAGTCTCATGTTTAAAAGGTGCTATAATATAATCAATAAATATATTGAAAAAGTATTGATTGCCACCAGGAAAAAAAAAAAACGATTTTCTTCAATTAGCTATTTAATGTGTATACTCAATGCAAAATTTGGAAATGAATTAACCTAGTATTTCTTTTATAAATGGGTTATTATGTTTCCCAGGAGAGTTTAAGTATTCTGTGCTTTTGGCAGGCAGATGACTTTTTAGTACAATTTTATAACTTCAACACTATTGAATTACTCTTTTAAAATTACATTTTCTCTTGTAGCCACTGTGTGCCCTGGGACAGTCATTAAACAGTATTTTTGAGCAACATTTTCCACTTCTATACAGTTTGATACACAATATTCTTAATTGGTTTTTCTCTGCAAAGGCAACTTTGAAATGCTTTTCAACTCTGCATCATTCCCCCTATGAGTTTCACTTGTGAGGCACTTCCTTTGATGACATAACCAATATGTATTATTTCATTTCTTAAATGCCACCCATGACTTGCTATCCATCTGCTGTTTATTTGCACAGTGTAGAAACAAGACATGTATTGAAGAAATTGTAAATACCTTTAAGTCTAAGAATGCAGTGTCATTGATTTTAGTGTTTAATGGAAGCATTTCCAAATCTCCACATGCTGCCTGACAACTGTCCCTTAAAATTTGTATAGTAGCAAGAATTTGAAAGGCAATCAGAGAATTGGACAGCAGTACCTAGTTCTAAATAGAGATTTTGGAATTTAATAAATGTGATAATGATGGGGAATCTTTCTTTTATTTTTTCTTCCCTATCCTTGCTAAATGCGGGGGTTCAGCAACAGCAAATTTCAGCAACACTAATATGCTGATTGGTGGTTTTGAACATGGCAGCCAAGAAGTTAACATGCGTGCTTCTTTTGAACAGGAAGCATTTCATTATGTATGAAATGACCTAAGACAGACACACGCTTATTATTCCTATCCTACCAGGATATGTACTGGTAGATCTAGACTTCTATTATTTCTCTAGTGGCACAACTCTGCCTCTAAAACAAAAGGCATTTATTGGAAATGGTATTTACCATTTTCTAATCTACTGGCCTCTAAGAATAGGAGAAAAGACTGAGAAAGACCTCAGAAACACTGAAGTTTTATAGTAGAGTCATGCCCAGCTTTGTTCACTGTCTGTAGCAATTCCATGTGATTCCCACCTTCAGACAAAAGGAAACAAGTTTAAAACAAAAATGACAACAAAAAAACAACATGTAACTTGCCCTGAAGCCTCTTCCTGTGAAAACTCAACTGATTCTCTTCTTTCACCAAGAAAACCAAAACTTTGACATTTATTTCAACTCCGTCCTTAGCACAAACAGCATGAAATCCATATAACTTTGGGAATTTCTAACATTATTTTAATAATTTTAATGCATTAATATTGTTATCCCAAATAGATTATATTTTTCTTGAAATTGTGTTGCCCATTTACACTTATACTTTATAAAAATTTGGCAATGAAATAGGAATTAGAAATTGTTAGCATTGTTGATTATGAAAAGATTTACCTCGTATATTTTTACCTAGAAATCTTGAATAATTCTACTGCATGCTGTTTACCCACCCCCTCATTCTTCTATTATGAGAAATAGAGATCAAGAAAAGAACAGACATATAAATATGCTATTTTAAGATCAACAAGTTGTCACCTACACTCTGGTTTGTCGATATACATATGGGACCAAGTAAAAAGAAACAAAAAGGAAAAACAGGCATCATAGAAGGTGATGCTAATAACAGCTGTGATAGAGGAACAAAGAAGACAGTTGGAACAGGGGAAAGATCTAGCTGACTGTTGCTGGAGTTAGTGGGAAGCAGTTGTGCTCTGGTGTCTGAGCCCAGTGGAATGTTCTGGTCATCCCCAGGTAGGTATAGTCTTTATGTGATAGCGTCCTGAACAAACTTTCCTAGTCATTACCACACTTGTTAAATTTTATTTCTTGACTATCACTGAAATTGAGAAATCTACAAATATATATATGTATATATTTTAAGATTTAAGAAAGCAATTCACACAGCCAAATTTACTGCCATGAATTGGATGAAAACTTTGCTGGAGCCCACAATGAATGATCCAAAAATGATTCTACTGTGTTTTGATTCCAAAACCATAGATCTGGCTGACCTAGACTGACCCAGTAATGTTTTTCCTGGCCATCTCTTCAAATACTACTCGCTGTCGTCTGTTGGGGCTATTTCAAAAAATATTGTCTTCCTCGTCACCCACACATTTCAGCTCTCTTCCATCCCTAAGTGCTGCTGCGAGGTTGGATGTTGCCAGTTATAAAACTAAGAAGATTCTGGTACCATCAACTGATTATCTCTGATTCTTTTTAAAATCACTAATATAAGACTTTGAGTCAGCTAGAATTTCAAATCAAAAACATCTTGGGTTCAACTTGTATTTGCCTTCTCAATGGGTTCTTCTTTTCTGCTCTTCTGCAATTTCCTTTTTTAGTCCATCATCTATTAAAAGACTTTTGACCTGCAAGAGATGTTGTAAACATACTCACATGGAAAGTATCTCCCTCTGGCCATCAAATCAAAACCTTTGGCCAAATATTGGAGATGGAATATAGAATAGATAATAGAGTCAAACTTTAAGAGAGGCGTTGTGAACAAAATGACTGCTGGCTTCCCTTGCACTTGCAGGAATGTAAGGCCATTTGGAACTTACTTATCCTAAAGCTGCTTCTTCTGAATTGTTAATATTGCCTGAACTGTTTTCTGTGGTCCTTAAAGGCAAGGAGCCTTAGGACCTCTGAGGGTTCAACCACAATATTAGGGAAGCTAACGGTTATTCACTAAATGCCTTCTGACTGATGGTTGATTGCTGGAATATACTTGTTTTGGAACAAGTGAAATTACTTCCTAGTGCAAGCCAAATGTCAGCTGGTTCACACTTCTCAGTAAAGAACAGGATACTATTGAAACAATGGATTGAAACTGCAGGGTGTGGTTCACAAGAAGTCCAGCCCCCAGAGACGTGCAGTCTGATGAAAACATTCCAGAACTTCTGTTTCAGAGAGATGATGATTGGATTATTTAGATCCCCTGAAAACATACCAAGGAAATTTCCACTTAGAATTCAAGTCACTTACTTGACTCACATATAAATAAACACAAAAGCTATACATAAGGAAAGGACTTTATTGAAATTTAAAGGGCAGGGCAGAGGACAGTAATACAAACCACTTGAAATCTCATTGCAGTTGCCTCTCTTCTACCCAACTGGTGCTGATTTCACCAACCACCTTGCCATAGGCAGCACTAGAGCCCTCCAGTCCTCTTTTCTGCTTCTTCCTTTTCTCTTCTATTCCTCCTTCTCCATATTCTTTGAACTCTAATGACTATTCCTTGAGCCACTAATTTATAATATGCTCTCATGAAAAGAAATTAAGCTCTCCAAGCTTCATGTTAGCCAGTAAATGCCAGGTCCCTAGCTGCACAAAGGATTTGAATAGCACATCTTCCCATAGCTTAAAATAGCAATTTATTTTTCTTTTCTACTTCAGAATTTTTTTCCCTGTCAACAGCTCTAATTGCTAGGGGGAAAACGTAGAGGAAATGTTAAATAGCATTTCTTTAATGTTGCAGGAGATGACACCAGATTTAAAGAATATCTTTGAAATCTTTTGAAAAATGGAAATAAATTGCTACAAAATCTGAGAAGTCATGGATGGTGTGATAGTCTTTGGAATAAGTTCAAAATAAAGAAATCTATAGCGGAGGATAATATGGCTTTGTTATAAGACAGGAGACATGAAAAGCAACATTTCTTGAGCATTCAGTATGCCAGACACTCTTACCACTGAAAGTAATCAGTAACCAAGATTTCTGTGGAAGATCAAACATGTAAATATGAATAGAGCTGGGATTCAACAAACTTAGGTCTCATGAAAAAGTAGAAACAATGAGATGTATGACTTTCTTAATTAATAATCACGCAGTTAGTACTTACCGAGTTACCATTTTTAGTTACCATTTTTATACTATTTACTATTACTGTTCCCACCCAACTATTTTGCTTACCTGTATCCTGTGGTTATCTATAAAAGATTTAAGGTGGGTTATGATAAAACAGAAAATATCAGAACCCTGAAAATTTAGCTAGTTGAAAGCAATATTACCAGAAGTAAACATACAGAAATATAGGCCAAATGATGCTATATAATTATGAAATAGTAATTCTAAATTGCACTAAGCCTCTTGGTCAGAAAACTAATGAACACTCAATCAGTTATAAAATTCACATCTTGCAGTATAAAAAAATGAAACAAATTCATAGATTAAAATAATTTCCTCCACTTTTTTTAAATACTTTTTTATGGTTAATGTAGTGGATGGCAAAAACCTCTTGACAAGAAAGCAACAGATTTTGTACAGAAGTAACTTACATACTTTATCAAGAATAAAAGTAGAAGTCACAGAAGCAATTCAGGAGGAGACCTATAAAATGTGACTCAAATATGCGGCCGAAGTAATCAAGAATGAAATGAATAAGATGAATAGACTACATATGAGTAGAGTACATGTCCTTTAAAATATCCCTCTTAATAACCATCTTTTGGTAAAAGATATATATTGAATGATTTCAAGATATAGACTCTAGCAAGAGTTCAAAATATAGGTATTGCCTGGAGCTTGTAAAGGGTAAAGGCATATATGCTTTTCATACTAATGACCACATTTGGAAGATTATAATATAATATGTTTATAGTAGTTATCCGGGGGGGGGTTATAAATATGAGTATATTTTGTTTGTACAGATTTTCATCTATTTTCTTTAACATTTGATATGAAGGAGGTTATTTAGAGCTATGCCAGAGCCTGTCCTCAAACCCCACCATGTTCATCCCATTTAAGGTTTTTATCACTCTTCAAGAAATGTGTCACTCTGTGTGGTGATAGATGTTAACTAGATTTGTTGTGGTGATCATTTCACAAAATATGCAAATGTAGAATCACTATGTTGCACACTTAAAATTAATATAAAGTTATATGTCAATTATTTCTAAGGAAACAAAGAAAGTATCATCATAGATGTCAGTTATTTGGGTGACATGTCACCACAGGCTGTGTGCACTATGGCTGCGTGCTCTACACATTACAGAGGCATCAAAAATACGTGGCTCAGCTGAATGTGGGCCATAGTTAACAAACAAATCAAGAATAAATATAAACTATAAGAAATGCACATAAATAAGTACAAAGGACCACTGGATGAATTAAATATCAGGATGACTGATATTTAATGTTCTTTAAATAAGAACAATATTTACCTAAAAAAGGGGAAGGGGGAAGAAAGGATAAAGGAAAATAAAAGGATATCTACAGGATTCAGTTGACTTTAAGATAAAAATGAGTCAAATAGTTGTAGAACAATAGTCAAGAATCTTAATATTGAGGGACGCCTGAGTGGCTCAGTGGTTGAGCATCTGCCTTTGGCTTAGGTCGTGATCCCGGGTCCTGGGATCGAGTCCTGCATTGGGCTCCCTGCAGGGAGCCTGCTTCTCCCTCTGCCTGTGTCTCTGCCTCTCTCTCTATGTCTCTCATGAATAAATAAACAAAATCTTAAAAAAAAAGATTCATATGTTAATATGAAGGGGCCCTATCTCTAGAACACCCAGAACGAAAGAGATGAGCATCCCTCTGTTTTACGACTTGTAGAACATAAATGGAATACTGACCCCTGTCTGGGAATCTACAATTTAAGAGAGGACAATGACAAGCTGGGGAGAGGCCAAAAGTAAATAAGCCTAAGGCAGAAGACCTAAGAGATGACAACAGGTGTTGATGCTAGAGGGAACTTTCTCCTCATGATCACAATGCCATTTCATGACGTAAGTTCTCTCTTCATTTTTTCTCTTTCTACTCTTTTTAGTCTGATTTCTATCCTCATTATGATACCAAACTAGTTCTTGATAAGACCTCCATCTTAATAAATCTGAGAGATATATTTCAGAAGTTATCATATTCAATTTCAACAGCATTCAGTGTCACCCATTCCTATCTTTTTGATAGATCCGCCTTCCTTGTCTTCTGAAACCAGACTATTCTTATTTTACTCCAAACTTTCCACTTGCTCCAAATCTCCACATGGCACACTGACAATTCTCTCTAAAAATATCTATTCTTCAATTTTCCAGCTGAATTTTTAGTCTTCGCTTGTATAACTTGAAGATACATGTTAGACAAATTTCACAAAACTTGTTTGGCATCTCCATTTCAGACCTGCTAGGCGGTCCGGCACCTCCTCTATAATGCTGCAATGGTTCGCTCTTATTTTCTTGAAAATAAGTTGTCCCTAGTTGAAAAAGAGATTGAAAAAATATTCCATTTTAACATTAAAAGGCAAAACTGGGAAACTAAGATTGACAATAATTTAGATCTACAATCAGTGAAGTAGTTGTTACATATAAATGTAACATTTATAGGGTTCCTGACATCTTACTATTATATCTGTAATATGCTATTAGAATATTTAATATGATACCATTGTAACATGATATTGTGACATGTTATTAATATCGAAAACTCAGTTACAGGAAATTGATGGATTCAATTTAATCATGCCATGTTTTAGCGGTTTTAGTACTGTTCACACGATAGTCACTGAATGAATGTCTGTTTAGCAATCAGTGGAGAGACACTTTGTCAGCCACTGGCCACCCAGGGGGTGTACACTCCCTCCATCATGCTGTTGTTGTCTAAGTAGAGAGAGATTCTAGTTAAATAGTCACAGACTAATGTAAACTCATAACAGTGACAGATTACAAAGAGTTGGTGTGCAGGGCTACAAATGAGAATTTGATCTAAATAAGAAGTCTGTCTTGAGGTAGAAGCAGAAGGAAAATGAGAAATTACCTGAGAAAAAAAAAATGGAAGGAAAATTACCTAAGCAGAGAAACGAGTATACATGACATCCTCATGGAAGGTGGAAGCACAAAACATCTGAGGGCCTTGAAGAAGGCTGGTTGTATCCATTGAGGTGTAGTGGATATCTGCTCAGAATCAGGTAAGGAATAGAATTATCAAGGTGTGAGTTGACATCATGATATACAAACTTGAAAGGATTTATAAACATTTGCTCTCAAATTAAAATTCAGTTGTAGTATAATTCAACCTATGTAAGGAAATTTAAATTTAAATGTGAAATATTTTGAAAGGACACTTGGGTATCTAACAAACTTAAGTTAGCATGTGAAAGGTTAAGAAGAAAAAGAAAATCATTCACATTCTCATCTGTCATACCAAAATTATTTCCAGTTTTTCATATTCTTAGGTCTTTGTCCATAGGTACACACAACTTGTTGATATTTTGCTTCTTTTATTTATATCATTTATATCATTATTATATCATTTATATCATTTGTATCAAGTCATACTTGATTGAACATATTTATTCACTCTGAATAGACTAGATTATGCAACGGGGACATTCAAAACCCCAAAATGTTAACGGTTTGTAATCACAAAGGATTATTTCTCACCCCTCTCCCATGAGCCCATTGTAGGTGCTATGGGGTTCATCTCCAGGACTTGTAACTTGGAGAGATAAGCTGGAAAATGATCCAGGGAGAAGACTTGCCCTCAGGTATAAAGCTTTTGCCTGAAAGTGAAGTATGTTACTGTCGCCCACATTTCCTTGTCCCTTCCCAATTTCAAGGGCATAAGGTAATACAATTTCACTGTGTGCCGGGAAAGAAGAAAAAAACATGTTTTTTGAACAGTGCTAATAACTATCCCACCTATTTTTAGACATTGAATTTGTTTTCAACCTTTTTATAGTTCTAGGGAGTGTTACAATGAATATTTTCATAAGCATTTTTTCTATTATTATTTCTTTAGTATGAATTCCCAATAGTTGAATTACTATTCAACTATAATATGAATATAATGATCCAATACATATCACCATATTGCCTTCCAATATTATAGTAAATAAATGTCTCTATTTTATTCACCTAGGAGCCACTTATTCATCTTGGCATCCTTATTGCTAACAATGCCTTAAAGTATAGGTGATTAATTCCTCATTGAGTAAACAAAACATTTTAGCCTATGATTCTGCAAACATCTCTTGATTTTGAAATATTATGATTTTATATTTAGATGCTGAAATTGTTTTAACTGGGAAAAAACTATTAAGATCAAAATCATTTAGAAATCTTTCTTTTATTTACATATCAATTTGCAATGCCAGCCCACAGAGTGTTGATATAGGAGGTGTAATGCAATCTTATAAGCAATTTATATACATATACAGAGATAAAATGTATTGTAATATATATGCTAGTATTTTAGGAACAGTAAAATAAAACCTAAATTTACCTAGAACTTCTCTGATAGTGAATGAATGATGGTTCTTACCTGCATTGAGTAGAAGCATGCTCTGTCAATTGAAAGAAATGTTTTGAAAAGAAATCAGGTAACTCACTGAATCACTAAGAAGACTAAAAAACAAAAACAAGACAAAAAAAAAAAGGTTAGAAAAATAGGCAGAAACCCTTACAGCCAAAATCTGCCTGCATGAAGAACCTAACTGAGAACACTTTGCTGTGATGACTGCTCTCTCAGTACAACTGTTGGTAACTGCCTCTGTGGGCATGTGACATGGGTTCAGTTGCTACCCCAATGCTGCTACTACCTCTGGAAACCAAACATTGATGTCATTGACCTTCCCTGTCTCCAAGCTTGTTTCCTCTAGATTCAAATGCATACATGGAAACTTGTGATTGGCTAAGAATAAGTCAAGTGTCTAAACAGACTGTAAGATAGGAGGGCACCCTGGGACACCAGAGTGGCTCAGTTGGTTAGGTGTCTGCCTTTGGCTCAGGTCACGATCCCAGGGCCCTGGAACAGAGTCCCACATCCGGCTCTTTGCTGAGCCTGGAGCCCATTTTTCTCTCTCCCTCTGCTCCTCCCCACTGCTCATGCTCTTTCTCTCTTTTTCTGACAAATAAATAAATACATAAAATCTTTAAAAAGTAAAAGGGACACAGTGTCTGAGATTTTCAGCTTCTTTAGCAGAGGTGAGACCTTGTCCCAGCAGGGCTAATACAGAAAAACATTCCTCAAATATTGTGAGGACATTCAGAAGTTTCACCCCCCACTCAAAACTCATTGAGATCATTCTGTTCACTTCCTCATTCCTTGAACATTTTGAATTTAAAAAGCTTTCCTTTGCCTTTTTTTTCTTTTTATTAAAGAGGTATTGATTTAAAATTTTCTTCAGTGAGTCATATCCTACTGCTTTTAGAGTCTCTGGTGTATTTTCCTTGTACTTTGGTCATATCACTTCTTATAAGATCTATATGGTATATCTAGAAATGTATTTTTAAGTCATTAAAAATCTCTCCTTTCTCTGGCTTGGGGGACAAGGAACATAAGAGTGAAAATTGCCAATGTGATGGGAATGAAAATTTTTAAAAATAAGTTTTTTGTTCCTCCAAGTTGTTGAGTAGAAATGACCAACAAATAATCCCAATGCAAGCATATGTGCCATATAAAAATATGAACAGAATGTTGTAGGCACACAGAAAAGGCAGTGACCACTCCTACTTAGGAAAAATTTCAGAGAATATGATATTTGAGTTGAGAATTTCCTTCAGCATGGAGTCTATCATGTGAGGCAAGGAATTAACACTTATAGGAAACTTTGCCACACTGATTTCCTTAAAAGGGTTCCTCTAAGATGCAAATTTCATAAAAGAAAACAGTAATTTAATAATGAACAGCCACTGGATTCGAAGGTATTTCTTTAGCATCAGTTATCTAATCTTGAATAATTTTCTAAGCTTTTGGTACAAACTCATCATTACCCCCAAATAACTATTTTTGAAGTCATAGAAGTATCTAAAAGGAAAGAGAAAATTCAGAATAAAGATGCGTATTTTAACATTTGTTGTCTCTAAAGACAAATGAATCTTTAACTTTACCTGTCTTTTGTATCATTAAAATACCGAGTGTGTTTTCTGTACATATATCTCAATACTATTTAAACCACCAAAACAGTATCAAAAGAGCTCAAGGTAGAGTTTACAAAATCACCAACTTTTAGAACTAGAAGTGGTCCTATCTCTGATCTAAGGCCAGCCAAGTCCAAATATTACCACCTCTACACAGATCTTCCTTGACTTCCTTCTCGACAGTCTCTCATTACTCCCCCTGACTAATTATCATTGATAATTACATCGCAGTACCATCCGGGTTGGAAAACATTGGTCCGACCTAACTGCCTTATTTTTCAGAGGCTTCAATTTCAGAAATTCAAATTGAGGGGGATTAAGTGACTCAAATCTATTTGGTTTCAAACTCAAGTCAAAGGCAAAGATAATGAAAATTATGAAAAATATCTCACACTAAGATTAGTTCAAAGTACAATGGAGTATTTAGTTAGAAACTTAGTGTCATTAAATGTTTCTCTGGCAAGCAAATGGAACTGAATGTATGAATGTTTCCGGAAGGTATTTTTATCTCAACTTTACAAATAACTACAACCTAGTGCTTTCTAACAATGGAATAAATTGTTTTACATGTGATGAATTCCTCTATATTTGCTTTATTCCTGAAGATAAAAAATTATGGAGATGAGGTGTCTTGGAAGTGATCATTTTGGTGATCTAAAGATTTTCCTTGAGGACTCTAAAACCTAGACATGACATTCCCCACCTTTTGGTCAGATGACCCAGAGCAGAATTCCATTTTGCCCCTGGGTAACTCTTTGATGTCCAGAAAATCACTTATTTGGCCTCACCAGCCTAGTGTGATGATAATCTGAGATTAAACATGTAAAATCACAAGGATATTTGTATTCTATTTCACAACTTGCAATTTTTACTTTAAGTCACCCAAAATTCTATCAAATGTATTATTATTTTAAAATAATTGGCACTGGAACTTAGAAAATTTTTGACTCTTGAGGTCACTATAAAAAAATAACAAGAAATTTTTAAGCAATAGCAAGAATAACAACAGAAGCCTCCCTCATGTTTTTCTTGGAAATGAATTCTCAGGTCACACTGAGAGATTCTACTCCAACCCCTAGGAGTCTAAGTCCCATTGCCTATATTTAAATTGATGGGTTATCCTCTGCAACTACTAAAAAGCAATAAGATGAAAGAATGTTTATGAATATGCTTTATCATACTGACTTAGTTATTTTGAGTAAGTGTAGGTGCATCCACAAGTACAAATTGATATTATTACGCATGACACTCTACTTACTTGAAGGGGTAGAAACTTCTAATTATATATAAAATATCACCCAGTCCATTAGAAATTATAGGCAGAACAAGAAGGGAGATTTCTGACTATTTTAAATCAAGAAATAAGGGAGAAAGAGAAAGGGAAAGAGGGAGAAAAGGAGATCGAGAAGGAGGAAGAAATAAAGAAGGGATGGGAAGGAAGGAATAGAAAGAGAAAGGGAGGAAGGAAAGGAGGTAGGATAGGAGGGAAAAAAGAGGTAGAAGGCAAGGGAATGGAGAAGCAGGAGAGGAGGGAGGAGAGGAGAAAGGGAGAGAAGGAGAAAGAAAGCAAGAGAAGTATTTGACAACAGAGAGAACATGGGTTCATTTTCATAATGTGAAATTCAGTGTTTATTTTTCTCTAGTGCACAGTAACAGAATAGAGCATGTAAGGATTAACTCAAATTGATTTGAAGGTACGGATCCTTTTATGAAAGATCTTTCAAAAGAAAAACATGATGTGTTCTGGCACTAGGAAGACAGTGCCAGGAAGCACATCAGCAATTTACTTTCCAAGTAGGAAATATTCATTAGATCTAAATACCACGTTGTTTGCAGAACATGTTCATGCAACAACTTGTTCCTAACACGGCTAAACATTGTTTCTGTCTGGTATTACTTACCTCAGGGATGGTTTAAAATACTGTTTTTCAGTTTTATCTTTAATAGATATTAACTTAACATATGGATATGCACAGTGCAATGAAGCTTGGTAATCTGCCTTTTAAGAATAGGACATTGGAAAACTATAGACAAAAAAACTCATAGTTAATTATGGGAAGATAAATAAAAGTCTTGTTGATGAAACTAAAAAAAAAGTTTAAAATATTATATTAAAATTGCATTTTATGAAAGAGGAGGAAAGGATAACAGATTTTTAGAAAATGCCTAGTATCAGATTTCTTGCTTGAAGAGTGAGGAAAATAACTCAAAAAAATTAATTGAGTCAGTCTTATAGAAGAAATATTTATTAATCTCACTATTATAAAACATGATAAAATATCATCTATACTCTAGCTCAATGATTCACAAGTAATTAGTTACCTATTATAATAAAAATAAATTTCTAAGGGTCAACAATATGTGTCATCCTCACAACCACGCACCTACATCTTTCCAGTATGTAAACCATGGAAAACCACATATCTCCAAAATCGAGATCTCAGAATTATGCTTCTTGCTTTGTAATACCCAAAGGCATGATTATCTAACACAGAAGAAACCACACCCTGCTTATGTGTTGTTGCTATTCATTTGAGACATAGCTCTGTTCTGGTTTCTCCTACAGTTATTGAAGCAAAAATTAATACTTGGCTATATGATTTCCAAGGAAAGGTCAGTGACAGATTTGCATATTGTGGGAAATAGATGACCTACTTTACCAGAAAATAAGTATAAAATTAAATAAAATAAGTTATTTTTTAAATAATAAAATAAAATAAAAATCAATAGACTATGTAAATGAAGGATAGGAATACTGTTGATATTATAGTAAATTTAAAACATACTTTATGTGCTTAAAAATCATTCCTTCCTCCTACTCTGGAAAGAGATAGCCAAATACAATATTTGACAGTTCGGGTAGATTCACATAAGTGGTCCCATGTTAAAATACACCATCAAGTGGGCCTCAGAGGAGGAGTAGGTGGGCCGATTATGAATGTCTGTAGATTGAATTATGCAGAATGTGCCTTAAATTCAGTCTTTCCAATGTATTCTTACCATTATTCTCACTCCATCCCCAAGTGCCCCTCTTCTAATGAGTAACAACATCAGTAGTAATAACAATTTTATAAACATTCCTAAGTCATTCATTAATTGGCTCACAGGAAAAATGTCTATTGATGACCTACCCTGTGACAGATACTGTTTCATGTGCATTAATATCATCAGTGGAAAAAATAAAGATCTCTGTTCTCACGGAGCTTAAATTCTAGAAAAATCTAAAGCAAACAGTAAACAAAGAAAAAGAGTAAATTGTGTAAATCATGTTAGAAAGTCATGACATACTAAAAAAAAAAAATTAGTCAAGAGTAAAATTCAGAGTGCTTGGGGTGTGGGCACAGTTTGTAATTCCAATAAGTGAGTTTAGGACAATCGTCTTTAAGCAGGTACTCATCAAGTAGGTGATACTTAAGGTTAGTGGTTATTCACATGAATTAAGTGGTGGAACAGCATTTTAGGCAGGGAAAATAATCTGTACAATACCCCAACGGAGGTCATTATACAGTGTTTGGCTTTTACTGTGAGGATAAGAGGAAGCTATTGCAGGGTTTTAAGTAGGGGAGGGACAGGATTTATATTAAAATTATCACTGTGGCTGCGTAATGTGATCTAGAGAACAAAGGTAGAAAGATGACAAACTGGAGGCTATTAAGTAAAGTAGATGAAAAATAATGTCTTAAACTCAGATGGTAGAAATGAAGAAAGTAGGAAATGGCTGGCTTCCAGGAAATAAGTCATCATGGAAAAAAATTGTATGCATTCTGTTGCTTGAGTACCATAAAGAGGACTATTATAGACACAATGTAAGTCTTGAGTTACTAAATAATTATATTTTCCTGGTCAATAGCATGAATGTAGTCAGAAAAATCAGAACCAACTTGATTTGTGCTCTGTCCTGATCTTAATCTCTAAACTTTTTGAATATAATATAAATTAATTTTTATTAGAATATGGGGTGGTTCTCTATTTCAATAAATTTTTCAGGAGATACCATGTGGCAGAGCAATGCTACCCACGTGATAAAAGGACAAATCAGAAGTAGTCTCTGTATGTTTTTAGCAGAGAAAAAAAAAAAGTCATTTCAATAATCAAGGACAATAGAATGATGTCATCATTGTGCTAGAAATTTGAGAAGGATAAAATCTCAAAAAGGGGTAGTTAATGATTAGGGGCAGTTTAAAGAGGTATTTAAATGCGATTTTTGGTTATGATACACTTGAAAAGAATCCTGAAAGAGGAATGATATTTATCACAGTGATCAGTGTATTTCAGATAGAATGGAAATAGGAACAAAGCACAGATCTAGGAAAATACTTTGGGACAAGTCTAAGGTAGTTCGTTGTGACTGAACATTAGACTTGTTGGAAGACAGTTCTCCATAAGTCTCAAATATTTCTGTAAATCATGTAAAAAATGGACATCACCTGCTCTTTTGTTCCAAACTAACTTTTTAAGGATTCTTCAATAGCAAATAACCTCAGAAGATAGAAATAGTGACTCCTTCCAGAGCAAAAGGTGGGCTTATGCACAGCCTTGAAAGATAAAAATCATGTCTTCTGGATAGTCATGTTTATATCCAGTATAAAAGATTCAAATTCCCTAAGTTCAGGGTTCCTCAGCTATGCTTCGAGCACACTCTGTGTGTAGCATCCCCCCTGGAACCACTCCAAATATCTCCACGGATTGAGAGGACAAGGGAAATTTATGCATAATTGAAACTCATACTCAGTCATGAGTTCTGATAAAGTCCTATGTATCACTGTAAAGTTAGGGAACAGATCACATAACCACCATCACTTCTGATACCAACTACAAAATTTAAGAGTCCCTTAGACCATTCTCCATTTTGATAATTTGATAAAAACACTCACAGAATATATTGAAAGCTGTAATATTCATAGTTATGGTTTACTACAGATTAAAATCACTCAAGGGAAAAAGATACATGGCACAGAATTCAAAAGAGTCGCAAACACAGAGCTTCCAGTTGTCTTCCCAAAATGGAATAATATGTCTATCCCGTGATATGTGATAATACACCCTGCATATTCCCAACTAGGAAGCTCACTTGGGCCTTGACATCCAGAGTTTGTAAGGGGCTCTCTGTCTTATAGATAGAGTTGACTGATAATGTGGTCTAGCTTAGACTCCAGACCCTTCAGAGATTTAGCTATGCAACATGACCTAAAACTCCCATTATAAATCTTGCATGGCCCAAGACTCCCAGGTAAACAATGAAGCTTTTTTCAAGCAATAGATTATAAGGGTTTAGAGATTACCCCCAGGAAATGAGAGCAAATTCCAGACCTCTCTTTAGGCAAGATTAAATTATTTACTACACACTCTACCCCAGAGGTCTTGTGTTTTCTGCTAACATACATGAAATTGTGGTAGGCTAAGTTATTAGCTTGCAATTAGGGCAAAATTTCTGATCTTACACAGTTCTTGACAAGGAAGGGAAGAGGAATTTACTGAACAATATACCTAGAAAAGGAGGTAACCAAGAGTCACATCATAGTTTCCTCTGATGCTTAGCATGAGAGGTTGACCTTTATTCTTTGGCCATTTCAGATTCTATGTTTGTAGGACACCATTCCACATTCAAAATATGATTTTCATAAACATCACACAACACCCCACAAGTAGAGGTGAAGAATGTAATTGGTTGGAATGATTCGAATTCAGGAGTTTTTAGAAAAAGAACAACAAAAACAAAACATGTTCTGGAGGGATCCCTGGGTGGCGCAGCGGTTTGGCGCCTGCCTTTGGCCCAGGGCGTGATCCTGGAGACCCGGGATCGAATCCCACGTCGGGCTCCTGGTGCGTGGAGCCTGCTTCTCCCTTTGCCTGTGTCTCTGCCTCTCTCTTTCTCTGTGTGTGACTATCATAAATAAAAATATATACATAAAAAAACATGTTCTGGAAATGTAAAAGGTGAAATCATTAATGATTTGTCAATAAAGAGATTGAATCAATGATCTAGACTATGTCAGACAGTCATGAAAGGAAGCCTACTAATGATAGGGAAGAAAAAGAAAGTTCCAGAGAAATAGAAAATGAAGAACAGTGTCAAAGGAATATAGGCAAGTGATCTGGAAATACAGAAGAATATGCTGAAAGATTAATGTATTAGTTTAAGACTTCATAAATTGATCAGTTGAGCTAACAAGTTTCAAAACCTACTACAGGTATGGGTTAAGATTGATTATGAGCAAAATTGTAGACTCAGAAAACATAGTAAATGTGAAAGTAGGATTACTCACAAAGACATTAAAGTCACTAAAATGGATATGAGAAAGGGAAAAAAAAAAACATATGCTAGAAACCAAATTCCTAAATGAACGGGGAGAGTAAAGTTTGGTTAAATGATAGCCCAGATGGGCTAGAAGTGTACTATCTAGTGATAAGAACCTCAAAGAAGGAAGGGTGGAAAAATAATTCTCAATGGAAACTAAAATAATACTCATATTTCCCCTGTATTGTGTGAAGTTTCAACACTCTTGATTTGAGTGAGCTTCAAGGGCAAGTTCTAGAAACCAAATGATCTCTAGGCTTTAAAACAGAAAAACAGTAAATGAGGAAGGGGGCTATTGAGCATTCTCTGAAGAAACTGAAGTAATAGAAGTGTTTGCTATCAGTGAACCTGGCGTAAAGAGAGTAATAATCACCAATGGTATGAAGGTTAATTTTATGTATCAACTTGGCTGGGCCGTGGGGAGAAGGGATGGGTTGCTTGGATATGTGGGTAAATATTCTAGATGTATTTATGAGGGTGATTTTATTTTATTTTTTTTCACTTGTTTCTTAACTGCTTTATTTATTTTTTTTTGTAAATCTTTTTTTTAAATTTATTTGTTTTTTTTAATTAATTTTTATTGGTGTTCAATTTACCAACATACAGAAAAACACCCAGTGCTTATCCCGTCAAGTGTCCGCCTCAGTGCCCGTCACCCATTCCCCTCCGCCCCCCGCCCTCCTCCCCTTCCACCACCCTTAGTTCGTTTCCCAGAGTTAGGAGTCTTTATGTTCTGTCTCCCTTCCTGATATTTCTATGAGGGTGATTTTAAATGAGATTAACATTTGAATTGTGTTTGAGTACAGCAGATTGCCCTTCCTAATGTGGGTGGCCCTCACCTAATCCATTGAAGGCCTGAATGGAACAAAAGGCTCAGGAAAGCAGAATTCACTCTCTCTGATCATTTTCAGCTGAAACATCAGTCACTTCCTGCTTTTGGATTCAGACTTGGATTGGAACTATACCAGTATTCCTAGATCTCCAGTTTGCCAAGTAGATATCATGGGACTTCTCAGCCTCCATAATCATGTGAGCCAATTACCTAAAGTGAATCAAATATAATATGTTATTATTATGATGATGTAATTTATTATATATAATAGGAATTGTTATAATCATATATAATATGATTTATTGTGGCTCATATATAATTACATAAAATAATCATATTATAATATAGTTTATTATGACATATAATATGATTAATTATAAGGAATTGGCTCACATGGTTTATATAATATATATATATATTTTTCCTATTAGTTCTGTTTCTCTGGAGACCCCAGAACTAATACAAATGGGGAAATATTATCAGTGGAATGAACAGTGAAATAGACATTGAAGAAAGCAGTAGGGTAATGAAAATGAGTACCCCAAATTGAGAGGCATAATGAGACTGACTTTCTGCAAGTTTCTAAACTCACAAAGCACAAGTTCTCCATTGCAGAGTAAGGTCTCCTAAATTTAATCTTTAATCTACAAAGTTTAACCTTTGTCAAAACTTTCAATGGAAAAGTGCCAAAACTTTTACTTAGGAGTGCTGAAAGGAAAGGATGAGCTAGTTTCCTCCATGCACTCCCTAGCAAAGTCAACTGACACGATCTTGGTTGGCTTAAGCATTAAGAGTGGAAATCTCAGTGGTCTGGGGTAAGAAGGCCAAATATCTCCTTGGTGAATGCAAGAGAACTTATACACTTTAAAATAGAATTGTTGCTTGCAATGAGTAATAAGTAAGCCATAGAAATCTAATGCACAACGGAATGAATATAGACAATAATACTGAGCTATAACTATGTGCAACGTGATAAATGCCCCTACAATGGCAGATGTATGACATTATATAAATGTACCAAAGTAACATGCTATACACCTTAAACTTTTACAACATCACATGAAAAAGTCATTCAATAAAAAATAAATGGAATCACTGCAATTGGAAGCACAAATGCAGTTTAATTTAAAACCCTAAACCACAGAAGAAGTTAGGAGCATAATATCTTGAGGTAATCAGAAATGAAGAGAGATTAAAGACTGGAAGTGGGGAAATAGAAATGAAGATGAGAGCCCAGTTTCCTAAGTGGGCCGTTACTAAGGTAACTGAACAATATATCTTTCTAAATCCTTTTGAGTTTACCTGCTATTTCTGCTTCTAGGTGAGAGCCATAGTGTGATTCTTTGAATTCTGTGGCAGTGCTATTCACACATGAACAAGTGTGATCCCCAAGGAGATCCAGGCTTCACCAAATACAGATAGTTGAACATCAGGCTAACAACTAAGTAGCACTGCTTCGTTTTCAATTAACAAATTGTCTCTCAGGACTTGACATTTCTCAGTACATTAAGAGGTTCCAGTAAGGCCTGTCAGGGAGTGAAAAGAGCAAAAGGGAGGTTTAAGAACTAACATTTAATGGAGTTCTTAACCTTTTTTGTGCCATGAACCTCCTGTGTATCCTATAATCTCCTTATCAGGATAATGCATAAAAACACAGAGGATTATAAGAGAATTCAAGTAAATTGAAATATAGTAATCAGAAAATATTTTTAAAAGTTGATGTTATAATATGTATACTTCTTTAGTAAGATATTAATAAGATATTGGGATGAATCTGATAACTATCATGATTTTAAAGTACTGGGAAATTTAAGAGATGTTTTGACACATCTACAATAGCTATAATGTGATGCAAAAATATACTTGCCTTCTATTGGTAAAAAAAAAAAAAAAAATCATAGTCCTGGCTAATACTACTTGGTTTCTTTCGGCCTAAATTTATGTTTGAAATAAATGATCAACTTTATTTAGAGGTTAGGAAAAGTACAGGTATAATTTTTTCTATGTAACACATTTGGCCCCCCGAATCCTAGTCATCAATGTCAAGAGGTTAGAAAGAAAACTAAATGAAACTTTTCTGTGCCAAACATTGTACTACAAAGATACAAAAGCTGATTAAGAGCAGATCTTGGTTTCAGGCATGTGGAAATATAGGAAAGTAACCTAAACCAAAAGGGATGTAACCAATAAGGAATAAGACCACCACCTTGAAAATGTTTTAAAAGATATATCATATGGCCCAGAGATTCTATTCAGATGTAGATTGTGGGCACAGAGAAACTCTCACATATGAGTACCAGGGACAGTTATTCTATTACAATATTCTCAGTAAAAGTATAAGACTATAAACAACCTAATAGCCTATAAATAAATAAAAGGTTTTATGTAAAGTGAGATTAATAAGGATGAAATATTACAAAGCAGTTCAATGGTGTAATATTGGTTAATATCATAACCAGTATTTTACCATAACCAGTGCTATAGGCATCAAAACCAATGGTCACAGCTTCATTGTCCATCTTGTTTGTATAAGATACAAACCTGAGCAGTACCAGCTATGGAATCCATGAGGAAATCTCTGGGACATATACTGAGAGAGGGAAATAGCAAGCATGAGAAAGATGTACGTAGTTTTGATTTCATTCTAAAAGCTAACTAAAAAAACATTGTAGTCAAAACAATGCTAATTATTTCTTATGGAATACCCACACAAATCAAAACTGAAGAATAAACACTAACTTAAGACAGATCTGTGTAGGGATCCCTGGGTGGCGCAGCGGTTTGGCGCTTGTCTTTGGCCCAGGGCTCGATCCTGGAGACCCGGGATCGAATCCCACGTCGGGCTCCCGGTGCATGGAGCCTGCTTCTCCCTCTGCCTGTGTCTCTGCCTCTCTCTCTCTCTCTGTCTCTCACTGTATGCCTATCATAAATAAATAAAATAAGAAAAAAAAAAAAAAAGAATGGAGCAGTAGTGGGGTCCCTGGGTGGTTCAGTTGATTAAATGTCTGTCTTTGGCTCAGGTCACGATCCAGGAGTCCTGGGATGGAGCCCCACATGGGCTCCTTGCTCAGTGGGGAGTCTGCTTCACCCTTTCGTCTGCTCCCCACCCACAACTTGTGCGCAAGTGTGTTCTCTCCCAAATAAATAAAATCTTAAAAAAAAAAAAAAGAATGGAGCAATAAAAGAGTCTTTGCCAGCATCTGAGAAACAGATAACCAAATATTGATAAGTGTATATTCTGGAAAATGGGAGTATGGGCACCTGTTATTAGATCTGAGGAGTATATGAAAGAAAGAATATCAAAAGTTTGATGATTAAAATAATAAAGCTAAAGAAAAGGAAAACAAAGTCTTCCTGGGGAAGCTCTCAATGGCAGGTTTAAGACTTTGAGAGGAGGAATTTGTAACATGCAGGGCTGTTTTCACGGGCAGCTGGGACTTTAAGGAATCATACTACTTTCCAAAACTATGATTGGTCATGGTGTTTAAATGTTCAATCTTTATAGAGTATGAATCTGATTAGAAATTAAAAGTTTGGATGATAAAGTATAGTAGTAGCCCCTTAAAGAATTGAATTATCACATACATTTGACTTTTTGTTCATTTAATTCACACAAAATCCTGTCAAGGTTATTTTATAGATAGAGATAAGTAGGTCAGATAGGTTTGATGACTTGCCAAACCTCACCAGCAGATAGAAGGAGGCAGTAAGATGTGAAACCCAGCGAGTTTCTAGGACACCTGCTTCCACCCCAGGTTTAGTGGAGGTACACGCACAACAATGCTGATACATGCGAAGACTAATCTTGACATTCTTGGCCATGATTAACAAGCAGTAAGGGCTTCAGACAAGGCAATCAGTGACTCTTCTGAAAACTGTGATAGTATTCTTTTTCCAGTAAAATAATTATTTAGTGTCTACTGCATGCTACATTCGACCACAGCAGGTTTTATGTATATGTGTCATTTCTGAATCATTAAAAAAATATTTTTGAAAAACTACTATATGCAAGATGCTATGGGAAATACTGAGATAAATAGCATGGTGTCTGAGCTGAAGGAGATTATAATCTAGTGGAGAAGCCACCATGTGGTTAATAATATAATGTGTTTTAACCAATTGACTGTAAACTTATCAGTCTGACTAAATGAGTTTAAAGTAAAT
This sequence comes from Vulpes lagopus, assembly GCF_018345385.1. Classification (NCBI taxonomy): domain Eukaryota; kingdom Metazoa; phylum Chordata; class Mammalia; order Carnivora; family Canidae; genus Vulpes; species Vulpes lagopus. The sequence goes on along the minus strand of NC_054846.1, from coordinate 10,303,195 downwards.
TTATTTTAAAAAATTAAATTAAATTAAAAAAAAAGAAAATGTTCATCATACTCAGTCCCCATTAACGGCTCAACTATAAAGTTTATTCAGAACTTTAAAATAAAAAAATAAAGTAATTTTTATTGAGATATAGTTGACATAAAATTTAAAATGGAGAAAAAAACCTTTCTGTAGATAATGACAAAACTCAATACTGTGTGAGTGTGGGGTGAATATTATGATATAAAACTATAAAAAGTAAAATAAGCGTTGGCTAATAATTCTTCCTCCAAAATGGGGATACTTGGAAGCCAACATGTTTTTTAAGAATAAATGGTCATAGCAGTATTATGTGATATAAACCATATGTATTTTGATTTAACCAAGCAAGTTAGTCAAACTAATCCTTATGATCAGTGGAATGTCAGATGTCACAGCAAGCGAGAAGGGATGCTTTTAGCAGTCTCTAGGACATCCAGTTTCTAAAATAAAAACAAACAATACCCCTAATTATAATTTCCCCCCAATAAATAATTCAGATTCAAGTACATAGTAGATATATACTCCGATAACATTTGAATAGGATGCTCAAACTGTATAGAGGCGGTTTGGAAAGTTAGTGTTCTAAAGAACTAAAATATCAGAGTTTTCTTTCAGAGAAAGACTCAATGGGTTTTTTCTAGGACTATGGTTTCCTAAGTGATATCACTGATTAATACATATTTTAAACTCTATGTTTAAATAGGCATTTAAAAATAGTGTGCTCAAATGTTTAAAAGAGAAGTACTAAAATTATATTTCCCAAAGTATTTTCAGGGAGGAGTCTGCAAGCCTTTATCAGCAACATTTACACATTTATGTTACTGAGTTTTATGGCCTGCCTTTATACGTACGTTAAATTTCAAACTAAGAAATCAGACAGTTTGATGGTTAGCGATCCTCTAGCTCTGCCTCCATGGCTATGAATACAGAAATACTGAGTGTGACTGCTCTGATTGAATCAAAGATAAAGTTTTTTTGTTTTGTTTGTTTTTCTTTTATAGAATGACTAAATTCCTATTTCTTCCATTTTTTTTTTAATTTGGGGATGCCTGGTTTTCATATATATATATATATATATATATATATATATATAGTTTAATAGAAAAGTCAATTAAAAATAGAGAAAATTTTCTGCTTTACTAGAAATCTATTACATAGTGTTTGGTAGAATAATAATATTATACAATTTCTGCTTTTATTTATTTGCAAGCTTATTCAACAACAATTAAACAAGTACCTCCTACTTGCAAAGTAATGAGCTGTAGGTCTACAAATAAGGAAGAAATAACCCCAGCCCTTGTGGAATGTTTTCACATTTCAGACATGATTTACTTTTTTGTTCATGCTTATTGCTATTTCTATAATAATTAATAATTAACTGTTCTTATAAAATTGAGGGTATTATTTACTCCTACTACATCAATGCAACTAATAGCACTTCAGCCTAGTAAATTCAGGTAAAAACAGAAAAATCAATATAGATTCTTAAAATAGAATTATATTATTATTTTTAAAGTTCTGAGGTATTTTCATACTCCCAACTGGTCCTACTTATTTTCCTCCCACTTCTAATGTCCTCAGGAAATAGCTTTTCAACATCTGAAGAAAACTGAGTTCACATTCTTCTTCAAAGTAATTTATAAATTTTTCTAAAGTTTCTTCCACCAAAGTTTCTGAATAAATACATAAGAAAACAGTGTGTTGTACCTAAATATTGTGGGGAAGGAATATATTGACTCATCTTAACCAGATACATTTATTGTAGTAGAATTTTCCATACGCTTTAACATGCTAATGTGCATTGAGACTCCAGAGAAAGTGTATAGAACACATTATTTCATCAAATTATTGGGCTTTGGAAACCCTTATTAAAGGTCTTACAAGGACTAGTTTTCAGAGAAATACATTTGTGGGGGAAAAATGGGTTGGTGCTGGCACTTAGAAAAATAACAATTTTTTTTTTTTTTTAGAAAAATAACAAATTTTAAGAGCGAATATGGGCTCTTAAGAAGTCATTTCAGCTAATCTATTTCCAGTTTTAGAGTGTTACTGGACTGATATGCTCAGGAGTATAGCAGGCAAAATGAGTTTAAAGTCATTATTTATTGAGATATAATTGACATAAAATTTAAGATGGAGAAAAAAAAAACCCTATATCTGAACTTCAGCAAGGCATTCCATCATGAGAGCAAGAAACAGGCTGAATCACAGTATAATTCCTTGGGAATACATCTGGTTAAGTTAATTCATACAAAAATGATGATTATGTATCTGTGTCCAGCTGGATGTTTGCTTCTAATATTCCTACTTGGTCCAACCTTTTAATCCACAGCTTTCCTGAGGACATAGATGCATTATCGCTGAACCTGTAGGGAAGCAAAAAGGACAAGTGATGTACTAGATCGGCGATGGGAGAATTTTCCTATAAACGACAAGATAGTAAATAGTTTACATTCCGTGGACCATATAGTCTTTGTCAAAATTATTCAACTCCACTGAGTATCACTTACAACATAAAAACAGCCATAGACAAATATTTTTTTTTAAAGGAGAAGAACATGGTTCTTTTACAATGAAATATTATTTATAGAAAATGCACTGAGCTGGAGTTGGCTCAAATTTGATGACCCCTTTATTAATAGAGATAGAGAAAAATATTCAACAGTATGGTACAATTGGCTTAAATCTATGCAATTGGAATTTAGTAGATATAATATTTTTCATCCTAAGTCAACAATCCAATTTCATAAGTATTAGGAGGTAAAGGCATGGCTTAACAATACGTGTTTAAGTTGATCAAACAATCAGCGTTCCTCCATTTAATGTACTTTCCAAGGGAGACAGTGCTTTGTCTATAGCAGTATCCAGAAACCACCAAATAAAACCTGGCGTGGGTCAAACCGCACTTGATGTTTTGCATCAAATTATAGAAACTTCCACTTTGCAAGATGCCTTGTAAACAGGAGAGACTTAGGGGCATGCAGTGGAATAACTGGAACAATGATGCAAGAGATGTAGGTTCAAAGACAGAAGCTATAGAACCTGGAGAACAGAAGATTTCAAGGACACAATGCAACATGTCTTCAGACATTAACATTTGCATATTAAAGGTGAATCAGATTTCCCCTCAACTGTTCAGAATTGAAATTATTGAAATTATTACATGCTGTAAAATTAAGGCAAATTTAGATTCAACAAAAGGAAGAATGTTTAACAACGGTAGTGGCCCCGCAGGGAAATTAAACTGCTTTGGCAGTCAGTTCCTCTCCCTATGGAGGAAATCTTCAGGTATCAAAGGAGTTCCTCTGACCACCTGCTGAAACAGAGACTGAGCACCCAAGTCGCTATTCCACTCAATATTCTCTGACTTCATTAACTGGTGAGATTTAAGTTATTAAATTTCTTAATCATAAAAGTCTTTGCCATGTTTTTTAACTAAATTCTAACTTCCAGAATGAATGCTACTAAAATCCTATTATAGGATTAATAATTAATTAATAATGTTTAGAATATTTCTATTACTTGACTTGTCCTTGCTACCTCTCCAGCGCAATGTTTAATCAGGTTTCAAAAACAGTGTTTCTGACGGGGCCTAAAAAGCAGGGTATTTGGATGTTAACTTTGGTGTTGACAGCAGTTCTCTGTACCCCTGTGACCCGATTGAGACCAATGTGGTGTCCTTGGACTCAGTATTTAAAATGGTTTCAGTATTTAAAATGCAGTGGGACTTTTTTTAAAGCAAGCAGTGCAGAAGATGTGTAACTCTTTGATATGTAAGTGATGAGAAATTGCTATCTCATCATCAACTTCCCAATCAAGCTAAGCTACAAATAACAGCATTGATTATAATAAGACTTTGTCCTGATCTTGTCCTTAAGGTGGATCCCATAAAGAATTCTTTGCAATATCTACCAGTGCACCTCATTATAATTTGAAAGATTGCATATTTTTGATCAATATTGAGGATATTATTGTGTGATACGATAATTATATATGTACAAGTTTGGCATCTGTGGTCAGTATTCTTAGAGTTTCTCTCTCCCTCTTTCCTGCCGTATCTTCTCCCTCTTTCCTCACAGCAAAGTACTGCGAAGTTTAGAAAGTGTTTACTATCAGAATGTTCAGCTTAAATTATAAATTAGTTTTAACTAATGGATTAAAAGATATTAGACTTAAAAAAATTCACACAAAAATAAAGGCCCCCCAAAAGCTATAAAATAGAAGACACAAGTTATCTTAAAAGGAAAAGTCAAGAAGTCTATTTTTAAACTAAAATAATTTTTTCTACTAAATGTTAACTGAGGAACCATCCCACTGGAAGAAGTTTGCAAGACATGTATTTTTGCTGTTGTTCTCTAAATGAAAGTCAGTCGACCTGAAGATGTAAAATGAATTTTCATATTTCTCAACCATTTCCATTAAAATTCCATCTGGTTTACAAATGGAATGGAGAAAATTATGCCATTGAATTATACTTTTTAATGGTCTGAGCGATTTTTTTTCTTTCTCTTACTAACGTGTTAGAACGTGGCAGTGGGCTACATCCAGAGGCATGGAATTAAATATAAAATGTTATTACTCTTGCTGTCCAAAAGAATGTTCAGAAAATTCACAGAATTACAAATAGAAGATGTGGCTCAACTATCTTTTAATCTATTCCTCCATATACTCATTTAGAAATAAAATTATTTAAAACAGCACTGGAAATGTTTTGAATAATGTGTGCCATACGTAAAAATATAAATGGTCATTATGTGGATGTTGCCAGCCCTGACTGCTTATTCCACTTTTGAATTATAGCTTGCTTCTTCATGTCTTATTATTATTGATTTATGTTTAGACTGTATCATTGATCTGCCTGTATACTATTTATGTAAAGGAAACTTTTCATATTTGAGTATTACGTGTCATTTACGGGCATAATAAAAATGCTTTCAGTAGAATTTTTATTATTTCTAAAATAATGTCGAAAAGGTGTATTTTAATGTAATTAAAAATTATGCCTTATTGTAAACAGTTACTCTTTTGATAATCTTGTGTAGTAAAATTCATTTATTGCCACTATTTAAGCGCAGACTGTTTTGGGGGAGATATCATCTGGCCAATGTTAACAAAGATAACTTTAATCAAAGTGCTCTTTCGGACAAATATGATTAAGAATGTTGAAATATTTCCTCCTTAACTATTCATAATGACATTAGATTCCAAGAAGCTATACAGCGAAGAAACATGTTTAATTCTGGTCTCCCATAATTTTCAGGTTTATTTAGGGGTAAGCATTATTAAAAGTGTTCAGCTTAGAAAAATAATTGATGTACAAAAATACTGAAGCTCTTTTTTTAATAAGTTGAATTAGTTTACTGAAATATTCTGTATTAGGATAAGTAATGCTAGATGCTCTAATAAGCAGCCCTAAAATTACAGTGGCTTCACTTGCCAAATGCTTATTTTCTTGTTACCATAAAATCCAAAGGCAATGACCTTCATCCCATGTCTCTTTTAGGTAGCGCTCCTCCAAGAAATATATGAGATATTTGGTGTCTTTCCATTGCCAACATCTTAAAATACCTTTACTTTCCAGCCCAGCTCACTAAAGAGAGAACATATTGTAACATATCTCAGAACCTATCATAAAAAAAACAAAGTTTTAGCCAAATGCTAGATTTTGTGTAAAATGTAGGAGTCCATTTATTCATTCATTCATTCATTCACTCATTCATTCATTCAAAAATATATTTTTTTGAACACCTACAGTATACTAGACCCTTATGGAGCAATGAATAGAAATCAAAAGTCCTCGGGACGCCTGGGTGGGTCAACAGTTGAGCATCTGCCTTTGGACCAGGGCATGACCCCCGGATCTGGGACTGAGTCCCACATCAGGCTCCTTGCATGGAGCCTGCTTCTCTATCAACCTGTGTCCTTGCCTCTCTCTCACTGTGTCTCTCACAAATAAATAAATAAAAATCTAAAAAAAGAAAAAGAAATCAAGAGTCCTTGTCCTCATCAAACTTACCTCCTACTGGGCAGACAGACAGTAAGTAAATATGTAAAACCTTTGGTACATCAGATGGTGAGAAGTATGGTAAATAATAATCTCTGTGTACAGAGAAGCAGATAGGAATTCCAAGGGTGAGAATAATGAGTTAATATTATAAGCAGAGAGAGGCCAGAGAAGTATTTGAAGGAGCTAAGTCAGATGGACATAATCCCAGGCAGAAGAAATAGGGACAGGCTCTAGAGGCTCAAATGTGCCTGCTGGGTTTGAAGAACTATAAGAAAGCCAAAGCACTTGTCAAGGGGTAGGTGTCAGGGAAGAAATGAAGGGATAGGAGGAAGGGATGGTCAGGAGGAGGTGATGAAATAATATTGTAGAGACGATCAGAGAGGTTGGGAGCAGAGGAAGGATTTGAATCAGGTCTGGAGGACAGTAGAACGTGGATGACCAGAAACAATCAGGGTGTTCTACATATGGGAAACTATCATGAAGGAAGGTGGAAAGTTGAGAGCACAGCACACAGCCATGTGCTCCAGACATGAAGTCACAGGATGCGGAGGCAAGTTCCACACCTAGTCCTTAGTTTCCACAATGACAAAGCAGGAGAGTGGCATAGCCCTCCCCATGATGTTGCAGTTCCGTGTGTGCCAACATTGCAAGTGCTAAAGAAAGGTAGGATTCCCACAGGGACAGATAGGGAATATCTTAGTGGCAGGGACACTCTGTAACTTCTTTGCCAGAGTGAGTGTGTGAATTTCTATTTCCCATCAAGGGTTGTATAGGGACAGGAGTCTGGCCTCTATGACACATGGGATACAGGGTGTTTTATGGCAGAGCCTGGAAATGTAGGAGGATGTCACTTTTCCTCTTGTAACATGGGCCAAAACTGCATCACACTGCTCCACCTAGACACAAGGAAGATCGAGGAATGTGGAATATTGTCAGTTAAGCAGTTGAAGAGAACCTGATTATTTAAAAACATTAATAAAAAGTATTTGTTTTGATCCTTTGTAGTATGGTTCAATCGGTCATCACTTTCAAGTTTAAATGTTGTCTTTGAAAAGTGCAAGAGTGACAAAGCGTTTGCAACTCAAAGGTCAAGAAATAAAATTATTTTTAGGTCTGATTTAATATATTTCCTCATCAAATTTTAAGACACTCCAGATGTCTGTATGTGTGTGTGTGTTTGTGTGTATGGCAATTCCAGATGTTGTAATAAATTAGCAAACCTTCTTAGTAAAATCTCTCTACTCCAACATAGCTAATAGCATTTACTTTTAAGTACCTGATAAATTCATGATAATTTCAATCATAGCAATTAACTTATTTTCAAGGAAAAAATATTATACTGTGTATATATAATTTAAATGGAAATTATGATATGGTTTTATAGCATATAAATAACATTTAAAGCTATATAGCATATGGATATATGTTATACATGGACCACTTATTTATTTATTTATTTATTTATTTATTTATTTATTTATTTATTTATAAAAGATTTTATTTATTTATTCATGAGAGACACAGAGACAGAGGCAGAGACCCAGGCAGAGAGAGAAGCAGACTACCTGCCGGGAGCCCAACATGGGACTCGGATGCTCAACCACTGAGCCACTCAGGCATCCCTGGACCACATATTTAAATGGATAATCATAAATATGGCTAATTGCTTTAATATTGCTAATATGTGATTTCATCCATTCTAAGAATTAAAGAAGTACAAAGAGAGCATATCCACAGAATAAACTGAAGTGAAAATTACCTTTGAAGTCTGGCCACAGTTACCAAAAAGGAAAAAAAAAAAAAAAGAAAAAACAGAAGTTTTATCAGTAAATGTACATAATCTTTTCACTACTTGGATTCACTAAAAAAAAATACTTCATTATTTTTATTTTGAGCATAATCAGAAGCTTGTAACAACAATTAAGTGGAAAAATTGAGGCACCTGGTGGCTCGGGTGTTGAGCATCTGCCTTTGGCGCAGGTCATGATCCCGGGGTCCTGGGATCGAGTCCCACATCAGGCTCCCTGCCTGGAGCCTGCTTCTCCCTCTGCCTGTGTCTCTGCCTCTCTCTGTGTGTCTCTCGTGAATAAATAAAATCTTTTTTTAAAAAGTGGAAAAATAATAATGATCGAAGCCACAACGTAACATACATCTTCAGTCTAGTCCTAGATTGATGCTTCTTATAACACCCTTAAAAACCTTTCACACAGATCCTTAACCTCATCCAGATATTATCAATCCCAGTAGGACCTTATGTCCTACTTTGCTGAGATTAAGATTTCCTGTACTGGGCCAGCAGCTAGAGAAGAAAAATTACCCATTAACACACACACACACACACACACACACACACACACACACACACACACACCTCTTCACAATCACTTTTTTTTTTTTTTTTCTGAAAAAGAAATGGTGTTCTGATAGTTCAGCTGCCTGCATTCTGGATCATTCCCTCTTTGAATACTTGGTTATTCGGTTATACTCCTCCCATCTTCTAATTCTGTGGCTTTCTTCTCTACTGCCTTCCCACATGCAGAGATACTCTCATTCAATAAACTGATATGATCCTTCAACTCTGCTGTTCCTTCAGCTGCCACTCAGCATCTTCTGTTTTCCACAGCCCAATTACCAGCAACGTATTTACATCAAAGACTGCTGTCACCACACCACTCACTCTTCCCATTCCCTTCCTGTGGTTTGTCTTCCCTTCTCCCTGTCTACTGAAACTCCTCTTACTCAGGTACCTATGGCCTCCTCATCTCCAAGGCCAGAGACCTTTTCCCAGTTCTTTTTCATCTATATTCCCTCTACTGTTTCATTCCGCACCTCTGTGACAGACTCATTTGATTTTTATCCTCATTACATTTTCCTACTTCTTTTTTAATTGTTCTGCAACTCCATTTACCTTCTTCCCAACCCCATTCCAACATATTTCTCAAGGTTTGCCCTGTGGTGTGCATGTCTTTCCCTTCAGTGCTCTGTCCCTCAGGGTATATATCTCTGTTCTCATCTCATGGTCTTTAGCAATCTTGTCTATGGAAATGACTCCCTGTATCTCCAGTCCCAGTGACTTCTTTGCCAAGCTCAAGGCCTGTGGTTGTAACAGAGTGTTAGACATCGTCTGTTGGATGCTTCTACTGCAACCACAAAGTTAGTTTGACCAAAGAAAACTATATTTTCTCCCTCAGAGCTAATTCCTTCTTCTGACCTATCTCTTTCAAAGATGCTTCTATTTGCTTCTATTCACCAAGGCACAGACCTTTGATCATTTTTGACATTGGGGGCCATAGTCATACAATTGAAAAGCCTGTACAGTCCGTGTCCATAATGCCTTTCAATCCCACGTAAGCCATAATGTTTATTGCAAATCCTCATAAATTGCTTTCTTGCCTACGGGTCTTTCTGCTCTAATCCACTGAAAATGCCAAAGTCCAATTATTATTATTATTTTTTTTTACGTTACCAGGTCTCTTTTTAAGGACATTCAATTACCTCTTTGGGTCTATGCAATCAGATATTAGAGTCTTTATAAGGTGGCCTCTATCTTCTTTCCCTGCTTTATATCCCACTGATCCCCCATGAATATTCAATAATCCAGCAATACAAAGCTGTAAATGTGTCCCTACCATTTTCTTCTTTTGAGACATTACTCACGCTTCATCCATTCTCAGGAATCCTGCTACCTCTTTCTCCCTCCCAGACAGCACGTCAATTCTACTTATCCCTAAAGACCACCAGTTCAAATTTCACCTCCTTCAGACTTGTCTTTTCTAATCCTTTCAACCATTTAAAATCCTTACATAATGGCAGTTAGCTTATTCTAACTGTATTTCAGATACAATATCCCAACTATATACATCATAAGTTCTTATGTAACTATTTTTCTGTTTGTACCTATGGCATAACTAAAAAACTTGAACATAGTAGTGATTCAGTAAATGCTTGTTGAACGTATAAATCTTTTATTTTATCCACTCAAGTTTTGATATCTGAATCTGGAATTTAAGTGATATAGAGATTTAAATAATTTCAGAAACTTTATGTAACAAAATTGTTATATATTTAATTAAGTGAGCACTGAAAACTCTCAATGAACTTAAATCACATGAAAATTGGTTAGGAGTCAGAGGAAATCTAATGAACAAAATTAATTGAAAGATTCTATGAAAAAGTATAAATATCAAAAAGGTGAAAAGATGCTGTATCATAAAAAAAAAGTTTAGAAGTGAGAAAAAACACTTTTTCATTTTAAATGTTACTGGAAATGTGCTGGCCCAAGTTTTTCAATATTACCAGGAGAGAGACTGAACATTAAAAATATGCAAATGTCCTCTTTCTGCTTTAATTTATTTCCTTTCGTAGGCCTTTTATTAGACTTGCTGCCAAGAAAACCTGTGCTGTTTAGGGGTCAGGAATTTATTTAGAATCTTAAAACTTTATAACTAATCGTAGATGAATTCCCCAAATAGTATTCATGACTAAGCTTCCAGTGACTGGAATAAAAAAATATCATGTCTCAGTTCAAAAATTCTGGAAGCTCCAATTGGTTTGAGAATTTTAAATACTAATAATCATGAGAAGTTAATGGGGATAGAGAAGAGCAAGCAGTGATAGAATTTGTAGATGATTCCTTCAATAAATTTTGATGTATTTGAAAAAGAACGTTTTTGGTTTTCCTTAGAAATATTTGGATTTGAATAACTCATTGTTGTATTGGCAAGGCCCTGCCTCACAACACATGTCTATGTGATGGAAAATGACTCACAACTGAATATTGTAAAGTTACTGTTCAAAAGTGACAGGAGCAACTCAACTGCAACAATGATGTTGTTTAAAAAAAAATTTAAAAAAACAATTTTTTTTGAGAGATAAAGAGAGCGAGAAAGAGTACAAGGCGGGTGGGGCGTGAGGGGCAGAGAGGGAGGGAGAAGCAGACTGCCCCTGAGCAGGGAGCCTAATGCAGGACTGGGTCCCAAGACCCTGGGATCATGACCTGAGCTGAAGGCAAATGCTTAATCGACTGAGCCACCCAGCGCATCAGACGCTATTTCAAAGCTTAAAGTGAAAATGAATGCTCTAAATAATATATGAAATCCATTATAACAATTATTCTTGAAGCTCCATAGTAAGTTGGAGATCTTGTCTCTATATAAAAATAAAATATATTTTCACTGTAATCAGATAGTGTAATAATACAGATAATATTACAGTAACACAGACTTGAAAAAAATAAGAACATATTGGTCTCTTGAGTCAGACAAATCTCTGGTTCTCACAGCACTTGGATTAGGCAAAGCAAATAGAATTTTAAAGCTACCTTAGAATTCTAAAATTCGAGTTGGCAAAACCCAGTAGGATTTAGCCTTACCAACTTCTTATCATAAATGGTCCAATGTCCTTCGACCCCATTTCGTTCCTTCTAAAGAAAGAAAAAAAAAGTAAATAGTTTTTTTTCTATTTTAAAGATACTCCAAACAAAAATATTAGAATTCTTTTGAAGGTTCATTTTATTTTCTTTGATTTTTAAATTTATGAACATTTGTAACCTTTAAACACATTCCTGGAACCATCTTTTTCTTACATTGAGAAGAAAAAAGAAGAAAACAAAGCATAGATATTTTCTACTGCGGACTTTTTTCCTCTCAAGTCACACACAACGGAGGACTGTCAGAATTTATACTATACATAATTACAAAATGGATTTTCAGATTTACGCTTTTTAAAGCCTATTCTCCAAAATAGATTTTTAAAGGTCTCCGATGTTTGCTTTGACAGACTGGGGAAAAAAATCAAAACAAAGATGTTTTAACTACTTGCTAATTCTCTTTCCTTCTCTGTAAAATCCAGTTGATGATTCCGGATTCAGGAACTGTACAGAATATGTTATGTAGAGAATTAAAGATCAGAACATTCCATAAGTAACGACCCAACAAATGCTTCTTTCTCAGGGCTAAAATAGCTCATTTATAAATTGCCTGTTTTTTAAAGACTGGCTGAACCAAGAATTTGATCTATCAGTTTTGAAACATGCCCTGAAGCGCAAACACAATGAGAGAGGATCTCAAGGAGGAATGAGGTCTGTGTCGCACCTGGCAGGGTGCCTGATGGAAGCTTCAAAGAGTGAAGGAAGCTGCTTTCAGGTTGCAGAGAGGACGAGCTGACTTAATAAAGCCATTTTCTCAGCTTTTAAAAAATCTTTCACCAAAGTTCTAAAGACTTCCGTGATTTTCTCAGGTGCCCAGAGCCTGGGAGAAAATTTTTAATTAATTTTAATTAAAACTTATATACTCTATGAGCAAAATGAGGAAAATATGATACAACGTTTTCTCTTCCTTTTCGGCCCGCCCTTCTCTTTTGTGAATGTGATTTTTGTGCCCATATTGTATAGATGTCTTAGCACAGATAATCTCATAACAGGTGGAATAAGACTTATTTTGGATTCTCACTCGAAAAAATAATCTGGAATTCTTAATATGAAAAGCTGAGTATCAAACCAATAAAGGGTAAAAGAAATAAAAAATTCTATGAATTCATTAAAAAGAGATACTTAGAAATAAATAAATAATATATCTTCCATAAAGTACACAGGGGTGCTGTGGACGCTTGGCCAGTGAAGGTGATTAAAATTTCTTGTTACATAAACATGGAGACCTTGCCTCTCTGCAGTCTACCACCTAGTACATTGACTGAGCTTTAAGATGTATTGTGGTCATCCTGAAAATATGCCATTTTATGAGCTAATGTAAACTGTACCCTCACATGCACACAAAATAATAATAATAACCATGACAGAATAGACAGATTATATAACAAATCAAGCAGCATCATTTATATATTATATATTTATATATTACAGCCAGGAAAGAAGTCAGAATTTTAAAAATGTAAAAATATAATCCTATATTTTCAGTTGGGAATTATAAAACTCTGTGGTCTTCCATTTTTGGCTACTCACACAAGTCTACTACATTTTTTTCCCTTCATTGAAACTTACTCAAATGATACTCTATGCTTGCTCCTTCACTAAGCCTGTAGCCCCATACGATCTTCTTTTCCCCTGAAGTCCAGAAAATCTGATATCTAAAATATAACCAAGTGTCACTTCTTCATTCTCATCCTCCAAGTGAGGAGGTAACGAACATTTTCTATGTTTTCACTTTTGTTGACTTCCATCATACTATATTCTCATGCTTTTCTTTAAAAAAAAAAAAAAGATTTATTTATTTATTTGAGAGAGAGCAAGAAAGAGAGAATGTGATCTCCTGAACATGATGAGGAGCAGAGAGACAGAGAATATCCTGAAGCAGACTCCCCACTGAGCACAGAGCCTGAAGCAGGGCTTGATACCAAGACCCTGAGATCATGACATGAGCAGAAACCAAGAGTTAAGACATTCAACTGACTGTGCCACCCATGTGCCCCTTTCCTCATGCTTTTCATCCTAATTTTTTTTTTATTCTCTTTAAACATTCCCAAGGTTTTGGTTGGTTTGTTTTTTTGTTTGGTTGGTGTTTTGTTTTGTTTTGTTTTTGTCTGTTTGCTTATTGTTCTCTCTTTCCTTAGCAACCTCTATATTATCTTCTTATGATTCTTAATACTGTCATCTTTCATAAGTCAATGGTCTCTAAAACTTCAACCAATATGTCAGTGTAGTTGACCATCATTTTTATATATCGTCATCTAATCTCTTTCTTGAGCTTCAGCTTTGCTTTCATAACTGCATGCTAGAGAGATCTCCCTGGATGTTTCATAGCAAATCAAACTTAGCATGTCTAAAAGGATATCTGAAAGGATATCCCCTTAACCAGAAATTCCTCCTCACTTGTCATGTCAGTAATTGGCATCAAAACTCCATCAAGCCTCAAGGCTATGCATTGTCTTACCTCCCCAGCCTTGCACATACTATTCCATGATCTTCCCAGTAAGAAGTGAGCCACTGAATTCCTAAGAATGTTTTTGAATATTTTTATGATGCTTATCAAGTTTTGATTTACTATGCTATTTGGTTCCATCGTACATACTTCTACTATGCTAAAAATTTCTTAAATTCAACATCATGTCTTGCTAACATAGCTCTACTCCCAAAAAATATTCAGATTATGTCTGTTATCTGAGTAAATGAATTGAACAATTAAGTTAAATCAGTTTACTCAGAAAGCCACTCACAGAAGGAATAATTAATTTTGAGCTAATTTACATACATAGTCTTTTCTAAAATATTTATGACCATGGCGACCTTGCAGTAGGAATTAGCTGTGGGGAAGTGTACAATGCTCACATTCCATGAGATTCACTCCAGGGCACAAATAAAGTAAGAGGTAAGATTTTGAATGATAACAGATTTGCTGACCCGGGTTGAGGATATGAATCTGTGCTGTTGGTCACATAATTGATTTTTAAAGAAAAAGCCTTGCAGATATTAATTCTTGCTGACTTTTCTGAATGCTGAAAACTCATATTTCAACACAACGGATACCAGTCAGGATTCTTCACACCAAATCTTTGGCTCTTTCTTCTTTGCATTTCACCTGGAGTTGATGACATATTCTTTGTCTAAAAGAAAAATAAACAGCCAAATCGATGCCTTTATGAAAGGGATTAAGAGCATAATTATATGTTACGATGGAGGGGAAAGGATAGATTTTGCCATTTCATTGTACGGGTGAGGAAGGTACAAAGGCTAAACTAGGAATTCAGGGAGGGAGGAGTGAAGGCCCTTAATAGAACTGACATGACTTGAAGGGTCAATTACTTACATGATTAAACCTAAAAGGCAAGGGCAAGTTCATAAAGCACTTCAAAATAACAGAACTACATGGCGATGTGCTGACTACTTGAAAATAATATTTAATAAGACAAAAATCATTTTGTTTTTTGGATTGTAAACTACCTCTACTAAATATTTTTATTTTTTTATTAATTTTTATTGGTGTTCAATTTACCAACATACAGAAAAACACCCAGTGCTCATCCCATCAAGTGTCCACCTCAGTGCCCGTCACCCATTCCCCTCCAACACCCTCCCTCCTCCCCCCTTCCACCACCCCTAGTTTGTTTCCCCGAGTTAGGAGTCTTTATGTTCTGTCTCCCTTCCTGATATTTCCCAACATTTCTTCTCCCTTCCTTTATATTCCCTTTCACTATTATTTATATTCCCCAAATGAATGAGAACTTGTCCTTCTCCAATTGACCTATTTCACTCAGCATAATACCCTCCAGTTCCATCCACGTTGAAGCAAATGGTGGGTATTTGTCATTTCTAATTGCTGAGTAATATTCCATTGTATACATAGACCACATCTTCTTTATCCATTCATCTTTCGATGGACACCGAGGCTCCTTCCACAGTTTGGCTATTGTGGCCATTGCTGCTAGAAACATCGGGGTGCAGGTGTCCCAACGTTTCATTGCATCTGAATCTTTGGGGTAAATCCCCAACAGTGCAATTGCTGGGTCGTAGGGCAGGTCTATTTTTAACTCTTTGAGGAACCTCCACACAGTTTTCCAGAGTGGCTGCACCAGTTCACATTCCCACCAACAGTGTAAAAGGGTTCCCTTTTCTCCGCATCCTCTCCAACATTTGTTGTTTCCTGCCTTGTTAATTTTCCCCATTCTCACTGGTGTGAGGTGGGATCTCATTGTGGTTTTGATTTGTATTTCCCTGATGGCAAGTGATGCAGAGTATTTTCTCATGTGCATGTTGGCCATGTCTAGGTCTTCCTCTGTGAGATTTCTCTTCATGTCTTTTGCCCATTTCATGATTGGATTGTTTGTTTCTTTGGTGTTGAGTTTAATAAGTTCTTTATAGATTTTGGAAACTAGCCCTTTATCTGATATGTCGTTTGCAAATATCTTCTCCCATTCTGTAGGTTGTCTTTTAGTTTTGTTGACTGTATCCTTTGCTGTGCAAAAGGTTCTTATCTTGATGAAGTCCCAATAGTTCATTTTTGCTTTTGTTTCTTTTGCCTTTCAGGCCAATAACCAGGGAGGAAATTGAAGCAGTCATCAAAAACCTCCCGAGACACAAGAGTCCAGGGCCAGATGGCTTCCCAGGGGAATTCTATCAAACGTTTAAAGAAGAAATCATACCTATTCTACTAAAGCTGTTTGGAAAGATAGAAAGAGATGGAGTACTTCCAAATTCGTTCTATGAGGCCAGCATCACCTTAATTCTGAAACCAGACAAAGACCCCACCAAAAAGGAGAATTACAGACCAATATCCCTGATGAACATGGATGCAAAAATTCTCAACAAGATACTAGCCAATAGGATCCAACAACACATTAAGAAAATTATTCACCATGACCAAGTAGGATTTATCCCCAGGACACAAGGCTGGTTCAACACTCGTAAAACAATCAATGTGATTCGTCATATCAGCAAGAGAAAAACCAAGAACCATATGATCCTCTCGTTGGATGCAGAGAAAGCATTTGACAAAATACAGCATCCATTCCTGATCAAAACCCTTCAGAGTGTTGGGATAGAGGGAACTTTCCTCGACATCTTAAAAGCCATTTACGAAAAGCCCACAGCAAATATCATTCTCAGTGGGGAAGCACTGGGAGCCTTTCCCTTAAGATCAGGAACAAGACAGGGATGTCCACTCTCACCACTGCTGTTCAACATAGTTCTGGAAGTCCTCGCCTCAGCAATCAGACAACAAAAAGACATTAAAGGCATTCAAATTGGCAAAGAAGAAGTCAAACTCTCCCTCTTCGCCGATGACATGATACTCTACCTAGAAAACCCAAAAGCCTCCACCCCAAGATTGCTAGAACTCATACAGCAATTTGGTAGCGTGGCAGGATACAAAATCAATGCCCAGAAATCAATGGCATTTCTATACACTAACAATGAGACTGAAGAAAGAGAAATTAAGGAGTCAATCCCATTTACAATTGCACCCAAAAGCATAAGATACCTAGGAATAAACCTAACCAAAGAGGTGAAGGATCTATACCCTAAAAACTATAGAACACTTCTGAAAGAAATTGAGGAAGACACAAAGAGATGGAAAAATATTCCATGCTCATGGATTGGCAGAATTAATATTGTGAAAATGTCAATGTTACCCAGGGCAATTTACACGTTTAATGCAATCCCTATCAAAATACCATGGACTTTCTTCAGAGAGTTAGAACAAATTATTTTAAGATTTGTGTGGAATCAGAAAAGACCCCGAATAGCCAGGGGAATTTTAAAAAAGAAAACCATAGCTGGGGGCATCACAATGCCAGATTTCAGGTTGTACTACAAAGCTGTGGTCATCAAGACAGTGTGGTACTGGC
The DNA here is from genome assembly GCF_018345385.1 of Vulpes lagopus. Taxonomy (NCBI): domain Eukaryota; kingdom Metazoa; phylum Chordata; class Mammalia; order Carnivora; family Canidae; genus Vulpes; species Vulpes lagopus. Next base: position 10,285,872 of record NC_054846.1, on the reverse strand, counting down.
ACAAAAACAGACACATAGATCAATGGAACAGAATAGAGAACCCAGAAGTGGACCCTGAAATGTATGGTCATCTAATATTCGATAAAGGAGGAAAGACTATCCACTGGAAGAAAGACAGTCTCTTCAATAAATGGTGCTGGGAAAATTGGACATCCACATGCAGAAGAATGAAACTGGACCACTCTCTTTCACCATACACAAAGATAAACTCAAAATGGATGAGAGATCTAAATGTGAGACAAGAGTCCATCAAAATTTCTAGAGGAGAACACAGGCAACACCCTTTTTGAACTCGGCCACAGTAACTTCTTGCAAGATACATCCACAAAGGCAAAAGATACTAAATATTTTTAAATCAAGAGTGTCCTACCATTCTCCAATTATTTTCCAACTGTTAGCCACCAGTATAAAGGGCTATGTATTCACATTAAAAACATTAGCTTTGATCTTCACAAGCAGCAAAGATGTCTGGTTCTTGCATGTGTGGTATATATATAGCGTGATAGCAGATGTGAAATTTGAGGGAAGACAAAACATCTGAAACACTGTTTCCATGGCAACAGTTTATAAAAAAAGGATACAGAAACTTAGTAAGTTGAGGCAAGTTTAATTCAGAGAAAGAGTATATGACATTGAGTTGCTAAAATGTTTTTTAATTTTTATGTTATCTTTTGACATAAACAGGGGAAAGCTGTTGTCAAGGTTACACTTAGTGGCCTATAGCAGAAATGTCCTAATTCATAGCTAGAAAAACAAATTTGAAATGCTTTCAAATCTCCCTACTTCTCATGAGATGGTCTGGAGCATAATAATTTCATGTTCAGTGGGCATAGACATTTTCACTATTCATTTGGATTTCAAAAATCATGCCACATTCTTAAATTATAATCTCAAAACACCAATCAATATTTAATTCAATGAATATATAAGGCATTGAATTAGATAATGATCAAGATACAGAGATGAGTGCTTCCAATCTAGTAAGGAAGAAAAGGCCAAAACTACAAATAATATAGCACAACTCAAAAAGTATCAAGGAATATAAAAAAGACCCAAGCAAGGTACAGTATAGGATTACAAAAATTACTTTGGACTGCTAATCAAATCAGTTTTCATGGAGGCAATTGCAACTTATCTGAACCTCAGCAAAAATGATGAATTTGGAGAGGTAAAGACATAGACAAGTATATTTTGAAGATGGTCTTACAAAGGAAAGAAAAAAAAACATGGCACATTTGAAAAAAGAAAAAGATTCAATTGGGAATAAATAATAGAAAGTAATACAGAAATAATACAAAAGTGTAGGCGCTTAATAAATCTTATTTAAATCAAATAATTACATTGGGTCTAATAGAAAAAATTAAAATGAATTAATTGTTAAAATAGGATATATTTATGGCGGTCTTAAAAGTCAGATTGTGGATTTTAGAATTTATTCTGTTGGAAGGTGGTTTACACATTTAATACATATTTATTAATTTCTTTTAAAAATTGAGCATTTCAAAACTTCCTAGGAATTTAAGGATAAACATGACAGTTTTTGAGTTTTGGGAAGTCGTTGCCTGGTTGCCCTGGCCCAGGGTTAATGAAGGGGGCTTACTGAAGTAGTGTTGCCTGACATAATTTTTGAGGATCAGTGAGGCTTAGACAAAGAGGGGAAGAAATCGAAATCCAGGGAGAGCTGACTTGTGGCCTAAAGATACAGAGGCTAGAAACTGCTTAGTGTGTTTTAGGATGGTCCTGGTTTTCCCCGGACTTTCCCAATTTTATCACTGAAAATTCTATGTCCTGGGAACTCCCTCAGTCCTGGACAAATTGAGACAGTTGGTTGGGAGGAAGGGATAGAGGAAGGCTACAAGTTTAATAAGGCAGATATAAAGATAAGGCAGGAAGTAAGAAATTATAATTTTGCAGAACTAGGGACAGGCTGGAGCATGGAGTTTTGATTCAAGGCTTAAGAGTCTACAGGACTTTATCCAAGGGGACCACTGAGTTCTAAACAGAAAAATGGCATGGTTTTATCTACTCATCAGATAAAACAGTCATCAGTAAGAAGGCTACTGACACATACCCCCAGGAAGAAATAATGACAGTTGAGCAGATTGGTGGTACAAAGCAAAGAAAGGAAAAGGGGAAACATTTGGGGAAAATAAAATACATAAAGCATGATTGATTAGAGTTGGAAGATGATGTCAAAATTCATTCATGAAGTACTCACCTAGTGCTTGTTAGGTGATAAATACTCTTCTGGGAAGTGAGGATACAAATATGTAGCTATGTGTGTTCTATTGGGATGCCAACTCATGAAGCATGGAATGCAAGAAGAAGAACTAGTTGTTGAAATCAGGTATAACTCCTGTTGGGTGCATTGTTTTTCATACTTGCAGGGTGGCATGAAGAAATTTCTGGACTTCAGTCATACTTTACAAGGACCACTCTAGCTACAATGAGTGAAATAGATTTTGTGGGACAAATTCAGGAAAGAAGAGTAAAAAGTTCATAAATACTGAGACCATGGCATATTCATAAATACTGAGACCATGGCATGCAGAGATGTGGTAGGGAAGTAAAAGAGGGAATAAATATGAAAGCCATCACAGAGGCTCATTGGACCTAGTACCTTACTGGGAACCACATGATGGAAGTGGTGATGGAAAAGATGACTCAAAAGAAGGGAAGTTTCAGAGGATAAGGAAGGAGAATTTTGATACATTGTTTGCATAGATTCTCAGGGTCCTTCATGGATGCTCAGGTGAAGATGCCCAACAGAGTCAAAAATACAAAGGTGGACATTAAGGAAACATTAATTTGTTGACTACAAGGTAACCTGAGATATATACTCAAATCCATCGGAGGGAATTCTAGCCATTGCTGAAGAGAGAAAAATAAGAGGAAACAAGGATTGAAACTTAGGGACTGTCCAAGAAGCAACAGGAGGGAGAAATCTGTGAATAGGACAGAAAATGGAAGATAAGAAAGAATGAAAGTCATGGAAGTCATAAAGAACATCCCAATCTAAATTTTCATGATAATATTACCATGTCTCACTTATGACTTTAAGAATTACATTTTAATAGACGTGATTATTTTCCTTGGAATCCTAAGTTAGCTTCTTTTTGTCCTACCAACCTTTTATCTGCTTAATCACCAAATATTTTTAGATAAACATTTGAAATAAAGTAAGTTTTATTGAATGTAATTGGATATGTGCACTCTAATACACAATAGCTTTGGAAATAAATTTTAATTAAAAATGGTTTAAGACTTTAGTTTTTCTAAACAAAGAAAATTCTAAAATTTTTATCAGAAAATTCAGAAAACATGAGTTTTCATAAATAGAGCTTATAAATAGAAATTTTCAATTAAACTAGCTTAACCACTATTGTACTCTTAAAACATGACTGAGTAACTGAATTTTTAATCAAAACAAATTGTAAATATGAATTTACATCAAATAAAATCTGGCAGAAATGCAGTCTCCTAATTATAAGATTAGATATGTTTCTTTTCAAAAACTTATAAAAATGCTTTTCCACTGAACTAGCCTAGCTTATTTTTAAAAGCAGCAGTTGTCTAGGGGAAAACAAGTTGAAGATTATGAGTTTGCATAAAGACAATCTTTTAAATATGACTTTCTGCTCATAGGCGCTTAAAAATAACACTTTTCTTTTAATCTACCGAATATAAAGTTGACATCAAAATGATTTTTCCTTAAAAAATAGCTGAAAAACACAACCTAAAAACATTAACAACTTAAATCAGATTTGCAACATTATTCTAATTTACCTCTCATTCCAATTTATAGGCCACATATCACTTTAATCACTTCAATCTCTAAGTGATAAGGCCTGGGAGGAAGAGCCAACTGCTTAATGGGTACAGTTTCTTTCTTTCTTTCTTTCTTTCTTTCTTTCTTTCTTTCTTTCTTTCTTCTTTCTTTTTTTTTTTTTTTAAATTTTTATTTATTTATGATAGTCACACAGAGAGAGAGAGAGAGAGGCAGAGACACAGGCAGAGGGAGAAGCAGGCTCCATGCACTGGGAGCCCGATGTGGGATTCGATCCCGAGTCTCCAGGATCGCGCCCTGGGCCAAAGGCAGGCGCCAAACCGCTGCGCCACCCAGGGATCCCCTCTTTCTTCTTTCTTTCTTTCTTTCTTTCTTTCTTTCTTTCTTTCTTTCTTTCTTCTTTCCTTCTTTCTTTCTTTCTTTTTCTTCTTTCTTTCTTCTTTCTTTCTTTCTTTCTTTCTTTCTTTCTTTCTTTCTTTCTTTCTTCTCTTCCTTTAATTTATTTATTCATGAGAGACACAGAGAGAGAAGCAGAGATACAGGCAGGGGGAGAAGCAGGGAGCCTTCTCCCCTGCTCCCCAGCAGGGAGCCTGATGCAGGCACTCAATCCCAGGACCCTGGAATCGTGACCTGAGCCAAAGGCAGACGCTCAACTACTGAGCCACCCAGGTGCCCCTATGGGTACAGAGTTTCGGTTTGGGGTGCTAAAAATGTTCTGGAAATAGCTAATGCTGAGAGTTACATAGCATTGTCAATGTATTTAATGATATTAAATTGTACAATCAAAAATAGTTAAAATGATAGAAACAAAAGAAAAAAAGAAAGTAAAAGAAAAACTAAAAAAGAATATGCTCAAACTCTCCAGCAATATTAACAAAGTACTTCCTAATGTGGCCTGTGACTTTTTTTCTTTTTTCTGCTCTCTCAGAAATGCTTCAGCAGCATCAAGCTGTCCTTAGCTCCCCCTCATGATAGCTCCTTCCTGCCTCCTCACCTAAGTACTTGCTGTCCATCCTCTTGGAGTGCATGTGCACGCACACACACTCATACACACTCACATTCACACATCTCATTGTCTTGCCAGCTTGTATTCATCTTGTAAGTCTCAGCTACAGTGACATTTCTTGCCTGGTCTTGCCCCTTCCCAGGTAGAGACCATTTTCCTTCAATTGTGCTCCCAGAATACTTTGGGCAAATGTCAACCGCTGAGTATTTCCCGTTGCTGTGATATCACCAATTGAGGTGGATTGCACCATCGACTGGGGACACAGGCTGTATTTTTGTTTAATTACCCAGTGCCTAGCATATGATTGATATTAGGGAGTGCTCCATAAATGCTTAGTGAATCAATGGACCCCCTGTTTTCCCTCCCTTTTCTGTATTTACTCTCACGTACTACTTTGTGATGTGCATGTTGGTTTGAGAAACTCAAAATGCACCTGAGCTATCTGATAACTTCTTTCTTTGACAAGCCCTTAGAATTTATTGGCTGAATTTTTCATTATGTTATTTTCATTGTGATATTCCAATGGTATGTTTCTCAATTACCTCATGTGTTTTAGGTTTTTTCACCTCAACAGCTGAAATCTTTTGAAGGAGAGGGTTCATTTTGCCTTTTCCTTTTTTTTTTTTTTTAAGAAAGAATCATGTTCTGCTTCTTTTTTTTTTTAAGATTTTATTTAATTATTCATGAGAGAGAGAATGAGAGAGAGAGAAAGGCAGAGGGAGAAACAGGCTCCATGCAGGGAGCCCAACGTGGGACTCGATCCCAGGACTCCAGGATCACGCCTGGGCCGAAGGCAGGTGCTAAACTGCTGAGCCACCTGGGAATCCCCTTGTTTTGCCTTTTCCAATGAAGCTTCAAACTGCACCTTACGTTCATTTGATTCCGACTTGGTAAACATCTGTCAGTTACAAAAATATTCAAATAAAGGTATCATGGCTATAAACCTTTCATAAATTAAAGTTTTATTTATCTTGTACAATTAAGTACATGATTAACCCCTAAGGATATATTTTAGGCTATTTGCTTCTTAATAGGAACTGGGTTTATGGATTTATAGGTATTTTCTAATGCATGCCATCGTAACTATTATAATATTCTCATGTTAGCCTTGCCTTTTTAGTCTTCTTTACACCTTTAGATGTCTCTGTTGCACTAAAATAGAGGAGGAAAACAGTCAATTTCAGCATATGTATGAAATTCTCTTTTTTAAAAAAGATTTTCTTTTATTTATTCATGAGAGACACACAGAGAGAGGCAGAGACACAGGCTGAGGGAGAAGCAGGCTCCATGCAGGGAGCCCGATGCGGGACTCACTCCCAGGACCCCAGGATCACGACCTGAGCTGAAGGCAGATGCTCAACCACTGTGCCACCCAGATGTCCCTGAAATTCCCATTTATTTATTTATTTAACCAATAAGTCATAACCATTTTTTTTTAGAAACCCGAATTTCTACTGTGTGCCAAGTATTACTGTAGTCACTGAAGAATGAGATGCAGCAATGAACAAAATCAAGTTCCTGCTGAAATAGAGCTTACATTCTAGTGAGTAGAGCAGGAAAAGATGAGCCTAAAAAGCACACACACACACACACACACACACACGCACACACACACATATAACGTGAAGGTGACAATAAATGCTAAGAAGGAGTATAAAATAGGGTGAGGGAGAATAAAACATAAAAGGGAAGGGAAGGCATTGCCGTTGCATGACCGGTGTGCAGTGAAGGCCCTAGGTGAGACATTTGCACAGAGATCTAAGAAGGTGAGGGAGTGGGGCATGTGACCATGAGACCCAAACAGGGAGACTATTGAAGGGTTGAGGGAACACGTGCTTGGAGTATTCAAAGAAGAGGAGGAAAACAAAGGAGTAGAGGTGAATGGGGCAGAGCAGACAAAGGGGATGGGCAGAGGATGATGGGACCAGGGAGGTACCGGTGGAAGGGGCAACAGTGGCATTCCACTGGACCCCATAGGCCAAAAGAAGAATTTGGAATGTATTTCGAGTGGAACAGAATGTCAGGGGACAATTCTGCACACAAGAGTGACACGATCTGACCCAAGCTGTAAAACCACTGTCTGGCCTCAGGGTGCCCGAAGGACGGCCCGGGGCGTCTGTACAAGCAGGGAAACCTGACAGAAGGTTTCAAGAGTTTAGATGAGGAAAATGATGGCTTAGCATAGGACTGTTAGTGCAGGGTTCTGCTTCCACTCCCCAACCAAAACAAAATAAAACTAGAGAGCTGAAAGGAGTTGATGGATTATACGCGAGTTTAAAAGGAAGAGAGGAGTCAAGGATGACTCCAAGATTTATGGCCTGAGAAAATGGAAGAATGAGTTTGCAAAATTACAGAAGGAGCCCTTATGTAGGGAATTTTTCAGTGTTAGAGATGTTAAGTTCGAGAAGGCTATTCTGCGTCCAAGCGAGAATGTCACACAGGGAGTCAAGTACAAGAGGCTTCCCCTTCACCCCCTTTGGTCTTTCCAGAGCAAAGCTCGTGTGTCCTGCTATAAAATTATCAATATGTTATGGATGAAACTGATAATCGTTCAGGAAAAGCCTGTACTTGGGTGGCCATTATAAGAATATTATGTAGAAAACTGTGTTTAGAAATAAAATGTCATATCTCTTTCACTCTGGGGAGGCATTTTCTAACAGAAGTTGGTTGTTTGAGTTTTTGAGGCATATTCCGAGAACCAAAATATCTACTAAAAACATCTTTACGAACTAGAAACACAGATTCATCCCCTTCAGAGATATGAGAATTTATGTTGTGTTGCTGAGTGCCAGATGTAAGACTGGCACACTTTGCATGTCAACGAGGATTACTGTCATCTAATTTGGTATTTATGCTAGGACTTGCTCTGTGAGCGGCCCTCATAGGGAAAACCCTTAATGCCACAGAGCTACTGCTCAGATGGTGTAAGCTTCCTGGAAATTCAGATGGGACCAGGCCCTGGACGTCCCTCCTAATCCCCTTATGCTAGCCTAAGAGAGGATTTTGTAGAAATTGCTCCGAAGGTCCATGACTTCTGTAACTGTGCTTCTCAAACTTATGTTTCTTGGAGCGCCTTTGTTTTAATTGGAGACCATTTCTGGACTGGGGCTACCTCTCTTTGTATAGCTGCACACTGCTGTGGTTTGTCTTCCATCGGCAGCATCGCTGTCAGCAGTTATGTCAGAGGGCTGGAAGCTACAAGGCAATATGCTTCTGAAGCATTCCTCTACGTTCTATGTTTACAACTGTTCTTCTTCCACTTGACACAGTGCTTATGTTCTCATGGTTTCATTCATGCTTCTCATATGAATGACCTGGCTGGTGTAGCGGTTTGCAATAAAGTAGAGGAGTCTATATAAGGCACATTCCCAGGCCGACTTGCTACTTTAGTTCTTATTATAGCCATCAAAACAAAACATGTCTGAAGGCCAAAGGGAATCAACAGATATTCAATAGCAATACATACATACGTACATTCGATGCCTGCTATATCCCTTCTCGTTTCCTTTCACTTAAAAACAAAGAAGGCTCCAGCTTGATAGTCCCCATGAATCCATTGCAACAATGGAATCACTCCCTGGAGAGTCATAGACTCTCATTTAAGAATCACTGCTTATCATAGATTGATTTGTGTCCCTCAGAAAGATCTGTTGAAGTCCCATCACCTGGCACTTGTGGATGGGACCTTATTTGAAAGTAGGGTCTTTGCATACCCAATCAAGTTAAGATGCGGTCATCCTGGATTAGAGTGGGCCTTAAATCTCATGACTAGTGTCCTTATAAGAAGACCATGTGAAGATGGAGGCAGAGATTGGAGTGATTTGGCTGCAGCCCAAGGAATTCAAAGCATTGGAGGCAGCCACCGGAAGCTAGGAGTGAAGCATGGAACAGTTTTTCCCTTACTGTCTCTATGGGGAACCAAACCAACTTTGCCAACATGTTGACCTTTTTTTTTTTTTTTTTTTTTTTTTTTTTTTTTTGAGAGAGAGAGAGAGAGAGAGTGCAAGAAGGAAGAAGGGAAGGGGCAGAGAGAGAGGACGGAGAGAAAGATCTTAAGCAGGCTCCATGCCCAGTGCCGAGCCCCATCAGGGGCTTGATCACATGACCCTGAGATCACAACCTAAGCTGAAATCAAGAGTCAGCTCCTTAATCAACTGAGCCTCCCATGCACCCCCAACACCAGGACTTTTAACCTTGAGAACTGTGAGAATAGATTTCTGTTGTTTTAAGCCACCCAGTTTGTGATACTTTGTTACGGCAGCCTGAGGACACTACATATAAAAGAGAAAATGCTGTATTTTTAAAAATTTTCTCTTTACTTGAAAAATGAAGAAAAGGAGGTGAAAACTTGCTAGTTTCTGTGCCTCCATTGTAATAATCAAACCACTTCCCCGAGCGTCACAGAGTCCTGTTTGAAAGACACTGCCACCGTCAAGGCTTTCCATTCCCTTAGCTCACTGAAATTGGGAAATCAGCCATTTGACTTCCCCATTTCTTGCAGGTGCCTGGCTTCTCACTCCTTCATGCCTTTGCAAGTGAAATGACCACTAACAAGGGTGTTTCCTTTCTTCACCCCTCTCCATCCTTCTCTTTGTTCAAGAATCAACCTAAATATCAACCACCCTGTGACATTTTCCTATCAGCCTCCTCTTCTCCACATACCGCTCCCTGACCTACATGCACTTTATATCGGATGTGCCACTGCTCTGCTGCAGTCCTGTGTGTTATCTAGTGAATAAGATGGCCCTGAGGAAGCCTGCACACACACCTCCATCTCCTGCAAATAGCCCCAGTGCTTTGTGGTCAAATTCTGGACCACGGGGCCATAATGGGCCTTTCTATACCCCAGCCTTATGATTAGACCAGAAGGGGGCAGAGGGCCTAAGGGCAGAAAAAGAGTGAGTCTCTGATGTTCCCAATGTAAAGACACTTAGATGGGACTATCACACTCTTGTTTATAATTTTAAATATGAGAAATATGGAGAGAAAGACTTTACAATAAGCCAAAGTTTTGAAGAAGCAAGATGAGAAGAGTATTTTAGGGTCAAGGGAATAGTCTTCCAGATGTCCAGAAAGAAGCAAACCCACGAATGTGCACAGTGATGGTGGAGAGAGGGAGTCGGAGGAGGTTCAAGTTCTGGGAGATGTGCTTGATGGTACACGCCAGGTGCCTGAGATGGCTGAGGCCAGGCTCTCTTCCTTCCGCGCTGTCTGAAATCCCATGAATGCTTCATTTGTACTTCTTATCCTGCTGTACCGCTGACCGACTTGTCAGGATTGCCCAGAAAACCATTAGCTTTTGAGAAAGGGATCTCAATCATTCTGACACTATTCGCTCTACCTACTAAGTTCTCAATAAACAGTTGGTGGACTGTGCTGAGGCTAATGCAAAAATGTCAGGAGAGACTAGAACTTTCAAGTATATCTGCCTGCATTGACAAATTTTCAGAGTAAGGACAGCACTGCTTGAATGCTAAGGATGTGTCTATCCATAAAGCGGTGGGCTGTATCTAGCTTCTGCTAGAATTTACACTCCTTTTCCCAATTGACCAGATCCCATAATTACCAATCCCAACCGATTCTCTGGCTGCCTCTCATACTTGCTGTGCTCTTCCCGCACCACAGCCTCTGCTCTAGCTCAGGACACTACTTTAGCTCAGGTGAATTACCGTATCTCCCCCTCGAGGGGCTTCCTGCCTCAGCTGTGACCCACTACAGTTAATTTTGTTCATTGTGCTACTTGAAGATTCTAAGATACGAGTCCAAGTATTTTAGAATCTTAGAATCTTACACAGCCCCTCCCCCTTGCTTGTGTGATAAAATCCAAATTTTACATTGCACTCGAGATCCTTTGTGATCCGACCCTTGTTCTCTTCAGCCTGATGTCTTGCCTTTATCCCTTCCTCCCCTCTGCCTTCTCTGCTCCACCTAAACTAGTTCTTTCAGTTCCTAGAATACACCATGTCTTTGCAACTCTGGGGTTCCGAGCATGGGATTTCCTTGACCTAGAACTCTCCCCACCACAAATTCCCATGGCCCTAAAATACATCCACGCTACCTCTCATCTGAATCATGCTCATTCTTCAAACATCAGCTCAGAAATGACTTCCTTGAATATCTCAGTGATCATTGTCTTTAGTCCTAAATTTAGGCTGGGCTTTGCTTCTGTATGATTCTGTACCCCCTCGGTTGGCATTATTGTACTTGGCTACATCACGTACCCACTACAATGCAAATTTTTTGCAGTCAGGAACTTCACATGGCGTCCAACTATGTTATCTGCAGCATCTGATGCAAAGTATAGCAAACAGTCACTAAACGTTTTCTAATTGAATAAAGTACAACACAGGGGTTTATTTCTGTAGAAAGCAAAATGCGCATGCAACCTGGTACAAGACATGATAGACAAAGGATTTCGAGTTTTTTTGTTTGTGAAACAGAAAGCCAAGGAACATTTCATGTGTGATTTTGCCTCTAGGAGTGGAAGTGGCATAGAGAAGGAGAATGAGGCAGGGGGATCTTTATTCTAAAGTTCTAATCCAGCCTCTGGGCTATTTGCCATAGTCTGGGGCTAGTAGATGGAGTGTATCTGAGAAGGACCTGCAGCCTATCAAAGTTTAATATAAATCCAAGTGAGGAAAAGACAATGGCTTCTATTAGTAGTATTGCAAAGGTCTAGTTTCATAACTTCCTTTGTCCAAACTCTACAGCGCAGTGATTAATTGAATAAATTTTGACCTCACCATATTCTGGAAAAAAGTGGGTAAGCATTCATACGACCATTTTATATGAAGATTTAAATTATCTTAATATTCCAGCAGGTCCCTGCCATTATGTTTTTAAAACCTACCCAACTTGCATAAAATTGCAATATAGTACCTTAATCTTATAAAAAGAGAATATATACATAAATTATCTCATTGATATTGCTAACTAGGCTGTGGATAGGAAGGGCAAGGATGCATATTAATCTTCATTTTTCAGTTTGAGACCTGAGCTAATAGAAATGTTACATCATAAAAGCCAAGATTGATTGAGTCTCTTCTGTGTGCTTTGCATACACTATCTCATTTAATGATTACAACAATCTAATCATCCCATAGTGTGGATGAAAACAAACAAACAACCTCAGATTTAGAACAGTTAAGTAATGTGTCGTGGGTCGCACAGGTAGTAGAGGGATCTGTTGAAATTCAGACCTAATGTTATACTCTCATCTGTCTTATTTTCAACAATTGCTGAGAATTTCTTAATAGTCCGTGATTTTGCTGTTTCTTGTTTTTTTAAACCACTCATCAACACCCTGTCATGCTACTCAAAGAAGGAATCTTTTGCACTGTACTTGTTGTTCACTAAATTAATTCGTCTCTTTTTCAATTTTCTGTACTAAGAAAATTTCTTCTCACTTCCACCTTTGCTTTCATCTCCTCCCTCCTCTTTTAAAATTACAAGGGACACCTGGGTGTATCCGTGGTTGAGCATCTGCCTTCAGCTCCAGGCATGATTCTGGGGTCCTGGAATCGAGTTCCATATCCGGCTCCCCACGGGGAGCCCACTTCTCCCTCTGCCTGTGTCTCTGCCTCTCTCTGTGTGTCTCTCGTGAATAAATAAGTAAAATCTTTAAAAAAAAAAAAGAATACAAAAAAGAAAAAGCCTGTTTATGCGTTGCTAGGTCAGGTTTAAGAATAACTGTAGATGAACCCAAGGTCTATTTTTATAACTAAATTATAATATCAATGTCTACACTCCTTTTCTTTCTCGAAAGTATCTTGTGCATATTAAACCGAAAAGAGTCTTGTCATCCAAAGAGCGGTTCTTGGAGACAAAACTACTACAGTCTTCATTCCAACTAGTGAGATTGTTTTCCTATCCCTTGGAATGTAAGGAAGTATTGGTTGTCTATATGCATAGGAAAGAGCAATAAATTGCTGATTTATTAGAATTTTCATTTTCAGAGTTAAGTCTGCAACAACATGGTATGCATTTTATGCTATCTTTTATTTTCTCAACAAGATTGGTTGTTCTTAAATGTTCTAATAGAATAATTAGATTAAATAGCATCTATTTGTGCTCATTTTTACCAACAAATTTTTAAGACTGATTAAAGGTCAACTACAAAGTAAAACATCCATTATTATCCTATTAAGTGACTGGAATATGACACTCATAAATGTCAAACTGATATTTTGGCTCACTGTGAATTACTCCAGTTTTCAGATAACAGGAAAATTTTAACTTTGTCATTCTTTATAGCTATGTTAATTCAATACTCGCAGTAGCTGCATCCATAGAGTGTGACTAATGTGTTTATACTAGCAACCAAATCATTGTACACTGTCATAAGCACTGCGGGTATACATATTTGATTATCCAAGAGTAAACAGTCATTGTACGACATTCAGACTCAACCAATATCACATGGCAAATATATTTGAGTACTAATAGAGGGAAAGTGTACTTGCCTACAAAAGAGGAACCAAACATGAGAAGGAGGTTAACCTTTTCCATTTGCCCTTAAGTCTTTTTTTATGATAATAAAACATAATGTGGGATCAACCCTCTCACCAAATTTTTAAATGTAGAGTACAGTATTGTTAACTGGAGAGACAATCCTGTACAGAAGATCTCAAGAAATTTCTCATCGTGATAAGTGAAATTTTATGTCCATTGACCAGCAACTCCCTCCTCCAGCCTTGGCAACTACTTTCTGCTTCCGAGTTTGACTACTTCACCTATGCCATGTGAGTGGATACAGGAATATTTGTCCTTCTGTGAATGCCTTACTTCACTTCATGTCTCAAGTAGCATATTACAAGATTTCCTTCTTTTTTAACAATGAGTAATATTATGAATATTTTGTATGAATATTCCACCTTTCTTTTTCCATTCATCTGATATTTAGCTTGTTTCAACCTCACAACCAAGTGAATAATGCTGCAATAAACATACGAGTGAAAAATATCTTCTTTGACATCATGCTTTCTATTCTTTTGGATGAATACTCAGAAGTGGGGTTGCTGGATCATACAATAAGTACATTTTTAGTTTAGTTTTTTTTTTTTTAAGGATACCTGATATTGTTTTCTATAGATGGCAGCAATGCACAAGGATTGCAAAGTCTCCAACTCCTTCCCAACACTTCGTTTTATAAGGGCCATTCTTGGGGTGCCGGGGTGGCTCAGTCAGGTGGGCTTCTCCATTTGACCAGGTCAGGATCTCAGGGTCCTAGGATGGAGCCTGGGTGGATCCCTATGTCAGGCTCCTCGCTCAGTGGGGAGCCTACTTCACTTTCTCCCCCTGCCCCTTCCACTGCTTGTGTGATCTCTCCGTCTCTCAAATAAATAAATAAATAAAATCTTAAAAAATAAGGACCATTTTAACTGCTGTGAGGTAATAAATAGCTCATTGTGGTTTTGAATTGAATTTTCCTGGTGATTAGTGATGTTGAGCATCTTTCCATATACCCATTACCTATTTATAGGTCTTTTTTGCAGAAATGTCTATTCAAGTCCTTTGTCCATTTTTAAATCAGTTTTTGTTGTTGTTGCTTTGTTAATATTGAGCTGTAGGAGTTCCTTATACAGTTTGATATTAACCCCTCATCAGATACATGATTTGCAAATGTTTTATCCCATTCCATACATACTTTTTTTTCACTCTGTGCATTGTTTTCTTTGCTGTGTAGAAACTTTAATTTGATATGTTCCCATTTGTCAAATTTTGCTTTAGTTGGCTGTGCTTCTGATACCATATCAAAGAAATCATTATCAAGATCAATGTCATGAAATTTCCCCTTAAACTTTCTTCTAAGAGGTTTATAATTTCGAGTGTTAATGTTAATCCATTTTAAGTTGATTTTTGTGTGTAATGTAAAATAAGTTTAATTCATTCTTTTGCATGTGCATATTCAGTTTTTCTAGCCTCATTTTTTGAAGAGACTATTTTGCCCATTGTGTATCCCGGCACTTTTAATAAATGTCATTTAACCATATATGGATAAGGTTCTTTTTCTGGGCTTTTTAGTCTGTTTCATTGATCTACATATCTGTCTTTATACCAGTAGCATATTGTTTTGATTACCTTACCTTGGTAATGTATTTTGAAGTCAGGAAGTGTGGGGCCTTCAGTTTTGTTCATCTTTCAAAAGATTCTTTGGGCTATTTGGAGTCATTTGTGGTTTCAAGTGAATTTTAGGATTGTTTTCCTCTATTTTTATAAAAAACTGCCTTAGGATTTTAAAATAAATTGCATTGTATCTGTGTATTGTTTTGAGTACTGTGAACATTTTAACAACATTAAGCCTTCCAATCCACGAACAGATGTCTTTCCGTTGAGTTGTGTTTTCTTACATTGATTTTACCAGTGTTTTTCAGTTTTCATGGTACAGTCTTTCACCTCCTTGGTTAACTTTATTCTTAAACATTTTATCATGTTTGATGAGATTATAAATGGAATTGTTTTCTTAATATCCTCTTCAAACTGTTTGGTTTTGACATATAGCAATGAAACTAATTCTTGTATGATGACTTTGCGTCCTGCAACTTTGCTAAATTAATTTATTAATTCTAACAGTTTTTAATGGAATCTTTAGGGTTTTCTATATAAAAGGTCATGATATCTGCAAACAGGAGATAATTTTACTTCTTCCTTCCCAACGTGGAAGCCTTTTATTTTTTTCTTGTCTAATTGCTCTAAGACTTCCAGTACTATGTTGAATAGAAGTAATAAGAATGGGCATCCTTGCCCTGTTCCTGAACTTGTAGGAAAACCTTTTAGTTTTTCAGCACTAAGTATAACATCAGCTGTGGGCCTCTTGTATACGACCTTTATCATGTTGAGGTAATTTTCATCTATTCCTTGTTGAGTATTTTTATCACAAAATGATGTTGAATTTTGTCAAGTGTTTTTTTCTACATGTATTAAGATTATCATGATTTTTTTTAGTCTTCATGCATAATGTGTTTGCATCATAGGCATAAATCACAATCAATCATATTGTATGAATCTGTTAATGTGCTGTTCAATTTAGTTTGCTAAAACTTTGATGAAGATTTTGCATCTATATTCATCCAGGATATTGACCTAAAGCTCTCTTCTTTTATAGTGTCTTTTCCTCATTTTGGTATAGGGTAAATTTAGCCTTAAAACATGAGTTTGGGACAGCTGGGGTGGCTCAGCGGTTTAGCACCGCCTTCAGCCCAGGGCGTGATCCTGGAGACCTGGGTGGAGTCCCATGTCGGGCTCCCCAAGTGGAGCCTGCTTCTCCCTCTGCCTGTGTTTCTACTTATTTCTCTCTCTGTGTCTGTGCCTCTCTTCTCATGAATAAATAAATAAAATCTTTTTTAAAAAACATGAGTTGGGAAGCATTCATGCTCTTCAATTTTTTGGAAGAGTTTGAAAATGACAGTGTTAATTCTTCCTTAAAAATGTTTGATAGAATTCTCCAACAAAGCCATCTAGTCATGCATTTTTCTTTGTTGGGGCATTTTGGTTACTGATTCAGTCTCCTGACTAGTTCTTTTTTTAATTTTTTAAATTTATTTATGATAGTCACACAGAGAGAGAGAGAGAGGCAGAGACACAGGCAGAGAGAGAAGCAGGCTCCATGCACTGGGAGCCCAACGTGGGATTCGATCCTGGGTCTCCAGGATCGCGACCTGGGCCAAAGGCAGGCGCCAAACCACTGCGCCACCCAGGGATCCCGTCCTGACTAGTTCTATGTCTGTTCGGAATTTCTATTTCTTTATGATTCAGTCTCAGTAGGTATTTTTCTAGGAATTTATCCATTTATTCTAGGTTATCCAGTTTGTTAGCATATGATTATTCATAGTAGTTTCTTATATTCATTTCTTTGACATTAATCATTATGTCTCCTCTTTTATTTTTTTTATTTTATTTTAGTCTTCTCTCTTGTTTTCTCAGTCTAACTAAAGGTCTATCAATTTTGTTGATCTTCTCAAAAAACAGCTCTAATTTGTTCATTTCTTTCTATTTTCCATTTTGTTTATTTCTTCTCTAATCTTTATTATTTCTTTCCTTCTATTAACTTTGGGCTAAGTTTGTCCTCCTTTTTTCCAGTCATCAGAGGTGTGAAGTTAAATTGTTTACTTTAGATCTTTTCATCATTTTTTTAAGATATGCTGCTACCACTACGAACTTCTCTCTTATTATTGCTTATGTCACATCCCATAAGTCTTAGTATCTTGCATTTTCCTTTTTATTTGCCCCAAGACATTTTCTAATTTCCCCTTTGACATCTGCTTTGACCCATCACCTGTTCAAGAGAATGTGATGTTTAATAGATTTTCCACTTTTTCTTCTACTATTGATTTCTTTTTTTTTCTTTTTTTTTTAAGATTTATTTATTTATGATAGACAGAGAGAGAGAGAGAGAGAGAGAGAGAGAGAGAGAGAGAAGCAGAGACCCAGGCAGAGGGAAGAGCAGGCTCCCTGCAGGGAGCCCGACTGGGACTCAATCCCGGGTCTCCAGGATCCTGCCCTGGGCTGAAGGTGGCGCTAAACTGCTGAGCCATCCAGGCTGCCCTACTATTGATTTCTAATTTTACTCCTTTGATTAGAAAAGTTCCTTGGCATGATTTTAAACTTCGTAAATTTGTTAAGACTTGTTCTATAATATAATATGTGATCTGTCCTGCAGAAAGCTCCTTGTGCACTTGGTACAAATGTTAATCCCGCTGTTCTGTGTATGTCTTATATTGCTAAAGTCCTGTGTTTCCATATTGAATTTCTGTCTGGATGTTCTAATCATTACTGAAAGTGAGGTATTGGAAGTTTTCTATTATTATGTTACTGTCTTTTCTACTTTTAGTTCTGTTAATGTTTGCTACATATATTTAGGTGCTATAATGTTGGGTACATATATATTTATAATCATTATCTCTTCTGGTGAATTGACACTTTTATTATTATATAATGTCTTTCTTTGCCTTCTGTGATGATTTTGACTTAAAGTCTTTTTTGTCCTTATATCTAAGGACTAACACTATTGTTGATTTACTGATTTCTACCAGTCTTGTAGTTCTTTCATTCTTCTTTTCTTTTGCTATCTTCCTTCATGTTTTATTTATTTTACTGGCCTGCTTTGAATCTTTTCTTATTTTCATTTGTGAAGGTCCTATAAGTAATTCTTTTGTGGTTGTCATGGGACTTACATTAAAACAACAACCATAACAACAACTTATAGTTATAACAATCTATTTTGAGCTGATAACAACTTAATCTCAGTTACATAGAAAAAGTAACTCTTTTTCTTCTCCCCACACACATTTATATTATTGCTGTCACAAATTACAACTTTTTATTGTATATCTATTAATATATTTTATAGCTATTTTTATACTTTATGTTTAACTTCTGCATCTCAGAATAAAAAATATTTTATTTACCATTGTTACAGTATTACACCATTATGTATTTGTCTATATATTTACCTTTACCAGTGAGTTTTATGCTTTCACATGTTTTCATGTTGCTGTTCATCATGTTTTCATTTCAATTTGAAAGATTCTTTAGCATTTCTTATAAGGCCGGTGTAAAGTTGATGAACTCTCTCAGGTTTGTTCATCTAAGGAAAGTTATCTCTCCTTGTTTTTTTAAAATATTTTATTTATTTTTTCATGAGAGACACACAGAGAAAGACAGAGACATGAGCAGAGGGAGAAGCAGGCTCCCTACAGGGAGCCTGATGCAGAACTCGATCCTAGGACCCTGGGACCACGACCTGAGCCAAAGGCAGATGCTCAACCACTGAGCCACTCAGGTCCCCCCTCCTTGATTTTTAAAGAACATCTTGAAGTCTCAAGCATGCATAAAGATACTTAGATTTTCTATAGTAATTTAAGAGAACATTTATTCTTTGGTCACGAACATAGTATTATAATGACCTTTATTTCTTTCTTATTTTTCCAATTTTCCTTAATAATAATATAAAGTGGTATTCTATTTCAAATAAAAATCACTTATCTTTATATTAGATATCACTGTATCAGATTAAATAAATGACCAAACTCTGTTCTTCCAAATTTAGTTCTCTTTTTCTGACTTAACATTTGTCCAAGTCTTAATAGAGAACACAACTAAAGAATCCTATGGCATGTTTGGAGTAGCCTTTAGGATATGATATTCAGACAAAAGTACAGAACATACTTACACCAAAAAAAATTGTTGTTTATATGAAATTCAAATTAACTTTGTGTCCTTTATTTTATTGCTAAATATGGCAGATTTACTTCTGGAAAACTCTTGACACTTAGCTCACCCCTTGAGAATTAAGAGGAACAAGCACCAAAAACAACCCAGCTATTTCTTAGTGATACTGTGAGATACTCCCACTGGAACCAAATCTGAGGATAAAGTAAGATTTATAATAAGACAGGCACCATTGTAAATTTGCAATGTGCCAGACACAATACTTAGCTTTCAACCTGAATTTCAGTACATAATCCTTCCAACCACTCTGTTTTAAAGGTAGGAAAATCATGATTTAGAGGGGCTAATTTGCCAAAAGCTACACTTCTAGGAAGTAAGGCAACCAGCATTCTAAACTAGTTGACAATACCCAAAGCCGGAGGGCTTTTCCAGTGTTATACTAGAAGGATAAAAGTTCGATGTCCTTGAGAAAGGATATGTGTTTAATTATAGCATCGTATATATAATAAATATACTATATATAATATACTCAGGGCTAAAGGGAATAAAACATTTATGATACTTTCTATCAATCTTCATGTAAATAACAGTGAATGAGCACCTCTGTGCCAGACAGGGTTCTATGTACAAAACACAAAATAGTAAGCAAGACTTACACAATCTCTACTCTCTCGGGTATACAACAAAATATGTAGTATTTTGAGAGACAAATCAGCAGCAATTGTGAATAAAACATATAAATAATAAAAATTCCCTTTTAAGAGATAAACATGTTTATCATTTCTGAACTTGGAGCTATTCAGATGACAAGAAAATGTAAATCTGCACATTCTTGAAAAGCTATCAGAGAAATATTAACAAAATGAGTTTCTTGAATATGACTGTTCATGAATATAAAGGATGGGAAATTTCCCACTCTGCACATAACAGTAGTTTCATAATCTGTGGTGTCTTGATCTATGATCTGAAATGAACAACTAGTCAGGGTTTATGTACATATGTAGATAAATCACAACTTATTTAAATTAAATTGAGAGGCCTGTTAGTAAATGAGACAATAGTACTTATCTTTATTGCTCAACTAATTCTCATATAGTATAATTAATGATAAAAATGACATAAATATTTTGAATTTAATCAGTCCAGGTAATGTTCCTCTTTACACCTGTAAGTAGGACAATTATATCATCTATTGTCCAAAATAAGATACCCCTGAGAGTGAAAGGAAAAGCCATGAAATATTATGTCTGGACAGCAGGTAATACCAAGATTGGCACAAATGTGCCCTATTGGCAACCCATTCATCTCTATTTCTGAAATTTCAAAGGTTGCCTCAATGTGTTTCTGTAATCCATGCCAGTGACATTTCCCTGGGTGGGGAGACAAGAGGACATGGTATCTAGGGTCTTATATCAAGATTTGTCACGGCAGGTTTATGGTGCCATTGGCAGTGTTCAGAGCTAAAAATATAGCAAAAGTGAAAATCTTCCCTTGCAGTAATAAACATTTATCTTTCTCAGTGGAGACAGAAACAAAGTGCATTTGCTGGTTAAAATGATGAGATAAAGAAGGTGAAAAATAGTTGTTGCTGAATAGTTAATAATAAAATACGTAAGAGTTGTCATCTGTTATTACGGTTGATCTTATTCCTTTTATCTGCAAATTTATTTGTGAAGTGGCTTTAATGCCTGGAAATCTCTCAGTAGAAATGTTTCCATATTGCTCTGATAGCTGCTTATTACTAGGCTATTTCTTTCTCTTTGTCTTGTTTGAATTTCACGTTGTCAATTTCACTATATTTCCCTCATATTTATATGGAAATTAGTTGTGAGCGAGTAATTACTATTAATTAACATTAGGACCACATATCCTGACTGCCTCTTAAGTCGCATATTGGCTCACCGTCCTGAAGATAATGCATCAGGTTCAAATTCTACCTGTGGAGTTGCTTTTCATCTCCTTTAACAGGAATTCTATAGCAAATGATCATTTTTTCCTATATATAAACCTGCAGTCATGCACACATATTTAAGAGTTAACTTTAAATTTCAAAGAATTACCATATGCAAGATTGTTCCCAGGCTTATTTGCAATTACTATCGATCTTTTTAAGAAATAATGTTATGATGTATTTGATAAAATTTATGCCATTCTACCCAGCAACATAAATAAGCCCAAGAGAAGGAAAAATAGTCGCCAGGTTAGTAAAGACACTTTTATCTCCTTTACTTTCTACTTATGAATAAACTTTTGCATTAGGGTATTGGGAGAATGGGATAAAGCAAAAAGCCATATAAAAAGAACATATTAAAGTTAAATTCACAGTTCACTAAATCAGTTGGAATTTAAGTCTTTATGTTTTGTTTTCTAAACATTCATTTCATAGCCATTAGCTGTTTCTATATTTATAAACTGGGAAAAGCCAGTGGGCTTTCTACAAATTTCCCCCTCTGAGTAATAGCTAATGAGCAAAAAAATTCTTTTGAACATTCAGACACACATATTGGAGATCTGCAAAAATTCAAGAGGCATACTGATCAGATTGAAATTTGGAAAAAGACACATTTAGGAAAAACCAGCACATTTAAATATAATTTCTTTCTAAGACACTGAAAGTATTTAGGAACTTAGAAAAATCAATACACTTTACGGTATGTCTGCCATGTGCATAGACATTCTTACCGTTTTTATATCAACAGGAAAATAGGAATGAGGGATTAAGGAGAGATATGGGACAGTAAAATAAGGAAGAGAATAAAAATATTGTGCAGAGAACTAAGAACCATAGCCACAGCTACACAGCTTTGTATGATATGAACAATTCTAGCATTATATGTAAAAATAGCAAAATAATTCTGCATGCAAACTTATAGGATTTAATAATGTACATGTTTTCCACTAAAGCAAAATGTGTTTCTATTCTTGTATATGAGAATGATATTAATCTATTTAAATCCTAAAAAGTGAACTGGAAGTATTAAAATCACTGCATTTTAAAAGAGTTGTATTTTTTCTACGTGATGTCACAAGAATCATAGTTTTGAAAATAATTTCCTTGTGACCAACAACCACAGTGAGAGGAAGGAATGTGAAAATTACATGGTTAATTTAGTCACCAGCTGGAGAATAGCGTTCTGTAGACAGGGGACTTCCCAAGAGAAAGAGTGGGTTTAATTAAGGAGTCAATTTTAGAACCCCCAACCTCCCTTGGTGTATTTTCCTAAAACTGATGCACTTGAGATCTTATTTGCCATGGATCTACTTTCCCAACTCACGGTCAGCAATGGCCCATTTCTTTCTTACTCCTTTCTGGATATTTATACCTCTCATCCATCCAACTATATTGCATTCCCCAAAAGTCTAAACATCTCTTGGTCATCAAACACACAGAGAAACTGAAATGCCTGGTGAAGCAAAATCTCCTTTATTAATTTTTAAAAGATTTTATTTATTTTTGCATGAGAGACACAGAGAGAGAGGTAAATACATAGGCCATGGGAAAACAGTTTCCCTGTGGGGAGCCCAATGTGGGACTCAATCCCCAGACTCCAGGATCAGGCCCCCAGCCGAAGGCAGAGGCCCAACCACCGAGTCACCCAGGCATCCTGTAAAATCTCCTTTAATCAAAGCAATATAAAATTTCTTCCAGTCAACTTCGTTTACAGTAGTATTTCCAAAAATACTGCTTTTCATTTTTAATAAAAATCAAAATGGGGAGTACTTACTAATAATTATGATTACAACCCAAACATTTAGAATTTTCAGTCTTTTTATAAGAAATAAAAAGAATCTTTTAACATTTCAAAATATTTTTTTTTTGGTTGCAGAGAAATTACCATAAGGTAATTGGTAAAATACTCTCAGCCATAAAAATCTATATTACATTAAAACAAAAGTCCATTAGGGAAGCAGAATGCAAGTATGACTTCAAGGGAACAAAGAACCAATGTAAATCTCCCAGCTTCTAAGGAAGAGCTTTCTGTGTATTTTTATTTATTTTTATTTTTTTCTATGTATTTGTAAAATGCATGTTGGTGACCAGCAATCATTATGATTCTAAGATTTCACTGGACACATTTGTAAAAAAGTTTTATCAAATGTATATCAAAAACTCAATATTTCTAATACAGTGTAAATAAAATCTTTGCATTTTTTAAATATAATAGAAAATTTTAGGGTCCAACTTAAAAGTGTGTAAAGGAATACATACATTTTCAAAATTCAATTAGGCAATGTCCAAGCAAAAATAGAGTGAGGCCCACTACCAGAAGCAATGCCTTCCAGAGGTAATATCATAGTAAGTCTCCAAATAATGTAAATCTTCAAAGTGGATTTGGGACTGCACTTTGAGTTTCCCTTTATCAATTAGCATAATGAGATAATTGCCAGCTTTTCCAGGTGTTCTGTTTTCCAAAGGTGGAGAAAATTCGGAAGGCACATACAAAAGCCCAAGCCCACAACTCAGAGATAAGCCGGAACTTTCACCTCTACTTCTTGTATGTGAAATTTGTCAAATATTGTAATTAATGTGTTTTCCACCTGAGTAAATTCAAGACATTCAATTTACACATCAAAGATCAATCTATTCAGCAACCCGATACTTTAACCTTTAGCTATGAACACAAGAAACATGGAGAGGGTATTTACTTTGATGATCCAAAGAAATGACAATACAAAAAATATTTAGTTTTCTCAAAAGATTTCTCCGAACTTAAGATAATCTTTAACAACTCCTAAAATCATCACAATTGGACAATAGCTCTGCATCATCTGAGGAACATAAAAATAAATTATTTGAAAATGTGATATTTGGCATAATTCAATTCATAACATAATTTTTTGTTTGTAGTGTGTGATGATTCCATTAAAATCTTCTATTAAATATTTCATGAGCTAGCATTATAATATCCGACTTAATTGTATTTACACACCTAATGTTTTCATCTACCAACCCACTCTTTTCTTAGTAAAGGAAATCACAAACAGGATTACTTCACTCCCCTACTGAAAATACTTAATAGCTTCTAATAAATCCAAGACCTTTACTGTCACCTCAAGAACCTGCATGATCTGGTGATCCATCTCTTCAGTTTCTGTTGTGATCCCTCTCACCATGTTCCAGTCAGTCTGGTTTTTCTTTCAGCTCAAATAACTAATAGCCTAGAGTCATGAACACCTTCTGGTACACTAAATGTCCTTCCCTATCACTACCACCACCTTTACTCCTCTACTTGCTAGCTCCTATCGAATCTTTGAATAATAATAATCTTTCAATCATCACTTCCTGAGAAAGTATCTCTGATCATTCCTTTTCATAACACCCTATTATTTTTGTTATCACCCTTAACACAATTTATGCACATATTCAATCACATATTTTTCATAAAGATTTTATTTATTTATTTGAGAGAGAGATGGCTAGAGAGAGCATAAGCGGGAGGCAGGGACAAGGAGAAGCAGGTTCACCTCTGAACAAGGAGCCCGACATGGGGCTCTATCCCAGGACCCCAGGATCACGACCTGAGCCTAACGCTTAACCAACGGAGACACCCAGGCACCCCTCAATTGCATATTTGAATTTATCTGCATTTCATGAATGGCCTAGGATCAATCTGCTTGATATTTCATATCCCCAGCATCTCAGCACAGTATCTGACATGTGGTAAGTGAAATGTAGTGAGTGCATAGAGCACTACGCGAATTATCCAGCTCCATGGGAATGGGAAATAGCAACTACCTAGATTAAATATATTTGCATTTATATCATCCTTATGCAATTTGTGATTATCAGACAACTAACTAAAAGACTGAACACAAAAATGCAGTGAATGAAATATACTTAAAGTAACCTTTGACCTGAGAGTTTTTTCTGTATATAATCTGAAAATCATTTAACAACACTTAGAGATCAGAGGTTCGTTGGACATATTTAGATAATTACCAAAGGAATTTTCAGCAGCCCTCAATAACACCCAAACTAACTAAGCTATGTTGGAAGCACATTTATATCTAAAACATATATATGTATCATAGATTGCCACCCATGTTCAGAGTCAGATTTGTTTTCTGATTGGTCTTCCTTTCTTCTCTTCAATTCACCAATTCACCCAACATGCTATTGCAGGATTTGTTGTCTTCAAATACTTTCTAAAAAGGTATTATTATTCCCCTAATCACATTTTTTTTTCTATTTGTTTTATTTCCTATGGCACCAAATTCTAAACCTCAGCTAGTCTAGTAGTAATTACACTGATCATTTTGGGGACTCCCATTTATCATATTTAATTAAAGCAAAACTTGGTATCAAACACACACACACACACACACACACACACCACTTTAATCTTGATACATACAGCAGTGTTAGCTGTCATAAAATGTGGAATTTAGCAAAAGTTACCTTACTGAGAAAGTATTCTACAACTAAAATTTAAGAAGATGACCATCGATAAAGCAAAGTGCTTATTATAATAGTTCTTATTTTTTTCAAAGATTCTCCAAGTAAGGATACAAATAGGATGGTTTTGAAATCAATATACCTATTGTGCATGAGAATTTACTTTCATCCATGATTAAAGAAGAAAGGTAGTAATGCTTTTCTTAGAAAAAAATCTGCTTGCTATTCAAGAGAGGCATAGCACAAGAGATGGTTATTCCCAAGATATCTCCTAAAGTTATCAAAAAACAGAGATAAAATTATTTGAAGAGTAAAATGTCATTATTTAGACTTGCCCTATAACTTTCTTCTCTCTATTCATCTGCTCACCATCAGGTCAAAAAGCAGTTTTTTAAATTTTTTTTTAAATTTATGTATGGTAGTCACAGAGAGAGAGAGAGGCAGAGACACAAGCAGAGGGAGAAACAGGCTCCATGCACCGGGAGCCCGATGTGGGATTCGATCCCGGTTCTCCAGGATCACGCCCTGGGCCAAAGGCAGGTGCTAAACCACTGCGCCACCCAGGGATCCCCAAAAAGCAGTTTTTAAAGTACTTTTCTAAGCTAGAGAATTCACATAAAAGTAATCATGATGGCACAGATATACTTTGTTTATTAAAAATACATTCTAATAAAATTAAATTTTTCATGTTTATTGAGATTATCCCTTTTATAAGACGCTAACTTTTACTTTTTGAACAAGGCATTAGTATTCTTTTCTAATTTGTATTAAAATGATAATGTAAGCTTAATGTAAAATTTCTTATAAATGTATCTTTTTTAATGATGGAATATGCTGATTTTGTTTAAAACCTATTAATATTTAATATTAATTCAGTTAATAAATAGATTCTAAGCAGTTTTCTGAAAAACAGTATTGATTCTGGTATTCTTATTTGCATGAAATTAATGCCAAAATTGCACTAGGGTTTATTTTGCATCGGGGCTAAAGTCACTGGCTAGACTGCACTTCACGATCAGAACCCCTTTGCTGCAGGGCCCTATGGCTCTCATCCCCACTGTTCTGTTTCTTCACCATCTCATGGACTGTTCTTTCTGGAGTTCCCTGTCGAATAATGCCTTCTCCTTTTTCTTCCCATTCCCTACCTAACTCCTCTAGTTGTACTTGATCTCCTTCTTCTAGGGACTTCAGAACGAAGTTGAAACCCATTATTCAGTATATAGGAAGAGCGCTTCCTGAGGGCAGAGGGTTTGGTCACCTCTGTCACTGCTGTGCCTCCAGAGTCTTGACCACTTTCTGACACATTAAACACACTCAGTAAATATTTGTTGAGCAAATAAACGGAACTGACAATACATTAGCTTGCTCATGTCCTAAGTAGTTCAAGCTTGTTTTGTTAACCTCTCCAAATATATCACAACTTCCTCCTAAAGACACGCTAACATTGAACACGTTTGGATCTGCAAGTCTGGCCCTTTCTCCTCAAAGCTCTCATCCTACAAGTGAACGACAACCTCCAGATGAATGGACTACTCTGTGTTAAGGTGCCCTGTGGACCAGTTAGGCTTAATATAAGTGCAAATAAATTTAGAGAACAGCACTGTGTTTATGCTTACTAGTCTCTAAAGTACTATAATAAATATTAGTGATAGTTGTCTTCATAGGAGTAAAGATACACACTAGAAATAAATCTCAAGGAATGTCTTTTGCCTACACACCTTTATGATTAATGTCAAAAGTGGTCACATAATATTTAACTGAAACATGATTGTGACAAAGCATTTGACTTTGGCATGTGCGTATAACTTCTGAAGGGCCAACTTCCAATCTCTGTTTCCATAAATGTTTTCTTAGGACCAGTAACTGTGACTTTGGGCTCTGATGTAAAGCCCTTCCTTTCCGCACTACACAGGATGGCTGTGGAGGGGAATGCAGATTACCAGCCTGTTCTCTCCCCTTTCAAGCTCAGCGGCCTTTAATTACCGGCTTACTCTAATTATTTCATCTCATCACATTATCCTGATAATTTCTTGCTCCTAAATCCCTGCATCTTTCTACTGACGGCTTTTTCTTCTCAGGGCACAATTTTATATTTTCAAAATACAGAATTAGATGTGTCTTTTTTAAATTGTACCTCCCTGTAGAAAAAGGAGAAAAAAATAAAGTTCAAAGTGATTTCCTACATGTACAAAATTATAAAGTGATTTTTCTCTCAAATTCATACCAAAAAAGATTTCTACCCCCAAGACTATAGCATTTCCTTTCTGATCTCTGAAGCTCAAGCTACAAAAAAAACAAACAAAAGAAACAAACAAACAAAAAACAAACAAAGAAAACATTGAAGAGAATTGAATTAAATAGTGAAGGGTACTATTGAGCTAGCCCAATCACTTCAACAGCTTTTTTTTTTTTTTAATTTTTTCCCCAGCTTTGTTACAAAAGCCAAGAAAAGAAAATTGAAGCCAGAGACCCATACACTATTCTGCTATACAACTTTATCGTTACATTATATTCTTACTTTGAACTGTTAGGCAATATTATACCAAGAACTGATTTGACTGAATCAACTTTCTAAAATTCTAAAGATAATAATATAGATTTGCATATAGTGTGATCATATAATATCCTGTTTCCATTTGGGGAAGTAAATTGTATGTATGATTTCCTTTAAAGATTTGAAATACTATCATTCTGTATCTACAAAATGTGAAAACTAATTTTGCCAATTCTTGCTTCAAAATTCTCATTGTTCATTGTTTATTTAAAAGATATAGCTCTAAATATAGAGAATTTTCAGGGAACCACAATTAATCAGGGTGATACTTCACACAAATATTTACTATCTCTCTTTCTGTCTCATCAAAGCCAGAGTGCATCAGGTTTGAAATGGCAGTTGTCCAGAGGGATTTGCTCCCAATTATTTTGATCTCGTGTTCTTTGTCTATGTGATGACAAAGCAATAGCATGTTTTTCATCAAAGGCAGGAGATACATTATTTTTTCTTTGATCTATAAAAGGAAATTCTTGAGTAAAAGGTGAGAGGATAGGCCCTAAGACTTTCAAATACTCTAATCTGAAAATAAATAAACTGCTTTTAGGTGAAAAGTTAGAAAATCTTAGAAACACAATTCCAAAATGAATAGCCCCTGATTTTCTATTAATCTTTAAGTCTTTAAATCAAAATGACTCCTCCCTTTTTAGACTTCTGTGTATCCCTGAGCCCCAAACTGGAGATACTTTACTCACTTGGAAGCCTTCTACAATATTTTAAGCTTAAAAATAAATAAGATCTTTGAAACTTGATATTATATCTTTAAACACCGATATTGTCAATGCTGTTTCTCTGCATCTTTTCTGTATATTTGAACCCTTGATGGAACTGGCAGGGTCTGTTACATTGTCTCACATTTTCCATGACCCCTGAGTTCTCAACTTTATACTCATTTCTTTAGTCAGCTTACTGAAAACCATGTTACATTTTGCCTTGTGGTCAATTAACTTTTTTTCAGCGTGTGTATTTGTGATTGTGTGCAGTGTATTTGTGTATGTTTTCCTCTTTGGAAACATTTACGTATTAGCAAGAATTAATCTATTGAATGTTTTCTCCATATCTCAATCATACCTCTTAACATAAAATTAGGTAAGATTTTTATTTCATACTTCAAGAAGAAATTTGGAAAACCATAAAATATTTCAATTTTTTCAACAGATATTTGATAACTACCTTATTCAAAGCACAATATATTAATTTGAAATAGGTGATATGTCTAAACAGAATACCTAAAGCCATAAAGCTTCCAGAAGAAAACTTAGAAGAATATCTTCATGCCCTTGGGTTGACATGGTTATCTTAGAGAGAACATACAGAAATACTAACAAAAAAGAAAAATTGATAAATTAGGCTTTACCAAAATATAAACATCTGCACCTGCATATATAAAAAAATTAGAAAATTGACAGGAAAATATACTAGTGAAGATATTCACAATACATATATTTAACAAAGGACTTAGAATACATAAATAACTCCTTCAACTTAAAAATCAAACAATATAATAAAAATGGAAAAAATACATCAACAGAAGATAGAAAAGTAAAAAGTAAACACATTAAAAAGTGCTGAATAGGGCAGCCCCGGTGGCACAGCAGTTTAGCACCTGCCTTCAGCCCAGGGCGTGATCCTGGAGACCCGGGATCGAGTCCCACGTCGGGCTCCCTGCATGGAGCCTGCTTCTCCCTCTGCCTGTGTCTCTGCCTCTCTCTCTCTCTTTCTCTCTCTCTCTCTGTCTCTCTCTCTCTCTCTCTCTCTCTGTGTGTGTCTCTCTATGAATAAATAAATAAAAAAATCTTTTAAAAAAGTGCTGAATATTACTGGTCAGTAGGGAAATACAAATGAAAGCCATTATGAAATATCCCTTCGTAACCTCTAGAAACAAAATTTTAAAAACTGACAACACAAAGTATTAGTAAGGATATGAAGCAACTGGAACTCTTCGTACATTTCAATAATTCCATTCACAAGTATAAATCTTCCCAAACAACTGGGAGCATATGTCCACAAAAATCATGTACATATGTTCATAGCAAATTTCTTTATAATAATCCAAATGTTCATCATGAGGAGTGTAAAAATCACTAACGCGATACATAACAAAATAAGACCAAAAATAGACTCTATGTCCAAAGGCTTACGAGGGGTAATACCTGGAAAAGAAAAACATGGGAAGCAGAATGAACAAAGAGAGTTAGCAGACCAGGATCATATCTGACAGTTTCTTCCAGGCCAATGGGGAGTTCTGGAGCAGATTGGCAACTAGTGCAATCTACTTGGGTAGAAGTGGCCAGGCCCTTGTGCCACCAGCTTGTTCAGTAATTGTTTTAGGGTTACTCTAAGGAGAGCATGTCTTTAAGTTATGGCCATCAGACTTGGTCATTGACTGAGGATCACCAAAAATAGTGTGGCCTTGGCTCAAAAGCTGAGGCAGACCATGCAGAAGCTCACAACCAGAGGCTGTCACCGAACCACATTTCTGGCAGCTGGTGAAAAGACCTTTCTGAAGGGGTATTTAAGCGGTACATCTCCATGATGTTCACCGTGTAAGGCTTAAATTATGGAAGTTTCAAAACTAGCCTAAGGTCTGAGATGTCGTGATGGTGATTATCTTTAGGGAACAGAAAGACATTAGTGGTTAAGAAGGGTCAGAAGAGTGGTTTCTGTGGTGCCAGTAAGGTCCTATTTCCTAACCTAAGTGCAGGTTCTGTAGGTGTGTTTATTTTATGATAGTTCATCAGGCTACACCCTTACTACATGTGCACTTTTTTGTATATGTTTATTTAATTTAAAGAAGAGCAATTTCAGTAATTTCAGTAACAAGAATGTAAACCAGATGATCTTTAAAGAATGAGTGAATGATGGAAAAATGTAGATGATACACACACAAACACACACTCTCATATTATTTTTTTTAAAGCATAACATCTAGAAAAGAGCTTCTGTTGTTCTGTATTGATATGCGAGATACTCATGAAAGTATAATTGATTACAATATCTCAATACTTATTAAGGTGTCAGATTAAAGTCTAATGAGCTAAATTTAATATAATATCTAATAAAATTTGTGATTTAATGGACTTTGAAACACAGGAATAACCTTAAATCTAATTTAAATGTTTACAATATGATCATCTTTCCTGAAGCAAATTTCATTTTTCTTCCATGAATTTCTATTTTTAAAGCTAATATAAATACCATGTTACTAATTAAATGGTACTATACAGTCATTGTTTGTGGAATTGAATTAAATCTATCACAAGTTAACTGACACCAAAAATTTTATTTATATTATTTCTCCTGTCTCTAAGTATCATACAATGCAAAAGCTAATGCTTGTCTAGTTTCCAACACACATATAAGATATAGGTAAATGCGTCTTATAATAAAACCATAATATGTTAGGACACTATTCTAGATCCTAGATATAAGAAAATGACTAAAACAAAGTCTTACCATAAGGAACTAAAACTGTAGCATAGAGAAATACTTTTTTGTAATTAACCATAATACAATGTAATGGATGCTATACAAGTATGTAAAAGAATAAAGATTTGGAAGCACAGAGAACAAAGACATTACATTTCTTTCTTTCATGGACTGTCCTACTAAAAACCCCAGAGAAGTCTTCTTTCAAGTGTGAGTAAAAGTTTGCCAAGCAGATAGGCAGAAGGTCGACTTTTCAGGCAGGAAATCATAATTAAAGGTAGAGACAGTGAAGATGAAATCTTGTGGTATCTTCAGGATTGTTGAAGACTATAAGGTAACTGTAAGTATAAATGTAGCCCAGGTGGTGATGGGTAAAGAGGGGTACAGAAAGGACTAGCTCCTAGCTGGTAAGTAGACTGGGAATATACAATGAAGCTGTAGGATAGATGAAGTCTAGAACAGTAATTTGAAATCAGGGTTTGAGGACAGAGGATGGGATTGTGAAGAAAGAACTTATAAAGGCAGAAAAGTCAGTGAAAGAACCCAGGAAGAGAAAAAGAAGTAGTAAGGTAGCAGGAGAACCAATGTTTAACCCAGTATGTTACCCCAAAAATCAACAGAAGAGGAGCCTTCAAGAAGAAGGTAACCAGCAGGGTCAAAAGTTTTCCTGAAGTCATGTGGTATCTCACATGTGAAAGGAACCTGGGGTTTGGCAGGGAGTAAGAGCTGTCAACAGACTGCGGTGGGGAAGTCAGAATGCAGGAGGCCTAGGGGTAGAAAGATGAGGAGTGGAGTAAGAACCCGGGCTGGAGTTTTCATAATTGTTGCTAAAGTTGTGCGTTTTGATAAAGGGAAAAAGCAGATGAATCATGAGTTTGAAAAGACAAAGAGGATAGAATCTTCTGCTTTTAAAAAATAGAAAAACACAAGAGGCTTCCAAGGATCAAATCTAACTTTCACTATTTGCAGATGACATAATATTCTATATAGAAAATATGAAAGACACCGCCTAAAAACTGGTAGAACTGATACATGAATTCAGTCAAGCCCCAGGATACAAAAATCAATCTACAGAAATCTGTTGCATTTCTATACAGTAATAACAAAGCAGCAGAAAGAGAAATCAAGTAATCGATCCCATTTACATTTGCACCAAAACTGTAAGATACCTAGGAATAAACCTAACCAAAGAGGGAAAAGATCCACTTTGAAAACTAACAAATACTGCTGAAAGATATTGAATAGGACACAAAGAAATGGCAAGACATTCCATGCTCAAGGATTCAAAGAATAAATATGTTAAAATATACTACCCAAAGCAATCTACTTATTTAATGCAGTCCCTACCAATATACCAACAGCATTTTTCAAAGACCTAGAACAAACAATCCTAAAATTTTCATGGAACCATGATAGCCAAAGCAACCTTGAAAAAGAACAAAGTTGGAGGCATCATAATTCTGAACCTCAAGTTATACTGCAGAGCTATAGTAATCAAACAGTATGGTACTGGCACAAAAATAGACACATAGGTCAATAGAACAGAGTAGAAAACCCAGAAATGAACCCTCAACTATATGGTCAATTAACCTTCAACAAAGCCAGAAAGAATTACCAATGGGAAAAAGAATGTCTCTTCACCAGATGGTGTTGGGAAAACTGGACAGCAACATGCAAAAGAATGAAACTAGACCCCTTTTTTAGATCTACACAAAAATTAATCCAAAATGGATGAAAGATCTACATGTGAGGCCTAAAACCATAAAAATCCTAGAAGAGAACACAGGGAGTAACTTCTCTGACATCAACCAATATCAACTTCTTTCCAGAAATGTCTCCTGAGGCAAGAGAAGCAAAAGCAAAAATAAACTATTGGGACTACATCCAAATAAAAAACCTCTGCACGGTGAAGCAACCAATAGAATGAGAGAGGATATTTGCAAATGACATATCTGATAAAGGGTTAGGATCCAAAATATATAAAGAACTTCTAAAACACAACACCCAAGAAACAAATAATATTTCTCCAGAGAAGATATACAGATTACCAACAGACACATAAAAAATGTTCAACATCACTGATCATCAGGGAAACATAAATCAAAATTACAATGAGATATCCCCTCACACCTGTCAGAATGGCTAAAGTCAACAACATGAGAAACAACAGCCATTGGAGATGATGTGGAGACTGGGGAATCTGTGATGCCTAAATGGGGTGTCCTGATCAGATGGGGACCCCCAAACTGAAGCAACAATTGTGTGGAAGCTGCAATTCTCTCTCAGAGGTAAGATAATTCACCTGAGGCAGAACAAAGGAGATAGAAGTTTACTGAGTATACCACAGGGAATCTGCAGGCAGGACAGCGGGGGTTGTCTGCCATGGGGTAGTGAGCTGGGGCCATTATTAAGTGGGGGAGATGAGGAGGTATGGCAACATATGGGATTCTCCCTTTTTTTTGGTAACTGTGCCTAGTGGTAAGTAGCTCATTGGTCAGTTAGGTTCAATGGATATTTTGAGGTGGGTCACCTGATGGGTTGGTCTATATTTGGCCAGGTGGTCACTGTGGCCCTTCCTGCATTCCGTTGCTCAAACCTGTTTGCCTGAGGTGGCCTCCACAGAACTCCCTCACACTGTTGGTGGGAATGCAAACCGGAGCAACCACTCTAGAAAACAGTATGGAGGTTCCTCAAAAAGTTAAAAATAGAGCTACCCTATGACCTAGCAATTGTGCAATTAGATATTTACCCAAAAGGGTACAAAAATACTAATTTGAAGGGGTACATGCTCCTTATATTTGTAGCAGCATTATCTACAATAGCCAGATTATGGAAGTAGCCCAAGTGTCCATCAATTGATGAATGGATTAAGAAGATGTGGTGTGAATACACACACACACACACACACACACACACAGTAGAATATTACTCAGCCATAAAACAGAATGAAATCTCACCATTTGCAATGATGCGGATGGAGCTAGAGAGGATTACGCTAAATGAAATTAGTCAGAGAAAGATTAGTACCATGTGATTTCAGTCATATGTGGAATTTAAGAAATGAAACAAATGAACAAAGGGATGGGGGGGGGTGGCAATTGAAGAAACAGACTTGTCTATGAAGAACAAACGGATGGCTACCAAAGGAGAGGCGGGTGGGGACATGGGTGAAATAGGTGATGGGGATTGAGGACTGCACTTATGATGAACACTGGGTGTTGTGTGGAAGTGTCGAATCACTGTATTGTATACCTGAAGCTAATGTAACATGGCATGTTAGCTGGAATTTCAATAAAAACTTAACAAAATAAAGAATAGATTAAAAAGCAGAAACACAAAAGTATAGTTGCAATCTGAGTGAAATAAGTCTATAAAGAAGAAGTAATAGACATATCTGCGTGGCTCAGTGGTTGAGCATCTGCCTTTGGCTCAGGGCGTGATCCTGGGGTCCTGGGATCCAGTCCCACATCAGGCTCCTTGCAGGGAGCTTTCTTCTTCCTCTGTCTATGTCTCTGCCTCTCTCTGTGTCTGTCATGAATAAACAAATAAAATCTTTAAGAAAAAGAATAAATAATAGATATATGAGAGAGGAAGTAAGACAATTGTCAGAAAGACCTGTTTTCGTTTGTCTGAACTAGGAAGCAAGTGAGAAAGAATGAGCGTGTAAATAGGTTTAAAAGTAGAGGGATTAGCCAAGCTAAACTTGGCTAAAAACTAATGAGACCACAGAAGGATACAATACCATTTTGTAGGAATGGGTCAGTAGCTGGAGTCTCTGGAATAAGGCATCTGACACATGGGTCAGTACCAGAATTTGACCAATGGTCTTACCTAGAAAACTTGCCTCAAAATACCTCACACCGGATTTATCTTGTGCACATGCCCCATTTCTAATTCCTTCCTTTCTCTTCTTTTCCTCCATCTTACTCTCCAGACAAATAATATATTTTGCATTCTTCTCGTGCCCCAGGGCTGACTGCCCCAACAGCCTCTCTCTTGAGGGGGGCCTTCCTGAAGAGGAAATCCACCGTCCCCAGTCACCACCATCCTTCACTACTCCTTTCTCCTTCTTGGAGCATTTGCACAAGATTTGACATCTCTTACCTGAGCCAGACTTAATATATTAATGGTTATGGTAAAAACAATAAGAATACAATGATTGCAACAGCCATCTTCAAAGTTGTGATGCTTAGGCACAGAGAGCATAAATTAGCTTGCACAAAGCTTCACAGGCAGTTAAGTGGTACTGGAAGTGTCAAACCCAGGCAGCAATTACTCTGAAGTCCTCCCTTTTACTGTGACCTCTTTAATCCCATTAAGAATGGGTTGAGAGGCCAACCTGAGAAAATGGTATTCATGTTCTCAGATATTATTCTCTGAGTTAAAATTGAGCTAAAGGCTTTGGAGATTTAGCTCTGAATTTTCAAAGGACCTCCAGTGGGCTGGCGTTTTAAGCATTTGCAACTAAGTAGTTCATGATTAATTCCAAAACAATTCAAACTGCTCTTCAAAAAAAAAAAAAAAAATCAAGTGAAGTTGAGCTGCACTCAACACTTTCAAGTATGACTAAGCTCTTTTCATCTTCTCCAGAAATCTATACCATCTCACACAGGATTTACTACCTTAAACTTGGTAAATGTGGAGCAAGTGGATAAATGAGAGTGCAAATGAATTTATTACCGAAGTTCGTTCCTGTAAGTTCAAATGTGCCAAGAAAAGTAAAAAAAAAAAAAAAAAAAAACATACACACACACACATTTATTTTTATTTCATTGTATTTTTAAATGCTGGGCACACTTGGTCACTGGGATAATTTAGAAACCTCAAAGCACAGGAGGGTAGATATACATAAAATCCCCATTCTCAGGGAAAAATGCATGTAAATATATCTGAATAATCATATTTTAATTGTAATATACAGAGTTGTAGCTGCACTGAACATGTTCTATTAAACAATCCTATTAGCATTTTATTCCCATCAATGAATGGTTAGTAAGGTAATCATGCCTTATGCAAAATTTTACACAGTAATGAGTATTATCAAATAATAATAATAGTAATAATGATAATAGCTAACTCCTAAGACTGTGCCCCTGTTTCATAAGTTACTTGGCTATTGAAAGGCTTTACTTATGACAAATCTTCTCCAACTTCTCTAGAGTTTGATGGAGAAGGCAAATTTCAATTTCAGAGAACTGTCTGGCAAAACAATTAGCTAATAACTTAATGAAACAACTCTTATTCTAGAAGGCGTATGTTAGATGGGTAGTTCCATATACAATGTGAATCCCCGTTAGTTCTACAACAGAAGTTTATTCCGAGTCCTGTTTAGATCAATGACTCAAACTGTGCATCAAGTTTACCTGGGATGTGCGCTGAAAATTCATCTTCCTGTACAATACCCTAAAAGTGTCTATGTCAGTAAAGCTAAAATAGGACACACAAATTTGCATTTATATTACTTCCAGTAATTATGTTATAACACACAGCCTTTGAAAAGTGCATGTTTGATGATCTACTTAGAAGTAATAAAATCCTGAAAAAAACTGAAAGGACTAATTCATTTTCCAAAGATATCAAACAGGTCTTCCACATTCTACCTTGGAAACCTCTCCATCTTTCTTCATTCCTCTACCATCACTGGACTACTCCATATCCAATCTTTTTGTAGCAAGAGATCATCTTCTATTTGATTCCCTACCTCTGATATTGCTTCTCCCCGTTAAATTCTCTACCTCAATTATCTTTAAAGTGGAACTGTGCATTCCCCAGTACCCAAGATGATTTACTACACCTCCAGAAGAAAATATCCTTTTTATTTACTATGGTTTGTATCTGAAAAAAAAATAAGAAATAAAAAAATAAGGCTTTACAACTATTGAGGATTTGGGATTGATAGAAGTACTCAAAATCAATCTTCAAGTCATTTATTAAGATGTTGCATAGGGAAGTAAAGGTATCTTGAGAAAGCCTGGGAATTCTACAAGAAACAGTTTATAGTGACCCCTGAACTCAGGAATTCACTTCCCGTGTGCTCAGTGTGTGACTGGTTACATGGCTTTATAATATATCCTTAGACTTAGTCTTCAAAAAATGGAAAATTTGATTTTAAAAAATTCCTAAAATAATTTGAATTGCAGTTAACAGACATGTCACAAGCAAACAATAAGAAAATATCAGACAGGGCACACAATTCTAAGTGTAGCTTTTTCCTAACTAACAGGTAGAAACAGCAAGGATGATCTAATCAAATTTGATGACAAATTAGATAAAATTTAAAATTATCTGTTTTATTGCTATTATCACTACTAATGAACTTCAGCCTAAATGCACTTTAGATCTTGAGATACTACCGAACAAAGTACACCTATATAATTTATAAATAAGTAAATATATTAAAATGAATTGCAAGCAGGTACTTTTATCCTAGTAAGGGTGAATGATCACAATACTTGGTCATTCAACTGTTCGGTCTACACAAGAACTGGAAAGACCCCGCTAAGACACGTACTGATCACTTCATTTTTCTTTCAGTGATTTCGTGCTACCTTTAACATAATTTATAAAGCCTTTCTACCATAGTATCTCACATACCTTTTTGGGGTTGTTCTTCAGACACACCGAACTTCTTTGGTTCTATGAGTTGCCTGGGCTTTCCCACACTGTCTCCACTGCCTACAAAATTCTTTCTCTGCCTTCCCTATTTGCCTGGTTACCATCTACTACTACCCTTCAGGTTATACCTAGTAAAATAACTCCTGTTAGTGGACTTTTCTAACACCCTGAGACTAAGTTAGACTCCCGTCTCCATATGTCTTTCTAAAATACTCTGCACTTTCACTATTAAAAAACTCACACTTTACTGCAATTACTAGTTAAATTCTTTATTTTCCCCAAAAGTCAGTATAAACTGAGGTCAGAGGCCAAGACACTCTCACTGCCATATGCCTGCCACTGCCTAACATAATTCCTGTTTATTTAATACTTTGAAAAAAGTTTTAGAATACCATTTAGGTAAATATAGGAAAAAGCAAACTCAAATGTCTCCAATTATCTCCTTAAAAATTTAAGTCACCAGAAAGTATAACAGAAGTGCCTGTGGTTTAAATGGGTCCAATAATATGGATTATTCAGTAGAATGACTCCTAAGAGTAAGATAGTAATTTTACTTCTACCTGGCAGAAAATATATAAAGATCCAGTGCTCCTTGGACATCTTTGATAATTTAAAATTCTATTCATTTTTTTCTTTGAATGGTTCTTATAAAATAAATTAAAAGACAAACAAAATCACACCAAATCCCTTATAGAAAGTGCTACAGATACGGTAATAGGTTACTGTCATTTTGCCAATAAATATATTGACATTCTGACTTTCATTCAACCTTTCAAACATGCTGTATAAAGAGCTGCAGGTTTGGGGATGAGCCAATTTGCTTTAAAAGAAGAAAATTGTGCCAACAGTAAAGTTCCTGTGAGTGAGCACTTGAAATAAGAATTATAGGGAAACATCAATAGGGCAAGGACATTCCCTTAGGCAA
Source organism: Vulpes lagopus (assembly GCF_018345385.1). Lineage (NCBI taxonomy): Eukaryota > Metazoa > Chordata > Mammalia > Carnivora > Canidae > Vulpes > Vulpes lagopus. The sequence continues at coordinate 10,246,993 of NC_054846.1, read as the reverse complement.
TGAACCTCAAGAAATTTCTCTGTTCCAATGATCAACCATAATGCTTAAGTAACTCCACTACAAGGCTTTTAATCATTGTGGTAAGGTTTATAATGACTTACTATAATTAAGACATAAGAAATAATGGACTATAGCAAAGCAAAATACCTAGATTTTGTTGAGTATTAAATTTAGTGGGATAGGACAGCCTACTCAATAGAATGAGGGATGGAAAGGGGTAAAAGCAAATTGTATGAGGAAACTTTCAAAAAATTACCCTGTCTTGTCCATACATTTTCTTTCACTTATACCTATTAATCACTGTCTGTAGGTACAAATGCCTTTTTTAAAATTAAATATAATTTATCCACATTCTAGCTTTTTTCTTATTGATGGTGTTAGCATTTGACATTCATTTTTGTGTGATTTAATACCTAGGTAGGTGATGTAGTGGAATTATATATATATATAGATTTTTTAATGTACCAGCTATAATAGCAGACATATTAAAAAGAATGATTCATATAGCAATCATGTAAATGCTCAATCATGAATATAATGAAAGAGCCATGCAGGTTTTTTCTTACAATTTCATTTTATAATATGCCTTTATTAACTTTGATGTGTTCGAGGCACAGCTCTTGAATGGTTACTGTGATAGATTGGTTCATGCTAACGATTTGGTCTCTATTTAATGAAATTGCTCCTTGGAATGGGAAAATGTGGTTTATTTTGAGAATGATTCTGCTTAATGTCTTAGCCTAAGTAATGTTTGAGTGAAATTAGCTGTTCTATGGTTCATGAATTATTTCTGGCCTCTATCACCATCTCTCATAAAGAAATGTCAAAGGGAAAACAAGCTGTATAACCACACTGGTGACCACTATGAAATACAATAGGTAGCATTACCAAAAATAAAAAATCCTTGTCTCTTACATTTTTCAGTTCATCACACTGAAAAGTCGAGTGAGGGATGTATATTGGCCGATTCTGGATCCCAAATAACAACATAGTTCTTTACATCTGTAACACATTCAGTCTCGGGATATCTAAGGACTGTGAATATTGCTGATTTGTCATAAAGGTTTTTAGCTGACAGCGCTAAGACAGTAAGACAGTGCTATGAGTATGTGTTATATTTAAGAAGTAGTTTTCATAAAAACAAAGAAAAACTTGCACATGAGTGAAGATATGCAGATGGGAGCTGGTGTTTTGATTTTCACTTTGAACAGTAGAAAGTGCACTGAAGGGTATTCTCTTACTGCTAATGGTCAGCTCTTTCTACAACTGTGATTTATTTTACTAGAAGCTGGAACAGGTGTGGTCTATCTTTGCCAAAGTTCATACCTACCTTGGGCTTCAGATTTCCGATCTGTGTCGTGAGATTGTTGAATGGCATGCAATCTAAGAACTTCTATCTTATTACACGGACAGAATTCTGACTTACTATTAAAGCCCTTATCTGAAAAATCCAGTTTTGCACTTTGGATTTGGAGAAATTAAACTTAACATAATTTGAAGGATATTGGTGAGAAGTGCTGCCCTAAGAATAACTGCTTCACTGAAAAAATCTTAACAAAATAAATGTTAAAGTTATACAGATGCATAAACTGCACAATTTCTTTTATTTCCCAAAATAAATGTCGGTGTTGGCCAAGGACCAAATGTACTTTTTGAAGCGTGGAATAATAATTATGAAAGTTAACAGCAAGAAAAGAAGGAGGTCAAAGGAAAGTGTGTTCTGCTGCTTGGAATACAACACTTTTGCCATGAACTATATGAAAAAATAAATATAAACGGGGCAAAGGGGGAAAAATGAAGAGTTTCCATACTCCAATTAAATATAGGATTTTCACCTTAGGTCAAATACCATTTACTGAAAATGCTTGACTTTATAAAAGAAGTCTTGTAATTGCCTTACTTCCTTTTAAAAATATACAGCGTTGTGCCAGCAGGTACATTTGTATTGCTGTGCATGTGACCAGGTCATTGGAGGTGCTGTTGAATGTCATGCCCACTGCCTAGGAACCACTGCATTTTTTAAGATGGCAGGAAAGTAAGTAATTGGGGCAGATCAGTTCGCTGACCCCGACTGCTATAAATGGCTACATGTAATGAGGATAGGTAGATCAACATAGCTCAAGTTTTGAAGTGAAATTTTATCTTATTTCTGGCACCACAAATACTAACCCGATCCTTATCTGTCTAAGAAAAAACATTCCTCCTTAACAGGCCGGCATAACTCTTTACGATTTCCGCATACCTCTTGAAAATTATGAAAGACCCATTGTATTAAAACCTGGGATAAACAGGATATTTTAGGCCTGTTCGCGTGAGCAGGTTAATCTGTAAATTTCCCTTTGTTTCAGAAATAGCTGAAGAAAAAAGATTGCTCAGTGCTCTTCATATTTTTCCTCATTCTCCTTCCTTCCCTCCTACCATGGCCCAGGAAGACAAAATTATGAAATAGGAAAAGAAGAATGAAGACAATGTTATTAAAACACATTTAGCCTATATTTGCATATTAAAAAGTTCTAGACTAAGAGTCTAGAGATTTTCTTTTTAGTCTACTTTGTGCCACAAGGGAGCTGTGCATTCTTGGCTGTTGTCCTTGCAAAATATACATCACTTCTCTTGGGCTTCCGTTCATCAGATGATCATTAAACCCCACTTTGGTATTAAATTTCCTTGTAAAAGTGTTTTTAAAGATTTTCTCCATTTTTGTTTTCTTAAAGAAAAATCCTAAACATTATCATGTCTACATGCGACTAATTTCAGAGGTCTCCTGAAATTCAAAATATCAGGTCTCCAAAAATTGAAAATTCAAAAGCACTGTGTAGAGTGAAAATTATGGAAATTATATAAAACCCTGTCATTTAATGATATATCTTGAACCAGTTAGTTATCTTCTCAAAGCATGTTCCCCGAATGAAAAATGAAGATTTATGATACTTCAAGGTAATCTTCTTAGATTACAAGACATGAATTAAGAGCCTATATTACAATTTACATAATGCTTGATGAATAATAAAACAAACACCCCTGGACTCACCATCAATTTAAGAAATGAGACATTTCTGTCGCCTGTGAAGCTTCTGTGTGCCACTCAACACTTACAGCCCTCTTCTTTCACTAAAAGGGGAACCACTACTGTGAATTTTTTAGGACTGTATTTTGTTGTTTCCTTGCTACATATATGCATCTCTATACAACATATCTTTAAGATCTGTATATATGGGAATTTATATCAGTGACATTATACCTCACATATTCCTCTGCAAGTTGTTTCATTCACTCTACTTTGTCTTTGAGAATTTTTGCTAATGCAATGATAATAATAATAATAATAATAATAATAATAATACAAAAATAATAATGATTGTAGTTTCTTTGTTGATGGATATTCAAGTTGTTTAGTGTTTGAAGCTTTTATAAACGATGCTGTTTAAACATTCGTGGACATGCTCCTGGCTCATATCTACAGGAGTTTCTCTATGATATACCTACCAGGGAAACTGCTGTGACATTGGGAATGGGCCTGTATAGCTTTGCAAGACCTGACTTTCCCCAAAGTAGGTGGACAAATATATACTCCCATCAATTTCTGTAGAAAGTAAATTTATCACTTGTTCATTCAAAAGCAGAAGAAACTTCCTTCTGGCAATTTTTGGAGGTAATCCTTGAATAACATTTCCAATTCCTTCTAGGACATTAGTTAATCATGTTTTGTCTTGTACTTATCTTTGTGAAATTTGGGGGCATATAGAGTGACAAAAACCAGAATCAATTTTATCTAATTTTATATGCTTTAGAGTTGAAAATAAAATTATTTTGTAATAATCCAATAGTTCCTGCTATTTATAATAAAGTTGTGTTTGCAGCATTCAAGCATAAATCATTCAAGTGGCTAGTGGTGATGGGCTAGAGGAGGGAGAGGAGTCACACCTTGCTTCTTACTGAATGTTCCATAAGATTTTTATCTACAACTAAGACCTTTTTGTAAAGGTTCATACATCATCTACTAGACATTCCCATTTGGAGGCTACAAAGGCACCTCAAACTCAAAATTTCCAAAAGTGAGCTTACCATCTTCCCCTATTCCAGCCCTTCTGTATCCTCACTCATGTAATGTCACAAACCTCAAACCTAGGAGCCATCCTTGACTCCTCCCTTTCTTCTACTCTGAATATGATGTCACAAAATCCTCTTGATTTAACTCTGTGCAGCCTACTTGCACATCTCCACCAGTATCCCCAGTACTTTCCAGGCACTGTGGGAGGACTTTATACACATTGACTTTCTTAAGTCTTCTGTCAGCTTGTTATATGGCGGTCTCCATTATCCAAACTGGAAAGCGAAGTGGATACTGAGCAAAGTTCAGCAATTTGCTCGAGGTCACACCACGAATGATAGTAGGGTTAGATGTTGAGCTCAGTCTGATTATAAAATCTCACTCTAAATGCCTTCATCACTTTGTGACAAACCACTTCAAGCTCTTGCCTTGGAATGGGTCCCTTGTTTCTACTCTTGTCCTCCAAAATTTTCTCCACTTTGCTCCATTAAATTTTTTAAAACATAAAATCTGTTCTTTTCACTCCATGGCTCAGTGTTTCAACAGTTTTCTGTTTCTCTTCCTCTAAACTCAAGTCATTAGCATAATCTAAAAGATGCTTGCTTCCTATTTCTGCCACCATTCTGAGTAAAATATGCTCTTTGCTGGTAATGATTCTCTGTCTGTTCTCTTTGAATAAAATCTTCCTTCCCTAATTAGTAATAAGTAATTATTAATCTTTTCTTAAATTCTTCAAGTTTTGCTCAAAGATCAATTCTTTCAGAAAGCCTTCCTGACCCAAAAATCCAGATCTTTTCACACCATTGGCTGATATCATAATAAACGGATTCACCTGGATTATTAAGGCAAAATAGCAAACAATGTAGTTTGATTCTGAGCATCCACAAGTCTACTATCTAGGGGAATTGCCTCAATACCAAGATAATAATAAAAAATAGTTAATGTTTGTTGAGAATGTTACTAATTCCTTTACATACTTTCATTTCATTATACTTTCTGTTAAAACTGTGTACTGGTGCTATGAAACACTTGTAACAATTATAAAAAACCAATTAACAGTGAAGTTAGTTACTATTTGTCTCCAACTTTTCATATGCTGTCATCAATAAGGGCTAAGATCATACCCTCAGTGCTTTGTCTAGAACATTGACACAAATAATATGGGAAGCAAAAATATGGTTTTCAAGATGTGCTTGCCAAGTTTAGACTTTGCTTATGTCCTTAGAGCAACTTATGCAAATAAAATTTTCTACATCTTCCGTTCTACTGTCTAAATAGAGATTGAAAGATTTACTTTGCACCTTTAAAATTCAGATTTAATAAGCAGATTATCTCACCTATTAAGTACAGGATGCATTACTAAGTGTTCGACATCATAGTTCTTCTATTAAAATAGATTTTATTAAGAGTAAGAAAACAGACTCCCTCCACAGATACACAAGTATGCAGGGCAGGTCATATAAAAAGAGTAAACTATAGACAGTGTTTTCTATAATGAAACTATACCAAGTAGGCCCAGGAAAGCAGCTAGTGGCTTGTATGATAAAGCCAGGAGGGACATTCAAGCCAGGCTAAAATGGAAGGAGGAGTTTTGATATTACCCAGTTCTCATGAGAGCAGAGAATTCTGTGAATATTTTAAGACTCTCAAGGATAGGAAGATCTTGCTATTAATTTGAATTCTGTCCAGCCCCATTTGGATAGGACTGATATAAATGTTAAGAAGAAGTAAATTACAGTTTCTATGCATGATCATCTATGTTGGCAAATCCAAAGGGTGTTTTGGTATTATTCCATTATCATAGTCTAGAGTGTACAAATATGCTTGACATGGGAGTATTTAGACAAGAAAACTTAATACGAGAAAGATGATTCCAAAACCAAAAGAAGTTTTAATGAGATCTCTTCTCACATAATTTAATATCTAGACTCCTTACTGGAGAGGCAGCATAGGATAGGGGTCAAAAGTTTATTTGAGATCAAATGATTAGGCTATGGACTGGCTGTTTTTCTGTTACTAACTGCCTGGTTTTCTCCTTCCAAAGCAATGCCTTAAAGACAAATGCTAAAATTCCCTGTGTCTCAGTTTCCTCATCTATAAAATGAGAACAATATTAACTACTTTTTAGGGATAACATGCAGATAAATTACATATAAAACAATTGGAAAAGTGCCCAGCATGCACAGCAAGTTTTCAAAAATGGTCTTCATCACCATCATCATCAACATTATCATCATCATCATCACTTAGGTATGAAGCCATCTTTCACAAGTTTCGGGTTAGAGACAGCAGTGGTTCAGAATTTGAAATTACATTGAACAAAACAAGCTTATTTATCACACCACCATCAATGTGTTGAAGAAACCAGAAGCACCATATTGTGAATTTCAACCTGACTTTACTATTCAGTGATAGGTCAGTAGGCTTTTTTCATTTTTAAGATATGATAGCTGCAAATAAAAAGGACTGAAATCTGCAAGCCCTTTTATATCAATTCCAAAAATAAAAAGACTCCTCAGCTCTCTACACACACTACAACTATGGACAGCAACCGCACAAGGAAAACAGATCAGTCGAGAGTCTTTAAATTTTTTTTGTATTTATTCTTGGGAAATGCATCTAAGCTATATTAAAAATGTATTTTATTTCTCATATGGCACATGTGTGCTTGTATTCATGATTAAATTACAAATAACAGGGATCCCTGGGTGGCACAGCGGTTTGGCGCCTGCCTTTGGCCCAGGGCGCGATCCTGGAGACCCGGGATCGAATCCCACGTCGGGCTCCCAGTGCATGGAGCCTGCTTCTCCCTCTTCTGTGTCTCTGCCTCTCTCTCTCTCTCTCTCTCTCTCTCTCTGACTATCATAAATAAAAAAAAATTACAAATAACAGGAAATGGTAGGTTATATTTCAAAGGCCAATGTTTTTAATTCTAACAGAATTGAGCTTATATATTGTTCAAATGCAAAATTATATCTTTATTTGTACTTGTATTTGCTTGCTTATTCCTTTCTCACTTCTCTAATGAATTCTATACTGCTTACACTTTGTTTTAGGATTAGGAGAGAAATTTATTAAGACATCCAGGGCAGTATCACAGTAAACAATGATGTGAAGATTCCTTACCACAGGACAAACAGAAAATCCAGCTTGCAAAGTCTACAGAAAAAAAGTACTCAATTCTTCCCAATTATATCAATTATTTTAAACTTAATCTTAACTGAATTTTCCACAAACAATATATTTTCTATGTTTCCTAAAGACTACTGGGAGAGAGAGTCTATGTAACAGGCTTAATTCACTGTCTTGAAATAATTCCCCCCCCAAAAAAAGGTATTTTTAAAACCCCTTTAGTAATTCATCTATTCCTCTTATGACATTTACCACACTGATCCTTGTGCTTCAATGGTCTGAGGCATTGTTTTCTCTTCCACACTAATACCTATAGTGGCAAAGAAGGGAAGGTAGTGTATTTGTATTTTTCAAACCCTTATGATGTTCACAAATATTCTGTAAGTTAAGCCTTTAAAAGTCCTTGAAGAGGTATTAATATTATTTCTATTATATAGATGAAAAAACTGAGGCCCCAAGAAATTAAACTGCTTTACATTGTGCTGCTCTGATTTCAAAGCCCAAAACCTTTCCACAAAGGCTGAGAACTAATTCATTTATGAATCTCCCACAGAGCTGAACATAAATCTTTACTCATAGAAATTATCAATAAATGAAAGAAAATAAGTACTACTTACAGATACTCTTACCCTAAATATAAAATAATAATAACATTTGTCTCTTATTTTCTCTGAAAAAAAAATTTATAACTGACTGTGCTACACTAATACACACACACACACAATATTAAAAAAAAAAAAAAAGCACCTATCCAGGAATGTAGGATGAATAAGCCCAAAGCACGTTATCAACACTTTAATATTTGAGAATATCAGACAGAACTTTAAAGATTTCCTTTTCCTTGTATATTAAACTTACATACATATGTAAACAAATAAATATTCTTTATTCTTAATGAGGGTGATTCTTTCATTCCATGAAATACACTGGGTTCAGTTGGGTTGTATTTTATTGGCAAATTCAATTCATTAACGAAGGTTGATCACACACCTGCTGTGTGGTTTATACTTCTCTGTGCTACACTAATACACACACACACACACACACACACACACACACATATATAGCCATTAAACATCAGCTTCCTGAATAAAAAAAAAAAGGCAGCTTCCTAACATCTTTACTTTACCAAATAGTTTATTGTATGTGCTTTAAGCTATACAAACCATGTTTGAAGAAAAAGTCACAGAACAAAAGATTTATTTTAGTAAGACCGATCCATTCTATAGCAAACAATCTGCATGTGTTATAATAAATCATACACTAGCCGGCATATTGTAAGTTGCCTATGGAGAGGCCCACATGGCAAGTGCCTAAAGGATGACCCTGGCCAACAGCAGCGAGGAACTGAAGCCCTAGGAACAACAGCCTTCAAGAAGCTAAAGTCTGCTAGCAACCATGAGAGTGAAATTGGGAAAGGATCCTTCTCTAGTTGTGCCTTCAGATAAGACTGCAGCCCCTGCAAATCCTTTAATTGCAACATTGTGAGAGACTTTGAGGCAAGGACCTAAGTCAGGTGTCAGACTCAGGATACAGTGAGATTACAAATGTTCATTGTTTTATTTTTTTTAAGATTTTATCTTTTATTCATGAGAGAAACAGAGAGGCAGAGACATAGGCAGAGGGAGAAGCAGTCTCCCTGTGGGGAGTCTGCTGCAGGACTCGATCTCAGGACCCCGGGATCACAATCTGAGCCAAAGGCAGACACTCAACCACTGAGCCACCAGGTGCTCCAACTGTTTTAAATTACTACATTTTGGTGCAATTTTTACACACCAAAAAAAACCTAATTCCTTCAATAGCATAAAATAACTGAATTAAAAGGGATACAAGTAAATAATGACTTGGAGATTATTTGTAAAATGCACACACACATATACACAAACAGGGTAGTTATTAGGATAATCATTTCTAGAGTCAGAGGCTGAGTTTCAATCCTAACCCTAGCAATTAAAACTGTATGACCTGGTGAAGCATTTTTGACCCATCTCTGTCTCCTCATCTGCAAAGTGGAAATAATAGTAGGAATATTTTATCTGATTTGTAGCAAGGAGTAATATGCTTAGAATATGACTTTGTATATTATAATTGCAACATAAATATGAGCTATTCTCGTTATATTGGCACCTAGCTTCATACCTGGTACATAGTTCAACAAACTTACATCTCTTCTACATCCACATTTGATCAACTTGATGTGACTGCTTCTCTAAGAATTAAGTAGTTCCAAAGCTTACATATATCCCACTGTCTAAACACAATGTTTCTTTAAGAAAAATTCTAAATTAAATTGGGCCATCCCAGGTGGCTCAGCGGTTTAGCGCCTGCCTTCGTCCCAGGGTGTGATCCTGGAGACCAGGGATCGAGTCCCATGTCCGGCTTCCTGCATGGAACCTGCTTCTGTCTCTGCTTCTCTATCTCTCTCTCTCTCTCTCTCTGTCTCTGTGTCTCTCATGAATAAATAAAAAAATAAGTCTTAAAAAAATTCTAAATTAAATAGATTTTTTTTTTAAATTTAAAAGTCTGCTCACATCACTGCAGAGCTTAAGTGTATCATCTAGACAGCCTAAACATGTGGCTGGTTTTTTGAACATTCACTTCTCAAAAGAGAGATCAGAGAGGCCTTTTTACATAATCAATGAAGCAAAAGAAGGGAGAGAGAAGACTCACAAGAAAACTATCATGAGAAAAAGAGAGAGAGAGAGAGAGAGAGAGAGTCTATAGGCAGCAAAGTCCTTCCAAAAAGAGATTATATGTAGTCTCTCCATAACAGAAAAGAACAGAATGAGGTCAATGGGAGTTCTTTGGGTTGGATGCTAATATTTTTACCAGATTTTTAAAACGATTTTATTTATTTACTTACGAGAGACACACAGAGGGAGGCGGAGACATAGGCAGAGGGAGAAGCAGGCTCCCTGCAGGGCGCCCAATGCAGGACTTGATCCCAGGACACTGGGATCGTGACCTGTGCCAAAGGCAGATGCTCAACCACTGAGCAACCCAGGTTCCCCTGATTTTTTTTTTAATTTTGCAAAACAAAATGTGCTTTTCATTGACTCGTCCTCTATAATTCTCTTTGTTTTCTCTTCTCATTGAATAAAAAGATTTGTATGCTCCAGACATCAGGAGATGGAATAAGAGACACACTGAAAGGTGGAAATGCCTCTCAGCACTCAGAAAAAAGTTCACAAGGACCCAGCTCTTGGTAGACTCTTATCTAAACTTCGTGGGTGTGTGAATTTCAAGTCTCAAGCTTTGTGAGAACAGATTGAGGCACATTCTGGTATTCCTCCCCAGTGGGATCAGAAATACCCATGAAGAAAGTTTCTCATGTACTCTTTGCCAAACTATTTGCTCACTCTAAACTCCCACAATTTATTTTTCTGCAGTGAATTCTAATTTGCTTCAAAAGAAAAATCCAATACTAACATAGAAGAAAACTCCTTGCTGTTCAATGACACTGTCAGACAAAATCAAAATGATATTCAAAAATTAGTAGTCTGGAAGATAATCTCTTTGGCAATTTGATTCTTATTGGAGAATATAGCTTCTGTATAGAAGAAGGGTTTTTTGTTTTTTTTTTTTTTTTTACTTTCCCACTGGATGCCTTCTGCAGGAATCTGTCACAGATTTTAGAGGCAACAGCTATCTTATTTCTAGAAAATGTAAATTCTGCTTCCTTTACATATATGCACAGAAAAGGAAGCATCCAAGCTTCCCATTCATCTATCTATCCGGTAGTCCTGTGCTTGAAGACACAAATATACTAAATGACACTTATCCTTAAAATCTAAAAGAAGTTATACCCAGCCCAATGGAAATCAGAGGCATCTCACAGGAATTCAATATACTATACTGATTATTTCGATGTACTTTTTGATATGATTTGGGAGAGGGAGGAGGGATAAGTGTATTAGATGAAAATTCTAAAAGAATTGTTGTAGTCACATGTTTATAATTTTTAGTCTATTAATATGAGGATTAAGGAGAAAAGGGGGGAAGGAGATATTAGATATTGTTGACAAGGTTAATGCAAAATTAAAAATAACAAACATAGCCAATTTTGCATTGTTTGTGATTTGGAAGGTATTTCCCCCAAAAACAATAGGCTCTAGAGAACAGGATCAACTTGGTTAAGTGAGTCAAAGTGCAGTACAGATGCTGCTATCCAATCAGATATATTCCACCAATTGTCAGGACACTGGAAATGCCCTAAGTCTCATCTTGTCTTCAATCAACCTAAGATTTCGATTGTAAAGAGGAGTTTTACTGTAAGCAACACCACACATCTCATCAGATTCTAAGAGTCCTGAAGAAATGGTATTAATGACAGGACAGGTCCGGTTCCCATCAACATAGAACTTCCTTGTCCAGGAAAAATGGACCAGGTGAGAGAGTGCCATTAAGAGTGTTGGGGCATTGAACGTCTCAGTTGAATACAGAACTTATTTTAATTAACTGACTGAATCCCTTTCTTCATGATTTTTTTTCCCATAAATCTAATAAAAATCTAGAAACTAACTTGGTTATTTTGTCCACAATTTATAATGAGTAGTGGACTGGTCAAGATACTTTTGGAAGAAATAAAACAAGCTAAAGAAAAAAAAACCCTATAAAATATATGAAGTGGAATGTTGGTCACCACATAGATAAGTGAGGGCTATTTCCTTTTCCAAAAACTACTACTGTTGAATAACTCTCTCCAAAGTTGACTTTCAAGCATCTCAGAAATGATACCTTTCCTTAAAATTTCTATAGGAGGTAACCCTTGACAAGTTAGGTTTTCCAGAAGGACCAGCTGTTGCAGAATGCACCCAAATAGCAAGACTACTTGCCCAAAACGTTGAAAGACTTCTGCTTGCAAAAACGGGATGTGGCCTGCGCTGTCCATCCTCTTTCCATGTGAATGGTGTCTCTAATGCCAGATGTCATTTGGTTAGAACAAGGTCACTAAAGAACAAAATCAATGAGGTTTCTCTGAACATGCTGGCATATGGTGTCTGATTGAAAATGATGCTTGCTTTACACCAGCATCCACTGTCCAGACTGTGGTTGCTTAAAGGCCAAATCGATAATAAATTTGGGAGATTCCTGGACTATTTTCACATTTCCTGTGTTATCAAATGTCCTCTTTACTCCACTCCTTCACAGACATACCTATAAGTGTAGATGCTCTTAAAATGGGTCCAGCTAAAAGAAAACAACTCTTTTTAGAAATGACCCAGGTCAGGAGGCTTCCTGGTTTTTATTGCCACTTCAAAGCCAAACCAGATAAACTAGCTTAAGGTACTACTTTGACATTGAACGGAATTTGATACAGCTGTCTGAGTCACCCGAGTTTTGCGATCATAGGAATTTTGCTTAAAAGTCTCGCCTCTCGCCCATATATGGTAGGGTCCCCTGTGCTCTCAGTGAATTTATGTCAAGAATTTCTCTTCTATTCCCTGACCCATCAGAATTGGGACTTCTGGTGGTTCTAAGTGGTCCATCCCTCATCATTACAGAAAGTCACATGAGAGTTGTTAGCTCTGATACTCAATTTAAACTGTTTATGTTTCCTTTCCAGTATGCTCCGACCAGCAGCAGGGACCACAAGTGGAGCCTGGCAGTTGGAAAGTTGCAAATGCCTGGATGCCACGTTTTCCATCTCTTTTAGATATCCTTGACTCATACATCCTGTCTGGGCTAATGTTGGTTTTCTGATTGCAGTGTGTCTGGAGTCTTAACAAGTGCCCAAGCCACCCTCAAAGGGTCACTGCTCGTTTCAAGTAGCACTTGTGCTTCCCCTGACCTCTCCGTCCCTCTCTGATTCCACTTAGGAGTCTACGTAGACACATTTTTGTACCAGAAAAATCATCCTTTACTTCAAGCCACTCTGTCATGTTGGTTTGCCTAGTACTTCAAAGATAATTTGACTAGGAAACGTCTAAGCCTAGATACGAGCAGATGATTTTTCTGGATGAAACAAGCTATAGTAGAGCTTTAAAAGGAAAACTTCCATTTCTAAAGAGAATAGGAAACTCATTCATATTCTCCTCAGGAAATGACCTGAGATGAAAATAAATGTGACATGCAAAAGATATCCACTGGTGTTTCTGGTTGCATCTGCAGCTAATGTCTAAGACTTTCCATTTTTCTGTTCAACTTCAGAAATAAATAGAGGGCTCAAGAGTCATCTCCTGAGAATAGAGCAAGAGATCAGTTCAACTGAGAACATTAGGCAACAGCAAGGAGCTGGAAGAAATATATTGATCTTTTTCTTTTGGATGCCTACAATGTAATGCCAGGTTAAAAAAAAATAGCTAGAGGCTGAACAAAAAAGATTATCACATCCAAATGTCAAAATATTTGGATGCCACCGTCACTATTTTTTAAACTGGTCATTTATAGGAACAGTTTTGCTCACATTCAAACTGTCATCCCAAATTTTTCATCAAAATTTCTAGCATGGAAAGTGTACACCTATGACATGTTTTCAATTGATCTAATATTAACAAAATTATAATTTGAAAAGACTTATGGCTCCCTCCCAATAGAAGATTTATTTTCTTATGTGCAGGGGAATATTTTTAAGAAAGTTTGGTGCATATAAATAGTCTGCCCAATAACCAAAACTTGACATCAACTAAATATTTGCAAACGTTCCAGAAATTCAGAGACATCATCATGTTTTTTTTTTTTTTTTCCTCCCATTTTTCCATCGGTTCCAGCACTTCCTGCCCCAAGTTGTGACAGGAAAAGAAACTATCAAAATACAACAGGAAAAGCAGTTACTATCCTATGATTTAATAATTCATCTAGAATATCAGGAGATATTAGCAACTTCATAGGCTCTCCTAATTGGAAAACGTAAATGCTATCAAATGTTACACATGTAATAACCACCTCCCTTGAAGTTGGCTATAAGCAGTATTCAATCAAAAAGAAAAATAAACATTTTAAAAGGGGTAATGAATTACAAGGACAGATGCTTATAGGGCAAGTTGATTTTGGTCACTATTAATTATAGAACCATGACAGTTATAATAGTTGGTTAGATTCTCCACCTCCATATGTAGATGGCCCACATAAGACATTAATCATGAATTAATAACTATAAATCAGGGTAGATTTTTCATTATTAACTTATAATTCATATTGAAGAATAATCTACTCTTTAAATAAATCTAGAGTACAGTAGTATGATTCATTCTTAAGGCTGAATTTAATCATTTAATTATTTGAACTTACACTATGTCAAAGACATTTCACCAATATGTCAATTTCCCTTAAAACTTCACATATTTAGGTATTTACTATTTTGTCTTTCCTTATTCTGCCATAACCTGAAGATATTCCAGAAAGACAAGCACATTTCCCAGGACTCACATATCTCTTCCAAGTTTGAATTTCCCCTGCTGATCTAAATGATGAAAACTGTATTAGAAAAGAAGCACTGTAGGCTCACACTTTAGAAATTAGGTTGTGCCATTATTAAGGTGTAAGCAGTAAGCCTTCTGTAAGCCAAATCACATCACCCTTTACTGCCTTTGGTCTCAAAGAAAATTTCAATAGATGGAATATTTAAATTCACATGTTCATACTGCTCACAAAAGGAGACCATTTCAATTTTTCAACTAAAAAAAAAAAAGCTTCCTATTAAGAAATGTCTGCATTAAACTAGAACTGAAAAAAAATTACCTAACAGGAGATACATGATCATGTCACAAATGCTTTGAATCAAGCATTTTTTCCTGTTTCCTAAGTGACTCCTGATCATATTATTTTCTGACCTGTTCCCCTGAAATAATGCTTCCATACCCATCTTACAGAACAAGCCATTGCTATGAGGGGTGATGGAGGATACATGTCAGAAAAAAAAAAAAAAAACTACTTTAACTTCCCCACTCATCTACTAGAGTATCTGAAATACCACCAGTTCAAAACCATTTCTTTCTGTTTCTTCCTTTAATGATCCTTCAGCAATTCCAGCAAATTAAAGTGACTCACACAAGTCCAAATCACATCTATTTTCCTGCCAGGACAGATCCAGAATTCTCTCAGAGATTCAAAGAAACTAATCCTGAATGGAGCTGAAACGGTACAGAGAAAGAAGTAAGAGCTGCTACAGAGAAAATGGTTAATGTTTTAGGGCAGAGCCTCTCTGCAATGATAAATTATGTCTTCTGCTCCCTAAATTCTCTCTACATTTTATCTTTTCACTCTTCAATCTCTATGCCTAAACTGCTTGCCCTCAACTGTAATTGCTTCTATTGCTCCTTTATGAGTCATAGTAGATTTAGCTAAGTCCACCTTGGAAAATTCTACTGGAAAGAGAACACCTGATAAAGTGATATCTCAGTGAATTACTGTTTCTCTTCCCAGCATTCCTATCCATATTTGGACTCTGTAGTCATGGCAGAGCCATTTTTCTTATATTAAGAACACAGTAAAATCTTTCATGTAATACAATTATTCTATGGTTAAATCATTCCTTTCTTAGAAAAATGTCTGCTTAGAAAATGATATATTCGATATACTACTTTGGAAAATTTAGGGGCTGTGAGAGATGATTAGCAGGCTTTTCCCTAGCTCATCATGAAAGTGAAGGGGGGAGGGGGAGAAAGAAACCCAATGAAAAAAATGTGCTTGGATGAAGAATTTAACATCCCAGTGGAAATTCTGTAAATCTCAAGACATTCTGAATGATGTTTAACAGGCCCCTACCTACCTCTGCTAAGGAAAGAAAAGAGCGGGGGTGGGGGTGGGTGGGAAGGAAGCATGCACTTGATCTGTGATGCAATGCTTAAAAGTCTTAAAAAAAAAAAAAGGTCTTTCGAACCCTTTCACCTACAGTAGTTGAGCTCAGAGAGACAGCGCCTTTGTATCCTGTTCTTGCCCACTAAGTACATCAGGGACTCCAGGAAGCAGGAACTGGGTTCTGAGTCTAAGAAACTTAAGGAATCCAGTATATTCTGAATTGTACTGATCTCTTCTCTTGGCTAGAGTAGAAATGTTCCATTGCACTTTACACACATGCTCCTTTATTTATGTGATTTTAGGGAGCACTTTGGCTCACCTTAGAATATTATTTATGTTTTGCGTTTGCTCTGAGGGCAAGAACACTTTCACTCCTCCCAAACATGCTGCACTCTTCTTTCTTGTAGTTTTAGCAGGACTGCTGCCCAACAACAACAACAAAAAATCATCAGGTTTCAAACAAACAAACAAAAAATACAAATAGTGGACAAATATTCTCACATTAGCGAAAAGGGGAACCAGGAAAGAGTCCCTGTGGTATGAGATTACACTAGCCCAAGAAAGCACTGGCAATCAGGGAAGATAGCCCTCAAGATCACAGAACACCAGGAGTGATGACATTTACACATGCACATGTGTTAACATGGTGAGAGGTAGGCGTGAAGCAATTTTACCATTTCCTGTTTCACTTGATAAGCATTACATTCATCACTGGAAGCTGCCCAACATCTTTGAAATATAATATCCTTATATGTTGGATATTATGAGTCCATGTTATGAGTCCCTCCATCCCAAGGAAAAAAAGAGAGAAAAAAAAAAAAAACCACCCTCACATCTTTGGGCTTCTTTGCTGCACAGAAACTAAGCCTTCCAGTCAGACTTACCTAAGTGATGCTTGGATTCCTGAGTGAGACAGTACACAGAGATATTGATCTTCCAACAAGCATCTTTGGAGATATCCAGTTCTTCAGGGTCTTTGAGGGCACGGCTTCTTGTATCTGGACCCAACTATCATGAATGTAGCAGTAGTGTTTTCATTTGAGAAGCCTCTACATCCCAGTTGGATGTAATTTTTGAATTATACTCAACCAGGCTCTCTGGTCATCCTGCCAATAACCTCTAATAGACCTCTAATAGACTTTTTTTTTTTTCTGCTTAGATTATTCAGGATGAATTCTGGTGTTTGTAATAAGGACATCGAGCGACACATCACCCAGGGTTTTTCCATTCCCCTTTAGCTGATTATTATTTGATTTTGGTTCAGTATATAAGCTTGCCCTCTCTGCCCCACCCCAGTTATGCCTTTCAATGCTTCATATTTATGGTGATAATAGAAGAAATTGCCAACTTCCTCCTTCAATAGAATCAATAAAGTTGTGGTAAGAGCTGTGCAAAGTGAGCCAACAGACCCAATTATTTCTCTATTGAAGATTACACCAAGAGACATAATGACAAAAGAATGATGGCAATTATATAAGCACCACTGGGTATGTGGCGGCTGTAAATTAATTTATAGACAGGGACATTTATGGGAATAGGTCTCAGGATGGAGGGATCTTCTCAAATGGCTCCCAATGACTCTCATCTCTTAGTAGTCACATCCTTCTAGACTTCCCTCCATTTGTGTGTGGGGTGACATCTAAGGAATAGAATACAACAAATGTGATGAACTGTCACTCCTGAGATTAGATTATAAAAGTCTATGACTTCTGTCTTGGTTGCACTTTATCTGTTCTCCTGTCTTTGCTCTGAGGAAGTAAGCTGGAAGTACACTGCTCTGTCAACTGTCCCAAGGAGAAAACCACTTAACAAGGGGCTAAGGGATGCCTAAGGCCAAAACCCAATAGGAACTGGAGATGCTGACTCCAACTGCCCTCAGGTGCCAGTAACCACCTAAGCAGGTATGGAGGTGGATCCTTTCCCAGTCAAACCTTAAGACAATAGCACTTCTACCTACACCTTTACTTTGGCCCTGTGGACACCCTGGTCACAGGGACCAGCTAAGCTATGTCCAGATTCCTGACCCCCAGAAAGTCTGGGCTGCTAAATGTTATTTTGAGGCACTAGCTTTTGGTATAATTTGTTGTGTGAAAACAGATAACTAAACAAAAATGAAAGCTATATCTCTTAAAAATATAAATTTGGGGAATTAAGGCCTTCAATAACATTCTTAAAAATGAGAAGCCTTGTTTGACTTTTCTTTAACTGAGTAGTACAGTTGAGGTCAGAGACTTGAACAACAGCATGATACATTATGGCTGAAATGGTGCAAGAGGCTTGCGAGGAAGAGGAGTCCCTGGGTGGGTGGGGTCCTCTCACTGGGAGAGAAACTTCGAGTGGAAATGTTTATTTTTTTATTTTTTTATTTTATTTTATTTTTTTTTTAGTGGAAATGTTTAAAGGTGATTTGGGAGAGGATGGTTTTATAGGCAGCATGAAAGGTAAACCTCCTTTCCTCCCCATGAAATGTTCAGTAAACTCTACATTATTCTTTAAAGCATTTCAAGTTAAACTTGAGGAGAAAGTGAGATAATAAGACCTCTTTAGGAGTTTCTCAGACTTGGAAACTCAGGCTAAAATAAACTGAGAGCCTCCCTTTCATTAGGGAGTGATATTTCCATAAACTCAATGTCTAAGAAGTGAAAATGGGAAAGAATAATTAAGATCATTCTTTGAAAAATAAAATATATGTATATGTCGGTCATTACAATGTAATCAAGAGCATTTTAGTGGCCAAATGAATGAGATACATTAGTTTGTGCTTTCAGAAGGAATTATGAGGAAGGACAGGAATACTTTGGAGGACAGCCTGCTACCAGTTTAAAAGGGTAGGTCATCATATAATTCATATAACTCATCCATTTATTTTCATGGTTGGCAATTACTTCACCTGGCAATGAGGCAGTCTCAATTTTCATGCTAGGAGATCAATGTTCTAAAGAGGTAATAAATCTGGGATTATCTGAGAAAAGTAAAAAAGAGGATAGCAAATACTCTTTGGAAAACACAGCATAATATATGAATTATAAACCCTGTGTTCATATATTTACTCACAATAAGATGCTAATGGACTCAAGAGAACATCTAGTTTATTTCTCACTGTCTTGGATGAGAACATCCAATTAACCTTGATAGTTATCTATTAAAACCTCACATATCTCCATGAAAGGTAATTCGACAATATTTTTATTAGCCCATTTCAGAGGCAAGTATATCTGACAAACGTCGTAAGTATTTTTTATCACATTTCACGTCAGTTATTGGACACCTTACCATCCCAGGCTCAAAACTGATCCTAGAACTGTTAACTTGCCAGAGAAACCTTTCTAAGCCCTTCTCCTACTTAGTAATTCTGTTAATCCTTCTAGAACTTAAACATTTCCTTTCATTCTAACCCTGCTCCTATTAATCTCTAGCTAATCCCATTTTCTGGACTCGTCAGTTGCCTTCATTTTCCCATCAACTACTTACTGACTGCTCACTTTGTTGCAAGGACCCTTGAAACTGTTATGAATTACAGAAGGGAATGAAGTACAAGACTTATATAAGCAGTAAAAGATCCAATGCAATCAAATGCCAAAACGTCTAACTAAGGTAACAGTTTGGGGAAGGGGAATGCTCAGTGATGATAGAGTCAATCAAGATTACTTATATATACTTATACATACATGTACACATATGCCCCCTCCCCAGCATGTGGCCTGCAACAAATTCCATCAAGAAGCATAAAACCTGACGGCGGGGGGTGGGGGGAGAACATTCCCCAGAGTAACACTGAGATACCATACTCCATCATGAGAAAGAAACAATCAATCTGAAGACCAAAAGTCAATGAATCTTTTCCACTGCCTCTAACAAAAACAGCTCCTCTGCTGAGGCCCATGCTAGTTGGCCATTCTGTTGGTTATTCTTTCCTCTCATATTCTAAGTTTCTCTTTCACAAGGGACTTTGTCCCTGCCTCAAATTAAATTTTACCCCAATGAAAAAACTTCAGCATCCATCCATCACTCACTGAGCCATGCAGCTCTCCTGACTGCAACAACCTCTACTCCTACTTGAGAACACTCTCTGGAAGCTGTGCCTCGGGCATTACCATTATCAGGGGTACTCTGGCACCAAAGGTTTAAATCTTTCTATCTCAGAACAGCCACATGGGACATTCAGCTCAAAAATCACCTCTTCCTGGATGGCCTCCCTCAACCCTTAGACTGCACTGACTTCCCTCCTCTGAGATCCCACATCAACTATAGCCACACATTAATATAACCTGTGTCACGTGATAGTTATGCAGGATCTAGAACCTAGAGATGACTTGAGAAATATTTATTAAACTAAACCCATTTTTCTCTAACACTCCAGTGTTTTCATTACATGTACTCAACCTCCAAAACTTCTCATCAGACCTCAAGCTCTCTCCTAGCAATCTGTCCTTACTTCTCTCTCTTATTGTAAGGCGCATCACCCACTCTCTTTCTGTTCCCTCAATGATACTCCACACGCAGTTTGGTATAGAAATCTCAATTTCTGCTATGGTCCCGACATTAGCCAATGATCATTCCTAGCTATTAGTCATGTGCTCCTCTCTGCAAGAGGTTATTCCAACTCATTCTTACTTTCTTCGGTGCTTCTGTCCAAACTGAGTTCTATTACTTTCAGTGTATGCATAAACTTTTTCCGTCTTCTACAACACAAAGAAAAGAGAAACTCTTTCGATTTCCTGTATTTCAACCCTCCTTCTATAAATATTGCAACATTTAAGCTCATCCTTTACAAATGGTGTAGGTGTCTGTCTCTTCTGAGGCTATAAACCCTTAGTAATGGGGTGATAATAAGGGCAATGACTATGACTTATTCATAATTGTACATGAGTGTAAAACAGTGCTTGGGACATACTATTAATAAAGACTTCTAAAATCTTTTTTTTTTTTCATTTAGAGAGGGAAGTAAAGAGGAGAAAAACAACCAAGAAGACAGTTAAATTTGATTTAATATTAATATGAATTAGCTACTGAGTTAAATGGTTTTCCTTTATAACATGTGGATACAATTAACTTCTCCTATTAACAAAGGAGACCATACAATTTGGGGGTGTTCTATAATCATTATCCAGCTCCCAAGCAGCAGGGCTGGGATTGATCTCAGGAACCTCGGTGGCAGGGGCCTTATCAGCATTTATTGAATGCTTCCCAAGAAAGCATAGGATGCTAGCACTTCACATGTATGATATGAAAAGCTTCAAGCAGAAGTAGGAGGGGAGAGCACAGGAACAATGAAACCAGCAGATTTTACTAATTGTAGCAAATCATCTCTGTTGAAGAGGAGAAAAAAGTTAAATGAAAGAGGTGATTTCAAATGGCTATGAAGAATGAAATACATTTCATTGGCAGTGGAGTACCACAGGGAAATATAAATTCAAAAACTCAATCAAACATATTTCATATCTGGAATATTCCAGGATTATGATAAAAATTATGGAAAGAGAGCTGATTGAAATACATAAAACCTTAAGAACTAGGACTCTGTAGGGAAGATATATCTGAATCAGAAGTATCTGTAATACAAGATAGAATATGATTAATGTAAAAACAAATTTATTTATTTATTCATTCGTTCATTCAAATTCATTAATTAATTCATTATACTAGATACTTTTCTTATCTCCATTCTACAGATAGGGAAATTGAGATAGAGAAAGGCAAATGATTTGCCCAAGGTCAGACAACCTAGCAAGTGGCAGAATGGGGATTTGGCCCTTTCTCCACATCTTACCAACACCTGTTGTTTCTTGTGTTGTTGACTTTAGCCATTCTGACAGTGCAAGATAATATCTTTGTTTTTTAAGATGTTATTTATTTATTCATGAGAGACACAGCAAGAGAGAGAGGCAGAGACACAGGCAGAGGGAGAAGCAGGCTCCATGCAGGGAGCCTGATGTGGGACTCGATCCCGGGTCTCCAGGATCACACCCTGGACTGAAGGTGGCACTAAGCCACTGAGCCACCCAGGCTGTCCTAGTGCGAGGTAGTATCGTAATATCTCATTGTATTTTTGGTTTGCATTTCCCTGATGATGAGCGACTTTGAGCATGGTCCCATGTATCTATCAGCCATCTATATGTGTTCATTGGAGAAATGTCTGTTTGTGTCTTCTGCCCATTTTTAATCAGATTATTTGTTTTTTTGGTGTTATCTAAGTTCTTTATATATTTTGGATACTAATCCTTTATCAGATATGTCATTTGCAAATATCTTCTCCAATTCCTTAGGTTGCTTTTTAGTTTTGTTTGTTATTCCTTTCACTGTACAGAAGTTTTTTATTTGTATGTAGTCCCAATAGTTAATTTGGGGAAAAAAAAGAAATTTTTAAAGATGATAGAGAGACACTTTATGAAAAGTAATAGACATTAGAAGAAAAAAGAAAAGACCTGGAGCTAGAAGAAAGTTAATTCCAGGTGGAAGACACAGCTCAGCAGAAGGGTTGAGGTGGGAAAGCATTGGCAAAAATAAAGAGTACGCAATCTATAAGGGCAGTAGTGAAGACACTTAAAAAGCTCTGGGCTCTCTCTCCTTTGCAAACGCCCTTTATGCATCAGATAACGGGATGCACTCCATGTTTGTTAGCTGGAAAATCATATTATCATAACTGTGATTGAAAAGACTAATCTGACAGTGCTGTGTGGTGTGAAATAGAAACATGATGACTTGATAGAAGGTGTTCATGAATAAAGTAAAATTGATGGAGCATAACACCTAACTGGATTTATCAGATAAAGGAGAGGAGAAAATAAAAGTCAAAAGGTATTTCAACATTCCAGTAGTCTAATAAAAGATCTTCTGTTTTAGGAAGGTTAAATGGGAGGAAGGGTAAAAACAAAATGACCATAAGAGCCTAGCAAGGAAGATAGCAAAATGAATCAATAGAGAGATGCTAATGAATGCATGACTTGATAAAAATTCTGAATAAGTAAGTGGCAATAGGAAGAGAAACGAGGAGCTAGAATATATTGCCAAAGAAGAATTAATAGAAATTAGCATTATGATGAATACAATGAATAGAATTCACAGAATCAGGTCGAATCTAAGATTTTTAAGCTGGGGAAATTTGCAGTCCATTGACCGTAGTGAGGAATTTACTATAAGGAAAAGTTAGTTTGAAAATGGGGGAGAGATAAATTTAAATGTGGGCATGTCGAGTTGTATAATGCAGTCACAATTAACCTCAATCAAGCATTCCTAAAGTTATTTACGCTCACTCATACACTTTCTTTTTCAAGACTGTACTATATAAGAAGACACATGGAGCTTTCTATTTCAGATTCTCAGCTTCTGGAAACTCTCCAGACATTTGATACCTCTAAATATGTTGAGTAACCATTAGCTTATGTTTTTAGTCTCATTGCATACTACTATAGCAGAAGCAGAGAGAATGGAAAAAACTGTTGGTTTAATTTTTCTATGCTTTAACTCTGATTATGTAGGAACCAGAAAATGTAGTCACAAATGAAATGGATCCTCATGTCTTTCCATGATGTCCTACTTATCCATTGGTATGAAGGCCCAGCAATAATGAATCTAAGAACATTTTTATGTATATAAAAGTTACTTACTTCAAGAAAAATTGTCAGATGACTTTCATCTTCCTGTTTGGGGATATGAAGCATACAGTCGTATAAAGGGCTGACCGATTAAGGTTGCTTAATTAATAAACCAAATAAAACTATCAAATCCCAGATTATTAGAAAAATGATCAGAAAGAGTGATAGAGTTTATATAAGTGGGAAAAAAATTTCCTGCGCATTTTTAAAGTAGGTTCATTCAATTATTAAGCCATAGTTAAATGGCCCCCAAAATGTTTGAAACTATTATCTACTCTATATCCCATCCCAAAAAGGAAACCGTTTCTCAACACATGAAGACTGATGCTGTTCAACAGAATAACTTGCTCATAGAAATCGTAAAGTAGCAATATCCCGGTGATATGACCTGATGTAATAAAGAAGGTGGATAAGCAGTCAGTGTTCAGAAGATCAAGAAATAAACATCCCCCTTACCTAGATATTCCCTCACACTATAGTCACTTGTCGGTGACCCCTGCCAATCATATCTCATGTTGAAAGACGTCTTCATCTAGACAAAATGTCTCCCCCATAAATAAGGTTAGCAATGTTTCTTTCCTTAACAGAGACCCTAAAATTAAGATGTTTCAGTATTTTCAATGATATTTATATCCAACTCACCTATTATAATCTTTATATTCAAAAATTTAAAGACAATTTGTTTTAAATTGGTGGGTTCTGCATTATGTATTTATCAACGATTAAAATGATAAATAACAGAACAGACATAAAGAGATTGGTTAATTTGCGTCAAAAATAGTTCATCAGAAATAATATTTTTTCAATAAATAAGAGTGCTTTGCCTGTGTCAACTCAATAAATCCCTATATTAAGGTTGTGTGTGTGTGTGTGTGTGTGTGTGTGTGTGTATGTGAATATGAGCCCTGAGCTAACTATTTGAAATCTCTTCACTAGGAGAGAGATTTAGCTTGAGATCGGTATAGCAATTCAAACTGTGGAGAAGAAACCAAGAAACTTAACCAGGGTTTCATTCATTTGAGAGATCTCTTCACAATCTGCCTACAGGGTTGAAACAGACTCTGCTGAATGTGGCAGAGGTCTCTGTCCCCAGACATCCCCTTCTCGAGTTACAGAGCAACTGCTGTAGCCTTCACCACAAAAACAGAGCACACCGAAATGCACTGTGAAGGACAACCTGCTCGCATTCCTTCTTGATTGAACAATATGTTTCTGCATCTGACCAGATGAATATTTCTGATAACATCAGCCCCCAAATCCAAAAACTTTCTGCAGCCAGACATTTAGTTCAAAATCTCCCCTAATTGTTGCCAACACGGCAGCTGCCAGCAGCTCAAACCTGACCAGCAGAGCATTTTCCATTCTCCTACCACTAAGAGGGTGAGGAAAGGAGATCTTCCCTGGCCATGACTATCTGATCTGGCACAGATTGGGGCAAAAGTTGGGGGAAGGGGAAAGGGAAAAGGTGAAAATAGTTGGCTCTGCTAGGATAATGAGAAAGTCCCAAAATAGCCTCTGAGCTCTAAGCGACTTTGCATCTTTGTTGGGGATAACAGAAATACCAGAATATGTGCAATCTTATTTTTAGTCTAATTCTTTGGAAATAGCTGTATTTCACCAACTTCAACAAGTTCAGTGAAAGGATAAAGAATAAATGTACAGCTCATGAGCATGCTGTTCTGCTTATTAGATGAAATGAATTGGATGAAACGGATGATTTATTTCCCACTTTTCTAAAAGGAAAGGGAAAATATGAAACATTGAAATCCATCTAGGCAAACAAACAGATTACATTTAAGCCGTGACTACCCAAATAATCCATACTGGTGTGTGCCAGTGGGATTCCCCTTTTTATTCTCTTTTGATTTGTTGAATAAAGGAAAGGCAGGGATTATGGTGGTTAGAACATTTTCAGAAATATTCTAGTCAAAATCTCTAGCTCATGGGTGGCTGGATTAACACTGAGCAGTTCTAAAGGTCTGGGCCTCACAAAACTATAATAGCCTCTGTACAGAAGGACTTCGCGGAAATCCAAAAATCCTTCAGCTCTGCAGAGAGATTTTTGCCAGGACACAGGTCATTGCCAATAAGTCCCAGAGGAAAGAGAAATTCCACAGTAGAGACATGAACCTTACTTAGTAGCTGTTTAGCAACGAGGAGCTACCATTTGCTAAACAGTGTGGTAGGCCCTAGATAATCTCCATCTTCTGGGTAATTGTTGCCAAATTGGATCTTTAACGATGGAGTGTCATGTAATAAGCACTATAAGTGACAGATCCACAACATTTTGCGGGAATTGAAATGAAAACCAATTCATTCAGCCTGAAGAAGTCAAGTCTTGAATTATGAAAACAAGATTACATGGAGATTTACCCGGAAAGACTAAGGAGAGATAGTAATTTAGAAGTGAAAATACACCAGTGAGAATGGGGAAAATTAACAAGGCAGGAAACAACAAATGTTGGAGAGGATGCAGAGAAAAGGGAACCCTCTTACACTGTTGGTGGGAATGTGAACTGGTGCAGCCACTCTGGAAAACTGTGTGGAGGTTCCTCAAAGAGTTAAAAATAGACCTGCCCTACGACCAATGCAATGAAACGTCGGGACACCTGCACCCCGATGTTTCTATCAGCAATGGCCACAATAGCCAAACTGTGGAAGGAGCCTCAGTGTCCATTGAAAGATGAATGGATAAAGAAGATGTGGTTTATGTATATAATGGAATATTCCTCAGCCATTAGAAACGACAAATACCCACCATTTGCTTCAACGTGGATGGAACTGGAGGGTATTATGCTGAGTGAAATAAGTCAATCGGAGAAGGACTAACAGTGTATGTTCTCATTCATTTGGGGAATATGAATAATAGTGAAAGGGAATATAAAGGAAGGGAAAAGAAATGTTGGGAAATATCAGGAAGGGAGACAGAACATAAAGACTCCTAACTCGGGGAAACGAACTAGGGGTGGTGGAAGGGGAGGAGGGCGGGTGTTGGAGGGGAATGGGTGATGGGCACTAAGGTGGACACTTGACGGGATGAGCACTGGGTGTTTTTCTGTATGTTGGTAAATTGAACACCAATCAAAGTTAATTAAAAAAAAAAAAAAAGAAGTGAAAATAGCAGGCTCAAAGGCATAGAAGCGTCAAAGGGAGTTTATTCAAAATTCTGGGAGTCAAATGAAATAAACCAAAAATGTTATAGGCTGGGAAGGGAGATTACAGAACAGGCTGCAACTTCTTCCATCATTGTCTGCGCACCCAACTGCAATGGGACTTGGCAAGAGGTAGATTCTCATTCTTCACTCATTGCATCCGGATTTAGCCGTGTGACTTGTTTTGGCCACCAGACCTCATCAAAGATGACACAGACAGAAGTTTGAAAAGCACTTACACTTTTTACAGGGGAACGAACCAAAAGGCCTACTATAAGCACATGCCTGCACCACACCCATCACTTGCCCACAGCGCTGCCAACCACTGATCATGTGACTAAGGCCATCAGAAACCAGCAAGGCCGCAGGTGATCAGTCAAGTAACCCCACCCCCATAAATGAGTCCAGGTAAAATTAGAAAAAAATTTCTGACTCTGAGAGGAGTGAGCTAAGAAATTATTACTCTCTTAAGACACAAGTTTTTGGTCTGGTGGGTCACATTGCTAAAGCTAACTGATGGTAGAAATGTTATAGAAGAGTATTATTAGGGCTCTTAAAAGTGAAAATGTAAAAAGTGCATAGCTGATTCAATCTAGTTTACCAAAGAAAAATCTCATTAAATAAAGAATTAAACAGTTCATAGACGCTCCAGAAGAACCAGATGATTAGACTGTGGAGCCAAAAGCAAAGTCCAAATTACCCTGCAGCAACTTTCTCCTGGATGCACCACTGCCTCCAATACAGGCTCCAGCCACACAAAATTGCATCTCTCGCTTTGGATGCTGAGCACTTGGCGCTCTTGGTAGCATCCCTCCAACTTTTGGAGACTCCATGATAACTGTCGCCCACCTCATCATGATAAATTTCATATGCCACCTTTTTATTTGCATTGTTCCCTTCCAAAGTAGAGTCTTCAGTAGGTTGCCATGATTCGCACAGTCAGGAAATATGCCCACCTCCAGTAATAGAGCAGAGTACTGGGAGAGTGGATCTGTGGTGTTGACTTTGTGGAAAAATTGGTTTATAAATTAAGAAATGCCCTAAAGGGCAGCCCAGGTGGCTCAGTGGTTTAGTCCTGCCTTTAACCCAGGGCATGATCCTGGAGACTCGGGATCAAGTCCCATGTCGGGCTCCCTGCATGGAGCCGGCTTCTCCCTCTGCCTGTGTCTCTGCCTCTGTATGTGTGTGTGTGTCTCTCATGAATAAATAAATAAAATCTTAAAAAAAAAGAAAGAAACGCCCTAAAGTACAGTGTTCAAAGGTGCTGAGCAGCCAAAGATAACTTCTAAATGTCATTAGAGTCTACTTCTTCATCTATACACCTCTATTACTTAAACATACAAAAACAATAGGAACAGATATATTCCTCCTAATATAAGTCAACCATCACTCCACAAATAAAAATTTCCTCCTACTCCCCAAAGGGAGATGTCCCAAAGTTTCATCAATACAGCAAGTAGTGCCAAATCTAGGATCTCCAAATGACATCATTATTCTCCTAGGGCTATCATGATCCTCTCTTGGTGCTCAATATTTTGGCCAGACTGTAATGTAATGTATACATAAAAGAGGAAAAGAACAAGAGGGGATATTTTTATTAGAATATTCAAATGTATACATGAGACATGAAAGAAAAAAAAAGATATTGTAAATGGTCAGGAAACTTCATTTAGATAAAGCACTGCTCCCCCTTTATCTAGACCATATTCCCTTTGCCCTCAACCAGGTACTCAGTAGGTGAGGGTTCTCTACCTAATGAGATAACCCAAACCCCTATTCCTAAGAGATCTGAGTTCAGAGGTCCTATCTTTTGGTTATAATCTTTAATTAATTTTTTACACTGGTCCTAACAATCCCATGGTACACCCTGTCCCCACTGTATACGAGCCACACTAACAGCAGGTGAAAAAAAGGTCCTTTTGTGAGACAAATTTAGCAGAAAGTAATTGGTAATATAGGACAAAGCCAGTCCACTATTCCTATCTCCATGAATTTGGAATTCCTTCCTTTAGAGCCTAGATGAAGGACCAGCAACCTTTCCCTTAAAGGGCAAGATGGTAAATATTTTAGACGAGTCGACACAATCAAGAGTATAATGTGGGTACTTGTATACTAATTTAAATTGATACTATTTAAAAATATAAAAACCAATCTAACTCGCCAGCCATTAAAAAATAAAAATAAAACACAAAAACAGGCCATGGACTAGATTTCACCCCCCCCCCCCCCCGCCCGGGCTATAATTTGCTGACCTTTAGTCTAGATTATACAGGTGTTTTGGGCATGTCAATTTATTTTGGCTTTAGTAACCAAGTCCAGATTCCAATCAATGAACAATAAGCAATCAGGACCACTCCCAGCTACTGGTGTGTGGACCTATATCAGGGAATTCAATCTAGTATAAGATTATCCACCGCTTTTCTTGATCTACTACCCACAGAATCTATTCTTGCACGTCGACTCCCAGTTCTTCTTATATAAAGTAGCAAAATTGTGCCATCCTTAACTGTAAACCTTATCCTTTTAGGTTTTATTTTACAACTACCTCTACCCTCACCCAAGGACACTGATTCTAGTTATAGATCTGGAGATGCTAGGGTGCTTTTAGGGAAAATGATGTTATTGGGAGAATTGCCTCTCCCCTTTCAAGTTTATTGCTTTAGGCAAAATCATTCTAGATTCATCAAGCAAGGCAGAAATAGTCTCATTAGACAAGAAAGAAATCTCAGCTTATTGCAAAACCGCTTTAGCTATTTTAGGGAAATAAACCTATTTAGGGCTGTTAGTTAGCTTATCACTGTTCCAGGAATGCTTGAAATCTATACAGCAAACCATAGGACTCAAGGCTCAAAAGTCACTGGCAACACTGCTTCTCTTGAGGCAACCCTATTGCCATGGGGCACACATATCACAAACACCCAAGCTCTTATCCAAGTCAAACTATGGATGCTATTGCTAGAACCTCTGCCACAACATCTGGAACCTGGATGCTCCCAACTGCACCAGAACCAGATGCTCCTGCTTCTCTCTGTCACTAGCTTCCAAATCATAGGCCCAAATAAGTAGTCAGATTGGCAAACTCTGAGGTATATCTTGTACCCTCAGTTATAAAAAATATATGAATATTATAAAAGCTATATTCCTGGCTTCTACCATGAGGAGGTACAGACCTAAGCTGCTTAGTTCCTGGGAAGGTAAATAAAATAACGAAGTTTCAAAGATGTAAGGTGACTTGCTCATGAGCATTTAGCTAAGAAGTGGAAGCTCCAACGTTCTAAAGAAGCTGTCTGTTCCCTGAGCTCCAGCTCCCCACCACCACACAACGGCCACTCTGTATAAATGGTAATCACATATAAGGGTATACATAAGATTACTAAGACATTGTGTGAAAGTAAGACAAGAAGACGACTGACAATGAATAGCAACTCCGTATTATCGCATGTGGAAGAAGAGACTCATCTGAAGGGGACTGAGAAGGGTCAGGGAGTTAAAAAAAATAGGACAGTATGGGTGTCAAGGATGTTGAATTTTCTTTTTGAAGAAGAAGATGAAGTGGCGGGGATGGAGTGGCTGGGGATGTTGAGAAATGACTGGAACATCGGCCACAGACACTCTAGGAAAAACCAAAAGGGCATTAGAGAGAGCCATGCCCAGGCTTTTTCTGCTTTCAGATTCCAGCTAAGGCTTACATCCATGAGTCTGAAGATGCTTTCAGAAGTCCTTCTATAGACCCAAAGGCAATGGCCATAACAATAAGGCAGTTGGGGTTACAATAAGAATGTAGCATAAAAACCAGGAAGCGAAGAACGTTAGAGGGGTCTTCTAAGTAACAGATCAAGAACCTATGCTGGATTTGTTAGAAAGTGATCTGAGAGAGTTGCTAAATAATATGGGGGTTTCAAGAGCCTGGAAGTTTCTATGCAAAAATGGTTTGTGTGTAAATGAAAGTTTTTCATCAAAATAGCAACTGAAGAAGACAGAGTGAAAAGCATGTGGGGAAAAGAAGAAAATGAGGGGGTAGAGAAGATGGAAAAAGGAGCCAATCAGACTGAAGCTGAGATTTGAAACGAGCTTATTTGAAACAGATGCTGGAAGCAAATAGCCCCATGATCCTTTCCCTAAGCAATGACATTTATTCCAGACTCTAAAATTACGCAAACACTTTCTTCAAGATCAATGACTTGATAAAGAAGAAAGAAATATTTTCTAACTTCTCAGAAAACAGAGCTAATTTTTTATTTATTTTTTTTATTTTTTGAAGACAGAGTTCAGAGAAACATCTACCCAGGTACTATGACTCTTGTAGAGAGCAAAATCGATTTGATGATGCCACATCCCAACACCCACATAGAAGAGGGACCATGTTATTATCATGTATCACAAAACATCTTTTATTATCTCTAAAGATATGTAAAATATTAAACTATGAAAGTAAAACATTCAAACTCTTTCATTCGGTCACTCAATTAGTATTTATTATTTTTCCTAAATACCAGGAACTATGCTAGGCATTTGGAATACAATTATGAACAAAAAATCTATTGCCATTCCTGTGGAGCTTACAAACTAGTAGGGAGACCTTAGTGACTTAACAATGGCATAAATATGATTATAGAGTTTAGTAAGCATCACGATGTGCAAATAGAAAATGCTATAGGAGCGCATGCTAAAGGAGACTCTAAAGTAGTCTGGAGGGTCAGCTAAGTCTATAGTGGCAGTAATGCTTTATGAGTGCAAGGGAATGAAAATTTAGAGGTGTCAGGAAAAGAAGGTGTGGTCCAGGTTGAAAATCTGAGTGGGCACCTGGGTGGCTCAGTGGTTGAGCATCTGCCTTTGGCTCAGGTCATGATCCTGGGGTCCTGGGATTGAATCCTGCGTTGGGCTCCCCGCAAGAATCCTACTTCTTCCTCTGCCTATGTCTCTGCTTCTTTCTGTGTGTCTCTCATGAATAAATAAAAATTAAAAATAAATAAAGAAAATCTGAGGCAGAAAGGACTCTGGTGAATTCTAGGAACTGAAAGATGGCTAGAGGGTAAATTATTAAATGAAAAGCAGTCCATGATAAACTAGTCAGAGGAAGGAAGCCCAGATCACATAATTAGTAAATAGATATTATGGCCACAAAATCGTAAAAATTAATTAATTAATTAATTAATTAATTAATTTAATTAAATCTCCCTCAAAAGCTAGCTATCCATGAATAGTTTTGAGAAGGAAAGAGACATAATCAGATTTTTTGTATATTTTTATTGGAATTCGATTTATTAACATATAGTATAACACCCAGTGCTCATCCTGTCAAGTGCCACCCTCAGTGCCCATCACCCATTCACCCCATCCCCCCGCCCACCTCCCTTTCCACTACCCCTTGTTCATTTCCCAGAGTTAGGAGTCTCTCATGGTTTGTCTCCCTCTCTAATTTTTCCCACTCATTTTCCCTCCTTTCCTCTATAATCCCTTTCACTATTTCTTATATTCCCCATATGCATGAAACCATATGATGATTGTCCTTCTCCGATTGACTTACTTCACTCAGCATACTACCCTCCAGTTCCATCCATGTCAAAGCAAATGGTGGGTATTCATTCTTTCTGATGACTGAGTAATATATTCCACTGTATACATAGACCACATCTTCTTTATCCATCATCTGTCGATGGACACCGAGGCTCCTTCCCCAGTTAGGCTATTGTGGACATTGCTGATCTAAACATCAGGGTGCAGGTGTCCTGCGTTTCACTGCATCTGTATCTTTGGGGTAAATCCCCAGCAGTGTGATTGCTGGGTCACAGGGCAGGTCTATTTTTAACTCTTTGAGGAACCTCCACACAGTTTTCCAGAGTGGCTGCACCAGTTCACATTCTCACCAACAGTGCAGGAGGGTTCCCCTTTCTCCACATCCTCTCCAATATTTGTGGTTTCCTGTCTTGTCAATGTTCCCCATTCTCAGTGGTGTGAGGTGGCATCTCATTGTGGTTTTGATTTGTATTTCCCTGACGGCAAGTGATGTGGAGCATTTCCTCATGTGCTTGTTCGCCATGTGTATGTCTTCTTTGGTGAAATTTCTGTTCATGCCTTTTGCCCATTTCATGATTGGATTGCAAATGACATATCAGATAAAGAGCTAGTATCCAAGATATATAAAGAACTTGTTAAACTCAACAGCAAAGAAACATAATCAGATTTTTTTTATTAATGAACCAGTATCTATAGAATGCATAGAAAAGGAAAAGAGTAGAGGTGGTTTCAAGAGTCGATTTTGTTGCTTTAACCAAAATGACAATATTGTAGTGGAGAGAAGTGGATGCTTTAAGGGATGCATATGGATTAGAAATTCCAGGGAAAGAGGGAGGAAATTACAATGGTAGTTTTTCCCCTATTTCTAGCTTGCACAAGTGGATAAATGTTAATAACAGCACTGAGACATGAAATCTTAAAGGACAACCAGCTTTTAGGTGAAAAAAATAATGAATTTTAGGTATATTGAGTTTGAGTGAAAAATGAGATACTTAGAAAGCAATTGACTTCAGTAGCCCACAGGAAGATTGACTGGAGGTACACATTTGGGACTCATTAGTTGTGCAAACTATACATGAAGCCATGAGCACGGATGTGATTTAAATCTGTGAAGAGAATGGAGAGAATATCTACAGAATGACAAAAAGGAAAGAGCTAGGAGGAAGTCTTAAAAACATCATATCTAAAGTCAGAGGACGAAGGAAGACACCTTTCTGAAAGAAACTGAAAGAGGTCACCCAGGGAGATAAGAGAAAGCAGAATTGCAGAATTATGTGTCCATGACAACAAGGAAAGAGGATTTCAAAGAGGAAGAGATGTTTGAGATTTTCAAATGCTACTTAGAGGTCAAGTAAGATACACTGAAAAATGTTCATTGTGTTTAGTGACATGGATCCTGAGGGTTCTTACAGACATTCTTTTCATGGGGTGATAGAGTAGAAGTCAGAATTGGAGTGTATGGTGTGAGGATGAGTACAGAGAAAAAAGAAGGATTGGAAGCAGACAATTTATTTCGAGAAGCTGAGCAGGGAGGGCCAGAGGGAAAAAGATGGACTTCGCTGGGCCTGTCCTAAAGAAGAACTCATCCAATTTGTTTTTAATCTATACAATTAAAAAAATAAAATTTAATAGAGCATTTAAAATTGGATGATTTCACATAAAAATCCAGCTGTCCTTGAAATGTCCACTAATCTGACTACACAGATTTATATTACTGCCTCTCATCTGCCAAAAGAGAAACAGTTTGGAGAATTTAAATAACTTGCCCAATATCCCAGCTAGGAGGGGTTGAGGCTCGGCTGAAACCATGTCTGAGGATTTCAAGTCCTGTGTCCTTTGTATAATTCCACCCCTGATTCCCATGAAGCTTTCAAGATCACAAAGTGTGCATTCCAGGGCAATTCTGGAGTGATCAGAGGCACCCATTTCAGACTTTTCTTTATTTGACCCTGACCTGGAACCAATCTGCACTCTTACATGTGCAGGGTGAAATCAGAGCCCTACTGTCTGGGGTTCTCTGCCCTGGCTTCTGCAATTTCTGGGACTGAAAGAAAGTTCCTGTTTGATATGGTCAAAAGAAAGCCGTGGAGATCCCTGGAGACATTTCTCTAAGGATCAATGACTGCAGATGTGCGTACACACTGTCAGTCATGACTCACTAAATGATGAGAGTCAGAAAGAGTCAAGAATCCAATAAGAAATAAAGTACTTGGCCAGCTTCACGTTTTATACTCACAATGGCTGCCTTCCAAATGTCTGGTCTCTGGGATGGAAAGATCTTTCCTTAATTCTGGTATGGCCCTCAGTTCAGGGGGAGCTACTGTTCCAGAGATCAATAAAACCCAACGTGAAGACTATACTTTCTGCATTTACTAGGGAAACTCTTAGCTACTCTTTTTTTTTTTTTTTTTTTGTGGGAGGGGTAGCTGTTGTTTTATTCAAAGAACCTACATTTTACTTTAATTCTGTGATTCTTACCTGCTACAGAGAAGACATAATTAATGTAATTGGTTATAAAATTAAATGTTTCCTTTCATAAGCATCAGAACTTATTTGTTTTTTAAGATTTTATTTATTTATTCATGAGAGACACAGAGAGAGAAAGAGAGAGAGAGGCAGAGACACAGGCAAAGGGACAAGCAGGCTCCATGGAGGGAGCCCAATGTGGGACTCGACACCGAGACTCCAGGATCATGCCCTTGGACCAAAGGCAGGCACTAAACTGCTGAGCCATCCAGGGATCCCAGAACTTATTTTTTAAAAACTTTGTTTTTCTATATTGTAAACTCTGGACACAAATGGAAGAATTATTAAATGCCTTTTGTTTTCAGGATTAGTTGGGTGTTTATTTTCCTTCTTCTTTCCCACCATCCCCTCACCTTTCTGCCACAAGCCTGGACAATGCAAGAGAAAAATTACTCAGCCTTCCATTTGCAGACCCTCAGGAAATGTCCTGAAAATGGTAAACATTTATTAAAAAGGCAATCAGTTTGAAATTTTCTGTCATCTTAATGAGAACTTAAATCAATAGTTTAGAATACTAGAAATATATTTAACAATAAATAAATAAATAAATAAATAAATAAATAAATAAGTCTACAAGATATAGAGAGAAATACATTATTTTATTTTGAAAGCAAGAGAGGATGTATTTTAGTTTTGTATCCTTCTGAGAAGATAGCGAAGCATTATCACCACAAGAAAATATATCCTCCAAAATGAAAAACTGTATTTCAGAAATTTAAATTAGCACAAATTCATTGCTGATGAACTAATAAACTATAAGCAATTAAGTGTTTTCATTAGATTTATGTATTAGTATCTCAGGCAGTAAAAGTAAAAATGATTTTATTTCACATGACCCACTATTAAATTTTCTCTGAAATATTTCCACATAAATAATTTAGGCTAATGCAATAAGATGTATTTCTTCCATGAACCTAAAGGAATTGTATTTGAACACACTTAAGAAAATAAATGTGAGGTACCTGGGTAGTGCAGTTGGTTAAGTGCTCAATCCTTGGTTTCAGATCAGGTCATGATCTCAGGTTCCTAGGATCAAGGTCTGCATCAGGCTCCACGCTCAGTTGGGAGTCTGCTTGTCTCCCTCTGCCTCTGCTCCTCCTCCTGCATGTGCTCGCTCTCTCTCTCTCCAAAATAAATAAATCAATCTTTAAAAAATTAAAATAAATCTCATCCTTAAAAATTAGCCATCCCAAATTTTTATCTGACACATCAAAGAGTCAAATAACAGTACATACTTCTTGCTTATTTGTGAACTTCTTGAGCATAATGCAAAAACCATGAAGGTTACTATAATAGCCTGGCTTCCTGGAGACCCACTCTGAGGTGGAGGTCAGAGGTTAGCATGCAGAAAGTTTATCAGTGAGTGTCCTAAGAGTCAACACTTGAGAAAGGCAAGAGAAGGAAGGAAGAGTGGACAGAGGGAGGTGATGGTTGCCCTACAGTCTCAACAAAGGCCTCAGTCAGCCTAACACTGAATTCTAAAGCTGAGATGACCCTTCAGAGCTCTCCTGATTGAGACAAGGGACCTAGATTTTTAGAGCCCATGTAAATCAATACTGGACATAGACCTCTCGGGGATGAGAATATGACCTTGCGCCGTGATGATTCTGTTAGTAATCTTCAACCATCATTCCACAATGAGGCCCTAAGAGTCCCATTTTAACAAACTGATCTAGAACATTTGGTATTTAAAAAATAGATAAGGAAACCATACATATCAATCATCCAGGCTTTTATGAGACACGAATTATACATGTTCTAGCACTTATACAAGACTCTAAAAGACCCTGACTTAAATCTCTCGTAGGTCATGTTCAGCTGGTATCTTTAGTGATACAGTCAAACCTCACTTGACCAATTTAGGTGACTGAAGTTACTTACAGAGCTTGCTTGTCAAATCAGAGTCAGAGAAATCAGAGATTTTATCTGGTATCCAATTTTACTAAATGATTATAAGGATGCAACAAGCACAAGGCTCAGTCAAAACAGCCATCTGAGACATCCATGGCAGCTCCCCAGATTCTGGCTCAGAATAAATTAATCCTCTAAGTGAGTTTTATGGGGTACCTCATACAGCTGGAACATTTAAATATGAAACAACTCCAAGGAGTGGTATTGCCTGCATTATCCAGGAATCCATGTCTTTTGGATCCTTGGTTCTATTTTTCCAGGAAATCCTTAGCTAGAGGCATCCTGCTAAAGGCATGTTCAAAGTTAAGGGCTTTTTTTCATAACAAAGAACATTAGCCAAAGGTCAAGTTGACAAGGAGATGAGATTGGGTCACTTACTTTCTTTTCTTTCTGCCAGGAACATTCCCACCATCCATAAAAGGGGGTGAGAGGATCTCTGAGCATCTGCTTTAACTCCTTCTCACAGTCACTTAATGTTAAAATGCACAAATGGGACAAAAAGAGAGTTCATTTACCTCTAGGATATAATTTATAAACCAGAGTGGTACAAGTAAAACAGAGATTCATGGGGTTATGCAAATGTAAATAATGGCATAAATATAAGGGAGAGTACATCACCTTGGGTAAAAATGGTGAGAGGTCATCATCCAAGATGAAATGGGGCACTATGGCAACAAAGAGATGGAAAGAGGGGTTGAGATCTCAAGACAGTAGATGCTCACCACATCCTCAGAAAAGAATTGGAAGGTCAAAGTAGGTCAAGGTTAAGACTAACAGGTTTTTAAATTATACTGTGGGTTGTCTATCCACCGCAGAGCCTACCACTTACTGAGTTTCTGAGAAGAGAAAAAAAATGCTGATGAGTCAAAAAAACAAAAACAAACAAACAAACAAAAAACCTTGAAAAAGTCTCTTGGGCAATTTGGAATGAAAGGTAAAAGGAATAAAAAGAAACAACCTGGAAACCGCATGATTCTGAGGCTATACCTCAAACTTCCTTTAACATGCTTCCAAAATACTACTTCTACTTCCTTTTTCTATCTCTTTCTACTCCTCCATCTACTCCTCACTATGTCTGAAGACCCTATCCACAACCAAGAAATGACCCATAGGCTTTTCAAGAAAATCTTTAAAATAATTATATGAATGTGCATAAAAACATCTGTCAGATCTTAGATCTGTGCACTTTCTCTCACCTATTTCTGAATATTTTTAAAGAGTGTAAGAATCAGTTATGGTCTGCCTTTCATTTTCCCTCTTTTTTTTTTCTTCGATGCAATCACAGACACAGTTCCTAGAAATATTAATAATATTCTCTTAAGGGAATTTTCCAACACAAGGTCAAAGATAGATATCTAAAAGATAAAAAAACTGCTTCAGGATAAAATTATACTCCAAGTAAGTTCTGTGAAAATACTTAATGGAAAAGTCAAGTAATTTATTCTCTAAAAGATTTGTTTCCTGCTGTATAATCTATGAAGAAGTTACAAAAAAGAAAGAAAGAAGAAAGAAAGAAAGAAAGAAAGAAAGAAAGAAAGAAAGAAAGAAAAAGAAAAAGAAAGAAAAAGAAAGAAGGAAAGAAAGAAAGAAAGAAAGAAAGAGAAAGAAAGAAGAAAGAAAGAAAGAAAGAAAGAAAGAAAGAAAGAAAGAAAGAAAGAAAGAAAGAAAGAAAGAAAGAAAGAAAGAAAGAAAGAAAGAAAAAGGGAAAAAATGAACCAGCAGAAAATTACCAGAGAGGAAAGGTAGCAAATATATTTCAGGATAAGCAAACTGAACTTAGATCGTTCATACGTCAGATACTTTTCAAACATCAGAAAGTACATGACCTGCTAGGGGGTATCAGCCGAGAAGACCCGCTGATTGGCATTTATTTGGCAAATAACTAAGAACCCAGGGTCGGAGCTTCAGGGGGGCTGACAAAATTGGAAAGCAGATGTGAACTCAGAAAATGTAGCTCACAAAATACTGATGAATGTGGCTCAGGAGCACTATCGCCAGAGGCAGCCCGTAACCGAACCCCATGCCAACCTTGCCACACCCCTCAGCATGACTTGGATTTCGCTTTAAGGATCTCCTTGTATGGAATCCTGCGTTACAGAAGTAGGTGTTAGGGAAGGTTTTGGAGGAGAGAGGGAAGAGGGGGCTTTACTTTGCACACCTACAATAATGTGTGCAAAACCTCTCCAGCAAACATGCAATTCCTCTCCAATTTCTCTTTAGCACAACTAGCCGAGGAGCCTTCCCTCCCCTCTGACTCCTCCCTGGTATAAGGCCTAAAATTCAGGCTCAAGATTGTATGTTGCCTTGACAACTATTGAAATCCAGAGCACATGGACTAGCCTTCCTCTGCTGTGGCAGCCTGGATCCCTGAGCCAAACAGCCCTCCGTGTCAAAGAGACCAGGTGTGGTCTCTGCTCGTCCCTGAATAGCAGGTTGCAGTTCCCTGCCAACCAGCAGAAGAATTCAAATGAGCTAATGACACCCTTCCACCAGACCCAAGGGGCACCCATTCTGTAGGTACTCTGAAGCCTGCCTTCCACAGCCCCTGGGCTGTTCTGAATGCAACCCGGAGTAGCCTACATGACGTGCGGTGGCCTCTTCCCTGAGCTGTGAGCCTATGTGACTGATAAACTGCTCTTGTGATTTGTCCAGTAATCCCCATAATTTGGGGGCAGGAATCCCTCCACCACCAATGGGGTAAAGAGGAGGTAAATAAAGCCCTGGGCCTTCACCACATCAGCCTCAAGAATTGGCACTTCCAGTCTCCTTCCTTCCTTCCTTCCTTCCTTCCTTCCTTCCTTCCTTCCTTCCTTCCTTCCTTCCTTCCTTCCTTCCTTCCTTCCTTCCTTCCTTCTTCTTTCTTTCTTTCTTTCTTTCTTTCTTTCTTTCTTTCTTTCTTTCTTTCTTCTTTCTTCTTTCTTTCAGATTTTATTTATTTATTCATGAGAGACAGAAAGAGAGAGAGGCAGAGACACAGGCCCAGGGAGAAGCAGGCTCCATGCAGGGAGCCTGATGCGAGACTCAATCCCAAGATCCGGGAATCATGACCTGAGCTGAAGGCAGACACTCAAACACTGAGCCACCCAGGTGCAACTTCTTTGTGGTCTTATCACCTAAATGTGCATACCTCCACACTATAGTTTAGTCTCGGCATCCCCCTCCTCTCATTTTTACATTTTATCCTTTATTTTATTTTTTAAATTCTTAAAAAGATTTTATTTATTTATTTGAGAGAGGGAGAGAGAGAGAGAGAGATGAGCAGAGTGAGAGGCAAAGGGAGAAGTAGTGCCAGATGCAAGGCTCCATCCCAGGACCCCAGGGTTACCACCCAACCCAAAGGCAGACACTCAACCACTGTGCCACCCAGGTGTCCTTCCAGTCTTTCTTAAGGATGTAAATCTTTAGAAAGAGCTCTGTTCCCTCTAACCTTCAAATGTTCATTGCACCGTGTACCACTTGAAGAACAGGGTAGGCCAGTCGGGAGGCAGACTTCTTGAGCACAGGAGAAAGATCCTCCAGTCACCTGACTCCACCCTGCCTTACACTGCAGTAAAGATGTTAAACGACATTTTGTTGTTATTTTGCTTAAAGACTATAAAACTGAAGTTGGATTTACAATGTGAAATATAACTGCCAAGAGACTAAGCCACTAGTATGCTTTCACTAATGCTTTTTCCTCCTCTGTGCAGATCTAAATGAAAAGTCAAATTATATTTAGGATTCTTCGTGCATTCAGAAAAACGGAGATTATTTGTATGAATCGAATATCCAGTAGAAATAAATATAAACTTCCTAACAGTCTTCGATGTATTTTTTAATGTATTGCCTCACTTAGCCTTCGAAAAAAACAAATGAGCAGTTACACAGAGTTATGATCTCCGTGGCCCAGATGAGAACACTGACGCACAGAGATTGGGTAATTTGCCCAGGGTCACAGGGTGATGAATGATGGAGCAGAATCGGAAACCAAGACAACACTTAGAGGTTATTCTCTGCTTTGCTGTCTCTTCAATCATAGGTGCCAAGAAGCAGGTAAAGCCTGGGAGATCCCATAACACTCATCCTTATTTATTATAAATTCTCTAATTCTGTCTCTCCCAACATATTGTAATTTCTTTGATTGCAATCTCTTTGACTCCCTAATGTCTCACTCAGAATATGTCACGTAGTGTCTACGCATATGCCATAGAACATACAGATGACTAAGTGAACAAATATTTTAAAATGTCCATTCATCTCTACAATCATGCTGCAAACTGTCTGAATTCAGTTTATCAGGCTTGTATATCGGTGTGTTTCCTCAAGACTCTCACTCTATTTTCCTGAGATCTAGGTGTAACCAACGAGATATCAAGATCTCTGGTGTGGGAGGCACGTTAGTGGCTCAATTGGTTAAGCCGCCAACTCTTGACTTCAGCTCAGGTCATGATCTCAGGGTCATGAGATGGAGCCCCAAGACCAGCTCCCTGATTAGCAGAGAGTCTGCTTGAGATTCTTTCCCTCCACCCTTCCCCCCTGCTCATGCTTTCTCTCTCTCAAATAAATTAATGAAAAAAAAAAAAAAAAGGATCTCTGGTGTGGGATTCAGCCAAAATTATCTTTTGTGGGACATGAGTCGACAGCACACCTTTACATGATCTCCTCACTTCTCTACTCCCCTAATATTTTCAAGGATTTTTTCCTAATAAGTAACATGCCTATGAATCCTCATCTCGGGGTATGCTTTGGGAAACCCGCCCTAAAACACCATCTACAGAGTATGTTCTCTTTTTCAACATTGTGAAGTTAACTACTCTTGACCAGCTTTAAACACACTAACTTGGCCAGGCTTGTCTTGCTCTTCTTGTTTCTGGCACTAGAAATATTGCATGTTTATGTCACCTTTTGCACATGCCTAATTTTATCAGTTATGTGTTAGCTTTATAATCCAACTTGGAATTTTGGTGTTATCTTGATCCTGCTCCCATACTGTGCAACGGATGCTCATTTTATCCATGTAAAAGTGTAGAAACTCTTAGCATTTTCCAACTGTTATTACACTTTCTAATATTCCCAATAACTTGTATTTAAGCAAAACCATGATTATCCTCTCCATCTTGAAAATGAGAAATATTTGGCTCAAAGCAGAGGCCACTCGGCCACGTCCTTAAAGATAATGGAGCTGAGCCCCAGAATTCAGGTTTTCAGATTCCTAGACCAGTGCTCATTCACATATTCATCAGTCACTTCTTGAAACTATGTTTTGCCTACTGGAAGTCACTAGGATTGTTCTTACATGTTCTTAAAATCTCTTAACTCTGCCACTCTCTATCATCAAGTACCAAGTAAAACAACATGGAACATC
Source organism: Vulpes lagopus (assembly GCF_018345385.1). Taxonomy (NCBI): domain Eukaryota; kingdom Metazoa; phylum Chordata; class Mammalia; order Carnivora; family Canidae; genus Vulpes; species Vulpes lagopus. Next base: position 10,205,026 of record NC_054846.1, on the reverse strand, counting down.
AGAGCAGCCTGAGACATTTAATTCTATGCATATGTGGCAAATCATTACATACGCATACTAAATTTCCCAGCTGTCATTTGTATGCGGGATGAAGTCATGGGTAACTTGCCCAACAATGGTTACATCAGTCTGCAACAAAATCCAAAATATCCCATGGCGTGCATGTGAAGGTGTCTGAAAAGGAAAGAATCTTTCTGATCTGAAAACAGAATTTGGATCTTCAAATAAAAGTCTTGTATTGGATTGCACATCCTCTGCATTAAATCAGGTTACTGTGACCTCACACTTCAGAGTTATTTCATTTCTGGATTTTTCTCAGAAATTGCCAATGGCAGAGAAATGAGAAAAAAATCCATATATTTTGGTAAAAAATTAAAATACACTTATCTCGGCCCTTATAATATTATTTGATATGTTTATTCCTCTTTCTCATTCATTCTATGGGTGTTTCTTTACAATCTTAAAGTAAGATAATGTATTTGATAAAATAATCATAAACTACCTTATATTAATTAGAAACCAACCCATGAACATGTAGGAATTTATTGAATCTCCTCACTATTTTAAAACATTTTATGTCAATTTTCCACTGAAGATTTTAATTCAATTGCATTATTCTAAAATGTGATATATATATACATCTACATGTACCTATATATGGTATTCATATATGCATATATGTAGTATTCAGGGGAAGATGGAGGAATTTTTTTAGAGTCATGATGCCTTTTCCTTCTATACAGAAAGTTCTTCTTTGCAAACAAGAAAGGTTGATCAGAATAAGAACACTATTGTCTTTATGGGGGGAAAAAGTCCGCTTGCATTCCACTCCAAAAGAGAAGTTGAAAAAGCTATTTATTTCTTCTTATTCTAATATCAATCTTTTTAATTCTAGCAATCTTTTTAATACATTTAGTTTTCAATGAGACTTTACAAATGACGCCAAATCAATATATTCAATCAAGTCAAAAATCTTTATTGAGTGCCTATCACATGCCATGCACTCTCCTAGCGTCTGAAGTTATATTAGAGAACAAAACAAAACCAGACTCGTGGAACTTTTACTTTGGTGAAAAAGTACAGACTATATAATGCCAGATGGTGATAAAAAAAAAAAAGATGTCATAAAAAGATTAAATTCAGGTAAGAGGATAGTGTGTGATAGCGGAGATGAGGATAATTTAGGTAGAATGGCCAGAGCAAACCTTGCCTTGTGGAAGCCCAAAGGAATGAGTAAGTCAGTCATGCATACATCTATTCATGACTGGAGTAAAGACTATTCCAGGCAGGAGAGCAAATGAAAAGACTGTAAGGCAGAAATATGCCCAGCATGTTTGAGGAATAGGAAGAAGTCAGTGTGGCAAGAGAGCTTTAAAAGATGAGTTTTGAGAAGAATAAAGGATGAGGTCATGTAGGAACTAGGAGTTCTCAGTAAGGACATCACTTTTACTCAAGATGAAATAGGAAGTTATTATAAGGTTTAAAGCTGAGGAGTGACACAAGCTGACTCAAGTTTTTTCAAACTTTTCTAACATCTGACTGCTGCGTTGAGACTCTACCTTAGGGGGATAAAAAGAGAAAGCTCATGTGGGAAGCTACTGAAATCATTCTGGGGAGAGAGAATAGTGGTAGGATGCATGAGCTGGGAAATTAGTTGATGCTGAATATACAGTTTGATGGAAAAGCTAACAATGTTCGCTGGTGGACTGAATGGGAGGTATGCAATTAAAAAAGAAATAAAGAGGAACTCACATCATTTTGCCTAAGCAACCAGTAGAATAAAGTTATTTTTTTTCTTTTTTGGGTAAGAAAGACCACAGGAATGGTAGGATAAATGAAGAAATGAACAGTTAGATTAGATACCCAAGGGGGTGAGGACATCTCCTAAGCTATTGGACCAGCGAGTCTGGAGTTGAAAGGAAAATCTGGGCTGGAGATAGGAAAATCTGGGCTGAGTCATCAGTGTATATAGACAGCGTTTAAAGCCATGAAATTGGAGATCACTAAAAGGACAGTGGCGACACAGAGACAACAAGAGGTAACTTTGAACTGCATGGTCTTTATTGATGTGTGTGTTCCCAACCGAAAGTCAACAGTATGACTTTCATGTGGGCTCCAAGACTCTATTCTTGTAGAATTGATACAAAACAAATTAAAACTGGCAGTACCCAGTCATCAAGGTTTCTCACTTTCTTGTGTGAGACTAATGTGCAGGTTGCAAAATACTCTAAGTTCTAGGGATCTCTACTCATAATGATTTGCTCACAAATTACTGATTGATTTTGATGCCAAAGAGTGATAAACGGCGAAAAGAAGAATCATACAGTGCCAAATCACATAACTACCGCCAACAATCTTTCCCTGTTTGATAATTACCCCCAAATATTTTTACATCTTTGCAATTTTCTTCCCCATAACTAATCATTTCCTTTTACTTAAGATGCCTTCTTTGTTTCTAACCATAGTGAACACATACATATACTGACAAACCCAGTGGGTGTGTGTGTGTGTGTGTTTAATACATTTCCATTTTAATGTGAAATCCTCCAACATTCTTTTTAGTTTGTTCAAAGCATTGATTTTGTAGAAACAAAACTTTGATGAAACACACAGAACCACAGGAGATTTAACATGCTATGGTGGTACTTTAGGAGAAGTGGCATTTGGTCTAACACAGAGAGAGACAGAGAGAAGGTGGCAGAGAGGAAGAGGGAGATCTTTAATAGAGAGACAGATAATATTAAAGCAATGTTAAACCTATTACATAATACTAAAATTTAACCAATGTACTCAGTTCATTATCTTGTATATTTTAATGTATTACATTATATATAATAAATATATATATAATAGTTGTATGTGTATATATATATTAAGTTTAGATTGTGATATATTTCAAGTAGGCACTATACACAAAAGCTCTTCTTCCAACAAAACTTTTTTTTCTGGCACTGATTTGTCACACCAGCAACATTTCAGCATTCTTAAACACTTGGATAATTAGATGAGAAATAATTTGTTGTTCATATGGTATCCAAATTCTTAGCATCACAATACTAGAAAGAAAACAGAGTATGTTGATAAGAAACAGTGTCAAATCCAATAAACCCTGCTTTATATACTTTGTGCAATGAACATTTATATTCCATTCATCCCCAAGATAGTTGAAATGATCTGCCAACAACAGCTGTTACGAAAAAATGACTGTGTACCACTTGACATCAATATGGCAGATGTGTGTACTCGCTGCAGCTGTCAGGCTACAAAAGAAGGAGCAGCGAAAACCTACCAAACTGTGCCCACAAACAAACAAAAATATTTCACATTATATGCAGATTAGAAAAAAGAAATCCCAAACACAAGGGACAGAAATGAGGTAAGATGGCTGTTTTGCAACATGTGGACTAAACAAATAAATAGTTCATTGTGCTCCTCAAGATTGTTTTGGCATCATGAAAAAGAGACATATATCTGCTTCATATGTCTATCCGTTGCTTTTGCGGGATACTAGGTTCCGGGGTTCACAGCACGACAGATCATTTGCTTTTGCAAAGACCATCACCACGGATCCGCCGTTCACTTATCCTGAACCTTACACACAAGCACACACCTGTAAGCATACACGCAATAGCACTTTACAGCAAAAGACAGCAAGACACATTTAACCGTGTTATTGATAAATCCCCCAGAAAGCTTTCCCTGGAGCACATTGCAGCCAGCAGATCTGACTGTAAATGATAAGTCAACCCCTTAGCAATTACGGTGTCGGTTCTTGCTGTCCATTTAGGATTGCTTGAGTTTACCATTTAGGGTTTTTTTTTTATCCTTTTATGGGTATCTCTGTTCAAAAGAACAAAATGGAATGCATGCGTGGTTGTTCTAGTGATGGGTTTGGTGATGGATTCCATCAAGGTAAACATTATTCTCTATGGACTCCAAATTCATCTTTCTTGTCTTAATGTGGTTAAGGAAGTGGCCAAAAAATGCAAGGAAAGCAATTGAGGCTATTTGGTGACTCCTATTTCACCAGGGAAAGGCAGAAGGCAGTCAGGAAGCACATCATACCTGGGAAGAAGGAACTAAGCGAAAACCCCCGCAAAGCATCTTCCTATAGCAGAAATCAACGCTACACTCTAAGTGACAAAAGCTTTCCAAGCCCAAGGACAGTATGATTCCAATAAATGTATACAAATAATAATAAACAAAGATTACTGGTCCGGGAGAAAATACAGAAATTAACATTTTAAGTCTGCACATTAGAGTTGGGAGGTATTTAACGAAAATCCAGTTTTTCCAATAGATTTTAGTCTATACTAATGTAAAAAAGTGAAAAACTTTAGAAGTGTCTCCAGTCATTCCAGACATTTTTCACTGATAAAAAATCAAAAAGGACAACTTCCAAGTTTGTAGAAATTGGCTGGGACTCGGCAACTGGCAATTGGCGGCAGATATTCATTCCCTCCCCCGTACTGAGCCTGGTTTTTGAGCCATAAACCCTTTGAAGTCCATGGGAGTTCTACATGCAGAGGTTGTGTCTGGTGAATCTGGCCTTTGTGTTTTTGCTCCCCACCCCGACACACATTTAATAAATGTTTAGTGCTGAACTAATATATATCCATGTAGCATCTTCTGCTTTTCTTCATAATATATGAAAGTTGTATTTAAATTATATGATCCAGAGAAAATATTAACCTGTATGACTTTCATAAGCAGAAATAATTCAACTAAAATTACAAATACGTACTATGCATTAAGCAAATAGTGCTTAAATATGTACTATAAGTACTACATAGAATGGGAAAGTAAAATTTTAAAATGAGTAAAAAATGTATGTATAAATACATTTATATGTGTGTATATATGTATATATATGAATGATCCAGAAAAGTATTCCAATTAATTCATAAATTAGCTTTCGCTCTCTCTGTCTCACTCCTCCTCCTTCCTTCTCTCTTACCCTCTAACTCAATCTCTCTGCTCCGTGTCTCTGTCTCTCTCTCTCTTTCTGTCACTCTTTCTCCTAGTTAGAAGACTTTAAAAGTTGAATCATTTGGCCTCAAATTTTCCACATTAGTGTCTAGTCTAAAATGGAATTTCTTTTGAAGGCTTAAGCAAAATCCACCTAGTTATTTGTGAGTTATGTGAAAAATAGAAGAAATATGTTTCTCCAGTTATAAAAAAAAATATTAAGATTTTTCTTTTTGCTCATGTAAGTCAATTGGAGCCAGAGGTACAAACTTCAACTTGGAAAGATTTGAATCCTATTAAGGAAAGGAAACATCTGAATTCAGTGAAAATCTTCTAAGTATTTTTATTCTTTATTTATGGAATTTAAAAGAAAGCTGGTTTGAGTAAACCAAGTAAAACATGTCTATCTAAAAAGTCACAGAATCATTTCTTAGGGTAGTCATGGTGCATATCTGCATGCATGAGCTTGTGAACTCTCTCTCTCTCTTTCTCTCTCTCACTCTCTGCTTCTCTGTCTCTATCTCTGTCTCTCTCTCTATACCTTCTAAAGCTGAGAGAAATTAAGTGAAAAAAAAAAACATATTGCAAAATTAGAGGTAAAAATATTAAGAACTTTAAGTCAGGAAATGACTAAATGAATAATTCGTGAATAATAGTAGACATAAGTGAGGGTTGTATATATGTGTAAAACATTATTAACAAAACACTAGGATTATGTTGGGATTGCACTTCGAGTTTTTCACTTCTTAATTCATAGGTATCACATGCAATCCTGTGCCCTGCTCTCATTCCAGATTAATCCAGCCCTGCTCCACCCTCTTCCTCAGCCCTGTTTCCATTTCCAGATGCTTTTAGGTGGCCTCTCCGGCCGCTCCAATCCTATGGTTTCAAGAAACCCTGTGTACTACAGTTTATAAGCATCTTCTACTTTATTTCTTTACATGGTTCAGGAAAGACCAGTTTTCCCAGACTTTTTACATGGAAACCCCATCTTCTCTCACTGTCTTCTCTCTGAGACATAAGTGAAAGGGTCAACACTTAGTCTCCATTTCCTCTTTCTAGCTCAAGGCACTGGCTTTGACTCCTCACCATCCTCCTCCATCCTTTGCATTCTTTGGACTGTAGATCACTCCTTTATATTAGTAACATGTTTGCAATGAGACTGAAAGTCTCTTACAGACTTTCCCCATCCCTTCCCCCCTCTATTTCCCTCACATCAGAACTGCATCATCATTTCTATGGATGACCGTCTCCATGTCCTGGTTTTCCAGCTCCCATACTTTAGTAAAATGTTGGCCTCGGCCTTTTGATTCCCATGACACTACCACAGACCAAGCTCTCTTCATTTGCAACCTATCGTATTGCCATGGCCCCCAAACTAACTTCTGGGCTCGGGATTCCTCTGCCTTTCTTCAATTCATTCACCATCTTGATTTCTAGATGCAACTTTAACTATCTACAAGCACTTTAATGCATGGTTTCTCAGGGCATGACTTCCAAATAACCACATAATCAGATTTCACCACTCGAGCTTAGTCTGTAAACTGCGAAGTTTATCTGACTTACTGCTATGGAAGGTAAAAATCAAGGAGCACCTGGATGGCTCAGTGGTTGAGTGTCTGCCTTTGGCTCAGGTCATGATCCCGGGGTCCTGGGATCAAGTGCCGCATCAGACTCCCCACAGGGAGCCTGCTTCTCCCTCTGCCTGTGTCTCTGCCTCTGTGTCTCTCATGAGTAAATGGATAAAATCTTTAAAAAAGAAAAAAGAAGGTAAAAATCAGACACTTTTCTCCCCACACTCTTCTTTATTACTCATGTTATTATTTTTTCTTACTTTTTAACTTCATATACAGTACTTATATACAGGAGCTTTACAGAGTATTTCTTAAACAGTTATTCTATAAGAAGAGAGATGTGAAATTATTACTTCTGGAGAGTGGAACAGCTTATAAGGCTTTTGCTCTTTATTCTGTACCTCCCAGTCTAGTTACGTGTCCTTGAATTGCTTGCGAAATAAAAATAAATAAAACGGATGTTCGATCATGACATTCACTTTCAATGACTGTTGATTTTCTCAAAAAGATTAGCCTTTCTATACCTCATCCTGTTGAAATTCAAGTGTACCTCTCCCGTGTAACCCCCAGACCTCAGGACCTAATCTGCTTTTCTGCTTTACAATGTTATTCCCTACTTGTCTTAACAGTTCGTCCCCAAACTGTGCAACTTGCCCAGAACTATGCCCTCACACTGAGGGCGGGCTTTATTCACCAACAGGCCACACACATCCAGCATGTCATGATGCTGTGCCCCCTATACAATTCTTGATTATTCATCATAGCAAATCTGTCCAGAGGAAGATCAGGTGTGTCGCATCCTCTAGCTAAGGCACAGTGAACAAAAGCCCTCCATACGGCCAGAATTGTTTCTTGCACCCTAGCCTTGTCCCTGCCAACCATACTCTCTTCCAAAGAATTCCCTCCTACCAGCAGCAGCAGCCACATAGGTAAAGCACAGACTTACACAGGGACAAACTCACACAGATAAGGACTTGATGTTCAATTTCTCTGTTCCCTCCAGCTCTTCTTGGCAAGATTGTAAGTAGCTGCAAGACAAGATTTTATTTTTCTTCATGAATAAATGATTTAAGCTGAAGGAGTCAAGAAGAATTTTGACAACTAACAATATGATGGACTCAAAAACCTGCAACATACCTCATTTTAGCACCACTCCTTACTTTCGTAAGTAAATGTATACATTTGTTTTTTTTCCCCCTAATTCAGCAGAGTTCTCATTTGAGGGAATATCTTTCTTGCATGCTTTATTCTCATGTTTAAATAAAAAGAATGTTTTCTTTCACCGTGTGTGTTTTTCAAAAGTGAACTTTCCATTTCATGTTGTGGATGACAATGGCCAGCCCAAGTTCCACGATTCCCTAGCAAGGGTCTGGTCCCCAAATCAGATGAGATGTACTCATCACTCAGTCTAGGCAGCCATCCGCCAGGTGGAAAGTCCTCAGGCTGCATAAGAGAAACAGCCAGAGAAAGAACCTCACAGCCAAGGAAAGAGAATATAATATTTTGAAATATTTCAAAAATGTCTTATGGAGAAAGGACAGTCTCTAAATTTGGACAGAAGAAAAAAGATGAAGAAAGCCACATTTTCCATTTTAGCAGCCTAAAATATGTGTCCCTAAGGGTGTTCTCCATCAAATAAGAATATCAAATTATTCCAGGAAAGTTTGTCAAATCTGCAACTTCAACACAGAATTTCTTTACAAGCACAATATTCTTTTTTGTAGCTGTCAGTCATTTGATAATCCTGATGCACCTTCTGTTCTCATCAGAGAGTCTGAAATAGCTGTGAATCCTTTCTTTGATGATTGTGGTAGAACCAGAAAGGAAAACAAAAGATCACCTAGTTCTGCTTTCCTCTGCTTTCTGTACCCCATCCACATCAAATCTTTTATTGCTTTCAGTTCACCCTACCTCTTCTATCTCTGAGCCAATGAACTTGCTGGTCCCTCTTCCTGGAACAAGCAGCCCTCCTCACTTATCTAAAGCCAACTTACCAAGTACATCTCATGTATTATCCGTTCACTCTGCAAACATTTAGGGCAGGCCGACTAAATACCCAGCACTATTGGAGACACAGGTATTATATCAGTGAGCTCCTGGGCTCCACATTCCAGGAAGGGGACAGAGGCAATAAATAAACAAATAATATGAAGCATCTCAGATGGCAATCAGTGCTACAGGCAGCAATAAATCAGGATGAGAAGAAATGGGGTTCTGAAATAGTGGTGGTGGCTCATGGAGTGTGGTCAAAGTATAGCTCTTCAATGACATTTAAGAAAACATCTGAAGAAGATGAAGAATGAATCCGATGTGTATCTGGGGCAAGACTACTCCAGACAGAATGATCAGAAAGACTCTGAGGGGCACCTGTGTGGCTCAGTTGGTTAAGCGGCTGACTTGATTTTGGCTCAGGTCATGATCTCAGGGTTGTGAGAGCGAGTCCCAGGTCAACTCTGTGCTCAGTGGGGAGTCTGCTTAAGACTCTTTCTCTCTCTGTCCTTCTGCCTGCCTCTCAAATAAGTAAGTAAATCTAAGAAAGAAAAAGAGAAGGAAAGAAAGAAAGAAAGAAAGGAAAGAAAGAAAGAAAGAAAGAAAGAAAGAAAGAAAGAAAGAAAGAAAGAAAGAAGAAAGAAAGAAAGAAAGAAAGAAAGAAAGAAAGAAGAAAGAAAGAAGAAAGAAAGAAAGAAAGAAAGAAAGAAAGAAAGAAAGAAAGAAAGAAAGAAAGAAAGAAAGAAAGAAAGAAAGACACGATGTTGGGTATGTTTGAGGAGTAGCACAGACACCAGAATGGCTGGGGCAAGGGGTCAAGGAGATAGGAGTCATCACAGGATTTTGAGCTAAGCAGTGGCATAAACTGACTCCACATTGGAGTTGTGGAGCTGTGTTGGGAACAGGTAGTGGGTGGAAGGGTACAAACAAGGACAGTCAGGAGACTTGCAATGATCCATGCAAGAGATGATGGACACCTGCAGCAGGTGGTGATAGTGCTGGTAGTGAGACATCGCAAGATTCGGGATATTTTGAAAGTACAGCCTGACAAGACTGACTGAGGAACCGGATGTGAGCCTCATGTTAAATGTGACGTCCTCAAGGAAACCTGATGTCAGGCCAGGTTAGGATGTCCTGCTATGCACTTTCAGGCAACTTGATATCTGTCCTTGTGAACACAGTGCGCCCTCTCAGTGTTTATCTTTATACTGGTTGTTGTTTTCTTCCTGTAATCCCAGCTGCTTTCATGTACTAGATGCCAAATAAATACCCTATGAAATTATTCAGGGAATGAAAAATTATAGCATTTGTACATTCCTTTACCACTACTTTTAATGATTTCTTGAAACTTGGTGACCAAGAAACTCCCATTCGCCCATCAAAACCCAATTCACATATCACCTGAATCCTTCCCCTTCTCCTTTCCCAAAACAGAATTAATCACTTCCTCCTCTCTGGTTTTGTATCTTATAAGATCGCACTTATTGCCATGGATCACAATTTACTTTGGCAGTGTGGTGAAAAAAAATTTTCAGTAGATATGCTCTTAGCAAACTAGGCTGTCTAATGGACAAGGATTTCTATTTCTGCAATGTAATAAACTCTCCTAATGTACTCTGGCTTCCAGAGTAAGTGCTATGCACACAAATGCTAGTGTAAGTGACTGTTAAAGACTACAGCAAACAATATATTGAGCATTTATGACGTCACACTCTATGATCATTATCTGCCTAAATGATCACATGTGCTTTTCACAAAACACTATGAATTAAAACAATCATTACTTCATCTTACAAATGGGAAAACTGAGTCTGAGGTACTTGGCTGATCTCCATAGGCAATAACTATTATAGCCAGACTTCAAGATTGTCATCGAACAACCTCTGTGCTCTGCTGTCTCTACAAGGAAAAGGCTTGAGTTCCATGTCCACCCCAGACACAGTAGATTAAAATTAAGGTAAATCAAGTGTTCAAAAAAAAAAAAAATCAAGTGTTCAATAGGAATAGGAACTCGGACCCCAAAGCTGAAGCCAAAACTGGCCATGTTGATATATCTCCCAGAAATTTCCAGAAATATGAGAGGCAATCAATTTCCCTTGAGTTATGTAGTGAAAGCACTGACTGTACCAAATTTCAGTTCCAAAAGATACACTATTCCTCAAGAGGCACTCGTGCTACATTTATTTTTTATGCTTACCTCTTTTAGAGCCTCCAGTTTCCCTGAAGGAAGGGCTCCCCCTATCCATTTTGATGATCTGCTACTCAGCAAGGTCTTATTTAGCTTAGTAGGAAAGATTCATTTGAATCTTCCTTCTTTTGTGGGGGGAGTCAACTCAAAGCTAAAGCACCTGAATGACTGGACCACAATCATGCAGGTCATTTTGTTTTTCTGTAATAAAACTTTACTCTTACACAAATCTACACCTTTTAAACAATAAAAAGGAAGGCCCGCTGATGCCTAGGAAGAGGGCATGCAGGTCATTTTTATCAGGTCCCTTGATTCCTGGTCTAGTGCCTGATATCAACCACCATGTTGAGAATCATAAAACAGAGTCATGAACAAGAAAATTCAGACACAGGAAAGAAGAAAGTGAGGGAGCATTTGTTTTCTTAAAACTTACAACAAACTCGAGATGCAGGTTCGGTTACATTTCCCATTTAGCAGAGAAGCACCTTCTTACGGATACTGCAACGTATATAGCTCCTGGGTGGACATTATCTTCATCTAGTAATACTTTTTAATATGATTTCTGCTCCATCCGTAAATTCTCCCATTCAAGTCCGGTGGCATTGGGACAGTATGGTCATTTGTATTCCACTGAATGTCTATTTCCTAGAGTGTGACAGAAATAATCTTCAATATAAATGACTCGATAACTCATTATCAGATACTTTGCCAGCACCCTACCTGAGGCTGACACCTTAAAAAAGCAGAACGGAAACATTTTATAGCCAAGAATGAAATCGAGAACCAGTAAAGTATGTACATATTATTAAAAAATAATAATAATAAAGTAAAGCAATAAGCAGATAAACTGCAATGGATTTTCAAACATGATTTTTTTAAAATGCAGAGCTTCGAGGGATGCTTGGGTGGCTCAGTGGTTGAGTGTCTGCCTTCAGCTCCCCACGGGGAGCCTCCTTCTCCCTCTGCCTGTGTCCCTGCCTCACTGTGTGTCTCTCATGAATAAATAAATAAAAATCTTTATAAATAAATAAATAAATAGCTTCAAGTTCTGGCAAATTCTTGTAATAGAATGTATCTTACAATTTATGGACACTTTCTTTCAACATCTACTCCTGCCACAAGCGCAAAGCTCTCTTGATATCTTTCTTATGCCCCTTCCCTCCCCACATGTCCACACATATTTGGTAAAATTCCTTCACATGTGTTTTTTAATTAATAAACTTGCAGTTATATTTTCCTTAACACCAAGTCTTTGCCTGAAACAGGCTAGACATTCCCTACAAATGGTTATAGGTTGAATTAAATTTAAGCATTAAATTAGTTCAATGCACTAACACTTCCATGAGGACTTCTTGTTTTATATGTCTGGTCTGGAGGTACAGCATTGAATAATGAATTTCTTTATGTCCTCAGCTAACCTCTGAGATTGCTTTTTGGCTGCAACCCCGGCAGTTAATCTCAATCATATATTCTTTAGTTGGATATAGCACTTTTGTGTCTTCTGGTAGACTATTTAGGGAACAATCCTGAACATCTATCATCTTAAACTCTGTTTCTATGTTGTCTGGGGCTTCCTAATTATGTAGATCAGCCTGCGCTATACTTGCCACCAATTTATCCCTGAGAGAAAAAAAGCTCTAAAGCACTTCTGAGAAATGACTATGGGCATAGTCACTGGTGTCCTTTTTGGGCTAGTGCCTCATAGGTTCGCCCTGCTACCCCAGAAGAAAGCCAGAGCTATACCATTCAAGAACACGTCGGAACAAGTGACTGAACCATGGCTCTTTTAGGCCAGCTGCACTCTAAATGACTCCTTCCTCATCTCAAAGAGGTGGTAATTCTAGAAGAGGTGGGGGAAATAGGTGATGGGGATGAAGGAGAGCACTTGTGATGAGCACTGAGTAAGTGTATGTGAGTGTACATAAGCAAGTGAATCTAAGCTTACGGAACTGTTGAATCACTATAATGTACACCTGAAACTAATAGTACACTGTATTTTAACTAACTGGAATTTAAATAAAAACTTTAAAAAAAAGACGTGGTAATTCCAACCAAACTTGATAACTTTATTCGCCAAACACACCGGTAGCTCTTAAACCTTAAGAGCAATCAGAATCACATGGGGAAACCCTATTAAATACAGATTCCTGGCACCAACCACTAGAGGCATCAAATCAAATGGTTCAAAATGATGACAAGAAATCTAAATTTTTAACAAGTACCCCATATTTTATTGAGACAGGTGGTCTTTGGGTTATAATGTGGTGAAAACTACTGGCCTTCCATCTGTGTTGCATGCCATCATGTTTCTATTATCTCAAGTTTATTATTTCTGTGAATTAAGGAGATGAACAGAGACTCCACCAGCAGAGACTCAGTAAAGCTTTTGGTCTCCACTTGCTAGAAAAGAACACTGTGGAGAATTCATTTCTGAGGGTACCTTTCTCTGCTGTGAGCCACATCAGCATATATACTGGCAATAACTTGTTTACTGGTATTTACTTTCTAAATTCTATAGCTATTGTGATTTTATGATATCTAATCATGCCCATAATTAAGTCATAACCCAGCAGGTAAATTTTTTCAAGAGCACTAATTTGCATAGTAAAGTCCAACGTAATCACAATATAGGATAAGCCACAAATACAGAAGAGAAATAATATTTGGTAGGAAAAAAATATGACTAAAATCATAAGACATTGAGGAAAAATGATATAACAATTTGGCTTTTCCCTTAGATGTTAACCTGATCTCAGTCTTACTCTGTTTCACTAAAAGTAAGTGGCTTCTCAAAAGCTTATTTTCTGCTTTCATATTATAACCAAGTTACTAGGTCAAGAGATACACAGTGAGTTAGAGAGGAAGGGCCCCAATACTGAGACACACACAACGGCAAATCTTCCAAGAACCTCCAGAATTTACCGAGTCTGCAGGATAGCTTTTGTGATCTTTTTGTGTGAAATCCAGTACTGTGTCAGCCTCCTAGGGTCTCAAGTGCGCCTTTCTTAAAAGACCTCAAGATTTATTCACCCTAGCTTTGAATGAGTGAAAATGTGTTTTGTTGAAACTTCCCAAGAAATAACTGCATTTACTATGGAATCTTGTATTGTTTATGGGCCTGATGAAAGCATTTGGCATTTAATGATTCCCAGACTATTTCAACTTAAAAAAAAAAAAAAGGAGAAAGAGAAAGAAAAAGAAAGAAAGAAAGAAAGAAAGAAAGAAAGAAAGAAAGAAAGAAAGAAAGAAAGAAAGAAAGAAAGAAAGAAAGAAAGAAAGAAAGAAAGAAAGAAAGAAAGAAAGAAAGAAAGAAAAGGAGAAAAGGAAGAAAAAGAAAACAGAAGAAAAGAAAAGGATGGTGGAAGCCAAATGTTTTCAATGCTAAAAGCAAAATATGTGGTTTCTGAACACCTTACAAATGAATTAATGCAATGATTTGCCTCAGATGTTGTGAAAAATTTTAATGACGGTTGACTTGTTCAAATGAGGAATGAAACATGAGAAGAAGTGACTGAGAACAAGCTATCCAGGTGGCCCTCTGAAATTCAAGTCTGTTGCTATTAGCTCTGGTTTAATTATCTTCCACTCCCTCACAGTTTTCCCACAAATGCTAATACTCCCTTTGAAATCTCAGCCCCTGCTTCAATCTGCCCATTTATCGACACCCTAAGAAGTGATGTACTGTGCTTATTGTCCAGCCAATTAGAGGCACCACACGTAGTGTAGAGTAACAAAAACTAGATATTGAATGGCTACACATACTTTTTGGAATTTCTTATAATTAAAGAAAAAAAATTACCTTTCTGGTTTTCACCAGCTTATATACGGGGAAAGAAACCAATGTGAGTTTGGCTTCAGAATATTGATAAGATAAAGGTAACAACTTACATGAGAGAAACACCTAAATCTCATTACTGAAATTAAGTTATCTCAGAACTGTGGAGACACAAGACCTTCCACCGAAGGACTTTCTCATCTAAATATGTCTTCAGATGTAAGAAATCTGTCAGTATTGATTGCAATACCAAAGGTTTCGTTTTATTGAGTGGGAAAGCCAACAGAATTTATGCACTTGCTTTGCCAAAATTGCTTAAGTTTCGAGGAAGTTAAAACAACAAAAAAAATTCTGGAGCACAGCGTCACAGTGGACATTCTTTTCATTCCTGATTTTACTATTTTCAAGTCAGAGAAATATTGAACTCTAAATGCACAAGCTATGAAGGCTCATTTATGGCTTGAAAGTATCTAAAATGCAGTGATAGCAAAACATAAAATTTCCCTGGAGCTCTTTCTAGCAACATGTTGGTTATAGCAAAGTTAGATTTTCACACCTCTCACCCCTCGTTGCTGCATGTCTTCTCTTCCTCCTGGCACCCCAAATCCAAGGAGTGTCTCCATATCCTAGCCTAATGTCTTCAGGGTTCCCAATGCAATGGCCTCTCCAGAAACGCCCTCCCTGACAATAATGTATGCTCCGAATAACCTCTCCCTCCAACTCTTCCAGTCTTTCCAATCATGGAAACTCTTTGGATCTGAGCCAGCATTTAGCTAACTCTTGGGGATTAAATACCTATAGTAGTAAGAACTCTTTTCTTTTCAAATAGTGAATGCCCTGATCAACTAGTTTAAGCAAAAAGATAATTTATTGGCTGCTTTCACTTAGAAAACTAAGTGGTTATAAACTAGTCTTTAGACACAACTGGATGTAGGATTTCAAATGACGTCATTAGGAATCTCACACCTATTTTTCATATGTATCATTTATTTTTAGGTGGGTTTTGTCCATGAAGAGCAAAAATGGATCTGGAAAGCTATAACTGTATATACTTCATACCTACAATCACAGGAAGATAAAGGACCCTTTTTCTTAAAGCATGCATATCTTTCCCCTCAAAGGGGGCCTTGATTGAGTCGGCTTGGATTATCTCACCAGACTAAACAGTCCCCAGGTTCAGTAGAATGGGCCTATGATGAATCGGTAAAGACCAAGTCCCCACTCTGTGGCATGGAAGAGGTGTCCCAATTGATAGCCCACCCTCCGAGTGAGCAAGGTTCACAAAAGGAAAAGAAAGGCCATTCTTTTTCATGCCACTGAGGATTGAATTCATCGTTAGACGTGTTTTTATTCTTAAAAGATTCTTAATACTAAAACTATTTTCTAATTGGTGGGATTGCTGGTAGGGTGATCAGGATGTTGGAAGCATTATTTTACTAAAGAAGCCTTCCAGGGTCCCCTTGAGGATGTCCTATCTTAATTTGCTTTTTATTTCGCGATCAGGATGACCTAATTCCCCAGGTGTACTGGTCCTTGAAAATATACGGGCATTTATCCCTTTCTAAAAGACATTTGAGGAGTGAATCAGGGGTCAAGGTACAAAGATACACACGTACTTCTAATCTACTCTGTAATCCACACAAACAAATTTACTGAGGACTTTGTCTCCAGTTCCATTCTGAAGCATTGTTATAAACAAAATCATCCTCAGTAAATGGAGAATCATATTATTGTTGAAGCAATCAAGTAAAAAGGAAAGGAACTGTGGAGGATAGATTTTTCTTCTCAAAATATAATTCTTCAACTTCAACCTTGATACCTCTGATGAAAGATCATCTTTACTTTGTTATAAATTAGACAGAATCTTGGAATTACCTCTTGACAAAACGATCCTCGAGGCCTCTTTGAACCTGATATAATTTAGATTGTATTTATTTATTTGGATACCTATCCCATCATTAAAGATAATGAATTCTTGACAAAGAATCATAGCTCGCAGGCATAGATCATTAGGTAAAATCCTGTCCAATTTTTTTTTTTTCCTAAAAGACTATGAAATCTGGCATGGAACACCTATGGAGGTGCTATGTTTACAGCTTACAGCTGCAGCATTACAGAGAAAGGCTGGAAATGATGTGCTGCCATTACACGATAAAAAGTAGTAAGAATTTATTGTAAGATAATAGAGTTAAAACATTTCAATAATTAGATTATGATATTTATAACTTGAATTAATATGGAATGCTAAAACTCAGTACTCTGCAGATTCTATGAAATCACGAATTGTCCATTAGTTATTTCAAAAACTAATCTTTTTAAAATGTCCGGGTAGTGTTGAAATATGCCCAATTCATCTAGAGACTCTCATTCATTTCTCACTCTCTCTTTTTTTTTTTTGTCTCTCAATCTCCATGTATGTGTACACACACATACACAGATGGATTTCCATTGTATTTAATGGAAATTGTCTTCATCACAAAGGGACTTGAGACACAATCCCTTGCACAACTGAATGAGACCTGGGCCTTGATGTCGCATGGGTCTAAAACTCAGTGTGAAGCTTCCCAAAGTATTGTTGCTCTTTAATAATCCATTCTCCACATAGTTGTCAAAGAGCCCAGGTAAAAGAATGCTGTGGCAGTGCTTGGCCTTGGATTGTCCATAAAATATTTGACCATATGCATAACATAGATGAAAGCAAGAAGCCCTGGCAGCTATTGTAAAGCAAGTTGAAATGAGGCAGATCATAACTTTTAAAGAGTCACTGCTAGATAGCCTCAAACAATGAGGCATAAAAGTGGGTGGTTGGAAACCACAGCAACTGCCAGATCTTCACATAGCTTTAAAAGAACTAGTTTGGGGGGGTGGGAGGTGGGGGGCTGAGCAGACTTCAGGCTGTCTGGAAATCCTAAAAAGAAAAAAAGTAGAACTTCAGGTGATAGGGGAAAATACTAAGTAAAGAGCATATTATATGTGCTCTCATTTCATTATTGGGCAGTGGTGTTATGTTTTTATCTCTATGTATAAGATCTTAATTACCAGTCATAGTTCCTCCAAAACTAAAATGTGACAACAAATAGTCAAAGGCAAGTACGTATACATGCATGTATATGCACAGAAAATGCATGATAATATCTAATGTAATGAAAAATATTGAGGAACTGGTTATTCTACTCGAGTGAATAGACAATAAAATTGAGTCTCTTCAAGTATCAATAATTTTTTAAATAAGTTTTCCTTTTTATAACCAAAATATTATGTACATCACATAACCAAATTTGAAACAATTTTTAATGTAATTTAATATATTCTTAATGGCAGATTGATTTTAAAATCCTTATTGAAGTCTAAAAATATTTTTCAATGTACTTTTGTGTTCCCACTGTTATTCATAATTATCTTGCCATAGTGTCAAAACTTTCATGTGTCTATTTCTGGCAACAGTCCCCACTTGCTTCTACTTAGCCCTTCTACCTGTATGGGATGACAAACAAGCTCATCAAGCTGTTTTAAAGTGTCATTTGAGGAGACTTTCAAATAAAAAAAATACAGGCTGGTCACCCTGAAGGCGGCTTCTCCCAACTCCCCAAAACACTGCCTATGGAGACTTAGAAAAATGCAACCCCCCCCAAAAAAAAAGAAAATTAGGACAGTCAATCCGCAATCCAGAATAGTTTCTATACAACATGAACCGGATGGATTAAACTTCAAGGAAGGTGGGAAGAACATTTAGCTACCTTGTAAGCTCTGCCCTCTGAATCAGGCTACACAAGATACATATGGACAAGGAAACAGCACTTGCCCCACTACTAAATAGATGTCACATTTTGATTATTCTAGAGTGCCATCCTCACTCAGCCTCAATCTAACCCTACCTTTTACCGCAATAGCCTAGCCCATGAGTACACACACACACACACACACACACACACACGCTACTTTCTTCATCCTTTTAGAAATTAAAGCTTAAAGGAATGAGAGGCACACAGGGATGAGAGTGCTTGATCCCATTTTGGAAAATGTAGCCCCTGGGTAAAGGATCGTAGAGGGCAGGAAAAGCATTAATAAATCCAAAAGCATGGTGATTATAATTTTTATATATTCCATTGCTTTTCAATGTAATGGTTATACCTAGTTAAGATATCAAGAGTCTGAGGAGAGGGCTGGGAGCTGTGCACAATAACGCAATGACAGTGCTGGAATAAATGCCTAGGACATACGTGAAGTAAGAACAGGAGCAGTCAATATAGCCTGTCTGTGGAAAACACTAGTTCTGGAGAGATCTCCACTCATTCAAGTAACAGTGAGAAAAAGAAAACCATATGAGTCTTGGAAAGTATTGCAAGAAAAAGAAAAAGAGTACCTCTTTCTAAAGAGTAACTAGCTGAGCAACCAGGAAAACAGAAAATAAATCATTCTCAAAAAACACAAAAACATGAAGATGAGGCCCATGGAAAAGAGGGGCAAAAAAACTCAAAATGCTGTTTTTAAAAATATGACATTTTAGGGTGCATGGGTGGCTCAGTGGTAGTTGTCTGTCTTTGGCTCGGGTTGTGATCATGGGATCCCGGGATCAATTCCCATATGGGCCTCCTCACAATGAGCCTGCTTCTCCCTCTGCCTGTGTCTCTGCCTCTTTCTCTCTCTCTCTGTCTCTCATAAATAAATACATAAAATATTCTTTTAAAAATTTTAAAAGTCTGACATTTTAAAAGATCTGCAATCTATTAAAGAAAGTAAAATAAGATTACAAAGGTAGTAATAAAGTACATATTGAAGGTAATAAAAAAACAAAATTGACAAAAAATATAAATAAAACCCTAACATGTAGAGCAAGCTAGATACACTTCTCAATAAGCCAAAGGAAAAATAACACAAGGAAAGTAAGCAATAAGTAAAAATTCATAATTATGAAAGACAGAAAAATGACAATGCAACCAGAAATTAATAAAGTTACTGTGAATGAATGCACAATGTCTAAAGCAGAAGCAACAATGAAAGATTTAATGAAATACAATTTCCTATGCTAAATAAATGACTGACATAAAGATCAGAAAGTCTCAGTAACCTTTGAACCCAGAAAAAATCCTATAGACTCATGTTGCAGTATATCCAGAAAAAATGGAGTTTGGATGGTAAAGAAAAAATAACAAAAGCATCTGAATATTTCTTAATTTCATAAAAATCAGTTTAGTCCTTCTTTAAAAAGATAAGTGGCAGAAAAATAACAGATCAATTTCTAGAGCTTTAAGACAATAAAAAAATTATCCCCAAATGGCATTCTTCACTAAAGTTGTCTTTTATAAGTGCAAGCCGCAAGAAAGCAGATATTTACAATATAGATATTACAAGATACTTACAAATAAGCAAGAACTCAGAAGACATAACGCTAACATGCATGTAGCTTGAAAAAAAACAGTATTTTAACAGCTGCAGATTAACCAAACATAACTTTAAAATAGGTCACCGCCTAAAAATGCTGATAGTGAATATTAAATATGGTTTACTGGCATATGTGTAAATTTGAAATATTTAAACTTTTTCTAAAAACACCTTATGTAAAATAAATATTTTAATAATAATCCAGGTGGAAATCTCTAGATTAGTGATCATAATTTTAAGTGACCACAGGGCTTGGGGACCAAGGCCGATAAACAGAGGTCCAACCTTCGCGAATAGGTGTGGTGTGGACCACGCTATCCCAAAACAGCAGAAGCTCCTCTTCATTATCATGCAATATGGGCCAGATCAACAAATTTCAAGAGAAGCCAGAAATCTATACATAACGTTGCAATTTCTTTTAATACACCCGGAATCCAACTATCAAAAAAAGCACTGAAGAGTGCCAAATGAAACATGTGTTTGAGATTTGAGCCATCGCTAACCAAGTTTTAACCTAGACACTGAAAAAAAAATTGGAAAGTTTTAGAAATACAAAGATAAATAAAAGACCAGGGATCATATGTGGGAAGTTTGGGGGATAGAAATGTCTTGCCTTTCTGGGGATAAAAGAAGTTTAAAAGAAAGATTGGATTGGAGAATTAGAAATACATAGGGTATCAGTGTTTAGGAAAAAGTATACTAGCAATATTTTATACTTGATCAAAGAAGATAAAGCAAACAAAGCATTGCAGCATAGTGATGTCCTGCTGTGCAAATGACTGTGCATTGCAAAACCAAAGGACCCTTAAGTGTCAAAAATAAAATGGTGCTCAATGATTTACTATACAAATACTAAAAAGGAAACAGAGGGAACAAACTTATTATGAAACCTACTGAAACTGCAGGTAAAATGCAGTAAATAAATCAAAGTAGGTTACTCTCTTTTGAAATATGATTTAATGAACCGTAAATACAGAAAAATGTACTGTTACAAAATAGAAAGTAAATATAAAAAAAAAGAATAAATTAGGGGCACCTGGGTGGCTCAGTGGTTGAGCGTCTGCCTTCAGCTCATGTCCTGATCCCCGGAGTCCTGGGATCAAGTCCCACATCGGCTCCCTGCAGAGAGCCTGCTTCTCCCTCTGCCTGTGACTCTGCCTCTCTCTCTCTCTCTTTGTCTCTCATGAATAAATAAATAAAATCTTTTTTAAAAAAGGATAAATTAATAAAGGTACAAATTTTGTAAGTAATTTTAGCTTACTTTTATTTATTTTTCATTTTTATTTTTTAGTAATCTTAACTTATTTTTAAAACATCATATATTTAAATAAATATAATAATAATATAAATACAAGTGTCTGACACATGTTTAAACATATGCAATGTAACCAAAGTTGTAACCAGGGGCAAACGTATACCCTTAAATGCTTCTTAATATTAACAGAAGAATAAGAATAAATGAAATAAACATTCAAAGAAGGGGGAAAAAACTAAAGTAGACAAAATGATGAAGACAGAAGAGGGAAGAAATATGGCAAGGATGTTAAACTAGATTTTTAGAGCTGATTATAAAAAACAGACTTAAAACCTAGGGCCAATCAAATCATAAGACATGATGAGTAGTATATTCCAAATTTAAAATGAGATAATTAACAATGAGCTCATTATATTTAAAAGATGAAAATATGTGCATTTCTATGCTAATTAACTTGAAATTCATAATGAAATGGATGCTTCTCTAAGAAAACCTAGATTATCTAATGGTTGAGTTTCCCAGAAGTTGAGCCTCAGAATAAACGATGATAGGTAAAAATTTTGCAGACAGAACACAAGAGTCCACACACCCACACTCCAGCTCTGTCACTTTCTGCTGGGTGACCTTAGACAAATCAACTCACTTCCTTGACCATCCCTTCTCTATCACTAAGAACTTTGAAACGGGTGATCATTGGAGTCTCAAATGTCTCAGCATCAAAATTCCTTTATTTTCCTACACACTAGTTACACACAGGCATGCGTGAGGAGAAGGATAGTGAAACATAAGAGAAAGTAAAACCACAAAGAATAATCATATTTTAGATCTACTCTCCTTGCTTCTTCCCTCATTTGTGTATCTGCCCATATCCATTTATATTAATTCAAATGGCATAGCTAAGGAAATAGTAGCCAAAAAAAGTTTATTCGATATTCTATTCATTCATTGGCTTGCCCTGAAATTCTTTCTTTTCTTCCCGTGTCTTAGGAATATGTATTTTTTTTCTTCCAAGTATCAAGAAGTCATATGTGGTCTTTTGTCCTTGAACTCCTGGGGGTGGTTTCCAACACCTAAGTCTCCCTCCAAATCATACTTCAGTTTTGCGGCCTCTTTTTATATCGTTTCATGGAAAATAGCCAAAGTGAGCATCTGCGTTCCTATTCTTCCAAAACCTCCACATCTCACCCTTTCTGTGTGATTTCTCTTTGGAGTTTCATATCATTTGGCATCTCTCTTTTTTAGTGAGGGTGACACTCTAAATCTTTTGTGATAGCTCCAGGATTCAGATATATTGACTCCACTCCCGCTGCCAATGCATCAAGTTGATCAGATTTTGAAATTCCATCTGGTTATGATTTGAGTGTAATAGGCCCTATAAGTAAATCTGTTCATCGGATTTATTTCAAAATTATCTTCCTAACTAATTGCAGGTTATTAGAATAGCCATGAAGTGAACCAGAACAAATAGATTTCCTTGTCTCTGGAGCCTGAGGAGGATGGGGAAGGAAGAGAGGGAACAGAGGAGGGTTAACTCAAATATATCAAAAGCTTACATGGAACTACTCCACAGTTCTCACTCATCATTTCCCCCAGTTTCTGATGGTTAATCGTATTACCAATCCTGAGCTGCTAGGGCTCTCCTTTGTATCTTTTGAGATTAAATTTCCCTTTATCTTTTACATTTGTTTGTATTCTCAGAGAAGCAATTATATGACAACATTGTGCTGTTAGATGTGCATGCAGTTATCTATGTGTGTGAAGGCCTAAGGTACTTACCATGGGTAATATTTACTAGACACTTACGCTATAGTATTATCTCTGATAGGTAATTTCATGCACTCTCCTTGAAGCTCAGAGGAGAGAGGGTCCAACACTACACCCATGAGCCAGGAAGGGCATCCACCAACACAAGGTGGGCTCTCAATAAATAGTATTGCGTGAATAAATGAAGGCATCATTCATTTACTCTTTACAACACAAAACGGTAAGTGCTGTAATCCTCCTTCTTACACATAAAGAAACTAAGGCTTGGTGAGGAGGGTTACTTGCTCACAGTCACATCGCTCGTAAGTAGCTGAATTAAAATGTAAACCCAGTTTGGACTGAGTCCCGAGCCTTTGCCATGTTACTACCCTAAATCGATCACAAGTATACTAAAATTCTGCATTTGCTTCTGTTAAGGTGGGGTAGATTGTACTTGAGAAGTATCTCATTGTATATTCAGAGCATGTCCCAAAATTTCTGGAACAATCTTAGATGTGTTTGAGCCAGAGAGCTTTTTGGGTCTAAGAAATCCTAGAAGAGAGTCACAAAGGCTTTGCATAGTTTAGACAATGGCTTCTGATCATTATTTAACATTCATGAGTAGTGACAAATTCCCTGGACATTCTAAGGAATGTAGGCCATCCCCTATGCCCTAGCTAGAAAACTTTTATCTTTTTTACTAAGAAAACAAAACAAAACAAAAAAGCCAATCTAAACACAGATGAGGTTTATATTGTTATGGAAAATCTTTACCTATTAATAATTATAAGCAAAAATTCAAATGCATTGAAAAATAGTTTTAAATGATTTAAAAATCAATCAGAGGCTTGTATGTTTCAGAGCACACACACATGCGTAGAAAGGACAGAAAGGAAAAACCAGAAGTGAAAGGTAAAATATGACTCAGCTGATAGTATTACATCCTGGGAGATCACACTACAGCAAATAAAGTCTTTGTAAATATTCTTCCCTCTTAAAAGTTACTAGATGCTATGTAATAAAATAATTAAAATGTATTCTAATGCTAAGTATTGCCTTTCTTCAAGGTAGATATTATGCATCTTTTCCATAGGCAGAAGCCAATTATGTCTTAATTACTCTCCATGTTATTAAGGATTTTTAAAAATCCCCCTTGGGAAATGAACAAGGGGTGGTGGAAAGTGAGGTGGGCGGGCGGTGGGGGTGACTGGGTGACGGGCACTGAGGGGGACACTTGATGGGATGAGCACTGGGTGTTAATGCTATATGTTGGCAAATTGAACTCCATTTAAAAAAATATGTAAATAAAAAAAGAAAAAGAAAAAGAAAAAAAATCCCCTTTGGTCTGATATAAGAGTTATTGGTCATTCATCGTAACTTCATAGTATATCCGAGAATAGTTCTGTGAAGAAGAGTTGTTATGTTGTTATTGACATTACAAATGTATGGCTATCTTTTCTTCTAGAAAGATCAGAACAACAACAACAAAAAAGATCAGAATATGCTACGTTCACATATGATTTCACAGTTTATGGTACTGAATCATCCCAATAGTTTTGCCATCACGCATTAGTCAGTTTTTTTTTAGTATGACAGTGGAATAGACATTTTGTCTTCCATTAAGTAAATTGGATTGCTGCAATAAAAATCTAAGTACACATTAGAAATGAAAGTAAAGATCTCTAAGTTACAATCAAGGTCTAAAACCAGGCAATTCACAATACTACTTGGATTTGCTGTTTTATAATTAATTTCACTGCTTCAGTTTCTTGGTTTATAACCTTGATAATGACCAAATTAATGAGTTATTAACAAATTTGCTCCTCACTTGTCCAGGTAAAGATTGATAAAGTCTAGGGGTAACTGCATTTGATGGACAAATCAAAATTGAAATTAAGAATTATTTTCTCTAATTTTGCTTGCCCTAAAAGCTATGCTACCCATAACATAAACTGACCAAAGATTAGCACTCAGCGCTTCCCTAGATCACATATAAATCTGAGCCTTTCATTTTTGGCTCTCTTTACTAACCATTCAACATAACTGTGAAAGTTAAAAAAAAAAAAAAAAGAATCATTCTTAGCCTATTACTGGAGAGAATTTGATGTCAGTCCACACAAGCAGAACTCTGAGAAAAGGACTCTGGAGTGACTCTAGTACCAGTCACCAGCCTGTATTTCTCTTGATCTTGGTCTTTGAAAGAGTAGATCCTGGCCAAGCCAAGACAATTGATGACAACCTCCCAGCTCTGTGGGTGTTCCCCAAGTAGAATTTCCAACATTCCATACTCAGACCTAGCAAACAAAAGCCAAAAGTATAAATCTATTGTCATGGAATGCCCATTTTCCACTGAGAAATTTGTTAAATTGCTAAAATTGCTCATTAGAATTTGGAAGTCCTCTAAGACCAGTTAGAATTGTCATTTATTTGTTTAAATTCAAGCACCGGAGAGAATGAAATATTACCTAAAGGAGGGTACTTCATGGTGAAAAAGAGAAACTCTGGCATTAGACAAACTTCTAATTCTGATTCTGCTTCTCACTGGCCATTCAATCCTCACTTCAACTCATTGAACCTCAGTCTTCTCATCTCTAAAAGGAGGGCAATCGCAGGTCTCTCAATGTCTACATGAGGTTATCTGTGAGAGTTAAATGAGAGAATAGACCTAGAGCAAGGACTCAGTATAGTACCTGGCACATAGGAATGACTCAATAAATACTATTTATCTCTCTCAACACAAATATAAAAATCACTTTGATTTCAACAGTATTAATTGAGCATCGCTATGTGCTAAACATCAATCTAAGCACGAACTACGTCAGTGAACACAAGAAAGATCACTACCCCATCTAGTAGGGGGAGATGGGAAATAAACAATGAACATTATAAATTAACTACTATAGAGTTTTAGAAGGGGGATAAACAATGAAGGAGAAAAAAAAAAGTAAAAAGAGCAAGGATGACTCAGAGTTGAGTGCTAAGAGTGATAATAGGGTGGTTGTGGTGAACCTGTAAGGTAAGATTTGGTTTACTGAGTTCCTCAGAGTTTAATAATTGTTAAAATTTTATTATTTTTTCCTTTGTAAACAGCACGCAATAAAATAAAAATTCCTTTGTCAGTGTTATTTGGCAGTATGCATTTTTCAAAATCAGAAGTTTCACCCTATGTCATCATCCTTCCTCCTTAAAAATTGCTAGGTTGACAATTGCAGAATCAATTGTTGACAACAGATTATATAATCATCTCTAAAGTTCTGTATAAATCAGCGCTGTCACAGAAAGCCCCTCTCTGTGATTTCATCATAACCTCTCACACGGACTGCTCCCATCCAAATCTAAAGCTGTTTTCTATCAGCCCTGTGAGAGCTCTGAAATATTCACCTGGCAAACAAAACCCTCCTGCTTTCAAAAAAAAAAAAAAATGTGCCCTCACTGTGTTCCAAAAAGTCTATGGAAATCTACATGTTAAACCAATAAAAACCAGGCGGTAGCATATGGAACATTTTTCCAATTATTTCCTCCCTAAGAAAACTACTTTCTGCAGGTTGAATCTCAGGTGTTTTGGATATTGCAGATTCAATAGCTCTTTAAACTTTTAATTGGTTCATGGGCCAGTTCTGGAATAAATAACAAACCTGAGGAAGACTTACTGACAGTTTTTAAAATAAGTTTTTTGTGGGGAGAAAGAGGATTCCTTAGGTAATAGGACTTACTCCTTTGGATTCTGAAATAAAAAAAATCACAAAGGGTCTAAGAGGATAGTATTTTGAAAATGGATATCTGTTCCAGCTGAGTGTGGAGAAATGCTGGTAAAAATATCTTTTTAAAAAATAAAATGCATGTATCTACTGTATTTTTCTTCTTCTTTTTATTTTGTTTAATCATTCACTTCTTACTATACCTTCTACTGAAAGGGTTCATGATTCTGAGAAATAAAACACAGACAACTTTCCACTAGAAACATTAGCTTCTCTTATCAAAGCAAATATTTTGGAAGTCCAATCCTAACATTTACTTTCAAAGAATACCTTCTAGAAATTACTTCACTTTTTAACTGTTTTTAATTAAATGTCTCATTCATAATTTTTATTTTGTTTATTTATAATATGAATACAAATATTTTCTGTGGAATTACAGAAGAGTAAATGAAAATATGGCTACCTCAACACTCAATGATTTTCCAATGAAGTGCTTCCCTCCGAATATGATGTTTGATCCAGAAATAATAAAGGTTTTATTTGCATAAGCTCTGACACTTGGAATTTTCACAACTTGTATTTACTAAGAATGACTATTCTGGAAAAATGGTTCTTCAAAATTTATATCAGCAACTTTTCCAATTACTCTAATCCATTTCCTGCTTGCATTCTCCTCTTGCCCTCAACCAAACACAAAGCACTACTTAGAAGCAATATAAACACATATGTGTACACGCACACATACGCACACACATGCACACAAGCCGCTTGGTTTCCTGACTGACAACCTTTGGAAAATGATGTGTTTTTGGCCTGAAAATATGCATTAGCAATAAGGTTGGTTACATGTTAGCCAAAAGGGGGGGAAAAAGCGCAAATGTAATGGTAGGAGGTTTTGCTAATGGACCTGAGTGCCACCAAAGAGTTCTTGAAGTTTCCATAGCTTTGGTTTCTGTAATCTTTTTGGAATTTGCTCGGATTCTCTAGAGACCTACAAATACCAATTTAAGAATCATTGTTCCTAAACATTCCATGTAGTCAATAGGGTCAGAAACGTCAGCTTAAGTTTCTAGAAACTAAGTTCCCAATCCAAATTCCACTAATCTCAAAAGAGATCATTGGTTAAATTTTAGCCCTGGGGCTTATGAATAGATTATATTTCTTTTTGAAAATGTACACTTCTGCAGTAATCTATAGTCTGCCATCATGAATGACTCTTTTCAAAACGATGAATTATTTAGAAAAGTCAGATGGATGGCTAGAAGTTTCATCGGAAAGCAGCTGATCACGCGCAACAATTTCTGTTAATCGGACGCACATATAAATGCAAGTCCTTCAAGTGTGTGGAGGGTTCAAATCATTAGAGTAGAGAGTAGGAGTGAAAGAATATGTTCGCTTTCCTTGTCTCATACAGGCAGATATGCTGTTATTCATCCTTCAAAACCAGTATTATTCCCTTAAATAAGGATTCCCAAGGAATTTATTAGTGAATTCCTCCAATGAGAAGCCAACATATCTCTATTTTTTACCACAAATCCCTAGCCTATACAAAAATCCTCATGAAGTTATATGGGATAAAACCATAGCATTTCTTATGAGTATGTTCTCACATTCACACATAAAGCTGTCCAAAAGCCTAATATGGTTTAGTTTCCACAGTGCAGGATCTGCTAATTGGATCTGCCTATGTTTTCCAACTCACAGCATCCTGCAGTGCTAAGTATCTAATATAAACACTCCCCACTGAGACTCCTCATAAACCCAGAATTTTTTTTCCCTCCTTGAAGTAAGCTAGTGAATTTAGATGGCCTAAATACTAAAAATAAACTTGTGTTTTAATTCCTTACCCACATAATCCAATCCTGCACGTAGAGTTTAATAATGATTATCCATTTTTTAATCTTCCCCAAAAGACTAATGCAATGTTGCTGCAAAAAATACAAAGAGAGAAGGGCAGGACAATGTTTTGGCAATCTCAGACATTACCTTCAAGAAATGAGGCCATTTTCTCTTCACAATTTCTTGTGGCTGTCGGTTTACCTTTAATGCTTATTGAAATAAGAATACATACAGGAGAGAATGCAAAATTTTTTAAGATTGTATTTACTTATTTATTTATTAGGGAGAGAGAGAACAAGAGAGAGAAGGCATGAGCGGGGGGAGGGGCAGAGGGAGAGAGAATCTGAGGCAGACTTTGCGCTGAGTACAGAGTCGCATGGTGGTGGGGCAGGGGGCTCACTCCCATGACCCTGGGATCATGACCTGAGCTAAGAACAAGAGTCGGATACTTAACTGACTGAACCACCCAGGTGCCCCAAGAATACAAATCTTAAATGTGTACTGTGATGAAATTTTATAAGGTTATCACACACATTAACCACCTAGATAAAGGTAAAGAACATTACCACCTCCTGGAAACCTTCCTTATGCCCCCCCTCCCCCATCTAATCTTCCTCCATACACAAAAGTAACCACCACATTTACTTCTATCACCATAGATTAGTTTTGTCAGGTTTTTAACTTTATACGGTGTCATACATTTCGTATGGCTAGGCATTTATCTTTTTTTCCTTGTCATTATGTAATTATGAAATTTACCCATGTTGGGATACCTGGGGGGGGGCTCGGTGGGTTAAGCATTCAGCTCAGATCATGATCCCAGGGTCCTGGGATTGAGCCAGATCATCAGGCTTCCTGTTCAGCAGGGAGCCTGCTTCTCCCTCTCCCTCTGCTCCTCACCCTCCCGCGCCCCAATCATGCTCTCTCCGTCTCAAATAAATAAAATCTTTAAAATATAAAAGAAATGTATCCATGTTATATACAGCATTTCACTCTTTGATTCTTGTATAGCATTGCATTATATGAGTAGCTTCAATTATGAACGCAATTTCTTTAATAAACAGGAGCTTTGAGATTTTATGTTTCATCTTATGTCAATGTTTTTTTTTAATTTTTTTAAATTATTTATTTATGATAGTCACAGAGAGAGAGAGAGAGAGAGAGGCAGAGACACAGGCAGAGGGAGAAGCAGGCTCCATGCACCGGGAGCCCGATGTGGGATTCGATCCCGGGTCTCCAGGATCGCACCCTGGGCCAAAGGCAGGCGCCAAACCACTGCGCCACCCAGGGATCCCTATGTCAATGTTTTTAAGTTTGTATTTCAAGATTTGTCCATTTTAACTTAAATGGCATTTGCTTATCTTTTCATATCTGTGAATCTATAATAATATCGTCTATATATTCTTTATAGTAGTAAAGGATGTTTGTTTTCTGCTCTCCTTTTCATAATTTGTATTTCTAAAGTGTTCATCAATTCTATAAATCTTTTCAAATAATGACATTTTAATTTGCTGTTTGTTTCTATCTGTTTGATTTCAGGATTTTATTGGTTTATGTTCCTTATTATTTATTTTTCTCTTAGGATTTTTAGCTTTAATTTGCTATGGCTTCTGTTGGACCTTGAAAGGGATGCTTAAATAATTATTTTCTTAGAATTTCTTTGTAGTTAATTTATGCTGTGGTTTTCCTCTCAGCTTTTGTTTAGTTGTATTCCACAAGTTTTAATATTTTTAGCTAAATGAAAATAACATTTTCTAACTGCTGTTATGATTCATCTTTGACTTACATACAATTTAGAAGAGCACACTTTAATTTTCAAACATTTGGAAGATTATCTATTTTTACTCTTGTTATTGATTTCTAGATTAATTCCTTTGTGACCAGACAATAGCCTATGAATATTTTCAAACTTTTGAATTTTGTTATGATTTACTTGATAGCACAGCATATGGTCTAAGTTAGCTAATATCGTTGGGAGATGATTTTCTATGGGTCTCTTGTGTTTCTGTACATCTTTAGAGCAGAGGCCCTGACTCCCCTTATCCTGAATTATATTTTGAAGGATGTTTGTATAACAATCATCTTTGGAAGACAGAGATAGTGTCTCCCCCAGAACAAAAGGCAAGTTTTCTTACAGACTTTGAAGACTGTGTCCCTCTGGACCAGCCAGCAGGCCTGCTTTCTATTCAGTGTGAGAGATAAAGTTTCTAAGCTCATTTGTCTTCTTCTGCAACACAACTCAGTGCATGTACAGATATTACATGACCTTCTTCAAGTCATCCTGTATGAACTGCAGCTTGGAGAACACCAAATATGTCGTTGCTTGTGCAGCTTACTATAATGTGGGTAATAAAACCTAGTGTCTCTGATTCAGGACCCTCATTTCTTCTGCCAGCCTCCATGAAATCATAGCACACTGACATTTTAGATTAAAAATAAGGTGAAATTGGGATGAAGTCAGCAAGGTGGCAGATCAAGAAGCCCTAGAAATTCCTCTCCGCCCCCCCCCCCGCCTTGAAGACACTGACTCAAAATTATTACATGAACCAATTTCCCTTGTAGGAGATCCAGAAACCAGTTAAGAGGCTCCTAGACCCCAGGTAAGTGCAAAACCAGTCACATCAAAGCTGGTAAGAAAATTCATAGTATTCATTCACCATAGTCCTGCCCGCCAGCTCAGTGTGGCATTGTGGGAGGAAACAAAAAAAAAAAAAAATCCCAGCTTCCAGATTCTCCCTGGGAGAGGAAAAAAAAGATAGAAACATAGATCTAACATTCCAACTTTCTGGTGGGCAGGAGCTGTGCAGTACACTGGTTTGTGTCTTCCCTGTCTCAAAGTGTTGAGCTCTGGATGCTTGGAGAAGTAAGAACCCAGGAGAGTTGAGTGGCATGCCCTTGGTCCAGAGGACCTGCAGTATAGCAGATAGAGGCCAGTGCCATTAGGGAGCCTCTCCCTCAGGCAAACATAAGTCCTTCACTATCAAAAACTATTTTAAGTGTAAATTGATTAAACCCCAATCAGAAGACATAAAGTGACTGAATACATTTTAAAACAAGATGGAAAGAAGTATGTGTTGTCTACAAAAGATCCACTTTAGATCGAGGGAGAAACACAGCCTGAAAGTGAAAGGATGGAAAAAGATGTTCCATGCAAATGCTACATGGTAACAACCAAAAAAGAGCATAAATGGCTGTAATTATGTCAGATGAAGTAGATTTTGAGCCAAAATATTACAAGAGAAAATTTATATAATAGACATTATATAATTATAAAAGTATCAGTTATCATAAAGCTGTATCATTTATAAATATATATTCACCCAACATAAGAGTATCAATATATGAAGCAAACATTGACAGACCTGAAAAGATCATCTGTCTGGATTTTCTGTCTGCTATTGAAAGTGAAGTATTGAAATACTGTTCTCTTATTATTTTATTGTCTGTACACCAAGAGCAACCAACCTAAAAAAGAATATCAAGAAAAAACAACATTTACAAGAGCATCAAAAAGAATAAAATATTTAAAATTAAAATTAAAGAGAAAGATCTATACACTGAAAACTACAAAACATTGCAGAAAGAAATGAAAGAAGACACACTTAAATGAAAGCTATCTTGTGTTTGCTGATTGGAAGACTTATTGTTAAAATGTCTACATATATTCAAAGTGATCTTCAAATTAATGTAATCTGTATCAAAATCCTAATGCATTTTTTGCAGAAATAGAAAAACTACATGGAACTTCAAAACCAAACAATCTTCTGAAATACGAGCAAAGCTGGAAGCCCCATCAAGTACTTCCTGATTTTGCAACATACCACATAGCTACATTAGTTAAAACGGTATGGTACTTGCATAAAAACAGACTTATCAAACAATAGAACAGAACAGAGAGCCCCAAAATAAATGCATGCATACATAATCAAGTAATCTTCAACAGGGTATCAAACTACGAAATAAAGAAAGGATAATCTCTTCAACAAATGGTTTGGGAAAACTGGATAGTGATATGAAAAAGAATAAAACTTGATCCTTACATCATGCATGAAAACTAATTCAAAACAAACTAAAGAATTAAAATGTAAGGCCTGAAATTCTAAAACTCCTAGAAGAAAACATAGGAAAAATGCTTTATGTTAGTCTTGGCAATGATTTCTTTGATATGACGCCAAAAGCACAGGCAACTGAAGCAAAAATTTACAAATGGGACTCTATACACTAGGAATCTTTTGTATAGCAGAGGAAACAACATAGGGAAAGGTGACCAGTGGAATGGGAGAAAATATTTGCAAATCATGTATCTGATAAGAGGTTAATCTCCAAAATATATAAGGAACACCTACAACTGAAGAGCAAAAAATACAACACAATTTAAAAATGAGCAAGAGATTTATATTGACTTTTCTTCAAAAACATACAAACAACCAAGGGGCATGTGATAAGATGCTCAACACCACTAACCATTAGTGAATTATAAATCAAAGCCATAATGAGATGTCACCACACACCTGGAAGGATGTCCATTATTAAAAAGGAAACAACAGAAAAGAACAAATGTTTATGAGGAGTCAGAGCAATTGATGGTACTGTTGGTGGCAATGTAATATTTTGAAGTCCCCATGGAAAATGGTATGGATGTTCCTCAAAAAAACTACAAATAAACTGATTCTTTATGATCCAGCAATCCTACTTTTTGGTATTTGTCCAAAAGAATTGAATACAAGATCTCAAAGAGATGTTTGCATTCCCATGTTCATTGCCACACCAAACCCATAGATTCAGAAACAAATATCAATCAGTGGACAAATAAATAACGAAAATCTGTATATACACATAATGAAATATTATTCAGTCTTTAAAAAGAAGGAAATACTGTCATGAACAACCATATGGATGAGCCTCAACAACATAATACTCTAAGTCAGTCACAGAAGAATAAATTTTGCATGATTCCACTCATATGAGGTGTCTAAAGCAGACAAATGCATGGATGCAGA
Source organism: Vulpes lagopus (assembly GCF_018345385.1). Taxonomy (NCBI): domain Eukaryota; kingdom Metazoa; phylum Chordata; class Mammalia; order Carnivora; family Canidae; genus Vulpes; species Vulpes lagopus. The sequence goes on along the minus strand of NC_054846.1, from coordinate 10,171,615 downwards.
AAGTAGAATGGTGCTTGCCAGAGGTTGGGGAGATGGAAAAATTGGGAGCTACTGATCAGTGCATATAAAGTTCCAGTTACACAAGATGAAAAAGTTCTAGAGATCTGCTGTACAACAATGTCCCTATAGTTAATATCGTACTATACACTTAAAAAATTGCAAAAAAAAAATGCTAAGAGGGTAGATTTCATGTTGTGTGAATTTTACAACAATGATCAATTAATTAATCATGAGAGAAGCTATTGATACAGACAACAATTCAGATGAATCTCTAGGAATGTATTCTGAATAAAAAAATCCTATTCCAAAAGGTGCATACTGTACAATGCTGTTTTTTTTTTAAGATTTTATTTATTTATTCATGAGAGACACAGAGAGAGAGACAGAGACACAGGCAGAGGGAGAAGCAGGCTCCCCGTAGGGAGCCTGACGTGGGACTCGATCCCCAGACCTCGGATCACACCTTGAGCCAAAGGCAGACGCTCAACTACTGAGCTACCCAGGCATCCATACAAAGCTGTTTTTATATATTGTTTTTCAAATGACAAAATTTTAGAAATAAAGGAGAGATTGTCAAGGAGTGGTTGTCAAGGTTAGAGACAAAGGGAAGAGAAGGTGGACGTGGTTATAAGAGTACAACAGGAGGCACCTGGACGGTTCAGTGGTTGAGCATCTGCCTTTGGCTCAGGTAGTGATCCCAGGGTCCTGGGATCGAGTCCCGAATCCAGCTCCCCACAGGGAGCCTGCTTCTCCCTCTGCATATATCTCTGCATCTCTCTGTGTGTCTTTCATGAATGAATAAATATAATCTTAAAAAAAAAAAAAGAGTACAACAGAAGGCAGTCCTGGGCTGATGGACTGCCCAGTATCCACATTTGTCATAAAGTAGCATAGACCAAAATACATAAACACATACACATGAGTGCAAATAAAACTGGGAAAATCTAAATAATATCAACGAATTGTATTAATTTAAATACCTTGGCTGTAACATTATCCTATAATTTTATAAAATATTATCATCAAATTGGGAAGAATGTAAAAGGAATCTCTGTGTTATTTCTTCCAATTACATGTGACTCTACAATTATTGCAACCAAAAACTCCCGAAAGAAAAAAATGTCAAGTAAAATCTCAGACCCTTTACAATTATTGACAATGTTCAACATACTTTTATACAACGTGTATTACACAGTTTTGGGATTCGATATTTATAAATGTTTTTTAGATCAAGTATGTTAATGGTTCTGTCTCCTAGATCTCTACTGACCTTTTATTTGTCTTTTGTTCTAACAGTTATTAAGACGATTTGCCTGTGATGTAGATTTTTTTATGTTCCTTTTAGCTCAGTCAGGTTTTCCATTTTATATTTTGAGGCAACATTAATAGTTATATGCATTCTTAATATTACTATATCTTCCTATTAAATTAACCTTCTATTATTATAAAATGTCGCCCTTTATATTTTACAATAGTTGCATCATTGGATTTTTATTATTTTTATATTAATGTAGTTACACTGATTTTCCTATAGACCAACAACCAGCAAAGCAGAGCCAAAGGTCAAATCTGGCACACAGCCTGGTTTTGTATAGCCTGTGACTAAAAAAATGGTTTTATATTTGCAAAGAGCTGCAGCAACAAAAACAAAAGAATAATATGCAACAGAGACCATACGTGTTTCACAAAGTTAAAAATATTTACAATATGGGCCATTACAAAAAGCTTCCTAACCACCGCTTTAGATAGTGTTTGCATGATATATCTTGTTCTATCACTTTAGTTTTAGTTTTTCTGTGTCTTTATGCCTAAGTTATGCATCTTACTTTTAATCCAATCTGATATGCATCGTCTTTAATTGATGAATTCAAATTATTTACTTTTAATATAAATATTGATATATTTGAGTTGAAATATATCATCTCGGTATCTTTCAAATCATTCCATCTATTCTTTGATCCATTTTTCCACTTGTTTGCCCTCTATGAGAGCAACCAAGTTTTAGTATTATTTAATATTTCTCCTTCCATTAACATCATTATATTTATATATTTATGTGTTTGTGTATTTATGTATGTATATATGTATTGGTTTATTTTAGTTGTTAGCTTGGATATTATAATTTGCATTATGAATCTATTGAAGTCTATTTTTTTAAAGTCTATTTTAATTTAGTACTTTTATCCAGTCTCAGACAATACACAAACTATGTTAGCTATATTAGTCTGTTCAGGCTGCCATAATGGAATATCACAGACTAGATGGCTTCAACAACAGAAAAGTATTTTCCCACAGTTTTAGATCTAGAAGTCAAGGGTCAAGATGCCAGCAGTGTTGGTTTCTTATTATGGTTCTCTCCTTGAGTTGCAAAGAGTTGCCTTTTGTGTGTCCTCTCATGGCCTTTGCTCTGTGAGTGCATAGTAAGAAAGAACATACTAGTGTCCCTCCTCTTCTCATAAGGACACCTGTCCTGTTGGATCAGGTCCCCACCCTTATAATTTTATTCAACTTTAATTATCTCCTTAAAGGCTTTATTTCCAAATCCTGCCACATTTCGGTATAGGGCTTCAACATATGAATTCAGAGGGGATACCACTGAGTCTATAACAGACTCTATAATATTTTAACTGCAATTACCCTTCCTCTCAAATTTATGCTACTTTGTCATATATTCTAGTATTAAGCCCCACGTGACATTAGTATTTATTTTTTAATGGACAGTATCCACTTATGGTTATTCCCTTATATTTATCCTTTCTTTTGTTTTCATTTCTTCTCATGATTCAGGTGGGCTTCCATCTGCAGTCATCCTTCTGTCAGAAAAATATCTTTAGTAATTCTTCTAATGAATGCTGGTAAACACAAAGTATGGGATATTATTCATATAGCCAAGATTTGGAAACAATCTAAATGCTTACTCATGGATGAATGGATAAAGAAAATGTGGCACATACATACAATGAAATAGTATTGAGCCTTCAAAAAAAATCCTGCCATTTGTGACACAGATGAAGCTAGAAGACATTATGCTAAATGAAATAAGCTAGTCACAAAAGGACAAATACGGCATGATTCCACTTACATAAGATATTTAAAATTGTCAAACTCATAGATGCAGAGGACAGTGGTGGCTGTCAGGGGATGAAGAATGGGACATGGGAAGTTATTTTTCAACCAGGACAAAGTTTCAGTTACACAGACGAATAAACACTTATTCTTCTGCATAACATAGTACCTATAGTTAACAATACCGTATTGTCAACCTCAAAATTTGTTAAGAGGCTAGATCTCATGTTAAGTGTTCTAAGATAGATAGATAGATAGATAGATAGATAGATAGATAGATAGATGATACAATTTTAAAATTCTCTCATAAATAAAAATGTAATTTTACTTCTTTTGGAAGTTGGGTGGGTAACACAAGCAGAAAGAATAGAGAAGGAGCTCTGCCTTATAGAATTGTTTAAAAATTCAACACATTTTAATCTTTGAGTCTCACTGAATAAAGGAATGGTGTGCTTTAGAATTTATCTTTAATTTTGAAAAATAGGGGCGCCTAGGTGGCTCAGCCAGTTTAGCCTCCAACTCTTTATTTCAACTCAGGTCATGATCCCAGGGTTATAAGAGTGAGTCCTGCCTTGGGCTCCATGCTGAGCATGGAGTCTCTTAAGATTATTTCTCTCCCTGCTCCTCCCTCAATCTCTACCTCTAATTCTGAAAAAATATTTTTTTCTGAAAATAGAAATAATAGAATAAACAAGGGGTTTTTGTCCCCAAAACTTTGTTTACATTGTTATTCTATAGTGTTTATTTCAAATATTTTTCAGTTGTTCAAAAATTAGTACCATCCTATCCCTGGCTTTTTAATGAAATTTCTATGGCAAGTCTTTAATAAAAATACAGCAGAGAACTCGTGGGAGGGATGATAGCATCGCCAGGATGAAGCATCTTATTTCATTTATAAAGATGTGTCTACTATGAAAGTCTCTAGCACATAGAAAGCACATAATGATTAATAAGTCAAAAGAAAAGCAAAGTCACATTCCTTTTCCATCCCCTGCCATTCTAGAAAGGCCAACAATTCTGCATTTTGCCTATTCCATTTCCATGTTTTTTCATTCCCTAGAAGTGTATGTTAATCACTAGGGAAAGGGGGTAAAAATAAGCACTAGGAACACTATTTCTGTTTTAATTTAAATACTAAAATTCGACAGTAGCTACTTAAACTGGGGTCATATATCACCAGGATATATTAGCGTAAATACTTGTGATTACAAGTACATACTGTCAGAGGTTCATACAAAAAGAAGACAGAGGAGATTCCCAGTTAACTAGGGGTTTACACTAAAAAGTTGACAAAGTTACGATTAAACTCTTAGAATCTTTCTGAATCAGAAAATAAAAGGCTCATTTGAAATGTTAAGGAGCCAATTACTTTCGTGTTCATCAACACGTGTCTTCCCTTACAAGCGTCTTCTTAAAATTTCCAGTGCAGTCTCAGTAGGCGAGCTCTATTATTCCAAATAAGGAATAATTGATTCCAATTTGATTGGTCACCTTGCTTTCTAATCTTTACCTTCTATCAAAGAGTTTCTCTTATTAGCAACCTGATAATTTGGTGAATCTAGAAGTCTATTAGATCAGGTGTTTAGAATAATTTGCACGGAAGAAATGGTTTTTAAGTTAAACACTTGAAACTCCTCTTTCAATAAGTTGTGTGTGTGTGTGTGTGTGTGCAGAAGGGGAGAGTGTTGCACAGAAAAAGAAAACATAAGAACAACACTACAAGTGACCATAACCTTAGACTCTCTTTGACTAAGGCCCCTCGAGGTTCAATCGCTTTAGGTTGGATATGAGTGCAACCCTGAGACCAGAAGTTTGCTACTGCTCCTGGCATTTCAAGACCTCGGAGGAATAACATCCTGCAGAGCTGAGACTCGAACCTCTATGGAGGGAGCATCGGTCAGCTGGCCCTGACACCCCTGAGCCAGCAGGATCGAACTCATCCTTGGAGGGCAGAAAAGGCTGGAAACTGGTAGCAACCATTACTGAAACCAAATGCTGAGGGTCCCGGGAGTGGCTCAGTGGTTGAGCATCTGCCTTCAGCTCAGGTTGTGATCCTGGGGTCCTGGGATCGAGTCCCAGATCAGGCTCCCCGCAGGGAGCTTATTTCCTCCTCTGCTATGTCTCTGCCTCTCTCTGTGGGTCTTTCATGAATAAATAAATAAATAAAATTATTTTTAAAAATGCTGGGATGAAGGGCCACTATGAGAGAGAGCAGTCAGGAAGGAGTCTCCTCGATTCCTCCAGACTGCAGGTTAGTGCACCCTTGGGAGAACTTACCCCCGGAGTCCTCTAGGAAAGATAAACTCTAACCTCTAGGCTTAGCAGAATCCCAGTCGCAGGAATCCCAGAGCAAAGAATAGATAGAATCCAGGGATGGGTTTGGAGCTGCAAGACAATGCTTACCAACCAGCACTCTTAGGGAGGTGCTTAATTTCCTAGAGGGCACTGCCATTTGAGATCTAATTAACATATGCATTGAAAAAGTGAATGGGAAGGGGTACCTGGGTGCTCAGTGGTTCAGCTTCTGCCTTTGGCTCAGGTCATGATCTCCAGGTCCTGGGATCGAGTCCTGAAGGGAGCCAGCTTCTCCCTCTGCCTATATCTCTGCGTCTCTCTCTGCGTGTCTCACATGAATAAATAAATAAAATCTTTAAAGAAAAAAAAAAAGCCAGCCAGCCAGAGTGCCTGCAGTAAACACAAATGTAGAGATCAATGCAGTTCAGTCACAGAGCTGGCTGGGACACAAGCAAATCACAGCTCAAGAGCCAAAAGTGATCAAAGAGGAATTTCATTCTCTGACCTCTTAGATGACATGAAAGTGACTGAAATAAATACTCTTTAGAAACACCCATTAAAGTGCCTTTTGTTCCCAGTCCACTTTTCTCATAGGTTTCTTTCTTAACCCTGCGCCCACCCCATCCAAAAGGGAAAAGAAATCTTCCTCTATTCCCAATCCCTGAGGTTTCTTTCCTCCTCCTTCCCACTGTGTCATTAATTATAATTATATAATTTGGGCATTCATTATAATTAATTATCAACTCGATTCTTTCCCTCTAACACATTACTATTCCCCTTGTGATCAATTGATTGCACTAATGATCTCAGTTCTTCACCCTTTCTGTATTTATGGTCTTTGGCACAAAACTCTATAGCCCCCACTACCTGCACACAGGTCGTGGCCATGGGATTTGTTTTGGCTACTGAAATTTTGGAAAGTGGGACCCAAGGGCTTGCCAAAGCATTTGCCCAACTGGATTTGCTCTCATTCTTTCTCTTTGACACCACCATAGGACTATGCCTGGGCTAGCCTGCTGGAGGGTGAGAAATACTTGGTCAAGAGATTTCTGCTATCCTAACTGGTTGCCAGTCTACATCAGACTTGTACATAAACCCACTCAAGATCAAAAATAGCCCCACCAAGCCCAGATGAAATCTCTGATCCTTTATTGGTGGGTTAAATAAACTATTATTACACTAAGTTCCTGAGATTTGAGGTGATTTGTTACACAGCATTATCATGGCAGCAGGTAATCATTATACACTTTAACAGGAGCAAAATAGGGTTGGGAATTCTATTCACTTTGATTGTTTGAGGAAAGAAGAAATTGGGTGAAAATTTATTCATTAGTAGCATCCTCTGGTGCATTTCAATGAAATTAAAACACACAGACAAAAACAAGGACTAATTCCAAAGTAAAACAGAAGATGAGTAGCCTGTTTACAAGAAAAATAAGATTACTATCAATACTTAGAGCTGATTCAGAGTAACTCCATTTTTAAAAAACTTCAAATAATATAGTCAAACTTTTCATTACAATTTCCTAAAAATCTTCTAAATCTAACAGAAAATGATAAAAAAGCAAAGATGTACTCCAGAATTTCCTTTTTAAAATTTTCATCAGATTTTGACATACTTTTTGTTCATTCATTCCCTTATTCAGAATTATCCATTGCTCTCAAAGACCTTTTCATGCCCTTCTAAAGAGATTGAATGAATGAAAGATGTAAATCATATTAATAAAAAAAAACTATATTTTTACTCTGATCAGTCTCCAAGAAAAGCTTTGGATAAGTTAAAGAAAAAAAAAATCACTATGGTCTGTCTGGACTCTTTCTCAATCAAATTTTGTTGCTTTGTTTTGTATTACTATATTGGGTCATTCCAGGGAGGAAGAGAATGGGTAACCAGCCACTTCCCACTCCAAACTGAAGAGAACTGAAGTTTTCAGCAGATTATTCAAGATGAATACCAAGAAGGGAAAGAAGTAAAAAGATATAGACACCCATCAATATGCCTACCTGCCCTGTACTCATAACCTCATATCCACAGCCCAACGTATAAAAAAAGAAGAAAGAAATGACTAATTCAGACCATGGTACATAGAAAGTTCAATGATTCTGAGAGGGCTTTCCTTTCTATGCTACTGCCTCCTTCCTTTGCAGACCTACTCTTACTTTCTTCACCTGCCACACTTGGCCAGGACCTCCATCTTGTGTTAAGCATCAGTTAGAATGAACATCTCTGGACAAGGGGAAGCTACTGAAGTAATGAATAGAGAATCCATATAAGAGAAACTGAAGAATAAATGACACTGGCACACAATTAGGGAGAGCGATCAAAGAGGTAAAATAACAAGTCTAGAAATAGACCCAAGAATATCTGGGAAAGTAGACATGATAAAGATCCCACATCAAATCATTGAGGAAAATGTTTAATAACATTGAGGCAACCAGATAGGTATCTGGAAAAGACTGAAGTTGGACCCATACCTCAAAACTTACTTCAAGTATATCAATGTTTTAAATATACAGACATGAAATAATAAAAGTTAGAGAAGACATTTGTTTAAAAAAAATTAAATAATTTCAAAGACATCTTTCCAAATTTTATATCTAAATTCAATTTTGCTTTAACAAAATGACTGTTTAATTATGAAAGCATCTCTCAAAAGTTAAATGACAGAGTGAGAAAAAGCACTTGCACTTATATTCTAGACAAAAGATAAATTTCTCTAATACATAAAATGTCCTATAAATCAAAAGCGAAGTGCAAAATAACGTATAGTATGCTTTCATTTATGTAAAAAGACTTTAATATATGAATTTGTTATATGTAAGTGAAATATTTCTGTAAATATGAAAAATTACTAATTATTGGTTGTTCCCAGGAAGGGGAAATGAGTGATCGCGGTTCAGAAGAGAAAGATTTTCACTCTATAGTCCAATGAAATTTTATTTTTTTTAAAGATTTTACTTATTTATTCATGAAAGACGCAGGGAGAGCCAGAGACACCGGCAGAGGGAGAAGCAGGCTCCCTTTAGGGAGCTGGATGCAGGACTCTATCCCAGGACCCCAGGATCACGACCTGAGTCAAAGGCAGATGCTCATCCACTAAGCCACACAGGTGCCCCAGTCCAATGAAATTTTAAATTATAAACTCTATGAATGTATTATTCAAAATAAATAAGCAAAAATTGAATTAAACTTTTAAATTTCTAAATAAAAAATAACTGGTATCCGCATATTTGAATCAGGATTATTTTCCTATACAAAAAAAAAATTCTAAATCATAAAGCTTCACACACATGAGGTTTATTTCTCACTCCCTAACGTTTGATGGCCCTTGTATACCTAATACCCACAATAGCTGAAATTTGAGGCCTTCAAGGTTGGCTGCATTGGGAGATAGGTATGAAAAGATACATTGGCTCTAAACTGCCCAAGACCAGAACTAACACACATCATCTCTACAGTCATTGGCCACAACCAGTCCTATGGTCCCCAACTGACTACAGGAAAGGTCTTAAAAGGAAGAGCATGTGTGGAAAACCTGGAGGTCATCCCTGCACTTTCCTCCTTCAGTAAATTAGTTTTCAAACAAAGGTCTTATGGGGTTCCTGGGTGGCTCAATAGATTGAGTGCCCAGTTTGAGATTTCTGCCCAGGTGTCATAATCTCAGGGTCGTGAGACCAAACCCCACCTCTGGCTCTGCTCTGAGCATGGAGCCTGCTTGGGATTCTCTCTTCCCCTCTGCCCTGGCCCCCGGCTAGCTCGGGCTCTCTCTCTCTCTCTCTCTCTCTCTCTCTCTCAAAACAAACAAGCAAACACCAATAGAGTTCTTAGCAGTTGTAAACCTCATACTTGATGTAACCTCTGTTTTATGTGGTTTTGGTTTTACCGTATTAAAAAGTCATATTAATATTGCAAATAAAGACACATAGATGAGACCCCTAGGATGTCTTAGGACTCCCAGCTATGCCTTGCCTTAAATGTAGAAGAAGGAAATTTGACCAAGCAGTAAGGGTAAATGTACTGATGGTCAATCTAGATTTGGGTATCCCTTGAATGTTTGAGTTTAGTCATTTTCAGCCACGCCAGCTACAACTCAACAATAGTAGTCCACACAGTGGCTGGCCTGGGTTTGGGAGGCAGAGGAGCTCACGCTATCCATTTAGTCAGGATCCTTGTGCCAAGTTTTCCCATGAACAGCTAGTGAGGGCCACTGAGTGCAATCTACCTCCACAGATTATAAAGAAAGTCTAGAAGGAAGCTAATGCAATGTTCTGACGTCTATTTTTATCCTGGAAAGAACTGTTTGTCTCTCAGTTCTGCTCTGAGTCCATTTTGCCAAACTGAGCTTTATTACTTTGCAGCGAGAGAAGTGAGGTCTCCCAAAAAGTCGAAAGAAAGCAATGAAATAGAGACTCTACATTGTCCTTCCAGATCCTGTGGGATGAAGGGTAGACGTGAGTTAGCAACATAATTTAGTTTGTCTCCTTTTTGCAAAAGTGTTTATTTACCCGAAAGATTCCTGCATCCAATTCTAAAGCATGCCAGCTGCCTAAAAGAGAGGCTCAGAGAGGCAGAAAGCTTTGGTCATCGGGACCTGTATTGAGGGATTACTCCCCAGGAGAAGTGAAAAGAGGATTCTAGAAGAGATTGATCAGCGTTTCAGCAGAGGAACCAAAGTAAGTGAAGTGTATCTTAACATGTCATTTTAATGAGGCATGAAAGTGACTGCAAGAGTAATGTGTGAACAGGGCATTTTGCCCCCTAAATGCATTCTATTTTTGTTTACCTTATAATGAAAACACCACAGGGTCAGGGTGGGCTGTCACAAGCAGAATGTTGAGTCATGAGCACACCCTACTGGTTTGGTACGAGACAACGATAACAGACCATAGAAACTCTCAAAGATTTTTTTGACTTTTTTTTAAAACTATGAACATAATAAAGCATAATATTCTGTAATTTTAATGTCATACTAAATAATACGTACAATATGTACATCTTTATACAGATTAATATATATAATACATTTATTTCGAGAGAATCAAATCTTTTCTGAGGCTTCGGATGACTTCATATGCTTCCCTTCCCTCTTTCTCTATTTTTAGCATTCTTTTAACACTTTCAGCTCTCATTTAGTTTTGGCAGACTCTGGATGCACCCCTAGGAGGACCCTTTTGAAGTGAGTCGGTCTGATCCCGGATCCGCAGAGCCACCTGCAGATGTCACACTGAAACAGTGCTCCTGACACACCACCTGTTTTTCCTTGTTCTCCTTCAATTTCTGCTTTCATCAAGCAAATTCTTCAAACAGCTGGGTGGTGCCAACACATGGAGCCCCCTGGGGAGTACATTTTTTTTTCCACACTGGAAAACCAAACTTAATTGCTCAGTCACATTTGGAGTACTTTTTCCACTCCGCGGATACTTTACTCATGTTAGCTGTATTTGAATTAGAAAATTGCAACGTTTCCAGCCACACAAGAGGAACACAAATTAATCTAAGCATGAATTTTAGGAAAAGATCAATAGGTTGCCATAAGTATGTGGCTAAAAGAATGTGTCACGTGATCATTTCCAACTACTGTCTTCCTGACCAAAGACAGTTATTTAGAAAGAGATGCTGGGTGGATCACAGTGAGGAACTAAGAGTTTGGGATTTATTCTTTTGCTTTGTTTTGTTTTGTTTTTCACCTAGTACTAGTGATCAAGCCTCCCTGGCTATTTTTATATCATGATTTTACTGCATCTCCATAGCAGTGCACTGAAATTTTATTATTACTATATTCTCAGGCTCCAGACATTAAGGGATGAGGAGCAAGTAACAAAATTCCTATAAGTAAACACAGGCAAAGAAAAGCAAAATTATCATTCTACTTTCGTGTAACCCAATCTTTTGTTTTAGAGATCAGAAAACTATATGCATACCATGGTACAAAAGGAATTTCTTCCCAACTTTTATATTGTTCAGGCATAAAAAAAAAAAAAAGTTAGGACCAAATATTAAACCTCTTCTAGTAAAATAAAATAAAACTCAAAAAAATCTTGTGCAGGCACAAAATATAATTAATATTTGGCAATATTTGCCCTCCTTATGTTTTTGGCTCACAGCTAACTCCGACCCAAAGAACTTCCCACCACATTATTCATTTTACAATAGCAACATTCCTTAATTTGAGGTTTACTCTTTCAAAACTTGGACTTACACTATGGTGTTAAAATTAAAATCTGCTAGACAATTGTATAAAAATGGCAAAGTAAATTCCGTGAGTCCAAGTGCTGTAGCTATATATTTCTGTTACCTCTCTGAAACCCAATATGCATTCTGCTAACATATAAATCTAACAAAACAGTTTTGATTATATCCCTCAAAAGCCTTTAATGGCTACAAAATTAAGTTTTAAAGTCTTATCCTAACATGCAAAGTCCCCTTCAGTCAACTTCTCCATCTTGGGCCCTTACAACCCCTGTTTGGACACCCCTATATTCCAGCCTAACTGAATTATTTTGTTTCTTTGACCATATCGTATGCCTTTTTCAGTGTGACTCTGCTGGCATCCAAACACTACCATTGATCAACTCAAATTTCCTTCAAATCACATTCAGTAACAGTGATGATAACAACGATGATAAGAGAAGCAGCCAGCACTGGTGAGGGCTCATTGTGTGCCAAGCATTGAACGAAGCACTCCACGCACGTCGTATGAACTAAGCACTTTTCACGCGTGAGAGTTCATTCATTCCTCTTGGCAAGTCTAGGTGGTCGATCCTGCTGTTAAGGAGACACTAAGATACCGTAATATGCAACTTGTCCAAGGTCCCATAGCTTGTATGAAGAAGAACCCAGAAGGAAAATGACTTCTCTCTCATGAGCATTTCTTGATTTCTCAAATGCTGTAAACCAACTTCATCCAGATTCGTCAGGCAGAACTTGAAGGTTGTTTTGTAGAAATTGTAGTCATCAATCATTTTTAGCCAATGGGTAAGAAGCCAGTCATAGTCCTGTCCTGGAAACCCAATGAAGTCTAGTTCTCTGTCCTCTTAGAGATCCAGCTCCCTCCAAGCAGGGAAGCTTCCCTTTAACCAGAACAAGATTCCAGAAGTAAAATTGCTTTCCTTAACACCACCTGAATTTTCTGTGTTGCTGTTTAGATACAATGACTTTTTTTTTTTAAATTTAGCTGGAATAGCAGTTCCTAGAACGTGATTCCCTAGGAGAATCTGCAAGATCAAAACTATTCTGTAATAATAGTCTGCCTTTTATCAGTGTTTCAACATTTACACCGATGGTACCAAAGCAGTGGTGAGTAAAACTGTTGGAGTCTTAGCACAAATCAAAGCAGTGGCACCAAACTACACCAGAATCTTGTGTTCTTCCAGCAGTTGCCCCAGAGCCTGTGTTCTTGATGCCAGTGCATTCACAGGGGATAAAGTTCCATTTAAGAATGTCCTTGAGAAAGCATAACGTTTATTAATTTTATTAAACCTAGACCCTGAGAACATGTCTTTTGAACATTCTGTGGGCAAAATGGAAAATTTCTATGAGTTACATACCAAAGTACAATGGTTGACTCAAGGTAAAACACTTGGGTGATCAAATTACAACCAAACTAGTTTTTTGTTTTTTGTTTTGTTTTGTTTTGTTTTGTTTTAATGGAACACTATTTTTACTTGAAAGAGGAACTAAAAGACAAAATATGGTTATTCAACCTTGAGTATTTGGCAGGCATGTTCCCCAAACTGAATGAAGTGAGCCTGCTCCTTCAAAGAAAGCAATTGACAATATTTGTTGCCAGTGATAAAATTGTATTTTCAAGCAAAACTTAAAATTTTAAGACTTTGATTTCTTTACCATATTGGCAGTTTCCCAATATTTACAAGCTTTCTCATGAGATTAGTGTTATGTTAATGACTGTGCTTTTTCTTTCTATTGTAAAATAAAGTGAGTTAACATTTGTAAGATCTGCATGAGTCAGTGCACCAGTGTTTCATAGTGACCAATGCACCATGTTACAAAATCATGCATGGTTAAAAGATCCATTTGAAGTGCAAGATAGGCCAACAGATTTTAGTGGAACAGAATACAAAATGTTCATGGGTTTCATTTCAGATTCCACATTGCAATGAATCTTCAATAAACTGCCATTTCTTATGCTGTGATGTAATACCAAAAATATACAACCAAATTATCTGCAAAAATGTTAAACTACTTATTTTTTCAGCTTCATAAGTCAGATGAGTTATGAAATCAGGATTTCTTTGTATACTTCCACCAAAACGATATATTTCATAGACCAAAGCAGACACATGTGAGAATCGTGGCCTCTTCTAATAATCCAGACATCTGACTAAAGAGATTTTTCAAAAATGTAAAACAATGTTAAGCTTCCCAGTCTTTTTAAGAATGAAGTTATTTTTCACAAATGTTATGTATAATGAAATATTTTATCACCACTTTAAAATTGATCAATAAATATTTTAATTTTTTTTACTTTCAAATTCATAATATACATTCTTACAGGATTTTCAATAAATTTTAAGAGGCACATGGATTCTGAGACTAAGGTCTGAGCCAGGTTGTCATCTTTCCTTAGAGACTACACCTTGCTGGATTCTTATACACTATTCTCCAAAGGATGAACATGCATAGGAAACACACTAATCCACTATCTTTTGTGTGTGTGTAAGATTTATTTATTTATTCATGAGAGACACACACAGAGAGAGAGAGAGAGAGAGGCGGAGACAGGCAGAGTGAGAACCAGGCTCCTCGTAGGAAGCCCAATGAGGGACTTGATCCTGTATCCTGGGATCACGCCCTGAGCCAAAGGCAGACGCTCAACTGCTGAGCCACCCAGGCGTCCCCACTAATCCACATATCTTGAGTATATTTAATTTTACCAGTGAGCACCCAATTTAACAATCACTGTTGTAATTAGAAAATATCAAATTTGCAAATTAAAATCATTTCTGACATTCACTATGTGATTAAAAAAGCCTCATGTGCTGACCAAGAGGGAGACATGAGCATACAGAGTAACTGGAACATGGACTTTCTCAGCAGAATTCCAGCTGACAACACCTGGAGTTTGAATTCCCTATTAGAATTCAGAATTCAGCAACTGAGTTTTAACTTAATCATAATAAGAATCAGGTAATACAATACCATCTATGCTGAAGTATTTAAAGTAAAACTATAGACATTTTAATGCCCAACCAGATGCCACTTGTCATTGAATCTTCTAGTTCTTTTTATGTGTCTCTTTCAGGATACGTAGTTATAAAACCTCCCAATTCTTAGTTAGAAGCTTTGTGTGCATTTATTCTATTCCCTAGTCTCTTCACAAATTCTGACATATTACCTATCCCACGACTGCAAACTATAATTAGGTAAACCAGATACGAAGAAGCAAGAGAAAATTAACTATGAGTGCTTGCTAGCAGGAAGCTGGGCAGATGGAACATGTAATTTCAGGAATACACAGAGATCAACAGTAAATAGTAAAGAAGAAATGAATATTCCAATGATAGATGAAATACAGCAACAAGTATCCAGGAGCAGATATACTTAGCCACATATACGTAGGATAACAAACATTCAGTCTACGTAAAGACCTTGTAACTCAGCAGGAACTCGGGGGTAGGACTGGAGTCCTGAGAGTGAAATAAAATAGAAAGTGGAGTTCATAATCTTAGACACATTTGACCATTAATGAGTTATGAGTTTAAAGACTCAGGAATAGGGGAACAAGACAATATTCCAGTTACCAGTCTATCAGAATACATAATTAATAAATATATAATTTTTATTTTGGTTAAGAGATGAATTTAAACATACCGGAAATTTCACTCTTACTATATGAGCCTGCAAATAAAGTAGCAATGACTTTGATATAATGTGGATAAATAGAATCAGTAACAGGGAAGGACAGCTTCAGAACTGTAACTCTTAAAAGCATTTGGGAGAAAATAATTCAAACCCAAGCACAATTTCGGAGTTGAAAAGAAAAAAAAAAAAGACTGGATTTTAATCCTCGCTTGACCATCTTCTAAAAATATAATATTAAAAAAAGGGGATAGCAATTTCTCTCAAACTCATTTTTAACATGGAAGATAATATCTTCGCATTAGTTTAGGTTGGAGTATTGGATATTATGTGTATAAAAAGCATAGTACAAATAAAGTATGTTAGTTGTTTATTAATTTTAACAATAAAGGTCATTGATTTTGATAGCAACAGGATTTTAAAAACTAGCTATTATTGTCATTTCCAAGAAGAAAATATATTTCCATGTGCCATGGCAGCAAGAAACAAATATATTAAAAAAAAATCATTAAACGTTACATTGTTAAAAGTGTATTTTAAATGGAAAGAGAAAGTGCTAATGGCAGTGCAAAAAAAGATTGTTATGTTTCTCATAACAAATATGCTCAGGGGTTTTATTAGCATGCAACAAAGGCTTCAAAGAATTTGGAAATGTTGAGCAACCAAAATTCAGAAATATGGATAAATTTCTGAATAGAAGTAGAGGCAAAGAAAAAATTATTTAAAAGTTTATTTAAAAGTCTACAAAATTAAGTCTGAAAAAGATACAAAGTGTAAGATAGATGAATTTTATTTCCTTAGATTTTCCACATGAAGAATTTATACTAATCTATCGATGAATTAAAAATTAAATAATTTCCAATATCTCCTGTACTTTAACTTGGAATAATACATAAATCTTTAAATAAATCTGATTTATTTCTCTACAAGATAAAGTCATTAAAAAATTTTTTTAAATAATGCTGTCCTGAAATTCAAAGAACTTTGAGGTATGTTATGAGACTACTTATAAATATTTTAATCCCTATTGTACTACAGTATCTTGACAGAGGTATTTCATATTGTCCTAGTTCTTCTCCCCTCCCTCAAAAATGATTATCACATAGATGACAGAAATAAAAACACCTAACCTGTGAGGATGACCACATGATTACCTAATCTGAATTGAAGAAGAGAAATTCTTCATGGTAAGTTGAAATGCTCTAAACCAGCTGTCTTCAAACTTTGGAATGCATACACCCAGGTATACAGTTAAGTCTTCCCATGGGGTATCAAGACATGAACTTCCAAATCCTCAACTTCCATGTGCTTAAATTACCACACGCACGTACACTGTCTTAAATTGATCCTCCTGAGAATACACTTTTAATTGAGCTTCAAGACCTTTTGTCCAATCTCTCTCTCAAGATGGTACTTGCTCATCTCGGAGTTACTGCAGTCCATTTTCTGGGGTGTAAAAACTTCTGGGAAGCCAAACAGAGGTATAAAAATATTATTATTGGTGTTGAGAAAGGAAATGATTAATGACTGGTAATAAATCTTTTCATAAGTCAGGTAGTTTACAATTCTTTGTTTTGAACAAAATTAAGGCAAGACCCAACTGGTAGTGATCTATTATCAAGATGGTTTCTAATAATCTGTGATTTGGAATGATAACTAGGAAGGACTGCAAAGAATTATGCCAAATTCTAATAATAAAACTTCTTCTGTTTCTACCTGCTTATCTACGTGATAAGGTTTCTGAACATGTACATCTAAGCTAACAAAAAAGATATAATTAGAATTCTATTTGAACACTGTCTAAATCCAGCAACAAGGAATATTTAGATACATAAATTAACATTTAAAAGTTCCACCCAGTAAAAGATTTATAAAGAGATGCACTACCAAATTTCTGAATTGTATATTTAAATACTATCTTTCAAAAATTTAGTATATATAAAAAGTTATCAATGTCATAAAAATAAAACTATAGTGAAGATCCAATTCAGAAAAAAAATCATTTATCAGAGATTTACAACCACAGGGAAAGTCTAAAATTGTATATTCTAATTATGCGTAATGTACATGTGTTCTTTTTACATGGAAGTATAAGATGATCAGCAAAAGGCATTCAAACATAAATATATTTTCTATATTTTTAAAATACATAATGGTTCATAGCAAATCGCTATGGTATTTAAATTCCATGAGATGCAATTCAAAAAATGAAGTAGCAGTTTCAATTTAGTTATGCTCATTTACCATATGATGGAAGTTTTTTTTTTTTTAAGTTTCAATATTTATGTTTATAATGAAAACTTTAAAATGGTCAGTTAAATATGAAGTTATCCATAGTTTCACAAAATCCCTTAAGAGGTCCGTGAATAAAAGTTTGAAGTAGAGTGCTCTAGTCTAAATCACAGATACCAGAAGATATTCGAGACTGATACTAAAACCTCACATTGATCACTACAAACAAGGAGGAAAATAGTTGCTTTTTTATTTTGTTTTTTGCTTTTTGTTTTTTGTTTTTCAGTTCAGTGACAATGTCTGGTCTCTGTCACCTCACCACAAAAGATTTATGATTTTGAATGAATAATCAGCAGTGACCATGATTTGTTTTTAGAAAAATTCTCTTTGAAATTTACCTTGATCTTGATAAATTACTGCAGGTTGATCTATATGGGAAAAACTGGCACCAAAAGCTGCAACTGCTTTGAGAGGGGCTTTATGTGATTATTAGATTTCAAAGCCATGGAGCTGTTGCTAATCTTCAAGAGCTCTAAACACGATTGTTTGTGAACACCTCCTTCTTCCTCTAATCTTTCCTCTCTCCCATGTTCTCCAATGCCATCTAAAATACCCATTGACTTCCTTTGAATCAGAAGTTTTAGCAATCTGAATGCCATGTATTTCAAATAATTCATCTAACAGTGTGAAGCATTGGGTAGTACAACTGCTGAGCACCCAGGCATAGTAAAGCGTATCTCCTCTAAGCACTTAAAACTCAGACTGACTATAAAAGTCACATCAAGTGTTCAATAAATTTTTCCATAGCATTTGACTATTTCAGGAGCGCAGTAAGAAGTATAATACTTTCCTTTTCAGAGCACTGACATTTATTACTTTGTACAAATTGAGTATCTGAAACCCAGAAAACCACTGCAGATACAGTAGAAAAAAAAAGTCAATCGCTTTTCTGATTGCTTTAATAAAAGTTGTAGTGATTCTTTATATTTAACATCTGTACAACCAAAAAGTGTGTGTGTGTGTGTGTGTGTGTGTGTGTGTAAATGGGACCTCCAGCTGCTCTTAGATTGAAGGAATCTCCATGGCATCAGCAGACAGGAATGATATTTCATTCACCCGTTGGCCATGGTAAAGGAATCAACAAGATCCACATGGTTGTTCTGGGTGTTAAAGTGTGTCTGCTTTGTAATCGTTGTCTGAGACCCAAGCTCTTGCTTTATAGTGCTTAAATAATTGATTTCACCCAGCCTTCAGTCAGAGTTAGAAAACCCCAAATATTTTCCCATTAATCCTTAGAGTCGGGCACTGCTTAGTTTCAAATTCATGGATTCATGGGAAATCATAGAGTTTACAAAGAAATTCATTTTGGCTGGGAACAAAAATAAAAGCCTCATGTGGATGATTTCTTAATGTGTTGAACCAGAGCTACAGGTCGATGTGGCAAAACAAGAATATTATTAAACTCACGAAAGATGTGAGTTTGCTGGTCTATTGCTGTGTAGGTTATTTCATGTGTAAGTCATTGTTATTTTTTTAAATAAGTAAATTTACCAAAAAGAAGAGAGATCTAATAAAAACACAGGAAATTAGCCACATGCTATAAAACATTAGATAACTGGCCCTTCAGATCAGTAACCCCCTGATGAAGAACTCAAAGGTGAAAAAACATTCTGAATGTTGGAGCCACCAAAAGAAGTAAATTTAATGGGAATATATTCCTGGAAGGAAAGCATTCAGAGTGTTCTGTCGACTGCTCTAACCTATGAAATTCTAATTTTATTCACTGTTGGAATTAAAGGTAGATATATGTTTATTCACAACAGAAATACAAACTTACTTTCATTGTATTTGAGTATTTGACGTTTTGAAAGAATTTGAAGCAGGTCACAAACTAAAGCACTGTATGAGATAAATCACTTAAAGATAAATATAACACAGTTTTTTGAAGAAAACTGGAATAACTGCTCTAAGACATCTGAGTTGAGTAGATTACCATACTAAGGCAATAAATTTGGCTGTAAGGCTTTTGACTGCAAACCAAAGGATGGGAAACCTACTGTGTTGCATTGTTTTCACATTTTGCCATTAGAGAGTATAAAAACTCACCTAATGACACTATTTCTCCTAGAATGAAAATTGTGTGTATATACTGTAGCCAGCCATATGGATGTTGTGTACTTGTAGACACGTGCAATAGGCACAAAGGTGGTGATAGATGCGTCAAGATGTCAGACGCAACAAGCTCTACAGGATACAGCATGGATAGTAATTTAGTTCCAATCATTATTAAACTATATATTAATGCTTACAGGAAGCATAAGCCCATCAACATAACATCCTGTAGAACAAAGAATTTTCTGAATTTTTAAAAGAGAATCTAGGACACCTGGGTGGTTCAGTCAGTTAATTGTCCAACTGTTGATTTCCACTCAGCTCATGATCTCAGGGTTGTGAGATTGAGCCCCAACATGAGCTCTGGACAGAGCACTGGACAGAGAGTTTGCTTGAGATTCTCTCTCTCTCTCTCTCTTTCTCTCTCTGCACCCCCTCACACTCTGGCACACACTCTCTCTCTCCCTCTCTAACATATAAAATAAAATAAAATAAAATAAAATAAAATAAAATAAAATAAAATAAAATAAAATAAAAGTAAAATAAAGTAAAATAAAATAAAATAATAAAATAAAATAAAATATAAAATAAAATAAAATAAAATAGATTGCTATGCTGCTGAATTTAGTAGAAAGTGGGTAGGGAAGAAATGATTCACTTTTCTAAAATTGGCTTGGAAATTTTGACAAGTACGTTTTAATTTTAGTGTTTCTCCTTAAGATCATTCCACAACTATGTGGAAACCTGTCATGACAGATTTTAGAAAAAGGTATTTTTTTTTATTCGGTATAATTAACATGCAATGTGCTATTAATCTCAGGTATACAATATAGTGATTCCATACAATATAGCGTTCTATACAACACTCGGTGCTCATCACAAGTGCTCTCCTCAATCCCTATCACCTATTTCACCCATCCCCCTTCTGGCATCCACCAGTTTGTTCTCTATAGTTAAGAGTCTGGTTTTTCAGTTTGTCTCTTTTTTCTCCTTTTTCAAAAAAAAAAAAAAGATTTTTAATGCTATAATCTGTGGTCATAGCTCTGATCTGTTAAATCTTATACATAAAACTGTGTGAGGTGATAAGCTTTAGTACCCACATTATCAGGTTTATGTACGTATATAAAAAAATTAGAAAGATCATCATATAGCCTATTAAAACGCTTCTTCGTCTACCCCAGGGTAGCTCCTTGCAGAATGAGCAGAGGTGATCTCTTTCCCCTTTATACACACGCCTGAGCAGAGACCTGATGGAAGAGTTATTCTCACAGGGATTCCAAATGATAAATCTTTGTGTCACTTTATGGTGTAAATTATATGATTGGTTCAATGCCTTGCCTTTTTATAATTTTTTCCTTAACTTAGCAAGAAAAAGATCACTATCTGTTTTTAAGTTAATGGGATTTTTGCATGGGAAGATTTATGTAATGGAAGATAAGAAGAAATATGTGGGGGTTTTTTAGCAATACTTGGTGAGAAAAGACAGAAATCAATTACTTTATTAAAAAAAAAAAACAGTTTCCATGTTGCAAAGAAACATACATTTTAAGCTGATGGAACAGCATGTCCATTGATTTTCCCGGGGTGATGATTGATTCCAAGAAGGAGACCCTTTTGGAGGTACAGCCTCTGTACAGGACTCAAGAGCACAGGTCGCGTCTCTAAAAGACCTACCCATTTATATCTTTCTCAGTCTTCTGGCAGCCACCACTACAACTGTGTAATAATGGCTTCAACAACATAATCCTTTAAAGAAAATGAGGGCACTTGAGATTTCCTGAGATCTAAATAAAAAAAAAAAAAAGAAAAAGAAAAGAAAATCTGGCACACAATACCACACCTTTAAGCTCAAAAAAAAAAAAAAAAAAAAAAAACACCAAACAAACAAACAAAAAACTAACAACCTACAACAACAAAAACCTTTATCACAGTTTTTTTTAATCAGAATTTTTACTTTTTTTTAGTGGGCTCCACACCCAGCACGGATCCCAACGGGGGGCTTGATTTCACAACCCTGAGATCAAGACCTGAGCTAACATCAAGAGTCAGACACTCAACCAGCCACCCAGGTGCCCCAGAATTTTTACTTTTTTTAAAAAGAAAGTACAGATTATCACTTTGCCTCAAGTGTTTGGCAGAGATACAGAATCACTGAATCATTTATTCAAACACTATTTTTTTTTTTTTTTTAAATTTTTTATTTATTTATGATAGTCACAGAGAGAGAGAGAGAGGCAGAGACACAGGCGGAGGGAGAAGCAGGCTCCATGCACCGGGAGCCCGACGTGGGATTCGATCCCGGGTCTCCAGGATCGTGCCCTGGGCCAAAGGCAGGCGCCAAACCGCTGCGCCACCCAGGGATCCCCTCAAACACTATTTCTTGAGCACTCCCTTAGCAACGTGCCAGGCACCATGGAGGACACTTGGAAGACATGATGGAACAAAACAAATTATCTTCACGGGGCTTATTCTCTAGGGATAGGACAAACAATAAACAGCTATGCATGATGTTAGATTATGAGCAGTGCTAACAGAAAGGATAAAGCAGTAAAGGAGGATGAGATGTACTGGGAGTTGTGTGAAGGTTGCAATTTTCCATGGGTGGATGGAGGAAGGCAGCCCTGAGAAGGCATCTAGGGAGTCAAGAGGGAACCTGCTGGTGTATTCCAAGACCATCATAGAAGCCAATGTAGAAACGAATGGTGACAGAAAGATTCAGATTCTTTTAATTTTCTGAGACATTAAATTTTATTTAGGGGCACCTGGGTGGCTCAGTCGGTTAAGTGACGGACTGGATTTTGGCTCAGGTCATGATCCCAGGGTCCTGGGATCCAGCCCTACTTGGGGCTCCACGCTTAGTGGGGAGTCTGCTTGAGACTCTAACTCTCCCTCTCCCCACCCTTCCCCCTGCTTGTGAGCACTCTCTCTCTCTTCCTCCCTCTCTCAAATCAATAAAGAAATCTGTAAAAAAAAATTTTTATTTAAAAGTAGAGGAAAATAAACTTGATTTTTGCTGGTGAAGTGGCTATATTTTTAGTGGCAGGAAATGCTATGTCTCTGAAAGCGGTTCTCTCATCTGGAAAGCTGGAACAGAGGTAGCTATTACCTCACGTGTCGTTCTTCTCTCTTACACCTCAACAGTTTTTTAGGAAGAACAGATGGGGAATTGGTAGGTTTCGATACTCAGAGTGATTTTTGCTCTATAAAAAAGACCATTGTCAGAAATTGCAAAAACCAATGTAAAAAACAGGAAAACATATTCAATTGATTAAATCTGCAAATATGGAGATAGATTTGACTTCTACTACTAGGAATAAATGTGCTACAGTCCCTTCTTGGCAGTGTGAACCCATTTCATGAGCAGAATGTCAAGCAACTTTTCATAATAAAGTACACAATCCAAAGATCCTTTCTTCCTAAATGCACAAACTCTTCCAACCCCGTGATGTTGGTCATCAGCGTATTGTAACAAAGAAGCATTTATTTATTTTCCTCACTCCTCCATCCCTCCCTACCTGCAAAGAACAGGCCAGCCTGCAAACTTACTCCTTATAAATGCACAGGATATTTTGTTAAGCAATACCCAGAAAAGCCAAATGAAAAAAAGGAAAATCAGTAAATTTAACAATAAACAATGAGCATTAAACCACATGGCAAAAGGAGACAGGAGTATGCAGAAAATGCACATGGAAAGAGAAGCTACCTCATCACTGGATGAAATGATCTCATCTAGACACTTTTTCACAACAAATTTGGAGTTCTGAGCCCAAAAACAAACCTCATAAATAGTAAGTGTTGCAAAATGTAAGATGACGGGACCAAAGGAATCTTCCCATTTTTACTGAAGTATCATTTACACATAGACGGTCTATACTTTCTTTTTCATACAGCTTATTTTCTTTCCCTCTTCATGAAGGAGCATGTACTTGTGGTGGCTTTTAATCTTAGGGAAAGCAATCAATGTACAGGGATCTCTGTTCTAAACTAAGATTATTTTGCCAGATGTTAAGCAGCTCTCACTGACTTTTTTTTAATTCAACCATGAACATATCATTTTGCACCTAATTTAACAGGGCTCTAAAGGAATCAGAATCTCCTATCTCCAAATATAAACATATTTTAATTGCAGTTCTTGGAGATGCTTCGGTTTCCATGTTGGGTACCTGCAACCCAATGCTTTCAAGTTAAGCTTGCCATTTCCAAATCTGTTCATAAAAGAAAAACTGGATGGTTAAAATCACCTTGCAGGTGTTTCATTATTCCACACCACATCCAATAAGAAGACCGTCTAAATTTCAGATAAATTCCACTCAGAATAACCAAATTATAAATATATTTTCATTATTTTGCTATTCGGTGACTCAGATATGCTATTATTCAACTTATTTTAAGGACTTTCCAAGTGTATTGTTTTTCTGAACTGTTTAAGTGGTTCTAAAATATTTTCTCCGAGCTGAGACCTGTAGTTAAGGACTTAATTTAAGAAAATTTGTTGTGTTATATCTACTTATGTTGAATGTGGTTTATAACTAATTTTGGATTCATTGGAGATTTGCATATCAAAAAATAGTGAATTGAAAGAAATATTAGCTGTATTTAAAATATCTGAATGATATTCTTTTTCTTAAGATTTTATTTATTTATTCATGAGAGACACAGAAAGAGAGACAGAGCCACAGGCAGAGGGAGAAGCAGGTTCCCTGTAGGGAGCCTGATGCGGGACTCGATCTCAGGACCCCAGGATCGCAACCTGAGCTGAAGGCAGATGCTCAACCGCTGAGCCACCCAGGTGCCCCTGAATGATATTCTTAATACAAAATCATCTTCTATGCTCCTCTCATTGGTGCTCGTTTTTACCGCATACAATTTCCAATCTGAGTTCTGAGATGGGGCTGGGGCTGGGATTTCGGCCTTCTTATAAGCTAGCACAGCAGCCTGTCCGTGTTTCATGGACGCATTTCATGGACACTGACCGAAGACCCAAGTCTCCTGGATCAGAGACAAGGGAGCAGCAGAGCAAGGAGCTTGGGCATTAGGTTTGCAGTGATTCCTCACATCCACCTGGTCCCACGGTGCACACAGAGAGCCTGGTCTTAGGCTCGGTGGGTTTGCATCCCAGCTGATCAACAGGGCCTGGGAGATGGAGCACAAAGCAAGCCTGCTCCTTGTCCCTGAAGGACGAGCCTCGCCCCAGGAAATGGGCCACGTGGAGAGTGGTCAGGGCCTCTCATCCTCGGCAAACTCAAGCAGGTGGTACCCACAGGATGCTATATGTTGGCAAATTGAACACCAATAAAAAATAAATTTATAAAAAGTAAAAAATAAAAAATAAAATGGTGAAAGCTGCTAGCACTTGAAACAAAATATTGCTTGTCTGTCTGTCTGGACAGTCTGTCCAGACTAATCTGGCAATATTTTTACAAATTAAAAATAAAGTCCTATATTACTTTACCTCAGTCTATAGAGGTAAAAGTGTTCACACTTATCTGATGATAAAATGCACATGTTTTTCTGTGACATTTGGGCTAAATACTGTGTGGCTCATGATCTTATATTCCAGCGGGGCCTGTGTGATTCCTGGTTTGTGCTTTAAAGCATCACATGCAAAAGAGAATGGCAGCGACAATAGGAAAGCCTAAGCAAGGAACGACATTCTGTTAAAAAAGAGGTCTTAGGTTCAGTCTATTTACCCACATTTGGAAGGTTTTACAAATATCTCCTTGCAGGACAGTTTGCCTCTTAAGAGAATTAGAAAGATGAGGTTTATAAAGTGCATCAGAAATAATAAAATTATACGTTAAGTGGCAATTTTTAACTTCAATACATGCAAAAATGTCTACTGTAGGCTTTAGAGACTGGATAATATATTTAACCAAGCCTAACTGTAGCCAAGCATTTCCAAAAGTTGTAACTGCAGTAACTGTAGAAAAGGTCTGGAAAAGAGCCCAGACAAATGGACCCCTTTAACATTAGCCATCCCAAAATGTCCTTTCAATCTTAAGAGAGTATAGATGGTTTCATTAAAGGGAGAAACAAAATCAGGGTAAAAGAAACTTATCCATAACGTTACTCCAACCAGCACTTCATGCAGATGATTTTAATTTCATTAGACCAAGAAACTGCAGCAATGATACCACCTTTTAGGTAGTTTTGCTAGTTCTTTTGGTTTGCTTACTGAAACTTGCCATCTACGTATCCAGGGAGCATTAATTACACCACTGCGTCTTGAAGCTAGAGCAAAAGAAAAGATTGAAACGAGGTCTCTGTTTCCAGGAGTTCCCATTCCAGTGTTGAAAAAACTTCCAAAAGCCACTAACGACATCAAATGTGGCAGGACACCTGTTAGGTGCAGTTGACCACCACCGTGTGCCTAGGCTCTGAGGACTTGAACTCCCCACCAGCTCTAGGGCCAGCACCTTTGGATAACACGCTCACTTGTTCTGAGTTATTCTACTACAATTAAATCAGGTGAGTTGACATTTTCCCTTATTTCCCACACTTGCATACCAGAAAGTCACACCTTTTTTTTTTTTTTCAGAAGAATATCGTAAGGACTCAATAATGCCTCCAAAAAACGAAGTCAAAGTCCTTACAGTCCCAAGGGTTTTGGCACAACTTGGATGCTTTGATGTGTGATTCTTAAAAGGAAATAGAGTGGTAAGTGCCTATCATGTAAGCTACCATTTATTGAGTGTAGACACCATGCTAGTCCTTTTACGGGTTTTTTTCCACTTATGCCTTAAAACACTGCTATACGAGAGGCACAACTGGGATTCCTATTTGGAGGTGACACCTACGCTAAGAAGAAATTAGATAATGCCCCCAAATACACATCAGTCCTGAGAGGAGTAGGATTCAGACCAAGGCTTCACTGTCTCTTAGCTGTGTGATTTTGTCACAGTTAACTAAATGGATCTTTTTCTACATGTGCCAAGTGTTATTCTTAGGCATGTCTCCTTTTTCAAATTTTATAATTCATAGTCTCTAGAAAAAAAAAAAAAGATGTTTCCCTGTGATCTTTAAAAGTGGCAAAAAGGTGTCTTCAGAAAGAATGCTCTTTCCCCCTGCATTAGTTTGCTAAGGATACCTTAACAAAGTCCCACAAACTCGGTGGCTTGAATAACAGAAACTTCCTATCTCACTGTTCTGGAAGCCAGAAGTCCCAGATCGAAGTGCTGGAGGGGTTGATTCCTTTCAGGCGGAGTGTAAGGGAAAATCTCTTCTGTGCCGTTCTCCCAGCTTCTGGTGGTTCCCTGGCAATTTTAGGTGTCCCTTAATCTCTAGATCTCTGTCTTCCTCTTCACAAAGCATTCACCCTGTACACAAGTCTGTGTCCAAATTTCCTCTTTGATAAGGACACAACCATACTGGATTACGGGCCCATCCTACTCTTGTATGACCTCTTCTTTACTAAACACAACCGTAATGACCCTATTTCCAAATATGGTCCTATTCTGGTTGGTCCTTCAAGATACGAATTTGGGGAGGATGCATTTCAATCCATAACACCACCCAAAATAAAGTAAGTGTTCACAGAAATTAAATGGAATAGGAACAGCTCCTCCTAAAATTTCACAGTGCACTACTCACTACTCATCATGAAACTTCCCTCTGTTTTTTGAAAAAGATTTATTTATTTATTTATTTATTTATTTATGAGAGAGGGAGAAAGAGAGAAAGAGAGAAAGCCAGTGGGGGTTGGGCAGAGACAGAAGGAGACAAGCAGACTCCCTGCTGAGGGCAGAGACTGAAGGGGATGGATCTCACAACCCTGAGATCAAGGCCTGAGCAGAAACCAAGAGTCGGGTGCTTAACTGACATGAACTTTTTCTCTGCTTTAATTCAGCAAACCACAGATTGCAAACTGAAAAACATACAGGTGGATAATGATAGGCACGGAGTTGAGGGGTGCAAGTGAGTAGACATGGATTGTACACATGAAACATGTGGCCGGTGGTGAAGCAGGAACACGCGTGTCCCGCCCTCGGAGGGAGCTGCTTCCCAGTGCTAACCAATGGATGCCATAAAGAGAATTCTTCAAGACTTTTTGGGAATTCTTATGTTTATGTGTAATCACCCATACTAAACATAGATTCATACTAATCACCTACTCCACACACACACACACACACACACACACACTCACCACACTGTGAACCACTATATAAGTTGGCAGATTCCAGTCCATAGTTCGGTAATTCCTGGTCCCATGTGCACATTTTCACCTCAAGCTTCTCCTCAGGCTGCAAGTGCGCTATATGGAGATACTCCTGGGATCTCTTCTCTCTGCACAGTCTTTCTTGGCAATCTCAGGCCTCAAGATCAGCTCTCAAAATTTAACTTTTAAATGTTCTTTTACCCTGGCTTTTGGCCTGTGGTTCAGTCATACATTTCCAACCACTAGCCAGTTGGAATTCCCAACCTCAAACGAACTAATTATCTTCCACGAAGGATACCATCACTGCCCACATCACTTTCCACATCATGGGAAGCTATGGAAGCTCTGGCTTCCATCTTGTAACTTCTGTATCTAACAAATGATAAATCTGTTCCAGAGCCCCTTTTCCAAGAGTTGGGAAGTTAAATAATGCTCACACAGATAATCCTTTATGTGACTTGAATGTAAATTCATCCTACTTTCTAGAGTAGCTAGCAACCCGGAGAGAAAATTAAAATGCCAACCAATCTTCACTGAGTGTTTTTGCAGTATTCCTAAGCAATTCAGTTGGCAGTCCCATGAAATTCTGGGAGCCAATAATGTATTTTGTCCTGTACGCGAAGCTGGTGATTTAAATGTTTAAACATTAAGCCTTTTAATGCTTCCCAAGAAGTTGGCCCCGCTAAACAGCACACACATGCACAGAAATACTAACCAACTAATAAACAAACTGATGTTCACTCCCAGGAAAATAGAAAATGTTTTGAAAAAAAAAGATTCTAACATCTATTCTGCGTTCTGCAGCAGAAATGGGTTATGTGGATCTGTTCGTGTGTCCAATGTCCTTGAATGGAAAATTGATTTCTTCCCAATCCCACTAACTATTGAGTAAATACTAAGAGTATTGTTTGAATAGGAATTAAACTATTCTCATTTCAGTGCACTGATGATTCTCCCTTTAACTCTGTGCCATTTCGCCATCCCTGCTAGCAGCACATCGAATTAGCCCTTAGCTGAAATGCTCAAAACATCTCTTAAGCTGACAATATGAGCATTTTTGGTGGTCCTGAGGTTAGCTTTGTTCCATAGAAATGATAGGCAGAAACAATTTTTATACTTTTAGTTGATATTGATGACAATTACAAAGACTGAAGTTCCCCTGGAGATTTTAAATTTGGTTTATAAATATTATTACATTTTACAAGGATTTTTAACCCTTAATTAATTAAGTACTCTAAGGTATTTCAATATGTCATTTATAAATGAGGTAATTCTTAAGTTCTGTTAAGTGTTTTTTTTTTTTTTTAAGTTGTATTTATTTAAGTAATCTCTAGATCCAACATAGGGCTTGATCTCAAGACCCTGGGATCAACAGTCACATGCTCTTCCGGCTGAGCCAGCCAGGCACCCCTAAATGCTTTTTTTTAAAAGATGTTATTTATTTATTCATGAGAGACACACAAAGAGAGGCAGAGACACAGGCAGAGGGAGAAGCAGGCTCCATGTGGGGAGCCCAACGCAGGATTCGATCCCAAGACTCCGGGATCACAACCTGAGCCAAAAGCAGACACTCAAGAGCCACCCAAGAGCCCCTAAACGTTTTTAATATTAGTTGCAAATTTACTTTTAACTTGAAATCACAAATAGAAATTAGTTTTTCAAGTGCATATTTTAAAACCGCTTATAAGATACCTAAATATCTTAAGTAATTACAATACTCAAAATACACAGATTTTTGCTGAACAGCACTAAAAGATAAATATGAGTGTGGCTTTATTAGGCCTCTAATACCTAATCCCAAATCTGGGTCAAAAATATTTACCAATTAAGGAAAAAAAAACAGTGTCTTTGCACATTGAGGTTGCCTCTTCTAGTGTTGCAGTTGCTCATCATCCAGAAATTGTAGCAACCTCAAATATCTTTGCTTCAGACACCCAGAGCTGGTCTGTCCCTACACCAGACCTATACTGTTTCCAAAACTAACTCTTTAGCTCTTCTTGTAGTTCTTTTTTTTTCTTGATACATAAGGAAAACACTTAATTATTTTCTAATGGCCAATTTGGTCAAATATTATGTTGGAAGCAAGGAACTAAGGGCTTTGGGGCTTCTTCAGAGATTTGGAAGGCTTTGAAGGGTTTTGAGTTACAGAAGTGGCTTCCCTGGCTGCGGCCACCAGGAGAGGTGAAAACAGGCCAGGCGTGTGTGTGAGGATCAGTGACCTCGCATGGCCCAAGGCAAAGCTCACATCTAGTCAGTGAGCAGTAAGGAGATACTGAAGGTAAAATATTTGTAAAAGAGAACCATTATTTTCAGAGAATTTGTTAAAAGTGCTTTCAGGCTAATATTTACAGGAAAGCATGGTAGTCTATCCGATTAACATTTTTATAAAGTCCGGAGACACATTTATGTCAGAAGGTAAAGTTTAAAATGCCATTTCTTCATAATCCCATTTGTGTAAAATTCTGCTTAGTCACAGAAAGTAGAAATTTTAAGTGCCTTTCAAGATTTTTGTGAAAGTCAATAAAAGGTGGCTTTGAAAACATATTTTAAAAGGAAAATATATTCAAAAATAATTTTGGTGATTTCAAAGAAATTGTGAATAGCTAGACTAAGGTTTTATGTAGATTATGATTTTTTTGGTTTTGTTTTTTAAAATAACTTCATAATTTATAGATACAATACTTACCATGTCTTCAACTTTTAAAAGGGCTACATACCATAGTGATAGATGGTAGATACAAACCATTTTTCAATCTTTATTAAGTACATTTTTTTCAAAAAAGATATAGTTAGGGAAAAATAAACATATCGTCCTCTTAATTCTCTCTTTTGAAATTTTTTCTCCAAGAATCAGTGAAAACTCCATATTTTAGGTCATTTTAAATTAACTAATAATGCAGTAGAAAACACAGAGTAGGAATGATTTCCTAGGCCATATAAAAAACCAGGTACTCTCTCAACTCTGGAATTAGGAACTGGTTTTCTCTTTATCATATCAGATGAATGCAGTCATTTGTACAATAATTCATTATAGAAGCAAGTAAACGCAATTATTGCTTCTTTTGCCATTTAAGTAGATCAGAATTCTCCAATCACAACATAAAACGTCAGATTTTATCATATTAAGTTAGCTAATACAACTTTAAATATTTAAATATTCTTAGCTGCTCTCAGGAAACAGGTTTCACTTGAAACCGCATCAAATTATAAAAGTAAAAATGTGAATTTTGCTTAAAAGAAACTATTGATATTTCATAGAGATTTCCAAAAAAAAAAACAAAAACAAAAAACTAACAGAAAAACATGTACTCCTGAGATCACCTTGGGATAACTCAC
This sequence comes from Vulpes lagopus, assembly GCF_018345385.1. Taxonomy (NCBI): domain Eukaryota; kingdom Metazoa; phylum Chordata; class Mammalia; order Carnivora; family Canidae; genus Vulpes; species Vulpes lagopus. Next base: position 10,140,596 of record NC_054846.1, on the reverse strand, counting down.
CAAAAAGAGGACGTACAGAACCAGTAAGAATTTCTCACCTGGGAACAATATAAACCAAAAAGTCCATAGATTCACTGTATTTAAAACTAGACATCATCCTACACATGGTAAAAAGTATCGCATAATAGTCCAGGGATAGTCTCAAACCTGAGAACACTTCATGGTTCAAGATCCAGATGGAAATGTAGCAGCTGGGGATCCCTGGGTGGCTCAGGGGTTTAGAGCTGCCTTCAGCCCAGGGTGTGATCCTAGAGACCCAGGATCGAGCCCCACGTCGGGCTCCCTGCATGGAGCCTGCTTCTCCCTCTGCCTGTGTCTCTGCCTCTCTCTCTCTCTCTCTCTCATGAATAAATAAATAAAATATTTTTTAAAAAAGAAAGAAATGTAGCAGATAGAATGAGACAAACCCCACTTCTCCTGTGTAGGATCTCACAGAATCCCATATGTATACACTGTTAGTTGGATCTAAAGAAATGCTCCTGATAGAATATCCTTTCATTATTTTTTTTGAATTTGTTTATTTATTTGAGGGCGACAGAGAGAGAGCATATGAGCAGAAGAAGGGGCACCAGGAGTGAGAGAATCTCAAACAGACTCCTCCCTGAGTTCAGAGCCTATGTGGGGCTTGATCCCAGGACCCTGAGATCATGACCTGAGCCAAAACCAAGAGTTGGATGCTTAACCAACTGAGGCACCCAAGTGCCCCATTTTATTTTATTTTTTTTTCAAACATCTCTTTTGAGTCTTTCAGAGATAGGTTCCCCGGTAAAACACATAACACATTAATTTCAGTAATTTCCTTCTAATCTTTTTTTAAAATAAGAATGATAAGAACTGTATTAGTGATACCTATAGGGATAAAAACTCCCATTGCTAGTTGTTTCTAACTTCAGAAAAATATATATCAATGAAGCATATCAAACATGACTCTGGTACACAGTTTGTTCTGAAAAAGACATATATTCAAATGAAATGATATCTGACTATGGCAGTTCTTTAAATACTACTAATAATGGCCATACAGTTCTGTTTATATGCTACTCCAAACTTCTTACATATTATTGACATACATTTATAACATTGTTAAATATGAAATTAACATACATTGTCAAACTTTAAATCAATCATGCTCAAATTTGCCCCTTCTTTCCAGAGAAAATTCTAAACAAAGTTACTGTATAAGTGCTGTACAGCTGTCTTCCACAATATTCTCTCTCCAGTGTCCTAATGGGACTGTCCTGGAACCAGACAACAATAGGAAACAAATTGTTTTATAGGCTACTGGTTATTTTCCTGATTCACAGTTTTAAAATGAAGATGCAGTCAGAGGTTATGTGGCCAGAGTTATTTGTTAGAGTTTAACTATTATTTATCTAATTGAAAATGACAGAGTTTTCCAATATTAAAGGAGATTGAGAATTAATAGAGTGGTTAAGTGTTTGTAAAGTAGGAAAGGACAGCATAAACAGGTTCCATCAATCACTCAGGGGTGGGGAACATTAATGTCTTAACATCCATCAAAATCTCAGCCTTAAAAGTTCTGGAAGTGTGCAAAATTTCAGACATGTACCCCTCTAGCTTTTCAGACAACGCTTTTACACACACACACATTCATTACACATTTAAATCCAATGTAGATCCAAAGACAAGAAGATCTACAATTTGAGATTTGAAAGTCTATATAGATAAAATTGCAGCCAGAAATGGAGAGTTGATAACAGAATGGATACAGTAGCAAATGTACCAAACATACATATATACACATATATATGCACAGAGATGAAATATCACTCCCAAAAGGGAGTCACTCATATTTGTGATTGACCCACTGAGGCATAATTTCAGGAGAAAGCAGTAAGTAGAGCAGCCCAGCTCCAAGCCAACAGCAACTGGGACCCTGCATCATGTTTATGAACACCTGCAACTTATATCATATGCACTTTCACTTGAAACACTCTGCTAAATCTGTAAAATTATTATAGTATGGTCTCATGCTCTGTCACACCGTGACTACCTTTGATCTGGGCCCATGGGGAGCATTTATTCATGTGGGTAGCAGCAACAGCTGTAAATACAATGCTAATACTATCGGGGTATTGAATTTCCCTTTATTTTCCAGCTGAAATCAGGGTTTATCTGCACTACATTCCCCATTTATTATACTTTTGAATTTCTTAAGCTTCAAGGTAACCTACCAAAGGTACTTGTATAAAAAACTGTGACCATCAGGTTCCACTGGAACAACAACAACAAAAATGATTTTTCCTGTTTCTCTTTGGTAAACAGAATTGACTGTTGCTAATAAATCTCGACCTTCACATCTAGGTCTTTTTGTCTTTGTCTCAGTAGCTATCGTTCATAGTTGTTTACTGTTCACAATTAATGATGCATGAAGCGGAAGGTGAACTATGCCCCAAGCACTCTATGTTCATCCCCACGTGATAGAACAGAGATAAAAAGACAGGACAGTAAAATAGAAAGTGAATGAATGTATCAATGGACTAGTATAAGGAAATGTCCCATAAGACTAGTGTCTTCTGGTTCTAATAGTGCACTTTCTAGTAAATTCCTCTTTACACTCTACTTGCTATTCCTCCTTCACTGTTTTCCATATCAAAGTCAAACTAGACGAATACCATCCCTTCTGTTCAGGTTCATAGGGCCTCAAAACTAGATTAATGGGTAGCATCTAATCAGTTCACTTGCCTTCATTCTTTCTTTCCTCTAGTCCACATGCCATATGGTAAAGAAGGAGTCTTGTGCCATTCCACTGTTAAAACATTTTCATTTAATGAGTACTATTGCCCTCAAAGCGCAGATCAAGCATCTTTAAACTGACCTTATGACTATTTTGTGGGAAAGCAAGGAAAGATTTTTTTAAAGTCCTGATTTGTATTTATATTCAATGATCCTGTAAGGAGACTACAACTCTCTCCCTCCTCCTTCTAGTCAGATTCCATAAGCTTTTGGACAATCTCGCTACTCAAAGTGTGGTTCACGAACCAGTGGCAGCACTCTTACCTGGGAGCTTCCTAGACAAGAAGAATCTTAGGTTCCACCCCAGACAGCTCAGTCAGGATCTCCATTTTTAATAAGATCCATCTATGCACATGAAAGCTTGAGAAGCAAACTTTAGAGGAAAAGTTGTGTTAGGAGAAAGATCCCTACCTTTCTTGCTATTCTTAGGGCCACTGTTCTGCTGGCTTCTTTACAGTTTTGTAGTCAACTGACCTGTGGTCTACAATCTGTAAATCTACTAGTCCTCTTCAATCATCCACATAGTGACTCTCACCAAATTCACTTTTCATCTGGATACCTGGCCAGAAACCACCAACTTTACATCTGCATGTGCTGTAGTTAAGAGTGAAAAGTATTTATATGAGGCACTTGATAAGAATACATGCGTGTGTTTTCTTCAACAATAATAAATGAAATCTGTTTAAGACTGAGAGAAGTGTGAGAAGAATATTGTTTGGATTGTGGATAGTATTTGGGCAAACAAATGATCTTCAGTGGGATAGAGAAAAAGTTAGATGGGTCATTGCCAACTGAGATTATTAATCTTGGCCAGGAATCCTTGATTACTCTATTACCATTATTTATGCTTTTGCTTCTTTTCCTTGACAGAAGTGTCTAAAAGAAAGTGCTCATTTCAATTTTTCTTTATTCACCTGTGTTCCAAGACTTTCCTGGAGCAACATGTCAATATAGAGTGTCCGTATTCCCTAAATTGATATAGGCCTAACCTACTTGTGGCACCCATCCTCTCTAGTCTCTGACACAAATACCATCAGTTTCCCAATCCCATGACCCCTCAGCTGTGACTGAAATTCCCTCTCTGAATTTTTTATTTAAATCCTTCACATTGTTTAAAGGCCCAAAGTTAGGAACTCTATAATCAACAGTTAGAGCAAAATCTTTTAATTTTAGTTCAAGAATACTGCTCCTTTATGATTTATGGTGTTTATCACATTATGCCTTGACTAGAGACAAGTCCACTCCTAGACCACAGTTTTTTGTTTGTGTGTGTGTGTGAAGTTTTGTTTGTTTAATTTTTGCTTAGATACCATGTCTTACATGAATATTAAATCCCTCAGAACAGATAGTACTGAGCCTTAACTTCAATCATTGCTCAAAAACTATTAACTATATGCCAACAGCCTGAACTCTGTCATTTTCTAAGTCCTTGATGTATTCTTTTTCCTAATTGAACCAATGCATTATTTTTTAAAGGCGCTGCCCTCTGTTCTAGGAATACCTTTCATCAAATGTCTGAAAATTTATTGTAGGTATTATGTATTCCTTATAGAGAAATTACATACATACAGTTTCTTTTGATAAAAATTCTGGCTTCAAACTTCAAGGTCATAAACCTAGCTTAAATTTGTGAGATGAGCAACATTCTATTAGACTTGAGCTCTGTATTTTGGTAATTTAACAAAATCTACAAGAGAATTTTGCATTCTGTTCCAACTATCTTGTATGGCCAGAGTAAATTTTTCAGCCTCAGTGGTCAGACAGAAAGTAGGTCCAAAACCCTGATAATGTGTACCCAGGAGAGAAGCGTAGTCTTCTTCTTTTCCCCACCAAAGAAACTGACTCCTACTACAGCTTCATAAATTGCCAAGTTTTGCTGGAGTAGGTTATGTCAAATGTGCATTTCATATTTAGTGAAAACACAACCAGGGCTAATTTTCCTATGACAATTTTAGACATTGTAAATTGCCAGGTGTCCTTTGTGGTAAGAATTGCATATAGGCGTCTCATAAGTTTTCTATTAAAAAACATTTCAAAACAAAGCAGAAATCAACTATATCAATAAAATCTTTAAAAGGGGCATTCAATGTGTTATTTGTTTCTGCAAGTACCACTAAAAAAGTGCACATATATTTAAAAACCATAAAATTCAGGACACACAGAAAGACCTCACATCCCTTTATGAAATAAATAAAACAAAAGCAAGATATACATCTCATTTTAGGAGAATTATATAGGGTAAAAAAGACAAAATGAATTATAAGGCAATAATATTTCTTCATTTGTATGGCCACAGACAATGTTGAACCACAAAGAAAGAGGGAAAATACCTGTTTCCTATTCTCTCCCTCAATCCTAAATCTGTTTAGAGTTTACACTTCTGCTGATACCAATTATCCTTTAATATTATTAAATTAATTCATTCTATTTCAAAATTTTTCACCTGCCCTTAATTTTCTGAATGACACTATATTAAGAAAGAAAAATGTCCTTATTGACTTGTTCAAATTATCAATCTTTAATTTGCCAAAGGGATAGTAAAAATTATTATTCATCTTCTAAGGAAAAATGAGAATCCCATTATAGATAGCCTACAGAAAATGTCCTAAAGGCAGTTCTTACATACAATACTGAAAATCAAAGTGGAATGTTCCAGGTAATCTCATCTATAATAAATTAGAGTCTTTCTGAGTAGGACTTTATTATAGATGTCAGATTTTTGTAGGAGTAAAATTGAAGGTGAATTTTATTTTTAGTTCATAGTCTTCTTAGGCAAGATACTTTCTTCATACATACTAAGAAAAGAATACCAATTTTAAAGGTAGAAATAACATTTTAGCCCAAAGAATGGCTCCCCTTCTGCAATAAATTAGAAAAATGACAAATTTAAACCTTCATTTGTTTTTAGTTGAATTTTTAATTTTTTCCCAATCCATTGTGTACGATTTAAGGAATAGGAAGCCAAATACATTTACTACCTCAATTTTCTCTGCTCCAGGAAGGCAATGAGTATACAGATATGAGAAATGCAGATGATTAACAACCTGAAAAATTGAACCTCCAAAGGAAAAAAAAAGAGTCTCCATAGTTTATTTCCCTTTCCCCAACCCCTATCCCCCAAGCACGATTAGCTCTTGATTTTTATAATTTTATTTTTGTTGCTGCTGGGAAAAGCCTGTCCTTCATCTTTTCCAAACTATATAACATAGACATGGAGTTAAAGAAGGCTCCCTCGGGATCATCCTTCATTTGTCACTGAGGAAATTATAAATAAGGAAGTGGAGTGATTTTGTTTAGATTACTCAGCTCAGTAGTGAAGAATGGCGACTAAATCTTTAAATTTGTTCTAAAATTCTCTGGAAGGAAGAAGTTCTTGAAGTCAAAATGCCAGTGGGAGTATGAGGATGTATTTCTTGATTACCTGATTCAAAGTTGACCTACATAATTAGAAAAAAATCTTATATATGAATGCACTGGGTCACAAAATCAGCTATTTCTGGCATTTTCACTATTGTAAAATCTTCTTACACAGACATAGTCTGAGAAACCCCAAGTATTATACCAAATTATTCATAGGGACATTTCATTCTGATCAAAGTGAAAAATATTCTCATACAGTTTATCTTAGAGCCTTGGCTTTATCACCAAAGCAAATGTCTTTAAGTTAATAGATAGATGATAGATGATTGATAGATAGATGATAGATAGATAAACAGTATTGACCTTACCAGAAGTGGACATTAAATTCCTCATATACAATTTGTGTATAAACTATTAAGAGCTAGTTTATGTCATTTAACTTTCTTTTTATTTCAATTGGACCCAAATTTGGCATAACTTAGAATCACCCAGAGATTTGGGAGAAAATTCATATGCCAAAGCCTTATGTGAGCTCCATTGAATCAGAATTTCCAGAACGTGACTAATTTTCCTAAGCTCTCCAAATAATTCTGAAGCTATCTAAGGTTTAGGAACTACAGCAATTGTGCAGTGTTGACTAAGATGATGTATCGTGTGTGTGTGTGTGTGAGGGTGGGTGGGTGAGTGTGGGTATGGGTATAGCTATGTAGAGGGTATAGTGAAGAAATGTGCATTTTAGTTTTAATTTGGGTTCATTATAGTTTGGGGTGGTTTTTTTGGAGGGGTTTCTGTGGGGTTTTTTGGAAACAAGCAAAACTTCCTTTCAATTTTTTTTCAATAATACTTTGATAAATAGTGTCTTGAAAATTGGATGTCAAACATTTTTGTATTTTAAGACATAGACATGTTGGTCAATGTAAAAGACTGTCTTTTATTTCAATTTGAGTAGGGCATACACAGTATTTAAAACTAAGACTTCACTTTCACCACCAAATTAAAAAAAAAAAAAAAAAGAACAGTAAGACATTGAGTCGATTTAGTCAGACAAAACAGGAACCGTCGATGTTATGTGAGTAGCAAAGAGGATATGGCCTCACACACTCGTTCGGAATCCCCATGCAAAAGCACGTTTATAGCACATAATTATCATTGCAGCACTGTATTACTTTGTGACACATATGGCATTACCAGAAAGAATTTACTAAATGTCTGCATCAGAAGTTTAAGTCACAGATATGTACTTGATAATAGTATTTTCTTTTTGTGTGAGGGGCTGTTAAAAGAACATATGGATTATGCTATGCATTTTAGAGAAGTTGAATTAACACGAATTTGTGTCAAAAAATTCTAATGTTGGGGTTAAAAAAGAGAAAATATATCTAATAAGAAGAAAATTCATGCTTTAATTTTACATAAATTGAAGTGATGATGGGATAGGATTTTACATGCTAAATAATGTGCACGCTAACCTCTACGAGCAGAATAAACTTAGAAAGTAGAGAAAGTAATCTTTGAAATTGCCAATATAGCATCTATTTTTAAGTCACAATAATTCACTGGAGCATAGAACATAGACTATACCTTGCTCAAATTATCCAGAAACATGTTAAAGAATAGATGGGGGAGTATTTCTGTTTCCACTATTCAAAATTTGTGGCTCTTAATTTAATACTGAAAACATTCCCCGAGTTACTTGGGTTTATGAACGATCTGAATGTTATCTCCATCTGTCTTAGACTGCGTTCCGTGGAAACAGACTGTGAGCTGGCAAGTGGCGTGCAGAAATGTTCCTAGAGACAGCTCTGAGAAATACCTAGGAAAAAAGTGAGGGAGGCAAGGTTAGCAGAGGGAAAAACTGAGTACACAGTGGTTTTAGTTGAGACCTCTGACAATTCTGCTGGGACCTGCGGTGCTGTAATGGTTCTTCAGAATTGTCCCAAATACAAGATAGAAGGTCAGGCTTTGTAGGTCCACCCACATCAGCCAGTCATTGGTAGTGCACTCCTCATCCGCCCTCTGGAAGAAATGTAACTGGAAGAGAGGCAGTTGTTTGGAGCTAGGGCAGTTTAAAGCGAGAGACTCAGTTGTAAGAAACCAGCAGCTGATAAAGCAGTAAGTACATTAACCCTCCTAAAGAATGGGCCTGAGTCCGTTATACTTCAATAGAGCTGATTAATAATAATAATAATAATAATAATAATAATAATAATAACAATAAGGATCGGAATAGAGCACCATTGTATCCCCTACAATCCACTCTTGTTCTACTTAGATCTGCTTGCTTCTTGGAATAAGCTTGTCCCACTAGGGAAGAGCTTCCTGAAGCCCTTAGAGGAAAAGACCAGTAGGACAGACCAGTAGGACTGTAGCCCTGACACTGCAGTTGAATTCAAGGTCATAGGTATTACTCATCAGCCCTCTATTCCAGCACACATTCTGAATTTCTTGCATTGCTAGATTGGCATTTCAGGTTCTCTTGCCTGCAGGGGTGACCCAGATCCTCATTCCTAATGAATCTTAGCCCTTTCTCAGGCCACAGTTGTTCTATTATCCATTTACCATCGAAGTGAACATGAAAAACAAAAAATGCTTCAATGGATTACCTGACTCTGGTCTCCCTGTTGTACTACAATGACCCTCTTTTCTCCAGATAATCAAGTTCAATTACCAATGTCAATAAGATAATTCATCTCCTCACCTGCTGGTCTCTTAGTATGAAAAGCCTGAAGTGATTGGTCAACATATTTTGCTTAAAAGTCGATGAGAGAAAAAAAAAAGTCGATGAGAATCTTACTGTGTCCCCTCGTAAATGTATTCCCCCTTTGAGAACAAGGACCTCTATATCCACAGGGCTTCAGCAATATTGGAAACACAAAATGAGTCACTAGAAGTAATGCTATCATTTATACTTCCACTTTTAACAAAAAGATTTTATTTATTTATTTGATAGAGAGAGTACAAGCAAGGGGAGCTGCAGAGGGAGAGGAAGAGGCAGGTTCCCCACTGAGTAGGGAGCCCAACACGAAGCTCAACCCCAGGACCCTGGGATCATGACCTGAGCTGAAGGCAGATGCTTAACTGAATGAGCCACCAAGGCACCCCTATACTTCCACTTTTGTTTCCTGGGTCCATATATTCTAGTTTTCGGGGCACAGCATCATATAAATGCCCATCCTCTCCAGGTGGACAGACAGGACCAGATGGCACCAGTAAAAACCTTCTTACAATCTTTTTTTTTTAAGATTTTATTTATTTATTCATGACAGACCCAGAGGTCTGTTCTCTCAGACCTGGTGACAGGTGCATCTTTAAGAGACCATTCTATTTCTCAGTCAGGCTAGGAGCTTATAGGTGGCACAGTATGTGATAGGTTCATATGCCCACTGTGGGCTCTGAGGTAGGTTCCTTAGTATAACATGGTTCTATCTGGAACCTTCTATTGGTGGGTCAAAGAACCTACAAACTCTTTGATTCTGGCATTGGCTGAGGCCCTGTGCGCAAAAGAGGCAAACGCATACTCAGAACGGGTGCCGGTCCTGACCAATGTGTTTATTGTTCTCTCGAGGTGAAAGGGTCCAATACAGTTGGTTTGTTCCAAGTGATTTGTTGGTCTCAGGTATATAGGGGCTCAGTATTGGGTCCTATTGCTGGCAAGGTAAACATTCAGCAGTGGCGATAGCTAGCCCAGACTTGATGAGTCGGAGGCCATGCTATCAGGCCCATCTCCACTTCCATGACTACTGTCCATCAGGTCGACTAGTATGCTGGTTTTCAGGTACTTGATGACAGAGCCTAACTGAGATCAACTGGCCAAGTCATTCTGTCCACTTGTTTATTTATTTATTTATTTATTTATTTATTTATTTATTTATTTGATTGTTTGTTTGAGAGAGGGAGAGAGAACACAGAAGCACAAGAGGTGGTGGGCAAGGCAGAGGGAGAAGCAGGCTCCCTGAGGGGAGCCTGATGAGGAACTCGATTCAAGGACCCCAGGATCACGATCTGAGTCAAAGGCAGATGCTCAACCACTGAGCCACCCAGGTGCCCCTACTTGTTTGTTTAATATCGTTTCAATGGTGAATGTTTTCAGTGGGTGTTTACATCGGATACCAGGGCAAGAACATCATACTGCATGGCAATCCCTGCAGATCCGTTTCCATGCCTTTTCCCAAGACCTCCTCAGCCAGAACTTCCAGTCTTTCCCTTTCTGGTCCCTGTTCGATCAGTGCCAACACCCATGAGCCCCTGTCTATTCTTATTTTGTTTCATTTTCCTATTCACACAAAGTAGATGACTGAGTGCACCACCCAGAACTCTGCTCTGTGGAAGGAGTTCCTGTCACCACTTTTTTTCAGGGCTGTCCTGAGTAAGTGGAATAGAGAGCAACAGTTCATCTTCAGCTGTCACTAATAAACTAAGCCAACTTCTTAATCAACCTAGCCGGCCTCTTCCTCCTCAATAAGATGGTCATAAGGGACCCCAACACCCACATAAAGCCAGGGGTGAGAAGTGCTAGATAAGATGATAAGAGGGTTGGGGCACCTGGGTGTCTCAGTGGCTGAGCAACTGCCATCAGCTCAGGTTGTGATCCTGGGGTCCTGGGATGGAGTCCCACATCGGGCTCCCTGCAGGGATCCTGTTTCTCCCTCTGCCTCTCTCTCTCTCTCTCTCTCTCTCTTTCTGTCTCTCTCTTTGGGTCTATCATGAATAAATAAATAAAATCTTTAAAAATAAATCATAAGAAGGTTTTTACTGGTGCCATCTGGTCCTGTCTGTGCTTGGAACTTGTGGAATCACTTCCATTTATACTGGATGACTGCTCAGCTTGCCGGAGCTTATTATGACTTGGGGGGTCAGCAAAATCTTACTAAAGAAGGCCATCTGTGACCACATTAGACTGGTGACTTGATGTTCCATGGTCAGGTCTCTACAAAGGACCAATGACATTACAGTCACAACTTTCTGAATGATAGATAGTTTGCTACTGCCTGGATCTGCTCCAGACCTCTTTCTTGCTTAGGGCCCCACTCAAAGCTGGCGGCCTTTCACACGACCAGTATATATAAGAGTTAGAAGAGAATTTCCAAATGTATAATATGCTGTCCCCAGATCTAAATAAAACAAAACAAAACACCCAAGAATTGTGTTTCTTTCTCTTTGTGGTGTGAGGTGAGATACAATAGAATTTATCTTTTACTTTAGAAGGATGTTGTAAATTCCCCAGGCCCTAACCCCACTAAGCATTTCATATAGGTAGGCTCCCGAATCTTCACAGTTTGTCTCCTACCCTAGGAATGCATGGGTCTTAACACAACACACATACTTTGTGCTCATCTGGTTCTATTCGCACGATGTTTTTATTAGACCAATGTGATATACCACAGGGTATCAGTCCAGGCTCCTTTTTGATGACATTATGGCAGACAGTATGGGGTTTTAACACGGACTTGGGGCAACACAGGAAATGTTTAATACTGTCTGTGTTACATAAGTGCAAATCACTTTCCTGACATGGATGGGATGGAAGGCTTTTATCAGCTCAAAGACAGTATATTGTATATCAGAATTTTTGTTAATCTATACTAGTGAAAATATCACATGCAGTATAACAGCTGCAATTGAAGCTACTAATTGTTTAACTTTATGGAATTTCACTGTCATCCCTCATGATCAATCATACTTCTCTAAAGCCCAGGTTGGTTCATTTAGCAGGAATATCATAGAGACCATCCTCTCTTCTGTTAGCATGATACTAATCTCTGTCATTCAGTCCCAAGACACAGTATTGATTTAACTATATTGGAAAGAAAACGATTCAGAGGCTTCTAGCTGGCCTTCTCCCCTATAATAGCTGATACCCCAAACATCAAGAATTACTTGAGGATTCTCCGTCAACTACCAAGTATGCACATTCCAGTTTTGCATTGGAGAAATGACCACAGGGTAGGTTCGTGGCTGGGACCTGGGCCAGGATGCCACCTATTACCTGGCCACCACACACCCCCAAGCTAATAGGAGGCCAAGTTGGCACTTTGAGTCCTCGAGCAATGACATTCATTTAGATGCATTGTCCAGTAATCTTCTACAGATCTGGGTAATTCCTTCTCCCCATGCACATTTACAAGAGTTAATGTTTATAATTCACTTTAGAAACAAAACTAGGGAATTGGAACTGAATACACTTGTTGCACTGTCGCAGGGTCTATCCTCATAGGAATTTGGTTTCTCCTTCAGTTAATGGGTTCCAGCTCTGAGAATTGGCTCAGGTACAGAAACTAAGGAATCACAACTGTTTACTGGGGTAGCCATCTTCCATCTCCTGCTTATCCATCCTTGATTTTTCTTGGTTGTATAAATTAAATAGTACCCTTACGGACCGCCCTCTGCCCTTGTCTGTGGAATACCATCTCTGTACCTCTCTGAAGGGTGAGCTTTCTTGGCCACCACCCCGAATGGGGTGCCACTGATTGTAATAATCACACACACCTTGCACCACCACCTGACCTTTATTACTTTGGAATCCTATTGTCAGCATTGCTGGAAAGGAGCCCATTTCTACGACAGCACATCCTACTATCAGCCCTGGCCTAGATAAGGACAGACGTTACTGAACTTCTCAGTGATGCTGGTGTCACTCTATGGAAGATTTATTTGTTAAAAAGCTTTATCCAAGAGTGCCAATTTCATTGATATTTCTAGCTTAAAGCACAATAATACCAATTTTTTTGGAGAAAAAATACATATATCACAGGAAACTAAGGGACTGAGCAACTGAGAACACACAACCACATTGTCTTCCAATTTTAATTATTTGAAATGCATGTGTATTTTTCATTGCTGAAACAGCTACAAGAATTTTATGGAGAATCATTTCCTCCCACTGAACTTTTCTCAGGTTTGCAGAGGTACTGAGAGTTAGTAAAACCTGACGGAATCTGCATTAAGGAAAGAAATGAGACTTTATATCAAGAACTGAGATATTCCTGAAATGAATACACATATGCAGAGAACAACAATGATATCAAGTACCACAGATTGTGGATGAAATAAAATGTAGCATTTTTCTTGGGCAAGGCAATTTGGGCATCTTGGAAATTAGAAACTAATGAGGTCATTTAGGTTTTGTTTTGTTTTTATTTTATTTTTTTTAACCGTGGAAACTACTAGTAGATTATTCCAGGTGGGCTTCAATCCCTAGTGTTTTCCCAAATTTCAAGGTCACACCTCCAGTACTATGGTGGATTGTATGCTAAACGCTGCGGAACTCTGAAGTTTCACCATGGAATGCAGTGGCCTGAAACTAATCTGGTAGCAACAAGCTAAGTAGCTGCTATTACCTACTCACTTTATGTTAATTCTGTAATTACTCAGGTGGAAATACAGGTAGAAAAATCATTAGAAGTGTCTTTGATAAACATTTTCTTTTGGAATCACGTTTGCTTATTTTTCACTTAGAGTTTTAAGAAAATGAAGAATATTAGAGCGAGGTGGATAATCTAAGAAACGTCACCTTACACATGAGAAACCTGGGACCCCAAGGTCTGTCTTAGACCAGATGTGTCTCATGCAAAAGTTTCACAGTTCCCAGCGAGATATGCAATTTCAAGTTTTCTTTCTTGAAAAGATCTAGGATTGGCATTTTGACTAGTCAGAAGGTAAGTGACTTAATTATACAATATAATGTTTTCAATGATTTCTCAGACTTCCCAAGAAACCATGTCACATTTTCTTGATTTTCAGAATTTTACTCAATGTCAGCCTAAGAACACTTACTCCTAGTAAAGAGTAAGGAAAATAGTGCCTTATTTCCTCATTTTTTTTTTACCTAATGGTTCACTGACAAGAACACAAAATCAAATGTTAAAAGACAAAATATTAGAGTCTATACTACTAAATATACAACTTCAATTATATTTCAGTCTTCTATTTCCTTAAAACTATGAATAACTTTAAATTTGTAAGGAAAAAAAAGCAAAGAAATTCTTTTGGCTTTAAAAAAATTAATGTGTAATATTAGCTTATGTTCTCAAATTTTCTTTTGTTCTGAAGAATTTATTTATGTATTCATGTGAGACACAGAGAGAGAGGCAGAGACATAGGCAGAGGGAGAAGCAGGCTCCATGCAAGGAGCCCGTTACGGGACTCGATCCTGGGATTCCAGGATCACACTCTGAGCCAAAGGCAGATGCTCAACCATTGAACCACCCATGTGCCTCCAGAATTTTAAGACAACTTTATGTCAATTTACCTCAAAATTTACTTCTCTGGAATATTTCAGAATGTATAGTCTTTGAGTTGGCTTTAAAAAGTTCTCACGAGTATTAAAAAAAAACACTAAAGTAATTTCATGTACTTGCCACTTCAGATTTGGAATTATTCTGTAAGTCTCATGACAAAAAAATCACAATAATATTTTCAAAACTATTCTAAACCTCCATTAAATGAAAGAACAGAAACTAAATCTCCATTTGCCACCTTCAAGGCAGATTGATCGTCTTGGTTTCACAGTTTAACTTCAATTTAGATTCAAATTTTGATCAGTATTATTTTGATAACTTACTAACAATAGAATCTAAGCACAAGAAACAAGCTATTTGCTGCTCCTCTTCTTGGAGGTAGTATTAGTCAACCAGGTAAGCCTGTTTTCTTAAAATCACTGTTCATTACATGTTTTTGCTGGCCTCTCTATTAAAGTCACTCTTGAAACTGGAGGCTTTGGTGGTGACATGTCGATAAACAGAAATAATCATCCAAGTACTGATAACTTTTTTTTTAAGATTTTATTTATTTATTCATGAGACGCAGAGATACAGGCAGAGGGAGAAGCAGGCTCCACGCAGGGAGCCCGGTGCGGGACTCGATCCTGGACCCAGGGATCATGCCCTGAGCCAAAAGCAGATGCTCAACCACTGAGCCACCCAGGTGTCCCATAACTCATGTATTTTAACAGAAAAGTAAATACTCATTAAATGCTAACAAATTCATGCAAGAATCTAAATAAAAAAAGGGCAAACCTCTTTCTTTAAAAACAAAACAAAACAAAAAAAACCAAAACTCTAAAACCAGCAGATCAGAAAATGGATTCATGACTTCAACACATTGGCAGCAAAATCATTCCCTAGAAGCACTAATCTGTGACCTAGACACTGAAGAATAAGATGAAAAGACAGAAAACACAATATCATCTATGATATCAATTTAAATGAACACAAAGGAAACATGAGTTTTTATAACTAAAAGCATTCTCTTTATTCAACACTCACATTTTTAATAGTAATTTTTTAAAAGGTGATTTCCATGATTATCTTCCTCCAGAAGAGATAAAAGAAGAGATAATTGCTCTTCTACTGTCTTCAAAGATGGCTTCCCTTTCCCATAAAAAGGCTGAAATGTACAAAGGTAGGTAAGAGACTGAAGGGGCTGGACTCACATATGGTAGGTTGCAGCACACTCAGAAGAAGTGCACCTGGGAAGAGTCCAAGCTTCTCCAAGTGATGCTCCAGATTCCACAGGAGACTGAAGAGCGTGGAGGTCATGCCCACTGCCAATGACTGCATGGCCTAGTTCACCGATATGAAAACAAGGAAAGAAGTTTGAACATGACCCCCAGTCATGCTGACTGAAGACCATATGAAATGCCTGTGGCTAACATTTCTGAGGACTTACAAAGGCACCCCCACCTTTCTATACATTAGGACTATTAACACATGGGATTTTCCCAACAACCCTGTGAAGACTTACAGATGAGGAAACTATATCTGCAACAGGTCAAATAACTTACTCAAGGTTTCACATGGAGTATGAAGCAGTCAGGGTATAAACTCTAGGAGTCTGGCCCTTAGACCTATACTCTTTGTTTTTTAAAGATTTTGTTTATTTATTTATTTGAGAAAGAGGGCATGCACGTGCAAGAAGAGGGAGGGGGCAGAGAGGGTGCTGAGGGAAAGAGAAAAGGAGAAGCAGACTCCCCACTGAGCAGAGAGCCTGAGGTGGGCTGGAAGGCAGACACTTAACTGACTGACCCAAGCACCTCTCCAGACCTGAACTCTTAACTACTGTGACATCTTCAAAAAGTTAACTGTACATCCCAGTGATGGTGTTCTATAAACAGACAGATAAATAATCTATAAATCAGTCATAGTCAGTCAAAGGGTAAATGTGTGTATATGTTTGTTATACACGCACATGTACAAATACATACACATATATATTAAATGAAAAGATGTCTGTTAGGACATTAATTCTCTATTACATTTCAGTTATTATCTCTTAAATGGACATATACACCTATGAGGAGAGTATACAACCAGTTTGAATTTCATAGTTTCTAACTCTAGTTTATGAGAATTCTAAATTTAGTTTCTGTAATTTAATCTAATACTTTGTCTAAATCCCTATTCTCTCCAATGCATTTATTTAATCATCCCTCAGGTAAAGTCAGTGAAATTAGAAATTACTCTATAACTCCAGGTTAAAAATCAGTTAGCTCTGAATTTAAATCTGGAAAGTGCTTCCTATCATATTGCTTCTGTGGCCTTTCATTCTTTCTGTCTGGTCTTTGAATATCCCTGTACCTGAGGGAGATCTGCAGACGGCATGGCTTCATTGTGACTGTAGGACCCTTTCAATCCTCTCATACCTCTATAGGTATGGGAAATTGTTGAATTGCTCTTCTAGCATCCCGGGGACTCCAGAGTCTCCTGGAGCTTTCCTAGGTCTCCTCTCCAGTAGACCATCCTGGCCACCATTTGTCTGCCCAGCTGGGCACAGCTCTGGTCTAGGCTTCCTCTGGAAGGCTGTTTCTCTCCCAGCTGTAGTCTACTGGGAAGACCTGGATCCTCTCTGTTCTTGGATCCCCCCAAACCTATCTGGGGATATTGCCCCTTTTCCCTGCCAACCTGGCAGAGATGACCATCTTTTAGCACCATCTTTAGCACCATCTTTTCTGAGACCACACTAGTATCTAACCCTGCAGTGGTTAGCTTTCCTCTTGTTAACCTTTCCTCTCTCAGACAGTGAAATGTTATCTCCTTTGGTTTTGTTTGTTTGTTTTTAAATATTTTATTTATTTATTTGAGAGAGAGAGCAAGAGCATGAGCGGTTGGGGCGGGGGGGGAGAAGGAGAGGGAGAAGCAGACTCCCTGCTGAACAGAGCCCAATGAGGGGTCATGACCCAAGCAGAATGCAGACGCTTAATTGACTGAGCCACCCAGGTGCCTCTGTTATCTCTTTTTGGGAGGAAATCTGCCACTTATAGTTTCATGAATTCTTCCCAAAATTATGGTTTATGGATAAATTATATGCTCCGATTCTTTCAGGCTCTTATTTTTTAAGAACACAAAAATTTCATTGTTTTTTTTTTTTTTATAAGATAGTCTCTCTCTAAGATATGAAAACTGCTTTGTCAAATTTAACTCTGAGGCTAGACTGCCAGGGTTCAAATTCCAGCTCTGTCACTTACTAGTTTTACGGTTATTTAAATGCTCTGGTACTCAATTTCCCTGTGTGTTTGTACATACATATATAGTAAATTATACATGTTAAATAATACATATACTACTTACCTTATAGAAATGTGATGAGTATTTGATAAATATGTGAAGCACTTGGAGCACAGGAGGCACATAAAAGCATTAACTGTTATTATTATTGATATTATTATCAGGTAAAAGCTGGGTAAAGAATCTTAGACCAAGAAAAATGCAGGAAAGAAAAAGCTGGCTCAGTACCTATTAATTTTATCCTGACCCCAATTCTTCTTATTTAGTAAGAATATTTTGTGAAGAAGGAAGATTGGTTTTTCTTAAAATTAATCAATAAATTAATTCTAAGAGATTTACTAATGTGTTACATTTCACTAATGTGGTGAAAGAAAAATATTAATTCAATTTCTTTTACTTCAAATCCACTCTATTGTCAGCTGATCTCCTCGCAGGCAATGAGAAGACATCTAGAATCCACTGGAAAAAGGAAACTCTATTTTATAATGCCATCTAAATCAAACCCTGTGAAATATTTGATTTTTTGACAAATATTTCCTGAGAGTCTTACAGTATAGTTTCATGCTAAATGTTAAGCTGCATGCCATGATTAAGATCTATAACACTTTTTCTTTTATTTTCTAGGAGGTTACCAGACAGAGAGGTAAATAGATATATGCGTAAAACTAATTACTCTTTAGGTAAAAAGCATTTTTTTTTTATAAAAAGCATTTTAATTAGGTCTCAAGTTGCTATGGAAGGCAGAAGGTACATTTAATACTGATTTAGGCAAGATCCAAAAGGATTTCATGGAGAATATGACATTTGAGTAGAAACTCAAGAGAAGGATATACGCAAAAGGGTGCTGACAAAATCTTAACAACTATCTGAAAAAATATATACGTGTATATAGGTATATATATATGCCTAATTTTATTTTTTATTTATTTATTTTTATTTATTTATTATAGTCACAGAGAGAGAGAGAGGCAGAGACATAGGCAGAGGGAGAAGCAGGCTCCATGCACCGGGAGCCTGACGTGGGATTCGATCCCGGGTCTCCAGGATCGCGCCCTGGGCCAAAGGCAGGCGCCAAACCGCTGCGCCACCCAGGGATCCCTATATGCCTAATTTTATTATAAAAATTAATGATATAAACATATTTAGCACACAATTTACAAATAATAAGATATACTATAATTTTTATTGTAATTTCCATATAGACAGATTCTCACAGTATTCATTGATTGTTGCTAACCTCCTGTGTCTATAGACAGTCTATGTTTGCAATTAAAAAATGAACACAATTGCAAATGTCCAATGTTGGAACTTTAATAGTGTGTCAAGTTTATAGAATTGATGATAGTTTTTGAATACTAAGAATATATTTCTTCATTTTGGGGGGCTATTTGCTATCTAAAAACCACAAGCATGACATACCTTCGAGTTTAATTCACATTATTGACACTTCCCTCATGATTTTTTGAGTCTAGAGACAATCAACCAAAGGACAGATCCAACTCTGATTTTTAGTGCTTGCTGACTTCCTTGGTGTAATACTCCCAGCATGTCTGATTGCCAGCTCCCAAGCTACATCACGTCAGTGAAAACAACCTTGAGAAGAGATTTGCAGCAGCACATTATACTGTAAACATAAGTAGCATAAAAACATAGAAAAATAGTAAAATGTGGTCAATTAGGAAGTCATAATTTTTAATGTTGCTTGCCTTTGTTTATTATATAACTTATTTACTGTAATTATAATTTATATACTGTAAGTTTATATAATTTGATTTTTTAGATGATTATGTTAACAACTGTCTCATAAACTCTTGAAATCTCCTCCACGACAACCCCTGCACACTTGTAGATATTTTGTTTATAGGATATCTACATGGCTGGATCATTACCCTAATTCATAGATGAAGAAAGAGAGAATCAGAAAAGCTAAGTAACATGTCTGAGGTCATTCAACAGCTAAGTCATGGAGCTAAAGTTTAACCCAGAGCTATATGATTTCTAAGGACTTCTTACATCCAGGAATTTATGGAGCCCTGAACTGGGAAAACAGGATATACGTACTGTTTTTTAACAGTTTGCTTATTAAGTGTGTGTGTGTGTGTGTGTGTGTGTGTGTGTGTAAGTATATGTGAGAGACAGCATTTGGTCTGAGATGTATATTCATTAAAGTCTAAATGTGAGGGTGGGGAGAGTATTAGACTCTCTATCACCTCAAAGTTTCCTGTGGGTAATGCTGTCTACCAAAAAGAACACAGAAAGTGGCTTAAACTGGTTCTCAATACAGATCTTTGGAATTTTGATCAGCAGGGAAAGAAAGGGAATTTGACCAGGAAACCAATCATGCGAGAGGCCAGAGGCCCACAAAGTCAACAATGGACAAGCAAGTGTGACTCAGGAGAGGCTGCATAGTGGATAGAAGGGAAGAGCATGTTCTGGAAGACAAGGCCAGCAAAACGTTAAGAGATATTTCTATCTGACCATGACGAGCTGAAATTCTGGTTTCCAGCAAAACTCGTTAATTCAGTTCTTTTCAACTTGTAAAAAATATTCACTCCATTTTTCGGTGGGCAGGGAATTCATAGGTTTGTCTCCAAAAGAATTATTTTTCTCCTAGGATTCTGGCCACTAAAAAGTCACCCCAGTCTCTCTTTTCTAATTCTTTGGCTGTCACTGTTACCTCCCAAAGGACATCGCTGTCAGAGCTTTGCCATCAACCATTTCAAGCAGCTGCTTTTCTCGCTGTTCCACTGGATTTTTCAGATGTCAGAGTGACTGCTCCCTAAATCTTAAACTTAGTGGATCTCAAGAGACCCTTTCATCCAGCACCAGTTTGCACCCACACCTAGATAACCAATCCCTTCTTTCTACCCAAGGGTCAAAAAACGTGCTACCACAGGGCAATTTTAACCTTTCATCCTCTGTTCAAATTTTTTTTCTTTTAATTTTTACATTCATGAGCAAATTTACTCCAAATGGATCAGAGTTCCTTTTTCGTAGTTCTTACGGAAGAAAGAATATGGGTAGATTGTGACTGACTTTGAATGCTAGAAAGCTTAGACTTGATCCTGGGAGAACACAGAAGGCCCTCCAGGGAAGTGACATTATCCAAGTTGTGCTTTGGAGACATAATTATGATAGTAGCACACTGAGAGCATTGAGAGATGAGAAATTAGAGACAGAGTCAAAGTCCAGGGACTATTTTAACAGTTCAGAATGAAAATGATAAGGGTCTGGACCAGTGTAAAAACAATGGATATGGGGGGAAAGGGCAAATATTTGAGACTAATTTTGAAGTAAACAATCAAGGGCTCTCTAACTGATTGGAAGTGAAATGCAGCAGCAGAAGTTAGTAAGTGGTGAAGCTAGGGGTCAGAGAAACAAGCTGGTTTGCATCATATAGAGAGAGGAGAGCAGCACACATGTACAGAAATGTCCAGCAATATATTGAAAATGCGGGTCTAGTTAAAAATAGAAACTGTAATGCATGGGAAGGAATTGAAGGGTTTTTTCTTCTCAGTGAAGTAGCATTGTCATCTTCAATTTAGAATACATTGTTAGTATTTGAGTAAGACTAGTCCATCTTCAGTGGGTATTAAATGAAATAAAACACTTTTAGCTTCCGAGGATGTATCCTAGCATCAAGGAGAGCTTAATCTGATCATATCAGGCTCATTTATAGAGTAGGGAGTCCACTAACAATATTGAGGATCAGAAAACCTTTGCATGTCATTAATTTTTAGATACTAGAACTTTGAACAAAACAAGCCTAATCTGATTCTATCTTTAATTATCCATCATATAATTTAATCATTCCATTTCCCTGCCCCTAAATTTTTAACTGGCTCCATCACACGTAGGAAGAAATCTAAACTCTTCAGCACTGCATAGGAGACCTTCCATGATCCAGCCTCCCTCGCTGGTCTGATCTCTTCTCCCACAAATTCGCTTTAAGGGGTGCTGAGTTAGCAAGCACATATCCTCTCTACAAAGGATTTACCCATTAAGTTAGCTATAGAGGCTTCACTCTCTAAATCAATGGTTTGGTTAGACTCAAGCTCAAGACATACTGAGCATAAAAGAACTTGAAGGAGTGAGGGAGAGAGGAAAGGTACATTTTAGCAGACGAGGAATGGAAAGCTAGATCGTATTGCCAAGCCACCCAAACAGTCAGAGGGAATTTAAATATCAGAACCGAAAAAGAAAATACAGAGATCTAATAAGTACAGACAAGCCACCACTGGCATCATTCTTCCTTACAGTGGCACTATTTCTAGCTATCTCATCCCTTCTTATGGATGGTGGGAGTAGCTAAAAGTAGAATGTCAACCATCGTCTTCTGAGAGAACTTTTAGTTCGGTAAATTATTTTGAAATAAATTCACTTTAGTTCTGTGAAGTCTTTGAAAATTGAGATGTTAATTGGAAGAGATAAAAAGTTAATGACCATGAAAAAGATTGACAAAACAGCCGGCCATATTTTGTTGTGCAAGTATTGTTTTCTAACCAACTATTTTGAAAGAGACACTAAGTCTTCAGTGTGGTGACAGTCACCAGTATATTTTGGCACCCTTACTTACACTTCTTTCCTGCAGGCTGAAATTTCTTTGGGGATGCATTAATGTCACCAAAGAAGAAGAATGTCATCACCCGAAACAGAAGAATGATTTCCAAGTTAACAATGGAATACAAAATTCCTAATATTGATATTAATTTTTAATGCAGGGCAGCCCGGGTGGCTCAGTGGTTTAACGTTGCCTTCGGCCCAGGGCGTGATCCTGGGGGACCCAGGATTGAGTCCCACGTCAAGCTTCCTGCAGGGAGCCTGCTTCTCTCTCTGCCTATGTCTCTGTTCCCCCCCCCCGCCCCCCGTGTCTCTCATGAATAAATAAATAAATCTTTTAAAAAATTTAATGCAATGGCTTTAGACTTATAATAGGGGAAAAACAAAACTCTCAGCTACATTTTTTGTAAGCTACTTCTAAGTCAAAAGCATTAAAGTGGACTCTATTAAAAATGTCATCTCACTTAATTTTCCCCCCACAATTGTAGTCATTTTGTAAAAACAAGAAAACAGAGGTTCCAAGATGTTATTGTCCAAGATTGGGCACTTAGTGAGTAGTAAAACCTAAGTGTGCACACTGTCAAGTCTAACTCCAGAGTCCATGTTGCTTTTGTCTACAACTTTGCTTCCGAAAACTATTTTGAAAAAAAAAAAAAAAAAGGAAAGCTAGAGGGGGGTGGGTAGAGAATACACTAATATAATAAATCTGTGTGAGAGATAGAATTTGTGATCATCTCAACAATTAATATAATTTATTTTCATTTTTTTAACAATTTGTACTTTTTTAACACCACTTCACTAAATTCATTTCTCTAAGATGATTACAGTCTGAAATCCTTTAGGCTACACATTTTTTTAATGGTGCTAGTTCTTTATAGGGGATACCAAGATACCCAGTGCAGCCCCTTTTCCCCCAGGTGTGAAGGACTATTCTGCAGTTCAAGGGGTAAAGCCGGGCTCTGGTCCATAGATGTCAGCCCTCTCCAGAAATTGCCCCATGATGGGGTAGGCCATGCTTACTTTCTGGGGGTAGACTCTGTCCAATGACTGTTCAGTGCAGGAGAATATCAGCCTAGCACCTACAGTGTCCCAATTTAGGACTACTCTTGTCAACAGCATGTCCTGTTCCCTGGTCTTGGTTCTTGTATTCAGCCAAGAAAGAATTCAGAGCCAAACTCTTAAGCAAGCAAAGGTTTAATAGCAGTTTAAACGAAAGTACACTCTCGAGATGGGAGCGTAGGCAGGCCCAGAGGTGACAGCTGAACTGGGGGGGGAGGGGGTCAGGGTTGTCTTTTCCTCTTATTTTTGGATAGGCCACGGGTCATAGCTAGGGCGGTTTCTGACTAAGGTTGCAGCCAATCGTCTAAGGAATTAGGATAGGGAGGCTTGGCCCTATATGATCCTTGTGGGAACTGTCATGGCAGCCATTGTCTGTTGGGGGGTGGGGAGAGAGACCACAGTGTACATGTATCATAATGAAGCTATCGGTTACTGTTGGGCAGTAGGGAAGAGCTCCTGTGGCATCCCCTGGGATCTGTCCCAACTGTTTAGAACTGGGCCTCCATCATCTTATCAGTGGGAAAGGACTTGTTCCCTGCCCAAATCTAGCTAACTACCTACTCTATCACTCTGAAGGGCCGTCCCAACTCCAGCGCTTCCCACAAAGTGGAAGGAAGCATTACTTAAGACTGCCTTACAGGGGCACCTGGGTGGTTCAGTGGGTGAGGATCTGCCTTTGGCTCAGGTCATGATCCAGGGGTCCTGGGATCGAATCCTACATCAAGCTCCCCACAGGGAGCCTGCCTCTCCCTCTGCCTATGTCTCTGCCTCCCTCTCAGTGTCTCTCATGAATAAATAGAATCTTGATAAAAGAAAACAAAACTAAACTAAAACCAAAAAGACCATCTTACAGCTCATGATCGTCCTCAGCCCAGTCATGCTTCCTGTCCTTGCCACTTAGGTATTGAACCCAAACTCGTTTCCCTAATAAACTGTCTACCTGTTAATCTATACCTCTTAGTCTGCACTTCAGGGAACCAGACCTAAAGATTCTCCTAGTCCAAAATATCTAATAAATGAAGAAATTTGCTGGTAATATTACCCTGGCTGGAAAAGTTAGTGTCATTTTCAAAAGCATTCACAAAAATGGAAATAGCTTAATGAGAAAATTACGCTTATTTATTTAAATTATGTAATGAGCAGAGAGCCATAGGTTTGGCAAGTATAAGAAACTGTGGATCAGAGAGATAATTTAGTTTATGAGAGCCAAAACGAAAAATGCATACAGAAATATCTTCATTGTTAGAGCTAACATTCCATTTAGAGAAAGAATAAACTAGCTTGATTTTTTTATCTTTGGAAACAAAGCTTTGATATTAATGAATTCCTTAAAATTTGGATTGCAGGGGGATTAAAAAAGAAGATGTCAAATCAGTTTTTTTTTTTAATCTATACTTGGATTTTTCTGTGCTTCGGGGAGAAGCAGGATATGAAATATTGCCATCAAAATGCCAATCTTGTCTTTGATGGTAATTGATCTGTTATCACTGAGGAATAGGACGTGTTCCATGTTTCAGTTGAAACCTGTTGCATTTGCCGGCTCAGAGAAGCAGTCACGACTGCTGAGTCTAGCTATGGATATGAACCAGGTGTGAGCTCATTCATCAAGTACACCATCACTACCCGGTTCTTGGTAATGACTGTGCCAAATTCTCTGTGTTTTCACTTGTCTTAATTGCACAACATTGCCCTGAGATGCAGAGAAGTAAATTAATATGTTTTTATGCAATATCCTAATTTGTAGAATTTCCCATTTCCTAAATTTAACTCCCACAAAAGAAATTAACCCCAACTATATGTAATTCAATTTTTTACCACTGATTCAATATCGAGCAGAATATTTACTGTTTTCACTGAGATTTCTGAATAATTGTCTTCAGCGTCCAGGCTGTAAGTACTGACATTAATAAATTCCTCTAAGTCATTTGGGTTCCGAGGAGAGCACAACTCTCAATTTATTTTCTAAATCCAATCCAAAACCTTTATTTTTCAAAAACATTTTGAAATATTACATGAATTTTCTCCAGTATTTGCCATCTTAACACATATACATAAGTGACTATAAAATAAAACATGTGCTTATGCCAGTGAACGGATATTGTAAAAGGAGCTTAAGCTCCAAATGTATTTACCAATTTTGGTAAATATTTGTTTCTCACAAATAATCTTTGGTGTTGATTTATACTAATTCAAAACCAAGAAAGCACCAATCAAATGTATAAATCGTTCTCTGATTTATCTTCCCTTTTTAAAAGATACAATCTTCTGGTGAATTCTATCACCGAGGCATAGGTACATCCACAGGTGCAGGCGTCTGAGAGCTCACCCTTCCAGAAAAGCAACGCAGGGATGACAAAAGAAGTGACAGGTGCTCTGTTCAGAGGCCCAGTATTACAGGAGTTTAATCCTATGCTGTAATGAAATCCAACCCGACCAGCGCTATGTGACTTTAAGGGAATTTATAAATGATTTAAAGCTAAACATATTATTAAATACATCTTTAACTAGGTGAAACTAACTAGAAAATTTTTCAAAAATCCTATTACAAATGTGGTGCAGAGCAGGATCAGTTTACACAAAGACAGGCATAAAAATGTTCATTTATGTGATGTTACTTGAGAAGCAGAAAAGCTCCTTTTCTCTTACATCCTCTCCCCCTAGGCTTGAAGGCCCTTATTAAAATGCAAATATTCTCTGGGTGGATTAACTTTCTGAGTAGAGCCCTGAAGGCAAAGGAAAAATTGGCTGAAATAGCTAAATTATCTATATGCTATTTCAAGCACAAAGTTTCATGAGCCCATCTCCAACTCAAAATAATTGATCTGAAATAACAACAATATTATCATTTCTTAGATTGCAATGTACCAGATATTGTGCTAATATTTTATATAATTTATCTCACGTATCCCTTACAATAACCCAACCAGAGAGGTATTACTAGTATCTCTAGTTTTGGGAAGTCCTGAAAATTGGAAAGATAAGTATTTTCTTAAGGTTACAGAACTAGTTGGAAGGAAAGTGAACTCAAGTCCCAACCCCGGGACACTGACCACGGGTTACATAAACTGTTTTTCAAAATATGTCCATCTTCCATCACCCATCTTCTCTTTATTCTTTCCCACCTTGGAGAAAAAGTTTATATGTTTCCTTTCCAATGGCCATCTCTGCTCCCCAACCTATCCATCCACGTCAAATGTTGATCCTATATCTCTCAATTTTCTTCTCATTCCATAGTGTCTAGCCCTTGTGTTCAATTATTCCCATTAAATAACTTCTTCTCTGCTTTATTTGACCCCCTCCACTTGACCAACAAACATATGTACCGACCTTCACTTTTATGATCATCTTATTTCTCTATTTCTTTCCTCTGACAATATCTTACAGAGGTATTCTGAAAATGTGACCTCCATGTTTTTTATCAAACATTTGAAACAACCTACAAATTGGTTTCCAACAATAACAACAAAAGATGTTTAGAGTCTTGTTGGTTCTTCCTGATTCCTGGCCCTTCCATCCCTCTCTTCCTCCCACCTTTCCCACCTGCTAACAGTCCAGGAATCAAGATCTTTGAGAGTTCTTTCATACTCACATTTCTTTTTTATTTCTACTGGAATCACTAAGCTTGATGGGTTCAAAACTGATTTTGCCATCCTAATCTTTCACTGGTGCCTCTTCCACTTTTCCAATAGATAGAATAACACTCCTGCAGTATGTAACCTCCTACTGGGATCATTTATTTGCCTTTTTATCTGAGTCTGTTGTAGAAACTTCTCTACCAAATTTCCAAATCTTTCAAGGTATGAAATCTGACACCAAGTCACTTTTCCATCTCTTCCATGGCTCTACAGAACATCTCTTTTTTAAAGCGCTCCTTCCCTCTTGATTTCCATTATCTACCCAACACACTTCATGGCCCAGTGTCTGGACCCATAGCACTTATGCTTTACCACTTCAACGTTGTTCACACTGATTCTATTGCTTTCCATTTATGCTGCTACCCTGACCTCCCAATCAATTCAGTTTCCTCTGAATTTTCTATTTCATCCAACAGATGTCCCAGCATTTGGTTATTACAATTCATTTGACATTTTAAAAACTTTCTTTTATCACCATTTTCAAGGATGTATATCTTGCCTCTTGAATCAGACTTCGTGTTTTTTTTTTTTATGAGAACAGTGTACAAAGTGTGGATCATTTTCTGTATTTCTCTGTCCCTACTCCATACTGCATATAATACAATGCTTTGCCTGTATAGGGCATCACTACACATTCGTTGAACAAGAGGTAGGTAATACTTAGGATTTTTTACTAAAGAATTGGCAACCATATTGTAATGGAAATCTGTAACAAGTGAAATAATTGTCTTATTAAAATACTTTTTGAAAACCAAATAATTGTATTTTCTCCCACTTTTATTACCCCCACCAAATATGGTATATTTCTCTCTTTTTCCATGTGTGCATTTTATCAGAAGATCTGGGAGCTTAGTTAGTCTCTGTTAAACAGCTTACTGTAATGTTATTAAAAGGAAACAGATTCAGTTTGCTAGAAAATTAAAAATTTAACTTACCTCAAAGACAACACTACTTTGGTAGTAAAAATAAAATGCAAATGTATAAATTTGTTCCATAAAAGCTTACATGATTACTAGAAACAATGGTCTGAAATGAATCATGAAGTCAGCTTCTCCAAAGACAGGTTAATACTGTTACAAGTCTTTCCGTTCGTTTCTTCTATAATTCTCATGATCCTGGGTGTCCAAGTGCTAACATCACGCTCATCATAACAGTGCCAACTTACTCTTGGCTTAGTTTTTGAAAGCCTACATTTTGCATGCTTCATTTGTAAGGCTAATTTAGACAGAATTAGGGTACTAAATAAAGCACAATTGATTGTAATCAAAGAAAAATAAGAAGTTTATGCCTGGACTTAAGTCTATGCCTGGACTTTCATCCTATCCAGTAGTGATGAAGAAAGCACCCACTTCTTCATCCTAGCTAGAGTAATGTACAGGAGGCCCAATGGAGGAAAGTTGTTCCTTATACCATCACTCAGCAATAACAGAACCACCCCCCACAGTGTTAGGAGAGACCACATGAAGGGCAATAATGATGCACTCTTTCCCTTTTAGCCAGAGTGTTATAGATGGAGGTCTTCAGGAAGCCTGAACTCCACTTCCACCCATTAGTAACAAAGAGCCCCTACTTCCCCTGTCAGTGAGGCCAGGTGGTGAACCTAGACTTCTACTCCCACAGGACGGTAACAAAGTAGCATTCACTTCCTTTGCCAAAGAGGTATCAAGAGAAGCCTGCAAAAATACATGATTTTTTTTAAATACATGATTTAAATAAGATCTCATAGTATTATACTAAAACTGTCCAAATTTAAATGAAAAGCCGCTCATCTTACAAAGAACCAAGAAGATGTCAACTACTGAGAAAAGACAATCAATGCACACTAACATCCAAACAGCACAGATGTTAGAATCATCTGATAAGGATTTCCAGGAGCCTTCATAAAAAATACTTCCACAAGCAATTATGAACATACTTAAAATAAATTTTGAAAATAGTATGTTTTAACAAAGAAATAGAAGGTAGAAGGAAGAAGCAAATTGAAATTTTAGAATTGAAAACTACAAAACCTGAAATAAAAACCCTTAATAAAGCAACAGAAATTATCCATTCTGAGCAACTAGGAGATCAAATGGATTGAGAAGACCCAGGAGAATGTAACAGAACATCTAACTTTTATGTCATGTGAGTTCCCAGAAGCAGAGGAGAAAGGGGATGGAGCTAAAAGTTACTCAAATAAAAAAAAAATGTCTGAAAATTTTCCAAATTTGGCAAAAGACATAAGCTTAAAGATTCAAGAAGCTAAGTAAAAACTAAACAAAATAAATTCAAAGAAATCCATACCAAGACACATCACAGTCAAACTTCTGGAAACTTAAAAACAAAGAGAAAAGTCTTAAAGTAGAGAGAAACGATACATTACATATAGGCCCACAACAATTGAATGATAGCAGATTTCTCATGTGAGTGCATGGAAACCAGAAAAAAAGTAGTCCAGTATTTTTCAAGCACCAAAAGAAAAGAACTATTCATTCAGAATCCTATATTCTCCAGACACCTGGGTGGCTTAGTGGTTGAGCGTCTGCCTTTGGCCCAGGTCGTGATCCCTGGGTCCTAGGATCGAGTTGCGCATTGGGCTCCCTACAGGGGCCTGCTTCTCTCTCTGCCTAAGTCTCTGCCTATCTCTGTGTGTCTCTCATGAATAAATAAATAAAATCTTTTTTAAAAAAAAAGAATCCTATATTCTCAAAAACATCCTTCAGAACTGAAAGAATCCTCCTTCCCCAGATAAAGGAAAACTAAGGACTAAAACTAAAACCATTACCAGCACACCTACCCAAAAAGAATGCCTAAAGGAAATTCTCTAACCAGAAATAAAATTATGGAAGGCAGAATCTTTGAAACAGCAGGAAGAAAAAAAGAAAAATGGAAAAAGCAAAAATATGGGTACCTTCTAGAACTTTCTCTTCTCTCGAGTTTTCTAAGTTGTATTTGATGGTTGAAACAAAAATTATCACACTACCTAATGTAGTTTTTCAGGGTACGTAGAAGGAATACTTAAGACTATTACAAAAGGGGAAAATCAAATATAAAGACAGGTAAGTTTCTACACTTCACTTGAGCTGGTAAAGTGTTGACACCAATAGACACTGATAAGTTGAGCCAAAAAACCCTATAGCAACCACTAAAAAAAGCTATAGAAAAAAATGCAGTCTGAGACACTACAAATCTCCAAATGTCAAAATTATAGAGATCAAGAATAGATTGTTGTTGTCAGGGGTTAGAGAGATGATAGAAAGGAGGTGCAAGGCTTACTGTTAAAAGGGAGATCTTGAGGAGATGGAATAGTTCTCTATCTTGACTGTTCTCTCTCTTGTGGTTACATAAATCTCCACCTAAAATTACATCCAACCATCACACCCATTGTACCAAAGCCAATTTCCTGGTTTGATATCAAACTACAATGAAATAAGATGCAATCATTGAGAGAAACTGGGTGAAGTGTATAGGGGACCCGTCTTTACTATTTTTGCTACTTCCTCTGAATGTATAATTATTTCAAAATAAAAAGGTACATGCAAAGGTAGACAAGCTAATTGAACTAATCAGCTGCAAATGGGAAGGAAGAAAGGAAAGAAGGAGAGAGTGAAGGGAAAGAAAGAGAGAAAGAATTAAGAAAAGAAAGGGAGTTGTTAGGGCCAAAGAAACAAAAATTTGTGGCAACTATTTATGGCAACAGATGCATGTAAAATTTCATAAACATAGTGTAAATGTTAATGACACTAGTAAATGTGCCTGGAAAGCAATAATTTTGTATTCTGTAAGAACTCCATGAATTAGAATGTTCCCTTGCAGATTAATTTTTGATCCTGTCCCTCAGTAATCTCAATCTCTATCTACCTTGTATCAATCGGGATCAGTAGGTTATGCTGCTGTAATAAGCAACCCCCAAATCTCTCTGGCTCAAAGCTACAAATATTTCTTTCTCATTTGTGTTACAATATACAACGGGTTGGCTGGGAACTCTGCTCTGCATCGTCCTTCTGATGCATCTTGCTTGTGGAATATGTTGATGGAGAAGCAATGACCTCTACTGTTACCTGTCATTGCGAGAGATAGAGAGGAAGAAAGTCACGATATAGTTCTGGCTTAAGGCAAAGCTTTTTGGCTTAAATCGGTTTGTAAGCAATAGCACCCACGTCCATCACTAAGGCTTGTTTCCTCCCTCTGTTGCCTTCATCCTCTCTTTGGATGCCAATTATAAGCTAAGTCCACTTTTGGATCTGTGATTGATATCACTTCCATCCAAACCTTGAAACTTAGATGGGGAAGGAATATTCCCCAAAATAAATTTGAATTACTGTCATCATAAAGAAGGGGGGATTGATTTCTGGGGAGTAAATAACAGATGTTCACCACAACAAAAAACTATGGTGAAATACTACATTACAGAGGGATATTTCTTCCAACAGACTATGAGGCCCTTTATTCCCAGGGCAACGAGTTATTTCTGCAATTCCTGGCACAGACCATGTAGCCTGGTACATGGTAGGTAACCAATAAGTCTTTATTAAAAGGCTGACTGACTTACATAAGGGAAGAAAGAGAGAAGGAAGGAAGGAAGAACAGAAGGAAAGAAGAAAGATTAAAGAAAGAGAGAAATTGAAAATTGACAATGATTGATGATTGAAACGGATAAAATTTTATTTTTATTTTTCCACATTTTTCATTTTTACATTTCATTTTATAAGACAAAAGAAACATTAAAATGTTCGTGGAAAAGAGAAAATGTAGTAAGAATTACAATATGTTGACAAAAAAAAAAAGAATTACAATATGTTGGAAATATTCATTTTAAATTAATCCAGTAAAACTTATTACAATTTAGAAGTTACACAATGTTTAAGAGAGCAGCTATCTGGATATTATCTGAAAAATATGTGGCAAAAATAAATGAGTCAAATAAAGCATCATGTTTGCGGAGGGGATACTTTGAATAGTTGCCCTTGTGCTTTGCATTCAATACTTGCTTTAATATCATAAATTCAATTAAAATAAGTCTCTCATTTAATAACTCAAGTACACTTTTCTTGCTGATTGGTTCCACCACCACCCTCACCACAGACTAACCGTAGAGAGAAAAGATGACAAGAAAAGCAAGTAGCGAATAGAACATGAATCTCTGGCCCTCGCAGAGAGTTTGTAAACAACCTAATATTCTTTCATTCCATTCTTCTTTTTTTTTTTTTTTTTTACACTAGTCAGAAAGGATTCTGTGGTTGGCAAGCGACAACCGTGACTGACACACACCCTCCGTGAGATCCCAGAATATATGTAGGTCTGGCCACTCAGAGCATAGTGGGGCCCGTTGGATAGGCACGTGGAAGCGTTTCATTTACTTGCTTCTCTTTTTTTCCTCCCCAATAAGGAGAATGAAGAAGGCAAGTCCATTGAAGCTCTACCTTTCCAGACATCATTCAAGGGAATCCTTTTGTGTTTACAAGCATTTAAACCTCAGCTACCACATTTAAGACGGTACCCAAAGTCTGGCACTATGATTGAGTGTTGTTTTTATAGCCATGATATGTTAATGCTTGTGCCATGGAGCAAAATATTTATATAGTGAGTCTTGTTCATGGCTTTTGTACTAGAAGGAATGTTGCACTTACTTCTTTAAGTGCCATCTTAAAATGGTGGTAAAGGGAATTACAGAGTATTTTAAACAAACATTTTTGCTTTACATTTTCACGGGGGCAAACATATGCATTAGTATGTTTTAAAGGAGCAAACACCAAAGACACTATCGCATTAGAGATCCTTTTCATCTTAGATCAGCAAAACATTGCTCTGACTTATGTGGCTTTAACTCAAGTACTCAAGGGTGTTCTTACAGAATGAGGAGTGTCTAAGTTGACGTGGGGCAACTTGTGTGATTACTACCACCAGCTCCTAAATTTATAGAACTTCACTTAAAGCTAACTGGTGTACACATGTGATGACTCCTAAAACACCACAGAAAAATAATTTGTATTTCATAAACTATTTTCTCAGTTTCTATCAAACTATCACTAGCATTATTGGCCATAGTTTCACTCTTTCCCCCACTCAAAGAGATCTCCCTCGAACCAATCTTCTAAGAGATCAGTCCTGTCCACATCCCCTCTACAGAGCTGGTGGGTGACGCACAAGCAATTGACTGTTGGGTGGGCAGCACCACCAGCACACTCAGGTTGGGCTATGGCGGGGGTGGGGGGGGGTGAGAAACTTCAGTTAGGACTTTTTAATTTTTTTTTTTTGGATTTTTCTTAATTTGAAACATGAAACAAAGCAAGAAATAGGAACTTTATGATGGATAATGGAACAGAGTTCATGAAAATGGAGAGAGGCATGGAATAGCTGCATCAAACCACGTTTAAGGAAAAGAAGCTGAAAAGCCATTTTTAGAAAAGAGAATGATGGAATATCCACCAGGAGGGCAGTGATGGGAGAGGTCATATGTCCCCTGAGAGACGGAAAGTCTCTTTTCCATGTTAAGTCCCCGTGATTCCATGCTGACATTAAATATCTTCCCCAAATATCTGTGAGATCATATAGCTAAAGAACTCTGCTCTTTCCTTGAGCTAACCTGAATCTGTTTCTTTTCTTTCCTTTTCTTTTCTTTTTTTCTTTTTTTTTGCTAACAGTATAGCTCTGAATAAAATACCATCCATAACATAAACATAGAGTTTAAAATTTTTGCAAAGCTCTAGGCAAACAAAATACTACATGCTCTCTCTGTGGATCAGAAGCAAACCCTGAACCCTTGCAAGTAATTTATGAAAGATAATCTCTCAGGAGAAGATAGTCCAGGCTAGAGGGAAGCAGACTGGGGAAGAGGAAAGAGTGAGGCCAAGTGCAACCGTAGATGAAGTCCCAGATTTTGCCTGCTCTCAGGGGGAGTGGTAGAAAGGAAAGTCGTCTTAGAGGTTATTCTCTGCCTCAGAGGAGAGCAGCTGGGCTTTGTTAGGTTTATCCCAGTCAGCCACCGGTTACAGTGAGTGTGTGTGTGTGTGTGTGTGTGTGTGTGTGTCCTTGGGACATGGAGAGACTTCACTGTTCTGCCTTTCCAAATGTGTGAGGCGATTCAGTGGTCAAGCTCAAACCTCCCAGCATGACAAATGCTCGCCTTTGGCAGTGGAACAGGAAGCTGGAGTTTGGGTGCACAAAACTAGGGAAAAGGACTGAGGGATTCTAGGTGAGGTGTCATGAGTAGAACTGTTTCCCAACCGCAACCAAGTACCAGACAAGAGTCTCAAAACTGGAATGACCTCTACCGTGGTTTAAAAAAAAAAAAAGATATGTTACAAAAAAAAAAAAGATATATCTACAATTGTTGCTAATCCTTCTTTCAAGAAACACATTTTAATTCCTCTCACCTGAGTATAGGCTGGAACTGGTGGCTCTTTTCCAACAAATACAGTAGAAGTGATTGTTTGTGAATTGGAGATGAGGGCATAAAAAGCAAAAATGACTTCCTGCATCCTCTCTCTCTCTTGCTCTCTCTTTTTCTCTCTCAGATGATCTGTTGTGAGGAAGCCAGCTATCCTGTCATAATCAAGAGAGGCCCACATGGTGAGGACCGGAGGGCTTCTGCCAACAGCCGTGAGAATGGGCTTGGAAGTGAATCCTCTGGGCCTGCTTACTTGAGATGATGCAGCTGGAGCCTATATCCTGGCTGAAATCTTATGAGGAGACCCTAAACCAAAGCTACCCAACGGAGCCTCCCCTGGATTCCTGCCCCCCCAGAAACCTATTGAAATAAAAAAATGCTAATTGTTTTAAGATACCAAGTGTTAAGGGTGACCCGTCACATTGGAATAGATAATTAATACAACCACTCAGTCTCCTGTTGATAGACCTGGCTTTTTTTTACGTGAAAAGTGCTAGATCATTTATTTTCAAACAGAATGTAGCAGAAGTGCAAGACTAGAATGACACCTCAAAAATACAACTGAGTCTCACTCTCCTTGTAACTGACAGTCAGGAACCAATTCCTTCTCCACCCCAAAACCATTAGAACTTAAGGACTTGCAGGAAGAGGATAGAAAGCACAAGGCAACAGAGTTAGCTCCCAAACATGTGGAAAATGAGAAGCAACAATACTTATAGCCCCGTAAGGATTGGCCAGTGCGGTGGAGAGACAGCTGAGCTAGAGGTTAGGATGTCTGTCAGGTAGAGTCCTGCTTTGAAAGTCAGTAATAACGGTCTGCCAAGTTTTTCTGTCCCTCAGTGGCTTCATCTAACACAGTGAGAATAAGAAGATCAGTTGACTGGGTGGTCGCGAGGATGAGATGGGTCAGTGATTCTCATGGGAGGCGGAGGGCATTTGGCAAATGTGTGGGGGCAGCTTTTGTTGTCAACATGATTAGTGGAGCACTGCTGACATTTAGTGAGGAGAGCCAGGGATGAGAGCTGTCTGGTGGTGTGAGGGACAGAGCAGTCCTGCAGGGCGCCACAACTGCTCAGATGCCGCAAACTTTCCAATATCCTGCCCCTCATTTTAGAGGGAAAGCCAGCTTATAATTATCTGGTCTTAGAGCATTTTGTAGATAATTGCCAATTTTTTTTTAACTGATTTATGAAATAAATTTTTCGGGAAAACAGCTATCACCAAATATATATACATATATATGTGTGCATGTATATGTATGTATATGGATGCACATATATACTATTATATATATACATATGTCTGTATATAAATATACATAATTTTCCAAGGCTTGTTTAGCATTTTGTAAGTCATGCCCTTGGGAACACTACTCTAGATATGCGCATAGCGGATAAATCACACTTTGCCTACATTTGCAGCGGCACAATCATAGTGATTCTAACCACAGGTAAAATTATTGGACTACTTCATTATGTTTGCCCGAGTTAGAACCTTTGCCCACTTAATCCACATTTCCACAAACCTAATATATGCATAAACATATACATGTTGTCACATATATTATTATGCATTTTAAAATTTCTGTTTTGTATATTAGGATTTTATATTAATTCCTTTAAAACTTATTCCTTTAGATACATCGTATTATCTCTGTGCTTTATTTTAGGAGTATAAAGAGAATGTTGTAAGTTATTTACATTCAAAAACAAGCACTGGATCTACTTATAATTGAGAAACACTAATTGTGGGAAAGAAATATTTGAAAAAGAAGAAAGAGCTATGCAAAAGAAGTTAGTCTAAGTCTATAAACCATTATCTTCAGTTCCTAAATCCAAAATGTCTGAAGCCCAGAAGCCGTTTTAAATTCATTTGACCATAAAACCTGACTTGAACTTAGCTTAATGGGTAAACACACATAACCTGAACTGACATATTATTTTAGTATGTATGCATTTATACTTAATTATACATTTTGCTCCTAAAATCTTAACATGCTTGATTCTCCTAAAATCTTAACATGCTCCCCAGAGGCCAGTGAGGATTTTTTTGAAAGATTTTATTTATTTATTCATGAGAGACACACACACACAGAGGCAGAGACACAGGCTCTCCCTCTGGGGAGCCTGAGCAGGACTCAATCCCAAGACCCAGGGATCACACTCCAAGCCAAAGGCAGATGCTCAACCACTGAACCACCTGGGCATCCCCAGTGAGGACATTTTGCAATATCCAGAATATGTTCCATCATTTTACCTCCCTAACATCCAAAATATTCTGTATTTAAAAACTATTGGGCTCAAAGTATTTCTAAAAAGATATTGTAGACTTGCACCAGAGTAAGGTGCTAAGGTACTACTAGTTGAGCACCAGACTTGAGAAGGAAGAACAAAGCCAGAGGTATCAGAATCCTGGATTTTAAGTTATGTTACAAAGCTGTGGTAATCAAAGCATTATCGTACTGGCACAAGAATAGACACATAGATCAACAGAACAGAATAGAGAATCCAGAAATGAATCCATGTAATTTATGGTCGATTAATCTACGGCAAAGGATCTGAGAATATATCATGGGGAAAAGAGAGTCTCTTCGATTAATGGTGTGGGAAAACTGGATAGCTATGTGCAAAAGAATAAAGAATAAAACTGAACCAGTTTCTTACACCATACACAAAAATGATCTCAAAATGGATTAAGACCTACATGTGAGACCTGAAACCACAAAATTCCTAGACAAAAACATAGTAAGAACATAGTAAGTTCTTTGATGTCAACCATAGAAACATTTTTCTAGATATGTCTCCTCTGGCAAAGGGAACAAAAGCAAAATTAAACTATTAGGACTACATCAAAATAAAAAGCTTTTGCACAGCAAAGGAAACTATCAACAAAAGAAAAAGGCAGCCTATTGCAGGAAAAATATTTGCAAATGACATCTTCAATAAGGGTTAATAACAAAATATATAAATAACTCATGCAACTCAACATCAATCCTCCCACCCCCAATAATCCAATAAAAAATGGGCAGAGGATCTGAATAGACATTTTCCCAAGGAAGATATACAGATGACCAAGAAACGCATAAAAAGATGCTCCATATCACTCAACATCAGGGAAATGCAAATCTAAACTGCAATGAGATATCACCTCACACCTGTCAAAATGTCTAGAATCAAAAATACAAATGTTGGTGAAGATGTAGAGATAAAGGAATCCTGTTACACTGGAGGAACGCAAATTGGTGCAGCCATTGTGGAAAACAGTGTGGAGTTTCCACAAAAATAAAAAATAGAATTACCACGTAATCTAGTAATTCCACTTTTGGGTATTCAGTCAGAGAAAATGAAAACACTAATTTGAAAAAAAATATATGCACCCCTTTGTTTATTACAGTATTATTTGCAATAGTCAACCTACGTCCATTGATAGATGAATGGATAAAGAAGATGTGGTGTATATACATGGTGAAATATTACTCAGCCATAAAAAAGAATGAAATCTTGCCATTACCACAACATGGATGAATCTCGAGAGTATAATGTTATGTGAAATAAGTCCCTCAGAGACAAATACAACTGATTTCACTCATGTGGAATTTAGGAAATAAAACAAAGGAAAAAAACAAAGCAAAGAAGAGACCAAAATTCTTAGAGAACAAACTGGTAGATGCCAGAGGGGAGGTCAATGGAGGTGATGAGTGAAATAGATAAAAAGGATGGAGAGTAAACTTAGCTTGATGAGCACTGAGAAATGTATAGAATTGCTGGGAAAAAAGAAAAAAAAAACACCTAAACCTCAAAGTATGATTTCAGGGTGTTTTTTTTTGTATTGTTTTAATATTTACTAACTGTTATGTTTCAGGCCCTAGGGTTTGCATCCTGGGAATAAGACCAAGTAATTCTTTTTATGAAACTTTTAATCTAGTAAGGGATACATCCAGAAAACAACTGATTGTCATGGAATGTATTAAAGGGAAAATGGGGTCACAAAAATCATTCTCTGTTGCCTCATAGAAGAGTGAAAGATCAGGCAAGTTAAAACACACAATTTTCACCTAGAAATATTTATACTGCTTTTTTTTTCTGCTTGACTCTTTCTTATTTTTGGAAATATAAGCCTTTTTGACATTTTCTTTTATGTACCCTAAATTCTCTGTCCTGGGATGTCTATGTTTCAATATCAGAAAGTAATAAGATATAATGTTTAAAGCGGTGATTTTTCAAATGAGTTGGGCAAGTATAAAGGTTCTCAAGGAAGCCAAGCATTAAGCATTGCAAGCCTGGTAGTATTACTAATTTCTGGGTTTTTTAGCCTCTCACATCTCCCTCATCCCTTCTGTGAACCACAGCTAGGCTTTCTCTACCCATTTAGTAGTCTTACAACTATTTCTTAGATCGCTCAAGGGCTCATCATCCTGTACAGTCTTCTCCCCTCTCAACAAATATACTTGTACCTATATCTCATAAGCCATCAGGCCTCATTTCTCTCTTCAAATCACCCATTTGGCTTGGCTTTTTTTAAATTAATTTATTTGTCTATTCATTAGAGACACTGAGAGGGGGCAGAGACATAGGCAGAGAGAGAAGCAGGCTCTCCGCAGAGACCCCAAGCAGAACTGGATCCCGGGACTCCGGGATCACGTCCTGAGCTGAAGGCAGACACTCAACCACTGAGCCACCCTTGGTATCCCTTGGCTTGTCTTCTGAATGACATGACCACAGGGTTTTATGGCTACTTGAATACAACTGATTATACCCTAATATTAGATAAATCCCTCTTTAAAAATCCTAAAATGAAGATTCAGTTATGTCAGACTTTCACCATCCCATCAACCACGGAGAGGTGCAGATAGAGGCAGATAGCTTGTGCTGGCGTCTCACCATTTGTGATTAGAAGAAATTCCTTCTAAGAATGTGAAGCATAAAAACAAACAAACAAACAAACAAACAAACAAACAAAAAAGAATGTGAAGCGTAGAGGCATCAGCATTATAGACACGGGGACATAAGAGCTCAATAACGCTTGCAGTTCACAGTGAGGAGAGCAAGCAATGAAGTAAGCAGTCATGAAAAACTAGAATTTTAAGGATCATTACAAAGTCAGGTAGCAAAATGAATATAGAAATTTGAATCTGATTAATAATAAAAACATAAATAGCTCATGTTTACTGTGTGCATACAGCATTCTAGGAACTAGACCAAGTGGCTCTTGCGGATTTTCTTATTTAATCCTTGAAACCATTGAAAAAGGTAGGTATTAAAAAAAGAAGAAGAAAGAAAGAAAGAAAGAAAGAAAGAAAGAAAGAAAGAAGAAAGAAAGAAAGAAAGAAAGGAAAAGATAGGTATTGTTGCTATTTATTTCCTTGTTTTTGTTGAGGACTTTCAGGCAGAGAGGGTCAGTGGCCTCCTCAAGGTAACATGACTGATAACTAGTGTCACTGGGATTTGAACCATGTTCTCTTTGACCCTAGAGTCCTCCTTATAAACCATTAGGTTTTATTGACTTTCACAATGGCTTTAAGGACTGTCAACAGAAATATCCTCCCCGGGGGGCACCTGAGTGGCTCAGTCAATTGACTGTCCAACTCTTTGTTTCAGCTCAGGTCATGATTTCAGGGTCATGAGATCGAGTCCGGAGTGGGGCTCTGAGCTCAGAGGGGAGGAGGAGCCTGCTGGAGATTCTCTCTTCCTCTGCCTCCGCCCCTCCCCACTGCTCGCTCTCTCTCTCTCTCTTTCTAAAATAAATAAATCTTTTTTTTAAAAAAAAAATATCTTCTTGGGATGCAGAAATTAATACAAGAAACAAATTCTCAGAAATACAGTCATGAGGTAGTAGCAACATATAGGCAGATACTAGAAATGAGTTTTAGAAAAGCATTAGCCTTTGGATAGAAGTGAGACAGAGAACTCAATTCATTCATGAAAGTGCTTTATGAAGGTAGCTTAACATATGAAATGAAGATTTCAGAGCTGAAAACTGTTTAACAGAGGCTCTTTCAGGCTTCCAAATTTTTGTCAAGGGAGATGAAGCAATCCCATGTCTCATTTAGGTACAAAGGAGAAAAGGAAATTCTCTTAGAAAACCAGTATTATTCATTTAACTCCCCATGGTAATGTACAATAATGAACTGCTATACTGGAAAAAAAAAAAAAACACACATCAATTTTTCCTAATTAGAAAGCGTCCCTCCTCATACGATAGCATTGAGAAGCAGAAATAAAAGAAGCTAATGGATTCAAAACTTTTATAATTGCTCTTTTAGGTCTTAGAATCAGAATGTGCTTGCAGGTTTTACCTAAGTTAGGATCTAGATACATCATAGGAAGGGAAAAAGTTATGTACGGTGGGATGCAACGACATGAAAAATGGCAGAGAGATGAGTCTTATATGCAACACCTGTCCTTTTTTAGATATTTTATTTAAATTCAATTTGCCAACATATAGTATAACACCCAGTGCTCATCCCATCAAGTGCCCACCTCAGGGCCCGTCACCCAGTCACCCCATCCCCCACCCACCTCCCCTTCTGCAACCCTTTGTTTGTTCCCCAGAGTTAGGAGTCTCTCATGGTTTGTCTCCCTCTCTAATTTTTCCCCACCCAGTTTCCCTCCTTCCCTTATGGTCCTTTCCACTATTTCTTATATTCCACATGGGAGTGAAACCATATGATGATTGTCTTTCTCCGATTGGCTTATTTCACTCAGCATAATACCCTCCATGCAACACCTAGCTTGAACACTGATCTAATCTTGTTCCTCAAGATAAAACACAGATTCTAGAAGGTTTT
The DNA here is from genome assembly GCF_018345385.1 of Vulpes lagopus. Taxonomy (NCBI): domain Eukaryota; kingdom Metazoa; phylum Chordata; class Mammalia; order Carnivora; family Canidae; genus Vulpes; species Vulpes lagopus. The sequence goes on along the minus strand of NC_054846.1, from coordinate 10,099,568 downwards.
TCTCAAAGTAGCATTAACATGAATTTCTTAGAGCATTAAACTTACTTTGAGTATTTAAAATTTTACCTTGTTAACAGCTTTTTTGATGTATAATCGACATACAAAAAACTGCACATATTTAATGGACATGGAAATTCAATGAATTTGGATATATACGTATGCCCCATAACCATCACCACAATTAAGGTGATAAACATATCCACCAGCTCCAGAAGTTTCCTCCTGCCTGCCTTTTTTAAATGTAAATATTTGAAAACATTTAATCTATTCACTTTGGGCATATAAAATTTTAAACTCAAGTAATATTCTTGTTTGATGCTAGTATTTGCATGTATTTATTCAATTAAATTATCTATTCAACCAGTCAGCAACGAATATTGAGTACCCATTGTCAGACAGAGCTCCAAAATCTATTCAGCATTTTTGGAAAACAACATTCTAGGGGCATCTGGGTGGTTCAGTAGTTGAGTGTCTGCCATTGGCTCAGGTCGTGATCCCGGGGTCCTGGGTTCCAGTCCCTTATCGGGCTCCCAGCAGGGAACCTGCTTCTCCCTCTGCCTGTGTCTCTGCCTCTCTCTGTGTCTCTCATGAATAAATAAATAACATCTTTAAAAAGAAAACAACATTCTATATTGAATCTCTTCTTTCTAAACTTCACATTTGCACATTTTGCTCTGGTGCACACGGAGGTGCATGCTGTGTGTATGTGTGAGGGTGTGTGGGGGGGTGGGGGGGTACATGGGCTCTTATTCTATAAATGGAATGTTAGTAAATCCCCAAGGCCATAAAGCCGTTTTTTATTCCTCACTGCTGCTTGTACAAAATACTGAGATTACCTCGTCATTAAAAAAACCAAAAACCTGTGAATGCCAAATCGCCAAGGTTTTTTAAGGGAATTCTTCATGGCCAGCACCTGTTTCTCATTGTGATTTAAACGGTCATTTTTCTCATTCTCTTTGAGGTTTTACAATTTTCTCTTAAGCTGTGATGGTCTTTTTAAGTTTATGTTGTGGGTCTTTAGTATTACCGCCTAGATTAAGTCTATCCATTGCTACAAAAGCTGCAGAAATACAGAATCAATTCCTTACATGACATATAAAGAGAAAAAAATCTTCAATAAACTTTAGGGAAAATACATGTAGTTGTGCTCCTGTATCAATGACAAGTATCTGATTACAACTCCATGATATAGATGATCCACATTGCCAGAAAACTTAATTAGCCTGATTTTATTAAAATGATAATGAAATTTTTCAAACTAAAAGACAAGAAAGAAACCTGAAGCTTAATGGACTCCATACTTAAACTGAAGCAATTTCTAAGAGATGAAGAAAATCATTTAATGGAAGTAACACTCTGCAGGCAAGAAACCTGTGGATCATGCATGTATTAGAAATGTATTTTTAAAAACTAACTTCCACTGTAAATGGACTATTTCTGCAATAAAGACCCTCAAAAGAAATTAAACAACTTTATTTTATTGCCTCCTTGATACTGTCCTGATAATGTGTATGATTCAAGTTGTTGAAAAAAGATTTCTGCCCATGTAGAATATTGCTTGGACTGAGAAAACACAACGTGAAACAAAGGACACCCTCCTCTCCAAAAACAACCTGCATGATTTGTATCACCACTACCAATAAGTAACACTCATATGTTTCATTGTGATTTATTCATAATGGATTTAGAATATTAGCCGACCACCATCATGTTTATCATAGGAATCTATTCGTCAGTAGATTTAAGGATGTGCACCCAAAACAAGAAATTAGAAACAAAATTTTTACAGAAGGGGAAGGTAAAAATAAATATCGGTATAGCCATCCACCGGAATGTGACCAAACCATTCAATTAAATTACAAGACTTTAAAGACATTGGGAAAGTGTTCATCATGCAATATGAATAGCAAAAGACTGGAGAAAAGGATTCACACCATGAAACCGAATGTGTAAGGGATAATGGGAAAGAATCATGCCATGTCAAGAGTAAACATTAGGGAAAATATTTTATTAATAGAAATCTAATCAACACTCTTCTGAAATCTCAGTGCTAGGCTTTCTCAACAGTTTCTTCATGCTGTGGTCACATACGCTTCATATGTTGAAAAATGAAACATCGCATGTACATTTTGTGTCTGCGTGGCTTGAAGGACGTGTGTGTGCCTCTTGAAACAAATATGAAACCAAGTTCGAAGTCGAAGATACCATATCAAGGACGCTATTTCCTGACAAGTTAGAAACCTATTAGGCCACGTTCCAGGCAAGAATTTTTTCCTAGTTGGTTCTATTCTAGATCTGGGCTGTATTGCCTGAGCCATGTGGCTTTTCCCTAATCACAGGGCAATGGTTACTTTAGCAGGGTCTGGGGAGGCTGGGGAGGAGAGGGCCTCTGTGTCCAAACATGTGAAAATTAGGTGGTCAACGTTGAGGTGAGTCCAAAATTGACCAGAGGTTAATGGGCTTAAGCTTCTGTTGGGCTTTCTGTCCTCTCTCCCATAATATCACCAAAGAGGGCTCTGTTTTCTTTCTCAGTAATTATCACTGACGTACATCTGGCAACTTAATCCATGAGACTCTTCCTGTGGTTCTGGAAGCCAAACTCACCTTACCCTGAAGCATCTCTTGAACTTTACATTTTAAATGCGGTTGGGCGGCTAGCCTGGTTCCCACCAGATTCCGGGTTCCCCAATCTGGTTCCCACCGGATTTGTAGGAACTGCTTTCACTGGAACCAAAATACAAGTTAACAACTGCAGTGCTGCTGAAAGAAAATGATCTCTAAGTAAAATATCCCAATTCTCGTTGTGTGGCCTTTTGTAACAGGTAAGTCTAGAGCATACTTTACCTACAGATACAGTACTTCTTATCATCTCTATTCTTCAGAAATTTAGGGTCTAAAGAATCACTACCAGTACGTTGTTTTCTAGCTCTCTCTGTGATGACAGTGATTCCTAAGCTTTTTTTGCATCAAGTCTTTTGATGGGGTTAGAAATGTGATGATACATGTGTCTACAAAACGTCTACATACAATGTCATGAGGTTCACAGTCATTTCAAGTATGCCCAAGGACCTAGGTCTAAGAGGTCTTGCTCTAAGTACTGAAGTATGTAAACAGATTTCTATAATAGAATTTTAGAGTGAGGACACATTTACATTGAGAGCTATGCTGACTTTCTGAGAAAATCCCGTAACAGAATTCTGTTTCCCATTCACCTACATGGCAATTTCAGAGTTGCGTATTTAAAGACTTTTTTTTTTTTTTTTGAGAGCTATAATAAAATGACACCACATACAAACATCCCTGGAAAACAGAAAACAGCAGTAAAGTTTTGGGCAGCCCGGGTGGCTCAGTGATTTAGCACTGCCTTTGGCCCAGGGCGTGATCCTGGAGACCCGGGATCTAGTCCCCCATCGGGCTCCCTGCATGGAGCCTGCTTCTCCCTCTGCCTGTGTCTCTGCCTCTCTCTCTCTCCCTGTGTCTCTCATGAATAAACAAATTAAATCTTAAAAAAGTAATGTTTAAATACCACATAACAATAAGCAATAAATTAAAAACCCTGTTGAGATACAGGATGGGGAAATTTATCTTAATGCAAAAATTCTCCATGCATTTTTGAACCAAAATTGAGTTTGTTTATCTTCATTGTGATAGTTCCAAGGAAACCCATCTCGAAGTACATGTAGATATTTACCTACATGCATAGGAGGGATTTGGGGCGGGTGGTTTGTCAACACTGTTGAGTGGCTTGCAGATTGAGACCACAGGAAATTAAATAGGATACTTTGAAAGTACGGGGATGCCTTAGAAAGAACCTCAGTGGAGCAAGTGTCCGAGAACTCAGGTAAGAGTACCTTTTTGACTGAGATATTTGTACATAATTAGAGAATATGGTCAATGAATAAAATGAGGATTGAAATACTTATGGATTGAGAAACACAATTTTATGAGTGACAGAAATGAGTGCAATGATACTGATAAGATGAGCATGGAAATGCAAGGATATACTCTGTTTAAAGAAGCAAAAAAAAAAAAAAAAGGAGAATATTTGAGTAAAGAAAGGAACACTTAAAAATGTCACTGGAGGAGTGCCTGGGTGGTTCAGTCAACTAAGTATCCAACTCTTGATTTTGGCTCGGGTCATGATCTTAGGGTGGTGAGATCCAGCCTCCGCAATCAGGTTCATGATCAGCGGAAAGTCTGCTTGAGATTCTCTCTCTCCCTCCCTCTGTACCTCCCGTCCCTGGGCTCTCTCATAAATAAATAAATAAATAAATAAATAAATAAATAAATAAATAAATCTTAAAAAATATATTGCTGGATGATGTTGTGTCATCTAAGGGGTTTGGGAATTTTTTTCCTTATGCGGATTATGAAATGGGCACTGAGACAAAATGTAATGGTTGAGGAGGATCTCAATTTAGCAACTGTACACTGAGTGCCTATTCTGTGGTAGGCTCAGAACTAGCTGCAAACATTGTACATCAAGTAGACCAGTGACTCCTTGCAGCTGTCCACAATCTGCTAAGGGGAGATTAAGTCAAACAAAATGATTGTATTTTTAAGGCACAAATGATTGCTTAACACCTATTGTGTGCCAGCCACCTTGCTTAATATTTTACCTATGTAATCTAACTTTCATTAGGGGTATTCTGATCTCTGAGTTACATTTGAGCAAAATAAGAAATCAAAATGATTAATAAATGGCTAAAAGTCATGTGGTTAGTGCCAGAACCAGGTTAACATGAAAGTCCTTGCAAAACAACCCAATGGAACTGTTGTATAAAGCAATCTATGAAGCGTGCACTTAATAGAAGCATTACAAATCTGTGAAGGCATTTCAGGGTAAGTGATATTTGAATGAGGTCTAGAAGGAGGCATAGGCTTTTGCAATAAAAGAAAAGGAGAAAGGCATTTATGTCAGAATAAATGACATTTACGAAGGTACCAAGCTGAGGCAAAGCATAGTGGAAGAAGCAACAGAGGGACGCCTGGGTTGGCTCAGCGGTTGAGCATCTGCCTCTGGTTCAGGGTGTGATCCCGGGATCCAGGATCGAGTCCCACATCAGGCTCCCTGCATGGAGCCTGCTTCTCTTTCTGCCTGTGTCTCTGCTTCTCTCTGTGTGTGTCTCTCGTGAATAGGTAAATAAAATCTTGAAAGAAAAAAAAAGAAGCAAGAGAGAGAAAGAATAGGTTTAGTGGAGTGTTGGGGCCAGAATCATCATAAAGCTGTATTAGCTCTATTGCCTGATATGACCTAGGAGATTTTTAAGGTAGGAGGGATCTATGTTTTAGATGCTTCTTAACAGAAATAAAAAGTTCTTTGTGTGTTTGGCAGAAGGGGATGCTGGGAAAGAAACAAAGGTAGTGCAGAGAGAGTAGCAATGGGCAGGAGAGAAAAAAATCTAGACATTGATGATAAGGCTTGAAAGACAATGTAGTCCAAGCTGAAGTGGTGATAGTCAGTACAGAACGACTGGATTCAATGATGAACTTGATGGTGCTAGGTGGTTGGTAGATGTACAGGGTGTTTGGAGAAGGAAGGGTTTAGGATGCTCTGCAAGTTAATAGCATGGTAGATACCCTTAACGAATGGAAACAAAAGAAGAAAATGTGAGACGAGAGAGCAGTTAAGGTGAATTCCATTTAAGGGGTCCCTACAAAACACTCAGGTGGATGGTTCAGTTGAACTGAACTGGAACTCAGGAGAGCAAGGCTGGAGGTATGGAGTGTATAGTGAGCAGCATATGGATGGCAGCTGAAGTCATGGATGCAGGGGTTGAGTCAGGAAAAGCCTATAAAGAATGAAGAGTGAGTAGACAAAAATCAGCACAGGAGATGCCAAGATGCAGTGCTCCCATCATGGGCAAGAATAAAGACATATTAGGAAGTACACGGACAAGGATAAGGATGAAACAAGAAAAAGGAAGAGTTTCAAGAAAGAGGGTGGTTGGGATGCCTGGGTGGCTCAGCGGTTGAGCGTCTGGCTTGATCCGGGGGTCCTGGGATCGAGTCCCACGTCAGGCCCCTTGCATGGAGCCTGCTTCTCCCTCTGCCTGTGTCTCTGCCTCTCTCTTTCTGTCTCTCATGAATAAATAAATAAAATCTTAAAAAAAAAAAAGAAAGAGTACCATCACATATATCTACCGGCAGCGATACAGTGTAATACACTTTTCTTTTTCAGAAGTCGGTTGCATCAGCCCAGGGTTTCAGAGTTCTGACTTGTAAAATAGCTTGTGGTTTGCAGTTGATGATGAGCTCAGTGTACACCAACCCTTGGGTAACTCCACCCTGTCAGTGCTTCTTAAACTTGAATGTGGACGTGAATCATAGTGCGGCACGTTAAAACATAAAATCTAAGTCAGTAGGTCTGTCGTGGGGCCCCAAACTCTGCATGTCCAACAAGGCCCGGGTGATGCTCGCAGCACAGGAACTCCACCTGATTACAGAGTGTTAGACTGGCTAATGCAACATAGGCTGCTTTCATAGGAGCACCATACCCAGATCAAAGGAGCTTCTGGTCACAGTGTTCTTGGCGATTTGTGATGCAATTGTAAGACAAGTCGTGAACGCAATAATCACGCCGTGTCACGTGGAGTTTGGTATGAGCGTTGGTTAGCTTTACTTGCAGAAGGAAACACATAGGGGAAATCTGTACGTTGTTTTCCAATATTTGAAGGAGATCATTTTAGTTGTTTCACAGCTCGGAACCTGGACTGATGAATGGAAGTTATAGGGAGGCACATTTGTTGTTCGAACTGCTCTGCAGGATCCTGACCCAGTGAGTAGTGTTTTCAAACAAAGCTTTAAATGTTAAGCATTGGGAGAAATCTCGAAGATCATCTAAACTACTCAGTGATTTAACAGATGAAGAGGTTGAGGTTTATATGTAACACACAGGTTATGCTGTGTTAACTGGTTAATGCATCGAAGAGCTGATGACCTCAACCATTTCTTTTTTTTCACTGTAAATACCTTTTACATTCCTAAACTGGAACAATTACATGTAAATATTAATTCTAGAGACCAATTTGATAGTCAATTTGTTAAGCAGATGAAAAGGGAATTTAATGCTTTTTTTTTCTTGGAGGTGGGAGTTTCAGAGGCCTATCAGGAACTTGCATCTGTATCAGGACACTCTCCAGGTACCTCACCATGGGTTACACACCATTCAACAGCTGCAAATCATCTCACTGACCAAATGAGGGCTTGAAAGATATCAGAAAATTAATTCACATATTGACATCCACGTATATTTGTTTGAAATTCTTGGAGAAATTACTAGGTGTGGTAAGGCTGGTTATTGGGATTATTGCTGAATTTATTTTTTATGAGATGAGTGTGGAACTGATGGCTGCCTATGAAACTTGAGGGCTGGACTGAGAGGGTCGAGCCATTCCTTGTCAAAGTATTTAAGTATCTTTGGACTAAAAGCTGATGAGCTGTAATTATGGTGGGGCGAGCTGGCATGTTAGTGACTTTATGCATCCATCATCATACCTGCTGGGAGTAGCAACAGTCTGAATATTGAAGGCAGAAGATTTCATGACCTGCTTTGATTCCAGGATTTTGCTGGGCATCTATGGTTTAGGGTTTTTTGAATAGATATCGGGAAATACCTTTGATACAGTCCAAGATGAAAAATGGAGCTTGCTTTATAGAAAGAACATAGGCTTTGTTTATTCAAGGCTAATTTTAAAAGCAGATGCATGTGCATGCAGAGTACTTTGCCTTTCCCATGAATGGAAACCGAATATGAACCTCGTGATTTTCTTCAAATGTTTTTACATGCCTGTGTGTGATGCCGAGCAATTATTCAGTCATGTCACATTCTCACTTCCTGACTCTATTCCAGCTGCAAAAATTAAGATGAAAACTTTCCACAAAAGTAATCATTGCAAAGTATTTAAGTATCTTTGGATAAAAAGTAGTTTAAAAACAAATCACTATGATTTATTACCGTGCCAGTTAGGACTGCAACAGCACTTACGTCTTGTTAACAATTTGTATGCATTTATTCCACAACGATGATACAATGCATTGACAAAATAGATAAGGCTTACGTAGATTTTGGCTGAGCCAATCATTCATGCTATGCTATTAAAATGTATGGTGGCCACCAAAATCCACTGATTACATTACTGTGTCTTTCAGGAGACTTCTAAAGATAGTCAACATCAAATTGGTCAATTTAAGCCTTTTCATTTTCTACTTTTTGCTCAAGGCCAGGTGCTTCTCCCAGTGGTAAAGTATAGTAGCCCCTCAGGCACCAGAGTATTGATAAGCTAAACTGGAAGAAGCACACTGGGCTTCTTCCCTGATACTTCTGTTCAAATGCTGGCAAATCAAATTTTCAGATCACAGCTTTAGGATTAAAAACAAAGCAAATCAAACTCTAGCCAATGAATTATTCATGTAATTCTTACTCCCTTTGTAATAGATTTCCTTCCTGATGATATGTATGGCCTGTAGCTGTTGATCTATGAATACTTATCTCAAGTTAAGGATGCCAGGCAGGAAATTTGGAAGGTAATCACTACCTTAGGACTATCTTTAAAACATAATTAGCATCTGGATTCAGAGATATTAATGTTATTCCTTGTTCAAGTTAACATGGTGCAATAGGACTACATCTTATTTTTCAGATTTTGGAGTGAATTTCTTCTCAAAATTTATCTGTTGCTTATTATTATTAAGTATATAGACATTTTAGTTCAGTCAGACACGAAGTTATTTTGTAGAAAAGATATTTTATTTACATCATTCTACCTGGGAATGCCACTGGGGCTGGTTGCGTGTCAGTAAGCCGAGCAGGAACGTATGGAATAACTGTACTGAAAGTGATGATATTTTTTGTAGGATCTCTCTTGGTTAACAGAAAACTTAAGTAATATTTAGTGAGCTGTCATATATTTGACTTCTATCGGAGTTAGTTAAGGGCTTAATCCTAAACTCTTTTAAAAGAACAAAATTTTTTACTTCTTAGTAAAATATTTACTTATTAAATGGAATTAAGACCATTCTAAAATTTATAATATTTTTTTTCTAAACAGCAGATTAGGACAAAACTGTCTTAAATTCAGCTAATAAAATTATTGTACTTTCCCCCTTAGTTTTGTGGAAGACCTTCTCTCACAAAAACAAGAGAATAGAGTAAAATCTCAGTTTTCTCTACAAATGGACAGAACATGCACAACCACCTAGTACTCAGTAGCATTAATACCTTTTAAAATTAAATCTGTAGAAGCATTTAAATACAAAATACAAAGCTTTTACGGGGTCATACAGTATTTAGTTAAAAGGTAGAAAAATGGAAATAGCTTATTGCAGTAACAAAGAACCAAGATTTAAGGAAACATTAAATTATTGCTGGGATCGTAACAATTTGCCATCTTGAAATATTATCCAACATCAGGATACAGCAGGGGAAGAGAGTTGGATTGCAGATGTAAGTCCAACAAAAAAATCCATTTGCTAACAGCATCCAGTGAGAGATGCTATAAACTTCAGAGGATGAGGGTTTAAGAATAAAAGAGCAGCTTGATGGTGAGGTTTAGGGTAATTCCCATTCCAGTTCCTCTCTCTGAAATCTGGGTCTGCGCATAGTCAGGAATAGAGCCCCCTCTGAAGAGTAGCAGTCAGAAGAGGTAAGTGCTCTCTTTGCTGTGAGCAGAAGGGCAAGGGGAAATTGTTTCTGGGGAGATTTCGATGAAACACGGAAATTGGAAAGTAGAGACTGATGCCCTCAGATCACAGCACAGCCTCGAGGTCTTCACACTGACTGATGAGTAAGATCTGAAACCTATTCCATCTGTCCCCTTGTCCCACCGGAAGAAGAATGGATACATGCTGCTGCCAGAGTGAATCTCAGCAAAAAGACACTTTGCGAGAGGGCTGAGCAGAGCTCCTTCATCAAAGGTTGCACATTCCAAGTGCTCACAACCTCCTTCCTCCAAAAGAAACAAAAGTAAATAGAATATAATATTTAATCCTCGAGCCGTGGTTCCTTTTGGCAAGCAAGTTTTAGAAAAGTAAAAATGGAACCCAGAATTCACTTTTGCCACATCAGAGGAAACAGTAGTCTGGATGCAAGCTATGCATTATGTAAATGATTAGAAAAAAAATTAAAGGCATGGAAATTATGCAAATAATCTTATATTTAACAAAATACAGGAAGGAAGGAAAGGAGGGAGGTAGGAGAGGGAGGAGGAGGGTAATGGAGGGAGAGGGGAAGAGAAAGAGAGAACCAACAAAATTTTGGAAAGAACGGTCACCTAAAAAACATGAGAGTTTCCCAAAGTGCTTCATGATAGAAGAGTTTATTACAATGTAAATATAAAACATTATTACCAAATGTTTTTATATTAAATGTTTATTAAAACATAAAGCAAATAATAGAATTAACACAAATGAGCACGGTTGTGGAAGAGTTGGGATGAACTGTCAGCTTATTTCTTCTTCTTTTTTTAACAGTATATTAGCAGATAATGATTGAAATCAAAGCAAGTGCTTAGCAAATGGTCCCGTGCTTTTAATGTTTTCAATAACATTTTTTTTTTCACTTTAAAGGGACTGTTTGGAAACATTTTGTGTTGGGGGAACATTTTCCAAAGTATTTTTTGTTCCATTTCCACTTTTTTGTCTATATATATATGTATATATATATATATATATATATATATGCCAAGTAAAGGTATATATGACAGTTTTACTAAAACATAGCATGTATGACCTCATTGAAATGAAATAATATGTATTTATTACTAAGCTATTGCCAAATACTGTTGCATATCAAATACTCTCAAAATCACTGTGGCTTAAAACAAAACTCATTCATGTCTTGCCCCAGCCCCTGTGGGTTTTGCCCTTGTGGGTTGCCTGGATTCCGCAGCACTTGAACTCCGTGGCACTGACTGGGTTTAAATCTGCACCCAGTGTCTTTTTGGACTAGTGAGCTCTCTGGAGCATATGCCTGTGGTGATGGCAGGAATCAAAGAGAAGCAAACCTGGCCATGCAAGCACATTTGAAGCCTGTTGTATCACGGGCACTTTTACCCTGTTGCTTAGGGCAAACACGTGGCAAAGACCAAATTCAAATGTGAAAATATACTCCCACTACCTTAAGCTAGGGCGGAGGTGTCAATGTTGACTACTACTATAGGGGCTGGAATGGAGACCAGCAATTCCACGAATCACACCACCCATTCATTTATCCACATACCTATAGGCATAAATAGAAATGATTTGCACTAGTGTGTTAGAACTGTAGATGACTTCTTTTCTGTTTTTCTGTTTGTTTTATTTTGTTCTCTTTTGGGGGAGTATTTTTTTTTGTTCTCTTTTGGGGGAGTATTTCTAAAATATTGCAGCGTATGCATTTATAATTTTAAAGGTTTCTTTGAGAGAGAGAATGAGAGAGGGTACAAGTGAGCGGTCAGAGAGGCAGAGGAAGAGAGAGAGAATCCTGAGCTGAGCCCAGAGCCTGCTGTGGGGCTTGATCTCATGACCCTGAGATCATGACCTGAGCCGAAATCAAGAGTTGATGCTTAACGGACAGAGCTATCCAAGTGCCCGAGCATCTATAATTTTTTTAAAAAAGCAGCTTTATTGAGATGTAATTCAAACACCAAAAAATCTACCCTTTGAGGAGTAGAACTCTGTGGTTTTTAATCATACAATTATACCACTAATTTCAGTCTTTTTATCACTGCAAAAAGGAAACCTGGGTCCATTTGTAGTGACTGCTCATTTATCCCTTTCCTAACAAATACTGTATACTATTCTTCTTTAAGGATTATCTATCCTGAACGTTTCATATGAACAGAATTCTATATATCTTAGGTGGTCTTTTGCAAATGGCTTGTTTTACTCAGCACTGCGTTCTCAGCAGGTATTATAGCAGGTATAGTACTTTATTCCATTCTATTGTCTAGTAATGTTCAATTGTATGGATATACCACATGTTGCTTATCCACTTATTAGTTGGTGGTTTCCATTTTTTGACTATTATGAAAAATATTCTTATGGACTCTGGTATGCAGGATTTTCAATTCTCTCGAGGATATACCTAGGGGTGGAATACAGCTTCACAGCTTCATGTGTTAATTCTATGTTTAACCCTTTAAAGAACTGCATAACCATTTTCCTGCATGGCCACATTTTATAATCCCACCAGCAATTCATAAAGGTTCTAATTTCTCCACATTGTCACCAACACTAATTATTGTCTATCTTTTTGATTCTAACCATCCTGGTAGCTGTATTTCACTGTGGTTTTGATTTGCATTTCCCTAATGACTGATGATGTTGACTGTCTCTTCATGTGCTTATTGTCTGTTTGTATGCCTTTTTTTTTTTTTAAGAAATATGTATTCAAGTCCTTTACTGATTTTTCAATTGGGTTGATGATCTTTTTATTGTTGAATTTAAGAGTTTTTTATAAATTCTAGAAAAAGACCCTAGTCAGATAAATGAATTGCAAATATTTTTCTTATTATGTAAGTCAACTGTTATTTTTATTGTGTCCTTTGAAGCACAAAAGTCTTGATTTTGATGATGTTCACTTGATATTTTCTTTTGTTGTTTATGCTTCTTGGTGCATATCTGAGAAACGACTGCCTAATTTAAGGTCATCAAAATGTTTTCCTATGTGTCTGGGTTTCATAGTTTTGTGACTTACACTTAGCTCTTTGCTATGTTTTGAGTTAATTTTTTATATATGGTATGAGGTAAAGTCAAATTCATTATTTTGCATGTGGATATCCTGTTGTCCTAGCACATTTGTTGAAAAGAATACTCTTTCACCACTGAATTATCTTGACATCCTTGTCAAAATCAGTTAACCATAAATGTGAAAGTTTACTTCTGGACTATCAATTCCATTCCATTGCTTCGTAAATCTAAACTTATTAAATTTAACACAGCAATCCTATAGCTTTGTAGTAACTTTTGAAATCAGGAAGTGTGAACCTTCCAACTCTATGGTTGTTTTTCAAGATTTTTTTCACTTTTTTTTTTTTTTGAGTATTTTGCATTTCCAAATGAATTTTAAGGTCAGATTTCCAAATTTCTGTTAAAAAACCAGTTGGGATTGAATATAGAATTTTTTGAATGATAGTTATTAAACTTAAAATAAGCTTCCCACCAAAATCCTAAGTTTCTTCCTTAAACTTTACCTAGACATCTACTAAGATTCACTGCAAGGGCTTGGTGGTTATGAAAGAAATTGGATTTGGTATAGGTGCATATGCTTTCTGAGGTAGGGTACAAAAGTATATAATTAACATTTTGACAGATAGGAGAGGGAGTCATTAAAATAGGTAAGTGCAGGAACAGTGTTTGAAGAAGAGAACACAGCTGTACTAGCATATGCAGGAATATTAATTGGTGATTACAGGAAACTGAGTATTCATTAGAATTGGGTTTGATGATGCAAAATAAGTCAAAGGAGGTGTAGAGATTATGAGTCATCAGTTGTTGATGTCTGTATTTCACATCCTAAAGACTTTTAAATTCTGACTCACAAAATTAATCATTCTGTAGAAGGTCTCCAAAATATGAATAATACATATGATTTATTAAATGTCCTTAACTTGAATAAAAGTGATACCTGAGATACGGTGGGTAGAAAACTCATTAACAGGAAAACCAAACATGTAGTTTCAAAGCACTGCTAAAGAAGAAAATCATTATGTCCCTTTAAGTGACAAAGAACGTTTTTGTCTACACACTGTTATGGAGACAGGTACCCCAACATAACCAGTGGACTGGATCGATTATAACTAAGAAGTATCTAGCTCCTAGGTACTAACTCCTTTATTATACAGATTAGGAGCTGATATTCCAAGATATTTAGAATCTTCAGGGGTCCTGATGTCACATTCATTACTATATTAAAAAAAAAAACACTTATTTATTTGTTAGACTAGGAGTCTGAGAAATCAAAAGGAGGGCAGGTAATTATAATCAGTAGGGCAATATTAATAATTGCAATATTCCTGGGAGCATAGGAGACATGGCTTAATTCTAGTAGAGTCAAGGAAGAAAAGCTTTGCTGAGGAGTGGCATTTGAGCTGAGGCTTGAGAAGAAGCTAATGAGATATAGTAAGCACAGGAACAATGTTTCAAGGAGAGCACAGCATGAGCCAGCCCAGAGGTGTGGACATGTACTGGTATTTTCATGAAACTGTTAGGTGTTCATTCACTGGAACTGTATGTTAGGCTTGATGGTGCAAAATGAGCAGAAACAATGAGATTATAATAAATTCTGAGTACCATGCAAAGAATTACAATTTAATCTCATAAAGTTCAATTGTAAATTTTCCACCCCAGTGACATAATCAGATTTGTTAGAAGAACCATGCCCCTCCACCCAATAGTGTGAAGGGCAGATCAGAGGGGAGTGTGACCAGGGGCCAGAAAACTGGGGACAGTGGGCAGCATAGTGGGGGTGAGCCATGTGGCTCTAAATCGGAGCAGCAGCTGCAGAGATGGAGAGGTAGAGGCAAACACAACAGAGATTTTTGAACAGGTAAAGCCAATGGGACTTGCTGATTGATTACATATGAAGCAGGAGGGAAAAAGAGGATATAAAGCAAGAGATCGATTATATTTTCAATTTTCTATTCCTTCGCACGAACATAAAAGAGTGATGATTTGTAAGTTTAAATGCATTTATAAAATATAATTAAAATAGATTAAAATGTCAGAACCTTTTTGGAGGTAAGGGTATTTCATTATTATTAAATATATGATGTTCAGTGAGACTTGCACTTCCTGCCTTTCCTTAAACCCAATCACAAGCTTAAGTAAATGCACCTGGAGAGAGGGATGTACCGAGAATAACAAAATCAAGCCAGGGTGTTTTCAGTGTAAATTCTCATTACTTTGTCATTTGTACCTTTCTAAAGTACATACGCTTATTGCTGGATGAGAAAGGGAATGAGATATAGAAATGAAAACTGTAGACATGAAAGCCTGCCTCGTGCCAATTAAGGATCGTTCATTTATTTTAATAAAAACCACAAGGTAGCAAAACAGTCTGTCTCAAGGAACAAAGGGCACAAATCAAAGATATCACATTTGACACAGTTGCGGTCAGCAAAGACAATATTTTTCTGGAATTCTGAAAAATTATGGTCACCTGTGCCATTAAAACCTGAGTTGACTTTTTTCTCTTTGGGTCAAATACACAGTAAGGCCTATGACTGGATAAGCATAAAGCAGTTAGCCCTCACCCTCTTCCCACTCACTGGCAGCAGCATGTGGGACTACCTTCACCGAGCGATTTGTTTTGGCTCTTAGTATTTTAGAAGTAAACACAAAATAAATATTCGAAAATAAGAGGGAAAAAAGGTGTTCCATTCAATGGTTGGAGACGCTGGATCATACACAGTTACACGGATCATTTACTCTAAGACATAGTAGAGTCTGCTATGCCAAGGTGAGCCGTAAATTGCCAAGACGGAGACACACTGCACTGCATCCGCAGCGGAGCACAGACATCTGGTAGACCTCCCCACAGGCCTGGGGCACACGCATGGAAAGGTAAGTCAATAACACAGCATGTGTATGTTCATTTTATTTGTTCTCCATGTGGTTGGGCGCTGGGTAGGGCTGCTGGATGGAAAAGTACCCAGAAAGGGTACGGGCCAGACCTGGAGGAGGAAGACAGCAGGGCTCTGGGCCTGGTAGAAAGGCAGAGATAACCAACCCACAGGGCCTGAATGGAAATCTACACCTGAAGGTGACTATCCACACCCTGGAGTGTGCTATTCAAGGCACATTTAGTCTGTGTGTCCCCAATCGATTCATGGTCACCCCACTGAGTCACTTAGTACCTACCCCTGAAAATGAAGATGGTGGGAATTCATAGGATTTTTTTTTTTCAGTTTCGTACCGCCATCTAATCGATTGCTAAGCAATTCATAAATCACGTTAACAGCTTTCAAGTCAGGTGCAATTTCAGTTCTCAGAAATCCGTGAGGAAATGAAAACCACTCCAAAACACCAGAGACAAGAGACAGGGAAGCCTCAAGGCTTTTCTACCTGTCTTTTGAACTAACACAGGCCTTGCGTAATGGGAACCACGGTTAACGCGAAATCCGATCTCTTTCACTGTCCTGGAGTTAAAGAGACAAATATTGTGCGTGCGCACGCGCTCACACACACACACACACACACACACACAACTCCATTTCTCCCCAAAATAGCCACATTTTTTTTTTATTTGGTGATTCAATACATTTTTAATTCAAATAGTCACCACATAACCTAGGCACAATATTAAGCATTGTACAAGCGAAGTATTTTACTGATTTTCATCTCAATTGCCAAGGAGTACAATAAGTGAATTGGTTAAAGGATATACTTCTGTACATAAAAATATCCATGTATTTATACAAAGGTATGGAACAGAGTTTAAAGATAAGAAACCAGAACATCACAATAAATAGGATGTGTTCCTACAGGACAGCAGAGCACGCTTTGTCAGGAAGCTGTCCAGTCTTTTCACAAGGTGCTTTTTTTCTTCTGAGCTAGGCTCACACTCCCCAAAAGAAGGGCTAGGGTTTAGTCACGGCCGGATCTGAATGCCTACGTTCCCATGTTGCTTTTTATTTGCATCTCCAATAACAGGGGGGAAAGATATCACTTATTTTCAAAAAGTCTTCGCGACTTACCAAATTCTACTGATTTCCCACTTCAGTATTTTAAAATGCAGATTACTCTAAGCTCTAGCACCGTATGAGAACGAAATACATGTATTTTTTGTCAGAGCAACAATATTTCATATCATCTTTGTTCCTCTGGCTATAACAATTCTGTTTAGAAAAATTTACCACGCTAAAAATAGTTGATCTAGGTTGTCATAAAAAAAAAAGAATATTAAATACCTTTGGTAAAAATAGATATATTTAACAAGATTAGAAAAGCAAACAGTTATAATGTCAAAAGGAGAATATAAAAATGTACACAATAAAACAAATAAACCAACTTATAGATAAAGTGAAGATAAGGCCACTCTTCTTTTTGCAGGTTTGTCTCTTCCAAACCATGACTGTAGTTCTCTTCTTCTAAATGGTAGAAATTTTAGTAAGAAACATGGAAAATCCAGTCTTTCCTATCAGCACGAGACAAGTTTGATTCATAGAAACATCGTTCCTTCGTAAGAACCAAGTTTGTAGAACATAGAACACTCTGGCTTATATATGTGAATATAAGGAAACGATTCCAGATTTCTGCGATCGCGAGCCCAGAACACGCAGCTTTAGAGTTAAGCAAGGCAACAGAATCAGGTGCTCATTTGCACACAGTTCTTTCCTGGACTGACTTTAGCCTACGCCGTATGGAGACAGCTGGAGTCCACAGCCCAGCGAGCGGAGGAAGGACATGCTAACTCTGCCACTGGCTAGTGATGGACAACAGTTCTCTGTTGTTTTGTTCTGTTTCTCCCCTTGCAACCCCAAACCTTTTCTCCTGTCATCTGGGCCTCCTCTCAAGAGAGAGCTGTTGCACCACTTCTAATTCCGTCTGGTGTCTCCTCTCTTAGAACACTCACTGTAAAATCCTGAAGATGAAAGGTCCCTGAAGCAAACAACTGAGATTATGGATGGAGATAATGCGCAAGTTCTAGAACAGGTCAGCCACGGAGCCGCGCTGCGCTGGGAGAGGCTGCGCGTGCCGATGTGGTTATCCTCCCGTGTGTCCTCTGCACACGCAGTCACACTCCTCGTGGTGCTCCAAGGCCACGTCCGTGAGAGATTTATGCAATCCCCGGACACCACTCTTTGGTCTCAACTGAAGGACCTGAAAGGAACAACGTAGATGTCATCTTTAAAGTCAAACGATGTCTACCACTTTTGATTTCATGGACAAGCAAAATTTCAGAGAAGAATCTTGCAGCCCAATGAAGACTGATAGAATTTTGATTTTTTCTTTTTTTCTTTTTTTTTCCTAGTGAAGGCATCAGGAAAACATTCCCCGACCCTGCAGAGAGATCCTAGGGGCGCCTGGGTGGCTCAGTGGTTGAGCATCTGCTTTTGGCTCAGGGCGGGATCACCGGGTCCTGAGATCGAGTCCTGCATCAGGCTCCCCTGCCCCGCCCCCGCCCAGGGAGCCTGCTTCTCTGCCTGTGTCTCTCATGAAAAAAATAAAATAAAATCTTTTAAAAAAGGGAGAAATTCTAAATGATCATCCTTTCACAACAGAAAGGACATTTTAATACCGGCCACTTGGAAGGACGCTGCCCCCACATACAGAACAGTCTTTATGTTGAAAGACCCACTGCACCCTCTTTATTTTACTCCCCTGACGATATCACAGAGAATTTTACCTTGGTTCACTATTCTGAAACCCCTACCGCCCAGGCCTTTTTTCTGTTTGTCGGTTGCTTTCACGCATTCATTTTTTCACACGTGTAACAAATATTTATACTTGAAGGGATACAAGCACTGCAATACCGTGGAAGGAAACACGATCGCTCTACAGCTGAGTTTGCTCAATTATGCCACTCATTAATTTTCTTGGCTACGCTTCAAGTCCTCTATAAACTTGATGAGATGGATTAGATGTACTTCATAGACATCAGCCTTCGTCACAGCTAACTTCGTGCAGCTGGATCCTACTGTGCAGTATATGGAGGTTGGGTGATAATAACAGTGATGCCTCTATCACAGGAAGTTAATTTGCAGTCTGGCTTTTTAATACAAAAATACTGCAAAATAGACACGGATACTAAAGGTGTTTCTTTTTGACACTGTGACAGGAGGGCACAGCTATGTGTTCGACGAAAGATTATCTGAAGAATTTGATAAGAACCACCTATTCAATGTGTATCTGGACTTCTCCTATTAGAAATAAAGTTTCAGGAATTGTGTTTGTTCGGATTATGAATGAAGCGGCCTAGTTTCTCTGCCCTCTGGGTAGGACACAGATAACTTCATAGAGCAACTTCTAAAAGATATCCTTCCTGGAAAATGTTCGTTAATCCAAAAAGGCACAAGTAAAATCTTATGACTGTTCCATTTGAAGATTTAAAAGAGAAACGCAGAGAATGTATACCTCACTTGGAGTATGTGGCCATATCAAAGGTTAATCAGCTAACATTTTTTGAATGCTTACTGGGTGCCAGGCACTGTAATAAAGTTTTTACATACTTTGACTCACAAGAATCCTATGAAGTAATTTACAATTATTACCCCTATTTTACACATGAGTGAACAGAAGCTTTAGAGAGAATAGGGACATGGCCGGTATTCATACTTTAGCCAAAGATGAATTATTAGAGTGATAGGTGATGATTTTATAAAGACTCAGAATATATAATTAGCCATATATTCCACTTACTTAGTAACTTTCTAAAGAGATAAGCTGCAAAGTCTTGGAATAACTAAGAGAAATAGGAGACTTTTAAAGCAGATTTTCTATTACGTTTGGAATTCTAGAATACAAATCACTGAGACTATATTATTTTAACATGAAACGATTGAATACTATTTTATGTGTCAGTATTTTGAACAACTTAATGTGGCATCAAAACTAACTACTCTTAAGATACTGGTGCTATACCTTATCAAACTTCTGTTAAGAACTGTTTCTGGAATGAGGTTGAGTGGCTAGATAAACTGCAGTACTGGTGTAGCCAATGTCTTTAATTCCTATCTCTGCTTGGATACATTTTCCCAGTTAGTAGGGGGAAAAAAATTACTATAAAAGGTAAGGGTTAGAGAAGCTACCATATACAGTCCTAACAGGCAGCCATGCCAGGCTACAATCCTACAATCGTTCTTTCTTCTACAAGTGCTTACGTCAAGATGCAGTCACCAAATAAAAGCACCCCCCTTACCACACCCCCAGTCTTCATCCCCTGGTGTTTGTGGAGATTTACAAAGAGTAGAAGAATCTCATAATGTTCTAGTTATACTGAATCTTAGATAAGAAATTCTAATACACAGGACGGGGCTTAATTAGTGCTTTCCTTCTGAATTTCTTTTCCAAAGTTTTGACTTTGGAAGAAAAGGACTTGGAAAATAACCAACAAGTCCCAGATAATGTTAAAGAAGACAGTTTTCAGGACAAAGTTTATGACACTGTAAAAGAAAGAAGGTAGGAGCATGCCATCTCACACAGTTTTGAAAGAGAGGTTCAAACTAAAATTACAAACCTTTGAATAATCCGGGGAAAAAGCTAAAATCAGAGACTGTGGGAGAGATTAGATGAGGTACAGAAAGAAAGGGATGAACATGTACCACTACCTACACTGTGTAAACTGAGTGCCATTAAATTTTGGGTGCCGCAGGACCTTGGGGGGTGGGACTCAGTACTTGAGGAAGGCTGCTGAGGTCTCTACTTTGTACTCAAAACAGATCTATGCAAGAGAAGTAAGTCTGTACTTCATGTTGCAAAAAAAAAAAATTATATAAGCAAGATGAATGTCAGGCTAATTAGGAATGGGAGAGAGGAACAAATACAATTCTGTTGTCAGAGGATCCTACAGATATTTTTCCCTGAAAGAGCATACTCTTCTGGGCATAGTTCATTAAATCTTTATTGATCATTTGCCATCATCAAAGCCACAGGGGGGATAGAGGTGAGTGAGAGAGCAGCTATTGGCTCTTTCCATATTATGGGCTTGGAATGTACCAGACCTGGTTCTAAGTGTTTTGTCAGTTCCTTGAATCCTCACAATGGAGCTAGATGTCCACTTTACACACCAGGAGATGGGAGGTGCAGGGGACTGAGTCATTTGCTCAAAGCCAAACAGCTTCAAACCCTGGATGTCTGACCTGGGAGTGTGTTTTGTTAGTGCTACACTGCAATGTGATCTTTGTTCTTTCCTAGTTCTCAATTTGGTAAAAACAAATAAAAATAAGTAATAATTATGAAATAGCAAAAATTCTCTAATCGAGACATCTCTCAAGTTCTACACGCGGCACAGAAGATGAACTCGTTATGCTACGACTGGCAGGGACGTAGGAAGTGTTTCAAGGAAGAGGTGACATCTAAGTTCATACTTATGTAAAGCTCCTGTCTTGCTTTCTGAAAAATCCTATTTGGGAGATAGAAAAACCATTTTGGAAGAGCAAAAATGGGTTCCAATAAATAGTATCTGGTAATCGATACAGAAGCAATAAGACTCTCCTTAGTAATAAGATTACACTATAATATCCTAACATGGAACAATAATATCATCCTATATATTACGAGCCTTTCAATTTTCTGAACTTATTTTCTGGTTCAATGGTTGAACAAAACCCACTGAAAATGGTAAAGGAACCAAACAGGGGATAACTTATAGAGTAGTAACACAAGGGATATAATTCAGCTTAATAGTTAGGGAGGCTGGCATAGTAGCCTCCTTAGTAGGTAGGAGCCTACCCTATAGAAGAGGTAGTAGATGAAGGAGAGAAAAATCAGAACGTCGAAACTCTGTCTTTGCTTCTTCCCTCTCCCTGGGGTAGAATAATCTCCAAACTGAAAACTGGAACAGTAGTCACCGAAAGGCCTGAGATGGGCTTCACTTTAAGGGAGTTAAGTCGCTAGATTCACAGTAATGGTATTCAATGACTTAATGGTTTTCAAACTCTGTGAAATTATGTTTAAAAATAATTTCACTTATTTAGGAATAGTATTAAACTCCAAACTTATTTCCAAAATAGAGGACTGAGAAAAATTTAGGCCTCAGAAATGATGAGTTACACCAAACAGACAAACCGTCTTTTTTTTTCCCCCAGAAGGTAATTTGTTAACAAAAACCTATGGCAGAAAAATTAATGATTCCCACTGAGCATTTTAATAAAAAAATTAAGACATGATTGTTCTGGAGATATTTGTGGGAAATGTGGAGTAGGTAACCATATAATTATACTTCCACACACACGTGCATCAGAGAGAGTTGTGGGAAACTTGTACTAGGTGGTCATACAATTAGATAAACATCCTTACTGGTACGTGTGTACAGACAGATCTACAGATAGTAGATCTAGGATGGAAACAGGATTCCTTGTCCATCGGAATCCAGCGCTTTGTCCCACTCATCAGCTGTAATACAGAACGTGGTGGAGGGCGGCTTGTGGAGGGCGGCTCGGCCCTGTCATATAAAGCACAGTTTATGATACGGGGCATATTTAAATAACCTGTTATTTAAATTTTATTGTTTTATTGATGTCCTTATGCACATGAAAATTCATCTTACTTACTAAGCAGATTATTTATTCTCTGGTTTAGTGGCAAAGATTAAAAGTCATGAAGTGATGATATACTGAAATGAAGGCAGGAGGGCAGATTTTTGGTTTGGTGTAATGTAAACGTTTTGTAAAAATGAAGGTTGACCCATCAAGAATGTTTTGCTTGCTGATGTATGGACACTACACGATGCTGCTGGAGAAAGGATGGGTATCACTGGGGCTAGTCTAGCACTAACAAAAATTTGGAGTAAGTTCTAAGGCTCTCAAGGCTCTGAAAAACAATAATTACTAATGTTTAATATCTATATTTTCCTTAATTCCACAGAATAAAGGGATGAAAGGAAACCATATGAGGTTTAACGTGCTATTTGGGGCAACGTGAATATTGGGAAGATTGGTATAATTATGAATATGTCTTCCTGGGACTTATGTTCCCATATTGCCCTGAATGGAAAAATAAATATCAAAGATCTCCTTTCTCCAACAGAGACAATAATTTGTCTCCCAGTCTGTCTTTAAAATATTTTCCTTTCATATTTTGAAAAGTGTAATGTTGAAAAGTTCCACCCATTTTTTTCCCCTGCAGAACACGTTTGCTTTTTTGTATGACAGATAAAACCTTCACTGACTACCCGTGTTGTACAACTGGAAGACAAGCTTTCCAAGCCTTTAATACCTGAGTTTTTGAGTTAAAGGTCCCAATAAAAAAAAATGAAAACATGAACTATTTTGTACACCTTATTCATTCTTCTCCCATGAAGGCTACCTCTCCCTTCCAAACAAAAATTCATATCAGATTTATGGTTTTATTATTTGTTAAGACACAAAGGAACCCCAAAAGAAAATGATATACTCACCTCATGGTATTTTTTAGTGACTTTGCTTGGGACGCATTGACACTCATTGCAGTTGTGCAGACAGCAGGCACAGTTCCCACCACAGCGTTTAACCAGGAGACAACCTGGCCAGAAAATGGTATCGGTTCTCTTTAGTTCTTCCCTTATGGACACCGAGAAGTTACGAGGTGTGCAGCTGTATAGTCTTACCTCCTCTTTTAGAAGGTTCAGGTCCACCACTACATGGCATAAAAGAAAGCAAAGAAAAATACATGTTCATGCTTTGAGCTTGAATTTATTTTCCATCAAGCTCTTTTCATATAGTGGCATAAAAGAAAGCAAAGAAAAATACACGTTCATGCTTTGAGCTTGAATTTATTTTCCATCAAGCTCTTTTCATAGAGAAATCTATTTCACCAACAATACCCCCAACAAGATCCCTTCTTATTTTCACTAGGTTTTACGGCTACGCAGCTGGCAAGTTGGACTTTTCTTTTAGAGTAAACAAAGCTTCATTATGACTTACTGACCATTAAAGAGATGCCATTGTGCAATATTAAGAACAGAGCCAACAAAACAGTTGAGAGCTATAAATAGGAAACTTAATAGAGAAAAAGAGGGCTACACCTTTTAACCTCATAAGAAAATAAACAAGGAGAGCATTGGAGGGAAGAATAGAATGTAAAACGATGAATGCTTGGATTAAAAAACAAATGCAATTTTTAAAAGGATTAGAAGCTCTTGTAATTAATGAGAAACAACATACAGAAACTTGCAACTAGAGCTTTATATAATTTTTCTGGCAATAAGACTCATAAAAAGGGCGTGAAGAAGATGAATTTTTGAGGACAACTGAGTAAACCATGAGTAAAAAAAAACAATGATACATTTAAAAAGGCTGAGGTTGCTCAAAATCCCTGCTTCTCGCGCACTGAGTAATTCATAGTGTTTGAAATTCAGTTTAACTAGACTCCTTCAGATTTCTGTTCTCCGTCTAAAGGAGGGAAAAGAGGTCTAATTGATAACGACTGTCTCTATTCTTTAAGTAAGTTGGTTAACTATGTAGTGTTTTATTCTTTAAAAGAATACCTACTTGTGAAGACCAAACAAAAATATTCTTTCATCAGATTCTTGTAGTAAATTCTCAAAGAATCATTGTTTTTAGCTACAAAATGATACTTTGCCTCAGCTAAATTATATCAAAATAGCATGTCATATTTAAGATGATTTTATATGAACACAAATAGTACTTATTAGTATAAGCATCTCTAATATAATTTTAATTTCTGCTCTGTACCTTTGCCTTTTATCCCCCTAGAAATATTCCAATAGCAATTCCAATAAAATTGAAGAGTTTTGGATAACATACAACTCATCAGATCTTTTTCTTCAAAATAAAGGTTTTATTAAAACTTGGAGTGTTATCTAAATAGAATAAATCTGGTTAAATATCTTTTCACCAATCTGGGAAACATTATATAAAAGAATTGAAAAGAAGAAACAAATTTCCTGGTTAAAGATGGTTTCAACTAATAATAATCACTATGTATTCCAGTTTTAAAAAGTGCCAATAATTTTAAAATGACTTTAAAATGACAAGGTGATAAAGCATTAAATGCTTGTTTTCGTGTTGCATGTTTATGATTCTATATTGACTTGTACATGTGATCACCTTCTGAAACATCAAAGGAAGCCAATATAAGTATTTTCAAGAAATACATTATAAATCATGCATAGGCAATTGTAAATTATAAGCACACATAAACTATATGATTGACTAAATCCTTGGTCAAGTATAGGGAAATGCCAAGAGGATACTAATTCCAAAAGTTCATTTCAACATCTCATTTAGCTAAAAAATGATTTTTTTTCCGACTCAATAGAAAAAAATCACTGTTTTGAGTATTTAAAGATTTCCCTTTCATCTGAAAAATGATCCTGTGAAAGGAAAGCTTTTAAATATTTAAGAGGAAATGAGTTCATTCTTTTGAGTGCCATAAAAGACCAACTTACCGCTAATAAAAGTAATGAGATAATTGAGTTAAATGACATCACGTATTTCACCTGACTTCATTCTGATGAACTAATAGTGTATGTACATACTGCTCTTTCATTGTTAAAGCTGTATATGAGTTTATCTGAATCTTTTCTCTAGAAGTTACTATGTAGGCCAGAAGGGTTTAGAAAGTTGAAAACATGCACATACACACAAAACAAAAGCCAGTTGCCAAAATTTTCAGTGCTCAAGATTTATACCTCTTTAGAATGTGAATGAAGCTCTCAGCTTTCAAAGGATATTCACCTACCTCAGTTTTAAACACAGTATTTCATGGAACTAGAAAATGAGACTGTATAAGTTCACTTTAAAATGTTTACTTAACCACAATAAAAGGTTAGATAGATTTCCCAAGTGAACTGAGTTATGATACCTGCTACAATGTGAAAATTTAAACACACTTGCAACTTAGCTTCCACTCATTTATCATATTTGACACAACAGTCAAAAGCCCTTTTTAAGTACTGGGTAAGCCTGATTTAGAAAATAAGATATTTTCTTTTTCTGCAGTAGCAAGGTATGCATGAAAACCCTAAGCTAGGGGAAGAAAACAACAGAAACCAAAAAAACCCCACAAAAACATAAACAAAAACAAAAAAACAAAAACCCTCCAGAAAAACCTTAATGCAGTGTACACTACAAATACAATTAAGGATTTTCAATTTGGCATATCTTATTTGAAATTTATGCTTCCTACTCCTAACTAAGGCTCCCAGCTCACCTAAGCTTCATTAAAATAAGTCTCCAAACACTACGCAGAACTTCTGGGAAAGAAAAATGAAAAAAAGAAAGAAGAAAGAGAAGAAAGAGAAGAAAGAAAGAAAGAAAGAAAGAGAAGAAAGAAAGAAAAAGAAAGAAAGAGAAAAGAAGGGAGTGAAGGATCACATCCAACACATATTTTTTTTTATAATTTTAGTCCTATGGAGGTTTCCCTCTGCAAAATATTTGAAGAATAAAAATCAATGTTTGGGTTCTGTATTTCCTTTCTCTAGCTACTTCCTGAGACACACATGCATTAGTTTGTCCTTCTCAAGAATGAAGACTTTGAGTATGGCACCAGTTAAAGTCATTTATCCTAATGCAGATTTTCTTATTGAGATTCACCAATATTGCAAGTTTTACTAAAAAGATAGTACGGACTGTTAAAAAAATCACGGATACACTTTACTCCTTTGTTGCTCATTCTTTCAAGATATTCAACTCAAGGAAATTCTATTACTGTGATGAAATCTGAGGGTGGTCTTTCTAAGATGAATGTGGTAACACTGTGATATGTTTATTCTGTGGAAAATCACTTTCGATGTCTAATTAGAAGCTTTTAAACGTTTTACTCCTTGTTCCTTTGTAGAAAGACTCTTGGGAGGGGAGTTGGTTTTGTCTATATAGATGTTATCCCACACCTGCATTTTAGTTTATGTAGAGTTCCAAAAATATACACTGCTTTTCTCACACTTACTGTACGCTTAAAAAGTTAATAGTTTTGGCAAACTGCAAAGGGCTTCAATTTGGAAAGTGCTAAATGAATATTTGAAAGATCTGGTTCAGTGCTGGATGCTTTTAAATACAACGCTAGCCTCTGGCCAAATCTTCGCTGAACACCAGGTGGAGAGGTACAGGCGTAAAGGCATGGCTAGAAGGGAGATTTTTAGGCTCGAATCCTGAGATAAGCTGTCAAAAACAAGATCTGAGCTTAGAACCTGGTTTACTCCCTTTGCTTTTTTCCAGATCAACATGATAATCTACTTCAAATCTAACAAAGGCTCTATTCACAAGGGTTTCAGCCAGCCTTGCAGATCCTCATTTTCCTGTTCCTAAGTGGGAGGGAAGGGAAGTGTTCATAAGTTATTCATCAAGTTATTCATCAAGATCAAATCTTATAAATATGCAACAGCTTCCAGCATCTGGACAGGATTCGGCTGCCCTTGCACTTGAACACCGATTTCAAATATTGCTGAAAGGAAACCACGTCTGTTGGCATAGCAAAATACCATGGTTGGGCAAGTCTGGACATGACCTGCTGAGATTAAAGCTCTTGATCCAGAAGGGCTGCAACTCTTAGCAGGAAAGGGCAGGAATCGGGTTTCTTTCTGACAAGATTTAGAAGAACAAGTCTGGTGCAATCTGCCCTTGTGAATTGCTCAAACTAACTAAACATTGTTCCTTCCATATAAATTCTCCAGACTGTCATTCCATCCTCTAGAGTGACCCTGGGTAGACTTCAATGTTTCTGAGAGCCTGCAACAGATTTTTTGAGTGCATTATAATCAGCCAGTTATTTCTATTACTGTTTCACATTTGTGCCTGATATGGAGACTTTCCAATCCTAATGTTATGAGGAAAATTAGCTAACCTTAGGGAAGACTCTATTAATATTATTTCTAATTTCTCAACTATGTGGAATTAAATCTAGTTATCAACGGTGAAGGGAGATATGTTCATAGGGTCATGTGATCATTTCAGAGGCAAATTTATAGACAGAAAAATCATCATATTGCGGATTCCCTTCAGTCATTCTTTTCTTGCTCTGAATCCTGTCTTGGAAACTACCCGTTCTATTTTATGATGAGCCACTGTTATTGTCCATATTATTTATAGAAGTTTGTAGGTTTAGGAGATGGAAATTTATATAATCCCGGCCCACAGGGACATGGGTACTGATTTTTATTTCTCTCTCTTTTCTAGGCCCAAATCTGGTTTAGCAGCTAAGCAGCTAATCTCTCTTGAATCTCTAAATCAAAATACCCCAAATATTAGATTTGAATAAGCAATGATTCTCTTGAGATCTAAGAGAGGACTTCATCAAAATGATATTTTTGAATTAAAGAAATAACAAGAATTTTTGGCAAAATGATCCCTTTTAATCTTCTAAACCTACTGAATTATAATTGCTTCTTTTTGTACGCATTATTTAGTGTGTAAATATGCTTAAATGTTACAAAGATGGGTTACCTACATACATCATGGTAGAATTTTAAACTCTACTCCTTAGAAGCTACAGAAGATTCTGGAACATTAAAACTGCTAAGAAAATTTAATGAGATTCTAATCTTAAGTGAGAACTTACCTCTGGATTTTCTTCCAAAAACAAAAGCCTTGCCAAGAAGTTGCCAAGTTGGCCTATATAGATCTTCCAAGTCCAACTGCCATCTGTCTGGTTCAAGATACCGAATAAGATCTTCCAAAGTACTAAAGGCAGTGACAGCGTTATTAAGGAGATCCAGTGGCAAAGCTGACGGGGGTAACACGGAAGGGCTCACAGTCTCTGTGAATTGCTGAAAGTAAAATAAATCTTATGTTAACTGTTTTAAAAAGGACAATGATGTATTTCTTCTGGACTTAGGCATGAAGTCAGGTAAACTAGGGCTGAAAATGTAAGGGAAGTGGAAACTATTCAACCCAAATTATAAGCAATTGCTTTGCAAAGACTTCATGTCAATGAATTCCAACAAATTTTCTGTGCAGTCAATGAGAAAGGCATCAACCTTCATGACCGCAAACCATGGTGGATGTGGATATCTGTTGCTTAAATAGAAAGGAAAATGTCTTTACGGTTCAGTTAGGGACTTACAATGGAAACTATAATACACTTGACCAAATTTTTCTTTTGTGTTTCACTTTTCCTCAATCTGGAAAATCACCAGGCAGTCATGCAAATGAGTATCAGACAATTACCTCATGAAGAATAAGAACAAAACACAGGCAAAAAGCCTTTCACATTGGAGAACTTGTTAGCCAAGATAGAGAACACCCAAACCATAAAAATAACTTTGATAAATCTGCCCGTACTGTTTTTAATAGACAGGATTAAAAGACAGACACTGCACGAACAGCCTGATAAATGTCCTAACTGTCACAGGATTAGTGTCCAGAATATACAAAAAAAAACCCAACAACTCAATAGAGAATGGGTGAATTCCAGAGAAGAGGCCTGAATGACCAACAGACATATAAAAGCATGTTAAAATTCATTAGTTATCAGAGAAATGCAAAACAAAGTGAGTATTATTTTACATACAAAAAAGGAGATACTATTTCATGTACATGAGATTGGCAAGGATTTAAAAGAAAGGATTGCCAAGGATGTGGGTAAGTTGGAATTTCTCTGTTCCGCCTGCAAAAGTATGTGTAAACTGGTACAACCACTTCAGTTGATTTAATGGATGTATACAGGATATTAGAACAAAAGACTTATATGACCCATGTCCCTGATATCCACTTTTGAGGTTTATATTCTTTTATTTGTGCACATGGAATTATGTGCTATGATACTCATCACAGTGTTGTTTGAAATCGAGAAAAATTCAAAATAATCTAAAAGCCCAGGTATAGAGGAATGGATTAAAATACATCATTTTAAATGGTGAGCAACAAATGAGGCAGTCATTTCAGTAGAAATTCAGTAACAAACGTGTCCCCGAAACCACCAATTTTTAAAGCGTACTAAAGGGAAGGAGGGGTAGATCGGAACTAAAATCAAAATAGGTAAAATAAATACATGAACACATGCTCAAATTATTTTATTATTTTTTATTTATTATTATTTTTGCTCAGGAGGGGAGAGGAAGAGCATGGAATAAAACATGTCAATTGATGTTCATTACAGTACTATTTACAATAACAGAAAGTAGATAACAAATCTAAATTTATAATACTGGAATAGTTACTTGTACTGTTCTCAGACTGAAACGGTGTACAGTCATTAAAAATTAGGCCCTCTAAGAATTTTTATTAATAAAAGAAACACCTACAATGTGGTAAGTGACAGAAAGAATCCCCAAGCTATATATATAAATAGACCTCGATTCAATATGCATACATATATACAAGACATGCCCATATTTTTAACATTTTAAGAATAAATATATATTCCTTTTAGAGATCCAGTAAAAGTTTTAACATTTGTTATGATAATTTAAAAAACTGTCACATTAGCTCTTCCTTTTCATCCAGATTACTTGGATCCTGGGCCAGATACTGGAAACCATGTACTATTTATAGCAGCAGCTGACTTGGTCTCCTTGTCTTCAATCTTTCCTTATTTCCTTTATTCTGTGCTGCATAACCCTGGGTTAATCTACCTAAAATAAGTTATCACTGATCATGTGATGAATTTGGACAAATGCCTAGAGTGATTTCTCATCTAGAGGATAAAATTCAAATTCCTTACCCTGCGCTCAGGATCCTCACCATCTGACCTCTGCTCACCTTTCCCATCTAATCCTCTACTCATCAAAGACATGCACATTTTGTTCCAATCAATCCAGTCTCTTCACTAACTACTGCACATGTCATATTCATCGCAGAGCCATGCCAAATACTGCTCTCCTTCCCCCGTATGCACTACCCTCCCTCCTGTGATCCACACAGTAAATCTCTACCATTTATAATGCTCTTTCTTGAAACACGATTCATCCATGAAAATTTCATTAATAACAGAGTCATTGTTGGCCATATATCTCAATTGGGTCAATTTGAAAAAGATCACCTTTCTAGGCTATTCTGTGGGCACATGGCTTGAAAAGCAGAAGCTGCTCTAATAAATTAGAAAAAGGATTAAAAAAAAAAAAAAAGCAGAAGACCACTAGTCTCTGGGACAGGCATATCCCCTGCTTGAGCTCATAGCTTTATGGGTACAGAGCCTTCTCTGCCAGGAAGGGGGGCATTTTTATAGAGCATAATCAGCAGAAATGAATGTGGCAGTCTTGGGTCAACACTGATTTCATTCTTAAAGATCTAATTTCAATAATATCAAGAGTCTGGCTAAAATATTAGCACTAAGATGTTTTCAATTATTCCATCCAACTTTGGAGAGTAGAAACCAAATGTAATACATTTCTATTTACTTCCAGTACTTTTTTTTAGTTGTCCAAGAAATGCAAAATTGCTTTGATAATACTATTATAATTGATAACTATATTATGGATATAAATAAACAATTATCTAATAAAAGCTTTCATTGTTAATTGAACCAATTTGGTAATGCTGGTTAAATTTATAATGTGAAAAGGTTAATACAAATGTTTTGCAAATTTTTAAAATATAAGCCAAAATGTATGTTTATATAAAGTGAAAATTAAGGGTCAGTAAGACTCAAAGAATAACTGGGCTATTACTCATGACTATGACGATATAAAACAAATCAAAGGTGTCATGATCTGCACACAGAGAGTAAATGTAGAAAGCTAAAACAAAAATATATTCCTCACTAAGATGTCAGAGTGCAGATGGATATTTTAGGTATGACTTCAAATTGTGATTTAAGCTATTTTCAATTAGCCCACAATCCAAGAATGGGTTGGCTTATTTTGTTTCCACGTTTATTTGAGACTCTGCATAAAGCATTACTTTTGAAGTAATGAAAAGTTCCAACTGAAATCAACACTGCTGAGATAAAGTTTGAAGTATTTATAGAAAAGAAAGCAAAACAAACTAAGCCTGTGACAGAGAAGAAACAAAATGTGCACACCTTGGATTCAATGAAATATCAGAATATCAATCTCATGAAATGACAAAGATTAGGAAAACACAACTTAGCATACATTACTGCGTGCATATATTGGTTGATGTCACAAACTTCTGAGTGTCTAAATATTTACGTTAAAATAAAATAAACATTAAAACAACAATAACAATACACACACACACACACAGAGCAGTTCCCACCCCAAAACAGGAGGGGCTAATCAACTTGCTTCCCCTGCATTCAAATAATCAATCTTTGGAAAGAACAGAGGAAGCAGTGCTTTCATTTAAGGGCTTTCTCATGACTCTTAACCACACCCACTGGAGGAACAACCAAGTTGTTCACTTTTGTAATTCTGCTTTTAAGTTGTCTAAAGGGATTCTCAGAGGAAAGGGAGAGTGGTGGAAAACAGAAGTTTGGGGAATACTGTCTTCTGTTTTCTTAGGTTTTAATTTTTCCTCTAACCCAAAACTACTCTTTTTCGCCTAAGTCATAGCCTTTTCTCCAAGATCCAGTGTCTAAAGAATTCTAACAATACCTTTTGTATTTAAAAATACTTCTGTAGGGCTGAGTGCATTGAATTAAATTGGATCTGCTCTTCTCCACTCTCGTACTCTACTCTTCCCGCACCATGAAAAGAGATACTTATCACTAAGTTACTGGTTGCCCTAAGACTGTTTAGTGGATGAAAATGGTCAGTAATGGAAAGCAATGTTTTTGGTGTTCTGTAACATAAACTAAATCAAAGCCCTTAGTAAACCTGAAAAAAGCTTTTCTGCCCTTCCATGCAGAAGTTGTCACCTGGTGACTAGTCCCAGCCTAGATGTTCAGGTACCTTACTTGAAAGGACACATGGTGAAAGAGCAGGAGATCTGAACTCTCTATGCAGTGAAATGTCCTGTCAAACGACGCATTTCTAAAACGTCAGTGCCAGGTACTAAGAAGAGTTCTAAACAAAATGAGGTCTTTTGAATTTCTTGGTGGAAGTCATTCCGAATGACAGCACGACGTGAGAGAAGAGCCCTAATCAAGAGTCAGTGAGTCTAGACTCCAATCCTGGAGCTGCTCACATTTAGAGAAGGGCATTTGGGCAGAGACTGTAAACCTGTGAACCTCAGTTTCCTCCTCTGGAAAGCAATGGCTGGTCAACTCTGTCACCTCTAAGTGTCTCTCCAGATTTTAAATTTAAGAATTCTATATAATTGTCAGGTACAAGACGGTTCATTTTCTCCACGTCCTTGCCGACACCCATCTCTTGTCTTCTTGATGACAGCCCTTCTAACAGTTCTAACAGGTGTCAGGTGTTATCTCACTGTGGTTTTGAGTTGCATTTCCCTGATGATTAGTCATGTTAAGCATCTTTTCAGGTATTGTTAGCCATTTGAATGTTTGCTTTGAAAAAAAAAAAACATGTCTATTCAGATCCTCTGCCTATTTTTAAAATAAGATTGTTTTGTTATCAAAATGTATGAATTCTTGCTATATTTTGGATATCAACCCTTGATCCAATATATAGTTTGCAAATGCTCTGTCCATTCCACAGGTTGCGTTTTCATTTGGTTGTTTCTCTGATGTGCAGAAGCTTTTTAGTTTAAATAGTCTCACTTGCTGATTTTTGCTTTTGTTACTTGTGCTTCTGGGTATTGTTTCAAAAAGTCCTTAGGCACTGTTTTTGGGAATGTAAATTTATTCAGCTATTATGGAAAACGGTATGGATGCTCTGTAACAAAATTAAAAGAGAACTACCATATGACCCAGCAATCCTATTTCTGGATATATATATATATATATATATATATATATATCCAAAGGAATGAAAACAGAACACCAAAAATATGCTTATTCCATGCTTATTGCAGCATGATTCACAATAGCCAAGATATGGAAACAACCTAAGTATCCATCGATGGACGAATGGATAACAAAAATGTGGTGTATGTCTACAATGGGATATTATTCAGCCATGAGAAAGAAGGAAATCAACATTTGTGACAACACAGATGGAACCTGAGGGAGTTACTCTATATGAAGTCATTCAGACAAAGACAACTACTGTATGATTTTACTTACAGAATCTAAAAAAAGCTGAACTTGTAGAAATAGAATAGAAGAATGGATACCAGGGGCAGGTTGGGGGGGCCAGTGAATTGGGGAGGTGTTGGTGAAAGGGTACAAACTTGCAATTAAAAATTAATAAGTGCTGGAGAACATATAACACTGTGATTATAGTCAACAATACCGTAGTATATACTTCAAAGATGTTAGGAGACCTTAAGTCTTCTCACTATAAAAACAAAATCATTATGTGATGTGATAGTTAGCTAAGGCTATGGTGGGAATCACACTGCAGTATATAAATGTTTCAAATTTACACATTGTAGAAGTTAAATTCTCACAATGTTACATGTCAATTATATCTTGATTTAAAAAACAGAAGAAGAAGAAAGAAAAAAAAAAAAAAAGGATGAGTCCAATACAGCTTTAGTGAAATTTTGGGAAGCTTCAAAAACAAAACATACTCCTTAGTAAGTATGGGATGGGGGTGGAACTCTTTTTTTTTTTTTTTTTCCTTCAGTTTTCCTTGTTACATTAGATTATCAGTAAATTTTGGGAGACAGTGCCCTATGCTACAACTAACATAATTTGACACTTTTTTCCTGTTCTGAGAGTACATACAAGTTATCCTGCCTTTAAAGAAACCAAATGTCCTTTTGCATACAACTTATATAATAGAGAAGTGTGTATGATGTTTAACGAGATTGACAGTAGTGAAAATTGAAGGTTGTTTCTAACTCTTACAATGGATTTTTATGGTCTTTAGACAAGTCATTTAATTCATCTGGTTTTTAGGTCAACTTTAAAAGGGGGAATTTGTATTAGGATTTCTTTTATTTTTATTATTATTATTTTTAATAAATTTATTTTTATTGGTGTTTAATTTGTCAACATATAGAATAACAGCCCAATGCTCATCCCATCAAGTGCCCCCCTCAGTGCCTGTCACCCAGTCACCCCCACCCCCTGCCCTCCTCCCCTTCCACCACCCCTAGTTCGTTTCCCAGAGTTAGGAGTCTTTCATGTTCTGTCTCCCTTTCTGATATTTCCCACTTATTTTTTCTCCTTTCCCCTTTATTCCCTTTCACTATTTCTTATATTCCCCAAATGAATGAGACCATATAATATTTGTCCTTCTCTAATTGACTTATTTCACTCATCGAAAGATGAATGGATAAAGAAGATGTGGTTTATGTATACAATGGAATATTACTCAGCCACTAGAAATGAACTGGAGGGTATTAGGATTTCTTTCAATCTTAGTACACTGAAGTTTTCTGACACATACATACAGGAGTTCATTTTTAGCTTGTTCAGGCTGATCTGGCCCCTTTTCTCTTATTTTCATTTTTTTTTTAAAACTAATTATTACTTTTACATGCTTTGGACAACATTTTTAAAAACACAAACCAAGCAACTATTAAGTATATCCAATTATTTACAGAATATAGTTTACACTGTTATGATCATGAATATATAAATATACATATATATATACACATGTTATTTTTTTAATACACATGTTATTTTTATTTATTTATTCATGAGAGGCAGAGAGAGACAGAGACATGGTAAGAGGGAGAGGCAAGCTCCCTGCAGGGAGCCCAGTTGAGGGACTTGATCCCAGGTCCCCAGGTTCATCACCTGAGCTGAAGACAGATGCTCAACCACTGAGTCACCCAGGTGTCCCATGAATTTATGTATTTTTGATTCACTCTTAAATTTGCTATCAGATTGCTAGTATGATATATATAACACATGTTCTATAGATTTATATATGTACATGTTCAGTTAAAATAAAAAGTGCTTTAAAAACTAAAAAACAAAAAATAAAAAAGAATACAAATATCCCTAGAAAGGCATACATATCTATCTAGCTTCTGAATGGAAGCTACGCGGCTCTAAAAATCGGAAGGAAACAGGTTCATGTTTAGAGAATTGATACCAGCATGTTTTAAATACCTATAGATACAAGCTGTATTGTGAGCTGAACTGTGTCCCCCTAAAATTCATATATTGGTATTGTAGGTCTTCAGTACCTCCGAATGAGACTGTATTCAGAGGTGGGGCCCTCAAAGAGGTAATTCAGTTAAAACGAGATCATTTGGGAGGGCCCTAATCCAATATGACTGGTCTTTCGAAGAAGAGGATATCTGCTTACAGACACACACAGAAGAACTACTGGGTAAAGACCACAGGGAGAAAAAGGCCATCGACAGGCCAAAGAGATAGGCCTCAGAGGAAACTACTGTTGATACCTTGATCAAGAACTGTGAGAAAAGAAGTTCCTGTTATGTAAGCCATCAATCAATGGTGTATTTTAAGAGCAGCCCTAGCAAACTAGCACATGGTGTCGTTGACTTCTCACTCCCTATTATAGCAGCAAAGATTAATTTTATACTATATCCATTAAATCACACAACATTTATTCAAAAGCCTACGAGGCGGGCACTGCAAACAAAACAGACCAAAATACTTGCCCTGGTGAAGTTTAATCTTTCTAAGCCAAATATTCCCTCTTATAGGAGAGATTTTCTCCTCCCTATCATAAGAGTGATTTTTCACTTGCCAAAACAAAGCCAAACTGAGAATCTGCTACTGTGATCACAGAAGGAACCCAACAGTGTCAAATTCTAGTGAGCGCAGACCACCAAAAGTGGATTTAATATGAAAGAATAACTGAAAAACAAATATATTTCTACTTTTATTTTTGAAAGATAACTGGTAGCCTCTGTGTTCGGCGGAAGCAATGGCCATCTGAGAATCAGTGTTACTAGCTCAACACAGCAAGTCTGGCTGCAA
Organism: Vulpes lagopus; assembly: GCF_018345385.1. Lineage (NCBI taxonomy): Eukaryota > Metazoa > Chordata > Mammalia > Carnivora > Canidae > Vulpes > Vulpes lagopus. The sequence continues at coordinate 10,063,175 of NC_054846.1, read as the reverse complement.
GAATAAGTTCTCTTATTGACTTCTCCAGTGTTAACTTTTGAAAAATCAACATTTTAGCGTTTTTGTATTTTTATCATGGCTACTTTAAATATTTTATGCATTCATTATCATCTTTTCCTTTTATAGAAAAAGAAAAGCCGACTTCCTGTTTGGAACAGTACCATCTGAATTGCTTATAATTTCACAATAAATAGTTACGTATCTCTAAAAAACCATAGCTTGTCTTTTTATTAGGATTTTTGTGGCGAGTGCAATTTTAAAAATATAACATTTACAATGAATCTTCCCTGGACAAATACACACATACAAATGTTTACTCTGAGTAGCATAGCAACCACTGCAAAACTTTTAGGGCCTACAAAGATTTATGTTGCAGCTTTCTTCGTCAACTGCATACCGTATATTTCGAACTGATAAGGAGCCTTGCACTTCATTCATACCCAACAGAAGGGTTAGGAAAGCTGCTTAGGTTTATTACTGTTGCAGTCACTAAACAAATAAAATAATAATCCAGGTGTTATAAGAGAAGAAGAAGAAAAAAAAAAGGTTCAGGTCACCCTGAAGAAGTGATGTAACATTTCCAGAATGTCGAGCTGATATAATGTATATAGGTCTGACTTTTAAAGAGCTTAGGAAGCAGACAGGGCATGCAGACAAAAATGCCTGCCAGGAACAACTGACGGGAGGTTCTCTAAAGACACAAGAATGCCCTGGAACAATTCATTTAAACATGCTTCTTTGCCCTTCCCCTTGCTCTTATCTGAATTCATCCCAAAAGCTATCTTGGTTATGTTTTTAAATTATTTTTAAGCCAGCAAAGAAAAGCACATGCTTGCATTCCTACTCGAGAACAGATGTTTTAATACTCTGTGGGTAATGCAGATTATGTATTTAAGTGAGAAATCCTAGGGAAGGTGGCCGGTTGTATTCACATCCAGTCTTTAATATTGAGAGGTTCTTAACTGAAAGAGCACGGCAATTGAATAAAACTTGACATATCTATAAAACCAATCGGAGTGACAGGCCAGTGTGAAAAGTGAGAGATGTTTATCATCCAGAACTTAAAAGCAGGGAGTTCAAGGCTCAAACCTGAGACTGACCTTCAAATGCCAAGAGCCTCATGGTTGCGGGCAAATCCTGGGCAGCAGCAGGGCCCGAACATGGAAAAAGAGACGACTAGCTTTGCTGAAAATGCTGCCTTAAGAAAAATAATGTTTATGTTCATAAGCACGGCTTCTTACCAAATTAGTGGATGAAAGGATTGCTATTGGCCCGATTTTCCTATCAGCACAAAACCTGAGAATTACCACCCTCCGACTAAATTGACAGCTTATGACACTGTTACCCTCAACCCCTCCTCACCCAGAGCGTTTGTGGCCTGCAGACGCCCCAATTAAAGAATTTCACCCTGATGCCAACGCCTCCGATGGGAAGGCCTCACAGGAGCCAACCCTTTAGCAGGGGGCAGGCTGATTGCGGGCTGGTGAATCAGAGTCAACACACAGTTTTCCATTTCCTAGGTAAAATTGTGGATTAGAAGTAATAATCTATACTGAAAACTAAGATCCCAGGGGACAACTAAATAACATCCTCCCAAGCACATTTTCCACAATGGCATCTGTGGGAAGCCAAAATTAAGGGCTTTTTTTTCCCCTACTAGGAGTTTAAAAAATATTCCTCTGAATCAAAAAATGTGACGGTCCATAAAAAGCTGAAAACAACATCCAGCAGCTGCAAGTGTTTGACAACAAAGTATCACATGACTTTTTTTCCTAATCTTATTACATTGAATGCTTGTAAGTTTGCTTTCCTACAGTGCTTGAGAAATGATCAATAATAAGGAACTTCAAATGAAAGAGAATGTAAACTAAGAACTGTGAGAAGAAAAACACACTTTCACTGAGCGCTGGAATTAATGTCTACCTCAACCTCAAATCCCTAAGACTCTTTCTTACAGAAAATTTCTCTTATAGTTCAATTTCAATGTATCATTCCATAGTCAATAGGAGAAAATTTTGGAGCGCTTTGTGAAGATCTAGCTGAGAAATGATGCCTTCTATTGGTAGATATTTTCAATTATGTGTTCAATAAATTTAATAGTCAGATAGGACCCTCAACCTCATTTGAATTTTGTATGGATGGAAGACCCTTCTTGGGTAAGAAACAATGGCACAGAGTTACGTATTTTAAAATCTCTTGACTGGGGCACCTGGGTGGCTCAGTTGGTTAAACGTCTGCTTTCCACTTAGCTCATGATCCTAGGGTCCTGGGATCGAGCCCTGAGATAGGTTCCGAGGGAGGAGTCTGCTTTTCTCTCTGCCTCTCCTCCTACCCCCTGCATGTGCTCTCTCTCCCTCTCCCTCTCTCTAAAATACAATCTTAAAAAAAATAAAACAATAAAATAAAATCTCTTGACAGCATAAGAAGAGTGGAGCATGTAGATGAAATTGGAGATGGTGATAAAAAAAAAAAATCCCTCAGGAGATGGCTGTGTATGGGGGAATAAGATAATCTAATGGAAGTAGTTCATAGGTATGTAAAGAAGAAAGGTCACCAGTGACCCCTGCCCACCTCCACACACTCAGCACTTGAATCCAATGGTCCATTTTCTCAGTCTTCATCCTAATTTACAAGCAGTTTTGGAAGTTTTCTTGCTACCTCAACAGATGCTTCTCCTTAACTTTGATGCTTCCTCTCGATCATCTAGCCTCCACATGCTGGAATGTTCCAAGGCTCATTGCTTGGACCGCTTCCGTTTTGTGTACCTGCTTTCCTTCAATGATCTCACATAGTTTCAAAGCATTATGTGTGATTCACAGGCCGATTACCATCAAATCCCTATTTCTAACCTGCACCATTCTGCTATCACAGCAAATGGCAACTCCATCATCTGGAGTCATTCTCTGCACCTCTCCTTTGCTGACACCTCACCTCCCACATCAAATTATCCTGGTTCTACCTCCAGACTACGTGTGGAATCTGACCGCTTTTCGCCACCTCCGCTGCTACCATTTTATCATCCAAGCTACCATCTGGAATAATTTAACTGGCCTCCTAGTTTTTGCCTTTGCCTTGTCAACTAAATTAAATAATAGAGCTTTGCACATTCTACCACAAAAGGTACACATTATATGTTTATTATTTTAATTTTTCTAGAAATACATATCTGCTTTTAAACTTTACACTTTTTAATTATGGCTTTATTTTTAACATTCTATTGGTTATTCAACAGTAAAACCCAACGGAAGAAGTTTGTAATGGATTCTACAAACCTCCCTTAACCCATTATGCCTTCTGAAAGTTGCCATTCACCCTGCCATGGAGCACATTCTATCTGGTCAGAAGGCCCCCAGTAATTGTCCCACATACTGCAGATGATGCACATTATGTTCTCTTCAGAGTAGGACCACTATGTCCACCAGCCAAGGAGAACTGGGTGTTTCTGGAAATCACATGGTGAACCTCTTGGTTATGTGTGTGTCTGCAGGGACAAATGTTCAAAGCAGAGACACTATCAGCTCCCTTAGAAAACTGTTTTAAGGATTGAGTAAAATAGTATAATTTAAAATGTTTATAAAAGGTGAGCATTATACACACATTTTTATTATATATTTCATTAATCACATTATATCAACTTTAGTTGAGATAAGCAATGATTTAAAAAAAAAATTAGGTCATGATTTATGTTGGTTTGTGCTGTATGGAGTGACATTACCTATTTATTTAGTCAGTGTTCACTGACATCCCCACCCAACATTCTTATAACACTGACACGGCAAATCAGAGCTTGTCCTGCCCCAGAGGGGAAATCCTTGTTCAAACTTCTTTCTCTGTTAGAGCAGATTTATATTCAGTAGCTCTTCTCAGGGTAGAAACAGACATTTCACAACAGCAAGTTCAGTAAATGCAAGTCTAGGTATGTTTACAGCCATGAACAGCTCTACGCTGAGGAACTTGAATAAATAAATAAATATAATAGTGTCCTTAGCTCACATCTCTAATTTCAGCTTTCTGAATCCTTATTCCTTGCCTATAAAGCCATTATATGAAATTAAACAAATAAAACCTCACCAAAATTGTAGGATTTCACTAATCAGGCCCACTGTGTAACTGTTACCTTAACTACAGTGTGTGGGATTGAATTAAAACAAACTCCTTTGGGGCACCTGGGTGCTCAGTGGTTGAGCATCTGCCTTTTGTTCAGGTTATGATGCTGGGGTCCTGGGATCAATTCCTGCATCAGGCTTTCCGAGAGGAACTTGCTTCTGACTCTGCCTCTCTGTGTCTCTCATGAATAAATAAATAAAATCTTTTTTTAAAAAAAGTCTGAAAGCACTCAAAACAAACAAACAAACAAACAAACAAACTTCTTTAAAGTAACTATTTAGCCAAAAGTGCTCACATCAAAGATGGAAGAAGATATAGATGGCAACTATCTTAGCAAGTGCTAGGTAATTCCTTTTACATTTTTAATCACTCTGTGATATTCCTATTATGCCATAAAATCTTCAATGCTCATCCTCAGATCTGAACACCTCCAAAAAAGGAAAGTGTAAACATTTTTATGTTCTATGTCCTTTCACATCGGTCACCACTCTAAAATGAAACTGTGTCACGTGGTCAGAATTCTGAGCACAACAAAAGAAATCACCCAAGGCCAAAAAGAGCACAGAATATTCTTGTGAAGAGTTGTTGTCATTATCCTCAAACATACCTGAGACGTCTTTTCCTTCTGTTGACATAAGCAAGATAAGACTTTCAAAGTGGGGGCAGATAAAAGTGCAATCATCTCACAAACTGTCATATGACTATCATGTGCTGCCACCGAGGTGATGAAAAGAAATCGCCATTCTGCTGTTCCTATTAGCCCTCCCTGTATAAACCGGTGCCCCTTGGGTAAGGACTACCACAGGGGTTAATGACTAACTGCTGTGAGAGCATCTCATTCCACCTGGAGAACTTAAGGGGAAGCTACAAAGAAGAGGTTAAAGTTAATCTAGAGCTCAGAGAGTAAGAAAGTACTCCCACAGGTCAGAGGGAAGCACTTCTGAACAAAGGGCCAGAGCTGGGAGAAAGAGCTGGGTGCTGGGTTAGCAGGCAGAGCAGGACTGGGGCTGACACCCGGCCTCTGCAGGAAGGGCAGATGCTGGGAGGGGAGGCCGCGGGAGCTAGGAGGGCCTAGGATTGATTAGGAGGCCTCTGTGTGTGCCAAGGGATGGAATTTGGATCTAAACCTCAAGCACCAGGAGAATCCAAAGCGATTTTAAGAAAGGTGGGATACAATCAAGTTTATATTTGTGGCTGTCTACTTCTCTTCTACGTGAGAAGGTGTTCTAGAATGCAGGTAAAAGGTGTGAAGACTCTGTGGAAGCCATAAACAAGCCTCGGAACTGGAACCTCTGCCTTTGCTGTTTCCCTTTGTTAGGAATTACCTTTCTCCCTTCATTTCGCTACTCGTGACTGATGGGTAAAGATTCAGCCCCTCCAGGAGGCTTTCAGGAGCACGCCCTTCTCTCTCCATACCACTACTGCTAAGCTGGTTGCCTTTTTCCTCATCCTCTTCAACACCTCTCAGTACACTGAACTGAAATCATTGCACATCTCTCTCCCGCTTGCCCACCACGTATTTCTGAGCAGAGGATAAGTCTCACATCTCCTGGATAATTTGGATCCCTAGTAGCTTTTAAAATCTGGCAGAAAAAAAATATGAACAAAACATTTTAAAAAATATGCTTTATAATCTGATGAGCACCACTGAGGAAAACAAATGAAGGGAAGGGTTCAAAGTCTGTGACTGTGGTAGAACCATCAGAAACTGGCAGCTGATGGACTAGGGAGGAAGGAAAAGAAGAATCTAGTAAGATATTGAATATGTCTGACTTGAGAGAATGAGCTGAGTGACAGTATTATCCCACATGGGCAAAACAGGTAAGGATGAGAGAAGGAAATCGTTTGGGTTGGGTCACTTTAAGTAGAGGAGCTGTGGAGCATTGGCATGGGCATGTCCAACGGACAACTGCAAATACTTCCATGGAATTGAATACTGAGGACTGGCTAGGGATAGAGATTTTCAGTCATCAACACATATCCTGTTAGTTTGAACTACCAAATAAGAGAACAATTAAATGAGAAGATAATCGAAGGGAGGAAGTTGGGATTCCCAAAATTCAGATGCCAGGCTAAGGCACAAGAGCCAAGACCAGGCTAGGAGAGACCCTGCAGGCCCTGAGGCATCAGCGATTCTGCAGCCAGAGGAGAGGACAGTTTTGAGAACTGGAGACAGAGAGCAACATCAAAGTGATGGAAAGGTCAAGGAGGAACAGGGATACAAATAAGCCACTGTAGCTATTAAATCGGTGGCCTTCTATACCCTCAGGTAAAGAGGAGTTTCATCCAAGTAGTTAAGGAAGAAAGAGAGCCATTAAGGAAAAAGGAGCAGAAACAGAAAAAGTGAATAGAACATACTTCATTAAGCTTGACAGTGAGAAAAATAAAGGAGATAGATTAATGGGTTTGCCGGAAGGAAGATTACAAAAAGGATTATTATAATGAGGGGAGAAATTTGTATACATTTGCAATCAGTAAAGAAGAGGCTTCATGAAGAAAATAAGAAAAGGAATTTGAAGACAGAGGAGAGTTAATATCCACTGCGGGTACAGATAGGGCAGGAATATCGTCCTCCTAAACTGTGTGGGAGAGTAAAATGTCACAGCATTCCTGAAAGACAATCTGACAATATTTTTTCACAAGCCTTAGAAATTTGTCCTTTTTCTAAGATCTTATAATTTCCTATTTAGAATTTTACCCTAAGAAAATAATCAGAGGTATATTCTAGAGATATTCTTTGTCGCATTAATAGACAAGAGAAAAAATTAAATGAAAACTTAAATGTTTATAAAAGGAAGATCATTAAATAAGTGATTATCACGTATGGATGTGTATATACAACGGCCTTTGCGTTGTCACTAGTTTTAGTGTACTCTGGAACAATGCAGAAATGTGCCCTAACGGCTTAGTGATATAATTCCCACTGAGCTAAACTATAAAGCAGCCAGATGATTTGCATTCTTGCATTTACACTGTGCACAGAGACTGAACAACCACTTGTCTAACGTCTTGTTCATTGTTCCCTAATTTAAGGTTAATAAATGTCTAAAAATAGATTCTTCAGATGTCACTCTGATATGCAGGGCACCCACTGGCTGCTTAAGTCTTGAGAGGGAACAGCCAGCATTAAGTAAAGAGATTATTGGAAGCTTTGTCAGTACAAGTGAGATTGAGCTGTGATTCCAAAACATGTAACATTCCTATATTTAAAGAAGGTAAAATTCTATCAACTAGAATCAACTAAACGGATTATTAAAATAGCAACCATTTTCTGTATGAGGAATCTAATGCATGGGTTGAGAGGGCTAGGATACTTGGGAGATTCAAAGTTCAAGGACAATTTAAGGGCATCTTTCCATATTTTTTTTCTTAGTCTTGCTTTTTACCCTGCCCCTCTACTTTGTCACCCCTTGCCCTAAATGCCTGATGCTCTGGAGGCATCTTTATTCTCCTCACCCCTATCTTGCTTTCTAAAAATCCTCATTGCTTCAGCTGGTTCGTATTGGATACCAAGGGGATAAAACACATGACTGTAGTAGGTTCTTAATTATCCAAGGGTCATGGATAATGATATATAAATTCACTCATTATTTGACATATTGAGCACCTATTATGAGTCAGACACTATGCCAGATGCTGAGGATATAGCAAGAAACGAAATAAATAAATATATCTGCCTTTGGGAAGCACACATTCTACTGGAGAGAAACAGACCGTAAATACAACAAATGAAACAAACAACACTGGATGGTGAGATGTCTTATAGGAAAAAAGTAAAGCCGAGGTGGGGTCAAAGAAACAGAGATGGTTCCAGTGAGAAGGTGACACTGAAGCAAAACTTAAAGGAGGAGAGGGTGTAAGTCACGTCGCTATCTAGGGAAGGTCATCTAGGTATATGGAGCGGCAGGGCAAATAATCTGAGGCAGGAGGTATGTCTGGGCTATTCAAGGATCTGCAAGGAAGGGACACTGTGGCTAGATGAGAGGTCAGAGATAGGAAGGGGCCAGATAATACGGGACCTTGTAGGTCATTGTAAGGATTGAGAGTTTTTTCTAGCTGAGCTGGAGGTAGAGTTGCCAGATAAAATACAGGATGCTCAGTTACATCTGAATTTCAGATAAAAAGCAAATGATTTTTTTAGTGTAAACATGACCCAAAAGTTATGCACTCATTGTTTAGCTGAAATGAACACTTAACTGGACACCCTATATTTTTATTTGCTAATTCCGGTAACCCTAGAAAGAAGCCACTGGAGAGTTTCAAGCAAAGGAGTGACATTATCTGACTTATATTTGTAGAGGATCATATTGCTGGGCTGAAAAGAGACCACAGGAAGGCAAAGGTGGAAATAGGGAGGCACTTAGGAGGTTGTTCCAATAATCCAAATGGAAAGGTTGAGGAGGCAGCTGGATATTTGAGAGGTTTTGGGTTAGATGTCGAGGCTGGCTATATAAATTTGGGAGCCGACGGCTTACAGACAGCACAAAGGCCATGAGACTGGATGAGATCACCAAATGAGGGGGTGTTGATGAGGAAGAGGTGAGTACAATGGTTTCCCAGTCTGGATGATGTGGTCTTAATTCATAAAGGGAGTGACCCTATGGATGCTCCCATAATGCCAGGTCAGGAGAGGAGTAAAGGGGACTGAGAAGGGGGCAGTCAGGGAAGCAGGAGGAAAACAGAGAGTGTGATGAGCTGAGAACCAGGCGACAAACTGTTCAGCAGAAGGAAATAAGGATCAGCTGTGTCACAAGCTGACCAGTCTAGGAGGGGAACAGGGAAAGTTCCACTGGCTTTGGCCATGTGGATTCATAGGAGACTTTAACAGGTGCAACTTTGATAGAGTGATGGGGCCAAAAGCTTGCTGAGTACAAGTTAGAAGACAATAAAAGGAGAGCAATCGGAGACAGCAAACACAAGGAACTGTTCTAAGGAGTTGCTGACAAGAACAGCTCTGGTAGCTGGATGGGGATGTGGGATCAAGAGAACGACACACTTCTCGTAAGACGTGAGAAAGAGGAGCATGTTTGTATGCTGAGAGGAATGAACCAATAGAAAGTTAAAAAAAATGAGATGGTTAGTGCAGGGGGCACCTGGGTGGGTCAGTGGTTGAGCATCTGTCTTTGGTTCAGGGTGTGATCCTGGGGTCCTAGGATCAAGTCCCGCATTAGGCTCCCCGCAGGAAGCCTGCTTCTCCCTCTGCCTATGTCTCCGCCTCTGTGTCTCTCATGAGTAAATAAATAAAATCTTAAAAAAAAAATAAAGATGGTTGGAGCAAGTGTGCATGCGTGCAGAAACAAAATGGGGGTTGGAGAGGGAGAGAGGGTGCACCTCTTGAGGAGAAGTCGACAACAGGATACGGAAGAGATGCGATTAAGCAGACGCCCCAGTTCTCCTAGGTTCATCCAAGGTCACAGGAAGGCCAGGTGTTCATGGTACAGACGAGGCAGATGGGTAAAGAGCTTAGGGGAGAGCTTGTGAAAGTCCTCTTCTGACTGCCTGTATTCTTATGAAACAGGAAGCAAAATTCTCATCTGAGAGTAAGGATGGGAGAGACGATGCTGGAGGCCTGAAGAGAGAATAAACCGCAAAATGGCAGTTGTGGGGAGGTGTCAGAGGATGGGCAGGGCAACTGAGGGTGACTGTTCAGCAGCACTACAGAACACCTGAATCTAAAATAAAAGTAATTTCAGCTAGAATGACCACAGGATTTCATTCGGGGACACCATTCATAGTGTGGGGTATTTCCAGAAGTTTCTTAAGTCAGGTGCGCTTGCCAAAAATCTCAGGTGAGGAGACTCACAAACAAGGAGTCCCAATGGGCAAACGCTGTGGTGATGGGGACAGAGAAAAGCCGAGAGCAGACACTCAACACAAAGGAAGACAAAGGAATGGTGAGCTCAGGGAAGACTGTCATGGGGCCCCCAGAGAATCACTAGAACCTCCAATGTGTTGGGAGATTGATGACTTCCAGAATGTTGCTGCTGCGGCCCTGTAAGAACCTGACTATGAGAGATTCAGCAAGAGTCCATACAAATCTAGTTTTAGAGATTTTTTTTAAAGACAAACTGATACCAAAAATCTGTAAAAAGGGCAAATTTAAATATCAGAAACGCAACCAGGCCTCAAATCCCCACTTGAATCAAGCACTTGGCTAATTTAGACATCACGCTGAATTCAATATGTTACTTCTTACTCGATGTGAAAAAAATGCTAAAATTAAAATTCTAATTTTAACCATCTTTCTAGCCAATTATCCTAAAAGAAGAGTGTTTGGTCAAAAGTATTAATTTGGCGAGGAACCTGCAATGTTCAGCATAAGCAGTGTAGTTTCAGACAAATTAGTTTTACTTTTTTATTATATTTTTTAAAATATTTTATTTATTTACGAGAGAGAGAGAGAGAGAGAGAGAGAGAGAGAGAGAGAGAGAGAGACCCAGGCAGAGGGAGAAGCAGGCTCCACATAAGGGGCCCAATGCGGGACTCGATCCCAGGATCCTGGGATCACGCCCTGGGCCCAAGGCAGACGCTCAACCGCGAAGCCACCCAGGCATCCCATTAATCAGTTTTAAAGATACTTATTTAAGGGGATCCCTGGGTGACTCAGTGGTTTGGCGCCTGCCTTTGGCCCAGGGCATGATCCTGGAGTCCTGGGATTGAGTCCTACATCGGGCTCCCGGCATGGAGCCTGCTTCTCCCTCTGCCTGTGTCTCTGCCTCTCTCTCTATGTCTATCACGAATAAATAAAATCTTAAAAAAATAAAATAAAGATATTTAAGTCTGAGATTATGAATATTCATGCAGTGAATCTGATGCCACTTTTATTTTCTGTTTTTCACAAATGGTTACTTTAAAATAATTCCTCTCTCTAAATGCCCTTCCCATTCACTGGTGTGGAAATAGGTTCTGGCTTCTGATGATTTTATGCAGAATATATGGAAATCATTAGATACTAGTACCAGCGACACTGTGGTTTTTAGATGCTCTGATCAACTGTGGTTTCAGCTTGCGCTACTGCTGTTCACAATCTAGGATGCGGTTAGTTTTGTTTGGGGGTTTAAAGTATAGAATCCTATAATTGTTGACACTGAGCTAACCTCTTTCTTTGATATTCCGAGCATAGTATAATCCTGTATCAACTGCGTAAAGCAGCTTCTCAGTGAACTCTGGAAATACTTGTGTTTTTCTGAGTCCACCACTCCAACCCCAAAGCACTTCTTGCCCGTGCTAGCCAAAGTGAACGAAGCTGGTAAGATGTGAGGTTTCCCCTTTAACCAAACCCAGAGGGACAGGAAAACTTATGAATCTTAAACAGCTGCCCAGAGAATCGTTTTTCTGATTTCACTGAACAGTCATGTACAAAATGAGGGTGAGGCCCACAGTTCTTCACTGGACAACTATGCAGTCTGAAATGCTAAATGGTGTATACATTTGTTTTTTGAGGATACTTCGGTAAAATTTGACATAAGGACTCAGATTAAGCAAAGGGATCCATGTGGAATGGTGGCACAGTGACGGCTACCTGTCATTGCCAACTGCTTTCTGTATATAACCAGCAGGCTAGAGTCCTGTTCAAGCCCTGCGTGGGCCTCTATGGCACACGCCCAGTCGAGATCCACTTGTTCTTAAAATTAGGCCACTTGCGGAATGGCTGACAAAGCTGAGAAACTGAAGAAACTTTGAGGAGTATGGACTGAGGTAAGTAAAAATATTATGAGACATCACTTAAAACTGGATGGGGTATTTTGAGACAACACTGTCTCATGGAAAAAACATGGAATTCTGAATCAGAAGATCTGGGCATGGACCCGGATACAGTATTTATTATTTTGTGGGTGTGATCACTGGCAAATCCCTTATTTTTCTCTATGTTTTAGAGGATTTATAAGACAAAGATAATAATAAATAAGCTACTGAATTTACTGGGTTGTTCTGAAGCTCTAATAAGATAATGTGCATAAATATATTTTACAAGGTAAAATACAAGGTGATCATGCATTCCCAGTAATGGAGAGTCATTAAAATCTCTGCGTACAGTTCAAAGGAAAGGTTAGGACCAGTAGGAGAGTTAAGAGAAGAGAGATTTTTGCTTAATACAAGAAATAAATTTCTAAAAAAAAATATATATATATATTGCTTAAAAATGGAGTGGCCGCAACAGCTAAAAGATAAAGAATTCATGAATTTGGGGCCAAAGTCACAAAGTCATTTTGTTTGGGAAGCAAAGGGATTGTGAATCAGATGGAAGATATGCAAAACTAATTTAAAGGTTTCTTCCAATCTTCAAACTGTATAAATTTGGTAGGATAGAGTCCAAATATTCAAATATTAATAATACAAAGACAATCTTCATCCTAAACTGGCCACCAGGATCTGATGATTTGTTCTCTGCGAATTCTACCTACCCCGAATTTTCTAAATAAAAATATTAACTTCAAGTAAACACAGGAATTTGCATCAATTGTTTTTGAGATTTTTAAAAATCAAAATTACCTATTAAAATAAAGATGCTAATGCATGTGAAAATATTTGCATAATTTGAAAGGCATGACATAGACTTAGGTATAGACAGTATGATGCTGCACTAAGAAACGGGTGATGCAATTAATTAGCAGAGTTAGGGATGGGAACCTGGACATCTTTTGTTACTTTATATGAGTTGAATCTTTTTTTCCTGTCTCACTTTTAAATTTTAGTTCCTACAGAAGCATCAATTTCACATCTTAATGGTGGCAACAATTTCTCAGGCAAACCACTAAGGGTTTTCCAGGATTAACATCCATATTGGGCACAAGGCTGCAGTTCCTCGGCATCAGGCTTTAGGACTTTGGTTTACCACAAAAGAATCCAGAGGCAGGCATTTTTCCAGCCAGTGCTACTTATGACTGTGCTATTGGCCATCACAGAAATATCTGCCACCAGAGCACTCATGAGATTACTCATTCATTCATTTTAAATTCATTAAAATTTGGGAGTGCTTACTATATGTCAGGTGCTCTGCTAAGAAGTGAGAATACAATAGTCAATCAAAATCTGGCATGGCAAGATCTCCATGAGCTGCAGACATTATTTGTAAAATAAAGTATAATTGTTAATATTTATGGTTCAATTTATGACAGACTTTTTTAGAACCTACAAATCAAAAAATTATCACATTAAGTTTGACATGCCTTTAGCACATCCAAGCTAAGAGGCCTCATGAATTCTTTTTTAAGTAATCTACCCCCAATGTGGGGTTTGAACTCATGGCCCCAAGATCAGAAGTTGCATGCTCCACCCACTGAACCAGCCAGGCGCCCCCATGAATTTCCTTATCTTTTTCTTTTTTTTCTTGTTTAAGATTTTATTTATTCATGAGAGACACACACAGAGAGGCAGAGACATAGCCAGAGGGAGAAGCAGGCTCCCCACGGGGAGCCCAATGCAGGACTCGATCCTGGGACCGCTGGATCACGACCTGAGCCAAAGGCAGAAGCTCAACCACTGTGCCACCCGGTGCCCCATGAATTTACTTTTTTTTTTTATTTATGATAGTCATAGAGAGAGAGAGAGAGGCAGAGACACAGGCGGAGGAAGAAGCAGGCTCCATGCACCGGGAGCCTGATGTGGGATTCGATCCCGGGTCTCCAGGATCGCGCCCCGGGCCAAAGGCAGGCGCCAAACCACAGCGCCACCCAGGGATCCCTTTTTTTTTATCAAAGACTATAATAACAACAGCTTTATGAGATCAAGAAACAAAAGAGAGAAAACTGTGAAAAGTGTACCAACGTAAACAAAAAATTCTAAAGAGCTGATTCACATATTAACTGACGAAAAATCTGTTAAATATAAAGTAGTGCAAACAAAGATTTTATAGCATATAAATAAGACTCAAAAACAAAGTTCTACATATTAATTATTTAACTTTATCTAGCACTATGTATACCCCAACAAAATTGTTCTAAAAGTAATAAAATATGTTAGTAGCAGTAACCTTACAAAAATGCAATACAAAGGCAAGTCTCAAAATAAAAACATGGATTCATGCCTAATACATGTAGGTATGGTAACAACAATGTAACACCCTGCCCGTGATGGCCTTAAAAGCCTAATCTCCAGTTGGCCATCAACTTTCAAATCTATTCTAGGAAGGCCTGGAAACTTTGATATGCCTAATGAAACCCTCCCGTTTATTATTCATAGAGATCAAAAGGGATATATGAAAAGTAGTTTCACCACGGTTAACATCTGTAAATATTTTTTCTTAATCCCAAGGGTCAAGAAAAAGCCTAGTGTCTTTGTCTATGCTTAAAACAAATGTAACAACACACTGAAATTCTTAATGTTCTCAAAAGTATAGCACTGAGTAAAGGGGGGAGGTGAGTAGAAAAATGATTAAACAGGTATTAGTATCTGTATGATTTACAAATGGATAAAAAATTTTTAAAAATACAGATTTTATTAGAGCCACAGTCTGAATATATGAAGGAAAATACAATTTATGAATACCATTTATTCATAATAAGAAGAAAAGGAGAGTGTGTTTGTGGGATGCTTGAGCCAATTAGGAACTGAATTAAAATCTGAAAGTCACACTCCATGAAAAATATTTCACTTCAATTATTGAGCATTATAAATATCCCTAAGAAATTGTTCTGAAAGTAGTAAGACATGTTCGTAGTGGTAACTTTACATAGATGTGATACAAAGGTAAAATTCACAGAGTAGATTTTTAAAAACAAAAGCAAACATGTCAAGATCAGAAAGCTTAAGAAGAAGAAGCAGGGAAACGGGAGCATGCATGAGCAGAGAAATGTTTTGAAACTACGGTATCTCCAAGCAAAACGTCTCGATTGAGTGACAGGTTATTTTATTTTATTTTTTTTTTTACCAAAAATGCTTTATCTTCAGGCAGAAATGCCATTCATACATAAAGAGTAAATACCACTAAAGGCCCCACTGCATGTAGTGTGCATAGTTCAGGAAGCCTAGAGACCTGTCTAAACAATGAAAAACTGTGCTGT
This sequence comes from Vulpes lagopus, assembly GCF_018345385.1. Classification (NCBI taxonomy): domain Eukaryota; kingdom Metazoa; phylum Chordata; class Mammalia; order Carnivora; family Canidae; genus Vulpes; species Vulpes lagopus. The sequence goes on along the minus strand of NC_054846.1, from coordinate 10,048,065 downwards.
CCAAGACCTTTAATCTGTATTTCCAATCATACCATGGAGAGCACAGAGAACGAATTTCACAGTCTCACATTTCCCAAGAACTTCCATGGGGCTGCTATCATACATAGTAGCTTTGTCCTCTTCTTTGGTTTCACTGAAAACATAAGATAGTTGAAGGGCACCAAGCAAGCGATCGCCTTTGCATGTGCTCCTGGCCTCTGGCAAATAGTTATTAGGGCCTAGGAGACTCTCTACTGTTGGTTCAAAAACCAAAAGTTGGTCCCCACACTAAAAGACTGATGAGCTTTTCAAAACTAAGTGTGAAAACAAATTAAACCAACAGTGTGTTATTGCAAACATGTTGTCCGCTTAGTTCCAGAGAATGCAAGCAGGCCTTCAATAAGCAGTTCCTATCATCATTAAAGTCTGAGTACCATTCTTTTTTTAATTTATTATTAAAGATTTTATTTATTTATTCATGAGAGACACACAGAGAGAGGCAGAGACACAGGCAGAGGGAGAAGCAGGCTCCCCGTGGGAAGCCTGATGCAGGACTCAATCCCAGGACTCCGGGATCATGACCTGAGCCAAAGGCAGATGCTCAACGATTGGGCCACCCAGGCGTCCCATGAGTACCATTCTGAAAAGTGATCATCAAGGCCAATTTCCTAAAATGGAGTCAGTTTTCAATAGGTCTCCATAGATAGGAGACTTTCTAAAGTCTATCTCAGGTTTTACAGGTTATAATGGAAAATGTTTCCGGGTATCAATCTTGGGGACTGTAAGAATGAACGCTTACATTTTACTAGGACATGATATTTTCCCCAAAAGGCAAGTGAAATGCCAAAAAGGTGTATTCTTTTGTTGATAAATGATAACATCTTTTACAAGCTAGATTAGATTTTTCAAAGTTAAGCTGTAACATATTTAGTGAATTGTAAAATCAACTTAGTGCATGGTGACCAGGGTTCTTAAAAAAAAAAAAAAAAGAAAGAAACAAACAAACAAACGGAAAAGAAAACATAATACTAATTTCACGTGTTGAAGTTAAGTATTATTTCATAGTACGTACATATACCTACATATCATATTTGAAAAAGTGCTTGTGTGTGTGCGCACACACATGCGTGATCACGCTTTAAAATGTTTTCTTATGGTGCAGTCTTGGCCAAAAAGTTTTAAAAACACCGATTTAGGCAAACAGTGGCTTACAATCGGAACATCTGACCTTTAAAATAAAAGTAACACATATTTGTTGACTATGCATGCCAGGCACTGAGCTAATAATCCTCACAACAATGTTATACAAGGCAGAAACTTTCGTCATTCACATTCTGTGGGCAGGAAAGTTTTCCCAAGGTTATAAAGGTAGATTAGTGGGAGAATGAGAATTCAAGCCAGATCTGTGGCACTCAAGGTCACAAGAAGACAACTCCTCTGCAGTGAGGCCTCAGTCAAGAATGTCGGTCAAGGTCAGTATCCAAGGTGCTAAGTAGTGCCCGAGCACTTAGAGGAGTAAACAGGACGCTAATATGGATGATGTAGTTCGCATCACAAAACATCGTTATATCCAAGCATTCCTGACTATGTGTTTATGTGGATAATGATAGCTTGTAAGGAAAATAAACCAGAGCTCACTTTAAAGTGTGTTTGTTCAGCTTGATCTGTTGACGGTCACAGGGAGGCTGGAGAAACTGAAGCGGCCTAGTTGCTTATAACTCAGATGCCACTGCCCCTTTTCCTGAGTACAAGGAGATGATCAAATCCGAGCACACTCGCCATTAGAAGCACACACCATATATTAGGAAGGAGAGGAGCTGATCTAAACTGAGAAATCAACTCAAAGAAAAATGTAAAAACCAAAGAAGTACAGCTTCTTCCTAAGAAAGCGCAGGGTGGTAAAGTATAGACAAAATTCTAGAAAATTGACTTTGAAAATAAGAGAAGTCAAGAAGTAGTTTAGGCTACAGGAGCACTTAGGAAAATAAGAAAGGAAGAGGGAGAGAAGAAATGAAGGAGGAGGAGGAAGGAAGGGAGGGAAGGAGGAGAGGAGGCAGGTAGGAAGGGGAAGGGAGGGAGAAAAGACAAAACAGAGAACACTGCTCCTCCAATACTTTGGTGAATATCTAATATTTTCTGTAGGCCATTTTGCTTTTTCAGAAGACAAAAATATGTCTTCATACGTCTTCACCTGGAGTTTTATATAACGGATATCTCACTACTAGATAACACTCCTTCAAGCTCTAGTGACTTCCAGGTTGCCACACCATTCTCTACAGCTTGCAAAATAATAAAGCTGAATCTCCTCCGGAAGAATTATAGAGGAGGATAAAAATGCATTAAGTGTCTACACTGTGCCATGGCATATTACCAGCCACTTCGATATCCACACCAAGATACAGTTGCCAATTACCAAATAGGGTCACTCATATTTTAAATTACATTACATATTTATAGATTTATTATTTTATATGCTTACAGACACCTTTTATTTACAATATTCCAGTGACACACTCTCAGGCAGTATCAATAGTGAAATAAACAAGGGATGACAGTCATTGCCTTGACTGAGTGTCACTTAACTGCCCTGGTTTCCCAAGGCGTGCAAAGGGGAGTTGGGTGCTGAGGATACCCATGGCTCACTGAGTGCTATCAGCGTTCTTTCTGCTTCCCCTAGCCGAATTTTACACCTGCCAAGAGAGAGTTGTATTGGTTCCTCAAGCCATTTATATCAGTAGTACTTACTTTTGAAATTATCCCTATTTAAATATTTTGTAATTAAATATGAGTTGTTGCCTCTTTGAAGACTTAGATGAATGCTTTGGAAGAACTGCATACAAAAAGTTACTAAAACAAAACAAAACAAAACAAAACAAAAAACAAACAATCCCCCCAAAACAATAAACAACCTGCTGTTCAAGTAGGTATGAGAGAGACAAACATAAAATATAGGAAGGGAAAACCTCATAAAATCCGAAAAGAATTCTGCACTTAGATCACTTTAAATGGTATCTCCGAGTTCCCATTTTTACTTAAAGAAACCCAAACTGAAAGTCATGATTAAGGCATTATGGCTATGATTTGTGGAAGAAATACAACAGGACTCCAAACAGCTTATTCCCACTTAAAGCAAAGATCTCAACCCCTAAAGGAAGAGTAGTGAAATTAAAATTAAATGCTTATGGAGTATGTGTATTGTTTCCATGATTCTCCATCTGAATCATTTTCAATCAGCTAATAGGCCAACTATCAGCTCCCACAGGTCATGAGCTGGTTTCTACTGAATTCCAAAATTTAAAACTATCTTGAAAATATCACACACATTACTGTCTTTTGCTTCTGAAACAGCTAAACTTTTATATATTATACAGTTACATTTAATATGTAAATCCCCCCCTACCCACACATACCATACCTGTTGAAACCAAATTATATAAATTTTGCATGAGAGGAGATTTAGGAGCACTTCAGTCATCAATCTGTTCTGGAGAAATGAAGGGCTTTTTAAGCAATCAATTCTCGATCTTGACATCAGTTTAAAGTTATAGATTATATCTTGAGCTCTTAGCATCCTAAAACTTCATTAATCTCTGTCTCAGAGGCAGCAAAGCCTTATGCATGGATTTATTTATAGTGACTATTTATGTTTCACACATTCACTTTGAATCCCACATCAAGAAGAGTGATTTGTGGAATTATTTTTGATTTTGTAATCTTTAATCTATGATAGATGTTCTACTCTAGGCTGCAAAAGTGGTCCTGCACCACACAGAATTTTAGATGCAGATTATGAGATTACCCACTTTAGAATAAAAATTTTCCTCCTCACTAAATAGGTGTGCTGAAGTCATTTTGTAATACAAAAATGTATCTTTTCTCTTAATACTCCTGATTTTGCCATTTTAAAAAGCTATGTACTGGTCTAATTTTTATTTATGAAAGTCTATTCATATAACACTTTTCATTTAACACATCCTATGGCACTGTGGACTTTTATTCAAAAATTTCTTTTTGAGGTTGGTGGATTATATCAAAGTCACTTTCTAGGTCGTGATATTGCACTACATATAGTTATGCAAGATGTTATTACCGTTGGGGAAAATACAGAATCTTTCTTACTAATGAACATCAATTTACAATGATCTCAAAATAAAATGCTAAAAAGTTTTGTTCTTACTGAACAAAAGCTGACTAGGAGATATTATATTCTATGGTTGAAATTCATGATTTGACTACAATTTTATATTTATTTGTTCTGAACCATAGGCAAGTTGCATTCCTTCTCTGAGAATACTTCCTCTAGGTAAGATGGCAATAATTTCTCAGTTATCGTACTGAATAAATGAGATGACATATATCAAGAACCCGATACAGTAATAGATGTTCAAGAAATGGTGTGTACTATTATTATTTACGTAGGTGTTTTTTTTTTTTTCCAGCTTAATACAAACTTCCAGTTAAAAATATAAAATTACCTGTACGGCCAAGTCAAATGACTGAATCCTTACTTAAGCTAAATTGCATCTTGCCACAGCCTTGCAATATAAAGGAGAAAAAACCAAATGCAAAGGCACCACAGCAGAAAGTCCAAAATCTTACTAAAAGACTATATATCATTATAAAGAGTTAAGATCCTTAAATTACTCAGTGACATGGAATTATGCCCTGACATTCATGCCAAATAAAGACTGTGGCAAGCCACAGGAAGCAGTGAAGCCGTTTTATGTAATTAGAAATCCTACTGGAAGAGAAAACATAAACTGTGGATAAATGAAAAGCACGATCCCCACATCATTTAACGCCATTTAAATGTGCAGTAGGAATAAACACCTTCCCATTCAGTGTTATGTACCCCTCTTGACATGTCATCATAAAATATTAAACCTTTTTGGAGTTCCAAAAGATGACTAAGCAGCATGTCAACATGAAATTCAGAGGGAACTCAGTACCCTGCAGAAGTCTGAGAAGGATCCCTTGTCTTTAAAACAAAACACTGTATGCCTGGGTGGATTTGGGAGTCCTTTTTATCATTTTTATCAGCAATGGGACTAGAATGCCACAAAGCCTCACTCATCATATTCCAAAAAGAAAGGAAAATATTTGTGTCAGAATGTTGAGATGACTTCTAAAGAATCTGCTCCAAAGGACGTGTCATATATTCTAAAACCGCCTCTCTCAGGTATTGGAAGTCAAGTTTTGGCTTGCAGTGTCTCTGTCTCTCTAACAATTCACTGTCTTTCACTTGTCTTTTCCTAAAACAACTAATTACACTTAATGCTATTTCATTAACTCACACCCGGCAGGAAAAGTGGTTTTGTTTTGTTTTGACCTTATCAGAATGTTATTCCTCTGGAAAAAAAAAAAAAAAAAGGCATTTCCTCTTTAGCAGAGGAGGCATTAGATACTGACTCTAGGCTGACCTGGAGCTATGCTCACCTATTTCCAATTGCTATCTCAAATTTTATTTTAGAGTCTTAGATAACTGTCACCTCTCAATGCCTTTCCCTATTATTCTTCCAAAGGGAGAGGGGGGTACAGGTTTTTAAAAAAACTTGGTTTTCTTAAGCAAACCTGCTTTGGAAGTACTTAGGATAATTCATACAGTCCTTAAAGGCAACAGATGACAACCTTAATCCTTCTTCTGAATAACTACTTGCAGTAGAGAAACTCAGGGAGAGGTACCAGGCAGGTATTTCCAGACCGGCTTTATTCATGCTTAAACAAAAGCTGACTTTACTTAAGTAGAGTGGAAACACCTAGGCAGATAGACACCTATGCCCTGGGGCCCTGACACAAAGACATCCTGGTTCCGGAATTTCCTCCCTTGGTTCACTGGGGCCTTCGGTGGCCTACGGGCCTCGCCCTGCAAACAGCTGGGACAGGGCATTCCCCTTGTATATTAGCCCTTAAGATTTCTGTTTCCCTTCCCATTCATTCTAAAGATTACCAAATGCCTATTATATTTCCTTCACTGTGCACCATCTGCCTAATTTCAAGCTAAAAATGCCAAGGGTCTTCCTTATTCTGCTGTGACCACATTTAGGACAGGCTTGATAGAGGACACCCAATTAAGTCTTGTTTTCCTTGTTGGGTTTGTTTTCCAGTTTCACTTTCTTATTTCTTCGTATAAATGTTAGCCTCCAAAGTTTCCTTAATGACACGATTCTGAAAATTTCTTTGGAGCTGAAAAGACTGCGAGGATACTCACAGATAATTGTGTCATTTTTCAATAGTGATGAAATTTGACTTATGTCAAGTATAATCAGCAAAATACTCCGTGTGCATTCTTACCTTTTTTTCTGGCACGTGTTTACTTTGAAAGTAACTTTTAAAGGAACTATGTCTTGTTTGCAATTTAAAAAAAAGGTAAATTCTAATTTAGTTCATCAACTTCTCAAGGTTCGAAAGCATCCATGACATCATAATCAACAAAAATAGTATTTAAATGTTTTCCTTCTTTAGAATTTTATTTACTTTTTTTGGAGAAAGAGTGCATACCAGAGTGAGTGGGGGGAGAGGCAGAGGGAGAGAAAGAATCTTAAGCAGGCTCCAAGCCCAGTGTAGAGCCTGACGCAGGGCTGGATCTCATGACTGAGATCGTGACCTGAGCTGAAACGAGTCAGACGCTTAATGAACTGGGTCACCCAGGCACCCTACTTAGGTGTTTTAATAAGAAGCAAAGATGGGGAGAGAAAATCTTGCATTTGCTTTCTCAAACCAGTCCGGAGGCAGCCTGGCTTTACATAGAATTAGGAAAGCCTTACTTAATACCCTCATTTCTAAGTATGTGACCTTTTCTGAGTTTTAATCTGTAAAATGGTGATAACATTATGGGGATTAAATGATAGAAAAGCACACATCTAGTCTAGTATTTCTTTCAATATATGTTCATCATTCCCTTTTGCCTACTTCAACTATTTCCAAGTTGGTATCATCAAGTACTTTTCCAAAAAATGTTTACTATATACTTGACTTTCAAAAATTAACTTCTTCAAAAGTATATGCACTTATCTTTTAGTTTTGTTCTAAGAGGATGTAAACATTGATGGTTATATTGTATATAAAATCAGATTCTTGTGATTTCAAAGTAAAATTATAATTATGTCATCTTAAAGAGATGAGTAAAATCTTTAAAGCTCTAGTTTTAGGGATGCCTGGGTGGCTCAGTAGTTGAGTGTCTAGACGCCTTTGGCTCAGGTTGTGATCCCATGTCCTGGGATCCATGGATCCATCGATTCCTGCATCAGGCTCCCTGCAGGGCAGCTGCTTCTCCCTCCCCTTACGTCTACTGCCTCTCTCTGTGTGTTTCCATTAATAAACAATTTTTTAAAAGCTCTAGTTTTAATGTTCAAAGCATTCAAATACATTAATAGCACTACTCAAAAAGATAAATATTCGAAGACTATTTACAAGGATAGCATTGTCTTAAAGGTAAGGATCATATGGTAGATTGTTCAGTTATAACTAACATGTGCAATGTGTGAACCATGATTGGTATGCTAGTGGATACTCCTGGACATAATATTAATATTAAAACAGAGTTCAGGATATGTTAAATAGCTAATCAATACCAAGTCTTATCTATGTCTCCCTGACGTTAAAAAAGGAAATGTAATAGCATAATCATGCAAAGCAACTGCTATGAAGGCATATTTTATCTGGCATGGAAAGATAATGGAGTTGTTCCTTAAAGTCAATTACAAAGCATGGCACCTGGCACATACTATGCCCTCAAAATATTGTACAGAGTTTCTGAGTATTTTGGTGACCAAACATCAACTTGGTGTTTGATAAGGACATTGCTAAATGAACAGAGGAACAAAAAAGATGATGATTTTAGCTCTATTCTTTCCTTAAATGATTAATTCTGAAGGTATTTCTTTAAATGCATAATTCTTTAAGGCCAAAGAAAATCAGAAAGGAGTCAATAGTGATAAAGTTTTGGAAACTGAAATGTAGGTAGATGTGTAGTCATTAAATTGGTGGACTAAAATTCAGCAGGGGGGAAATCAAGAAGCAACCTGACTTGCATGAAAAAGAAACCAAAAAGCTCTGGGATCCGCTGGCATCAGGTACCTATGGAAGTGGGAAGGACACTGGAGCTAAAAATAGCAAGGCTGGTTCAAAGCCATGAAGCTGTTCGACCCTTCAAATCTACTTCCCCACTGTGTCAGAGATGAGTTTATTCCCTGTTCCAATTTTTCCCTGAACAGAATAGAATCAAGGATTTATGGACTGGGGAACCCAAGCAGAGTCAGAGCAGTGATGCTATTGTGAATATGCGGGTATGGAGGTGGTTGAGGAAATGTGTTTACATTTAATGCTGGGACTCTCAGTCTTTAAATCCACTCAGCTCTCATTTCAGAGAACTGGCAGCCAGGATTATACCCTTAGAAAAGAGATTAGGGGAATCCGGGGGCTTTCAAGGAACTGACCGGCCAGCTCACGATGCAGTGAATACGGTAGTCAGCAAGGCCATCCACGGGCACAGAATGTCCAGTCAGTTTTTAAGTGACCAACTAGCGTTCTAGACTTAGTCAAGTATTCATTTAGGGTTGAGGGTTAAATAAAGGAAGTTTCAGTTATTCAAGCCCACAAAACTTTATCTCTGATGCTCCTTTTTCTCGGGAAATTCATGAGGGTTTTACTCTCTTCCCAAACAGGAAGTAGACAAGAGAGAAGACAAAAGATCCTGCAAACAAGGGATCTAATGCAAGAGAATGGCAAAGAGAATGCTCAGGATAATGGTGGGGTGGGGGTGCGGAATTCCCCAGATGACAGCTGTGTGGCAGGTCTAAAGGGTAATCGGTCTAAATTGAAGCAGATCAGATTGTTTCAGCAGAAATTTCTTCTGGTCGACAAAATTATTAGAAAACGCGAATGTGTCTGATTGCATTTGAGAGGAGATTCACACAATTTGAAGAACAATTTGGAGATGAATCAGTGATAAACGCAAACAGAAAGCTAAGCATACCAAAAAATAACACAAGCCTAGGGAAAACAAAGTAAGACAAGGCAGGAAAGGAAATGCAGTCACAGAATACTTCATGGCTCAGCTGTGAACAATGATTCCATGGCCACTGTAATGGACACGATGGATCTGGATCTTGATATAACAGGATATTCTAGAGGAGACATGATGGGATGTGTCTGCATGTGCGGTAGATGCAGGAGGGTGGAAGAAAGTGAAAGCCTCATCTTCCAGAGAGTGGAGTCGATGAAGATCATAGATAATTCTTGAAACCAAAGAATCAAGAGGCGATGATAAAAGCATGTTAGGTGAAGGAAGAGAGGTCAATTCTGCAAGAAATTAGTTAAAAGAACTGGAAGTGCTCCCCTCCAAGGTACAGGAAAATAGTTTGCACAAAGGAAAGTGAGAGCAACTACCATTTTTGTAACAAGCCTAAGAGAAACATTTGCCTTTTAAAACTATGTGCCACCGTAACTCAGACAATAATGATGTGAAAAAGTACATAAGGAGATTGAAAGAATATTTCTTGAGGCTTGAGACTGTCTTATTTTACTAATAATAGTGCCTTACACTGCAGAACAAATGACTATCTAGTCTAGAACTGTGCCTCAGTGATGGAGCTATGCCTTATGTGAATTATCAGAAAAGCTTAGTGTTGAGCTAGAAAAGAAGGCGGGGTGTCATGTATTCTAGTTGCATGGGTAAGAGATACTGGCAGTTGACAAAACTGATAAGCTTCAGTACATAGCTTAGAAAAGTCAGTACAATAAATGCGAGTATTAAAAAATTGAAATCTATCCATCTAATTCTATGAGAAAGGCTCACTTTTTTGCAATCCTGAAAAATAGAGAACACATGGGGTATGTTAGCAATAAAATATTCATGCAGAATTTCCAGTCTATTCCAACAAATATTCATGTTTATTTGAAAACGAAAAGTATTTCCCCAACATCTTGTAGTAAAAACTCTCTGCATCTGCTCAGTTTATAGTTTAGAGCAATTTCTCACCCACAAATTCAAGTGAGAACATCGTATATCAGAATCACTAAGCATGTTTGATGAAAATGCAGATAACTGGGTTTCACTCCAAATAAAGAGAATCATAATCTCTGACACCTGATGATATAGTACTGGATAAACTCCTCAGAGATTTTTCATAATATATTTGATATGAAACCTATACCAAGTCACTTCCAGGATTTCTGTTTGTTTGACTGCTTGTTTTTTTCCTTTAGTCTAAGAGTTATAATATTCCTCTGCTCCACCAATTGCCTCTCTTTCTTCAGATCTTTCTAAACAATTTATATTACACTTATTTATGTAGTATATTTATATAGGTGTATAAGGGGTGTGTGTGTGTGTGTGTTTGCACGCGCGTGTGAGCGCGTATGTGTATTTTCCCCAAAAATAAGGTAAGTTCTCAGAGACCCAGGGTAATACCATATACATTTTTAAATTTTCTCACAACAAAAATTTTCATCAAATACTCTTCAATGGATGTTGAAAGACTTAACAGGAAAATGGATGGGGATGCTAAGACAAAAGTATTTATTTTAACATTTTCAATTGCAACAAACTTTCTAGAGAGTAATTCCAGCAGGTTTAGGGCCATATTAACTCTAAGCTTTTAAATCTTTGTGGCTTTAGACATAAAATATGAGTCAATCAAACCTCAAGCCTTCCTAAATTCTTATTTATAACCCCCTGTATTTCAACTTAGAGTAGTTTGTCTGCCTTTTACCATTCCTGCAGAAGCACCAACTGCCTTTTTCTTTCTGACTACAAATCATACCATCTGTGAAATTCTTTCTTAGATAGCTAGGAATTAACTGGAACAAAAAGAATCAGCAGAAATGGAAGAGAGACCATGATCTCCACATGAAAGAGAGCACTGTGTCCGTGGGGTAGAAGTTGGTAGAAAAATACATTAAACAGCTCTTAGCCAAGTAAAAGCTTCGTCTCTGCAGCAATTGTATAATTTCTTTGATGTAATAAAATACTGTCATCTCTAGACTCCCTGCATAAATATACAATTACATTGTATATTTTAATAAAAACCTAATCACTCAAAAAGTGTTTCAGACTACAGTAGAGACACGCAGTACTTGAAATAACTTCTTTCGTTCTCCAAATACTACAAAAAAATTCAAAGACCAGCTTTTTCTTTTAATTCTCTCTTAAGGCAAATGCAAATTTATTTTAAAGGTTTAAAGCCCAAACTTTTCCACTCATTAAGATCAGTTTAATACAGTAATACAGGGACGCAGTGCAATTGGTTACGAAGATTTGCAATTTTTAAAACTCTTGACATTCTAACACTGAATTCGTTTCCTATGGGATTAGGGTTACGATATTGCTCTAAGTATTTTTATTCCAGGTATGCTGCTTTTCCCCCCTAAGAAAATGAATTTGATACCTTGTTTGAGAGCTACTTGGAATTTTTCTTAACCTGAACATAAAAGCAAATTTGGCCTTTAGTTAAGACTTTTCTTTACATGATATTAACAGTGAAATAACCTACTGGCACATGCCAGAAGGGACGGAAAAAAATATCCCCCTCCTCCTTTCTCCCTCTAACTTCAATATTCACTGAGCTGCTTTGTTCTCTGTATCCCGCATAATTAATAACTACTTTGGCAATCAGTCATGCATTCCTTAATGGCACCTCAGGCATCAAGTGTCCTTCTAAGCCTTCCCCACAGAAACCATACACCCTTCTATAGTGCACACTGGCCAGGCACTGACTTAACTCTGGACAAGTCATTTACAAAATCACTATTAAGGAAAACCCACAGTTGGGATTATAAAGTGGCTACAATACTTGCATGCCATTCTCTAGCATTATTTACTCTCGAGGTATTATTTTACTAAAAAGAGTAAAAAATGTGTGGGATCCAACCAACTGTTGCTAGTCAGTGACAAAAGAAAATAGGAAAGAAATAGTAGGAAAAATTTAGAAGCAACCTAAAAAAAGATGAGTTTCACGGATTGTTGTGAGTTAAAGAAGCGTTCAGTACATTCATCACCCCACGCTCCTCTTTTCAGGCAATCAAAGCAAGATAAAAATATATGGAGTCAATTAGTATAGAAGCTATAACATCTATTTCTCTTAATCTACACCGATCCATTTATTAAATGAAAAATGAGAGTAAATGAATTGTTGAAAATATTATGTTATTATTGCTCATCAGAAAGCTTAGATTAAAACTCTTGAAAAATGTAATGTTCAGCAACACTGTCTTAAAAGAAATCAGTGTTATTTTAATTATCCTTCAAAATTTTAACCAGATTGTAGAATGAAAAAATTCCTCAAATCTCATAACCATTTTAAAGTATATATGTTACAAACAATATTATACTCAAGAAGAAATAGTTCTCTATGTATTAATAAAAATCACTAAAAATATTCATATTTGGATTTGCATTTTTTACAAATAGTTTTTTTTGAAGTAACTGATTAAAATCTGCAATCTTTTTATATAAAGGCTTATTTTTTAACAAGTAAACTTTTAATAAGGTCTTTTGATGCTAGAAGAAGAGATACTATTTTTCAGCCTGTGTAGGTTTTTTTAAAAAACACTTTTAAATAATGGTGCTTATGCTATAGTACACAGAGTAAAACATACATAATCTATTATAAATTACTCCAAAATTAAACAAGAAATTTTCTTTTCTTTGTAAGAGACCTGAAATGTGTGCTGGGCTCTCAATGTGTGTGGCCTCCAAACAGAAACAAGCTTGCACTGTTTTATTTCAGTTTTGCTTCATTTCTTCCCAAACAATCTCTCGCTGCTAATCTACCAGCCCCCTCCCCTTTTTTTTGCATGAAGGAAAAAAAAATCAAAGACATTATTAACTCCTTATGCACAGTCATGAAAGCTGAACATATATGGTTTTGGCATCAATTTGCATGGATTTATTTTTCATTATTTATTAACGGGGCATAATTGGGGAGTATATATTTGCATAAATAATTCTTGAAAATAACATTGAAGCATACATTTTAAATTTATGTAATAAATCCAGAACTTTTTTAAAAAGCTATAAACAACTAGCTATAATTTTAGCTAAATCTCTCATGCCAAAGTTTTTCCTAAGGTAAAACTTAGCCTATGATATCAGTTTAAAATTGTAAAATGGAAAGATAAATTTTATTTATGTTTTACTCTAAGATATCTAGGAATCAAGAAAATGATACTAAAATCTTAATATTACAAAGAACAGTACTACATATAAAAGAATATGTAAAATCTTTAAATATTAAATCGACATCACTTTATTCAAAGTAGTAAGGAATCCTTTTTTTTTTTTTTACACCTGTATGTACTCTCACTCATTAACTGAGGAAAAGAGTGGGTAAATCATCTTACAAAGCTGGACATAGATTTTAATGGCAACACTGTTTCTGAAAATTTTAACTAATGTATTAAAACGACTACTGCTAAGACATATTGTCTAAGGTTGGTATAGAATCAACCAATCTTAAAGGTTGGCTAGAATCAAACATATCCATTCATGCTCCTAAAGAAGGCTGCAGAGTGATCTCCCTTACTTGCAAACTTCAATAAAGAATATTAGAATAAACTTTCTCCATAATTTTCCCAGAAAAAAATGATTAAACTCAAAGTTTCTGCAGGTGTGTGAATAGATGCAAAATATTAATTATAAAAAAGCAGCTGAGTATGATTATACACATTGATGGTTATAATGTCATAAGCATGCACCACTGTCTTCAACTCCCCACCAAAATGAGAGAAAGAGAGAGAAAGAAGAGAAAGAGAGAGGAAGAAAGGAGTTCTCTAATATATCATGACCAGGAGAACACGTGGTGTCCTTATTGTGATTTTTCAGGGCTCTAGTTTATGAATTAGTAATATTATACAACAGTAACCAAGATAACATATAGTAAATGAGAAGTTAGTGCAGCTCCACATAGGTTTAGACAACTCTAAGGGACAGGGGCTGAATTTCCATGAGATACTAGTGGAGCAGCTGTAGTGTGTCTGGCATTGTGCTAGGCACTCAGTAGCAAACCTCAATTTGGGGTGGTAACAGCCCATTAAGGACTTGTGGTTTGCATCATTTTTATCATTATAAAATTAAGAAAGCATTGTGGCCAGTGGTCCCTAAGGTCCTATTTTGCAATGGTGGGTTTGCAGTCAATGAGATCAATGCCTCTGGGGAAGCTGGGTGTGCTAATTATGAAGTTCATCCTTTACAAAAAAGAAAAAAAAAAAGCATCAGAGATGATCCAGGGGTTCCAGGGGCATGTGATGTGCCCTTGAGCAAATGCCACAAGAACTTTTAAGTCTGTTCTTGAAAAGGCAAAATTTCTTCCCTTAGGCTTTCATTCATCGATATACAGATAAGTTTGATGGATTGTTACTCTGCTAATAATAATGTTGTGGGGAGGAGAGGCATGGAGGGAGGGATGTCTTTTAGCAATACACAATGCTAATTCAAAACATTTTGGAAGGCTTAACAGCAAAAGCACTTGTCAAATTTTCACTAACCAAATTTCACCCTTCTGCGGAAATTATTGAGAGCAGGAGTGTGGCTGTGTGGGAGAAGAGACAGAAACGTGGAACCAAGACAAAGGATAGGTGAAGAAGTGGCAGATAAATTGCCAAAATAAATTCAAATTCAACAGAACCGAAGCTTGGGAGAATTGTAAAAATCGTGTATCAATAATCACCCCGGAGAGCAACCTGGCCAAACTAAAATCACCAAATGACACTTATTAGGCAATGTAGGACCATGCTGTCACATTTCCTTGTCCCTTGCAGTCCAATGGCTGCTAAGGCAAATTAATGTAAAATCTCTTATGTCATATCTCCACATATCTCCATTTTCTGCAGCCCATCACTGGTCAACTTAGGTGCAATGCAAAACGTGGCTTCATACATACTGGGAGGATGTCGAGTCTCAGCCCACCAAAGCCCACATTTACAAATTTATCAAAGGATTTCAATAACTATTTAAAGATGCACTGAGTTTAATTTTAACGATGTAACTGGTGACACACCCTTCTTCTAAAGCCTCTCAGAGGCAGTTTCTGATCTTAATCACAGTAAATCTCTAGTAGCAGGTCAAACCCAGGTGGCAGGGCCTTTCTGGAGTCAAGAGGATGGGTGGTACTTACTGCAGACCCTTCTGATGCTTTATCTCATTTCAAGGCTCAGGAACCTGATATACTCTCACAGATAAAAAAACAGGTGTCAGTGAATCTTCTGTTAAGCCGGAGTGAGTGAATGGTATGATCCACTCAACATTCAAGTATTTATTAAAAACCTATAATGCACTCAGAACTGAGTACAACAGTATAAATTTCCCATGTTTTTATCTTTATTTTATTAAATCATACAACTCCTTGGGTTATAGAACCAACCCATGTAATTAGAAAATTAGAAAAAAACCCTTGGTGTGGCATATTTTAGCTTTCATGTCTTATTCAGTAGCATAAGTAGATTGCTAGTTATACATATTTAAAATAATATAATATGAAGAGAACAGTTATTGAAAATACAAGTATCTTCGAGTTTCAAGTTTCTTTTTGTCACAGATTTGGGATAAACAAAAACTTTGCTGTGATACAAGACCCACCATTATGTTTAGAGTAAAATTTGTTTCATCTTTAAATATTTAAGAACACGACAATGTGCTAAAACTCAAACTGAAAACAAGGATTGTATAACTTTGTAAAAGTGTAGTCATGTCTCCGAAGGCCATCTCAGACTTAAAGAAAAATAAATTCATAAATTCTCTAAAAGAAAGATACTGTGAAAATGCGTTAAACAGACTCTTTGTGGCTTTACTCAAATCATCACAATATCAAAGTATTACCTATCAATAGCATTTTTTATTTTTTAAAAAATATTTTATTTATTTATTTATGGGAAACACAGAGAGAGAGGCAGAGACATATGCGGAGGGAGAAGCAGGCTCCCCATGGGGAGCTCAATGTGAGACTTGATCCCAGGACCTGGAGATCATGACCTAAGCCGAAAGCAGACGCTCAACCCCTGAGCCACCCAGGCATCCCAACAGTGTTCTTTAAAAAGCTCATTCTTGTCTACTATTAACACTTCTCATTTCTTTCTTTTTTTTTAAGATTTTATTTATTTATTTATTCATGAGACACACACACACACACACACACACACACACACACAGAGAGAGAGAGAGAGAGAGAGAGAGAGAGAGAGAGGCAGAGACACAGGCGGAAGGAGAAGCAGGCTCCATGCAGGGAACTCGATGTGGAACTCAACCCCGGGACTCCAGGATCACCTGGGCTGAAGGTAGGTGCTCAATTGCTAAGCCACCCAGGCGTCCCAACACTTCTCATTTCTAGATAAAATTTTTCAATTTTACTAAATTTAAATAAAAATATTAAATTATTAAAAGTTTTGGAAATTAACAAAAAATGGTAGAGAATCTTTATTGGCAAAAGTTTTCATAATGGAATAGAGGTATGGATATGTTAAATAATCTCTATAAGGTAATTGATCAAGATTCACCATATAAATTTATGGCATATATCAGAGCCATCTCCCTTAACTTTGATTTCACACAGCAAATGTTACTGTTGCTGAATGAATAAATGATCATTTTCAAACTTCAGTCTGCATTTTATTGTCTTTAGCTATATCTCCAACAATATTTAAATTTCTTAGCCTAATCAAAGGCTTAAATAATAACTCAATAATAATAACTCAAATAATAACTCAACAGACTTGAGTTTGGGTAACCAAAAAAGGAAATGTCTACTTGACATTAATTACAATGTGAATATAGTACATAAAGTTTGATACTGATTCCATATTTTCTAATTGGCTTCGTGGACTGCTGGCTTGTGGTGTGCATTGTTCTTTCTTTCTTTCTTTTTTTTTTTAAAGATTTTATTTATTGGGGATCCTTGGGTGG
Source organism: Vulpes lagopus (assembly GCF_018345385.1). Classification (NCBI taxonomy): domain Eukaryota; kingdom Metazoa; phylum Chordata; class Mammalia; order Carnivora; family Canidae; genus Vulpes; species Vulpes lagopus. Next base: position 10,031,192 of record NC_054846.1, on the reverse strand, counting down.
CGCAGCAGTTTGGCGCCTGCCTTGGGCCCAGGGCGCGATCCTGGAGACCCGGGATCGAGTCCCACGTCGGGCTCCCGGTGCATGGAGCCTGCTTCTCCCTCTGCCTATGTCTCTACCTCTCTCTTTCTCTCTCTGTGACTATCATAAATAAATAAAAATTAAAAAAAAAGATTTTATTTATTTATTTGAAAGAAAGAGAATGAGAGAAAGAGAGAGAATGCAAGCAGCTGGGGAGAGGGAGCCTCCCAATCAAGCAGGGAGCCCAATGTGGACTGAGCCACCCAGGCATCCCCATATGCATTGTTCTTATACCCAGTAAGAGCACAAGGGTTAATGCATTTAACCCAAATTATGTTATGTTCCCAGTGTGCCTGCTGATTTGCTATATCTCCTATCAAAATCATTGAGGACATCATCTTCTATATCATTTTAAATAGTGGTATTATTGGTCATATTTAAAAAGCATACTAGGTTGACACTGTCATATTTATTTGAGTACTTCAGCATTACTATAAGCAACATGAGAAAAACAGTAAAAGGGTTTTCAATATTTTTGGTGTGATGCAACAAACAGATACAAATGTTTGAAATAATACATAAAGGGTACAAGAAATCAGTATATAACTAAAATTATAGTAATAATTATAATTAGACAAAGTAGATTTCTTAAAGTCCAGTGAGAATTTCAAAACTTCTTTTTAGAACCATAAAGAATCAGAAATATTATTTAAGCAGGATAAGCATTGGGATATGTAGGAAAAACTGAGAACTACTATAATATATATTTATAATAGTTTAAAATATATTTTACCAAAATATATTATATATTAAAATATATTTTACTAAAATATGTTTTTTAAAAATATATTTTACCAAAACATTGATTTTAAAAATAATAGTAAGCTTACCTTTCTCTAAAAAAAGAAAAATGTTATGGGCATTTTTTTTTTGTTTTTCACCATTTTTTTTTTTTTTTTAGGTAAATAAACAACTAACCCAATTAAATAAGGAGACCTCTAAGTGGTACTTACTGGCATGACGATGTTGTAGTGGATGCAGAACCCCGGTTCAGAAGGAAAATATTCATCAGATACAAATCTTATCCTGATTTGATTTCCTTTAGAAATTTGTTTTCCTGGCACAGTACCAGAACCACACCAGCGCCCTAATATAGTTCCATCACTGGGTTCTTCAACCTCTACAAAATCATACCTGCAAGAAACAAAGACAAAAGAGACATAAGGTCATACGATATGTTATTTCAGCAATTCAAATTCCATGATCATGGATACAATGAATCTATCTATGGACCATAGCCAGGAGTCCCTTCCAAAATTTAACTGTATAAATATAATAAAACTATCCAAAGAAGAGACATAACTGAAAATGTATTCTCAATTAAAGAAGTGCATTCTCTTCTACTCTAAGCCTTCCAGTTTTACTGTGAATGAACTTCAAATTCACCAGTCATCTCAACACTTAAATATTTGGTATGCAGCAAGCATATCTGATATTCAATTTGTGAATTACTCAATTTAATTTCCATTTGGACATGAGAGTTTTACTCTAATCTTAATTGCTATTATCATTGTCCATTACTTTCTGACAGTAACGCTTTCACCCTGGTCAGACTCCTTGGCTCCTTTTCCTCATCTCTGATGCAAACTTTTCTAGAGCCACATCATTACATACATATCCTTCAAATCTCACTTTGTTCCCGTCTGCCTCTGTGAGTCCTCTCTGGGTGTTCTCAGCTCACCATCATCTTTCTCTTTTTGATAAACACGTATTTTCAGTATTCACTACATAGGCAAGTGATCCTTTTTCTTAGTCTATTATGTACTTGAAGAAAGGAACTGATTTTTATATACTTTGAGTTTACATTGTAGGACACACAGTATCTTCTTAAACATAAGGAATAACTAATATCTTCCTAACAAATGTTAATTTTTGTTTTGGAAGGCATGGATCCATGGTACTCCTCAAGAGCAGTACTGCCTGTTAAGAAAATATTTCAGAAATCTGTAGAGGCATTTTAGGTTATACTGAGACTGAGGGTGAGCAGGGCACTACAACATACGGTGGGCAAGGTGCGATGCTGTTGCATCATGGGGAGTCCTAGGAGTGAGTATTTGCCCCAGGTTCTCCATGCCTTTCAAATAGTTCACTGGACATTGATGTAGGCAAAATTTTGGATATAGCTCATCTGAGTCTGGAAACTAATAACTGTCTCACATATAAACACATATATGTTTTGCAGTTTTAGTTAAAATCAAATTTTCCAGAAATTCAACTATTAAATAAGTTGAAGACAGTTTTCATGTTTTGGAACTTCACCAAGAATTATGTTTTGGAAAAACATATCATGAACAGGAACATTGCTTATACTATCTGCATCACAATTAAAACAACTAAAAGTAGACACACTCGTCTGTTTCTAAAACTGTCATATCCGCAATGAGTCTACTTGAAAGATGCATCTGACCACCTCCTTTTATTTTCCTAGCGTAACTGTGCATGTGTATTTATGTATTTACATCCACTATTTTCATATAACTTGCTTCGCTATTTCAGGTTTCCATAGCACACGTGTCATTATGTTTACATTTTAAACAACTATCCACACTTCTGTAAACTTCATTTATGAGTACTAAAGAGGATACTCAAAAGTTTTCTTTCTTTTTTTTTTTTTTCAAAAGTTTTCTTAAAGGGTAGTAGGTCTGACATGGTTGCAAATCATTGGTGGATTTTTTCAGAATTCTAAATTCAGTAGATACTAGACAACTAAAAATAATGTATTTTGTGCATTGGAATTTATGTTTGAAATATTGGTGAAATTATACAGAAAGAATAACAGGCCAATTCTATGTATACATCTTCGTCTTGAAGAAGTATCAGGAACTCTCTTACAACATGTAACTTAACCTGTTTCAGCCTTATTTTCCTTGGCCTTAAATTGAGGGCAATGCTACTTAGCTCAAAGGGATATTTTAAGACAGGATACATGCGTAGTACTGAAAACATTGTTGGGACACAGTTGCCATTCAATAAAGCTGTCCTTTATCTCCATCCTACGTCCCTTGCTCCCACCTCCACATGAACTTTTAATATGAAAACAATAAATAAGAAAATTCAAATACAAGTTTGAAAACAATAAATAAGAAAATTCAAATACAAAGGGGGGAATATCTGCTATTCCATAGGGTTATCAATGGTAAATATGTAAGTCAATCAGTATACCCCATCTAGGAGTTCTGTGTATGTGTGTCATGGGACAGAAAAGGGTACACTCAGGAGTCAGGGGAGCTGGATAGAGCAGACCTGAGTAGTTATTTCAGGTATACTTGGTACAAAAGTGGGTAACTACCATTTTATATGAAAGGATACTTTTTACATCAAAATTGCTCACCTGGAAAACAAAGCTTTTCTTCACAGAGCATGTTTGTTCTGTGCTTGGGGAGGGGGGCATTGGGGGTGGTTACCTAAACCTATATAATGTAGGTTACCACCACTCCAAGTTTGAAGAGAGCCAGACTTCAGACCTGGTCAATCATCCTGTAAGCATTTATAGAGCAATGGCTTGGTGCAAAGTGTCTTGCTGGATTCTTAGGATACAAAGATGAAACTATAGCTTCTTTGGGCTCAAGGCCCATAAAACACTTTGGTGAGTGAGTGCTCTAATGCGGGTATGTAGGAAATACTGTGGAATAATGGCAGCGCGGGAGTAATTCTATACGGTGGGATTAGGGTCAGTTTACAAAGGAACATTTGGGTTGTCAGTGAGGACTGCCTGCCAGGGGTGAAGAGAGGGGAAGTGGAGACGCACCACAGTGAGAAGCCCAACGGTGCGTAAGATGCAACCAAGGAAAGAGGGGGCCAGGCACGGTGGCCTGTGAATGAAGGGTGGGAGACAAAGAAGTAGATGAAGATCCAGCTGGAAAAATAGGAGGAGCTGGGGAGGCCTTGGGTACTTCAGAGTCAGGTGTTAGAATCTTTTGTGGGCCAATGTTGCAAACAGGTGAGGTAAGCGCAGCTTTAAGAGGTTCTGTGTGGCTTTTAAGAATTTAAGTCAACGCTCTAAAAAGTGGGATTTCACAGAAAAGTCTGGATTTCTGGCTTTTTAAATTATTACTCTTAAATTTGAGGATCAGGTAATACTAAATATTATTAGCCCTAATACGACTCCCCAGGTGTCTGGAATTGGTGTCAGCCCCAGGGGAGGAGGGTATCTTCAATTTCCTGCCGTATCCCTAACACCTATGTGCCAGGAACACAGAAAGTGCTCTATCAGTATTTGGTGAACGGAGGGAATGAACACTGGACCTTGTTTCCTTCATGGCAATTGAGGCTGGGACCAAGGGGCAATAGTTTTAGATGGGACATGTTCTTCCTAAGTTCTTAAAGATCCCCATCTACTTTCTATGCTCTTGTTGTTGTTGTAATACCCAGATCATCATTTACAGTACTCGCCCACGTGGGCATCTGAGTTTGCCCCCCTTACAGCATAGGAGGCGTGGCCATGACCCTTTCAGGGAGGGAGTGACAGTGGCAGAGAACAGAATCACCACGCATTGGAGGGATGCCAGTTAACAAAAACACTACAAGCGTGGGTAGAAGGAAAAGAGCCTGTAACAAAAACGTCCTGATTCTGAAGCAGTGGGAGGAACAGGAGGAGAGCCACTGTGAGGGATGCCACAGGACGGAGCGAAAAGAGAAGGGAAATATCCACCTGAGCAGAAGTGGTGGACAGTGCCCACAGTACCGAATACCAAGGAAAGCTCAAAGAAGATGAAAACCAAAGGGCATTCCTCAGATCTGGCACTTGTGAAGTCATTTCAATAAACTGGTTGGACAGGACACAAAGTGTCAAAAATTTACTTCATTTTCAAAATACCTATTATCTCTCTAATAGAAGCATTTTAAGAGAAAAGAAGATCATATGCAAGAAAACTGCAAAAATTCTAAGTGTTTTTACTATTATATATTTTTTTAGTTGTTAAGAAACACTATTACATATTTATCTGATGTGTAAGCTGTTTAGAGGTATTTGAAAGGAGTTTTTAACCACACAAAAATATCTGGATTATAAATGTTAAGAATTTATTAAGGAATGCATAAGTCTTAACCTTGGCTTCATTTACATCTGATATAAAAATCACTGTCCTGCAAATAAGAGTTAGAAGCACATTATTATTCTTTTTTTCATGAAGATTTTCTATTAAATTTGATGCCATTAAAAAAATCCACTAATCTTTATAACAACTTCTGGATTTGCAGTTAGACAGCTGGCAATTAATTCTTACATGCTCATACAAGTCTGACGCACACACTTACCACAGTGCTTTAAAAATCTACAGTTTTGCATTCCATGAAGGTTAAATGGACATCTAAAAAAGTACTGTGTTCTTTGCCTATAAAACAGCAGAATCTAACATATGCCACTAATTCTTTCACAGTAAACTTTTAAGATTTTTTTCAGAAGTAGTGTCCTATAACAATATAATTCTCAATTTCACTCAATTACACCACCTTCAATTTTAATGGTGGATCCTCAACAACTGTTTAGATGTCTATGGAACTGAAAAGTATCAATAACATAATTATTTACTAAGGCTTAGTTTTCCCTCTCATCAAAACAGTAAACCCTCTTGCTAAAGGATACGGTTACAAAAATAGCATTTTTTAAAAAAACTTAAAATCATGTTCAAGATCATGTAAAACAAACCCAGGGAAGATCTACCTGTAAAGTATTCTCATGTCTCATTATTGCTACCTAATCTTCAAAATAGAAAAAAAAAAAACGAAAACAAAAATCACTGACAATTACGTATTTCCTTTAAATTGTTAGAAATACACAGAACGTGGTTGGAAAAAGACCAGCGCATTAAATCCAGTTGCCTTCCTAATAACTTGAAGTTTTTCTTGTTTTCTGATAAAATGACGTTTGCAGGTGGAATTCATTGTGGAAATCGGTTGGTTTATATACCCTAGCATTGCTCAAAACATCAAGAATAGAGAAAACGATGATGGAAGGTGTCTGCAGGCCTCAGTCAAATGAAAAGAAGATGATAAAACCAAGCAACGTTTTGACACATAAAAGTGAAATCACAAAACATCATCTTCCTTAAATGCAGAAATCCACGCATGCCCAGGTGACTGTTCTGGAGACACGGTAATCCTTCTAATACACTCTCAGGTATTAGTTTCCAACATGCACAACTGCTCACATCAGTATTTAAAGGATTTACTAAACCTATTTTATGAGCCAATCAAACATCACTTTCTCACGGCAACATGATACAGAGCACACAGCGCTAAGTGGTTTATAACGATCACTCCCTTTCTCTAACATACCCCTGGGGACCCATGGAGGATTTATGTTCTTTTATGTTTAACAAACAAGTCTGGCATTGTAGACAAAATTTTCATCCTCATGTGGGAATTTAACAACCGTGAGGGCACGAGGACTGCTTTCCTACCACCAAGAACTGTAAGGAGTAAACCAAAGGAAAAAATCCACTAGTAAACATAATGGTCAGACACCCAGCTTCCTTCAACAAAAATAAACCAACCCTGCAAAGTAGGTTGTTTCTAGTTCAAACTAACTAAAATCCTGTCAATTAAATCTGCCTCATGAATTATCGAACCCGACGGTAGTGTGAACCCCTGCCAACAAATAAATGCGGATCTTAAAAGGCCCAGCTCTGGAAGTGTCACCTGGAGCCTAAATTGGTTGGGAAAGGTAATAAAATTAGTAAGATGCCAATTATCCTACAGTGCTTATTGGATTATACTTCAGTTTGGCAGAGTGCCACTCATCTGCAGAAGAGAAGTCTGGGATCCTATTTTGGACACCAAAATGTTTACATACACTTTAACATATTGAAAATAATAATAATTTAAATAAGAAAATAATAATTACATTTTTTCAAATACATTAGCTCATTTAATCCTTACAAAAATCACAAAAAGTGGATACTGTTATTATGCTCGTTTTATCTATTATAAAATATAGAAAAGCTAAGTTCCTGGCCAAGGTCACATTGCAACAAAATACAGAGCCAAAGCCTCCACACTGGCAGTTGAACTCTAGCACACAGGCTAACTCCAGAACCCTTAAGTTCTAAGGTGCACTGCGTAATGTACTGCAAACATGTATACATAATCATATTTGCTTTATTTTCAGGCCTAACTAGAGAATCTGTGTCTTCATTCAAATCGGCTAAATGCTTTTATTCAATGGCCAGAGAGACATTAAGGGCCATTCAAATAAAACTGGTCAGTCGACTTGGTAATTTGGGAATATCAACTTTACAGATATTTATTTAAATTAATTTGGTAATACAGTGGTTCCCCTTATAGGTTTCAAGATCGCCAGTGGGTGCCTGAAACCTCAGACAGTACCTAACCCCATATATATACTGTTTCTTCCCTACACGTGTGTGCCTGTGACAAAGTTTATTTTTTTTTTTTACAAAGTTTAATTTATAAGTGAGGCACAGTAAGAGATGAACGACTACAACTAAAAATAGAACAACCGTAACAAAATACTGTAATAAAAGCTACGTGAATGTGGTCTTTCCCTCTTTCTCAAAGTATCTCATTGTACTGTACTCATCAGTCTTCTTCTTGTGATGATGTGAGATGATAAAACGCCTGTGATGAGGTGAAGTGAGGGGAATGACACTGGCATTGTGAAGTAGTGTTAAGTACTATTGAGCTTCTGATGATACGGTGGGAGGATTATCTGCTTCCAGACCTCAGATGACCTCGGGTATGAGGAGGGTACTAGTGTGCTTCCTTTTCAGCTACTCTAAATTCTTTATTGATAGTTTTAAACCTACATCGAATAGGATATGTGTCAGTCAAACCACCGAGCTTGCTTCAGGGGGCTGAAGACACACTGATGGAGTAATTTTCATGCGAATATGGTAGTTCTACCTGTGGGAAATGGTTATGTTGTACATGGTAGATCGTAAATGATAAGAAATTAACAAATTAAATTTATCTTACTACTAAATAAAAACAGTGCAAACATACTCATGAATTCAATCTATAAAGTAGAAAAATTAAGCACAAAAATTATAAGGTGAACACCAATGAAGACTGAAACCATAAGAGATATATTCAAAACCAAAATTAGAATTTAGAATGAAAATCAGAAGCTGGTTCTTAAAAAGGAGAGAGAGAGAGACACACACACACATGGGGAGTGAGGAAAGGGGGAGGCGGGCGGGGGAAGAGGGATGGAGGGAGAGAGAGAGAGAATACAAATCAAGAATTTATATATTAGGAGTGAGGAAGAAGATATAATCACAGATAAAAACATATTTAAAATTTTAAAGTATGTTTTATGTAACTTTATGCCAATGAAATCCAAAAAGCTAAATGAATGGATGACTTACCAGGAAAATGAAACTTATCAAAGTTGACAGAAGTAGAAAAAGTGACCTAATAGTTCTAGAAGAAACTGAAAAGATTATCAAATGTTTGTCAATAAAAAGATGCAATGAAATGGGGTTTATAGGAGAGTTCTGACTTTAAGGAAATATATAAATTCAATGTTACATGAGCACCTGTAAAAATATGAAAATGGCAGCTATCTACCTAAATTAATAATCAAATAAACTAGCCTAAATTTTGCGGATACAGTTTACAGCGCTTTACTATATACTTGCTGTTATAAAGTTGCTAAGGGATTAGATCTTAAATGTTCTCATCACACAAAAGAAATGGAGTTATGTGTCAGGATGAAGATGGTAGCTAATCTTGGTGGTAATCAAATTGCAATATATAAGTGTATCAAATCAACACACTGTGTAGAAAAAAAATAATAAGACCTCCTCCAAAGCCTCCCAGCTGAATTTAGGATATTTAGGAATATCGAAATGGGAATGTGCATTTAAAGAATTACCTTAAGGGCATCAAAATTTAAGGTAGGAAGGAAGAAGGGCTATGCATATACTCTCTCATCTACTTAACACCTAGACAGTTCCAGGCCTTGTTCCTGCAAGTAACCACTACCAAAGGCACCTACGGGCTGCTCCTTCTGCATGTTCTTTGAACAACTGAATTTCATTGCCTAAATGCATTTATAAGAGGCCATGACATCATTAATCGAGACATCTCTAAAGATTTTGCTATAGGCTTGGTTCTTTCAGTCTCTATCTATACTGTATCATTGCTACACGTACAAGTACCAAGGTACCCTAGATATGGAATTATCTAAGGCTAAGAGAGATATTTAAGTCATGGGATCATAAAATTTGGACAGGATCTGTGTTATGTTTATCAAAGCATTATCGTGACTTCAGTCCTGATTTTAAAAGACAATATGTAAATGGCTAATCAGCATCATAAGACATTTAGGCTTGTATGTTTAGATTTATGAATTTACTTTTTTGGTGATGATGTCTGTGAAAATGGTAAAATGAGTTTGTTTTGGAATACATCAAAGGGAGATGGAAATACCTGTCCTTTTAGGGTATCAGAGAATTTTTAGGTACAGTTGCCTGAATATGAGTGTTTAAAAAGAACCTTCTAAGTATTTATTTTGAGCATTTATATTTATTGAATATTTTACAATGAGATGATTTTTCATCAATGAATGTGAAAAAATGTTCTCAGAATTTAAAAGAAATTTTAGGCATCCCAGCAAAATTCATTATTCAACATCTGACATCTAAGAACAGATATGTAGACTTGTGCTTTAACAAACACAAATGGAAGAGCAGTGCATTTCAATCCAGGTTGATGTAAAGATTATTTCAAGGAAATAGGTGTTCAATATAAAATGGCTCTAGGATTCAGTTTCCTCTTTGGCAAAATAAAAGAATAAACTAGATAGTACAGAAGGTCATTTAAAAAAAAAAATCTTGCCCCCCCCCCCCCCCCCCCCCCCCCCGCTTGCTTAAGAACCTAATCACAGGGACACCTGAGCGATTGCCTTTGGCTCAGGGCATGATCCCGGAGTCCGGGGATTGAGTCCCACAACGGGCTCCCCACAAGGAGCCTGCTTTTCCCTCCGCCTGTGTCTCTGCCTCTCTCTGTGTCTCTCATGAGTAAATAAATAAAATCTTAAAAAAAAAAGAACCTAATTACATTTCCTTTTGTGTATGTAGTCTCCCCCAAAATACACGATTATACATAGAACATGTTTTTAGAACATTACCTCCTACAACATTTCTGGAAAATTTTATTGTTTTCTAAGGTCTAAACAGACTGTTATCACCAAATATCATAACTGTCTACAGGCACTATCCATGGAAACCAACCTACAAACACCAATGTATTATGAAAGGAGAAAAAAAAAAAACATTTACTAATATAAGTGTTGAGAGGTCGAGCAAATGCACTACCCAGTGGAATCCTGTGTTGTGCAAGGTCTACCCTCTGACCATGGGAAGCTCTAAGCCCATCAGGGAGAGTGACTGCCTCCAATAGAAATGCTATAATACCTTTTCCTAATTATGTCACTTTTATAAAACTCTTCCAAAGTGCCCACTGGTAAGTGAGGGAGGACTACAGTCACCGTAGACTCCAAGTGCTGTCCCACAGGGCAAATCCTTTTTCTTATTTACTGCACAGCACAAATCACACCTCAGAAGGTCATCAGCCTTTAGAACATAAAAGTACATTTCAGAATTCATTTGACACAGGTGCCATCTGACTTTTTTGATAAGAAATATAGCCCTTATCCCTTATTGGATAGAATACCAACTGGAGTGGTGCCAAGGAGGAATAATAGAATGGAGTCTGGCATAAAGAAAATGCTTAATAAATGGAATGCATTTTCATCATCTTATATAAATTCTATCAGGATCTCTAAACTTTCTAATCTTTTACACACCTGAGCTAATTTAAGTTACGACAATGTTTCAAACAACTAACAGAACAGTTACTGCTATTACGTTTGCTCTTTCAATCTTTTCCCCAGTATAGACTACACGTAAATACCTGTGTATACATCTGGGGGTTAAGCCCATTCACATACATGTGCACACAGATGTGTGTGTGTGTGTGTGTGTGTGTGTGTGTGTCTAGGGTATAAATACAGTATAAATACAGTCAAAAAAGGTAAAATTCTACTTATATCACATTCATTTTTATGTTATCCCCAAGTATGTATTTACTTTAACAATGTTCATTATCCATACATGCAATTAGTCTCTTGAAATACTTTAAAAACATAAAAATATATATATAGACTCCAGAGACAGACTTAGGTAGAGCTGGTATAAATATTTTTTTGTAGAAAATTCACTTAGCAGTCTTGAAACAATCAATCTTCACTAGAGAACAAGATTCTGTGGAGCCTAAAATAAACTACTTAATGAAAATATAGTGACATGTAGACATTAATTACGTTTTCTGAGACTTCAAATCTTGACAAAAGAAAAATAATTTAACCTGTTTCGTGGGAAATTTTGAATTTCAGAAATTAGAGAAACGAGCCGTGCTATTCATACTACATGCTAAAAGTATGAAAGCTTTTTGCCTTTTCAGTTTTTCTAGGATCATCACTTTCATTTCCAATACCAAAAGATTTATGGATATACGGAATTGTATTTTCCACAGAACCTGATTATAGATTGAAGCAAAACAAAACAAAACAAGACTGCCCTTAAGAAACAAAACAAAACAAGATCTTCATATTAAAGGAAACATTTCAGATTGTTAGGTGATTTGATCACTGTAATAAGTCCTGCTAAGGCGATTACTTCATATTTTGCGGCATGAAAAGGGAAATAAGAAATACTAGGCTTAGTGCCCACTTGGCTAAATCCACCTTCCTGGGCAATATCCCTAGGCAGGGTTTTTTTGGACTTAGGTTTGTTTTATTTTCCTCTTCTCACTTTTAAATTTTTGCCTTGTGCCCTGTATTTATTTCTTTCCTTATCCTGTTAAAATTACCCCTTCAAGGTGCATGAATATCCAGGATTCCTACCATAGCTTTTAATAGGTTCCCCTGCTACCAGAAAATTCAGCAGTTTTTAACAGTTTCAAGTGTATCGCTCACTTCATTTCCTCTTCTGCTCCAGATGTTTTCTCTTAGAGTTCTCACTCTTTGACAGAAGAGGTAGGATAGCTTTTTTTTTTTTCTCTTTTGGTATTATCTCATCACTTCTATTCATATATACAGACATTTTTATCTAACTATTTATTCCACTGAGCTTCAATTTCCCTCCTTGAAGATGCCAAAAATCCATCACGCATTTCACTTTATTTTATTAATTTTATAGACAAAAAAGTAGTAAAAACACAGCTCAATTGCCAAGTCATGAGGCAGAGTGAGAAATCTCCCATTAATATCACTTTAATAATTTAATAGAACCAAATAGAAATTAAATCTTATTAGCTCAGAAACTTACCTGAAAAGCCGTGTTAACTATCACACACATGGGTAAACTGAGGTCCAACAAGCAGCCCCTTTGTGTACTCTGGCTTCACATTACTCAGCTAAACACTATTTTATGTCTTTAAAATATTGTACAGCATAGAACAATCTAAAAATAAAGTTAGAATATAAGCACTTTGAAGGCAGGGACCACATTTTTCTTTCTTTCTTTCTTTTCTTTTCTTTCTTTTTTTTTTTTTTTTTAAGGCATCATGTCCCCAGGGTCTACCTATTGCATGACACCAGGACATGAACCCTGACCCATTCAATTATGCTGACGTGGGAACCCGAAGTACTTCAAACTACAAAGGAAAATAAAAGAGAAAGCAATGTGCCTCTTCTCCCTGCCCCCACTCTAAGCTCCAGGGATCTGATAAAACACAGACAACTTTCCATTCTACTTGTAGGCCTTTGGGCAACTGAGTAATCGTGGGCTACTTAGGGCTTTAGTCATTTGTGAACCTCAACCTGGGCGAGACAGCTATTTCACCAGATGGCAAATGTGATCACATTTGTGAGTACAGCAACTCCAGCAATAATATTCCTGTCATAGGTCAAGAACGTACTTTATATCACCAAGTTATGACTAATGGGTTCCAAGCACATACAGCGGGACATTTCATTGGATATACTTAGAAATTGCCTAATGGCAATTTTTCAAATATTGAGCATGGAATCCTTTGTTTTAAAATGCTCCGTGTTTCAAAAGCTGATTGATTATGCCTCTTACTACCAATAACATTACCTCCACCACATCAGTTGGCAGATCTTCACTGATCCTTCAGATTTCAGGCTGAGTATGACCTCCTCAGAGAAGCTTTCTGGGAGTCCTGCGATGTTTTCACGGCATGGTCCACACCACCACACCCATTACTATTTTGAATTATAATTTTTATATGCTTATCCCTTTACTTTTCAATGCTTTCTGAAAGCCAGGGGCTCATCTAATAATCTCTCTACTCCCAATATTTAGCACAGTATTTGGTCTATATATAGCAGGGACTAAATGGCTCTTGAGGGAGGGAGATGGACAGATCGATGGAAATGGTAGATACAGAATTTGCTGACCTACATATTTATATATGCAGACAGAGCAGGCTACCAAATAGTCACGATTCACGTGTGGTGTTGAAATATCCCTATATAACTAATATTTATACTCTTGAATATTTTTTTCTTTTTTTTCCCTACAGAATTTGAGAAAATTTGTGGCTATTCACAAATCAGAAAATCAGAATGACTAGTTTTCTCAAAATAACTGCAAGTGACTTTTTTAAAAAGATTTATTTGTTTGTTTGTTTGTTTATTTATTTATTTATTTATGATAGAGAGAGAGAGAGAGAGGCAGACACACAGGAGGAGGGAGAAGCAGGCTCCATGCCGGGAGCCTGACGCGGGACTCGATCCCGGGACTTGATCCCGGGACTCCAGGATCGTGCCTTGGGCCAAAGGCAGGTGCCAAACTGCTGAGCCACCCACGGATCCCCTGCAAGTGACTTTTTAACAATCAGGACACCAGACTTTATTCAGGGTGATAAATTAGACACTATTTTTTATAAATTCATGCTAACCACTACATGGTGAACACTTTGATTTGCTGTGTACACCTGACACACTAGTTTAATGCTGGATATGCAACTTGCTGTGTTTTAACTCTATGGTTTAGGTATCTTACTGACCCTTTTTCTTTTCTTCTTTTTTTTAAAGATTTTATTTATTTATTCATGAGACAGAGAGAGAGAGAGAGAGAGAGAGAGAGGCAGAGACACAGGGAGAAGCAGGCTCCATGCAGGGAACCTGATGCGGGACTCGATCCCGGGTCTCCAGGATCACACCCTGGGCCAAAGGCCGGTGCTAAACTGCTGAGCCACCCACGGATCCCCCCCTTTTTCTTTTTTAAGATATATTTATTTATTTGAGAGAGACAGAGAGTGGGGGTAAGAGCAGAGGGAGAGGGAGAGAGAATCCAAAGCAGACTCCCCACTGAGCAAGGAGCCCGCATGCTCACCTGGATCCCAGGACCTTGAGATCATGACCTGAGCTGAAATCCAGAGCCAGCTCCTGCCTGACTGAGCCACCAGGCACTCCTTTTTCAAATCTGTCTCCAACTAGGGATTTTCAGATCTAACTGAGGACACGTATACCTCATCCTCCCTAGTGGTGAATACACCGAATAAAGGACTGGAAAAGTAGTATTAATTACATATTCTCAAGTAAACTAAAACAGTATTTTTATTATCAATCATTCTCTCTGACTTTTAACAGTTTACCTTTTTCAAGGAACCAACCAGCAGGACTGAGGATGAGTTTTTCCCTCTAACTCTCCCCCCACCTGCTTTTTGGAAGAGGAGATTAATGAATTATGAAGTGGTCGATAGCCCCTCTCCTTTCTCACATACAGCCCATCCTGTAAATTGTCAGTTCAAATCTTTTTTTTCCCCATTCCAAAATCTTTTTGTCTATTTTCTCTCTTCATCCTGAAATCTCATTACTTTAGCCTCACCCATACTCTTCCTCCTCCTTCCACACACACACTTCTCCACCCACTGTGAGGCTTATCTACCTTAAAAGCAGGACTTACTTTATCATGCCACTTCCATTAAACCCACACTGGCATGCAGGCTGTATACACCACATACAAAACCATCAATGGCTATTTGTTTTCTTCTCTGTCAAATCAGACTTTTGAGCATTATATTTTTCATTTAAATGTGACACATTTAACTGTGGATTATAGATTGGCATTTTGGGAGTGTGGTTCATTTAAGACTGCCATTGAGAAACTGATCCCTGTTCAACAGAATCAATATTTAGATCAGATTTTGTCATCTTGGCGACAGGCCACATTCTCTTGGTGAGTCCACAAAGGTAAATATCAACCTTTTGGTGGCTCTTGTGCAGCCACCTTGGTGACCTCTGCCAGAATGTTCATTTCTGCCTGGGCTTCTACACTTAGCATATATATTCGATTCTTTACAATTTAGCACCAAATCTCACACTACCGTGTTTCTTTTAAGTCCAGGTATCTCTGGCTAGTTGGGATGTTCCCTGAAGGCTAGGATTATGTTACTGCTCCTGCTCTGTCACTCAGGCCTCCTTACACTTGGTGAGGATACAATAAGCCTGTATTAAATCTCTGATTACAGGACAGTAAACTCACATCACCTAACCGCAGCACAGGCCACTGGAGCACAATTAAACTTGAACTTTGCACCAACTGTAAAAGATTGATGACCATAAATTCCTATTGCCAGCAAACAGGGATGGAATTATGTGTTGTAAACCGGTAACTACTTTATTATGAAAATCATCAGACAGGAAGTAAATGGTTCTTGTGATCATGACAGCATGACCTAACGATTTACACTCTTTTACAAGGTGTCATTTTTATTTAGTTTTATGATGAACAGGAAAGATAGATAATGATGTTCTTGTCTAGCTCATAGAGACAGTGATGATCCTATTCTTATATAATAGCATAGCCTGGAACAAAGGTGTGAATACTCTCTACTGCTACTTTCTGGCTCTGCATATTTGAACAACTTTTATAACTTCTCTCAGCTTAGAGCCTATTTTTCTTTTTTTTTTTTTTTTAAGATTTTATTTATTTGAGAGAGTGAGTGAGTGAGAGTGAAGGGCAGGGGAGAGAGAGAGGGAAAGAATCCCAGGCAGACTCAGCACTGAGCGTGGAGCCCCACGCAGGGCTCAATGTGGAACTCGATCTCAGGATCCAGAAATCAGGACCTGAGCTGAAACCAAGAGTTAGAAAGTTAACTGACTCAGCCACCCTGGTGCCCTGCCCGTTTTCCTCTGTAAAACAGGGATGATATTTATCATAAACAGGAGTGCTGAAAGATTAGAGTTCACGTAGGTAACTAATCTAGTTCAGGGCATGGCAAACAGCAGGTGCTCAATAAATGGTAGCATTTATTCCACAGCACCCATCCACTGGGCTTCTCCACCTGCCTCGGTAATTGAGAGCATAAGAGAAGCAACACGGTCTGCATTCAGCCTACAGCTTTCTGGTCATCTTCCTCCTTTCCTTCTTTTCTACTTTCTTCCTTTTTCTCTCTTCTTTCTTTCTTCCCTCTTTTCCTCTCTTCCCCTTCTTCGTATACTACATGGGAAACCTTGAGTAGATCTCTGAATCTTCCCCTTTCCCTTCTAAGAAATCCCTCCTATTAAAGTTCTTGAGAAATATAAACAAGTCACCGAATTTTGCTAAGCTCAGAAGAGGAGCATCATCATTTGCAGCATGATGTCCAACTGTTATCAACACTTATTTGGAAGTTCTTAATCTAGACAAATAGTAAGTAAACTGTGATGAGAGAGATTTTTTTCTCAAAATACCCTAGGATAACATTAGGTGCGGGCCTCATTTCCACTGAGATTAACCTCAATGCCTCAGCAAAAACAGTGCCTACCACAATCCCATGAAATAATTTTAGAAGCAATAAATTATGACTGGTTCCATTTACACAAATATTTTGATATCGTGAACTAGCTTGCTTATTCAAACCGACGGACTGAGATGGAGAGCTACAGATAGAAAGGTCAAGAAGTAGATGATGTTTCTGAAGTTAGTGCGTGGGGTTTCTGGTGAGAAAGTCCTAGGGGGGTTAAATCAGCTGCCATATGGGGAAACAGTCTGTGTGTCTCAGCAGACAGGGAGCAAAGTGTACTTGAGATTTAAAATTTTTTTCAAACATTTTTCAAGGGCTTGAAACAGCTATGGGGAATAACTTTTTTAGAGGAAGAAAAACCCTTGGGCAGTGAAGTTTTAAATGTCTTGTGTACAATGAGTAAGTTCTTTACTACTTCATAACTATCAGCTGCACAGTGAATCAAAAACTTCCTGGCTCAATTACATTTAGGGATTCTTCATAGTCTTGAGTTATTCAGTTCAAAGTTTAAAAATGACAAAAGAAACAACCGAGCACCTATGAGACCTCTAAGCATTGAATTTTTTTCTCATATTCAATTTAATTTAAAGGAAGAAGATTCTTAAAGCTCAAAAATGAGAATGGATGGGGCTGGGTAAAGAAAAGGTAATCTGTGACATTACTCACTTAGGAAAGGTATGGGATGGCAAGAGAATGTTCAGGACTATATTAAAGTAGTGGCATTTCCAAATAATTGTTTTTACTAAGGTGATTACGATATGGAGTTTATCAGAAGTTTAAGAATTTGCTACAAAATCAATGTCAAATTAAAAAATGAATTTTAATTCAAAGGATCATATATCAGTGAACACTGTGAAAAATCTGAAGTGATTTTTTTCACAGAAACAGAAAAGTTATAATATTACCCTAAACTTTAAATTTTCATACAACTTTTATAAAACCATTACCTGTTTGGATAAAGGTAAAACCAAATATTAGTAGCCCCATATATTTGTGAATATTCTTTTTTATTTAAAGATTTTATTTATTTTTTCGTGAGAGAGAGAGAGAGAGATAGGCAGAGGGAGAAGCAGGCTCCATGCAGGGAGCCCGGTGTGGGACTTGATCCCGGGTCTCCAGGATCATGCCTCCAAAGGCAGACTCTCAGTGGCTGAGCCACCCAGCCGCCCCTATTTGCGAATATTCTAAGGAAACAAGTCTTTCAGTGTTGGAAATGACTTGAATCTTCATCTGGAACCCAATCTCCCACTTTGATTATAATTTAAGGATACAGTTATTAAATAGGCTAAGAAACTTACCAAGGCCATATAGCCAGTGGCAAGTGTCAGAGCTGAATCTGAAACATGTCAGGTGTTCCAAGGTAGAGCTTTTCCTAGATTAGTCTCTCATTTAAGTAAATTGCCAATTCATCCTACCAAAAACCCAAGTGATCAGTATGCTACATGGAGCAAAGCACAACTGGATTTTCTCATTTCCCAAACTGGCAGTCCTAACACTGTGTGTACTGAAAAATACATTCAGGATATTACCTTGATATGTTGAAGACAAATCTCCTCTCTTTGTGGTCTCCTCTAGGACATTGATAATGGAATAAAAACACACTCCTCTATATTATCAGTGACCTGAATATATCTACTGATAGAAGATAAAGAAGGTACATCTTACTCTGGGCAAGAGCATGTTTCCATATGTACATAAAAATAAGCATCTCGCCAGATGACCTGCTATCTCTTCTGAATGAGCATTCATGAAGGCAAAGTTCACTCTACAGGGGCAGGAATCTTAGTCTCCTCCCTCCTCCTTGCTCACCTTTGGGTGAAGATCTGTGACTACACAGAGGTCTTGCCAACTGTTCTTAAGCCAGGGGCCAAGCATCCATTATGGCCAATACTGCAGAAGTCTACTGGGACTCATGATTATGCTACCTCACCTGCAGTACACACAGAATAGGGGACTCTCGTTCTATCACTTCTGCTACTGAAAATAGAGGTACAGCTATGCCCGATACCGCCAAGGAAGCTGGGAAGGTGGTCTTTAATTTTTATTCTGTACCTTCACAAGTGAGTCAGATGCAATGAAATCTTTTAAGTTTTAACCTGGAAAGATTTTTAAAAAGCATGTTAACCTAACTTTGTTAATTACACAGCAAAACAATAAGCCTTTTGTGTAAAGTTAGATGTTTTGGAGTTACAAGTCTGGAAAAAACTTGAGAGAGGAAATCAAATAATAATTAGAATCAATTTCATTGAATAATTAAAAATAAATCCTAGGTCAGCACCTGCCTGTATTGTAAAATCCAGAGGAGACAGCCTATTTAAAGACTGGCTTCTTTAGAAGGGAGGTTGTTCCACCATGAGAGCTGGGATCTGAACACATTCTAGCTCTCCAAAAGGGGGCCAGATAAATTGAAGAAAATGTGTTATTTGAAAGTTCACATGGCAAAATAATGTTAGTAATTTAACATTGGAGATACAAGGCCTAAAACATGGAATAGCTGAGAAAAGAAAGGCAAGTACAGAATTATAGACTTGCACATGTACAAGTCCTTTATTGATGATGTGCTCTACTGCTCTTGCTTAGTGTTTCTCTTGCATAGAAGTGTATAGATGGGGAACTAGCTAGCTGGCTAGTAATATGGGTATTCCATTGGTCCTAGAAGTTGTCCTTGCTTAAGCCGCTGTGCCAAATGGATGACTCAAACGAGAGATCTCACCATGACCCCAATGGCAGCAAGACTGCACTTGAAAGTGAAGACATGGAACAAAGAATGGCATTCCAATATTCCCTAATCCTCAGAGTGTAAACTGTAAAATTCTTTCTAAAGCAATTCAAGAAAGTGGAATCTGGGCAATCATCAAGCAGAGAAGGTGGAAAAGGAAGTCGAAGAAGAGAAGGAGGTTTTGGGAGTAGAAGAGGAAGGATAAGATGCAGGAAAAAAGGTAAAGGGCTAGAGAGAGACAAGACACTGGGCGAGCCAGACACGAGTTTGGGAGTTACAGGACACATTCTTTCTCTACTTGAAATGTTGATTTTGAACATTTCAAAACATAAAACCAAAACATCTCATTATCCAAGGGCAGAGTCCCTTGATCTCAGACTTGGTCACGTCCCCACCCTTCATTTTAAGCCCTCTTGGGAATGATTTTTTTTTTTTAAGTTACAAAAGTAATTGCTACAGAAGTCAAAGGATAACAAAACTATAAATTATGGCATTGAGCTAACTACACTCAAAAGAGTTGCTGGAAAGGGCACTGGCAAAATTCACTCTGAAGAGAATTTTACTCTGTGGCCAGAAATGCAGGTAGGAAAAACAAGAAGTGTAAATTTGAAAGCTGCACTTCAACTCCTTGTGGTTCCTCGTACCGAGAGTGGAGATTGTTATTTTTCTACCACCAGTACCTCTTCCTCCTTCTGGTGGAAAAAAAGAAACAGTTTTGCTTTCAGGACCATTTTTCCACCAATCATGGTCCATCAGTTGGTTTTGGGATGGGCACATAATCCAAATCCTGCCAAGCACAGTAACGCATGCTTCTAGATCCTTCTATATTAATCGGTCCAGGGATAGATACTTGGTTTAAACCAAGTCAAAACTCCTCCGAGCACTTTTAGAGGAAAAATGTTTGTATCCTTCAAAGATTGCAAGCACTAAAATCTTGGCACTTCTTTGGCTTCCTCTGCATTTTATGAAGACAAATTGATTGAAAATGAAATCAATTGCAGGGAGCAAGTCTTTAGAGGCAGAGAAAAAGAGAGAGAGTTGATGGCATCGTTCGGAACCTGGATAAGGCCTATCCCTGAAATGTGCAGTAACATAATCCAAATATTTCCTTTTTAAGCTGGTTACTTATTTGTGGTTACTTGAAACTAAAAGAGTCTTAAAGTTCTAGGTCTGTATAACACAGAGTTGTCATATTATTCCTAGACACTGAGCAATATCGGCCTGTATCATCTGTTCTTCTCAGAACCCACGTAAACTTGGCCTAACCCGGAGGGAAGCCATCTATCTCCTCTCTATAATAAAATGATCGTTTAACCTTCTAAGTTTTTCCTTGGTTGCATTAAGTATGAATATTTCCAATGTCAGCAATGTTGAAATTGGTCATTTTGTTCCTCCCCAGACTTGGAGCCTGGGGCAAAAAAGAAGGTATCTTTGCAATAAGAAGCACTGGTATATCTGTAGATTTTCTTCACACACATGTGCCTGGGCACCAAGCCCCCCCACTCCCCCCCCCACACACACACAGAGCTTTAATACTGAAGGTGGTTAGAAGAATGGTGAGAGAGTACATGCTTTCTATGATTGGATCAATGAGAAAACAATTAGGCAAAAGGTAGGTCTGAGAGAGTATGTAATTGTAAAGTTTTGTGTGTGAGAAATAACAGAATGCTTCCTAATGATTCCAGGTGCCCTCACTTCTCCAATCTGGTTGGTGTGCTTCTGTCAGCAACCTCTTCCTAGCACACATACTAGTCTATGACCTACATCGGACACAACCCTTAGCCTCTGACACTGTAAGAAAGGAAGAAAGGAAGGGCAAATCCATGCCCTCACTATTCAAAATTCCTCACAGTGTGATCCTACCCACAGGACAGCCTTCCCCTTGCCACACCTCCAGTGCCTCTCAAGCTCTGGGGAATTCATCATTTGATAATTGTTCCAGGCTTCTGCGACTACCAGGTGACTCCACGTGGAGTGCTCATTCCCCTTTAATACATCTATTATTTTATTCTAATCAACTTTTACCGAGGCCTTCTAGGTGCTGGCAGCCACTGGAGGCTTACCTCTGCTTCAAGTCCTCATGCACACTGTATTTCCATACTTCTCTGGACTATACCTAATCTTTCTACGCTGTAATATTTACACCACTGTTTAGTTAGGACAACAACAGACACTGCTGTTTGCCTACACAGCTCACTCCGATACACCTTCCCCTTCCTCCTTACAAAAAAAAAAAAAAAAAGTGATTTACTTAGGTAACCAACCTGCATGTGCTCTGGCATAGATGGGCCCCTAAAGTAAGTCCTGGAGATGCATAATGAATGTTCTAAGTCAGTCTGGTTCCTCTTCCCTTTACCAGTGGTTGCAGGAAGCATATCACAGAGAAGAGCCAAACCAACCACCTCTGTAATGCCAAGTTAATCTTATCTGCTCTTATGGGAAGGTACCCACAGTGTACCTGACTTTTCGGGTTAACCTCTTTTTCTTGCCCTCATGAACAGGACTGAAGTTCTAAGTTCTAGTTCAACACCCAGCTACTTATTCTCAGGCCCAGTTCTGCACCTTCCCACGGGCTGGGAATTATGTAGGTAAGGAGCTTCATGTGACACCGTTGGAACTCCCAGTGCTAAAACTTAAGATCGCTTGTGGCACTACTAACCCTACTGGTGCCTTTTTCTTTTTCTCGGATCCGCTTAAGGGGTTCATGAAAACATTCTGCTTGGAAAATAATTCTTATCATGCCCTTACGGGTCCTTGAAGACATTATCAGCTAAATAAATCATATTGCCTTCCTTTAACTTCAGCTGTATGGCCATGGAACTAACCAATATTTTTACATCATTTTCATAAACAATTGTTTCCTTACAATTTTCTCATTACAGTTTGTGCTGCCATTATAAAATTGAAATAGAGAATCTATACTGTCCTTGAAAGTTATCTACTAGAGTAAAACACACAAAAAAATGAGTATTTGAGTTTTTGACGTCTGTAGGGCAGGGTTAACTCCCACATCCCAATTTCTCCATGATAAATTAATAATATTTATTTATAGATCTTTGCTGGTAAGATACACAGTTAGGGTATGAGCTAGAACATGGTCAACACAGCAATCTAAACATAACCAGTTACAGTAATGACCATACTCTGTGTTTACCATTCTGGAATTGGTGGCATTTTATTTTAATTGTCTATTTACTTGTCTGTCTCTTTACCCAGACTGTGAGCTCCTTGGGGGCATGAGCCATCTCCTATTCACCATGTCTCCCTATTACCTCCCACAGTGCTCAAGAAGTGCTCCTTGAATGTAAGAGTACATAAATGACCAAATAATATCACATTAACTCTATCATAAACAGCAGGAAGAAAGGAAAATATCCAAATGATTTTTTAATTAAAAAAACTTAACAATTTTGGGGCGCCTTGTGGCGTCTGACTCAATTTCCGCTCAGGTCAGGATCTCAGAGTCCTGGAATTGAGCCCTGCTTCAGGCTCTGCACTCAGCGGGAGTCTGCTGGAGATTTTCTCTCTCTCCCTCTCTCTCTCTGTCTCAAGTAAGTAAATTTTTAGAAAAACTAACAATTTTGATCATTTTAAATTCTAAATAATTAGAAAAAGAACCTGTTTATTTCATTTAGCATATTTAGCATTTCTGTCATTAAGATTTTTCCAAATTGGATGAGGATGATAGTTCCTCCAAAAGAAACTTAGTTGTTTTGGTGAAGAAGAGGCACTATTTTAAATTGGGGAGACTGATTAACATAGCTTTTTTCTTTCTTTTTTTTTAAGATTGTAATTATTTATTTTACAGAGAGCAAGAGAGGGTCATCCCCACTGAGCAGGGAGCCTGATATGGGGTTCGATCCCAGGACCCTGAGATCATGACTTGAGCCAAAGGCAGATGCTTAACCGACTGAGCCACCCAGGCACCCCTAACCTATCTTTTTTCAAATGTTGTTCATTATGGTCCATCTCTTTGTAAAATCTTATGTGTAATGAGGAGATTATTTAGAAGAAAAAACAAAAATAATTAAGAGAAAGAAGTTTTCCATTAGAAATGGGTCTCCCAGGTGCCCCACATATATTAACATAAGAGCCACACACATAGACAACACTGAAAGACATTATTTACAGCAAATTACACACATATTTCCCCTTCCCCTTCCTTGTTCCACTTCACACCCTCCACCACACTGTCTGCATATCCTGCCACTTTGTTACAGCAATAAACTCTAATTTGCATCCGACATGTTTTACTCCTTGTAATAATATCAATCTTAAATAGCATAAAGACACAGCTCACTCTTATAATTTTCTTTATAAAAGAAAATTTGAGGAGCCAGTAGTGCTCTGGGGAAAAAGTCAAATATCTCACCTGAGTCTTTCCTCTCCTAAAGATACACTCTAAATGATTCAGAATTTCCAGACTCTTCTATGTTTCACAACTTGAGAAAATATTTAAAATGGGGCAGTTAAATTCTTAAATGCAGTTGGGTGGCCACCATTTGTATTAGTTCTACAGTAATGGAGAAAAGTCAATGTTGTCATTAAAAAAAAAAGAAAATTAAACTTGAACTTGAGAGTACCAAGCCTGGTTAAGGAAAAACTTTATTCCACTTGTAACAGTCTACATTCTCGTCACATGGTGGATAAAATTAGGCAGAGAAACCCTCTTGGTACATTAAAACTAAAATTGCTGAATAAATGACTGAAAGAAAACAACTGTTTTTAATGTAATACTAAGCTGTCGGGGCGCCTGGGTGGCTCAGTGGCTAAGCGTCTGTCTTGGAGCTCAGGGTGTGATCCCTGGGTGCTGAGATCGAGTCCTGCATCGGGCTCCTTGCGGGGAGCCTGCTTCTCCCTCTTGCCTGTGTCTCTGCCTCTCTCTGTGTGTCTCTCATGAAAAAATAAATAAAATCTTAAAAAACTATATACTGAGGATGCCTGGGTGGCTCAGCAGTTTGAGCATCTGCCTTTGACCTAGGGCGTGATCCCAGGGTCCCAGGATTCAGGATCGAGTCCCACATCGGGCTCCCTGGGGGAGCCTGCTTCTCCCTCTGTCTGTGTCTCTGCCTCTGTGTGTGTGTGTGTGTGTGTCTCATGAATAAATAAATAAAATCTTTAAAAGAAATACTGATCTGTCAAGAGAATAAGAAAATTCTTTGGAAGACAAATTAATACAAGAAATTCAGATTTCAGTGAGTTAAATATGCTCTGGAATCCTCTGAGGATCTGCTCGGCTCTGGTGTACGAGAGCAGAGGTTTAGGGCATAATTTGCCACAAGAAGTATAGGACAAGAAGCCTGGGGCTGGGTCCTAACCCCAAGCCTTCCCTCTCATCCCTGCTATGTACATGTCTCCCTCTGTAACAGGTACCACTCCATGGGAGACCGTAAGGCTATGTCCACGATCTGATGACTCACTCTCAGTAGCCACAAGACAGTGGGAAGGTATGGTCAAGCTACTGAGAAAAAAATAAATAAAGGCACAACTATAAATTCTAAATCCAGTCTAACTAGCTACTTAGAATGAAAATGAAAGAGAGAAATGTTCAATACAGAAGAACTGAAGTACTCCTGACTGCCAACAGGCTTTCACTTAAGAGACTTTTAAAGACTGTACTTAAGGAAGAAGTAAAATAATTCTACAAAAAAAATTCTGCAATGCAAGAAGAAATGGCTAGCACCAAATGTAGACATATGGGTATAGCCAGAGAAACACTGCTTATACGATGTAATAAAACAATGTCTTACTTGTAAAGTTAAAAAATACAAAACTAAAATCCTCAGAGTTATAACTACCACATACCAATCGGGAGTCGGGGCAACTGTAGTGAAAACCAAACCAGCTCTGACAGTAAGAATGAAATCATCTACCCCACCCAGTTAGCTAGTTACAGTAACAAGACATTACTATTTTATTATCTTCATTATTGCTCAGGCAATATGGTTTACTGCTCATTACAGAAACTGCCCTAAAGAGCCATTAACTCCTTCAACTAAAAGCAGCAAGAGTTCACTGTCCAGAACTGCTGAACTCCTCACCTGAAAACGCTTGGCTTATGTCAACAGATTCTAAACTATTATATCATGAGCCTTTCCCAATCCTAATCAAATCTCCACACTGAAAGATCCATTTTAAATCAAACTTCAAAGTCCTAACAAAGTCTGGCTTTGCTTTTCCTCCCCAGACACTATTAAATCTATGGAGGTGGCCTTCCCCGTCATCATGGTAAGCAGTAAACACATCTCTGGCTTATCAACAAAGTGTGGTGATAGCTGGGGAGTGAGCATTCCACAGCAGTTAAACATGTTCCCAGGGAATTTTATATTTTGGGGATGGAGGTGAATCCTGACTAGCTTTAGATATTAAGTAGGCATTTCTAAGGTAGACATTTTATTTTTTTTTAATTTTTTTTTTAATTTTTTTAAAATTTATTTATGATAGTCACAGAGAAATAGAGAGAGAGGCAGAGACACAGGCAGAGGGAGAAGCAGGCTCTATGCACCGGGAGCCCGACGTGGGACTCGATCCCGGGTCTCCAGGATCGCGCCCTGAGCCAAAGGCAGGCGCCAAACTGCTGCGCCACCCAGGGATCCCTAAGGTAGACATTTTAAAATGACAACTGATGTATCTTTGTAAATTCACGGAAAAGAAAAATGAAATGAGAAGATAAACTACATGAATGCAAGAAAGGAACCTGAAGACAGAAAAATGAGCACAAAGGACATGACAAAATAAATGGCAACACTGAATGCAAAATTCTATGCATAATAAGATTCACTGTACTAGATTAAATCCCTAAGTAAACTATAAAGCTTTTACTGAATTTTTTAATGCTACTCATGTTCCTTTCATAAGAGAAAACCAAAACACACACAGACATACATGCTAACATGCACAAACACACAAACATGGAAAAGAGGACACAGGAAAGTTGAAAGTAAAAGAATGGAAAGAATGCCAGGCAAATAGGAATCACAATTACCTCATGTCGTTTTACTAATATGAGGCATAATATACTTAAAAAAAAAAAAGATTTATTTTCTTATTTATTTTAGGGAGGGTAGGTACAAAGGGAGAGAAAGAGAGAGAATCCAGAGCAGACTCCTCCCTGAGCACGGAGCCCGATGGAGGGCTCGATCTCATGACCTTACGGTCAGGACCTAAGCTGAAACCAAGAGTTGGTCATTTAACCAACTGCCACCCAGGTGCCCCAAAGCATAATATATTTTGAAGCAAAATAAACATTAATAAAGGTTAAACGACATCAGATCTGTGAACTTGTGTGCAACGATTAAAATAATTTAAAAAACATATAAAGTGGGGTGCCTGACAGCTCAGTCAGTTAAGCATCTGACTTCAGCCAAGGCCATGATCTCAGGGTCCTGGGATTGAGCCTCACGCTGGGCTTCCCAGAAGGCTGCTTCTCCCTCCCCCTGCTCGAGCACACACATGTTCTTTCTCAAGTAAATAACATCATTAAAAAAATAATAATAACATACAAAGCAAAAAATGATAGGCCTACAAGGTGGAAACTGGAAACTGTATTTATCCTCCAGTAGGAAGATTTAACACTTCTCTCTCAGTAACTGATACATCACCAAAAAAAAAAAAAAAAATCAGGAAAGATACTGTTGCTGTGATCAGCACAACTGTACAAACTGATAAAATGGACATGTATAGAACTGAACCCCACAACTGATGAATACACCCTCTTTTCCAGTACATTTGGAAAATGTAAAAATCTGAAGCAAATAAAGCTAAGTCTTAAATTTTAAACAATCACAAACAGGCCATATTTTTTTTTTACCCAAAATAAAGTGAATGTAGAAATCTACAATAAAAAATGCATTTAGAAACTTTATACATTTATATAGAAAATGAACAATAGGGGCGCCTGAGTGGCTCAGTCAATTAAGTGTCTGCCTTTGGCTCAGGTCATGATCTCAGGGTCCTGGGATGGACCCCCACATTGGACTCCCTACTCAAAAAGGAGTCTGCTTGTCCCTCTCCCTGTGACTGCCACCCTGCCTCCTTGCAGGAGTGTGCATGTTCATGGTGCTCAGTCTACCAAATAAATTAAAATCTTAAAAAAAAAAAAAAAAAGAAAATGAACAATATGCTTCTACATGACAATGGCTTAAAAGAAACAATAGATACAATAAAATCTTCAAATAGGCAAAAATAAAAATACCATATTATCAAAACTGGTAGGATGCCTATAAAAGAGGATTGAGAAATCAAACTCACATCACTGATAATGGAATAAACTGACAACTTGAGCAATCAGAAGTGCCCATCACCTAGAGAATATTCTGGCCAAAATATTTAAGCAGGACCTAATTATAAGACATATTCAAATAAATTGACACTAAGATGCTGTAGAACACATGGCCTCAACTGTTCAAAAAGATCAATATCATAAAAGCCAAGAAAAGGCAAGGCAAGAGTTATAATATCCAAATGCAATATATAATTAAATGATTTGTTACTGAATCAAAACATAAGAAAAATAAAATAAAATAAATGTTAACATTCTGGGATCAGGGGAAATATTAGAAAATCAACTATATATTAGGTAATAGTTTCAGATTAATACTAAATTTGTTGCATGTTAAAGGGTATTGAATTTACATAGGAAATATCCTTGTTCTTAGGTGATTTATGGAGAAGTATAAAGTGTCATTGTGTCTGTAACTTATTTTTAAATGCAGAAATTAAAGGAATAAAAAATTTTTCCCAAAGGGAAAAATTGCCTCCTAGGGAAGCAAAAAAGGAAATACTTGAAATAATAAAGAAAAAGTTTTCCATTAATCATCATACTCAATATTGATATATTAACAGCAAACTCTTTACTCTCATGAGCCAAATATGGAACAATTTCAACTACAAAGTAAATAATGATAGCAATGGATTGCAATAGAAAGAATAAAATAAAATAAAATAAAATAAAATAAAATTAAATTAAATTAAATTAAATTAAATTAAATACATGAGTCTATACTGATATAAATGATGGAAGCAAGAAGGAAGGAAGAATGAAAGGAAGGAGGGAGGGAAGAAGGGAAGGAAAGAGAAGACACAAATTTTATTTACATATGCCCCTTCCAGGAGGTGGAACTTTTTTTTTAAAGGATTTTATTTATTTATTTGAGAGAGAGAGAGAATGAGGGGGGTAGGGTCAGAAAGAGAGAGGAAAGCAGACTCCCGGCTAAGCAGGGAGCCTGACACAGGACTCCATCCTAGGACCCTGAGATCATGTCTTGAGCCAAACAAAGGCAGACACTTAACCCATTAAGCCACACAGGCACCCCTGGGAGGTGGAACTTAATCACTCTCTCCTTGAATGTGGGCTGGGCTTAGTTGCATGCCTCCAATTAGTAGCTAATGAAAGGACATTTTCTTACCAGAG
Organism: Vulpes lagopus; assembly: GCF_018345385.1. Classification (NCBI taxonomy): domain Eukaryota; kingdom Metazoa; phylum Chordata; class Mammalia; order Carnivora; family Canidae; genus Vulpes; species Vulpes lagopus. The sequence continues at coordinate 10,002,261 of NC_054846.1, read as the reverse complement.
AACAACTCACTCTCAGTGATCAAGGTCAACACCACCAGTGATAAGTGAGGTGGATTCTATGTACCTTCCGATATGATTGGAGGAGAAGGGCATAATATCTATGTGGAATCCTTCCCCAAAACCCATAACCTCAATGTAGTCATGAGGTAAGATCTGAAAAACCTAAATTGAGAGACATTCTACAAAATATCTTGACCAATACTCTTCAAAACTGTTGAGGTCACGAAATACAAGGAACGAGAGCCTGTCACAGACTGAAAGAGACTAAGCACTACGTGGAATATGCTTATCCAGGAAAAAAAGATCTTAAAAGAGATAAAGGACATAAAGTGGGAAAATGGCTGGCATCTGAATCAAGTCTACAGTTAGTAGTATTACATGAATGTCAAATTTTTAATTACTCAAATGTAGCATGGTTATGTAAAGACGTTAACACTGGAGGCACCTTGTGTAAGAGTATATGGAAACTCTGCACTATCTTTGCAACATTCTGCAAATCTAAAGTTATTCCAAATTTTAAAGTTTATTAAAAAAAAACTCTAAATTTAGAAGGAAGACAAGGATACCTACTAATACAATCAAAAACTTTTTTTTTTAAATAATTTATTTATTTATTCATGAGACACAGAGAGAGAGAGAGAGAGAGGCAGAGACACAGGCAGAGGGAGAAACAGGCTCCATGCAGGAAGCCTGATGTGGGACTCGATCCTGGGTCTCCAGGATCCCCCCTGGGCTGAAGGCAGTGCCAAACCGCTGAGCCACCCGGGCTGCGCTACAATCAAAAACTTAATAAGAGATGTAAAAGAAAGAGTAAAAGAACTGAAAGGAAGAAAGAAATCATTTTCTTTCACAAATTATACGATTTTTTGCATCAATCCAAAATAATTCCCAGGATAATTATTAAAATAAATAACAGAGCTTATAGCAAGTTTGCCAGATAAAAAAATCAATACTAAAAAATCGATTATATTTCTATGTACCAGCAATATACAATTAGAAATGTGTTTTTCAAGAAGGGATCTTAGCAAGTCTATAGAAAATATAGAAATAAATCTAAGTAATTATGCATAACATATCTGAGAAGAACATTTGAAAAGTGTATAGCCAATAAAGAAAACCCGAATAAATGAAGAAACATAAAATTCTCAAAGATAGAAAGTTACTTCTATTAAGATGGCAATTCTCTTCAAAATGATCTATATATACAACCAATGCTGTTGCAATGAAATAACAGGAATTTTCAAGGAACTTGACAACCTATTTTTAAAAAATAAAGAAAAATACCAAGGATGCTCCAAAAGGGGAAGAAAATGAGGTGAGACTGCCCTATCACATAGCTTCTACATGTGTGTAATTAAGAAAGCGTCATTTTGGAACACAGATGGACACAACTGAGCAAGGTAACAGAACGAGGAGCCCTGGAACAGACCAGATCATATGCAGAAATCTTATTATGAATTAGGTAGCTTTGCATATCACTGGGTGGGGTAACAGTGATTATTTAGTACATGATGCTGGGACACTACTGGATACCCTAAGGAAAAACCTCACATCACACACAAAAATAATTACAGATGAATCAAAGACTTAAATATGAAAAGCAAAATTTAAATCGCCAGTCTTAATAAAAACTGGGCAAAAGACATGAGCAGACATTACACAGAAGAGGAAATACGAGTAGCCAATAATAATATGAAAATTTCTCAACCTCATTAGTAGGCAGGAAACAAATAAAAATTAACATCGAGGTACAATTTTACACTTAGCATACTACCAAAAATTAAAAGAATGACAACCAAAAGGTTGCTGAGAATGTGGTACAATAGAAATTTTTGCATATGGTTGATGGAAGTGTAAATTGGGTCACTTTTAAAATCATTTTAACTCTACCCAATAAAGTTGAAAAGATAAATGTGTTAAGACAGCAATGATTCTTATAAAGACTCAATTTTTTTTCTTGCACTTCTGGACAAGGAGAATAAGCCAAACGTCCATCAAGCAGGACAAGGGTCGCCTGGGTGGCTCCCCGGGGTCTGGGGATTGAGTTCTGTATCGGGCTCCCTGCAAGGAGCCTGCTTCTCCCTCTACCTATGTCTCTGCCTCTCTCTGTGTGTCTCTTATGAATAAATAAAATCTTAAAAAGAAAGAAAAGTAAAACAAAAAAAAAAAAAAGAAAGGTGACTATTTGTACAATGGAATACTATGCATCAAGGACAATAAATGATCAAATAAATTATCTGTATCTACATGAACTGACCTCAGAACATCATATTGTTCTGTTCAAATACAGTATTATTCCACTAATCTGTATCTCGAAACAGGCAAAAAAAAAAATAACCAACTTCCTTTTTATAGGAAAGTACACAGGGAAATGTACATGTGGTAAAATTATAGAGGAAATCAGATGTGTTAACTTCTAATACACTTTATACAAATATACACATAACTATGCACACACACACACACACACACATAGAACGTCTCTCCTACAGCACAACCCACTAGATGTGCAGGTGTTCAGTGGCCCTCTTGGCAATGACCTGTAGGAACAGGAAGTAAGGCAAGAGGCCCAAGAAGGGCTAATACTTTGGCTACTCTGTTATTGGGGTCTTTGACCCAGGAGACCCCTGTCTTTGACCAGCATGCACAAAACTGCGGTAGGTTAACATGCTCCTTTGCGCGGAGGGCAAAAATCTTAAAGACTCCATCATTTCTAATAAGAACATGGAATACTGCATATGAAAAGAATACTAGCATGGTGAAAAACTATCTACATGGCTGTTAGGAAAAATGGATTTTAGCATTTGTTTAGGTATAAGATATGAATGAGATCTAGGGCCACTGCTTTCCTTCTCTGCTCTGTTCCCTTACCTATAAAATGAAGGGTTGAATAACACAGTCTCTAGAGATAGCTAGGATAGCTTCTAGTTCTCAAAGATTGCAGATGTAAGGGGAAAAAAAATAACATGAAATGCATAGTCACAGAAAGAAGAAATGTGGGGAAAAAAAAGTCATTATACAAATGTTAAAGATACAAACTGCGATGACAGTAAGTACAAAGTTTATTTCATCTGTATTGAAATATTTATCTGTAATATACCATAAAGTGCAAATCCTCTTTTAACTTATGTATCAAAGAGAACACAACCCCACAAAGAAGCTTAAGTAAAATATTTTCATGATATACAAATGCCATTGAAGTGAAAAGTCTTCAATAAGACCACCCAACCTTGACAAGTGTATTCACACAGGATTTAAAGAGTAATATTTGTATGACATACAGTAGGTGGTCTTTTGCGTGGGTGAAATACTCCAGCTGACTTTGGTTCATGAATGCTTCTAGGAGAATTATGATGAATTTCTACCTGGCAAACCACAATAGCTAGCTTAAACTTCTAAGTCTCCTTTCAGAATTGCATTTCTTTTTTGTTATGAAATACCCAAGTTTCTTTAATCCTGTGTGCATGGTGTGTGAGCACCCGTATGTGTACCTAGGTAGTATGCACCCATGAATATTGTGTTTTCTCTTAAATAATTATTGTTTATTTTACTGACTGGCTGTCAGGAAGCTGAAATGTAAAATTTTTAGCACTGTTCATAACTTAGATTTTCTGGCACAACTGCATTCCTTTATTTGGATTTTCTTTATCCCTTATTTCAGATCGTTTGATTCTCTATGTCCTTCGTGCTATAAGTTACCTCGAACTGTTTTCAGAAGTAGATAAAACTGATGAATGCACACATACAGTGTGTGTCTTCTGATTTTAAAAGAAACATAGCTTAAATAAGGTTGCAAATTTCTTGGATCATCAGAAAAATATAAAGAACAAAAGATGCCATTTAAAATCACATCATTAAAATGAAGCAACTTGAAAGACTTTGTAGGACAGTTGCATTCTGTTTCAATTTTAAGTATAACTTACTTGCATATGTCGTCTTCTGGGTCTTCAAGCCCAAATCTTTCATCAAACGTAAGTTGTATCCATACATTTTCCTCTGCTGCTACCAATCTCCATACCAAGACCATATTTCTTGGGTAAGTATGAGGAAATCTTGGGCTGTGAATACTTCCATTAGTAGACACAGTAATAATTCTCTCATGCTGGGGATCTTGTACTCCTAAAGCAAAAATATAGGAAGAGACGTACAGTTAGCACAGATATCTCAAAAATTGCAGGTTTCAAAATAAATGTTTTTTTTTTAATCATCCGTATTTTAAATTAAACAAGTGTTGGGTATGCCTCATACAATATAAACCAAGTACCACTCTCTTCAAAACTCACACAGAAAAAAAGGATTATTTTAACACTACCAAATAAAAACCTGTGTACGTTCATACTCGAAGGAGCATAACACATTACTTTTCTTAATTACTAAAATGTCGAACTACCAACTCATGGACTTCTAGAAATAATACAAAGAGTGAATTTTCCCCTATACTTCAGCAACAACTACAGCAATTGCATCAACTTTTTAAAGAGTACTTGTTACTCAAATCACATTATTTCATTGATAAAATGCAATTTAAGAATACTGCTCTAGGGGCACCTGGTGGCTCAGTTGGTTGAGCGTCCGACTCTTGATTTCAGTTCAGGTCTGATCTCAGGGTCCTGGGATTGGACCCCACTTCAGGTTCCCGCTCAGAGGGAGTCTGCTTGTTGCTCTCCCACTGCCCCTCTCTATGACTGCGCTGGTTCTCTCTCTCACTCTCTCTCAGATAAATAAAATCTTAAAAAAAAAAAAAAAAGAATGCTCTTCTCAGAAACTTCTTAAATTTAAAAGACTGAATATCAAAGGCCATATATTAGTTAGAAGGTTATTTAGGTTAAGAATAATCTGTTTTACTATTTAAAAACCCTCAAGTAATTTTAATAAGTTGTAGTTATGATTCTTAAAGCAGCTTTTTCGTTCTCCTAACTTTGACTATTTCAGCAATCAATCTGGTATTATTTTATATGGTCTAACTTATAATTAGGAAGACAGAGTAAAGACAAAAGACAAATATAAGTTCCTTTGAATACATATGGGGAATATCATCACATTAGTAAATTATTTGTTAACTCTGTAGAATTTTTAAATTAAATAAATTAATGGTGTCATTCTTCTCAGTGCCTGATTTTGTCCTCAGCTACAAGTAACCTATTCAGAAACATGATCCTTCTCGTTGGATGCTAATATTTAATACTACTATTGGCTATATTAACTCATGAAATAATCAATATTTCTTTTATGCACATAATTTATCACCAGTATATCTCCTGAGAACACAGAAGGATCTATCAAGTTAGATGAGTTTTCCTCTACACTGACAAATTCTCTTTTAAAAATGATGGAAATTTACTGATACATTAAATTAATGACCTGTTTTCAAAGATTTCCTTTAAAATTGGGATATTTCCCAACTCTCTAAATTTTCTTCCAATAACCTACATATTTCAAAGGCGTTTATGACAGTAGTTTATATCAGGAGTCCTTCTTATTTTAGCAACTAATACGTTTTAATGAATTAATTTTTCCAATTAGATTTATTAAAATTTATTATTTGCCCCATTTCGTCTAAAAAATGCCTCAGGTAATCCAAGGCACTCTACAAATACAGCACTGTTTATTTTCTCATATATAATCTAGAAAACTACATAGCTACTAAAAGATCTGAATTCTATTTTTACAGCTTCAATCAAAAAAGCTCATTGCTAAAATGTATATACTTAAATTGTGTTTACATCTTCTTTTTTCTTTTATAGTCCACAATTCCATTAAGCTATAATTAAACATAATTTAAAGACTGAACATGTAGGCCTTCTTTGTGGTAAAAGAATTGTAAATTTCCTTTTAAGTGAAATTGCTGTTCCCAAAAATTGGTCTTTAAATGCAGTGAGGTTTGCCACCAAACACATATGATTTACACATGATTGTCAAAGTTTTATGTAAATCTCAAACAACTAGGCCTATAATCAGAAAAAAAAAGAAGCAACAAACATTAAGTTCTACCAAATTAAGGGTCTACATTTATAGTTGTGTTGTTTAAAAAAAAATCATAGTTCTAAATATATAACTTTACTAGTATTTTTAAGGAAAGGACAAGTATATACTTTATGACTATTTTATTGAATATTTGCTTTTCTTATGTCCAGTGGACAGTATAGCCAAAGAAAAATAGCAACGAAATAAATGTTTGTAGTCAAATCATAAAACATTACAACATTCTCCTAGCCATGTATTCTAAAGAAGAATAAATCTTGGTTCATCTCAAATGATGAATTTAGCATGAGAAACGAAAACATATATAAACATGGAATTTTAAAAAATTATAAAATAGTTATCTTTTCACATTATCTTGCCCAGATCCTCTTAAGGAGGAAATATTGAAAACTAAAATGAACCAAAAATAGAAAAAAAAAAGGAAAAGGGATATTAATAATGTAATACTAACAAAAACACTAACTCTAAAAGATATCTGCATCCTCTCCTGTTCAGAGCAACATTATTTACAACAGCCAAGACATGCAAACAACCTAAGTGTCCACCAATGGGTGAAGGGACAAAGGAAATGCACTTTATATATACAACGTAATACTATTCAGCCATAAAATAAAAAAATGCCATTTGCAGCAACATGAATAGACTTTGAGGGCATTATACTAAAATAAGTCATACAGGGAAAGACAAGACAAATAATGTATGACTTCACATGTGGAATCTTAATGAAAAATAAAAGGAGCTCATAGATACAGAGAACAGACTGCTGATTGCCAGAGTTGGAGAGTGGAGGGTGGGTGAAATGGGTGAAGGGGGTCAAATGGAACAATTTTACAGTTACAAAATAAGTCATGGGGATGTAATGTAAGATACAACATGATGACTACAGTTAATAATACTATACTGCACATTTGAAATTTGCTGAGAGTGGATCTAATAAATTTTTGTTTATTAGACACACACACACACAAATTTTAACCATGTGATGATGGATGCTAACTAGACTTATTGTGGTGGTCATTTTGCAATACATATATCAAACCATGATGCTGAGCACCCGGAACAAATATAATATTATAGATCAATTATACCTTGATAAAAATAACAATGTAAATACTGTAAGATGGTTGACTACACAGGTACATATATAATTTAATTACACAGAATCAAGTAACTATATTATTCAATTAATTTAGCATTATGTCAAAGTAATGTCACAATATTTGCTATGCATTTCATAATATTAGTCCCTCCAAAGATATATTTACTATGAGCGAAAAAGGATAAGAATAAGACTCAGACAGTAGAGCATGCAACTCTTGATGTCGGGGTTAGAGGCTCAAGCCCACATTGGGTGTAGAGATTACTTAAAAATAAAAATAGTAAAAATTATAATGCCTGAAAATGAATTATTAATAAAGAGACCACTAAAAAGAGGTTTCTAGGTAATACATCACTTTTTAGAAAAGATAAATCCATATCCTTTCTCAATACTAATGTTTTAGGTCGACTGTTGCAGAAAAGGGCTGTAGGATTAAGAATTAGGTACAATGTTTTATTTTATTTTATTTTTTTTAAGATTTTATTTATTTACTCATGAGAGACACACACAGAGAGAGAGAGGCAGAGACATAGGCAGAGGGAGAAGCAGGCTCCATGCAGGGAGCCCGATGCGGGACTTGATCCCGGATCTCCAGGATCATGCCCTGGGCTGAAGGCAGGCGCTAAACCGCTGAGCCACCCAGGGATCCCAGGTACAATGTTTTAAATGAACCGCTGAGCCACCCAGGGATCCCAGTACAATGTTTTAAATGAAAATCATTCTACTTTCTAAGTCATCTTCTTTTTTGAAGTAGGCTCCATGCCCAGCATAGAGCCCAATGTGAGCCTTGAACTCATGACCCAGAAATCAAGACCTGAGCTGAGATCAAGACTTAGATGCTTAACCGACTGATCTACCCAGGCACCCCTGGATTAAGAATTAGGTCAAAAAGAAATGTCTCCAAAATTGGTGAGCTTTAGGAGTTCTGACGGCCTCCAGTTCCTGTTTCATGTGGGCAAGACTGTAGCAACATGCCACCTGTAAACTGGTAGACTTCATAGATACCCTGTGAAATTTTTGATGTGTTTACTTCCCAATATAAGTTATTTTGAAATTATGTTTTAAAAAAACATTTCTATTTCTAAGTCCTTACTTGATACACATCTTCATTGGTCTCATCTGCGCTTTACTCTGTTCACTATGTCTTTCTTCTTTTTGCCGGTAATAATCCTTCTTTACATTATTTTTTGTTTGGTTATATAGTTATCTTTGCTTTTGCTCTCATCAACTCTCAATTAACAAATTTCAATTTTAACAACAGTCAAAATCATACGATAAACAAACACACACATGCACACAGTTTTACTGACTCCATGAACTGACACTTTTTGTCTAGAAAATCCAGAATAGTCTCATCCTAATCCAACTTGATGCCATACAAAGAAGACAGACTTGAGCTCCATAGTGCAAAGAAATCTCTCTACATAAATTCCAATCTATTTAGAAGTACCCTATGCTTATGTTTAATATTTAAAATTCTGACTATTCATACTAAAGTACAATACTATACTATATTGCCCTAAAATACAATAATACCCTAGATAGGCTCAATCTTCTCTTTCCCATACGCTTAATACAATAGCAAAATAAAACTAAGACAATCAGTAGTGCTGTCTACATCAAACTGTTCACAAATTACATTTTCACTAAGGAAAAGAAAATGAGGGTTTGTTGTATTAAGTAAACCATAAAACAAATATAATTATTTAAGATATGCTCAACTGAGGTTCTTGAATTTATCCCAGAAGATGATCACTTTATTCCTCAAGGGAATGAATAGTCAAAACTTATATACTGGAAACTTATTATGATTCCTGCTCTGTTCCAGGTGCTTGGAATATCACAAACAAAACGAAGCCCTGTCCTCTTAACGTGACAACCTCTAGGAATGTATTAATATCACTCCTAAACTATCTTTACAGTATCTAATATTCAGCTACCAAAACCCACTTCAGAACGTTTCCTCTTTTAGAATTCCATCTTTGAAGAAAACAGAGAGGGAGACAAACCATAAGAGACTCTTAACTATAGGAAACAAACAGGGTTGCTGGAGGGGTGGAGGGTGGGGGATGGGGTAACTAAGTGATGGGCATTAAGGAGGGCACTTGATGGAATGAATGAGCATTGGGTTTTATACACAACTGATGAATCAATCACTAAATTCTGCCTCTGAAATTAATAATACACTATATGTTATTAAGTTGAATTTCAATAAATACATAAAAGAATTCCATTTTGATTACTGTTGTGTATTCCTTTAGGAGTGCATATTCTAATGTTAATATATGGATTTACCTTCCTTACTTTCTACCATACTATTCATGCCTAAAACATAAAGGCATTTTACTCAAGTCCAGAAACTAACCAACCATCTAGCTCTGTGCCTTGCCCATGGCACTGCCTAATACATATTGATAGTATAAAACAAAATAAAACAATATCTCACCCAAGAACACGGCAGAAAACAATTTTATATGTTATTTCAATGTTTCATTCTTCATTCCCAAGATCCTAGTGACTGCACATGTTAAGGATAAGAAGATTTTACAATTCTTACTCCTTCTAATTAAAGCCCCTTAATTCATATTTGCTATCTTAGGCAAAGTCCATCTATTATAACCTACAGACATATTTCAGCTGAAGGTGATAGGTCACAGAGTACTCATTACTGAGATTTGCCATTTTCTTAACATGCTTGCTTATTTTAAGAAAATAAAACATGTTCTATAATTTTACCACACTCCAAGAATTCCATAATTACAGTCATTATTTTATCTTAACTCTGAAATATGAATAGACTGATGATAAAAGCTGTTATTTTAGGTAAGACACGTGATACCAGAGTTTACTTTTTATAAACTAAAGATAATCACAAACTGTTTTAAAGTTTAAATGAAATAACCAAATAAATTAATCACCTTGATAACTGTAAGTCAGCACATACGTGAAGCAGAAACTTTGTCCAAAATGTTCTAATTAAATACAATGAGAGAAAATTTACTATCAGGTATCAAGTTTTCTCATGTCAGTGAATAGGAGATTGCTATGTAAGATAATGCAAAATTGGTCACGTGTACAAAGATTCTAACTTTGCAAAGATCAAATTAATTAAGCAAGAAACAATGATGTTTAGGTGGGGATTTCAAATTTCTGATTTCATTCTATAGGTTGATTAGGAGAAAAATAGCAGCTTGTAGAAATTTTGCCAAGTCCCTGACTGGACACTATCTTCATATAAAGGCTTAAATTACTTTGCATTTGCTGAGAAGCACAAGAATTCACCCATTAGCCACCTATCTAATTATAAATGATAGTAAGAAATGGGAGTCTTTGTTCAGGAAGTTCATAGCATATATTACATATGCAATGAGAAAAAGCTAAAATGGTGAGCATACCCCCAATATCCCCATCACTACTATGAAGCAGCCACTGTAGAAGGGCTGGATTGTCCCTACCCAGAAGTATACCTAGAAAACCAATATAAGCCCATTTCTCTCATTCATGGATGATTTTAAAGACCAATCAGAGCAAATCCAATGGCTTTTCTTCAACAGTTGGGAATGAGATCTTCTGGGTGAAGACGTGAGATCCAGAACTACTGTAGCCATTAAGCTTGTAATAGAATCCAGTCTGATGAAAAAGTCAATGCACAGAACGAGGTTGATAAATGATAGTACACAAATGTAAAGCTAGATCCCAGCTCAAACCACACAAGAAGTTCCTCCCATGTCTGGGCTTCTCAGGTACATGACTAAATAAATCACTTTTTATTACTTAAGCCAATTAGAGTTATAATTTTTTACATTTGCAACCAAAATCATTACATAGTGAACATGTCTGAGTTTGCCTGGGATGGCCTTCATTTAGTCCTGTTATCCCAGCATGGCTATTATTAGTGTTCCCTTTTCACGCTCTAAAATATCTGATTTAGTGTCATAAAGAACACAGCAAGTAAGGTCTATAAAATTCTTCTGGTATTGAGGTATGAGATATAGAATGGTAAAGATTTGACAGCACGGTATTTTAGCCTTAAGGAATGGTAAAAATAATTTATTTTGATTTTACACAATGGGATACAACATTTTCAAATTAAGGCTCAATTATGAAAGATAACTGGCAATAATCTTCTTACCTATTATGTCACAGGATAAACAGCCAAGTATATATAAACACAGAATCTCTGTAAAGCTTTTACTGCACACCAATTAGTAATGAATACGATTATATACACACACCACTAGAGTGAACCATGTTTAGGCAATGGTATTATTTTTTATTCGGTGTTAAGTTGCCTTTTATTTTAGATACCCCAAAGAGGCCAAAAGCAGAATGTAGAATAGAAATAAATTAGGAGTAATTAACATTACAAAATAAACATTCCCTTTAAAGATTCACTATTTAAAAAAAAATTTAAAGATTCACTATTGATTCCACTTTTCAATACTTAATCAACTTTCTCATTGAATGAAAACTATTATTCAATGTAGAAAGTTCACATAAAATATTAGAAGCTCTGAAATATTTTAAGCTGAATACATTTATATGAAATAATATTATAACAAAAACTAGCTAATATGATTAAGCACAAATTCATAATACATAACAAAAACGCTTACTTAAAACACATTCACTAAAGACCCTCATCTGTTTTGAAGACTCAACATCAGCCCCTTTTCTATCTACATGGGACATATAACTTACGACATTCAGATTGGAGTTTACCAGCAGTTTCAAATATGGAAGTAGCTACCTATTTCTTTGTGAACACACAATGGCTAGATACAGTACTGACATTCTGATGGGAAGATGTTTAAAATTCATCAATGAAAATAATAATGGAAATGTAATCAATACAAACTTAATCCTTCACAGCAAACATGCAAGTAAGGCCATTAGTTTATGCCTTTAGTCAATATTTAAAATATCTCTAAAAGTCTCATTCAGGTTAAGCTTTCAATAAAGCAAAATAAATGATTCCTAAGAAACAATAAAATAGGAATATGTTTCAGTCTTCATACATTCAGCAATCATTTATGCTGGAAAATGAGACTACTGCTTTCCACTTATATTTAGTGTTTCATGTTCACAGGTGAATGCATATAATGTATAAGTAATAGGCTTATGATTCTCTTTTGAATAATACAAAAGACAGTAAAAATAATAAATTCAATAACTTCTTTACAAATCATGTCCTCCTATCTTATGTTTTAAATGTTATTAAATGCTGTTGATAAGTGATAAAGTGTTCACATTTCCATAAACAATATTTGAGATTTATAAATTATATTTGTAGTAAGATCTTCGGTTTCGGCAGTAATTCCACATCACAACATCAAGAATAAATGAAGAGCAATTATACTGGGACATGACTGCCCCTCAAAGGTGAATTAAACTATGCTCATGAATGTTCTACCTTTCTGCCCTGCTGGAAAAACATCATCCCGCCCAACCCCACACTACCTCAGCAACTCTTGTCAGTCTTGAATTAATGTTAAAGTATAATAAAATATAAATGTGAAGCCTTTAAAAGAAATGAAAGCCATAAAAGTTAATAATAAAAGACATCATTTTGGTAGGGAAATAGGTTGCCTAAATTTTACTTCTCAAAGCAAAAATATTTATAATTGGCTTGAATATGCCCATGAACAGCATTCTTTAGCAACAGCTAGCCTTATTACAATAGTTTCAAAATTAAATCAAAGATATGAGGGAAAAGGCCTAAAAAGAGAAGTTGAACCTACGTTAGAACAGATTTGAGATACCTACTTGTATTCAAAATAAAGACTGAATCAGACTTTAAAGAGTCTAGCAGAAGTTTCATTTGTGAGGAGTGATTCTTCTTCAACACCTCATTATCACTAGTTTCTTCAACTGTATTCAAAAATACCTACTTCCCTATCTTCTGATCTCAGTGAAGACTTTGAGGATGTATTTGTCAGACTGGACACTGTTAGATGCCACAAGAAGATTTGAGAGTCCTTCTTTATGGTATTTGCACTGTTGATAACAGCATAATCCTCCAGCCAGCAAATGGACCAGCTGTATTAATGACCTTCCAACAAATGAACAGGCCTGTTTGATCATAGCATTTCCTTGAAAATTCTTGTTCATGAAACCCAATTTTGAGGTTGAAAATTCTCCACAATCCCTATAGATCTAACCATTCCTCTTCTGAGAGAAATAAAACACTGTCCCCCAAAATGGAACAAAGATACAGAAACAAATGCCCAGAGGTCAAGAAGAGCAGGAGAAAGGAACAGAAAACAAAACGAAAAACAAAAAACAAAAACTTAATTGAACCGCATCAAGTTTAACAGTACTACTTATCTTGACAAATGGCTATGACTCTCATTCTCAAGTTGAGATAGGGCTTTTGAAGAAAGATATGTGTAACACAAGCCTTAACAACAACAATTATTTAAAATCCATGATTTACATTTACACACATCTATTTCTGTACAACTACACAAACTATCAAATATTTTATAGCAGTCACTCTATTTGAAAATTCAATTGCAATGTTGTATTGTTAAAAGTCAATCAAAACAAACAAATCAAACCAAAATGAAAGATTTCTGTTGAGGAAGTAATATACCAATAAACCATAAAAAAACCCTGATATAAATATCTATAAAAACTTTTACTTATTAACAAGAAACTTTTCATTAAGTACTTTCCGCCAAAAGAAAATACTTACTAATGAAGGATCTAAGAAACACCAGAATCATCCATTACAATTTGAGAAACGCACTTCTACTCTCTCTATACCACAAGAGTCAAAATAAGATGTCAGGGGAAATCACCCTTTAACACATCAGAGAATACAGAAATGAGAATAGCGACATTTCAGTAAGCACACTACAGTCTGGAGATCATTAGGAATACAAAAATAACACAGGAGCGTTGGAACAACCAGATAAAACTTTACAAGTACAAGGACAAAAAAGACTCCCATTAGGAAAGAAAGGCATTCGAATCTATACTAGTTCATGTTGAAAAATCAGATAAAAATATTATACTACCTAAACAAATCCTCTTCTGTAATATGGTTCACCGCATCAACCTTAATTATGTGAGAGTACGTTAGAGTGCACAATAAGAAAAGTTTAATAATTCAGAGTAAATAAAAATATATGTTTTGCTTACCTTTTAAATGTTCTTTCTCCTCTTTTCTATGCCAGTCCAGATGCTTGGGTATAGTTCCTCCCTGCCAGTAGATGGAGATAGTAAAATTGAGTCTTTTGGTGACCTCGCATCCTAATCTAGGTGGTTCAGAATCTTCAATTTCAGATTTTGGAAGTAAAAAAATTTGAATGATTGAAAAGACACATAAAGCTTGTAAAAATTATTATATGAGTCAGTCAAATGAACTTTTATTCATGGTCATTTGTACCAATCTTTAAGGGAGAAGGTCTTGGCTGGCATAGAAAAAAATAAAAGAAAGAGCATTATTTTGTAGGATATATTCCCTTGACTCTTCATTCTTCCCAGAGCTTGCTCATTTACTCAACAAATATCTATTGGATAGAACTCAAGAGTAGCTTGCACGTCACTTGCCAGATGCTTTCATACACATTACCTATTTAATGCTTCTAACAACCCTGTGAAGAAGTAATTATTAGCTCCCAAAATCTTGTCCCAGAAACCATATTTTTTAAAGTTCCATATGGTGAGCTGACTCTTGATGCTAAGTTTCTGTAGTCCTCCTGATGTTCAGTTAATTGCCTCTCAGATTTAGGGAGAATGAGTTTCTTCCTCCTTCTGATAAAGGGGACTTTGAAGTTGTTGAAAACTCACTCGCTATTGATAGAAACTGTCTATGTTTTATTTCGTTTCAAATTAATACAAGTCCTCTAACAGCTTCTAAGCAGGAATGCAAAGGCTAACGTACAGCCATTTTACAGAGGTTAAGTGGATCATCTGAAATAAAATGGGATTCAGAAAAAGTGCTTCACGAAGTATTTTTTTCTTTGAGAAATTGTGCACTTAAGATCAAATTCATAGGGATGAGCATTGACATTTTTAGATTACTAATAATGGCTTATAAAAATAGTAAAATGAATAACATTTCCTAAAGATACTAGAGGACACAAAGGTACATCCTGAGGATGATAAAGAAACACACTGGAAGATTAAAAAAAAAATAAAAAGAAAGAAAGAAACACACTGGAAGAACATTCAAAACTTAATTGAATATTGGTGAAATTATAAAATAATTGGTTCCATTTTTCTCACTCAGTTTAATAAACCCATGGAAATTTTAATTAAATAGAATATATCCCTGATCCTTATCATAAGTAAAGTCTAGGTTTCAATACTCCCAGTAGTCATGGTTTGTGACTCTATTTCAACACAACACACTTTGGGGAAATAAGGTATTACCTAACTATTCGAACAAAAGAAGTGCCAATTCGTTCAAGAATGACGGATTAAAATAAAACTACTCACTTTTACATAGTCACCTTAATCACTCTGCCCAAATAAATAAAGTAGTATTTATACACCTCTTTATAGTTCTTATAATGATTTTCAGATTATAAAACACTTTCTTTTACATATTTTTCTTTTTGGCGGTCACACAACCTTGAAAACCACATGTATTATGCAAACTCTATTACTGTGAAAATAATGTTGGTTGGCACAGTAAGTTTACCATATAATTTCTTGTCCAAACCAAACATTTTTTAAGAATAAAAGAAGATGGTATTATTAATTGTGTCAGGACAGCAGACGTAAACCATGATGGGCCCCAGAAAACATGGACATATGACTACCCTAATGAAAAATAAGAACATCAACCTTCAATCCAGAGCTTTTGAGTCTAAATTCTATTCTCTTTCCACTCTACCATACGACTCTAGAAAATCTTTCAACTGGAACATCTACGTGATTAATTCTTAAAAACATACTTTCCTATTAGCATCCTTGTTCAACTTAGCGCACTGAGTAGAACTTTTTGTTTTCATAAACTTGGTAATATTATGTTTACAGGACTTTATTTCAAAGTAGGTTAAAACAAAACCAGCAATTCTAAAGCCTTTTCTGTTTAACTGCTTTTTAATGAGTTGTGAGGTGTTTCTAATATTCCCAATGAAGCAGGAGACATTTTGACCAATTATTATCCGATTGCTGGATTCTGGCTCCATTCCATTGCTCAGAACAACAGGGTTGATATTAATTCGACCCTAATTGTAAACATTCTTCCAGAATTTGGTACTCCTTAAAAATGATAAATTCCACATTAACTTAGAAAAGATAAGAGACTGGGGCTTCTGGGTGGCTCAATCGGGTAAGTGTCTACCTTCAGCTAGGTCATGATCTAGGGTCCTGGGATCCAGTCCCATGTCCAGCTCCCTGCTTAGTGGGGAGTCTGCTTCAACCCCTGCTCCGCCTTCCTGCTTGTGCTGTCTTTCTGTCTCTCTTAAATAAATAAATAAATAAATAAATAAATAAATAAATAAAATCATTTAAAAAAAGAAAATATAAGGAATCATCTTAAAAATGTTTCATGATTAGTGTTAAAAGTCATAGAAAAGAAAGTCATTGAAAATGAAACTATACTAAAAAATAAAAACTGCTTATCCTTCACAATGAATGCAAGTCTCACATGTATATTAATTTATTTGATTATTTAGTTTCTAAAGTATCTGTAATTTAATTAAACTCTAAAATATTTTGCCTACATCTCTGTTTTGTTTGGTTTTAATTGTTTTTTTTACTGGTATATTGCATAAGCATAACACAGTGACTCACATAATATACAATAAATATTTGTTGACTAGCTGAACTGCCTCCGAATAAAGTCCATGTTTCACCTGCAAATCTATTTAAAAAATATTAAACAGATGAAATATGGTTTGATTACCAGCCTATCATTATTTTCTGGAGATTGCTGGCTTAAGAAGAATTTACTAAAATCCTTCATATTATCTGAACAGATATCAGCAGCTCTTGTCAGGTCATCAGATACGTTTCCATGGAATGAAGTTATGTTAAGTTCATATTTGGAATTGCTTTATCATGATCTCTAAAATAAAACCTCTCACAACTGCAAGGTTTCATCTAAAGAGCATCATATTCAAGGAAAAAAATGATTATTCCTTTCTGAAATCAAAAGTTAAGTATCTTTTAAAAATAACATCGCCATTCTCTTGGCCAGACTTTGGAAATACATACATACTGAGCAATGAAAAAATGTGAAATTTTTCTCTTCACAATTCCCTTTCTTACCACAATTCCAGGATCAAAATTTATTTTGCTTAGCTTTATGCTTTAATTTTTCTGTGCCAGATGACAGATATAAAGGTAATAATATTTAGAAGTGAATGTAAGTATTATGGTACAGTGGAATAATACAGTAGCACCATTATTGTAAAGAGCATGCCAGGAGGATGATCTGGACAGAAGAAAATAATAACGTAGGACGTTTCTGAGACAAAATCCTTGACGTGATTCGCTAAATAATGTCTATAATCCTGTTTCTTTATAATTGCTCCAATTATAAAAGTAGGCTTCAGAATTCCTCAAGTATGTTAAACTTCTGAACCAAGTATTTAGAAACAAGAACTAGTTGTGTGTGTGTGTGTGTGTGTGTGTTTTTTATCCTTTTAAGCCAATGGCTTGAGAAAGTTTTGAGAATCTGATGAAAGATATGGGTGCTCAAACCAGAAAATTATATAACTAAAGACATACTCTCACAGTATTCACACGATAGCATACAATTTCAGAGAATTCATCTAGCCCCTAAAACCTCTGTAAAAACCTCTTTATCTATGAAATCAAGGGTAAGAACACTTTCTCCAAAAATAACTTGTCCATTATAAAGCAAAACAATGAGTTCTCCATTCCAGAATCAGGTTGCTCAATAGTGCCATTTTTGGTTCAGTAATATCAGTGTAAAAGAATAAATGATTTAGCAATTAGGCATTAAAAAAGAAATGCATTCTGAAGGACTAATGAGTTCTGGAATGAGCTGGAAAAAATATATGTATAAATAGTAGGTATTGTATTTTTTTACGTAAAAATAGTGACAATAGTTCACAGACTTCCAACGCAACTGTAGAAAAGTATTTAAAATATTTTCTGGAAAAATGTATCTAAAATATGTAATTTAAAAACAAAGGAAGAACTCTTTACATTCACTAAAAAATGTGTTCTCTTTTCTAAGGAAATTTTAGAGACCTGGTATCAAGACATGTATACGTAAAAGAATATAGCAGATAATGTCATTGCACTTCTACATTTCAACAAGAAAAGTTTATTTACTGTAACGGTTTTCAAGTGCAAATGATGAGAGCAGTTGCTAATTGTTGAGCACTAATAGCGGGTGAGAGACGGTTAGGCACTCACATGGATGATCTCACAGCAACGCTGTGAGAGACTTGATCACTGCCACTCTACCAAGGAGTAAACCTCTAACTGGACCAGAGCATCAAGAACACAGTGAACAGCAACAAGGGAAGATGCTCTGAACTGCAGGCAGGATTGCTGACGAAGCTGTTTTCTTTCCAAGCTGCCAGCACCAATACCCCTGATGAGTAGTAGCAGTTCACATACTTTTTAAGTAGGCGGTGGTTCTCCTGAGCCATGTAGGTGGGTCAGATAGCATGAAATACATCTCCCTTGATCCTAGTTCCTTTGTGACGGGATTAATAGTGATTCATTTTCATAAGATACTTAAGATAACATCAGAAATTTCCTCCTACCTTTTTTTTTTTTTTTTTAAGACAGCAAAAAGCCTGTTTGGTCAGGTTGGAAAAGCAGTTAACACAAGGATTGTATATGTTGTTATTTTTGGATCTTAAAGAACTGTTGTAATAATAGAATTTAAAGCCTTCACCAGACTTTCTATTTCATAAAGGAGAGTAAAGAAAGTTTAAAAAGATTGCAATTATACATAATATATATATATGTATATATTACAGATACATATTTAAATTCTGTATAGGTAATTAAATTTTTCACTCAACAATATTAACTAAAACAGTTTTTTTTCTCAACAACTGTACCGTAAGTAGGTTCTCTCCTTTAGTCCTTCAATGAGTATGGTACCAGGAATTTACGGTAAAATAGTGTACAGTGCGTACCTTTTAAATCATCATGGATTCAGGGTCATGTAATGGACAAGAAGCATCATCCCATCTCTATTTGTTATTGAAGAGTGTAAGTGGGATAGAAAAGACAGTCATTAACTGTGATCTCCTTATTTTCTCCTGTACCGTCTCTCCATAAAAAGCACAGCGTAACAGAATAGCACAATATAAAAGGTCCAATATCATAAGAGCCCTAGAGAAGGGTGAAGTATAATTTAGAAATATGATTTACTCAAAGTTTACCTCTCAGTCAAGAATAAAGTATTTTGGCATTTGTACTAAGCTGAAATCTTTAGTAAATCATGTATAGAACACATTCTAAGTAGAATTAGATTTCAGAATGATGCCGAAAGAACAAGGTCAACAAGTATTCACTGACTGACTGTTGAGTTAAAGGCATAAGGCATGAACCAGGCTGTGGGAGTGGTGCCCTGGCTCATCATCACAGGCTCAAGTGTTATCTGCTTGACCTGCAAAGCTCTCAACAATATTGCTAGGTGACCCTTCTACCTCTTGAACTAAGTGACGTTTAAAAGCATACAGTAAGTCTTCATATTCACAATCTTTTCAATTTATGTTTTTAAAAACATTTTATTTATTTATTTATTCACGAGAGACACAGAGAGAGAGAGAGGCAGAGACACAGGCAGAGGGAGAAGCAGGCTCCATGCAGGTAGCCCGATGTGGGACTCGATCCCAGGACCCCAGGGTCATGCCTTGAGCCAAAGGCAGATGCTCAACCGCTGAGCCACCAGGCATCCCAATCTTGTCAATTTCTAATGTACTTAATTCAAGTGAAGTTATCCGTCAGTTCTCTCATACTCTTCTGTTACCTTAAGAAAAGCAGCAAGTCATCAAGAGGAGGTTTAGAGAACTGAAAAATACTCAGCATAACCTCATGAGGTTCATATTTTAAATGATTTGTCTTCTCTTGCTGCCCATAACCATGTGATGTTTAATACTTTTCCTATATTAAACAGGGTTCCTAAAAAATTAAAACCATAAACCCAAAGGAATCAATGGGAGTGCTAAAAATCAATGCATGTGTAAAAAAAAAAATGTGAAAGTTAGATTCAAGCAAAAAAGATCAAATCATCTGATTCACAGACAAAAATAATGTCATGTGAGAAAATTAAATATTTTTGACAAAAAGGCAGTATATTAATAAATACTATGACTGGGGTACATCTGAAAGTTTTTGTGACAGTCACACCTGTCACTAAAAAGAAAGGGAAGCCTTTTAAAATGTCAAATGAAGTGTTTTTTTTTTTTTTAATCTAAAGTACAATCAGTTGTTGAGTTAGAGACTAAATCTTTCTTATGTCACTTTAAAGGCAAATAAAATTTTAGCACCGCAAAAATAAATGGTTCTGAAAATGGTTCCCATGCAAATATTGCTATTTGAGGATTATTTGTAACCAGTGCTGAAAATGCAAAGGATGGATCAAAGCATCTGATAGAAGATCAATCTAATACTGCATTACGATGAACAAAAACACCCAAGGTGGGGGGGTGGATATGTAAAAAATTCACGAAATTAGAAGCAAACTATTTTTTAAATAGAAAAGTAAGCAATACACACATTTTCAGAGACTGATTTTCAAATTGTTTTCTATCAATGAACCACCAACCACGAATGGGAAGATATGATAGCTACTAATTAATCTTCTGACAGCTTCCTTTTCTTGGGGGGGCGGCACGTGGACATGTAGCACAGCTGAGAGGGAGAGGGAGAGAGAGAATCTTAAGCGGGCTCCCCACTCACTCAGCATGGAGCTGACTTCAGGGCTCAGTTTCAGGATTTTGAGATCACGACCCTAGCTGAAAGCAGGAGTCCGACACTTGACCGACTGAGCCACCCAGGCGCCCATTGACTGCTTCATTTTTTTTTTAATTTTTTTTTATATTTATTTATGATAGTCAGAGAGAGAGAGAGAGAGAGAGAGAGGCAGAGACACAGGCAGAGGGAGAAGCAGGCTCCATGCACCGGGAGCCCGACGTGGGATTCGATCCCGGGTCTCCAGGATCGCGCCCCGGGCCAAAGGCAGGCGCCAAACCGCTGCGCCACCCAGGGATCCCGACTGCTTCATTTTTATTATATTACCTGGCACCATTTTCTATTTCCTTTCCTCTCTTAACTATCTTAGATTCTATAGCACTGCCTCCTTTTGTATCTGGAGTTGGTTCTTGTCCAAGATTTTATCCTCAGTCTTCTTTCTATACTCTCAAATTTTTGGTGACCTCAAGTAATACCTGAATTTCAATAAATACCTTACATTAGCATATGCTCTTTAAGTCTATAGCAAAAGCTCAGAACTGTCTTCCAAGTCAAAAGATCACATTCCCAAGTGTCTCATTGGTCCTTTAAATCAATATATCCTACTCCAAACTCATGATCATTTGTATGAGGGCTAGTTTCTCTTCTACTTGATTTTTGCATTTCTATTAATGGAATTACCATTTAACCAGCCAGTCAGCCTCCAAATATCATCATTTTGACTGTTACTTTTGGTTATGACATTTTATGTGGTCAGTTTGATAGGACTGAGATGAGTCTTAAATAGAACATGCTCCAGCACGTGGTTAACATTCAATACAGATAGTTACTATTATTCTTGCAACAGTTTTCAATATAGACTACTCAGTCTGCTCACATAGCAATCTTCTCTTCTTTAAGAAGAGAAAACTGAACTGAAAGGTTCAGTTCAACTGAAACTGAAAGGTTCAGTTTTCTAGCCCTTTGACCAAATAGAGTTTTGCCATCTTCAAGCAATAATATATTGTGTGTACCACTCAGATATACCTTTAAGTGAAACATATCCTATAATACAGTGAATACTGATAATCTCATATTTCCTTAAGTAATAAATTTAGGAACCAGACATATTTAACTAAATATGCCTACCCATGCCTGCTTTTATTAGACTAAGGAAAGGAAGACTAGTTCTTATTTTTTTTTAACTGTGGTATGGTTTTTGTAATATACACATACACAAAAGTCTATTTTTAATAGCCAAATTATAAGTCTTTTGTGCCTTATTTAAGAAACCATACCTTATAATGTCAAAGGATATTCTTTAATATTTCACTCCTGAATGTTTACAAAAGTTGTTTATGGCATGAGTCATGTTTAATTGTTTATATTTTCACATATGGAGGGCCAATATTCTAAAAATCATGTATTACATAGTTCAGACTTTCTCCATTCTTTGTTTCATATATCAAATTACTATATATATATATATATATATATATGTGTGTGAATAAATTTCTGATCTTTTTATTCTTTTTCATTGTATTCTTTGGCTATTCTTTTGCAAAAACACCATTTAGTTACTATGTCTTTATAATAAGCTTTAATGCCTTAGCTATTCATGGCCTTTGCTTTTCTTCATCAGTTTACAGATTAGCAGATCAGGTTCCATGAAGTTCTTATAGAATTTCATTGAAATTATGTTTAATGTCTAAAATTATTTGGGGGATATTTTATATAACTGTAATATCAAATCCCCCCCCACCAGTGAATACGGTATTCTTCTGTCCATTTATTTACATTTTATGTATTTTTTCTCTTTTGAAGACTATTTGAATGATTCCAAAGATAGCTACTGAAAAGAAAGGAAAACACAATAAAACCGCCCATAACAACGAGCAAGAGCAACCCCACTGCAAACTTCTCAGTTGGAAAATGCGACAAATCACTTATCAAAATTGTGACAAATCCCAAAAGCCAAAACTAAAGCTATGTAATGTTACAGATGCACAGCGGAAAAAGTAATCAGTGCTCTATTCCTCAAACACATCAGATGCTAAAATGTTCTCATTCTTGGTCCTCTTACTCCTCACTGAAAGACAACACTACCCTGGTTTAAGTCACAGCCTTTAGCAGTTCCCAAGCTTCTGTTTCAGTAGACTTTTATCTATCTTCACAAAGATCTTCCATGACTTTCTTTTTTTAAATTTTTTTAATTTATTCATGATAGTCACACACAGAGAGAGAGAGAGGCAGAGACATAGGCAGAGGGAGAAGCAGGCTCCATGCAATGGGAGCCCAACGTCGGATACGATCCCGGGTCTCCAGGATCGCGCCCTGGGCCAAAGGCAGGCGCCAAACCGCTGCGCCACCCAGGGATCCCGGCTTTCTTTTTTTTTAAGATGAATTCAAAGGTAGCAATTTTGTAGGCACGAATAGGACAGTTTTTTCACTGTATTTACCATAGGCTCTTCATCACATCACTTTATATGCTTTCCCTTAGCACTTAAAACTCTTTGAAATCATTACATAGTGTTTGCTTTATTGTCTTTCTCTCCCTTCCAGAAGAGAAGTTCCTTAAAAGCAAAAATCATGCACATATTGTTTGTTGTCACATTCCCAACAGCTCCAACAGTATGTTGCCAAAAGAAGGTGTGTGATACACATTTGTTGAGTTAATATATTCATATCTATCTAAAGCTATGCCTGAAGTGTAACTATACAATAGTTGGACTGTTTGTCTTAACGGTTTTATGATTTTGTAATCCTATCATCCATTAAGAGGACTGAAAGAACTAGAATCATAGTCAGGAGGTTGTAATAAATTAGGAGAGTCTAACAAACAAAACTGACGGACTTACTTCCCCTTTCACGCTTCTTCCTATTTCTTCTTTCCTTCACTTCTTTGTGCACATTGATTATACATTAACAAGTCTTTTCTTCCTCTTCTTTTACCATAATAGGATTTTCTTTGTCCTCTTCTCCTTCCTATCCATTTATCTTACCCAAAGGAATCTCATTAGGACTAAACTGTACATAGTGTTATAAAACCACAAGGCTGAAGTGAACTTAAAAAAAAATTGTTTGTGTCTTAAATCTTGAATAAATAGATGAGCACATGACATATTACTGTCTTCTACTTCTAAGAAAGTTTCCCTCTGAGTATGTCGTCTCTGGGAAATTAACTCTTAAATTAATAACCTTCTTGAAGAAGGTGTTATCCTTGTTGCATTTAAAGGCTTTTATCCAGGACACCTGGTTGGCTCAGCAGTTGAGCACCTGCCTTCAGCTCAGGGCATGATCCCGGGGACCCGGGATCGAGTCCCACATCGGGCTCTCTGCATGGGGCCTGCTTCTCCCTCTGCCTGTGTCTCTGCCTCTCTCTGTGTGTCTCTCATGAATAAATACATAAAATCTTAAAAAAAAAATAAAGGTTTTTGTCCTCTTCATCTATAAATACATTGATATTGCAAAGTTGTTTCCACAAGGCTTATTAATCCAAATTTATTTTTTTTGGAAATGAAATATGGAATGAGTGCTTCAAAACAATGTTCAATTTTCAATACATAAACGCCAGGCAGATTAAGAAACCTTTTAATACAGAGTCATTTCCTAAAGGTAACTAAGTAACTTTTCTCAT
This sequence comes from Vulpes lagopus, assembly GCF_018345385.1. NCBI lineage: Eukaryota > Metazoa > Chordata > Mammalia > Carnivora > Canidae > Vulpes > Vulpes lagopus. Next base: position 9,977,695 of record NC_054846.1, on the reverse strand, counting down.
CAGTACATGTTCACACAGTGTTCCAAAGTTTAACCCAATTAATTATACTGCAATTTATTTGTATATTATACCCTGCTATCATTATATGACAAAAAAACTATGCTTTGTAAAACTGCTGGAAATTTCATTAAAGGAACTGTACAAATGGAAAGGTAACGGCGAAGAGATAACAGAGAACACCGACTGCTGAGTGATTCAAAATACTAAAAGTAAATGCAGAGGGAAAATCCTATAGGTAAACAGAATGATTGTTCCCAGGCAGGGGGTTTTATTTGGTATATAATGTATGGTGCAAAGAACATCAATGTGGGAAGAAAAAGGTCACCATCCTTCCTATTAACTGCTCAGTTTGTAGGCAGCTGCAACTTCTCTTAAGTAGATGCCAACATAGGAGTTTTAATCAGCTTATGATGGGAAGTGGTGTAAGAAATTCCTTGCAAATATTAGCACAAAAAAAAAAAAAGGAGACAAATGGAAAGAACAAATCCAGGCAATTTATAGATGAACATGTCTAAAAAGTATCTGATTTAAAATTATTTTCCTGGCAAAGAATGGAAATCAGCAAAATGCAAACAAATAATCAAATAAGCAAACAAATAAGGACCCAGTGAGTGTAACCCGAAAGTTAATATGTCATTCTGAGTTTTTAATTTGCAAATATGACCAAATATAAGGAATGATGAAGGTATAATAAAAAAAAAGTTAAATGATTGAAGATATTTATTTTTTAAATGTGCCATGGATAAGAGAACTCATCCTCCAGCTATTTTAAATAGACCGCCATCTATTTTAATGCTTTCAATCATCCTTGCTTAGGATGGACATATTAATGTTTTTGCTTATGGATTAATATAAACTGTGTTTACAAAACTAAATTCAATTGAAAATTAAGAGAGACTCCAGGAAAATCATTTTTTTAAGGAATATATGCTGCTTAGAATATACTGCTTAAGAACTTTAGGCATGAACTTAAATAAAAACTACTTAAACATATTATTCCCAATTAAGTGGATTCTTTGGGTGATTTATGAAACTTCTAGACTAGCCTGTAACACTTAAGGATTATTGTACACAAACATTAAAATACCGATCATGTGTTGTACACAGAAAGACAAAGGTGGCTCAAAGGATATACTGATTTCACACTTATAATTTTGTACTACTGTCTAGTATATAACTCTGATGGCTATTTCTCAAATAGTTTTTCTGATTAGTCTACATTTTTTTAGTTCTCAATAATTCAATGGCATTTTTAAAAAGAAAAAAGAGTAAATTAAAGAATAAATAACAAAAGAAAACTAACCTAAGATCACAAAAATAAACCACTTAAGAAAAAACACACATAATATAAGATCATTCTTACTTTACCATTGTAGATCAAACGTAATAGTTTTATCCACTCTGGTTATAACTGGACCGCTTTAACACAATAATCACATTTCCTGTGCTTATATTATATATGATAATTTACTGAGATTTATTTGTACATATATACATAGATAAACACACACATCAATAAACCCATATATAAAACAATATACCACAGGTGTGAATTTCTGGGTAACCAGAGCAATGAGTCTATGGCTTGGAAGAAATGCAAACAAGACTAGATCTTCAAATCCAAAAAAAACTGATTAAGGATTTATTTTTTCTAGCACATACATTACCAAACATTATTGGTGGTATCGCTTTGATGCACTCCAATTGGAATACCCTGTTGACTCAAGGCTTCAAAGGGCTGGCCAGAGTCTGACTTCTTGCACAAAGCCCCTAGACCTATAGCACACAATGATCTCATCTCATCTGAACTCCTGAGGCACATCTGTCAGACTCACACATTTTGCAGTAAGCTTAAGGCTTGAAAGATATGTTTAAGTTTTATCTCTTAACTAGACAGAAAAATCAGTTAAAGCCACAAAATAAATCTTATTATGGTTTCCTTTCAACATTCCATGCTAATGCCTCTGAATATAAAATTTCAAATGATTTGATCTTTGATTAAAAAAATGCTTCTGCACAATAAGCATTTAAGTGTATATGCATTTTAGGATTGCTATGAATTACAAAGTTCATCTGTACTCTTTGATTAAAAATTCTTACACTGGGGACACCTGGGTGGCTCAGCAGTTGAGCATCTGCCTTGGCTCAGGTCGTGACCCCTGGGTCCTGGGACGGAGTCCTACATTGGTCTCCCTGCATGGAGCCTGCTTCTCCCTTTGCCTATGTCTCTGCCTCTCTCCCTGTGTCTCTCATGAATAAACAAAATCTTTAAAAATAAATAAATAAAAATAAATAAAAATTCTTACACTAAAGGCATATATAATGCTAAATCTACAAAAACATTATCATTTATTACAAAGTCTCCCCTTCCAAGGCTCGTTTTTTCCAACAACTTTTTTACACATCAATACTAACTTCCTAAGGACAGGTTGAGGATGAATAGTTTGACCACAGCACTTGTAACCTCATCTCACTCCCCATTCCCAAAGTGATGATGACAGCCAGCCCCATCCAGGCTGTCTAGTTCAGAATCCTTGCTCTGGTCACCATTTCTGAAAGTGTGGTAACTAGTGGTACTTTTTTTAAAAATATTTTATTTATTTATTTATTTATTTATTTATTTATTTATTTATTTATGTGAGAGAGACCAAGAGAGAGCATACATGTATGGGGGCAGGTGGGGCAGACGGGGGGAGAGAGAGAGAGAGAGAGAGAGAATCCCAAGCAGACTCCTTACTGAGTGCAGAGCAGGGCTCCATTTCAATGACCCTGAGATCATGAACTCAAGAGGATCACCGACTGAGGAACCCAGGTGCCCCAAAAACTAGTGACTCTAATATGATTTTAGTTAGTACATAAAAAGGACGTGTTCTTTAACTTAACAATTGATAATTCATTTTAATAGATATTACATATGTAAAAATTATATTTGCTTCCAAGGACATACATTTCCTAGAGCTCCCTTTAGAACTTTAAGAAAAAAGTTTCTCATTATAATAAAAAAATACTTATTGAATAGTGGCGCAGGTAAATATGATTTTGTAAAAATTGTGAAAATGTGGTGAAGTTCAAGATAGAGGCTATCAGGTCATGAGGATGGAACCGAGGCTGGTGTGTTCTTCATTTTACACCAAGTGCCTCAAACAGTCTTTGGACTTATTATACTCTTAATATCCATTTGCAGAGCATATTTAGTGGATAGCTCTTGTCACTTGATTTAAAACAAAACAAAAAAAAAATGAAAGATATTGGCATGGAGCAAAAGACAGTCCTCTATGTCAAGGAGTAATTCAAAGATACTGAAGTCCCACTGCTCCAAAGATCTTTTGTTACTTATTAAATTGTCTGCAACAAGTCATTCCTGGTCAAAACACTGAGGGTGCAGGCATATCCATCAATTACAACTATATAACAAATTTGGTGTTTTTTTTTTTTTTTTACTACATATGCATATATCATCATTTGCAGTAGTGGCTCTCTTACAGGACTGACCAGGCTGTGGCCTGGCCAAATGCTAGGCATGCAGTACCTTCCACGTCAAATCAAGAGCCTAACAGCCCTCCGAGCAGTTAGCTGTGATAAGAGGTGATAAGAGATATTAGATTATGAAACGTTCACAGAACCTGACAACAAAGTATACCCGTGAATTATATAGTTAATAAATTGTCTTGACTATAATAAACAAGGAAGAAAAAATACAGGACATAAAGGTTGCCATCTTCAAAGAACTTTAAAAGTAAAATATTAGAGACCATAGGCAGGATATCAATATTTATTTGAATACTTAAAATATTTATTAAACATCCAGCTTTGAAGACTCCAACCTAACAATGACTTTAGAGTGGTTTCTAAGACAAACCCTGGAAAATGATACAAACTGACATACAACTGAAAACTGAGCCTCACAAAACAGATCTTACACAATCTGGGGAGAATTGCCACAAAGGATAAAAGTCAAGGCAGGTGAAATGAGAAGTAAGTCAGCAGTTTACCTATGATTTAGCTCAAGAAACAAACAAAAGGCGATCCATCTGAAGAAGAAGAGAGAAGAAAGATACTGCACTTTCCCTTTCACCCGACTCTTAGGCAAAAACATTGAATTTATGCTAGACTAAATATATCCGTTCCTCTATTTTATGACTTATTTTTATAAGAGCCAGAGTCATTTTATGTGTATTCCCCGCCTTTTACATGCATGACCATTCAGGTACTGCAATTGTGAGAAAGCAAAGCAAAACTAACTGGTGAGTGCAAGGAGGAAAGACAGAAGGCAGACACTGGAACTCCGGTCGAGCACGTGGACTGTGGCGGCCAGTGTGCGTGCAGGAACACCCGCCCTCGACTGCACAGGGCCATTTACAGATGCTCAGAGTGTCCTCCTTTGGATGATCAGAATGACAGAATCTGAGGCAATACAGATTAAGGATACCTCACCTCACCAGAGTGTAGGTCTGAACATACCAACCTTCCCTCTAGTTTCAGAACTGAAGAGAGAATGTGAGCATCACTGGAGTAGATGCTGGGCCGTTAAAAGGAAGCCCACACATTCCACCTGCCACTGAAAACCAGGTCCACCAGATGTCTCTTCATTCAAACCAGGTAAATGGAAAAATACATATATGGAGGTTATAAAAAAAATATTGTGGTATAAGCAAAAGGTAATGTTATCCTGATAAATCAGAAGAGAAAATGTATCTCAAAAGCAATGTAGCACAGAAAACCTTAGGAAAGAATTTGAAAACTGTTCTACATTACACATGAAATGTCAAGGGACCAATAACCTTGAGATGTGGGCAAAGTGAACCAAAAACACCAAGAATGGCGATTCAACCTAAGAATGACAGATACTCCTGAGGAAGAAAATATAAAAGTTGGAACAGAATCAAACACAAATATTTTATTGTGCCGGAAAAAAAAAAAAAAAAAAAAACCCTGCAAATGAAACAAAACGACTTCAGTAAGCAAATAAAAAGTTTCCCTGTCCCCTTCACAAGCTTAATGAAAGAAAATCTATCCCCACTCATTTCCTCACAAAATTTTACATCATAAAAATATGGGGAAAAAATACCAAAGTAAACGTCAGATTCCTTATTCTTTCTAGTATCCCCAACAGAGCTTTGAAATGGGGACTAGTTAGTCTCCCACCACACAGATGAGAGAACTAAATCACAGAGAATTACAGCTGACTGTGAAGGCGACGTTTATATACTGTAGTAATAGGAAGAAGACTGAGAAAGCTTCTTAAAACTTAAGTCACTATGCACATTGCTGAGAATCTTTGTTACCAAGATTTCTTATTTCTTTGCTTAACTCTTCTTTAAAGATGAGACTGTAACATCAGTCCTTTCTTCATAATATAAAATTTCTGGAGAAAATTTTGTTGTACTGAATGATACAAATATAAAAATACAAGCTATTTTTCATATCATCAGTGAAGAGTATCTTTATTTAAAGCTACAAAGCTTTGAAGTGTTTCTCTCTGTTAATAGCTTATTTTCAGGGATGTCTGGGTGGCTCAGCAGTCCAGTGTCTGCCTTTGGCTCAGGGTGTGATCCCAGGTCCTGGGATCAAGTCCTACATCAGGATCCCCGCATGGAGCCTGCTTCTCCCTCTGCCTGTGTCTCTGCCTCTCTCTCTGTGTGTCTCTCAGAATGAATGAATGAATGAATGAATGAATGAATGAATAAATAAATAACTATATTTTTTAAATAGCTTATTTTCATTTGTTGGAACACCCTCAAAATAAAAAATGGCAGCACACTTCCCAAACACAATACCCTGCCCTCTCTTAGGATACAAGCTAAGAAACAGACGTTCAATTAACAAATCAAATATATCTATAGTGTGCTTTCCAGCAATCAAAAATAATATGTAATCTAAGAAAGTGTGGTCCATTTATCCAAATATCTCAAATTAGTCATTTCAGTTTCACTTGATAATGATACAGCTTTCAAAAAATAATAATAATGACATGGCTTTCTAGGTATAGGGCAGTTTCATTTTCAACACTACTCTCTTTTTCTGTAAAAATTACTGGCAACAAATTTGAAGGGGCATCTTCGAATGACCATAACCAAATCATTCTAGGTAAATTACAAAATTATAATGGCATAAGTGATGCACATACAGGCTATTTTTATAAACATTCTTTCTGGGCAGCCCAGGTGGCCTCAGTGGTTTAGCACCACCTTCAGCCCAGGGTGTGATCCTGGAGACCCGGGATCGAGTCCCGCGTCGGGCTCCCTGCATGGAGCCTGCTTCTCCCTCTGCCTGTGTCTCTGCCTCTCTGTGTGTCTCTCATGAATAAATAAATAAAATATATTAAAAAAATAAACATTCTTTCTTCTTTATTTATTCCAGCCCACATTTTGCAAAAACTATTAATACATCAGATATCAGTTGAACAAATACGGTATGTAAAGCATCATTCAAGGCATTGTGGTTGTTAAAATGCAGATTGCAATATCATCTGGGAAGTGCATGTATAATCATGAAGTAATAAGGCAAAGCGTAATGCACTACACTACTTTGTATTTTTATTTAATAGAATCTAAATGTCTGATAGGAACACTAAAGTGTTAAAAAATTCAGAAGAAGTAAAAGCGGAATAAAATGAAATATGCGGTTTCCTTTTCTAAGATCATCCTTTTGGGGTATCCCCAACCAGCTCCACTGCAACAATCTATATCTCTTTTTTTTTTCTTTCATTAATTCTATTCACCCTTTATATTTTAGTATAAATGTCATTTGATGTCATTTGCTCATGGTGACTTTCTCTCATTTACCATGTTAGGAGAGGATTCACTGTAGTACGCTCTCCCAGCATCCTAAACTTGTCTTTCATAGAACATAAATGCATTTAGACTAGTTGTTTCCTGTTTGCCTACCTGATGGGTGAACACAGGGCTAGCTGAGGACAAAGCACGAGCTTGGGACAGCACATTGACAAGTCCTTGCAACAGGCAGAGGGACCTGCCCCTATGGATTCAACTGCCTCGATGTTAATACTTTGCTCAGGGCAAAAGGCAATCTTAGCCCTACCCCCAGGGGCCTGTAAGTCTACCTTAACATATAAAAATTCCTTTAGAAATTTCCTTTATCTCTAAACCCCAAGATACATGTTGGCAATCATTCCCCAAGCACATGGCCCACCAATATACATCTGAAGGGTCTCGTGACTCAGGCTTTATTAGATGGTAATAAGTGACCTTTCCCCAACAATAGCCAACCCCCTCAAGGTCCTGGAAACCCTGCTTCCAAAATTCCTTAGAGAGCACACTATCCCCAAGCCCCTTCCAACTCCCAGGTATATAATCAGCCACCCCTCAAAAGCTCTGGGTTAGCAGCATTTCCTGCCCACGGGTCTTGACCCCATGCTTTAATAAAAACACCATTTTGCACCAAGGATGTCTCAAGAATTCTTTCTTAGTCGTCAGCTCCAGGCCTCACCCCACCAAACTTCACCTAATTCCAAGACTTCATCATACCCAATTAGAAGACAAATTCCCTAGGTACAGGACTAAGTTTGTCTTATTCACCACTATACTCCAGGGCTTACCTCAGGGCCTTGCCTGTGAACACACTTAATAAATACTTATGAAATTAGTAAATGAGTGGATGGGTAGGGCAGATAAATGCTCTCCGTGAAAGGAGAGGTGGTAAAACTAAGATTCATCCGGGAGGATGTGAGCGAGGGGCTGTCAAGTCCAGTCTATTCCAATTGTTTTGTGCCTAAGGGTCATGATATACTGGAGGAAAGAAAGATACAAGTGAAATATGGCGGACTGAATTAGATTACCAATACAATTCAATATGACAATGATTTTTAAGATTATAATTGGCAAATCAGTTTAAATTATGTAATCCCTTTGCTCAAAAACATTTATGGCTTCCCAGTGCAGAATGAAATAACACAAAATCACTGGTCTAGTATTCAAAACCTTCCAGCTTTCATTCCCTCTAACTGGGATAGAAGCTTTACACACACTCTATGTGTCCCATCTCCAGCTAGAACTTTAGAATTACCAAACAGTGACTTTACCATGAGAAGAAATTCCTACAAAGCATTCCTACGCCTAATCAATCTCTGCATTTACAAAGGTGAACATGGCACTTGACACCTTATGGGTCCTAAAAAATTGAAATGTGTCTGTTTTTGAACCCTCCCAACCACTTGCTAACTATGTGATCATGACTAATTTACTTCTCTGTGCCCCAGATAATTCATGTAAAAATGTAGATAATATTAGCTTCCTAATAGGCTGTTCTAAATGTAGTATATGCTTAAAAATCAGTTCCCTCTTTTCCCATTCTTCTTCCTTTTGGAGGCTTCCTTACTGCTCTGTGTTGAAAAGTGTTGATGAGCCCTGAAAGTATACTTTGAAAAACACAACAAAATTTAATCCTTAAAATCATTCTCTTTGGATATCACAAAAAGGAAGGGTTTGTCCCTACTGGTTGATGAGAGTAACTTATTAAATTTTGTTATCTCCACAAGATATTTTGAGAGACTTACTTTTACATTTACAAATAACAAATGATCTACCAAGATATGAAATCAATCATCCGATCCTTTCCAGCAAAGGCAGAGCAGACTGAGAAAGCAAAGTGTTAGAGATTCCAATCACTTGTTGCTCTGTTCGGTTGCTTACTTTCTTGAATCCCTGTCTTTAGTAAAAACCCTAACAGTGACAAAGATACAAAAGTATCTCCAAAGAGGTACACACACACAAAAATCCAAACAATAAGGTGTCACTAGCAAACACAGTACACTACTAAAAAAGAATAAAGCTCCTGATCAGATTTCTGTTTAGGCCTTAATACAAACAATGGAGCATTTTACTCAAAATTCCAGTATTCTGAAACATGCTTTATGGACATTTTCTAGCTACTAAATAGAACATGCCGATTTTCATTGTTTTGATTTTCAACAATAACACACTGTTTTTCCTTTCCAGAAATAAACATAGTTCCTTCAAAGCCTCCAGTAATCTGCAAAGTAAAAAATCTGTGCTACTTCTCAACTGGCCTTCACCCTTGCTAGGAGTATCTGACCTGCATCCAAGCACACACACACACACACACACCCCATAAGGGCCGCCTTTGGCAAATAGTACCCACACCAAACTTGAGGATCTCCACCATCATAAGCCATTTAGAATTAACCCACCCTGACTTTCAGCAGAAGAATTAAAGCATTTATTCTTCTGAGGGTCCCTAAAGATCACTTTCTTTCTTTAAGAGGTCATGTCCTACCTGGAGACTGCCTCCAAGAAGGAAAGCTAAACAAGATCAAGCAGGAACCTAAGGGAAGGTAAACACTGCAAGGGTCGCTTTCATTTGTGAAAGGCAGTTCCTATCTTCTCATCTGACTTCCTTCTCTCTCAGCTATAATGATAATCCTCAAGGCGGAGTTCATGGCTGATCCCATGGTAAAAGAGACAAGAAACAGACCCCATATCCAAGCACTAGCCTAAGGCTTGTGGGAAAGACTAAGTCATCACTCAGAAACTCAGTGGGCTGGTAATAAAGAAGGTGCCTTTTACTCGAAGTGTCCTGCTGCTAACAGATCACACAGAACCTAGCCAGGGAGGCAGTCAGATTTTGACCAGGCTAAAGGAAAATCTAACACAGACGGGAGTTTCTGGCCATTTCTCTTTCTAACATGTAATACTTTAAATAGTCAATAATAAAACTAATGAGAACCAGCAAAAGGAGTCTCTGTATTAGAAAAAGTAAAATAACCACTAGATATTGCCTCTTTAATACTTCCTACATAAAAGATTACAGAAATAAAAGAATTTAGAAATTTCAGTTTGTTTCTAATTTTATTTGCCCACATAAATATCTTCTCAGTGCTTTAATTTAAATATTTACTTACTGATTTGCTAATTATTTATAACCATGATGAGAAATTTTAATATTTAATGAAAAACACATTATGCAGGGCACTTGGGTGGCTCAGTGGTTGAGCATCTGTCTTCAGCTCAGGTCCTGATCCCGGGGTCCCAGGATCAAGTCCCACATAGGGCTCCCTAGAGGGAGCCTGCTTCTCCCTCTACCTATATCTCTGCCTTTTCCCCTGTGTCTCTCATGAATAAATAAATAAAAATCTTCAAAAAAAAAATACATTTTGTAATTCAATCTGTTAATATCCAAAAATACCCATACCATATACACATTAGGAAACTAGCTCAATGGAAGGCATTTTATTAAATAGATAAACAGATTAATGAATATGTGAGTCTATTCCACAATGGGTCAATTTTCAATCCCCTTTTACAAATAGGTTTCAACAATGATAAACATATTGTAACATGGCATTCAATCCATTTCAGACTTCATTTTTATTTCTATAATATAAAGTAACTGATACAGCCAATCATTATGCTGTTAAGTTCCTCACTTTTGCCCTTTAATTTCTTTTTCTAATTTTTATTTTATACAATAATTTATATAATAGTTATTACTTGCATAGGTAGATGTTTAATTGTGTGTGTGCATGTGCGTGTGTGTGTGTGTGTGTGTGTGGTCTCATTTTGAGTCCCATTCTTTCAACTTTTAAGTTCTTGGCTCTAGTCAAAATTCAGTCTTGGCATCCGTAAAGGAATACAGATCAAAACTTTTTATCTCTATAAACAATAGCAAGTGAATTAGTTTCAGAGTTTAGTGAATAATCTCTAGTTCTCATGGCTGTTTTATTTTTTACATTCAAATATAGATCCACAACAATGTCACATTTACTTGCTTTAGGTTAATTAGATAAAATCACCTAAAATATTGTGTATTTAACATTTGTGAAGTTTGAAGAGTTCTCCATGCTTATTTTTCCCCTTTTCCACGTAATAAGAATAGGTCATGAAATCAAAGAATGTAATAATTATCTGAAATGTATATACAGCTAGGAATACATAAATACATATCCTATTATTTCTATTGGGCCTAAATATTTGTTTCTGCAGCTGATTTAAATATATACATATATCGTATGGATGAGTTTTAATATCAGAGGTCTATCATCTACAGAAAGTTAGTGTTTGTATTTAGAAAATGACTATGACAGATGGCTTTGTTCTAAGGGACATAATGTCTACTTCAGATTAATTTAAAAGATCCAATTCTCTCAGAAAATGAGAGAACCCACAGATTTAACTCTGAAAAAAATCGTGCTGAGTTTGACAAGCACTTTCATGTTAGAGGCTAGAGAGATGCTTATCTGATCCAAATCTCAAAAGCAGGCATGCCAAGGCTTAGCAAACAGGGAATCTAAATTCTCTGCAGCAAATATTTTATGTGAAAGTGATTTTACATATGTACTTGTACAAAATTATTACCTTGGTGTCATAAAACACACTAAATCACCTAATGGATTCTACAAACGCAGAGTCTTATCAATGTCTCCTTAAAAAAGGACGGGATCTGTAGGCCTCAACTTGCTGGGAGTTCAGGCTGGGGCTTGGGCAAACCTCTCATAAAAAGAATCTTTCCAGTCTAGATATGTATATTGTAAACTTTTAGATGAAAGATATGTTCATAATAGTACTGGCACTGTTGCTTCAGGTGTTGCATATTTGGGGAGACCATAATAATATTTTTTGAGTTAGGCATTTCAAAATGAGTATCCTAACCTTAGCAGAAATAGAACGTAAGCCGAAAAACGGATTCATGCATGCATATGTGCTTATTTGATCTGGTCTCTTCCATTTTAAAAGCATCCAATGAAATCTTGCCCTACACGTATATCCTAAAACAAATGACTGGGATTGCATTTAATAAACGGAACAATGAAAATGAAGTTTCAACAGTTTCCAGGCTATAACAATTACTTGAAATTTCTTTAGTGAGGCTTAAAATATGTGTGAATTCTTCACAGCAGGATGTGTCTTTACCATTTTAAAATTCTAACAATTTGAGGCACCTAGGTAGCTCAGTCGGTTAAGGATCTGCCTTCAATTCAGGTCATGATCCCAGGGTCTTGGAATTGAGCCCCACATCAGGCTTCCTGCTCAGTGAGGCTCTGTTTCTCCCTCTCCCTCTGTGATCTCTCTCTCTCTCGCTCGCTCTAAGTAAATAAAAATTTTTAAATAAATAAATTTCTAACAATTTAAATGAGTACCATATAAAAATACAAATTTCATTCTCTACTGTCAAATTGCTGCCATTTTATTTTGTGCAATAAGATTTAGGCTTCAATATTGGTACCACTTTTGAGAGACCTCATTTGTCTGCATGAAATGCCAAGCTACCTTGCAATGAGTAGAGTATTCACAGAAGAACAAAACATTAACTGCTACTTCATCCTTAATGATTGTTCCTACAAGACTTACGGCTTAGTTGAGACCTTTTTTTTTTTAATTCTAGGCTAAAAAATAAAATGGTCTTTCTTATTTAGTGGATTATGTAAAATCTTGTGATCTGATATTTGGCAGACAACTGCCATCCTAGCCTCACTATCTCTGTTAACCCAATCTGGATTTTATTCTTCTTCCTCAAAGTGACCAGGTCCTTCAGGAGAGGCTGAATACCTCCCCAGGCCAGCAGTGAATCACAAATGCACTAATACAATTAATAGTGGTGTCACTGCCCGTTGGCTAGTGACTGTTGTAGACAGAGTAATGAGACCCACCCCTGGCCAATGAAGGGGAAGTTGCACTTAGACTCCGTCACAGAGAAGTCTCCTTCTCTGTGTCTGGACCCAGCTCTGTAAAGGAGGTGATGCTGGGACAAGCCGAAGGTCTCACTAAAGTCGACAGGCTAAGGATGATTGACAAAAAAAGATGATGTGACTGATCCCTTGACTTAAGTTAGGCTGAAAATGCCCTAACTCAAGACTTCTCATTAGAGGAGGCAATAAACTGAATATTTAAGCCATCAGTTGAGTCTTCTAATATGTGCAGCTAGAAGTATCCAAAAGTGATGACACATTAGAATTTTTGTAGGTATATATACTATAATGTGTATCCTGAAACAAAGTCCTATGACCTACTCTTAAAAAAACGCATTTCTGTATTCAAACATTCATTACATTACATTTCATTAAATGTGAGGAAGAAGATTACCATAAACACTCAGTAACATTATAATTTAGTGTAGATGTGAAAACCTGATTTAGGAATACATATATAGCAATAATTTACTTAAAGGTCTGTTAACTTGACAGGAAGATTTCCTCTAGCTCTGCTATTTAGCTTTTTTTTTTTTTTTAAGATTTTATTTCGTTATTCATGAAAGACAGAGAGAGAAAGAGAGAGGCAGAGACCCCACAGGGAGCCTGATACAGGACTCGATCCCAGGACCCCAGGATCACACCCTGAGCCGAAGGCAGATGCTCAACCACTGAGCCATCCAGGTGCCCCTAGCTCTGCTATTTAATAATAAATAAGGCAGAGAAGATACTGAGCTACTCGTTTCAATATTACTGTGCCATTCTCCATTTGTAATCTTCTTATTTCTTTTTCAGGAAGAATAGGTTATGTGCGTCATCATTTAACATGAGCATTAATATTCTGAGATCACATATTTTAACTCTTAGACTGAGTTAACCGACAATGTCACAAAAGTAATGATATTCTTCAAAAAAACAAAAAGAAAAGGACAAATCAGTTGTTAAAGAAAATTTAGGAGTTCATGCTGATAGTAAAAAATAGACAAATGAGTGTCAAAATTAAACTAGCAGCAGAAGAACAGAAAACTGACAGCCCACTCCTGTAAATAGCTCAAAAAGCTAAATAACAGGAATCTCTCTTCTAAATAATATCCTTTTTAAAATCCCTTCTTGGTAAATATCAACAGGAAATGCTTATAATGCACACGTGTACCACAGATCTAACAGCTTATAGAGCTTACAATAGCTTAAATGCACGTCACACTTGGGGGGGACCATGAGGAGGCCCCCAGTTGGTCCCAGCAAGGGAGAAGCAGGCTCCATGCACAGGGAGCCCGACGTGGGATTCGATCCGGGGTCTCCAGGATCGTGCCCTGGGCCAAAGGCAGGCGCCAAACCGCTGCGCCACCCAGGGATCCCCAGAACTTGTTTTCATCATTAGAGGTTAAGTTATGAAAATGCAGCCCTGCTCTCCAGTCCCAATTGTATAATGTCTCTTTCATTATGACTTTAACAGAAACATGGCACTTATCTACTTATCTGGCTTTTAGAGCATAATGTAAATAATAATAGTAGTAATAATAATATAATAATATTATGATAAGTCAGTTAAGCTTGCAATTAGCCAATTGGCCACTACACAAACATTGTTTCTAGAATTCAACTTTTAGGGGCAACTGGCTGGCTCAATCAGTAAAGTATGTGACTCTCGATCTCAGAGTCATGAATTCAAGCTCCACGTTGGGCATGCAGCCTACTTAAAAATAAAATTTTCAAAAAAAAATTTTAAATGAATAAATAGAATTCAGCTTCGTGTACATGTTTATACTATCTAAATGTTTATAATTTAAATGTTTATAATTTAATCTAGTTCGAGAGAGCCCTTAAGGAAAGAAAAATCTTTTCTGATTATAAGTTCAACATAAAATGACGTTTGAAATCAAAATATTCCCTCAAGAGTACCTCTCATTAGGTGATGCTTTTTCTTCTTGGTCTACACCCAGAAATCTTTCCTAAGAAGTCCTTTTCCTGAAGATTCTGCTTAACTTTCTTATTGATTTCCTTTACCTGTTGCTTTTGTTTCCTCTCACAAACCTCAATCTTGTTTCATCTTTTCCTTTTGTTTGCAATTCACATCATGCTTTCTTAGTGTTTCACTCGTTTTCTTCCAATGCCCTCTCCCCACAATACTGTATATTTATGACTGATCAATCATAAATCATACCAATTTGTATGCAAGCCTTCAGTGGCTACCGACATGAAGGATTCAGAGTATGTTGGGAGAAAAAGGGTATGTACAACCCAGATAATGAGAGAGGAGAACTGTTCATCCAAGAACTACATGCTTGAAAAAATAAACAAGTTTCTTCAAAGTCAATCTGTTAAATGTTTTGAGTTATTCTTGGAGGGTAGTCCAATGGTGAACTACATAGCGTGTAAGGATTCCTTTGTGAGCTGCCCTCAGAACTCTGTGAGAACAAACCATTATTTGTGTCTACTGCTGTGTGAGGAAGGATGCAGACATTCATTATTGTGGATGATGGCAAACGTCTCATTTTTCATTCAAAGCTATTATCTTCAGAAATCTAGTTTGCTTGCCCAGACACAGGCCTATTCCCCCCTCAGCCACGATTTCTTACCTGTGTTCGTGGTTATCATTTTTTTCCTCATCTTTTCATCTACTCAAACATCCAGTTGTGATAACAAAATTTCACATACAGATCTAGTAGTTTCTCTAAACATCATACCTTCATAGTATATATCCAGTCTAATTTATGATGCATGTTACACTTTCTAAGGCACACACATATATATATATAAGGTGTCATCTCATCCTCATAGTGTCCCAGGGTTATTGGAAAAATCAACAACAACAACAACAACAACAAAAAAAAAAACAGGTATTATTTCCAGTGAAGATTCAAGAATACTGAGGCTTAGTAGAGTTAAGTAACTTACCCAAGTGCTAAAACTGGGAGGCTAACTTGTCTAACTTCCAAGGTCAATGCTCTTCTTAATGGCCATCTTGCCTATAACATTCATCATCACCCATCCAGAAGGCTAGTATGCCAATATCGTACCTTGGAGTTCACATGTAAAACTTGAACCTTTAATTCACTAGTACAAGCTTTTAGGCCAGCAGAGATCCAGGCCACATAACTCCATGGGACATAAATGGACCAGCTCAGTACGGTGAACTTCAAAACTGAATGGAGATCTGACACTCACAGATATTGTTTTGTTTTACTTTACTCTTGGAATGTGTCCAATTTTCAGCAACAACTAACTGTCTTTCTCTGAACAGAATCTAGTTCATAAGTATATCTAAACAGTAGCCTTACAAGCTTAATTTACAAAGGTCTAACAAAATGATAATTTACAGATAGATATTTTTAAAGCCTGGAATGGTCCAAGTGTTGGTTTATCAGGGGAACAAGTATATGGTGCCTGGAAGGAAGTAGGTGTGTGGGTTTTCTAGTCATTAGATTGATTCATTGATTAAAATTTTTATTTATTTACTTATTTTTACCTAAGCAGGAAGTCTAACTTAATACACACTGAGTGCTCTTGGTTTTGTGAGTGCCTGGGGTTACAAGGGAGGCCCTGGGCACTGTTCTGGAAGCTGTGTCAAGTGAGGTGACGGAAGCACACAGGAAGAGGGGTGTCAGTTACAAGTAGTGACCCATGGAGTAGCATAAAGACAAGCAGCCGGGAACCTGATTACAAAGGAAGAAGCCTGTGTGCTCACCCAGAGAGTGGAGAGGCCAGGAGAGCAGAGGGTCTGACCACTGCAAAGAACAGCACGTTCTTCCTCGGGGTCTGAGGTTCTGCTAGTCTGAAAGGGATGATCTAGTTCCTGTACCCATCAACCCAACTGAGCCAGATGACTGTGTACCTCCTAGCCTCAGGCTTTGGCATCTGGCACATGCTGCTTCCACCTAACCCAATTCCTCTTCGCCTTCCAGAGCTGGGTAAAGTCTCAGCTTTTCTGAAAAGCCTTCCCTAAGCAGCCCCCATGCCCCCACCACTGCATATATTCTGAACTTAACTGAGGGTTACGGCTCATTCTTTCTCATTCTACCAAAGCCCATGAACCCACTTTTGTTGGTTTATTTCCCTGTCGTTGTCACTAAACTGAGATCTCCTCAAAGCAGGAGCTAGATCGCTCAGAACTTGTGACTCACAGAGTCCACAGATGCTCAGTAAATGTGTTGACCAAAAGGCTGATGTACAAAAAAAAAAACAAAAAAAAAAAAAACAAAACTCTTAATAAACTGTACAATGCTGCATGTAAGTATTGGTAAAGCAACTCAAAAGCAAATAGGAATATCTTTTATAAATCTATTACCTAACACATTATTCCAATGTTTAAATTTTTCTGTAGCCCCATAAATATTCATCTATTGATACCTATGCATAATACACATTACACTCTCACTGAGGACTGGCAAGGCTGCAAACATTACTCTCAGAGTCCTATGACATTAACCCTCAGAGTCACTATTCCTCTAGGAAAAGTGATTTCCACCTGGCCAATAGCCAAAGGCAAATTGAAATGACCTCAGATTAACCTTTCAGCAAACTTTTATAGTGTTCAGTTAAATATAAGTGCAGATTCAGGCTAACAATATAAACCTTTCCCCTCTCTTTAGCAGGTGTCCTAAGACGTGGCATTGACCAAGGTACCTAGCTTTATGGCTGAATAATTCACCACTCGTTTATAACAAAAGGGAAAGCTTTAATTAAAAGTTCGATCACTTCCCACTAAAAGTGAATTTTCCATCAGCGGCAATGTACAATTAAAGATTCTTATAATTGAAAAATTTAAGCACAAAGTAGTACTCTTCCTCTACATACCACTGTCATGCTGAATTCAGTGTCCTGATTTAGCTAGACAGGTAGCACTCACTGGTTGTCTATCAAAGTGGCTACTGCTCAGCACTATGTGTGGACAGAGAAGTCTTCCACAGGCTCTGAGCGCCATCAGGACTGGACTCAAGGGACAGCTCTACCAGCCAAATGACCCGGAACATTTAAATTCCCTACTCTTGGAGCTGTTTAGCAAATGGG
The DNA here is from genome assembly GCF_018345385.1 of Vulpes lagopus. Lineage (NCBI taxonomy): Eukaryota > Metazoa > Chordata > Mammalia > Carnivora > Canidae > Vulpes > Vulpes lagopus. The sequence continues at coordinate 9,960,021 of NC_054846.1, read as the reverse complement.
GGCAAGTAATACCAGCCTCCCAAGAGGACTGCGAAAACATATGTAAAGCACCAATAAAAGCACCAAAACCAGTGACATATCAATAGTGGCGACAAAAATGATAGTCACTCCCTTTAAGCCACGTACACTCTAAGTTGAGGCACAATGAACAAAAGGGACATGTTTCTCAGCTCAGCTTTGAAGTCCTGCTAGAATTAAACACGATGTGTCTAATGCAGAATTAAGGGTCTCCCCCCAGACAGTTCTTAGACAGGGGTTGATCTTTAATTTTTGTTGTGCTGGTTTTTAAACGGTTTTTACATTTTCCCTGATGGCACCATCATTTCTCTTACCACAACCCTCAAACAAAAACGAAGCACAGTCATAACAGAATAATGTCCTAATCCTTGATGAATGGTAGACTTGAAGTCCAGAAAAGGGAATAAAAATCGCAAGGGACTATTATGGTGGGGAGAGCTGGACAAAACCTATAAATGAATTGCATAAGTGAACTCTTCAGCCAGATTCCTAATTTCTCATCTGATGATGATACAGATGATAGAAATTGAACTGCACAGGCACAGATGACTGCAGTATTGTCACTCCAGCTGTCTCCTTCCTGTGTCAAGTCTAGCCCAGGGCTCTGGGCTCCCACAGCTATGGCCCTGCTGGTGGGGCCAGAGGACCTGCCCTCCTGAATGCCATGGAAGGACTACAGAGATACCTGGCTCATGCCTGATGAAGTCCTTACTACTCCCTCCACCACACAGGTTAATAGCAAGGCACAATCTTTTTTCTTTTTCTTTGTTTTTTTTAAAGATTTTATTTATTTATTTGACAGAGAGAGCACAAGCATGGGGAGCAGCAGACAGAGGGAGAGGGAGAAGCAGGGTCCCCACTGAGCAGGGAGCCCAATGCAGGGCTCGATCCCAGGATCTTGAAATCACGACCTGAACCAAAGGCAGATGCTTAATCAGCTGAGCTGTCCAGGTCCCCCAACAACTAAGTCTTAAAAGAACCTTGTAACATCTCGGGATTTTATACTGCAATATTGTCCATTTAAAAATAGAATAACAGTACCTGTCATAATTCTTTTAAAATGTGTTGCAAGCCTACCAAAGAATTTTAGTGGGGAAAAAGTTGGTTAAGTTATGAAGAGAGTCTAGTTCTCTTAACGTGAACAGAGCTATGCTGTTCATTACATCTGGCAGCAATAAATGCTTTAAACTTCAGTCCTGTGACTTAAAGGTAAGAAGGCTCCTCTGCATACAGCAAAGAAAAAGAGCTCTATCAGACCTATTTATGAAATCATTCATCACCATCAAAGAAAAAAATAATTCTTGATGCAGCAACAGCGAGGACAATTACTGCTCTCAACGGTCTGTTGGTTTCTACACGAGGTTAACCAGCAGGGAGGTACACTAAGAAACTCAAGGAGCAAGAAAAACAAATCTAATTTAGAAACTCAAAGTGCTTTGACATCTCAGATAGAAAACATAAATAAAAATATATATAAATATTATGTTTTAAAGTCATCCGTGTAAAGCATACCAACGGTCGCATAACTTTTTTCTCTTTAGCATTTTTTTTTCTCTCATAAAACTAGACTTTGAAGCCTCCCTCTAGATTGTGCATCCCTTGAAGTTCACAACTTTTTATCATTCACTTTTTATTCCTAATATGTAAGGTGCCTGATACATACAACGGGGCCTCAAAAAATAAATGGTGAACTATTAATCATTTATTCACATCCATTTTGCCACACCTGAGAGGACATGCATGCCCAAATTTATTACCTTATCACCCTAAATTATTAGCAACAATTCTGGTATATTAACTTCACAATTCTGATTAACTATATTTTACTTTAATAAGCTTGACTTTTTAATTGAAGGCCATTTTAAAAATCTTCAGAGAAAGAAGTAGCCTAACTGTAGTCTAAATACATAACATAAAACCTCATAGCTTAGATTGCCACTCTAATGTCCTAAATGGGCAATTAAATGATCTAGTTCTCCCTCATATTAACACTGAAGCCTAGGTGCTAAGTGCCTGCATCACTGGGTCACAGACCATGACGATGGTATTTTATGGTTCGGCTTATTAGTAACAATCTGCTCCAGGAAGGCTGAACCCATCAATATTGCAATGTGTACAAGAGGTGTTTAAACAGACATTAAAAAATTTAGAAACTGGGAGGCCTGGGTGGCTCAGCGGTGGAGTATCTGCCTTCAGCTCAGGGCGTGATCCCAGGATCCGGGCTCGAGTCCCACATCAGGCTCCTTGCAGGGAGCCTGCTTCTCCCTCAGCCTATGTCTCTGTCTCTCTCTCTCTGTCTCTCATAAATAAAATCTCTAAAAAAAAAAAAAAACATTTAGAAACTAATCAATTAATCTGAACAAATGTTTAGTGATCATGCAACCTCCAAAATCCTGTATCCAAAACTGATTAGGTCTCTAGTTCAGAGCCAGGTTGTAAACGGGAAATGTGTTTAAACAGAAGATACAATAGACACCATGAGGTTGCAGAGTAATTGGGATTACACCAAATAGGAAATGACAAGGACTCTATGGTTAATAACTCAGAAGACAGTGTTATCTGTGAAAGTTAACAGATAAATGAACAAAATCCAAGCAAGAGGCTCGTCACTCATTTTAGACAAAAGACCAAACAAGCTTCTTCTCAAAATCTTTCTCTTAAAAAAATATACAATAGTACAAAAGTACTATAAAATACACAAAACTTAAATATTTTTATGTCTGATGTAGGATAACAAATGAATAGAAAAAAGTACAGGTGTCATAAAAATTTTTCCTGTACTCTTCAAAGAGATGTAAAATATTTTTTTTGTCTACATGCTTGTGTATATATAGTACAATATTTATGTAAAATGCCTATGTAGTGTTACAGAAAATCGTAAACACAGAAAGGCAAGACAGTAAGTAAACAGGGAAGAATAAAATACTGAAGCAGAAAAGTTAGTAAAGTAGCTGAAGAGCTGAAAATGTTCATTTACTAAGAAAACAAACTCAACTAATATATTAAACATTAATGCTGCTATAATAATAATTAATCCACAGCCATTGACTAAGCCAAAAAAAGACACCTCAGCTAAGTCTCCACAAAAATTGGGTAAGATTAGAAATGATTATAGCATTTCAACTATAGATATCAAAGAAAATGTGTAATAATGAAAATGCAACACCAGGATTAAAAAATTCAGATTAATTAAATGTTAATCCAGACAATATATCAAATATAATGTACCTTTTAATCAAGTATATAGGGCATAATTTAATCTTTATTGGCATAATTCAGAAATACTTAATAACTTTGTAGTGTTTAAAGATTAGATTTAAAAATCATAATTGTCAAGTTTTTGAGGATCAACAACACTTCACCAACATTTATGAGTATCTAATCTATGACTCGAAGAGTGGTAGATGCTTTCATGCATTCTCATTTCCCCAAGACAACCCCGAGAGGTGATTTCTTCATTTTACAAATTAGAAACCCAAGGATCAAGGAGTTTTCCATGTTCCTGGTCACACAGGTCGATAGGCTAGACTATAAAGAGAAATGCTACTGACACGGACCCCTCTGGTCCTAAATCATAGCTACTACTTACAACAGAGCTAGACAAACTAGTATCACAATTTTAAACTGGCAAATTTTAATTAATAGAGTGATATAACATTGAATATGAACAAATAAAAAATTCAGTTATATATTTTAAAAAGTGATACATATAACACATGAAATGTGCACTGGGAGGTGAAAATGAAAAGAAAATCATGCAGATTCCACTGTGCTATCTGAACAGGAAGTTACTATAGCAACCAAAGCGGGTAGAAAGTAGAAAGTTATTCAACCATTCAGGTACATGAAGCTCAAAAAAACAAGAGCGGCCACTGAAAGACACTTCATGAGAAAACTGTTTAAGCTTTAAGTCCACCAAGCACCATGTCTGGAAATAGATTTTTTTTTTTTGTAAGACAGATATTCCATTAAGATTTGAAATTGAGCCGAGAAGATACTAACAATGTGTCTATCGACCATCTGCTAAAATGATGGTATCATTTTTGGCAGAAATGATCTCACTCACTTTATGAGAAGTATAATTTAATATCTACAATAAGAAAGTCAGTCAATACCTCTCTGCAGTAATACAAAAAAAAAATCTTCCAATGTACAGACTTCTATGCAAAATAAGGGAGTACAAGAGAAACTTATCTGGAGATTCAGAGGCACTGAGATTAATTTTGTTAAGCTTTTATTGAGGTAAACAGAAAGGTGTTTGACCCAAAAATAAAGCAAGTCTCACTTAGTGAATTATATGCCTCCTACCATAAAGCTGTTGCTCTGCCCCAGACGATGAGATGAAGCTTTGTGGTATCTTAATAAACGAGCTGAATACACCATTGAAAGTTATCAAGACCTATAACTGAGGATCAGATAAATGAGTTTGGTACAGAAAAAACCTTCCAGATCCTACACTCCTTGCTATTTTCCACTTCTTCACTCCAGCTGCAGTTGTGTTTCTCCTTCCTTCTCTCTCCAGAGGAAGAGGCCTTTGTTCCCCTACTAAGTTAAAGTTCCTCTGTTTATGCTCAGAATATGATCTACCTTCCCATTCCTCTTCATATCAATAATACCCAATCCTTCCCTGTTCTTGACGAACTTTTTTTCTACGAATTCCATCTCTTTGGCATTTACTTGCTCGAGTTACACCTATTCTACTTAAAACCCAACAAAACCAAACCAGTAAAATACAGTATTATTTACTGTATTATTTGCCTTCCTGTCCTACTGACCTCGTTTGAAGTTTCCTGAACATGTAATTGATCCCCATTGTCAATATATCTTCATTAGCCATTCACTGACTAACCCAATGGCTTCCACTCCCACCACCCCACTAAAATCATTTTACTTACGGTGCCTACTGACGTCCTAAGTGCAAAATCCGAAAGATACTTTTCAGTCCTCAGATACAGTTCACTTGACCTTTTCTGCAGCATTTCACACAGCTGACAGCTTCCTAGCTCCATAACACCCCCCTCTTCTCTCTACTCCTACTATCTGGTTACTCTTCTCTAAAGTCCTTATTCTCAGAGTGTCTTTCAGTACTGGTATCCTCTGTAAGTCACATCTTATGCTTTGTATTCCTTACTGTAAATAACAATCTTATCTCATTGCCTCAACCACACCAACTTGGCTGCTATCTTCCAAATAGTTCATTTCTAGACTTAAGATCATGGCCTTGTATTTCTAAATAAATAGTGATTATCTTTATTAAAGAAATAAACAGAACACTTGAACCAAATATGTGTAAAACTTACAGCTTTGTCCTCTCCATCCACTTGGCTACTGTTCTCAGATGTCATCTCTACTTACATCTCACCACCTTCTTCAGTCTTGATCTTCTAAACACTTACTTTTATAAATTCTTGTTAGAATTCACCTCCAGTTTTGGTCTCTTTTTCATATAACTCTTGAGTGACCTACCTAAAATGCAGGCTCAAATTTTGTACTTGACATCCTGTCAACTAAAGAGCAATGTCATTTATTTAACAATCTTTTCAAAAGGCCCATCTTATGCCAAATACCTTATTGAATGTTGTGTAAACTGGAATCTTCTAGCCACAGAACCATCATTATTTAAAGGATGGGAGGGGCTGAGAAACTAGGAAAGATAGACCGATAGAGATAAACATGAGGCATTGGAGGATGTTGACACGTGAGACTTGGAGATGAGAAGCGACTGCTCTTAAAAAATAAGTAAGAACGAACTAACTAAGGAAAGGCCAGGGAGGTGAAGGAAGAGGGAAGATAATGAAAACAGATTAGACTGAAGAGTGAAGAATGGGCTTTCCATACCTAGTTAAAAAGTTTGAATCTTTCTTAAAACTGATGATTCTCAAATTGTGTTACGCACATAAATCATCCGGGGTGTTTCTTATAAATACTCCTCGGGGGCCCATTCCTAGAAATTCGAATTCATCAGATCAGAGTCTATGCCAGGGAATTTGCATTTTTAACAAGGACCACAGGTGGTTTTGATACTGAGAGATCCTTGGATCACATAAAATGTTCTTAGGGATAATAGGAAGTCATGAAAGGTTTCTCCGCAAGCACACATAATGGTCAGATTTGCTTTTGGCAAGTCTTTCCAGAAACTATGTGAAGGATTTAATAAGAGAGTAAGCCCGGGGTGCCTCGGGGACTCAGTCAGTTAAACGTCCAACTCTTGATTTTGGCTCAGGTCATGATGTCAGGGTCATGGGATCGAGCCCCTCATCAGTCTCCAGACTGGGTGTAGAGCCTGCTTGGAATTCTCTCCCTCCCTCTCTCTCTGTCCCTCCCCCACTCTGTCACTAAAATAAATAAATAAAATTAAAATAAAAATGAGATTAAGCCCAGGAAAGGGAGAACAGCAAGGGCACTGCAGCCAGCGAGGAAAGAGAAACTGAGAGCCCAGACCCAGCAAATGATGGCAAAAGTGGAAAGAAATCCCAAACTCTAAATCTCTGGAAGGAAGAAATAGGCAGGAGTAAGGGAACAATTGTGTACTGGCGGTGAGGGAGACATAAGAATAACAACCAGGTATCTAGAATAAAGCAAAAGATGTCTAGTTTGGGACATGCTACATTCACAGTGATACCAGGACAAGGGCAGTAGGATGCAGAAATCTGACACGCATAGAAGAGGCTGGGTTGGGTCATGCTCAGTAATTTCAGAGTCATCAACGAAAAGATGAGTAACGAAGACCACAGTACTAGAGACACTTGTACAGGAAGTCCAAAAATTCTGCATGCCGCATAAGACACTTCATAATCTAACTCCTGACCACTTCTTCAACTTCTTGTTTTTTAACTGTCTAGCACCGTTTCTTGTCATAAAATGTATTTGTGATTTTTGTCACAAAGTATCTCAAAAAGAAAAGTTCAGAAAATACTATAAGAAAAAATTAGTATCTACTATTCAGCTTTGGCAAAGTTTAACATTCTGCCAAATTTGCTTCAGAATCTTTAAAAGAAATTAGTTCTTGAAAACAGTTGAAGGGCAGCCCGGGTGGCTCAGCGGTTTAGTGCCACTTCAGCCCAGGGTGCAATCCTGGAGACCCAGGATCGAGTCCCACGTCGGGCTCCCTGCATGGAGCCTGCTTCCCCCATCTGCCTGTGTCTCTGCCTGTCTCTCTCTCTGTGTCTCTCATGAATGAATAAATAAAATATTAAAAAAAACAGTTGAAGATTCTGTGTCCCTTTTCATATTCCCATATTCTCCTTCCCTCCTGAGAGATAACTTTTATCCTGAATTTGGTTTTCGCCATTTTTTGCACGTTTCATAATCTCCCCAATATGTGTATATTCATAAACATGTGTAGCTTTGCATGTTTCTACACTTTACATAAATTCTATCAAACCATAAGGATCACCTGCACTTCACTTTTTTAAATTCAATTTTATGTTTTTGAGGTTTATCCACATAAAAAGGACTCTCGATTATTTACTTTAATTGCTGTATAGTACACTGTACAAAGTTACCACAGGTTATTCATTCAATTTCCCTTGATGGGCTTGTAGGTGGTAACAATCTATTTACGTTCCATGCTCCAGGCAAACCAACCACTTGTGGTACCTGACATTGACAGGTGTACTGACATCTTGCCTTGGCTCATTTCATCTCTTTACCTCAAATACTCTTTCCGGCATTTGCATTGTTAGAATATTAGCACACAATATTTTTTTCCTATTTGGCTTCCTTCACATTTCTCTGTCTTTCAACTATGGGATAAAAAATGATCGAGGCACTCGATCATTATTTATTGAGTGAATCAAGGGTCTTTAGTTCCTTTAGTTCCTTTAGTCCCTACCAGGTTTTAGCTGTTAGACTATCATGAAGTGGTTTCAAATACATCCTACACTCCTGGCACTAATGGTGAAGAAAGAGAACAACAACACAACAATAACAAGAAGTGTGTCTTTGTGTGTATAACACACACAGATGTGTACGCATCATATGTGTGTATATACGTTACTGTGTGAAAGGGCAGTTATTTAATGAAATCTTAAGTTTAAAAAAAAGAAATCTTAAGTTTTTATTTTTTTTTTATTTTTTAATTTTTTTTTATTTATTTATGATAATCACACAGCGAGAGAGAGAGAGGCAGAGACACAGGCAGAGGGAGAAGCAGGCTCCATGCACCAGGAGCCCAACGTGGGATTCGATCATGGGTCTCCAGGATCGCGCCCTGGGCCAAAGGCAGGCGCTAAACCACTGCGCCACCCAGGGATCCCGAAATCTTAAGTTTTTAGAGAGAAAATATATTAAACCTACAAGTCAACAGAAGGAAGATGACTATGAAATAAAGTAATTTATAGAAAAAATTAAACATCAACTTTCCATAATAAAATGATGCATTAATGAGCCCTATGTATGTATGCATACACATGTAAGTCTTAATGGTTGAGTACAGTATCAATGAAAACTATTAGAAGACCACACCAAACTAAGCAAAGGTGATAAAAGAGCTCGTCACAAAAATTTATGTTTCAAAACAGTAAAATGAAGTACTGCTTCTACATCTATACTTATTACAGATATTACACACTAGCAAGTAAACATGACAGCTATGAACAACAGAAAACTATATCCAAAATTTAAAACTAAAAAAAAAAAAAAAACAGATAACAAGTTCAGATAATAAGAATGAAAGTGACTCAAAAATAAAGGAATGAGTTTTGATTGGTAAAACTAATTGAACAGACATGGTAATTCAAGACAATAGACTTGTAAAATCATAGAAGTAGAAATAAAGCCAACTACATGAATAATGTGCCTTACCAAAGACCATCAAACAGACGAGGCAATCCATTTTCGTAAGAAAAATAATTCAGTAAGCTCCCTGGACATGGTTTCAAGTTTAATTTAAAAATATAGCGAAGTATAGGTCGAGAACATAAACAATTACAAGGGTTTGGCAGGAAGAAGGAAAGCAAGACTCCAGAAGTGAAGATGATGCAAATTTTTTAGGCCAATTTTAATCTCACCATTGTGATCTAATGCTCAAAATGATAGCAGCCTTTGAGAACCCTAATTCAATCATGCCTTGCTGGTAATCCAAAACAAAGTCACCTAAAAACTTAAAATAACTGCAAAAAAAATGTAATAATTGAATTTGTATATGAAAGTGAACTTTATTGGTCATTACTGTTAAGATGAAATGACAACACACAACTTATAGGTAAAATTGGAGTAAAATGGAATGGTGGAGTTAGGAGAGGACTGTTCTTCTTTCTTTGAACAGAGAACTGAGTTCTTTATCAACTGACTGAGATTTTCATCCCCGAAGTATTCCTAATTTATCACGTGAAGTAATGGTCAGTGAAAGCTCAGGTAAAGGAAAGAGATCATGCCTGAAATCCTTTTTCCATCAGTCATTAATAGTGACTTTAGGCAAATTACTTAACTTTACTGAACCTCTATGACCTCTGGAACAGGGCTAATGATACCTTCTTAAACTGTGAACGTTACATGAGATAACACATTGAAAGTGTCCTGTATTTATTGGTTCCCTTGCATATTAAACATTTGTCCTTTCCTTAGTAAAAACAGCCACTATTTATCTATCTCTCAAAACACTAGCTCCATTATTTAGAAGATCCAAATAAGAATTATCTCTTGAGATCTTTATGTGGTATAAAGTTTGGGGGATATGAACAAGCTTTCAAAAAATGTCCTCTGTGTATCTGTGTTCATATGCTTTATAGTTGGTTGTTCTGACTCCAACCAGGAGCTCAGAGGTAGCGCCTCCACGAGGCCTTCCCTGACTACTGAAAACAGCAACTGCCAATCCAGCATATCGATCTGTCTCTCTCTACTCCTCTTGCTTGATTTTTCCTCTTAGAATGTCTTAACTCTTGACATGCCTACATTCACATGTCTATTGGTTACCTATCCCCACTGGAATGTAAGTTCTAGGAGAGCAGAGGCTTCATCTGGGTTGTTTACTGCAGAACTGCTGGCATAACAGCTGCACAAGTATTTGCTGAAAAAAGGCATCAGTTAAGAAAATTGCCTAGAGACAACTCTTAAAAGGGAAATTATCTTTAGAGCAAATGGAACATTGGGAGAGGAAAATGAACCTTGCTTAGATTCCCATATCTTAGCAACACTAGTGTCTTGTACCGTGGGGGTACCAGAATCAGATTCTGGGCTCTTTTTTAGATATATGAAATATAAAAAAAGATCGAGATGCTGGAGATGGCAAAATCTTGGAATAGGCTTGCTTAGAACCTGAAGTAAACACTGATTTCAAATGTAACCTTCAAAACTTACTAAATGAATTAAACATAATTCTTTGGTGAATAAAAGTATGGCAATTTGAAAGCACCTGCTCAACAACAATGACCGTATTCTGAGTGGCTAGTACATGCCAGACATTGTTTTAGATTTTTTTATAGTTATTATTTCATTGAATTCTCACTAAAATCCTAAGTGGCTTCAGTATCACCCTTGAATTCTACTCATGTGCAAAACACACCTTGCTAGGGCTCTTCACTTAGTCGTATGCTTATTTCTCAAAGACAAGATAGTTGCCCATAAATTACAGATGTGTAAGCTGAAAATGTGACTCAAGAGATTAGTAACATTTATCCAAATAACATGGACACTTAGGAACCAGAGTCAGGATTCACACCCAAACCTAAGCTTCAAAGCTTCTTAATCTGTCTAAAATATTAAATGCCCACCCTAAATTTTTATAAAGGAGCTCTTCTAAACTATCAAGTGGTTCAACTTATAATAGAAAATATATCTATCTAGCTCTCCCCTCGTCAACCATTTAGAAATAGCTGCATCCAATCTCAGATTCACTCCCAGAGAAATACTATTTGCTCAGACACCAAAGTAAATCAATTTAGAGTTTAAAGAGCTCAGCTTCATTTTAATTACATTAGAAAAGGCTTCTGTATTATCCAAGGGGTATTCAAAGCACACGTTCTATCTCTGAGATGGAATAAAGAAACATAACTGTCCTATATACTGTCTCACACTTACATATTGCAGATATAACACCTCAAACATATATTCTTGGCTCTGTTTACATCCCCACCATTCAAATGTGTTGGGGACCAAAGGTAATGCATGACACCCAGTATTTTGGGGAGAAAGATGCTCCTCTTTGTCTGCCTGCTTTGTGTATGTGTGTGTGTGTGTGTGTGTGTAAGTACGCAGAGAGACATGCATTTATAATCAACACATGCATTTATGTTTATGTCCATATGGATACATGCAATACATGTACAAAATACACTTTCCATGCTGGCACTTCTGCAGCCATAACATCAGAAATTTAAAAAACAAATGGAATATTTCATATGCTCATTTTACCCAAACAATACAAATCACTTAAAAGTACTGCTTGCTTACATTTCTTAATGTCCTAAATTTGGAAAATGGTAAATTTAAGCTTTTTCTGCTCTTTTCATCAAAACTACATCTTTTGTTAAAGATGGTAATTGAAATTCATTTTCTATTTCTTTGCTTAAAATTCTGCAGTGTTTATGACTCCTGGTGACAGGTGGTTTGGCCTACTCTTGTGTAATGTAAAGTAGGAACAACCACTTTCTCCCTTTGATATACTGTATTTTTTTACAATCACTTGTAGAACATGTGATACAACGGAATGTAAAACCGTAACTTTAAGAGTAGACAGATGAATAATGAGAGTTAACTTCCTGTTTTTTCACTGTGTTGTTAATTATTAATTCTTGGAAGGTAGCTTAGGGGGACAGTTAAAAAAAAGATTTATGATGTACTTTAAAAAAATTCTGAGTACAGACAAAAAGTTTGTCTTTGAAGTTTGGGGATATAATTAAAGTGGAAGGAGACTTCTGATTCATAATGCTCTTATAATTTCCTCTTTGCAGTTGTGGGTTTCTGACTATCCTCTGCATTGTTCTGACAGAGTCTTAAGGAAAAGAGACATAGTAGGCTCTACTTATAAAGCTCAATTAAATTTGGCAACTGGGATTTTTGTCCTAATTACATGTAAGTTTTAAATAAACTTTTTTTTTTATTTTAGAAAAGTTTTAGATTAATAGAAAAGCTGTGAAAATAGTATAGAATATCCATAAATCCAAAGCCTTGTTTCCCTACGTTTAACATCTTAATGTTCCTATGCCACACTTGTTATAATGATGGCATTAGAGTCCTGACAAGAGGGAGCGAGTTCAGAGCTCTTTCTTACCAAGCCACGTGAGGACACAGTGAGAAGGGAGCTGTCTGCAAACCAGAAAGAGAGCTCTGACCGGAGACCAAATCAATTGGAACCTTGATCTTGGAATTCCCAGCCTCCAGAACTGTGAGAAAAAAAGATTCCTAGTGTTTAAGCCCCCCTGTCTGTGGTATCTTGTTATGGCAGCCCCAGCAAATGAAGACACCTGCGACATCACTTCTGTGCCATCCACTACACTGTGCATCAAAAAACTGATGTGGGTGTAGCTGAACATCTGTTACGAAAGAAATTAAGTCTCTACTTAAGGAAAAAAATGTACTTCTTTGTCTGTCCAATAAACAACCAACCAATCATATTGCTTATTAACTATATTTATGTTGCTCCAGAGCATATGCATGTTTGGAGCCCACTACCGTACACTATGAGAATTTACTACTACAAAGACTTAAAAATAAGTATGGACCAAAAAGAGATTAACAACACATTTTTAAAGCAATTTTAGAGATTAAAAAGATGCATGATTTCTTAAGTAACATGTATTTAACGTTTTCATAATGTGAAAAATAAAACCATTTTATCTTTTTATACATTTTTATTTTATCACCAGAGTTTCTTTTTCTTTAAGATTTTATTTTTTTATTTGAGAGCAAGAGAGCATGAGGGGTGCAGAGGGAGACGCAGACTCCCTGCTGAGCAGGGAGCCCATGTGGGGCTCAATCCCAGGATCCTGAGATCATAACCTGATCCGAAGGCAGCTGCTTAACCTTTTGGGCCACCAGACATGCCCATCAGATTGTCTTAAACGAGCAGCTTAATTCTAATCATAAACTACACATTTGCTGGGGCGCCTGGGTGGCACATTCAGTTCAGCATCCCCTCTTGATTTCAGCTCAGGTCATGATCTCAGGATTCTCAGATGGAGCCCTGTGCTGGGCTTTAAAAGAGGCTACTTGAGATTCTCTCTCTCTCCTTCTGGTGCTCCCCCAACGCTCTCTCTCTCTAAGATACATAAAATATTTTTAAAAACAAAAACTACGCATTTGCTTCTGAGTGAAATTTTATAATATTAAGTGCAAGCGAAAAATGCAAACAAAAGAAAATTTAAGGCTGTCTAAAGCTTACTTTAAGGAATCTGTACCAGAGAAACGTAACATAAAGGTTTAGGGTTTTGCACTCTAAAACAGATGAAATGAACACTTTGTTTTCTTCACTTTGCATCTTTTAATCAATCTCAGTGTCTGAATATTTCATTTTCTTATATCTCATTTCACAAAAAGAAAGCTTAGCTTTAAGGCGATAATAAAATATTAACAGATTCATAATAAAATATGAAAAGATTTACAGTGCATTTATTCTGTTTTCATCATGAAATTCTAATTATCTATAATAGCTGCTGAAATATATAATATCTCATTAAAGGCAATTTACTAAACAATTTAACTTTCTTAATCCTCTTCATTCATGTAAATATGATTTTATTTCAATTTAGAAGATCTAATTTAGAATTAAAATATTTATATAAATGATGCCAGCTGCTAAATAGCACGACAGAAGTACTTTTAATTAGAAGCACAAAAGTATGGCATTTTTTCCTTATTTTAAGTCATAAAAAGTACAAAAACTGAGACACTGTCATCATAAGAACATTAAAACAAAGTAACAAATTTTAGTAATAACGTGATGACATCCTTTCTTGGCAAACCCCAATCCTTTGAATGACCTCCTTCCCATCCAATAACTTTATGCAGATTTCTGGCTCCCTAAACCCACCATATATTTAATTCCCCACCCACGCCAGTTATTGTGCAAGGGGACCTGTGCTTGAAATTATAGTTTCAATAGCCTTAGGTAACAACTAGACAAGTACAGCAGCATTATTCATAAAAACCAAAAGTTGAAAACAATCCAGTTGAATGCTTAAACACAACATGGTATATCTATATAATGGAATGTTATTTGGCCATAAAAATGAAGTGATACGGAAATATGCTATACCAAATAGATGAACCTTGAAAAAAAACCCATTTCGTATATGCTTATATATAAAATTTCTTTTTTCATAATTATATGTATAATCCAAACCAATCATAATTATATATACATTATTGATATAAAATGTCCAGAATAGGCAAATCTCTACAGACAGAAAATATATCAGTACTTGGCTTAAGGATGGGGGATGAAGAGGTAAGAGGATTAACAGCGAAGGTGTACCAATTTCTTCTTGAGGTGATGAAAATATTCTAAAGTTCTTTGTGTTGATGGTTGCACAACTCTGAATATACTACAAACACTTCAATTTTACACTTTAAATAGGTGAATTATATTTCAAAAAGGCTGTTATAAAAAAAATCAATGCTTAAAATGAAGTGAAAATTCCTGTTACATACAAACAGCACTGTCATAAGTTCATCTATTAAACATCTCCAAAGTCGAAACACGCAGAACTCGCTCTTAGTATTGCAAACCGTATGACCATAAAAGAAAATTCAAAGGAAAAAAATTCAGACAAGTGAGCCAGAGGTTCAAACATATTTGGCACAGTGTAATTCACAATTATTTGTATGCTGATAATTACATGTCATTCAATGAACTACCGTTGACCTGGAAAAATGCTCATGATACAAAGCCAAATAAGAAAAGAAAAATATAAAACACTGGATATAATACGATTTCATTTTTACGCAGGAGTATTTCTCCATAAATATCCATACACGAATATATTCCAATATAAAAACAGTCTTTGGAAAATGAAATTATGGATGATTTTCTTTTCCTTTGTTCTTGGTCGTTGTAATGCATTAAACAGCGCCCCGTAAAATATCAGAACCAGGAAACTGCATGGGAATGACACTGTTAACTGTACTATAGACTTTATTCAGTTCTCCACACGTACTCATTTGTGTGTGTCTGCATGTGTGAGTGTGTATGTGTGTCTGCTGCATCTGTATAATTTGATCCCATGTATTGATTCTTCTACCAATGCAGTCAGGTGTTCCAGGGCCACAAAGGAATTCCCTCCTGCCATTCTGTTATTTCTCATCCTCCACCCCTGGCCTGTCCTTTGACAACCACAAATCAATTTCTATCTCTATAGTCTGGTCATTTAGAGGATATTATATAAATGGAATCATATATCATATACCCTTATAAAACTGGCTTTTTCATTAAGCATAATACCCTTAGGACTCATCCAAGTTATCAATAAAGCTATGAAAATTCATCTGCAGATTTTCAGCTCTCATCTATCTGGAATCAGTGCCCAAGAGTGCAATCTCTGGTTCATACAGTAAGTACATGTTTAGTTTTATAAGAAACTGCCAAACTATTTCCCAGATCATTTTATATCATTTTACACCTCCCAGCACCATCACATTGGGAGTTAGGACTTCAACATATGAATTCAGGGAGACACAAACACCTACAAAGTGACAGAGATGAGAAATGAATCCAATTTTGTCTAACTCCAGAATTCCTTAAGCACCATACACATATAATTATTCTAAATGGACAGCTAAATAGGCAAGTGGTAAGACATGGGATATTTGAAAATATGTCCACATAGTCAATGTGCCATGCAAGGGTAAGTAAAAGTGATATTTCCTACTGGTGGTTAGGGATATGATTTGTATACGATACTATGATGATTATTACTAGTTATAGTTAAATAAAAAATTAACTAATTACAGTTAAGTAACAAATATTTGTATTCGTTAGCAGACATTAAACGATTCTGGATAAAAGTTTTAATATAAAAAAGAGGACTGTATTATAGAGTCTGGATTTGAGAGGATAAGGAGAGTTTTGTAAGGATTTAGGCAATAAGTAAAGAGATGAGAGAGAATTTAGTACACAACTTGGAAATTGTTTTTTTTTTTTTTTTTCCTGGAGGTCAGGAAAAGGGATTCTAGTGTAAGAAGTGGGTATCCAATGCTTAGCAAGCTGGAAGGAAAAAAATGAAATTGAACAAGGTAAATCCTAAGGATATCACCAAAATTGAAAATAGCTGAACTCTTCATATATTTCATTTGGCTGAATTTGCCACCTGAGAAACAAGCTGGTAAAACTCCTCCAAGGCCAGGCATCCTGAGTTTTTCAACATTAAATCTGCTACAACTCAGTCCCTTGTATATAGTAGATACTCAAACATTCAGATGTTTGTTAATATTAGCTTTGTGTTGTTTGGAAGTGGTCACTGCACTCAAGGCACATGTCCTTATAAAATGTCCCTCTGCCCTTCCCGTAATGTGGCTCCCTCCTTCCCTTCTCCTCTTTCCCCCTCCTTCCTTCCTCTCTTTCTGGTAGGTAAGGGAATTATATGGAGACGTGCGTGTCCATCATTTGTCTACTCCAATAAGATTGCACAGAAAGAGGAATTTTAATGAAAGAAATCAATCATAATCATAAGGGGGAAAAGAGGCAAACTCAAGAATTATATAATGTCAGTATTTTATGTTAAACTTTTTATTCTACATTGGAGGTACTCAGATTTTCAGTGTCCTACACAACAGGATACCACACAGTCTACCCATAATTTTTTTTAATTATAGACTAAAATAAAAAGAATGTTGCTAAAAGATTGGGAGGGTTAAAAGGGGGGGGAAGCTTTAAGAGGTATTTTCCTCTTCATTTTTATGATTATAGTCTTTTGAGACACAACCCACGTCCAGCCGTGCTTACATTTTAGATGCAGGCTTACAGCCTCTCATGACCCACTAACAAAAAAAAAAACCCCAAGGTAGAGTTTAGGTCTAAGAAATCTGCCTCTCAAAAGCGAGTCTGCTTTGTATCCAGCTTTTTCCAGGAGTAACCGAGATCCTGAAAGATTTCACAGACACCCTACCCTGGGTACCACCTGGCATTTACGTATCAAACATGTCCCAATTTCAGTTCCTACTTCGATCCTCCAGCTAAGCCACAGGCCTTCTGGAGCTCAAGAGTCAATAATTCATATTTTGGAATAGCTTTATTAAGGCATAATTTGAAACCATACAATTCACCCACATGAAGTGCATAATTCAATGGTTTTCATATATATTCACAGTTGTGTCACTCAAGAAATTTTACCTAAGTTGGCATTAGTACCAGGTTGCCATCATTTTAGTTTACTTTTTAAAAACTACCAATTATTTTTATCATTTCTTAAAATATCAGATCAACAAGCTCTGAAAATACTGTCCTTCCCCCAAAAAGTATCTAACTAGCTGATGCCTATAAACAGCAGCACATATGAAACCAACTTCTCCTAATTTTTTAAAACTTAGTTTGAACATCTGAGCTTCAAGGTTGAGACTCAGCGGGCTGAAGACTGGCCAAACTCAAGGAGGCTTGCTCTCAAGTCTCTCCCCTGTGCCACCATAACACCCAGGTACACAAAAAGCCTCATGCTTACTACACAATAAAACTATTATAGACACAAGAGAAAATTGTCAAATCCCCTTTCCACACCCAGGCTGAAACATTAGCACTGCAGAAGAGGTTCCAGTAAATATAATTTGAAAAGCGCTTTTGAATCATCTTCATGTTCTCACACTTGAGTAACAACAATGCTAAAACTTAAACACAAGGTAGAGTTCTATTTCAGGTCCTGAGTCTGATCTTTCACTTATATATTAAAAAAAAAAAAGATAGATACAGAAAAATCTCTTAAGTGGGGCTGTAAAATCCGTACCTCAAAAGATTTATTTGGCAAAATCCTTACCGAATTAAGTTAATCCATCTTTAACTCACCTAACTGACATGAGTTATGTTCAATGGAACATTTTGCTTATATATACGGAGTTTTTAGCTTTTCAGTATTCCAGAATGTTAAAAGAATTCTGCATGTAGTATAAATAATACTTTTTTTGTTTTCATTAGATTCTCAAATAGATCCACACTTCAGACCACTTGTCTGTTCCAACATTTGGAAGAGTTTTAATTTGTTTCCAATGTGATTAAGTTCATTAATGGGTGGGGGGGAGCTTTACAAAATTTAGATGCCTGCTTGAGGGCATTTAGTTTTCGATACTGATCTGCTTTACAAAATTGACATTGCTACATAAATCAAACACTGCTGCTACATCATCTTTAAGTCATAATTTAATGCATTTTGTTATTTTTTTTTGTCTTAGAGGCATTTTTCTATTTGGTTATTCTTAAAGTTATGATTCTTCTTAGATATAACTATTCATCAGGAATTTATTCCAAGAAATTATAATCATGGGGCACCTGAGTGGCTCTGTCAGGTAAGCATCTACCTTAGGCACAGGTCATAGTCCCAGGGTCCTGGGACAGAGCCCCGCTTCAGGCTCCCTGCTCATGGGGAGCCTGCTTCATCCTCTCCCTCTCCCCTCTCCCCCGGCTCATGCCCTCTCCCTCTGTCTCTCTCTCTCTTACTCAAATAAATAAAATCTTTAAAAAATAAAAATAAAAAAATAAAGCAGGCCTGCTTAACACATTATTTTCTCACTTATCTCCTTACAAATCTAAAAGGAAAAGCTAACAATTCAATAGAGAAAAGTACACACACTTCTTTCTACCCAGAGGTAATCACTCACTTTCTTCAACGACCACCAAATTTCATCATTTTACTCTATTCAGAGAACCTGTTGGTATGAATAATGGACCAATCCAAAGAGCTTATGTAGAAGTTTTCTGAAACCCCAAGTGAAGAGGGAGAGTCATCCCAGTGAAGGGAACAGCCCCAGGGATGGTCTGGTCCCATTTCCTCACACACCAACCGTTCTGTTCCTCTTTGTCTTTCTCCTTTCCTGAGATCCTGCTCATCGGACTGCAAATCCCCCTGAGGGAGCTGCCTACCTGGGCTCTGTCCTTGGCAGGGAGCACAGAGGATGAGGAGAGAAGCTGCAGACAAGAGGGAAGGCTCCCCAGGATGTGTCACCAGCCTGGCAGTGCACACTGGACACGGAGCAGCCATGTCCACCTGTCACTGCTGTGGCTCCCTGTAGCCATCTGAAGAGCGGCCAGGCGGTATGGACTTGGACATGGTTACCCGTATGAAACTTCACTCGAATGTCAAAGTATCTTACCTCTAGAAATGTAACTCTTCTTACTAATGTATAAGCCTAGGATCAGCTTCTCTATTTTAAAATTTTAATATATCTAAGCAGTATGTTACATAGGGAAGTAGGCCTCTGCCTAAAAATTGTCTCCTTCAGTCCCTGTAACAATTTTGTGAGGTGGATCATATGATCACTGTTTCTATAGATGGAAACATTGAGGCTACAGGTTAAATCACTAAAAAATGGTAGATGGGAGTCTGAATACAGAAAAATCTAGCTCTCCAAACATCGTCCCTAGCTCAAGAAAAGTGTCTTTAGCTTCAAGTAATTGTTAAGCAAGCTTAAATCAGTTAAAAGAATAATCAAATAATCTGAGAAAGTATTTGTATTTTATTGTATCTTTAAATATTTTATTTATTTATTCATGAGAGACTCAGAGAGAGGCAGAGACACAGGCAGAGGGAGAAGCAGGCTCCATGTAGGGAGATCACGCCCGGAGCCAACGGTAGCCGTTCAGCCACTAAGCCAGGTGTCCCAGTATTTGTATTTTAGTAATATGAGTAAATTCTGCTTTAGGAAAGATTAAAAAGGAAGGGAAAACTCTCTCTCTCTCTCTCTCTCTCTCTCTCTCTCTCTCTCTCACACACACACACACACACACACACACACGCACCCTATAGTCTGTCTTGTGAGTGGGGAGCTGTTCTGCCTAAGAATTTGCTCTGGCCCAACTTAAATGAAACTGTAATTGCAAACCTTTTCCTAACTTTTTTTCTCACTCTAAAAGCGTATGGTCTGGTAGATGGTTCTTCTGTTTGGGAAAATATAACGAACAGTTGTATATGCCAAGGTATGTTGGAGTCTAGTGGTTAGGGAATGAAAGTTAAATTTCTCTGCATAACAAAATAACAAAAATGTGTAACTTAGGGAGACAGAAGTGAGATGGAAGAGGTGTTAAAAAAGAGAACAGGCCCCTCAAACCTGAAGAACGTAACTGGAAGCCAGGCCTACAGAACAAGACAACCAATAAGATAATCGCCATGAGAGGAGCAGAAAACTTAAAGTTCCTAAGCAATTTTAAGTGTTCTTCCCTCACCATGCTGAGTCTGCCTTCCTTACTTATCCCCAAGGCTGCAATTAAAGTCTGTACTACATAACAACTTTGTGCAAGAAGAGAGGAAGTGTCCCAGATGTGCAGCAGAGCACAGAAGGCACGATGGCCAGGAGAGAAGGAGTGGTGATCAAGAACGCAATCAAGATGCAAGCACATATTCAGAACAACAGATATCCAGAGAATAAGTACTCAGACCCTAACTTCAAAAATACTGAGATGATGCTAAGCTGCCCACATAAATGGGATGGGATATGTTTGGGTGTTAAGGGAATGTAATCCCAGAAGTCAAGAGAATTTGGTGGATAAGTACGAATTTTCAAAAAGAAGAAGAGGGAGGGAGGGGCAAGAGGAAAGGAAGGAAGGAAGAAAAAAGGAAGGAAAGAGGAAAGAAAAGAGAAGGAAGGACAGAAGGAGTCAGAGGGAGGAAGCAAAGAGAAAAGAGGAAGGAAAGAAAAAGAAAAAGAGAGGAAAAGAAAAGAGACAACCACTGAACTAGAAGTTTTATTCCCTTGGTGATCAAGCCAAGGGACAGAAAGATGTTTCCAGTGTGATACTGAATATTTTTTGAAAGATTTTATTTATTTATTTATGAGAGACACATACAGAGAGAGAGAGAGAGAGAGGCAGACACACGGGCAGAGGGAGAAGCAGGCTCCATGCAGGGAGCCCGATGTGGGACTCGATCCTGTGACCCCGAGGTCACAACCTGGGCTGAAGGCAGATGCTCAACCACTGAGCCACCCAGTGTTCCTGATGCTGAATTTTGAAACCTAGAATGGTAACATAAACTAATCTCCCTTCTGTGATCAAAGATCAGGATATCTTAGAGCTGGAAGTCCTCAGAGTTCATTTGGTTCAGTCCTTCCATTTTACCAAAGCGGAAAGAGATTTCCAAACCAAGCACCTGCCAATGTCTTACAGCTCTTTACTGACAATTCTCCTGATCCTAATTCCGATATTCTTATCTCTCTGCTACTTATTTTTGGAGGCTTATCACCAAAAAAAAAAAAAAGTAATTTAAGAAAAAGACTCTCAATCCTTATAAGCCTGTTAGGGAACTCTCTCAGTAAAAAAATACAGGTAACTATTTCTACTCATTTGAGTTGCCTTGGTTCATATTTCTAATTTTTCTCTGACACATAAGCTACTGCCTCCCCAGCAACTCTTGACATGTGTCACACACACAGAGATACACACTGTCTTTATACTCCGAGCAATGGGATTGTTGTAACTGCCAACTGATGCAATAAACTGCTAACTATTGTGACACTAGGTATGGGGAGAACCGTGCCCAGGCCCGGCCTGTGTGGAGCCCCTGCTGAGTGAGAAACTAAAAAATGACAATCGCTATAATGAGGGCTATCACAAAATATATTATAAGGGGCCCAGAGGAGAGGCCCCCGCAGGGCTGTTGTACCTATCTCCCAGAAATCTACCCTTTCGGGGGTGGTGTGTGTATGTGTGTGTGTTTCTGGCTCCTGTACAAAGTATGAATTCAGTGACATACTGTCCACAGGTACTGAATTCTGAAGGACAGAATCTTGTTTCACTCCCACTTCCAATCTAGAAAGTGCATTCATTAATCACTCAGTGCCTTACATCTCCAAATAATATAAAAGGCATTGACAAAAAAAATAAAAAAAAAAGGCATTGACAACACGACATTGAACAAAATGCACCCAGGTTCCTTCTTCTAGAAATTTCAATATATCACAAATGTAAAAAAGGAGTATATAAATAATACACGGTATGATTAAGTGTCATCATGATGAATGACATCATGCACATGTCATCTATGATGAAATGGCATTAACCTCAAAACACTAATGACTGAATTAAGTAGGAAGTGTCCTTGGATACTAATGACTATGGTTTCACGTTTTCACGCAGAGATGTGGGAGACTGAGTGGCAATAGAGATGAGCCACTTCATGGAAGAAGGTGGAGGGAACATTTATGGGAGTGGATGAAGGTGAAAGAGCCAGAGTCCTTATGGTATGGCCTTAGGGAAGGGGTGCCGGGCACGGGCCAGTGGAGGACCTGAGAAAGGCATAGGCCCAGAGGAGGACAACTAATGAGAAGGCAGGTAGAAAGGTTTGCTGAATCGGTGACATACTCAATGAAACCTGAATACGAGACAAACATGAGATGACACAGGAGTGAAGTTCAAAGGCAACTAGAGTATTAGAATATAGAGGAAAAAAATTTTAATACCCTCAGACTGAAATTAAAGCCCATGAGGAAGCAAGAACTGTACTGATACTCCCAGGAAATGAGATTTTCATGACACAGGATTAAGAGGAGGGAAGCAAGGGCAGCAAAATCAGCCTCAGCAAGGTACTAATCATCAATTGAGTAGCTGAACACAACATGCCCCTCTTGCCTAAGGGCGCCTGGCATACAACAGAAGTGCAATCAATTGCTACTAAATGGGCTAACAAACCAGGGTGTCACTGTTACCAGAGCTGTGGTTCAACTATCGAATCATCCAACATCAACATTATCCAGTCATCTAATTCTTTCCTTCAATCCCTTTCCATTTTCAAGCATCTATTGAGCTGTGAGCACAACTTTGCAGACACAGTTAATACCTCATTAATATTTTATACTCCAGAAAATTGCTGCAGAAAACTACCTCCTCTTTCCAATCTTTGAAGAAATATCACAGGCAGCCTTCCAGAAACAGAGTTCTTTGATTTCTAATGTAGTGACATGTCTTAATGTTAGGGATTTCACGCCCCTCAGGAAGGAAAAGCCATCACAGCAAATCCACAGAAAGAAGATTCAGGGCAGGTAGAGGCTTCCAGGACTCTCCAGCCATGCATCTAAGCAAATACAACCTTCTGAAGCTAAGTATGTAAGACAGTGAAAGTGTCTCATAAGAGAAGCAATCTCCCACATATGAAGAATCCTTTCTAATGACCCCCTTGAAGTGTTAAAAAGATTTTGCTATCAAAGTCAAAATTAATAAATAGAGACAAGTTTCCCAGGGTATGGATAGAGCTTCATTCACATTACGTCTTCAAAAAAATTACGTAAACTCTACTCCCAAAGCGGGGCTCAAACTCATGAGTCTGAGATCAGAAGTCACATGAGTCAGGTGCCCCAGTTCGCATTATGCCTTAATAAAAACCCATTTTCCTAGATGGTTTTTAAGCTTCAAAAGTGATGACCTAAAGATATGACCCCACTATAGATTTCTCTTCAGTTAGTTGGCGCTGTCCGAAAGAAATTTCTGGGATATAGAAATAACTGCATTCTCTAATAACATAGGCACTAACCATTTATAATTAAACACTTGAAGGTGAC
This sequence comes from Vulpes lagopus, assembly GCF_018345385.1. NCBI lineage: Eukaryota > Metazoa > Chordata > Mammalia > Carnivora > Canidae > Vulpes > Vulpes lagopus. The sequence goes on along the minus strand of NC_054846.1, from coordinate 9,936,378 downwards.
TATAGCAATGGAGGAATGAATTTTTAATTTAATTCAAATTTTATTTAATTTTAATTCATTTGAATCTGTATAACCACATGTGCATAGTGGCCACTGAGCTGGACAACACAATTAGGCTGTAGCTCTCGTCTTAGTACTCACTAATAGAAGCTGGTATAAAAGAAATGGTATTATCTCCTTCTGTCCCACTAACACACTAACCTAGAAGGATAGTTAAAATAACATATTATTTCTAAAGGATTAAATAATAAACATTATCACTGAAATCCCCTTATTCCACTCATAAATGTATTAGCTGTTTGACCTTCAATACTTTTAATTTCTCTGGACCTCAGCTACCTTGACAGTAAAATAAATAATTGTGCATTAGTGGACCATTTGATACCTTAAGGTCTTTTCCATCTCAAATATATATGTTTAAATCATTATATGTCACACTTTAAAAGGGTTACCCTTTATATATAATTAGTATGCCTAAGATGTCACTGACTTTAAGACACATCACAGCTTCAAAGAAAAAGGAAAGAGGACATTAAATGTTTTCCAATTATAAGATATATTACAACTTTAGCAAATGGAGAATTATACAAATCGAGCATCTTAGAATCAAGGAAATACTAACGTTCACTAAAGGTGCAATAAATTATTATAGTCCCATCAATCAGATTTATTGTTATTATATTTATTAAGTTATAATTAGATGGTATTCATAATACAAAAGTACAGAAAGAACATCATATTAAGCCATGCTAGTAATGTTTGACAAAAGTAACAAATAATGTAACAATAAATGCATAAAAAGTATAATTTAAAAATGTCTCCAAAAGCAAAGCCTACTCATTTTCTTTTTCTTAATAATAGTTTAAGTCAGTCCTGAAGAATGGCATTTGCTAATGACGAAATGTCAAATGGAGCTCTCAATTTCCTAGATTTTTACATAAAAAAGACCTAAGAATGGCTTACAGAATGTAGTGATGAAAATTCCAGACATAAAACTCCAGAGACCACTCCTATCTGTTTGACTTTGTAAAATCTTTGTTTAAAATGACCCAGAATTGGGTCACCTGAGTGGCTCAGCCAGTTAAGCATCCTACTCTTGATTTTGATCTTGGGGTGGTGAAGTCAAGCCCTCCCCATGCAGCCCTCATGAGTGCAGAGTCTGCTTGAGACTCTCTGCCTCTCCCTCTGCCCCTCACCATCCACCTGCTGGCTTGTGCCCTCCTCTTTCTCTCAAAAAATAAATTAATAAAATGTCCCAGTATGTGTGTATTCCATTGTTTTTAGAAATAAGTCAGGTGACTAAAAGAGGTTACAGAGTAATTAATTTCTTCCTTATAGAAAATAAAAGTTCATGGGGAAAATTAACATATATTCATAAAAATATACAATTATTCATTATATCTATCTGTAACTCACATTCTCTCACAATTATAGTATCCTATTAAAAAAGGCTAGAACTAGTTATACACCACCTGGAAGGAAATGAGGACTATCTTAAACCTATGAATCAAACTCAATGCTCTGTGAGCCTCAAAAGATAAAACCAAAAATAACCACCACCAACAAAAACAGCTAAGAAAACTAGCTCAAAAAAAATTAAAAGAAAATAATTGCACTATTCAATGCTATCCAAAGCAGAGACTTTAAAAATCAGGACTGGATGTGGTTACTAATTATTTTTAAATACTTTTAATTACCAGCATTAAAGGGAAATGCTACAGAAAGCCCATTAATTTGTAAGTAAAGTAGTAGTTTCAAAGAAAACTCAAAAGACGTTTTCTTCAAGCCATCTTTCTAAATGAAAAAAAAAAAAAAAGGAAAGATGCTTTTTCTGAATTCCATTGAATGTCATTAGAATGGCCAACAATCGCTACTAACTTCTTTTCAAATAACCTGTATTAATTCTTGAAAAAAGAGAACTTGACACAAACTCACACGCCAACAGACACAACAGCTAATCAGTCAGCAAATATGGATTCATTGTTTACTAATATGTGGAAGAAACAGAGGACAAAGAGCTGAGAAAAAAGTTGGTTCCTGCGATTTTGCACCTCATGGGCTGGAGGAAGACTCAGGACAGAAAGGCAGCAAACCTGGATGTAGGTGGGGGGTTGCAGAGACCAAGGGGGCACAGCGGCAGCTGGGTGGGAGGGCAGGGTAAACGGAAGAAAAGATGTGCAGTGGGGAAATGCTGACGCCTAGCCCTAAAAATGAAATGCTGCAACCCCATGCCTAGCTACCGCAGTTGAAATATTATTCTTTCCTGGATCTGCTTACTACTCCACCCCAGCCAAGTAGCCCAGCCTAAAATGCACTGGAGAGCTACTCAGCAAATGTTGGCCAAATGAATAGCCAGGTTTTTTCTCTCTCTGCAAAGCTGGTCCATATAAAAGTTCAAAACTTCATTAGCGTGTAGTCAAGTGTCTATTCATGAAGAGCTGAACAGTTTGAACTGACAACTTTTATTCCTGAATCCAGGCCCTTTCTTTCTGTATAAAATCAGTACCCACATCTCCATCAGTTATTTCCTGAGAACCCACGATGCATAAGGCATTCTTTTAGTGGCTGGGTATCCTGAAGTGGGTATGTAACTACTTCTGAGGTTTCTCCGATGCCAAACTATTTTTTCTAAAGATTTATTCATTTATGTTAGAAACAGAGAGAGGAAGGGGCAGAGGGAGGGAGAAACAGAAATTCTCAAGCAGACACCTGCTGAGCGTGAAGCCCAACAATCCCAGGGCCCTGAGATCAGGACTGAGCAGAAACCAAGTGTCAATGCTTAACCAACTGAGCCACGCAGGCGCCCCTGATCTGCAGGCATCTGATAGACACCTTACTTTTAACATAACTAAACAAACTTCATTTTTTCCGCAACTATACTTCTCCCCTGATCTTTCTTAGTCAAGGGGACCAGCACTCCTATCACAATCATACACTCAGGTGTATTAGAGAATAAAACTGCTAGTTCTTAAAATCCAGCAGGAAGGAAAAAATTTTAGAAAAACCTTATCTAAAGTAACAAGAAAAATACTATCAAGTAGTGATATGTGCTATGTGGAGAATTAAAATGGTGTGATGTGAGAGAGACACGATGAATCTGTTGGTGGTCACAGGTGTCTTGAGTTCTGATTCCCCCAGAAGTAGTTGGGGGAAGGATTTAGGTGCAAAATGTTCAGTTCAGAGGGGTAGTGAAACATCAGGAGGAAGGGGAAACTGAGACCAGGAGATCAAGTAGCCTTTGTAGGATTCCTTACCAGGACAGCTGCACTGTGGGCAACTTCAGTTAATCTCACTGGGTAAACTCTGGGACCCAGTGAACACACACATGCTTCTGAGTTTCCCATCTGAGGGCTGAGGGGTTGGGGTATTTATCTACCATATCCTATCAATCCTTGTTTGAGAGCTGATGGGAGAGAGACCCAATTCCCCAGCGTGTGTGTCTCTCTGGGCAGTAAAGGGAGGCTCACTTGGGGAAAGACATCATGTAGACCCTAAAAGGCAGGTGCGAAAGGCAGGTTGCTGTGAAGTAGGCAAAGCAGAGTCTCTGGGCAGGCCTGCAGGAAGCCTCGTGGCAGAGGCGACACAGAGGCTGGAATCTAAATGCAGAGGGGTCTGGGGTAAAAGATTTCCAGTTGGAAAAAAATTGCCAGAACAAGATCAAGCTCGGCATACTTAAAAAAAAAAAAAAAAAGAGGTCAGCTGGATAGGAAGTATGGAGCAAAGGAGGAGAGAGGCAAAATCTGGTCAGAAAAGCAGATAAAAGTCAGATTACCATGGGCTCTGAAGCCCCGATAAAATGCCTGGAGTTCATTCTTCATGCTGGGAAGACAAAGGTGAGGAAGCACAGGTTTGGCAGGATCATACCTATATTTTTAAAAGATCACTACTCTGGTGCAAGTGAAGAGTGGGTCAGGAGTAGAAACAAGAAATGCAGGACACCGCCGCAGAGGCAGGAGACAGGAAGAAAGCTGACCTGCTGGTGAGTGAGCTGGATGTGCAAAAGAGAGTGGGGGAGAGGTGGGATCAAGAATCCTTCACACTTCCTTCATTAGTGACTCTGTGTACCGTAGGGGCAGAGGTCTCTTTTACCAACGAGGAAGAAGACGAGGTGAGAAGTGTATTGTGAAAAAAAGTGAAGTTTGTTTCAGTTAAAGTTAGGAAGCCCATCAGATACAGATATAAGGGAATCGTCCACATATATATATAGCACTGGAAGGCAAGAGATGAGATTAGGGGCTGTATTATATACAAAGAAGAAATGGGCTCCAAAGATTGACTTTTACATTGCAAATAATACATCTGTCAATAATCTTTTATTATATCGCAGTAAAACATACCTCAGTAATCACAGCAATGCATTCTTTCATTCGTTCATTCAATATTTATTGAATTTAAAATACACTTAGGGCCTTATGTGGAGAACTGCAAGAAATTTAAAATATATCATGTATTAATCCTCATCTCTAAGGGCTCAGGATCTACAAACCCTTACAGATTAAAAAGACTGACTGTGGTAATTGTTCTGAGAGAGATACAGAGAAAGAACCATGGAAACTCAGGAGAAAGAGATTATTTCCACCTGGCAAAATCATAAAAGGTTTTGAGTGGAAAATAGCAGTTAAGCTGGGGCTTAAGGCCTTTTCAAATTTGTAGAACTTGCCCTGTAAACACTTTAGAAGTGGATGAATTTCAAGAGTAAGAGACTTAAAGAATAAAACCACAGAGACATTGGAGGGAGGATAATTCTGATAGTGCAATTTGCTACATGATAAAATACATGAATGGGATAGGGGGTGAATATTTCTAGAATACCAGATTGGTTAAAGACATCTCTAAAGTATTCCACGTAAAAAAAAAAAAAATTCACTTCCCATGGTGCCAAACATATATTTGGTTGGGCTTAAGAAAAAAATCTTAAAGGCCATAAGTTCATTTCACTTCAGTTTTATAAAATGCTGTTTTCAATTGTACTAACGTACCACGAGCAATCATTGTGCACACAGAAATTCACTTCTCACTTCTACTGTCCATTTTGGTTATATTTTTCCTTATTTAATCATTTAATAGCACCTTTTCCATCTACCTAACTTTACCATTAAAAGAGAAAACTCATGCATTATAAACTAGTCAGTGTAAAGGAAAAGGAAAACACATGGGCTGGGTAAGGAGAAGATGAAACACAGGCTCAGAAGAGTAAACAGAACCAGGGAACATGCTGGTGGGAAGAACAACTGAGCCACAAATGGCCAGTGGAAGGGATGAGCAAATTTACAGACTGCAAAGAGTTATTTCCATGCTCTAAACTCATTTCTTTAGATAGCCTTTCTTTTTTTAAGTCATCTTTACATCCAACGTGGGGTTCGAACTCGCAACCCCAAGAACAAGAATCGTATTAGATAGCCTACATTTTAAACCCATCAGTTCAGTTTCTTTTTTGCCATTCTTCAAAAGACTATGAGAAACATCCTTTTATGGTCGCCTTTGAAGACTTCTTCATACACAGCTCCTAAAAAACATAATTTAGCCATAAAGGACTTTCTGAAAAATACTGATTACAAGATGTTCCACTTTTTCTCATATTGCTTGTCATAAGAATAAAGTTTATAATTACTGAAGGACCAAGTGTTTATCTCTATGGAGGTTCTCAAGAGGACTGTCATGCTAACAATACATGATTATGTGTACAAGAGAGCTAAACAAAAAAAGACAACGCAACAGGGCAAAGAAGCGATAAATGCAAAAAAGTGCAGGAACTCTATCAACAATAAAAAAATGAGTAGAAACAACTGCAATAAATGAATCCATGAGAGGAAATTTGGGAGTGTCAGCTAGAAAGGGCAGAGAAGAAAGCAGTGACTCCCCTATACAGACAATTTATAGACACTCAAAATTTAGAAAATCTTAGTTTAAAAAAAAATGTGCAAAATGGCAACCAGCAAGAAGATAAAATGTCAGTCAACCTTTTATAAAGTGACTGAATAAAAATAAAACTATGTAAATAAAGTCATAATCCAGTAGGTAAATATCTGTGTACTTCCAAAGAAAATTTATCATTGTTCAAAACTTAGAAAGTATGAAAATACTATAAATTCTATGTCCTGAGCTATTTCACTGGTAGGCAAAATACAAGTTGAGGGAAGAGAGAGGAGAAGAAGGAAATAAAGGGTGGGGGTTGTAAGTAGCATCTTATAAAAATAATTTTATGGTAAATAAAATCAATTTTTCATTCCAAAAAAGGTCAGTATAGAACTATTCTCCAGTTAAAAAAATAAAACTGATTTTCATCCCATGGCATCTGCACATATAATTCCAATTCTTCCAGCCTTCTGGAAAGCATAAAAATACAGAAGAATTATCCAAAGAGACACAATCTTTCTTCTTCCCCCTCCTCACGTCCTTCAATGAATGATTTACTGTTCAATAAAGGTTAACTTAGGTCAACGAGAGAAAAAGAAGAAAGAAGAAAAAAAGAAAGAAAGAAAGAAAGAAAGAAAGAAAGAAAGAAAGAAAGAAAAGAAAAGAAAAGAAAGAAAAAGAAAAGAAAAGAAGAAAAGAAAAGAAAAGAAAAGAAAAGAAAAGAAAAGAAAAGAAAAGAAAAGAAAAGAAAAGAAAAGAAAAGAAAAAAGAAAAGAAAAGAAAGAAAGAAAGGGGACCTAGTGCTCATCCTCTATGCAAAGCAGAATAGGAAATATCCCCTGATTATTTATCCTAGACTGGCTTCTGGATATTAGAAACGGTTGATAACATTTTTAAAAACTTGCTTTCACATCAAGTTACCTCTCCTACTTTCAAATGGCCCTTTCAAGATATCTGTGTTGACAGGTCAGAACTTGTAGTGTCCTGAGAAGTGCACAGCCCTGTTCAGAAGGCCCACACAAGTAGAAATGTTGAAAAAAATCTGGGTTCACAGATGGTAATATACCAGATGCTAGAACAGCAAATGGGTTGTCATTTGATTTTGTATTTTAACTAAATCAACTTGGTTACTAACTGAAGTCATTTGTCATTAGGCTCCCATTTCCATCCTCCCAAAAGCACACTTTAATTTTCACCTCACCAGTGTGCGCCTCCGTGTGAACACTGGCTAACTTAACGTAGACTGGCTGCACATATTCCTTAAAACTGCACTTTAAGAAAAATTGCATTTTTAAAAATAATCTTATTGAAAGGCAGATTTAACCAAAAAAAAAATTGTGCATTGCTTACCCTTATTGCTGCATGACTGTTTTAGGCAGACAAGTGGAAAAAGAATTTCAGACACTGAGAAGAAAGAGTACGCACAAAATTGTGGAAGAACCATCAAAGGAACTCAAAGGATTTCTGAAGAGCTGAACTTAAGCTATCGAAAGTGGATGGATGAAGTCACCATAAGACCTCAGAGCTTGATCAATGAAGGATTTGTAGAATAGGAAATCCTATTATTAGATGGGGTGGGCCAGGGAGGAGGGAGGCACCTTACAGAGTAAATTGTTTACCCTACCCTAAAAGAAATTCTATTTAAGTAAGACATTACCACAATAGTCCTATAATTGTAAACAAAAATGAAATCCCATTATAAAGCTGAGATTCTTTGTAATAAAGATCACAATTAAGAATCTGGATTTATATTTTTATTGTAAATGAAATTCAACCTCATTTCCTTTCACTTATCAACTTATTACTGGTTCTAATCTCCCTGTCCGGCAATCCTGTAACTGTATTTTCATTTTCTCTCCCTGCTACCTATGGGGGGGGGGGGGAGTGCTAAGTGTGGAATGCAGCAGAGTTGTTCTGAATAGACAAAATTGACAAGAATTGTGAAAACAAAGGATGTGACAGCCTCAGCATTCTGACCTTTAGAACTTGAAACCAGATGTATGACTCAGCTCCCCAATACACATGAACTCTTTTGTAAAAATGGCAAATATTTCCTGTTATTAAAACATTTTTGGATTATCTTCCCAAGACTAATGTAGAGCTTCTGAAAAGATAACTGCACAGTGACAATAAAAAGATTGTTAAGGGTGCCTCTAAGCTACAGGGCAGAGAGTATTATATTTCTAGCGAGAAGGACACTTAAATTATGGGCAGAGGTCCAGGAAGGCTGAAGTCGCCCCGGATCACGTTAACCTCTTTGGTTAGGGCATATGCCTTAGGACACTTGCCAATCACAGGGCTGGGTGACTGTGGGGGAGGAGGGTCGATAGTGATTCTCCTCCACTGCTATCCAGGAAAAAATGTCCCGAGGTAATTGTGATGCACATCACACCTTAACTGTTTAGTGGAGTTGGGACAATTAAGGCCACGACAATGGCCAAAGGTAAGGCTGTTACTCTTAGAAATGAAGCTACTGGCCCTTACTCCCTAGCCTGCTCTGTCCTCATGAAGTCTTGACCACCCAGACATTCACTATGCTAACCATCCTCTTACACTAAAGTGCAGATATTTATTCAGAATTATGGTTTACACTTATAGTGGAACATATCTTCATATGTATTTTGAATATTATGTTTATAGGAGTTTTTTTTATTTTCTAAGAAAACCGTATCCGTTGAATACAAAACTCTCAGGTAACACAGTGTGCTTCACATTTTTTTAAGAACCTTCTTTCCCCTGAAAATTGGTCCATACGTTCCTCATAAAAAGTATATTACAGCAACATTTAAAAAGCACTTACAATACCCAGTCATGACAAGTATAGTACATATTGCGGTATATAATGTCCAAGTATTATATATAATGTGGTTTAAAAATAGTATATAATGTATATAATGCAGTTTAAAAATAGCTCAAAGTGGGGCACCTGGATGGCTCAGTCGGTTAAGCATCCGCCTTCGGCTCAGGTTATGATCCCGGGGTCGGGCTCCCTGCTCAGTGGGGAGTCTGTCTGTCCCTCTGCCTCTCCCCCCACTTGTGTTCTCTCTTGCTCATTCTCTCTCTCAAATAAATAAATAAATAAAATCTTTTTTTAAAAAATAGCTCAAAGGTTTAGAAAATGTATGAGTAAAAGAAGCTACAAGGGTATGTTCACTTACTAATGTTATGCTAATTTAATCTATTATCAGGGACTTTTAATATGCCAAAGAATCTGTTTTGAACAGGAGTCTAATTGTGTTAAACTGGACTTCCCATTTCCTACAATTTACATTTTCTAAGGGCAACAATTTTTAACAATTTATAAATGAACGCACTTAGGTTTAGCTTTCAGATATCCAGGCAAGGTTAATATTTACTTTATCTCATTAAAGGAAGTGAACCCAGAAATGGCACACCATATTTGCACTCAAAGAGTGAAGAAGAAGGTGGAATGAGTTAATATTTGATCGTAATCATCACTGGTAGACTCAGACAGGCCTGCCACTTCATACCCTATTGTAAGACCCTGGGAAAGCTCCGTAACTTCCTGATTCTTCTTGTTGTGCCTTATGGACAAAACACGTGTGTGAGATAAGCTTCATTCACGCATGAGTTACAGCGCTGTTGGCCATGAATTCAGTGTTAATGATTCAACAATATATATTAAATAAGGTGTCTCTGAACAGAAATACGTACAAGTTAATCTATTTATCAGGTGATGAAAATGTGAGTAAGGGCTCAAAAAAAAAAAAAAAAAAAAAAAAACATGATCCTCCTGTATTTCCCCTGGGAGCAATTGCTCCGCATTCACTAATTCCATGTTTGTAATGATTTTGTAGAGTGGAACAACAATGAATAACAAGAACTGCCTGTATGTGCTGAATTTCTTAAACAACAGTAACAGACAATTTAAGAATGCAAGTCTTGCTTTTGAAGAAATTAAAAATGGCAGGAACTCGCTTTGTAAAACTTTAAAATACAAACTCACGATTGCTAGAATAGAAATATGACCAGCAAGGTGTAGTTACAAATCAGTATCGTTCCTTTTCCTATTAGGTAAAAAAATATAACCATGGGTCATTGGAGATTAATATTAATATATAACCTACCACTCTATTTTTTTGGCTTATCCGTTAGCTATATGACTTCTTTATCTATCGCAGTCTGATACATCTTATTAGCTAAATCCATACATGCCCATCATCTCCATAGGCTGAGATTCAAAAGTATCTGTCTTTAGCTTGTATAGGATATGAATTGTTTCCCTTGAGTATTTGAACTTCAAGCCTTGACTGCATCTTAAGAATAAGTCAGAACTTAGGGACATGAGAACCGGGAAGGTGGACAATTTCCACCACACCTCAGGTCTCTCTCTTCCTCACAACCTCCACTTGTGTCCTCCTCCCCAGTTGACACTTATCCATCCATGAGAGGGGAAGGAACTAATACTCTGGGTTTTTTTTTTTGAGTTTTCATTTTAATCACCACATGCTCATAGGAACTAATATTCTTTATTACAATAATTTTTTTTTTATTTTATTTATTTATTCATGAGAGACACACAAAGAGAGAGGCAGAGACATAGGCAGAGGGAGAAGCAGGCTCCATGCAGGAAGCCCGACGTGGGACTCGATCCTGGGACTGCAGGATCATGCCCTGACAAAGGCAGGCGCTTAACCGCTGAGCCACCCAGGCATCCCAGGAACTAATATTCTTAATTGGTCTAACAAACAACTTGCTGTGCTTGCTTGTTCAAAACAATAACAACAACAACAACAACAACAACAAAAACAGCTTCCGTCATTTCTCCATGATCTACCAATACCAGCACTCAGCTTTTTGTTCTTTATTTTATCCTATGGTACAACAGACAAAGAAAGGCAGAGAATGTGTCGGTTGTTCCCTTCATCATTGGGCACTCTTCTCGGACTCCTTCCGTGCCTCCTTCTGTGACCTCAGGGCATGACCTTGACAGTCTACCAGACCAGGCTCCCCTCCCTCCAGCATCTAGCTGCGTTTGCCCAATGGGAAGCACTGGCTGAAGTTCAGAGGACAAAAGGAGAGAAATATTGAGCCATTTATTTCCTCTACTCCCTGTCCCACTCCAGTTGTGAGGTGCATTTATTCTCTAGTCAGGTGACCTCTTCCTCCAAACCCCTGTCCTTAACGACTCTCAAAGTATGAGTCAGGGACCCCTTGGTGTCCCCAAGGCCCTTCCAAAAGGTCCATGACATCAAAATTATTTTGCCTTTTGGATACTCATTCTCTCTTGAAGGTACAGTGAAGTCTGTCAATGTCAAAATGACATGATATCACAACAGACTCAATGCAGAAGCAGTAATAAACATCCACCAAGGCACCTGGGTGGCTCAGTCAGTTAAGTGTCCAACTCTTGGTTTCAGCCCAGGTCATGATCTCAGGGTTGTGAGATCGAGTTCTGTGTTGGGCTCCACGCTCAGCACGGAGTCTGCTTGTCACTCTCCCTCTGCTCCTCCCACCCACCCCCTCAAATAAATAAAGGAATATAATCTTAAAAAAAAAAAAGAAAAGGAAATGAAGATCCAACCCTATGGTTTCAGCCCAGGTCATGATCTCAGGGTTGTGAGATCGAGTTCTGTGTTGGGCTCCACGCTCAGCACGGAGTCTGCTTGTCACTCTCCCTCTGCTTCTCCCACCCACCCCCTCAAATAAATAAAGGAATATAATCTTAAAAAAAAAAAGAAAAGGAAATGAAGATCCAACCGTCTTCCATTATATGAGACATTAAGGAAATTTGCAAAAGTGTAAAAACAGGGGCACCTGGCTGGGTGGCTCAGTAGGTTAAGTGTCCAACTCTTGATTTTGGCTCAGGATCCTGAGATCTCACTCGCTCTAAAATCAATGAGTTAATTAATTAATTAAATTAAAACAATGCCACCATTATCAATAAAGTTCTTCTTGAAAAATAGGATTATTGTTTTAATAAAATTATGTTATTTAGGTTAACACGTAATGGATATATTGTTACTCTTAAAAAGTTTCTTCATTATTAAGGTTCCACCTGTTTCCTGTCAGGACCCTTTCTGCCACACTGAGCATCTCCTTTCCAACCCCTTATAAAGGCCCACCATTCTGACTTGATGATGGGTAAATCAGTTTAGGCCTTAGAGACCCAGTTATGAAAGTGATAATTTCATTTTGGTCTCAGAATCAAGTTCTGTCCTTCAACATGATTTGCCTGACCACCCTGTATTTAGCAGTTATTGCATGATGCTCCAACCTTTAGCAAAGCTGTTACTTTGGTTAACACTAAGTTTTCAGTTGGGTATACGCCTTATCAATCAGGGAAGACAGGAGCGGTACAAAGATGTTTTTTATCCAAAAGTGCTAATAAGAGAGGTTTAGAGAGTTACAGTCTGAAGAGAGTATACAATGAATTCAGTGGCCCTGCTGAACTTCATCGAACACTTCAACAAATGAGTCTGGACTTAATGACAATTTATATATAATCATAATCATTTTAATTACCAACTGTCTATTAACAAAAATAAAATCCATCAAATTTTACTCCTAAAGACAGGAGCAGTAAAGAAGAAATTACAGAACATGAATTAAAAGGAACAGCAACATCCCATGAACAAAATAATGCTCTTGACTCATATTTAATACCCATAGTATTTTATTATCTACTGAAAAAAATCACATTATAAAGAGGATGTGCCATATGATTCCATTTTTGTAAAAATAGAAATTTCAGTATATACAACAAAAAAGATGGAAGGTTACACACCAACATTTAGCCTTACTGAACCTGTGACCAAGATTCATGAAAGGAAGGAGAAGCACATAACATACCCTAAAAGATCTAGGGAAGGCTTCATGGACAAGGCAACACAGAACCGGGGCCAGAATTAAGGCTATCACAATGACAAATGAATAACAATGACAAAGGATGTGCCAGGAAGATGTCAGGGCACACACAGAGCTATGGGAAGGCATGATATTCCAAGTCTGCCGTTTGTTTTGTGTGGTAGGGCCATGAGGTAAAATGAGGGGTTGAGGGTGGAAGACTTTGAAAGACTGGATTAAAAGATTTGAAAGCCACACTAACAAACTTGGATTTTATCAAAAAGCCAAGGGGAGCTGTTGGAAAAGTAGAATAGACAGTTAGATATGAGCAGGAAATGGGACTTGTTGAACCATTAAAAAGATAAAAACCAAGAAACCACCAACAACCCCTAGAACACAAACTGCTGGAAAGAGCCCCCGGGGGCATGCATGGGATCTTCCCTATAACTGTTACTCTACAATAACCTATAATCACATTAGAATACACTTACCCTGAGGTTTACACATACACACACACACACACATGCACACGCACACACAAATGGGGGGGGGCAGGGGAGAGAGCTGTCATGACAGTTCTGACGAGCACCATATAGGGCCAAGAAGTTCCCCTTCCCACTGGTTGGAGGAGTCCCTTAGATGACTGGAAACAACCTCAACAGGAGACTGCCCTAGCTATGACCCATAACCCATACCCCTACCCCAGTGCAGTTCCCACCTCTGAGCATGCCCACTCTCCCATCTTGAAAGTGTATGTTCCCTTTAACTGCTATTAAACTCTTGCTTACTTGAGAGTTTGGCTCTGAATTCTTTCTTGACCAAACTCAAGAATTGAGGTCAGCACAGAGGCAGGGAAGGGACCCCCAAAGACAGAGGAATTTTAAGAGATTGATGTTTCTGACAGCAGTGTAGAAGACATATGGAATGGACTACATGAAGGGAAAGGAAATGGCAAGTTAGAGGCCCCTGTATAATCCAGGAGACTATGATGTTGTTTAAAACTCAAGCTGCAGCAGAGGTGATGGAAAGGACTATTTAAGAAATAGCTAGGAAGTAGAAACAGGAGACCTTGGAAAACACCGAAATATAAGGATAGAGACAGGAATGAGGAATTCAGATTTCGGAATTAAACAATTTGATGAAAAGTGTTATTATTCCCTTTGTTAGGGACTGAATGTTTCCCCCCAGAATCCACATATTGAAAACTAATCTCCAAAGTGATTTTAGCATGAGGTGGGACCTAAGGCATGAGGGTGGAGCCCTTATAGACAGTATTAGTGCCCTATGAGAGTTTTCCCATGCCCCATCGGCCATGTGAGGCTATAGTGAAGAGGCAGCTGCACTGAATACATAATCTCGCGGGTACTTGATCTTGCACTTCACAGCCTCCAGAACTGTGAGAAATAAATGTTTGTATAAGCCACTCGGTCTATGGTACTTCTGTTACAGCAGCACAAATGGACTAAGACATTCCTATATGATGGAATTTTTGACAAGAATTAAGAATGGGAGTTAAGAGCACTTTTGAATATGCTGAAATTGAGGTATAAAGGAAACATCCAAGTAGTTATGACCACCAGGCATCTGAAAATGTGAGTCTGAATGACAAAAGCAAGTTGTGTACAGAAAATACACATCTGAAAATTATCAATAAATATATGGTTACTGAAGCCACAATCATGGAAGAAATTTCCCAAGAAAAGGTTACAGTAAAAGAGGAGGGTCAGGGAAGCAATTCTTGGAGACATCATCATTTAAAGCTTTTGATTCTGGTTTCTCAAGAATCAGTGTGCATAAGATTCTTTGCAGAGCTGGATAAAGTGCTACAGCCTTTCCATCACAAACCCATTATGAGCTATTTCTTCTGCATATTCCTACAATAAAACCCAAAGGCAAGAATGCAAGAAATCACTTAGTTTAAAATAAGAAAGACATATTCACCTATTGGAACATGATGGGCAAAATAGATTTTTAAAGTATATGAAATCTCTGAATAATTTTCTGAATTTGCTATGACCCCACAATCTCTAATATTTATGTAAAGTCATTAGTTTCTTTAGCAATTTTATTCCTGGTGGGGAAAAAGTCACCTAATATAAACTTCTAGAGAATAATTAAGAAAACTAAGAGAGAAAGGGGGATAGCAGATGGGAAATTGCCAGGGACTGGCAGTCTTTGTCCAGAGACCACCTAACCCTGTTAGACCAACCCCATTTGTGTTTTAGCACAACCTGTAAGCAAATGACACAGATCACAGGGACTTGCTCAACTTTGGAGCGTCCACACTTACAGAAAACATTCTCAGCTAGTAACCCCAAGGCTGTTATAACAACATAACATCATTGGCATTGCAGTTTTGCCCTCGCCTTCTCCCACCGGGGGTGCCCCTTCCTTAGGGTCCTTTGGGCCCTCTCAAGTGAATTCTTTCTTTTGGGAAGACAAGGACCAAGGAATTTTACAATTGACTACCTGGTAACAAAACCAGGGTGTGAAAATTCTTCTAAACTTTAATACTGCAATTAACATTAATATACTACATTCACTAATTTTAAATTAATATATTATATTAGCATATCAGGTTGGCAAATATTAAAGGCATTATTCCAAATAAAGTAGAATGGTATTCTTACATAGTTCTTAAGACATGTTTATAACTTTTTTTAAGCCATAGTGTAAAAAAATTTCAAACGTTGAAAAAAACAAAACTTTGATCCAATAGCTCAACTTTCTAGGAAGTCATTCCAATAAAATAGAAATATATATATATATATATATATATATATATATATATATAAAATAATCAAAGTGTTCATTGTAGAGTAGCCTGTAAGAGTCAAATTTAAAATAATTAAAGTCCAACACTATGGCACTTCTTTCACTGTATTCCACTAGTAGGAATCCTGTGAAGGAGTTAAGAACAGGATGATCAATGTTTCTTAATCAGAGATTCATGACCTTGAGATCCCTACAACTTTATATGAAAATTTCTTCTATATGCATTCTTATGAGGGAAAGAAAGATTCCACAGATTTCTGTAGAATCTCAATGAGCTATATATAACCAAAAGATTTGAAGAATCACTGATAATCACAAGCAAATATTTATACAGAAAGACACTGACAATATTTTTTAGAGTGAAAAAAAAAAGCAGGTTAAAAAATAACATCTGGACACTTGGGTTGCTTCCATACCTTGGCTGTTGTAAATAATGCTGATATAAACATATGGGTGTTAATTAATATTTTATATTATTAGTGTTTTCATTACTTTGGGTAAACACCCAGTAGTGGAAATTACTGGATCATATGGTATTTCTATTTTTGATTTTTTGAGGTATCTCCACACTGCCTTCTACAGTGGCTGCATATTCCTACCAACAGTACACAAGGGTTCCTATTTCTCCATATCCTTGCCAATTTCTCGTCTTTTGGATTCCAGTCATTCTGACAGGTATAAGGTGATATCTCATTGTGGTTTTGATTTGCATTTCCCTGATGATTAGTGAGCATCTTTTCATGTGTCTGTTGGCCATCTGTCTTCTTTGGAAAAATGTTTATTCAGTTCCTCTGCCCATTTTTTTATTGAATTACTTATTATTTGGTGTGATGTTATATACGTTCTTTATATATTTTGGATATTAACCAATTGTTAGACGTGTCCATTAAGAGATGAATAAAGAAGATGTGGTGTATATATGTACATATACATACAATGGAGTATGAGTCAGCCATAAAAAGGATGAGGCCTTGCTATTTGTGACAACATAGATGGACCTAGAGAGTATTATGCTAAGTGGAATAAGTCAGAGAAAGACAAATACCATATGATTTTACTTATATATGGAATCTTAAAAAAAGATGAATAAACAGAAAGCAGAAATGACCCATAAATATAGAGAACAAGCTGATGGGGACCAAGGCATAGGGAAGTTGGGGGGTGGGGACGGTGGGCAATATGGGTGAAGGGGAGCAGGAGATACAGGTTTCCACTTAGGGAATGAGTAAGTTCCAGGGATAAAAAGTAGAGAGAATACAGTCAATGTATTATAATAGTGTTGTATAGCCATAGATGGTGGGAACACTCGCGGTGAGCATGGCGTAAGATATAAACTTGCCAAATCACTACATTGTACACCTGAAACAAATATAACGTTGTGTGTCAACTATACTTCAATTAGAAAAATAACAAAGATGTGAGGTCTCATTTTTGTAAAAAAATAATTTGAAATGCATAAATACTAATATACAGAATAAGTTACAAAAGCTATGTAACCCAGGGGATCCTGGGGTGTCTCAGCCGCTCAGCGCCTGCCTTTGGCCCAGGGCGTGATCCTGGAGTCCCAGAATCGAGTCCCATGTCAGGCTCCCTGCATGGAGCCTGCTTCTCACTCTGCCTGTGTCTCTGCTCCTTTCTCTCTCTCTCTCTCTCTCATGAATAAATAAAATCTTTTAAAAAATCCTATGTAACAAAGTATTAAAAGTAGTTATTGTAAGTACATTTTAGACATTTTTATTTAAAAGAAAAAAATGGAATTATAAATGAGATAAGTAAACTATTAACATAAGTATAGTTTATTTGATGATACTTTTTGCTTAGAAAAATATTCTAGACACTAGAATAGATATAATGGGTTTTAAATTTTTTGGCCAAATTTGATTTGAAGTAACGATTGCATTACTATCAAATATTAGATTTTCTATTAAATAAATGTCAAAAACAGTACAGAATACCACCCCCTCAGGATCTGGGATTTGTAATTCAGTACGGCCCACAAATTTACCCAAGTCATATAATGGCCTTTCCTTCAGCCTTTGGATGAATGAAGTCTAGGCCTACAAAATTAATTAATTAAAGATCACTTGATATTTAATTTGTATATCATTATTTAAGCTCAAATATACACCAAGTCACACACACTACTCCAATCTCTACTGTCGTTACCACATCACCACTTAAAGTTACATTTGTTTTCTGGTTCCAAGTATTGTCTTAAATTATACTATACAACAAACAACATGTGCATAAACTTGTAATATTATGACATCATGAACAATGTGAGTTCACTAGGAAAATAACTCAATGAGTCATATATAGAAACAAGAAATAACAAGTAAGTTCAGCCCTACATGAAAAATAATCCTATAATCAGCAAGGTCTTATTCTCACTTACTGGATCTTCCTTCATAAACCTAAAAAATAAAATTAGGCTTATAAAAGAGGGCTTGAAAAGATGAGTCTGTACAAACCTCATGTATCAGAAAAGATATTTTTCATTTAAATAGCAATGAGGAATTCACTTCAGAGCTGTCTTATGAGCCAAGTGAAATATATGAAGAAAATGTGTTATCACTGCATATTTAAATTGTAGCTTTTTAAAATAAATTACCTTTCAAAAATATGTTATGACATCAACATATCTTCAGAAGAAATGGAACTGACACTCCTTCTAAGAAATATTAATTCAGGCACTTATTAAATAATAATTTTGATTCCTAACTCTGATCCTGCCACTACAAAGTTTACTTCTTAGATATTACCAATATGATATAACACTGTTAACATGGGTCCCAGTTTCATATTGACAGAAAACAGAATAAAGATAGTACTGCTACTAGGATTTACAACTTATAAAGCTTTTGGTGGCTTACCGGAAAGAAAGTAGCTTACTGCAAACTGGTAAACACTTGCAGTTGCTCTGCAACACTACTTTCTAGAAGCACCGTTCCCTACTTACAATCCCATTGAAAAATAACTGATTTTCTCATTCCCTCATTATATCTAAAACAATTAACAACAATTAAGATAGTTACTTCACATATGAAAGGCCTTTATAGGGATGAATAGTGTAAAGAACTAAAAATACACATTTAAAGAGTCAAATTATCGATTTGCAGTCACTAAACTGCAACAGAAGCCATGACATTATTACATCAAATCAACTAACTTCTGGTCTGAAGCTAGCCTTTCTTTCCTAAATAAGTACTTCAGTCTATATCCCCAGGTACCCTGAAAAAGTTCAAAAAGTATGCATCTAATCCTGGGAGACTAGAGCCAGCCTTCCTTAAGATTTCGGAATCTCATCATGTCTATGCTAGTACACAGGATTAAAAAAAAACATATATTCAGCATTATGAACAGGTCATTTTATCCATTCAATAAATGTTTAATAGGGTAAACCAGAAAAATAAACCAATGAGTAAGAAATAAAAACAAAGAAACTCTGCCCTTTGGAGACTTCACTGAGTAAAAGCGTTAGAAGTTCTAATTAAGAAGGAAAATTGCTCAGTACTGAGAACAAACTCCAGCTCCCAAAGGACAGGTCTGGTGTCATTTTGTACACTGGTCTACACCGTAGACTAGAGGTTCTGAAGGTGTGCTCTAGGAACCTCTGGGAGTCTGTCCACAATACCTTTGGGTGGGGGTTTCTGAGATCAAAACTATTTTCCCATAGGTATGCAGTCGAGTTTTACTGAGATTACTTAGTATGTGATATCACAGTAGAGGGAGCACAGAAGCAGAGATGAGAATTTATCTGTCTTCCAATAAACCGGACACTAAAGAGGTTTTCAAAAAATGTGAAACAATGCCACTGTTCTAATTGTTTTTATTCCAGAAAATATAATTGTTTCATAAACTATGTTAATGTTAATACGTTTATCACTATTTCTAAATGAGTTTGCTATTTCTAAATGAATTAATAAATAATTATGTTTACACTTCCTCAGTTTTAATTTCTAATGTGATAAGTACTAATAGATACATAATCCACACAAACAAAAGCTCTTTGGTATCTTCAATTGTTTTCACAGGAAAAGGATCTTGAGACCAAGAAGACTGAAGACAAACAGCAGAGCACTTAGTTGGCCCGCAAGGAACACCGAATAGTGACTTAACAGGGAGCCAAGACCTGAAGGGATGGACAGAGGGCTTTGAGATGAGTGAAAGACAAGTTTACAAATAGTGCTATTTAAAATGTTTTCCAAGTAGTTGAACAACTTATGGACAATGACTAAAAATGAAGTTGTTTTCTTACAAATGAGAAAATGGATGAGGGCCAAAAGCCATGAAAAATTAATGCCTCTCAACAGACTCTATTCTGTAGTTCTAGAGAAAATCTTGGATTCAAAGCTGGACATCCAACCATCTTTCATGAGAACTGTGCTAAGGGCTGACTCAATCAGAGAGGTGTCTGACTCTTGATCTTGGGGTTCTAAATTGTAGCCCCATGTTGGGTATGGAGAGAACTTTAAAATCTTAAAAAAAAAACAGAATATCAAATATGTGTTTGCTCAATGATGTTTTCTTTTCTTTTTTTAGATTTTTTTTTTTTTGAAAGAGAGAAAGAGAGTGCATGTGCAGGTGTGGAGGGGAGAGGGGAGGAGGGAGAGGGAGACCGAGAATCTTAATCTTAAACAGGCTGCGCGCTCAGTGCAGAGACCCATGTAGGGCTCGATCTCACGACCCTGAGATCATGACCTGAACCAAAATCAAGAGTCGGATGCTTAAATGACTGAGACACCCAGGTGCACCTCAATGCTGTTTTCTAAAACGACCCACTTATTACCCTTCTTTCAACTTTCAGATTAGTTAATAATTTCTGGGGTAGGTGAATGCACGAGCCTCTCCATCAAAGACAAATTTTGATGCTGCTTATGTGACAAAATAAGATACCATATATTCCTTAAAGAAAACTAAAATTTGAACCTAGAGGTAACTTAAAAAAGAAAACTTGGACATTTTCTATAAAAACCCTTCATACTTTCCTGGATGATTTCTTAATGAATAAAGACATGTATGACAAAATCATTTCTAAGACTGTATAAGGGGAAACCGGCTGTGAAATCATTCTTCTGTACGATATCAAAAATACACTCTTGAGCACCTAGCCCTGTGGTCTGCCTAAAGGCCAGAGGGAAAACCCCTTGATGACCATAAAAGGGCTGCCTGCATGTTCTCAGTGGAAAGTATACAGGATCTTATTTACACAAGTATAAATACATGCCATTCCTTTGTGCTCACAGGCACTCCTGAAGGCTGGCCAGAATAGGAGGGCCCACGGGCTCCATGCAGACAGGATTCAAAAAGTCTATGACATTTTCCAACATCGAATGTACTTTAGTTTTCTAGCTTCTCTTCTTTCGTGATAAAAATATCTACAAAGCATAAGATCCCTATCATTTAACAGGTGGCAGCTCTAGAAATACTTTAAAATAAGCCTTTAAGTTTCAGCAGGAGGAGAGAAAACACATTTCCATAAATAGGCACTTTTTTTCTAGTAACATTACAGCTGTTTGAAAGCTGAGGAATAAAGAAGAACGTATCTGTGGTCAATAACAATGCCCTATCTGTTTACATTTCTTAGTAACTTAGAAGGCAAAAGTTTGAAAATGTCTGAGAAACAGAAGTGCACAAATTACCGTGACCATTTCGGGCCCAAAAAACTGCTGGTAGCAATGAATTAAAGGAACAGCACAGTGCAGGTACAATACCTGGTATGTGTGCGTGCGTGCGTGTGTGTGTGTGTGAATAATTACTCTATTATGAGTACAGAACAAACAAGTGAATATGCCTGTGAAAACAGTGAAGAATGGCTTCTTTCTAAAACTCTTAAGAAATTCCTATATTCCTACTTAGTAACATGGGTTAGACACACACCCTAAAGATCTCAGATCATCGCCCTAAGTGTTTGACATAAAATAGTCATCATAAGGCTAAAGTGAACATTACCAGTCATCTACTCTGATCCTCCTCGCAGTGAGTGAATTCCCCCCTAAAACCACCTGTGCTTAGTCCAGAGAGACTCAATCACTTCCCCCAGGAACCTTTCTAACCAATAATGCTTCAGAGCTCTACCCACTTCTATTTCAGGTTAATTGGCAGCAGTGGGTAAGATGAAATGCAAGTCTGGCTCAACCTCCGGGGGCTGGATGGATCAACAGCACAGCCCAGCAGGGACTGCAATACACCTGGGACACAGCTCCCTTACTTCATCTCTGAACAGCTCAGGCTAACTGTTGCACCCATACTGACGTGGATGTTGGTCACTTTAACTTCCCATCAGGCTTCGTAAGTCTATTTTGATAAATCTTGCTGGTCAAAGTGTGATCCACAGACTAGCAGCATCAGCATCACATGAGCATGGGAGACGTGCACACGCTCAGGCCCCACCCCAAGCCTGCTGAAGCAGACTTTGTATTTTAACAGGATCCCAGAAGGTTCAAATAAACATTCAAGTCTGACAAGCACTGATCAAAGTAAATGCACGCAGATTATCTCTTCAATGTTCTCTTGCGGAGGCACATCATATTATTTTGCTAGCCTCCCTACGTTAAGTTTTTTCTATTTTTCATCCTATGCAATTTCTTTTAAGAAACCCCTGTGTAAATTTTTAGCTAATCTGGAGGGAGAGATGGGTGAAGAAAGTAAAATTTATGAAGTAGGCCGGACATTGTGCTAGGAGGTAGGTAGCTCTTGGTTTCAAAATTCTACAAATTGGAGACGTAGGTGCTCAGAAAGGTTGAGTGACTAAGTTAAGATACTGTAACTAACAAGTAGGTAAACCAGGATTTAAAGCCAGTTCCAGGGGCACCTGGTGGCTCAGCGGTTGAGCATCTGCCTTTGGCCCAGGGCGTGATCCCCGGGTCCTGGGATCAAGTCCTGCATCGGGCTCCCCACGGGAAGCCTGCTTCTCCCTCTGCCTGTGTGTCTCTGCCTCTCTCTCTCTGTGCCTCTCATGTATAAATAAATAAAATCTTGAAAAAAAATTTTAAAAGCCTCATTTGCAGACTTCAGTAAGTCATATTTTCACACTCTGCCTTTTCTTCCTCTATGGATTCTTTTCATCCCAAACACCCAGACTTCCCCTTAAAATAAACATGTGGTGTTAGCAAGACAAAAACTCCAGGGTACTCAGAGAGCCCTCGTTTACTTCTCTATATTTAAGAAGTGACCCTCGGCTAAGCAAGCCTGCTCAGCATCTAACCAAATTAGAGCTATATTTCTAACAAATTAAAGCAGCTATTGGAAGCAGTATAATGTAACGATTAAGGGCATGCACCTTGCAACCAGACAGCCTTTGTTGGAACCCCTGATCAGCCACTTGACCTTGGCAAATGGCTTACATTCTCCTTCAACTGGGAATAATACCAGTAATTGCCCTCATAGGTTTTTTTGTGAGGATTAAAGGAGTTAATATACGTAAAGCATACATTAATGCAGGTCTGGTGTAGAGTAAGCACTTAAGTGTTAACTATATTTATTATTAAATGGAATTTCTTCTTGTAGTATAACCTGCCTTTGTTTTTGTTTGTTTTCTAAAGCCATTCTTCCACTTAGCTAAGCAGTTGGTAATATTGTTCCAAATCAATACAACATTTGCTTCCTTCCCTTTTATTGATCTTAAACCCACATACATTGACCGCTTATCATTATTCAAAGTGAACAATTAAATCCATCAGCAACTTACATCTTTTGCAGCCTTTCCCTGTCACAATCCATTCATACGTCTACTGGTGCCTGGTTAGAACAGGGGACGGCAGCCTGAAGACTTTCAAGACATAAACAACAAGAGAAAGACCAAGACGCCCGTCCAGACCTGCAGGTGAGAGTTTGGGGCCTGCTCCATACGATCCACTCCCCATTCCTGATATCTGGTCCGCCAGCACTTCTGACAACTGCAGAACATAGCCCGAATCTGCCCACTTACCCACTCCAAGCCGGTCCAAGCCAGTCTGGTGGCACCTGTTCCCTTCCCAAGGACTAACCCCAAGCAAGCGAGATCATCATCCCTATAAAATGCAAGGCTCCTCTGCCTGCCTCATCCAGCTACCCAGCTGCCCTGGATCCAGGGGGCACCCCCCCGAGGGCTGGTGGCTCCCCCCGGCCCTGCCTGGAAGGCCTTCTACCCCAGCTCCTCAGCCCCAGGTGCAGAGTCACCTGGGTGCACTCTCTCTGCGCGTAGGATTACCCCCTGCAGAGGACAGGCAGGCAACAGCCCAGGCCCTGACCCTGACCGGAGGCTCCAATGGGCTGATGGAGCAGGCAGGGAGCCCATCAGCCAAAGCCACCACCTCCTACCAGAGGGCCACTGTCTACAAGAATGCCGCCCCCCTCCCCGCCCCCCTGCAGCATCTGGCAAAGGATCCCCAGGCACAGGGACCACCCAGACCTGCACCATCCTCTGCGGCCAGAAGCCTGTGATGTGAAGAGGAAGTGGGCCGCCCCACCAAGAGCTCCTGAGCACCTGCCCCCCACCACTTCCAAAGCCATAAAGATGTCAACCGCCTCAAAGAGGTCACCTAGTGCCCCTCCAGGACTTGTTTTAAACTGCAACAGTATTCTCCCCCCACACCACCCCCTATTCTCCCAAGACACAGGATCATGTCCTATCATACCAATACCTTATTTATGTATGCTTTGTCAGCTAGAATGTAAACTCGAGGAGGACAGAGGCTTGGACGTTCTGTTCGTTGCTGTCCCCTCTGTCTAGCATTCTGCTGCATACGTAATAGATGCTCAGTAAATATTTGTTGAAAGAATAAATGAGGGGCGCCTGGGTGGCTCAGTCGGTTAAGCATCTGTCTTTGGCTTAGATCAAGATCCCAGGGTCCTGGGATCCAGTGCCACAGCGGGCTCCCTGCTTGGTTGGGAGCCCTCCCCTCTCCCTCTCCCTCTCCCTCTGCAGCTCCCCCTGCTTGTGCTTAATCTCTCTCTCTCTCTCTCTCTCTCTCTCTCTCTCTGTCAAGTAAGTGAATAAAATCTTTAAAAACAAATAAAAAAATAAAAACACAAAGAAAACCTTTGGGAAAAATCTACTGGGATGAGCACTGGGTGTTATACTATATGCTGGCAAACTGAATTTAAGTAAAAAAAATTAAAAAGAAAATCTAAATGGAAACCAGAGATGTAAAAGAAAAGTTAAAAAAAAAAAAAACCTAATTCATAGAAACTAAACAATTGCCCTCTCTTTTCTCAAAGCAGGGAGAAAAAAACCTGATAAATTCATGAGTTTGTTAATGAAAGAGACTGTCCCATCTCCCTTAAGAGGCCATTCTCCCTTCATGTGACAGTACAGTTCAAGGAGTGGATGCAATGACCTTGTGCAGCTGAAACTGCAGGGGCCGACTGACAGAGCAATTACTCATTTGGCCAGGAGGATGCCTAACAGCTCATAATCTTGCAAAAAGCACCTTGAGAATTTTAATGACCATACAGACTCAGCAGTTTAGTTTCAATTCTAACCTGAAAAATCCAATACTGTCCCACTCTCTGTGATGATAACCACTCATGAGTTCAATAGGACTCCAGAAACCCCTAAGCTCTTATCAGAAGGATTCCAGGCCTCTGCCACAAGCTAGCCACATCCAACCCAAATCAACTGCTAAAAACCAAGAAATCAGAATTCATATTCTGACTGCTTCTCATAGTTGGTTGGTAATATTTATCATCCCAACAACAGGATGCTTTGATATTTCTTCTTGTAAACTATGCAACACTTGCTAAATTCATGGGGAAATGGATAAAATAGGTCATGTCCTACCTATTAAAACAGCCTGCAGAATATGCAAAAAAGGAACGCTATGAGTCCTGCAGAAAGTACTACTTAATATTATTTCACCTCTGACCAAGAAGATCTAGAGAAAATAATTTCAAAAATCAAGAAGTTTCAAGTGGGATGCTGAAACGTTTCCTTATCTACCATCTAGAGTATCAGATACGTTCTCAGATTGAAGCAAAAATACTAGCTCTGGTTTCACAGCATATGGTAAACCAACCACCCAGAAATACAAAATGTATAAATCAGAAATGTATAAAGTGTACTCTACGGTATTTCACCCCAGATTATTTCACTTGTTTATCAATGAAAATTAGAGTATGCCAGAGCAAGATTTTTACCTGCTTTGACAAATGGCCTTGCTATGATTTCTTCATTTAGTGAGCACGGTATGCTTTAAAGCAACAAATCCCTTTTCTGAGCAACAAGTGACCTTAAAACTTGCCAAGGCACCGAAGGAAGAGCTCCTGCCTTTTCTCAAGAGTTCACCTATTTATCATCAAGACAACTTGAATTGCAAGGCATGCCAGGATGAGACCAACGGAGCCCAGAACTGAGGGCTACGCTTGTGTTCTAGTCCTGCTGCCAAGACCTACATGACTAAGAAAATGACTTCACCTCTGAGAAAACAAGGCAAGAAGGGCTCCAGGAGACCATACTTTGAACCTGCTCCCAGAGCATGTTCCCCATATTTTTAAAGACTCTGTGAGCCCTGAAAATTTCCAGAACAAAAGTATTAAAAAGACATATTTGGGTTTATCTCCGAATGCTTGAAATAATGTTTAGAGTTACTTTGGTGAAGAGGGTGGAAAGCCAGAACAACGTCTGTTCCAACGCTGAGAAGGCTGGAAGCAGAAATGTGCATGTGCATCACTCTGCTCAGACTCCCTAGTAGCACAGTGGTAATGAGTCATCATCAGGAATCTTAAACTGTGTAAGGAAAGGAGGTCAGCAGAATGGACAAAAGGAATCGCCCTTTGGATTTCTGAGGATTCTTGCCACTGGGAAGTAAACAGGACAGAAGACCAATGGGGAAAAAAACTGCGGGAACGCACACAAGCCCCTGACTAGGGATCTCCTATTATGGATCTGTGTAGACACACAGTTGCAGCCTGGCCAATCCTCCACCTGGGATGCACCCCCTACCCTTCAGGGTTTGCACAGAGCCTTGCTTCGGCACTTCCTTCCCGACTCGAAGCCCCAAATATACTTCCCCACTCAAAACTCCCTTTTATTTAGAGTTCTCCCTTGAGATGGCCCCAGTCTCAGAGGTCAATGCACTTTGAGGGGTTCCAGGCGCTGCAGACAGAAGTTTTCACTTGAGACATGGAACTCTAATAAGACATGGAACATCTAAATGAAGGCATGACAAAGAAGGATCAGGGCAGTATGAAAAAAAAATTGAGATTCAGAAAACAAAGCATTTATGTAGCTTTCTGTTACTTTGTGTTTTTTACTTATTTGGGTTTTTATTACTTATTTCATTACTTATATTTGAGATGAACTGATGAGGGGTGATATCCCAAAAGAGAGCCTCAGCTGAGGTATAATTTCAATCACAGGTATAAAAACCAGTCTTCTCTATTGTCTTTTTTTTTCCATTCCCTTAACTGAAAGTGTAGTCTCATAAATACAGATACAGTATTTCTTCCAAAAACAAAACAGTATCCCTTAGAGGAGAATTTCCTACCTGCTGTATACTTGGAGTTTGAAATAATTTTTTTCTGAAGATTTATGTATTTATTTGAGAGCGAATGAGCCCAAGAGCGTGTGTGGGGGTGGGGGTGGGCACAGAGGGGCAAGGGGATAGGGAGAGAGCATCTCAAGCTGACTCTCCCTGAGCTGAGCGTGGAGCCCAACGCTGGGCTCAACCTCAAGACCCCAAGATGATGGCCTGAGCCAAAATCAAGAGTCGGATGCTCAGCCAAATGAGCCACCTAGGAGCCCCTGAAATAATTTTTATTCTTAATTTTCTAGAAGGCAGTCACAGAACAGATGAGTTTATATACTGCAAAGCAAGAGAGCACGCAGCCCCAGGGTTAATGCAGTACCAGCGGAAGCTGCCGGATTTCAATAAGGGGCCAGTTGCTGGTATGTCTGAAGGACACATTGTACTTAGAAAGGCAAGTAATGTGTGGTTTCTCAATCTACCGGACTTAATATGATTAGCAAGAGTCTATACGGTCAATACAGATCTTGGATCATAGGGCACTATAGAAATGCAGCTGCAAAGGAAGGCAGGGGTTTGATTTGGGGAGTTTTTTCATGGTTTATATCACACACTTGTCTGTAAACAAACCCTGGGGTGTGTAACCTAATGGCATGGTCCAGATGTTTCCAACAAGTGTACAAAAAAAAATAATAATATTTTCTTGATCTTTAAGGCTTAAGAGCAGGATATACAGTCTATACACTAAGCTTTAAAAGAGAGAAGGGGGGGGGCGGGAGGGAGAAGAAGAAAACCCCATATGGTGCCAAATGTTGGCAGCTATCTTCTTTCTTCCCAGACAAAACTCTTAGGTCTTGTGAAAACAACATTTCTTGCAAAGTGCCAAAAACAACATAGATAATTGTCG
This sequence comes from Vulpes lagopus, assembly GCF_018345385.1. Lineage (NCBI taxonomy): Eukaryota > Metazoa > Chordata > Mammalia > Carnivora > Canidae > Vulpes > Vulpes lagopus. The sequence continues at coordinate 9,908,586 of NC_054846.1, read as the reverse complement.
AGATGGCTCTCCTCACCGACGGCCGCAACAGCCTTATTGCTTTGACTGTGTGTCCATAGCTAGCCTCTGGGATAAAACTAAGAGCCAACCTTACATCTTAACCCCAAAAGGCCACCTTTCAGAACACCATCTCCTAGGCTCCTAAAAACGAGTCTTGCATTTTAGGTGCTTTCCTTGAGAACAGAAGAAAAACCTATTGTTTGCATTTGCCCCCCTTCCTCGTTGTTCAAATTAAGCTTAAAAACTGCACAGCTTTGTTTCTAGCATAGCAGTAATAGAAAATAATTATAGAAAATTTAGCAAATCCTAAATGCATTTTAGGGAGTAAAATATCGCATCCCCCACTGCTCCCCGACAGCCCCTGTAGATAAAATACTAATAACGTTTTAGCAGACTTTACTCTAGTCTTTCTACATACATGGAAACATTTCTGTGGGCATACATAAAAACACTTAAAATGCTACTTTCACCCTACTTTTTCACTTAACAGTATGGACTGAGCATTTTCCCAGGAGGAGACAACATTTTGATCACCATCCTATATCCCATGAGTAACAACAATTTTGTATAATTCACAGCATTTCTCACATGGGAGGTTTATTGGTCTACTGGCCACCACAGGACCAGTGTTAAATTCACTGATGGTATGTGCAGCTGAAATCTGAGAAAGGTGAGAACAGATTACAGCGTAGAGGAGTGGAAACCCAAATGCCCATCTCTAAACACACTCAGTTCCTCTGTGATTTCTTGTTCTTGTTAAGAAGCACAAGGAGACAGATCTATTCTCTGGCATCCTAATATTAAGAAGCTTTTGAAAGATTCATGATGATTCCTTTAAATCCTCAAGCCATTTAAATGTGTGTACAATATAGAAAGTGAGCCATTTAATTTGAATAATGAAGAGAAGTTAAACGCATTCATTACCTTCTGCCTAAGGGTGTGATCTCCTTGATTTACATGCACACTAATGGGAAGGAATCTAATACTCACTTGTTTTTCCCTTCAGAGCATTACTACCATTTGAGTTGGTCATTAAGGAGTAATCACATACACACACACACACACACACACACACACACACACTCACTCACACACTGTCTATGCTGCAATGTTTCTTTATAACAAACCAGCCTCAGGAAATTATTAATGAGGGGTTAGGAGGTTACACAGCAGTTAAACCCAGAAGAATGTGCAAAGAGAGAACTACCTATTCAGAAGTGTTGGGGAGGACTGGCAGTTTGAAAAGGAATTCTTTGCTAGCCAAGAAATGTTCTATACTGTGCTAAGTCAAAATAAAATGAGTCATAACCCTGCACATTTCCTAGCGGGGTATTACTAGAATGACCTCTGATTTTCTACGGGAATCAAGAATGCCACGGAGGAGGATGGAGAAGCTGCTTCTCCTTGCCCCTCCTTCCCACCACGGGTAGGGAAGGATCTGGGATGGTACAGATCCAGTCCTGTCCTGGCGGCAGCTATGCTGTTTGTAACGCTCAGCTTTACCTACAGGAAGAGAAGGAGGGGATCAGAAAATAAAAGTAACGTTTGGAGCCGATCACAACACAAAAGTAATTTTGCTCAGAGGTGCAGGAGCACCAGCATCCCACCCGCCACCAGCACCCGCTCTGCCCCTTTTCCTGGGCCGCATATGCTATTAGAAAAAGCCAATTGTTGTACCCAGTGGTTGCAAAGGGATATAGAGCATGCCACCCCAAAATGTGCCGCTTTGGCACAAGGATTATTTTGAGCTAAGGCAACTGAGTATCAGCAAATGCAGGAAAAGTTCTTTGCCCTCCTCTTATCTGCCTAAAAGCAGAGCATAAATTTCCTTTTGCAAAGGTGGCATAAACTGCCCCCCACCTGCCCCTTTCCCGTACCACGATGAGGAGAGGTACCCTTATCATCGGAGACAGAGAGACGAGTCTGCATAAACAGACCTGACTAAAATAACTCTTATCTCCCATTAGTTTCCCCCATAAATTTCTCTTTCTTTAAAGATTTTATTTTTAAGTAATCTCTACACTCGACGGAGAGCTCGAATTTACAACCCTGAGCTCAAGAGTCACAGGCTCCACTGACTGAGCACAAGGCTCCACCGACTGAGCTCAAGAGTCACAGGCCCCCCTATATCTATCAGCCAATAGATTTTTCCCACAATTTAAAGCCCTTTGCTAAAATGGTATATAAACCTCCCAAATCTAATTGCTACTTTGGGTTTTCCATTTCTTCTGTAAAGCCCTTATGCACATAAAATTTAAAATATTAACAAAATCTCTGTGCCTTTTCTCCTATTAATCTGTCTTTCATCAGCTTAATTCACACACAGCAGAACCTAAAAGGATAGAGGGAAAGTTTGGTTTGGTTTTGTTTTTTGCCTCCCCCTCCAACCTGCCCCCCTACAATTTAATAGGACATTTGAAAAGCAGTGCTTAATTGGGAAAATCCCACTAACATTCACAAATATACAGATCTTCGAAATGTGCATAACTGTTAAATTGCTAAATGACTTCACAATTCTGTGAAATGCAAAAAATTCAGAAACTGATAAAAACTGGCAAAAATGTCAAAATGAAAATGTTGATTGATATGTCATAACAAATGGGCATAAGTTAACTAGGACTCCTGAGTGGTTTCAGGTTGAGTACCGTGATATCAACCTATCATATACAATCATATACAACTCAAATGATATATGATAATAAAAAGAAGCCAACCCTTCTGCCTCTATACCTGATGCTCCCCTTAGTTTTGTGATGCTAATCCAGTCAGAGAAAGGTCTTTCTCAATTTAGCCAAAATCTGGGCCTGGAGATCCAGGCTCCGTCTCATTGGAAAGATTAAAATCCTTGTTTCTACTGCAGGCTCAGTGCACCAAGGTTCAAAGCGAATCATTCCTAAATCCACAGAGGTACTCAGGCCCCTAAAATGCACCACACTTAAAATCTTTGGGCCATTTCAAGCACAAATTTTAGGGGCAAAGAGACTGTCAGTGAAATATCTAAATTGGTAGAAAAAAAAAATCCTTCCTCCAGGAATATTCTTCTGCTTCAGATTTCCTTCCCCAAAAAAAGTAAAATGACAATGATTGGTCACATTAGCTTATTTGCTGTGTAACCTGTTTTAACATGCACACTGAAATGAAACAAAAAATGCCCTGTTTACAACATAAGACATTATATATTTAGGCAAAAGGGCAAATCTGCTGGATTTTAAAATACTGGGTTTTCAAATAATTAAAACTTTTTTCCTAAGGGCTTTTACTAAATAGCTCATTTTACCAACATCCTACTTGCCCTTAAATAAACAAGGTGTTTTCCATAAAATATAAGAGGAATCATGAAACAGTCAAAAACAAAGAATCTCAAGTCACAAGATAATGATGGAGTTAGCCTAAATTATAGGTTAGTTATTACACACAGACATACGAGGATACTGCCAAGCTTCTTAGGAAATACAGTATTTATTGTCAGTTATCGCTGAGGTAGTCACCAACATTCATTACTACGCAGAGAATCAAAAAGATATCTTCGAGAACATTTAAATGAAAGTGTATTTTTGGTTTATTCACCAAAACTATTGACAAGCGCTAGAACAATCCAATCATGTTTTAAGATAGAAACTATTCTTTAACCTGGCATCTCTTGCAGTACAAAGACCTAAGTCACATACAAAATGGAAAAATCAATTTGGCAGCAAGACAAGAATGTAAACAGCATACGCCAATTCTCCCCAATGCTCAAGGCACTGTCTGATAAATGAGATCCCTAACGCTAAACATTCAATAAATTGATCCACTAATGAACTGCAAAAGCCAGTGATCTTCCTCAACTTTCTAATATACGACCAAAGAAATTTCCTCAGTATTTTTTATTAATCTAATTAAATCCTAGATTTAAACACACAGAGGATTTACACAGGTTTTTTTTTTCCAGTACCAAAACAATACATGAAAACATTAGTGAAAAAATATCTGTGATCACTTAAAAATTCGTGGACATAAAAACAACTGAATAATTCGTCTAAAAGAAATAGTGAAAAAAAAAAGAAATAGTGAAGCTTGCTTTCTGTTTTGTGTATGTTTAAGACAATAGTTTGCAAAGAAAGCATGTGAATTTTGTCTTTTTAAGGAAACACCAAAGGAAATCTTAATAATAAATGTTTGGAGTACCAAGAACAGAGCCTAAGCACAATGTTTAAATTACTGGACTCAAAAAATAAAATAACTTCTTAGATATCTTGGATTTCATCCCATCCTAAAAGAAAGATTTACATAGTCAAGCTTCATTTGCTCATGTGAGAGTTACTCATAAATATATATATATATTTTATCCTATAAATGAGAAAAGCCTCCTGCTTTGCCCAAAAGATTGCCACCTGCAGTCACCAGTAGTGGAAAACTTCCACTTGATGACTTACTTGATGGTTGTATGACCACCTCCCAAAAAGCCCAACAGCCAATCTACCAAAGACATCTAGCACACTGGCTTCTTGTCCAGACTGTCTGCTAGACTAGAGTCTCAGCTGAAGGAGAATCAGAAGGAATGTGGCAAGAATCTAGGACTTCCAAAAAGGTCATTAAGAATGCATTCACACTCAGATGTCACATCCACCAGCAAATGGGATTCATTGGCTCCTACCAAACCTGCTGCCCACTGTAGCTTTTGCATTATCTTTGTCCCTTACGTTGCTGTGCAAGTGCATCACGTGTTATGATTTAAATTTCTAGAAATCCTTGTCTTGTAAAAGCAGAGAAATGAGATGTATATTCAACAATGCTTCCGAAACTTTATTGTCCTTGAAAATCTTGCCAGATGGTGCTACTTTAAAAGCTGCCATAAAAAGACATAAAATTAAAAAAAAAAGACATAAAATATGTCTTCTTACCAAAAGTATGATGTCTGGTTTTTTTTTCCAAATGGGTGAAACCCCGGTTGTCTGATAGCATGAGTAAGACACTAGAAATGAAAGATTGAAAATCCCTCCTCTATCTAAGAAACAATCAGTGTTCACTGTCAGGAACCCATACATCTAACTCCCCCAGTGTAGCAACTAATACCAGGATGCAAATCCACTGCATTTGGAAGCACAAAGTCAGTCTTCACCCCTGCTAAACGTCACCCCTGCTAATTCTGGATGACTTCAAAAGGAATATAAGTGAAGACAACTCACTCTCCCTCACAGGGACATATAAAATGAATGTGAAAATAAAGAGTCAGGCCTCTAAGAGTCCCGAACAACTCTGTTGCCTTAAATCTACTGAGAAACGTGGGCATAAATAACCCTGTGCAGTCTGGGTACCGTCCTTATGTAAATAGCAGAGGGTATGGTTTTAATTTGGTTGTGACACCATAAATATTGGCATACTGAACATGTGCTTACTGCCATGAATTTTGAACTCTCTCTCTCCAGGGGCTGCTTCTGTTTTGTCCACATGCCAGAACTAAGGACTACTTGCCCATAATCTCATATGATCAGAGCTGAGAAAATCGACTTTATTTCCAAGGGAAAAAAAAAAAACACATTCTTTGAGTGATTTTTGGAAATAATGACTTTTTCAAGATTTTTGCCTTCCAGGGGAGAAATCACAGTTGTCAATCTCGAAACCCCAAAGCAAAAAAGAAAAAAAAAAAAAAAAAAGGAAAACCAAACTGAAAATAAGAAGGCACATGAGAATAAATCTCACATTCACTAGAAAGAACAGAAGGAGGAAATCATTCGAAACAAAAATAAGTGAAAGCTATTGAACACGGGCTTCTGATAGTCATGCTTTTCTGACTGTAATAAACGTTAATCATAAAGTTCCCTGTTTAAAAATAATTTTCCTGGAAATGGTACGTTTCTTTTTCTTGTTGAGGAAATAACATTCTAAGCAGTCATCACTATAATTTTGCTAATAAGGTTCTTTGTACGTTCATTTTACTCAGGCTAAGCAGAAAGATTAAGAGGCCTTCCAGTGTATTCCCTTCTAGTTCCTCAAAATGAAGCCAGACATCAGTTACATCCCTCGGTTGTGAAATAAAGCGTATGACTTCTTTAGAGCCTATCACGGAGGGCCTGTGAGACCAGATGCCAACACTACAACAGAACTGGCGGTGTTGGGTCTAAGTGAGCTGTTTTCACTTCACTTAAAAGTCCTACCACCTAATGGGACACTAAAGCTAAAGATGAGTCAACATTTTACTCTCTGGCACTTGAAAATTATGACAGAAAAGACACCTCCAGAACCAGAATTTAAGGGAGAGACTGGTAAATTCTGCAACACACTGGGAGTTCAGGCCAGGGCGGCAGGCCAGAATGGGAGAGCTTGAAGGCTGGTGGAGGAGGCACCTGTCGGACCTTGAGTACATGCGGGCTTGGAACGTGGGGAGGGAGGGACACATGAGGGAACTGGTCCACGTACTCATCTGAGCTATCACCAAGGCCTTCAAATGGGTGTCCTTGCCTCCTGCAGCTTCTCTGCATTTTACGATCATCCCGATGTACCTCTTTCTTCTTTCTTTTTCTCTTTCTTTTTCTTCTTTCTTCTTTCTTTCTTCTTTCTTTCTTTCTTTCTTTCTTTCTTTCTTTCTTTCTTTCTTCTTTCTTTCTTTCTTTCTTTCTTTCTTTTTTTGAAAGCAAAGAAAGCAAAAATACAAAACCTAAATCGGATCATTCAGTGGATAGTTACTGATCTGGCACAGACAGACACAAGAATACAAAATTGGGGGGGGGGGGAGACAGGCCCTGAGCATTAGGAGCTGGTGTGGAAAGCATGTAGCCGTCCCTAGGACCTGTAACATGACATCTAGACACTCCCCTTCTTATGTCAGAGTCCTTCACAATCCCTGAATAATCTTTTCAATGGCATTTCCCACCAAACAGAGCTGATTTTTCAGTAGACTTCATGCTTTCTTACACGTCTATGCCTTCTGCTTAGAACCCTCTTCCTTTGTAGGGAATTCTCCTTCTCCTTCAAGACCCAACTCAAGTGATGGCCTCATGAGAAGCCTCTCATGACCAGGATGCGGAACATCTCTAGGTTCCTTTAGCATCGTAAGCAGATCTCTAGCGTATGAAAAGCCACATTGGTTTGTCGACATCAAGTACTCAAAAAGCTACATCTTGTTGATCTGTTTGCAGGATGTGCCATGGTAACTAGAACACAAGGCGCTTGATGTTTATTGGGTTGCACTGACTCCTTGGTTAGAAGAACTGCCAGGGAGAGGCAGGGAGTCATCTCTGTGGTGATAAGAGATCAGCTTTGTGCAATCTCTTTACTGGAAAGATTGAGGTGAGATCATAGCCGACCTTGAGAACACCCAGCCAGGCCCTTGTTACTCCAAGTCCTGTTACTCCTCAGCCCAGCAGCAGCATCTGGGGGCTTGCTAAAATGCAAATTCTCTGGCCCCTCCAACAACCATAAAATCAGAACCTGCATTTTAATAAAGCCCCCAAGTGATATGCTGCGTGTACACACTAAAGTTTGAGAAGCACTGAGGGAACACAACCAGAGCTCTGCTACAGGATGATTATTCCGCCTCAACCTCCATCATGGGGGTTGAGGTACATGATCTATCAGGGGTGGGAGGGAGTGGGGGAAAGCCTTCTAAGGGAGAATAAGGACACTGTGCCACAGTTTAGGTAACCTGCACCTGACCTAGGGTGATGGCAGTGAGAATGCAGGAACTACAAACATAATTATTCCACTCACAAAATAGAACTGTTCTCACTCATTAGCTTGACAAGAATTCTGTGCTTGTTTCATGTTCTGCATCACACATTGGGAGTGTCTGTGAAGGCATCAGGCTGAAGCAGAACAAAGACTTATCCATCTGAAGTCGCCTTCTCAGACTTGGAGCTCTGAAAGCAAGCCCAGCTGTGAGGCACAGGGAGTTCTCGAAACGCGGGCAACTAGATGCTAGAATGGCACCGCGGGCCAAACAGGACAGGTACCCTCACACCGAAGCGACAGTAAGGAGGTGGCGAAGAGGTCCAGAGTTGTCACATCTGGAGCTTTAATTTCCAAAAGGCTGGGCAGTCTTGATTCTGAACCATAGGGTGTTCCCACTTGACACCACTCCAGAACCCGGGGTCTCCTAAGGGTGAACTGAAAAGCCATGCGGTGCAGAAATCTCCGTCCTGGGATAGGGGAAGACCGCCCCTGCTCAATAAAACTCACAAGCAGCAAAAGGAAAGTTGTATTTTGATCAAGGCCCCATAGCCGTGGTTCTCCAACAAACCACTTTCAGGTCCATGTTGCCAATGATCACAGGAACACAGAAGATCCCCCTGACAGTACTGAGCCTGCAAACGTCCTGGGAGCACAGCCCCTCTGGGGAGTGCGGAATCCACACACTGAGGCCTGTGCTTCTCTTGAGCAAGCGATAACTGGAACTTGAACCCACCTGCGACAGTTTTCTATGCGGCTTTAATAGTTGTTGGAAACAACACAAAACGAACCCCCCCATGCAGGGCTAGCAGCAGATGCTGGAGCTCCCACAGCAGAGATCCCAGAGGCGCGCAGAGGTGCCCCCACCTTACCTTTTATGGGTTTTCAGGGCACACTTGAGGGACATCAGCACCAGAGAGATAAAGGAAGGGCCACTGAAAGGACCATTTAATTGGAGCCCCCTGGTTGTTTTCCACACCTGCAGCTGGAGAACAGGTTAAAAGTCGCTACCGACTCTGGCTTCGATGAGTCTTGTTAACACGCAGTGTTCCACGTGCCACTCCCTCCCTATCACTAGGGTTTGCTGGGGGCCCCCAAAAATCTCGGCCTACCGGCCCCACTCTTTCGTCCCTCTCCATATCCCAAAACCTACCTTCTCGTCGTCTCCAGGTGGACGGACCCAGCACAAACACCACCTCGGTCACGGCGCGTCTCCTGGTACCGAGGCTTGGCCTCGCCAGGCAGGGCCAGCACGTGACCACAGGGGCCTCTCCGGCCCCCCGCAGGGAGCCACGGCTACCAGCTTTCCTGTTCTCCTATCACTTTCCCACTGGGTCAAAATCCGTCTCAAGGCTCACTTCCTCCAAAATTTTAATTCCCACTTCTTTGCCAGGGATGCTCAGTCCTGTCACGCGCCGCCCATGCTGCCAATGCTCTGCTGTTCCAGCAGCTAAGGAGGGACACTTCCAGCCCAGAAGCCTCATCTCTCGTCACACGTTTAGCCGTGTCGCCCCCTCTAGAGCTCTCTCGAACCCATCAAAACAAGTAAACAAAAGGGCTTCTTTCCTCTTTCTTTTCCTCCAGTTTGGAGCCACTCCGTTGCCTCCTTCCCTCATAAACCAAAACCTACCCCAAAGCCTTAAAAACTCGATGTCTCACTTCTTCACTTTCCTCCGTCACCATCCTTGCTCCCACACCCATGCCCCGCATTACACTCAAGAGGTTCCATGTTCTCGTTTTTGTCTTTGGTCAACATTGAGAAATCAGAAGCTCTTTACCCATCGACCCCCACTGTCTTGAACCTCTGTGGTGTTTCACCCTGCAGGCCGGGTTCTTTGACTTTTCTCTCTCCTTCCTCAGCACCCTCCTCCATCTACCTTAAAGTTCTGCTCCTGTTTTTTTCCTTACTTCCCCCTCTTCCTCTTTTCTGTCATTTCTCTCTCTTGCTTCCCCCCTCACCCCCACCTTCATGGCTCTGGAAATCCCAAAGGTGGGATTTCCTTTTCCTTCTAACTGTATTCTTCACTCTTCAGCAACCTTCAGTCTGTCTCCACCTGCTTTACACCCTGAGGACTCAGATTCTGTCCATGGCTTGGGTGCCCGAATCGCCGGGTGGGAAGTCCAACAAGGCGTCTACACTGAAGCACGCAGAATCCCTCCCTCTCCTAGCTACTCAAGGCTAAGTACTCCATCAGTGCCCCTCCTGTGGTGTCTCTGATTTCTCATCACCTGCCCACTGACTCTGTTTCTGAGGTCTCGCTCAGAACACATCACACTGGGCTCACCGCATGGCTCTTCCCAGACTCCCCTCCTCTACCCCCTTTCTCCTACAACCCACCCCACTGTACCCTCAATTCTGCATGCACATGGGTCACTCATCTTTCCAGGCGCTTTTGCTCAGAACAGAAGCCTCCCCTGACAATTTTCCCAAGTGTTTTCTAATGGCTTTGCTGTACATAATCTTGCTTTTCCCTCAATTCCCACGGAGCAGTGTGTTTTATTCTGTATTACAGCGAGCTACATGTCTTCTCACCCCACTCCGCTCTAAACTACTCAAAGGCAGTGACTGCTGAGTCTGATTCAGTGTCACATCCCTCAGTGCGCCTCACGGTGCCAGGCAGGTACTGGTGTCCCGTTGTGGTACTCACCTCAGTGCCACGCATTTTCATTTAGGTCCTATATAACCACACAGAACTCCGTGCTATATAAAAGGGGTGGGAGGGTAACTAAGGCAAAAAGATGTGAATTGTTGTTTTTAAGGTCACACGGAACCCAACTGAAAGCAGGGCTTAGGGTTTTCATAGACTTCAGGCCACCTCGCCCTAAGTTACTCATTAAAAAAAAAGAAAGAAAGAAAGAAATAGCAAGTCACAAATTACACAGAAACTATAATATCCACCATTGTCCCTTGTTTTTTAAGGCTTGTGAAGCTGGAGCAGTTATTTCCGCTGCCAAACTTCCAGCAGTAACACTTACAAGTTGCCAGTAGGGTATGATGCCATCAGTTTGCAAAACTTAGAAAGGCTCATTGAGTTTTACTGAGGTTTCTTACACAATCTACTTCCTTTATGGCCAAGTGAGCCAACCCTGATTGAGAGAAGTCACAGAATGAATAAATGTTATGGTATCAACATAGAAATTATTTCGTCTCCTTCCCTCACTTCAATTTCCAAATTTATTTCTGGCTTCCACCACCACGAGTCATCACCACCAATGCACAGACAGCACCATGCACGCTTACATTCCCACCCCCTCCTCGCTTTGTTGGACTTTTCTGGCACAGCCCTTATACCCATTTCAGAGAAAGTAAATTGATACCTAAAGTAATAAAGTGCCCCTCTCTCTAAAGGGAGACAACTTGAGAGAGGCCTTTTTTTTTTTTTTAAACCTACGTCTCAAGTAAGACAAATGAATGTCACAGTAGGTTGGTTATAATAGCGGTTTTATTACAAGATTGGCAGAGTTACAGTCACTGTAAATCATAACTGTTGTTGGATTTCTACTTTACATAGTCGTAGTTATGAGTCTACTCTTGTAAGCCAGAACAATTATTTTACAATTAGTTTAGACATGTCTGAGCCCAGAAGGAAAATTTCAATTTCAATCATCTTATTTTCCTTGAACAGAACCCAGTGCTACCAAAAAACAGGTCAATTCAACTTTTCACGCATGGCTCTCTAACTATTTTCCAAAGTCGAACAAACTTATAAATACAAGTGCTCAAAATCTTATGTTTTCAGAATATAGTATAACATGGCAATGGAGGGTTTCCATGCACTAAAGAAAAGCAAACACACAAACAAACAAATAAGTTTGTTATCTCATTTTTAGAGTAGACTATGGTCACGGTCCTATAAAACCTAATACACACCCCTGAATTTGGATTACAAATCTATCACTTAAAACATCTAGTAAATGACCCAATTTGTTTACATGGCCCTGTACCTTTTTACGGCCTTTCCATAAAGAAGTTATTACATCCATTCCCTTTATTTTGTTTAAGAGTGTTTGAATGAGCCCCAGAACCACAAGCCAGTTAAACAAGCTCTCCTCAGATGGACGTGGTCTCATATAATTCACCACTACCGGGGAAATTTTCAAAACAATGTTTGTAGTTTGGAAACACCACACATTCCCATACACCAAAAGTATTTCCTGTACTTTCTGCAGTTTTAAATGTTCGGCAGATATATTAAACAAGTCTTATTTTTTTTCCATTTTTCCAAGTAAATGTGGCATTTGCACTTTGTCCAGAAGATTTGCACCTCTGAGTGTTTTGCTATGGTAGGTTGGTCATTCAGAAATGCTTGTAAACGAAGATTGCAAGGGAAATGTGAAATCCATACGCTCTAATTGATTTCCTAGGATGTAAATGCTGGTTCTAAAAGGAAACCATTTTAAAGCAGTTAGTTTAATGGGGTACCCAACTGATGCCTATTAAAAGTTATCAGCACAGATTAAAGATAGATTTTATACCGTGAAAGCAAAGCTTCTCTAAAAAATAAACATAGACATCATTTGATTCCTTATTTTACATTCTTCTTGCTTCTAAGCCCCAAGCCTGCTAATGCTCTCACGAGAAAACAGATGAAAACTACTTTTTCAAGGTTTGGCATTTATCAGTTAAGGTATCTAGACTGTCAACATCTCTCGCTATCTGAGTCAGGTTTTGGCCTGGGAAACACCTGCTATTTTTAGACTATTGATTTTTCTAGAAACAGCCAAACAGTTTGCCTGCAGTGACTAACACAAAGTAAAGATACAGCTGAGCCCATCATAGGTATCTCCATATACGTAAAGCTGCATCTGAAACCAGCAGAACACCATGAGGTCTAGTCCACGGTTTTGTAGAGGCGATTCATTTTCATGTAGACCTCCACAAACAGAGTGCACTTTTGTTTATAAATAAACGTAAAGTCAGGAACAAAAGGCTTCAGAGACATCGCTGCTTCTGTAATGGGAACCCATTTTATTACCATTGCAACATAAACATAGTTCCAGTGGAGGAGATGTGCCCTGCCTCTGGATGTGCAAAGCAATGCTTTTCATACGTCCACTATCAAATTGTTCTTCTCATTGTTATAGTATTTACATATCCCAGAACCACTACAAGAAATACAGCTGAATTTGCTCTGTCCTTTGAATGAGTAATCTGATGGTAAATCTCAGTCTAGTAAGGAGTCTTCAGTATATATTTCCATCGAGTAATTTGAAAGCATCAGAAGCTGTTTTCCTGTGTTCTTAAACAACGTGCACCCTACTTGTTACATCTCTGGTTTAAAGTATGATAAATCTGAAATGCATACCGCAGGTTCCCTTTATTTCCAAGCCCAGTAAGAAATTTCCAGTAAGGAACTGAATATTTCTTTCTTCTCATCTGTTTGCATCTTAATCACATTTTAAGCAAATGTTCCTTCTAGTACACTGATTTCAAATATCGCCTGATGCCACAGGAAAAGAAATTATAATGCTTTAACGACTCTGAATTTGCATTTCCAATCACCTCAGACTATGAATGTGTGTGGCAGTATGGGAAACAAGCTGTGATTTATTCCTTAGTGGTAAAAAAAAAAAAAAAAAAAAAAAAAAGGATAAGTAATACGACTCTTTAAAAGACAGATGTCCTTATAAATACCCAGCAAAAATAACTGCCAGAAACAACATGAGATAAGTACCACGTAAGTCCAACTTCTGTTGTTAATGGTTTCTGATCTCTGGAGTGACTCAAAAGGCAGGTGCAATGGCCAGCTGGGCATATTTAAGCACAGAAGCCTATCTCCATCTTGCAAACATTGAAAAGCCTAAAATAGTACCCACTCACAAACAAGGCTTTCCTAGAATGCAAACAGCATAGCTTCAAAAAAAAAAAAAATGCCATGGCATCTAGGAAGCACATTCACGAAGGAAACTCCTTCTTCTCGAGTCCTTAAATACCACAAAATATTCCTAGCTCTGTCTACAAGGGACCAGAATGAGCCTCACCAGAGAAATGATGCAGTCACTCAACGTAGGGTAGCCTCACAGGAATTAATTTTCCGCAAAATGTGAAAGCCTTTCCCTTAAAAGTGTTAAGGCTGTTTTCTTCGCCTCTTGCAACGTAATAGCTTCCTTACACTAATTCAGCGTGCTGGGAGCTGCCTCTTTCACCACAATCTCCTGATCCCTCACCCAGCCTCATTCCGCATGCCTTCCATTTTGTGAATGAAGTGTGAAAACAGCTCTTTGTTTACATAAAGAAGGCCGGGGAGAGTAGTGTGGACGCAGGCTTAGCTTCTTTGAGTGTAACTGAGGCTGTCCAGCCTGCCCTTGGAGCCAATTCTGAACCGCCAAACACCCCTAACGACTGGGACAAAACTGCACCAAGAAGCAGTCAACGACACACCCCAGAGCAGGCCTCTTCTACTACATGTCTGCTTCGAAAAAAACTGAAAATAAAGGGTTTTCACTAGCTCAGAAACACACAGACCACCTTTTCTTTTGTTCTGTTTGTTAAGTGCCACTGCGACCAGCATCGGGGCCTTTCCACTATGTTCTTGCCTCTGCTCATATTCAACACTAGAGTCTTCTGGTCTCCCACAGGATATGCCCCTTCATGCCTGTACTTATTCTTTGGTGCAGGCTGTTCCCTCTGCCTAGAACGTTCCCCTCTCTTCCTCTCCCAGACTCATTTCAAGCTATGTCACCTCCCCTGGGAGAACTTTTCTCCTTGCTCTTCTCTTCCAGGCAGAGTCAACCACTTAGTCAATCAACAGAGGATTTTTGAAGCGAAAGAAGGCACTCCACGTTCCCAGAGCACTTTGAGCACAGCACTAGCAGCCCATGAGATTAAAAGGAGGATCTGTCATCATTCTCGTTCTCGGATGGAGCTTCTCAAGGGCAGCACTGCATCTTATTCCTTGTGCATCCAGAACCTAGTGCAGAGCTTAGCCAAGAGCAGATGCGTATAAATATTTGCTGAATAAAAACAATGTTCTAATAAAACATTAGACCACTTAACTCATGAAGGAAGAAGCATGTGACTCTGAGTCCTGGCTTGGAGTCTGACCGAGGTCCAAACATTTACCAGCTCTGAGACCTTGGCTAAGCTACTTAGCTAGTGAAGCCTTGGTGTTTTCCCTTATACCTCATGGGGAGGTTATAAAGATAAGCTGTGTGCAAACATTGAGCACAAGTGTGGCAACTAACAGGCACTCCTAGGGTGTCATTATTAAGCACTACAAAACCAGAGACCCACGGAGAGATCTCTAGGCCCGTCTACCCACCCACAAAGAAGGCATCCCAATACCTCCCTTCCTGTGTCTCTCCTGAGAGCTCTCACTGGCATCTTATCAGAACACATCGCAAGCAGCAGCAGGGCAAATCTAGATCCTTGCATTTACCATCAATGTACTTCTTGCTGTGGGGGATATTGGTTTCCCTCAGAAACACAGGCCCTCCATCCCCTCCTCCCTGCAACAACCCAATACATACCTCATTTGATTGAGAAATGGCTCAACTACCTTCCAATAGGGTAAAAAAAAAAAAAAAAAAAAAAAAAACAAGAAGAAAGGAAGGAAGGAAGGAAGGAGAAAGAAGAAAAGAAAGAAGAAAGAAGAAAAGAAAGAAAGAAAGAAAGAAAGAAAGAAAGAAAGAAAGAAAGAAGAAAGAAAGAAGAAAGAAAGAGAAAGAAAGAAAGAAAGAAAGAAAGAAAGAAAGAAAGAAAGAAAGAAAGAAGAAAGAAGAAACAAACAAACATAGTTTGACAAGAAAGCAAAATTAGTGAAGCCAGCCTGGCAAAGATGGCTTGGCTTAGAGAAAAGTCAAATGTCCAGGGAAGAGGCTGTTCAGTCACCAGGAGAATGGAAATAAGTGCTTGAAGATGGCATATGAAGTCTAGTGTGAAGTCAGGTAAGAGACAGAATTGGCTAAGCTCAATTTGACATGTATTCTCTTGAAGTAAAAGACAAAATGAGCTAATGCTACCAAAAAAAAAAAAAAATCACTCTTAATAACATGACTTTAATGATAAGTGTAATTAGTAGAACTCCGGTTTATAATCTTTATAGCTCCTTTTGTTCTCATATTTAGAAGCTTCACAGATAAAATTTTGGTCATTTAATCCTATTTTAGGCAAGCCATTCAAGTTCACAGCTATGAATTTCCTCCCTGATGTTCTTGACTTTGAAGAGAAATTTGAACCTCTGAATAAAATATCCTATATATTATAATGTATACAAAAATAAGGTCACTCATTATATACAGTCAAAAAAATAACAGGTTGTGCTTTCTGGAGCCCACTGAGCCACATTCATTTACTCATTCCTAGGATACTTTTACCAGTGAAATGAAATGTTCAAAATCATTGTTTTAAAAGAAACCTCCCTTGTGGACCCAAGCATTCCAATGTCAACCATCCACTTCATCATCATCAGTTAATAAACCAAACTATTGGGGTAAACATCATCTATCTATGGACCTAGTATACCTTCTTAAAATAAAGTCTCGGCGTGTAATAGTAACAAGTTGAAAGGTAGTATTTCAAGTTATTTCCCAAACTCTCCAATTTCTTTCCCAATAGATATACTATAATATATATATATATGTATATATATATATATATATCAGTCAGATTATCTGTTATATTTAATTAATGTGATTATTTTGAGATTGGTTTCCTTAATGTTCTTATAAGTGTGTTTCAGGATCAAGGGTGTCCCGTCTCCCTTTACAACCCACAAAGCATGCAACCCCCAGAAATAATAAAGAATGGCTTTTATACGAAGAATCAGAATGTTACAACTAGAATTCCATCTGCCCGTTGGTTCTTTACATAAGGGAAGACACATGACCACATTGGTGGTTTCATAGTTCTGCACTAAATGGTGACCTAGACAGAGTCACTTCAGCTCTCCAGGTCTCACTTTGCACATCGGTGAGGACAAGGCTCCCAGGATCCTTCTAGTCCTACCATTTCACGTACCATATTTATTGCTAATGTCTAGCCTATGCAACTGTGAGCCACAAGCATAAGATAGAAGGCACACTGCTTTTGGAGGCATCTCAGCCACCTAAAATCTACCATTCTTCAGATCCTTGGTTCATATCGCACAGCACCCCATCTTGAGAAAACACAGAGGTATGTATGCACAGCAATGGCACTTTTAAGAAAGTGACCAGCACCCGTTCTAGGAAACATACCCACTTACTTGGTTACAGGCTCACCTGACAGCATGGCATATTATCCAAGATTGTAAGGTAGTACTCCGATTAGCATAACACATCACAACCAATAAATAAACCAGTTTAACCTTCCTATGAAAAATGTCAGTGTAGAAGTTCCAAGACCAAAAAGGACATCCTCAAGGATGGCTCTACTACTATTGTAGTCAACACCATAGTCTTATTCTAATAAGGCCTGACATCCAGAATCATCCAACAAATATTTATTGAGCACATACTATGTGCAATCCCGTTCCAGGGGCTCACGCTCCCACAGACAGCAAGACGGACAAGGTCCACACTCTCAGGGAATTTATATACTCTGGGAATGGTGAGTGGGGTAGGTTTACAATTAATTGATTGTAGAATATCAAGAAGAATAGCAAAGAGCGGTAATAAGTACTATGCAGTTAATTAACCTTGATGTGATAGTGAGGGCTGGCTAATTCAGATCAAGGGGTCAGAAAAGGAGATCCATGAGAAGATGATCCATTTAATTTAGATGACAGTTAGCTGCTGCCCATGCATGAGTGTTGCCCACAGAAACAAGAACCGATCAAGGCTTGCAATCCCAGGCCATGTGAGTCGCATCCCCCTGCTTCGTCACACTTCCCAGGCACCAACCTTGACGAGATAGATCAAAAGAAGCTGCGAAAAGGAGGCTTTAAAAAAGGCCACATCCTTTCCTTACTCCGTGTCCTTTAAGCCTCAGCTTGGCCTCAGCTGCCAAGCAGGGAGGAGAAAAGAGAAGAGCTGGACCTCAGTATAACTGAAATTGTCAGTGGCTAAAGGTGTGAAGATGGTGACCAATCAATATGGCAGGCATGTGGATCAACCAGGAAGGAGGCCAGCAGAGCGGAAGTAGTATCCTGGACGTCCTGAGTAGTATCCTGGAGTAGTATCCTGGACATCCTGAGTAGTATCCTGAGTAGTATCCTGGATGTCCTATCAAACATTAACTGTGTAGTTTCTGATTCATAGATGATGGTCAGTTTGTCCTAAAAGGGTAGCACTGGCTCCTTCCCAACCCATCAGGAATATTTCAGTATTTTAACAATCTATATGGTAGTACTGGTACACACCAACTGAAAATCAACCATTAGAGGTGTCCTCAGGAAATAAGAGAGATTCAAAAAAAACAAAACAAAAAAAAAACAAAAAAAAAATCACAGAGGCAGTGGTAGAGAAAAATAACACAGAGAGACTGTTTAATAAATGAGTCACATAGAAATCACACAGCATTGTATAGAGACACTCTGGCTATGTATGGTACTTCCAAATAAAACAATCAGAAGCATCAAACCTAGATGGAGTAGATAAAAGGACTTTTACGACTTCTATCATTTTGGTTAACACAAATAAAAACTTATGGGAAAAATTTTAGCAATTTTGGAAACTTTTGGTGGGGGGGCAGTATGGACGTTATGAATGCATTGATTCCATTTTTATTTACTTAACACATCGCATTATGATTAGAATTCTGTTTCCACGAAAAACTGTGTAAGTTTGTAGATGAAACAGAATTTTAGCACTATAAAAGTTGAAAAAAAAAAACATGAAGCGGAAGGGAATATAAAGAAGATCTGAAAAAATAAGTGTCAGGAGGGATGAAATAAGAATAGACAAAGCTAAGATGTTGGTGCCTGAGATAGAAGTCTACAAAGTGCCACCACTGGGGAACCCTTAGTGTCAGATCCTGGCCTCTGTTTAAAACTTTTTAACACATAACGTGCTAGTCCCTAAAGCTTCCTACAGACCTGATCATCATCTTTTCAAGGTGAATATAAAATACATCAGGTTAACTGTAAAAGATAACACTTGGTAGGAGGGAAATGTTACCAAAACACAGAATGGGGCTTTTTTGTCACTGTGAAAGACAATGTTCATCATTACATAATGGCACTTTACTTCTTCAATTTCCTCAACAGTCTGAAACTGAGCAGAGAACAAGGAGGAAGTTCTTTAAAAAAAAAAAAGCCCCTAAACAAAATAAATATCACAAAGGTCACGCACTACAACTTATAGACTAATTCGTCGAAGTCCCTTTAGCGCTGGATAAGATCCTATTTATTCTTGGACACCATTTGAAGGATCGTGATTATCTATTCTCTTCTTGAAGCCATGCCCTAGAAAGGGTAGGGGGAGAGGCTTGTTAGGCATAGGCACATGGCAGGAGGAGGAGCAAGCTGGCCCCAGAAGAAAAGACAGACAGCGTAGCCACAAACACAAGATAGGTGTATTCAGAAAGGCATTCCTAGAGGACCATTTGTCCCCAAGGTAAATGGCCCTACAGGGCCACAAAAGTTCTTGAGTCAAAGAGCACATACGGTAAATGATGTTCATTAGGATAGCCCTAAGTAATAGGGAAATATTCCAAGTCTGCACTCAAGATGGTTAAAGAAAAATGAGAACAGTAAGCACATTTCGGCTCTATGGATAAATTAAAATGACCTACCAATGATACGGTGTGGATGAGGCCTAACTCCATCAGCAACTTTGGGAGTGGTGTCTATATGGGCTAAGTGCCATCGATAAAGTAAGCTTTGCTTCTTTTGGTTTTGTGATGCGTCTGATTCATTCCGCTACAACTCAGAAGCTCCATCCCAGAACCTACCGGTCTTATGGCAGGCGGTATCCTCTAAGGGCGTGCACACAGATACTAGCCATTTTTCCCATGGTCATACAGGAGGTATAGGCCAGGAACCCTACATGAGTCGGTGTGCTAATCTTTTATCTCCATCTTTAAGTTACACCTGGAGACCCTTGGTTTACATGTGAGACTTGGGGGTTAGAACTCAGGTTAAGAACGAAGGACACATAGGTAATGTAATATTGGAGGATAAAGCTATTCTCACAGCAAAGCGGCAAGAACTGCAAAAGAGTATTAGGCCCAAAACCACGTAATGAATAACAACAGGATAAATGACACTGATCCCTCAAGATGAATTTGGAAGCACCTTCCCATGATCCAACCGAAATCCAAATATCTAGCATTGGCTATAGCCATCAATTTCCATGTATTCATAGCTCAGCTCCTCTTGGGACACCAAGTTAGTAGGGAAATGAGGCAGTCCTGGCATCCGACTGCCTCAATATCTGAGGACTTAGACTACTAGAGAAAAGACAGTATCACTGGGGAGAGGTCTTTGAAATCCAGAATGACTTCCAGTAGTCACAATAAACAGATCGATTTGGACATTTGGCACTTCGAAGACCTTTCATAAAACGATGCAATGCACATATTTGGGCCAATGACGTTTCTGTGTGGCATCTCCAGAAGGGTTTGTACTTCCAGAATCGGGCAATCTTCAAAACTGAGAATACCATGAGTGCAATCAAAAATCAATCAGAACTCATTACAAGGGCAAAAACATCCCACATAAAGGAATGAAAAATTCGAACTCCTCCACCCCCCCCCCCAAAAAAAAAAGAAGATAAAGAAGTTCCAGGATCTTCTTGGGACCTACCTGTTATCCTCAAATCTTGGAAACCTGAAGCAGAAAAATCAACCTGAGCATGTGCAGGAAAATAGCTCTATAGTGCCCCCTGGTGTTGGATAGTCCCACTTCTCCTGAGGCTAAAAACTACAAGGTGAGTAGTTCTCTACCTCCAGTTACTTCCTGCTGCCAACCCTCCCAAGAGCTAAACATAGCCCAATCCTCTACCCACAGATTAGGAAACAGCCAGGCTATTTTTAGCATCAGGCAACTTAGGAATGGAAATGGCCCAGCCTCCGATGGTAACAGAGTGTGTGTGGCCTGGCTTAATGAACTCACCTCTCCGGAGGGTGTGAACCTCCTCAGTAAAGTGGCCAATGACCCGGTGAGAGCTCTCTCGGGGGCCCATTACAAAGTGATGACGGTCGGTGGATCACAAGAAAGTATGACGACCAGAGGCACAAGTCGCAAATGGGAAAAGTGACAGAAGCCAGGACAGGCTTGATAAAAACAGCGCAGAAGTTAGAAATGATAATGGCACAGGAACAATACAACAGAGAAGTGTGCGGCCACGAATATTGTGCATCGTCATTTTGGAGAAGCCTGTCTAGGAAGAAGCAGTATTTTGAGCTGGACATTTATTTTACGTGAAAAAGAACAAAGGTTGGTCTGATCTGTTTCCTGCCAGGGTACAGCTGGTGCTGGGGCTCCTTTGATCACTCTCCCCCAGTCCTCTGCAGCTCCTGTGATTAGAGATAGATCCCCAGGCTGCCCTTTGATCAGCAGCTCAAGCAGCCTGCAGGTGCCATGTGCCATCACATTAGCGAGTTGTAAGGAGCGACTACATGGATACTGGCTGATAAACGTGATCATGTGTATCCGCTGCACATACAACACGTCCAAATCACGGCCACAAAAGTTCCGGGAGTCCCTATTTAATCTATCCTTGCGCTTCACAACTTTCTGCGCTTTCTTCGGGATGAACAGAGAGCTCACATTCAAAGTGGAAGCCTTAACGCAGCCCCAATACATGAAGGGAAAAGTTGCTGTGACTTAAAGCCGCAGCACACACACCATTCTGATTTTCTAGGTATGCTGCTTGTGTTCAGTTCCCCCTGGTTAATAAAGTGACAGCATTCTTGCATCCTGAGTAGATGGCATACAAAGCAGCCAAAAAGAAAAAGAAAAGAAAAAAGAAAACCATGCACATCGCTTTTCAAGTCACATTAAGAGCACCGCTTGTAAACAGGGCATTTAATATTCTAATTTTAGACAGCCTACATTAACATTGTGGTTTCGTGTGCAGTATAAAATTTCTATTTACAAAGTATTCTCGAAAATGACTTCATAATGGCAGATCAAGAGAAAAAGAGTTTAGAAATTGAATGATGTAAATCATATGGGGTTCAGAGGCTAAGCAAATTACACACCCTGAAGCTGCCCCGGCTTTATGAAAGGAGCCTTTCTCCAGCTCTGTGCAATCCCAGCCCAGGGGAACTCGCATCTGAGAGTTTTCTAAACATTTCAGGTACACTTGAAAGCTGAAAGTAATTCTCATTTCCTATGCAGGATTAGGTCGTTTCCAGCACACACAAAATAGCAGTCATTCACCAACACATACAAAAACACACACCAGAAAGGTGAGGGCTTTGGGAGTACAAAGGCACATTTGGGGGGAAAAAAAAAAAAGGAGAGAGAGAGAGAGCGCGCCAGAGAGATGCATTTCTTAACTCCCCTTGGAGGGGTCCACGCGGCCTCCTGACCTCTGTTATTTCCTACCTACTCACTGGTTAATTGATGCCTCGTCCACGGTGAGCGCTTCACTGAACGCGGCTGATACATCCCCTCCAACACCCCCCTGTTCCCCTCCCCACGGGAAAAAGGGAAAAAAAAAAAAGAGAGAGAGAGAGAAGGAGTAAAGTGCAACGTGCCAAGACTCATTCATTTCGGGTTCAGGGCCGGGGCAGTTCTTGAACCCCGAACCCGGGCAGCGGGGGGTCCTGGCGCCCGCGGTCGCGCCCGGGGCGCCCTCTCCCCGCGGCGGCCGAGCCCTCCCGCCGCCCGGCCCGCCCGGTCCCGCCCGGGGCCGCTCCCCAGGCTGCGAGCAGCTCCCGGCGCCCCGGGCCCCCGCGGGACACTCGCGCACCCCGCGGGGCCAGGGCGAGCAGGGGCGCGGGCCCGACTCACCGTTCTGCTCCTTGCCGCTCGCCTGCTGCAGTTTGCTGCTCAGGCTGGACTCAGCCCGAGCCCCCAGTCTGGGGCCGGCCAGGGCGGGTGTGAGCAGGAGAAGCCCGAGCAGGAGCATTGGGCCGAGCGGGGCGAGCTCGCGCGCGGCGGGCCCTGGGGAAGCGGCGACTCCGAGTCCGTCTCACCACCGCCGGGGGAAGGCTGCGCCGCGGGGGGAGCGCCGAGCCTGCTGTGGCCGCGGGGACGCGCCGGCTGCGGCCCGCATCGTCCCGCCCGGACCTTCTCCCGGGGCCCTCTTCGGCGTCTCCAGTTTTTGCAAAGGATCAAAGCAAAACCTGGACCTGAACCAGTTTCCCAAGGTTTAGACAAATCCCGAGCCGTGCCGCGGCGGTGGGGGTGGGGTGGGGGTGGGGGGGGGTGGGTGGGGGTGGGGGTGGGGGTGGGGGTGGGGAGGCGAGGGAGGAGGGGGCGGGGTGGGGCGCGGGGCGGCCGGCGGAGGGCGCGGAGTCGCCGCAAGTTCGCCGGGAGCACCTGTCACTTCGGGGCACGGGCCGGGGCGCCGGGGCTCGGGGTCGCGCGGAGCCGGGTCGGGGCCGGGCGGGCGGCGAGCGGATTCGGATCAATGACGGCGCCGCCAATGGATGCGCTCCGCGGGCGCCCCGGTCCCCCGCCCCACCCCGGGGGGAGGGCAAGCGGCGGGCGGGGCGGCGCGGCGGGGGGCGCGGGGGCGCGGGGGCGCGGGGGCTCCGGGGGCGCGGGGCGCGGCACGTGGCTGCAGCCGCCCGCCCCCCGGGTCACCTGGTCGGGCCGGGCCCTCCCCCCGCGCCGCGGGTCCGCGCAAACCCGGGGCCGGCGCGGCGTCTGGGCGCGGGGCAGCGACGGCGGGAGGCCCGGCGGCCCCGGGCTGCGGCGCGTCCCCTCCCCTCGTCCACCTTCCCCCGCCGGCGGCGGCCGAGGAGGGGGCGGGGGCGGGGGCCGGGGCCGGGCCGGGCGGAGCGCGCGGGGCGGGGCGGGGCGCGGCGGGGGCGGGGGCGGGGGTCGGCGCCTGCGGGCGGGGCAGCCCCGCGGTTCAGCAGGTGCCGCGGGGCGGGGGGCGGGGGGCGCGGCGGGACCCCGAGCGCGGGCGGCCCGGGCCCCGGAGAGCGAGCGGGGCGGGCGGCGGGGGGTGCGGCCCGGGCCGGGCCGAGGGCCCCGGAGCTCCCGCGGCGCCCCCTCCGCGCCCCCACCCCCACCCCCACCCCCACCCCCCCCTCCCCCTCCCCGGGGTCGGGACTGTCGTCACTTTCCGAGGGGATCCCCGTCCCCGAAGGCTTGGCGGGAGCCTCTGCGCCCGAGGAACGGGAGAGTCGCCCAGGGTCAGCCCGCGGCTCCCGAGGCGGGATGCAGAAAGCAAAAGTAAAGCCCCCGGCCCGGCCCCGGCCCCGACCCCGGCCCCGACCCCGGCCCCGGCCCCGGCCCCGGCCCCGACCCCGGCCCCGGCCGGCTGGGCTGGGCTCGGCGCGCGCGGCCCGGGGAGCTCCCGCCGCCTGGGGCTGCGCCCTGGGCCCGGGCGCCGGGAGGGGGGCGCAGAGCTTCGGTGCTCGCCGGGCTTGCGCCTCCTCTCGGGCCGCGTTACCGCGACCGCGGGCAGGTCCCCGGCGAGCCGAGCAGAAGCAGCGCCGACCTCCCGCGCAAGGAGCCCGCGCGGACAACCGGGGCCTTCCCGGGGCTCCACGGGGTGCGGAGAAAGCAGGCGGCCCCGGGGCACAGCTGAGGTCCCGCTGGGGTCGCGAGCGCCCCCCCCCCCCGGGCTGCCCCGGGCCGGCCTCGCGTGGCCCCCTGCGGGGAGCTGCCCGGGACCCTGGGGAAAGGCACCGACTCCTGCTGAACGCAGCCAGGAGCTGAGCGCCCCAAGTCCTGCAGAGAAGGCCCAGCCCTCCGCTGCGTCGGGACCCCCACCGACACCTCTCCTGGGTCCTGGGTCCTGGGTCCTCTCCTTGTGCCTCGCAAAAGCTCTGATAAGCACAGCCCGTCTTGGCTCACCTACCCTGCTCCTTCCTTCTCACCCCTCTGCCACTTCCACCTTCACAGTGCGAGGGAGCAAGGCGGTGGGACAAGGCCCACTCCTGGACTTTAGAGAATCTACAGGTTAGCGGACAGAGGCTTGTTGGGCAACTCCTCAACACCAGTGTGAATCCATATTTGCACAATAAATATGTTCCAGAAATGTTTTGGGGGATCTGTAAGGGAGAGGGGCGGTGTTCCCAATTTTAATAAGGTAAGGAGGCTTGTCATGTAAAAGACAGGCTTTATGAGCGTGTTTGAATCTATTTGCAATAAAACTGATTACTCCCCAGTTTTTCTCATTCCGTAAGTTGGGTTTTCCAATCAGGACTTTTCTAAATGAGGCTGTTAAACGTCCCTAGAGTTGACATTTCTTGACCACCCACATAGAGGGTGTGTGTGTGTGTGTGTGTGTGTGTCTGCGGACCTAATCCATTTGCTCTCATGAGATTATAAGGGCGATGACTACTCTTTATTTTCTATCATTTCATATTGGCTAGAACAGTGCCTGGCTCAGGGGGATAATAAATAAACACTCTTCAGTGACTGGCAGGTTTCTTTATTGGAGTCGCTTACGTTCTCCCTGGAATTTGAGCATGAGGGTTGTATTTGAAAAGTTACAGACGATCTAGAATAATACCCTACCCCTGCGTTTCACCTCATCCATATTCCACAGATTGATTTGACAATCACCTTATAAATAAAGCCAGCCAGGTGCTCCTGCGTGACCCCTAGACAAAATCACGGTCGCATTGCCTGGTTTCCTCTCAGTGCACTTGCATTGCCGTTTCTTGAACTGCACTTGCCCTGGGCATCGTCGATTCTTTTAACACTTTATCCTCTGCCTGTCTTCCTGCTCCATTTTGGGTATAAACCTTTCCTAGAAAAAGTGGGACCCTTGCACTGCAAGTAAATTTTATGTAATCCAGACTCTGCACAATTACTAAACAATATATTTTGAATGAATATGGCTTTGTTTTGGCCTAAGGCATTTTCCTTAAGGAAAGGCATCTGTTCCGCCAACCAAGAGAAAATAATTGCAAACATTCTTTGTGGTTTTCGTGTTTTCTTTAACCTTAGGAAGGAGTGCCCATTCAGGCTGAACGCAGAAACGGTGGTACCTACAAATTCCCGTTGAAGAACACAGTAGAAGGTACTTGGTTAATAACAGTGATCATTAGGGGGGTTGGGGGGTGTCGCTATTCATTTTGTTTAAGTGGAGTAAGATTTAAAGCGAATTGCCCATTTGGCTAGTCACGTAACACCCAGGAGGACAGAACCATGGGGATGGATTTTTGCCTCAGAACATCAGTTGTCACAAGTTTTCTTGCTCTCTCGTCTTCTGAGTCAATCCTAACACACACTCACACACAGACACTCACGTACACAGAGATATAGGTACAACCTTATTTTACACCTTTTCCCAGAACTTGAATTTTCAGCATGTTCGTGGCAGATAACTGAGCACGAGTTTCCGAAGTTCAGGAATCTCCGATCTACCTAAATGCCCACCAAGTTTCCAGAATGGCTCACAAGCGACACTTACGTATACATTTAACTGAGACCAGGGGCTCGAGGTAGGTAGCGTTAGTAAGAGAGTAACTGGCCACAGATCAACACAGACATAAAGATTGTTCTGGAAAAAAATAATAATAATAAAGTAGTCTCACTTACAGTCATCCTCTTTCTCTCTCCACTTTCTCCAACTACCCATCTTAGGTAGAGATAGCTCTTGCTGTCTCTAGAGATCCAGGATATAGTAATACTCTGGTTTTCCAGCCTAAAAAAAAAAAAATCATAAGCACACCTTTATTAAATCCCAGTCTTTTAGAACAGTCACCCTTTACCTCCCAGTATAACAATTGTTAAACTCAGAAAGACTTACTCGCTGTGGCAAATGGAACAGGGTCGTGCTAAGGCCCCACTCTTTTTAATTTTGACTTTTCTGGGGAAGGGAATTGGGAGGTTGGAAGTTAGAGGTGTGCGGCCACAGGAAACGGGTGACAAGAACTGGCGTTTAGGTGACCCTCTGGGGCTTTTCCCATTGAAGTAAAGCTGTTGTTTCCTTTTTGAAATCACGATCGAGCTTGCAAAGATTTTTTTCAAAATCTCAGAAGTGCTTGTCTGACTCGGAATTCAGAGGGAGCAAGTAGCCAGAAGCAGCCCCAAAGAAAGGCGAGCCCTGGGAACCTTTGAACCACCACAACAAAAGATCGTTTCACTGGAAGATGCGACACCAAGGACTTGGTTTGGCTTTGCCATGACCAAACGGTACAACCTTGATCTGGAAATCCTCTCTGTCCCTTTTCTTTGCCTGATGAATTTACACTGGATTCTGTCTCAATCCTCTTACCATTTTAGAACTCTTTGGTTCTCCCAGCTATTAGAGGTAGTGATCGCAAAACTTGTTCAACTGAATTGTGCTTCTGTGACAACTGTTTCTTAGCCTCAACCTAAAGATGTCTTGGTGGCTGGCTAGAGATGATAAAAAGAGTCCTTCTCCCGAAACTTGCCCAGTCAAGGTAGTCCTCTATAACCCGTTATTGCTATAGTTCGAAAAGCCACGTTGCACTGATATACAGAGGGGCCCAAAGAAGAGTCTGGAAATCACTAACTGATGTAAGTATCCGGAGTTTTACTGAATTCAAGAAATCGAAGTAAATTATGTGTAGATATCGACATTTTAGTTTGTAATATTTGTTTCTTATAATGATAACAACATCCAGAGATGCAAAGTGTGGTTCCAAGGCAAGGAAAACTAGTGGTCATATATAAGCGAGTTTTAAATAATGAGGAAATAATATTAGTAATTAGCCAAGAATCAATGGCCAGTCTCCGACTGCTCTGTGGAGTCACGCTGGTAGAACGTGAAACCATCCTGAAAGCAAGGGGCATCCCCTAAAATGGGAGCAGCAACCAAACGCTATGTCTGGTCATATCCTCCACTCGATAAGATGTCGTTTTTCCCTGTCTTGAAATCATGCACAGGATATGAAGGCTGCTGTCCACATTGCGACAAATCATAGTTAAGAGGTCATGACCCAGTTACAGATCCTCCTTTCTCAGATAGTGACCCTCTTATTTCAAAGGTCATGGGAGAAGGATCCTTTCACTTTGTGATCATTGTTTCGAATGCAGACCTTTCCTTGACCACAAGACTTTGCAAAAGAGGTGGAGAGCTTCAATACACTAGTTGACGGAACAGTTTAAAAGTTTCAGTGGTCAGCAGAAAGGAAAATGTGGCTTAACTAATCTAATATTAAAAGTTCCCTCAATTGCTTTTATTTGATTACTTTTAGCATTTTATTTATTTATTCGTGAGACACACAGAGAGAGGCGGAGACACAGGCAGAGGGAGAGGCAGGCTCCCTGCGGGGGGGGGGGGGGGGGCCGATGGGGGACTCGATCCCAGGACCTGAGCCAAAGGCAGACGCTCAACCACCGAGCCACCCGAATGCCCCCTGAATTGTTTTTAAAATTCAAGACAATTCAAGAGATATTCTTACTCTTTTCTTTTATGATTATCACTATTTGCTCTTTATGATCTGTATTACACTTAGAAAAGTGCTTGCCCTCTTCTTTCCTAAAACCTTGCAACGTTGTAAGGCTTCATTTTATATTCCCAGATTTTATTTTTATCAGCACAATTTACTTTGACATTCTCCTTAGCCCCCCTGATACCACCTTCTCCCGTTTCTCATCATCTGAATCTTCTTTCGCTCGTCCTCCACGAAGGGTAAAAAGCATGTTCCCATCGTACGGACAGCTCGAAAGACTCATAGTTAAACCAAAGCCAACCAAGGAAAATAAAACAAGGAGAGAATTATCCAGGTTCATATTTACTCCTGAAGCACCTATCACGTCCCAGGAACTGTTTGACACCTTAAAATCTATTTTCTCATTTAATCTTCCCACCAACCCTTCGAGGAAGGTCAGAGTTATCCCATTTTATTGCAAAGAAACTGAAGCTCCAAGAGGATGACTAGTTTTCCAAGAGTGACACTGTCAATGGCAAGTACAGTTCCTGTTTGGTGCAGGTCTTCCAGTTCTGCTCCTGGGCTTTTGACACATTTAGGCCCTGGATTTGGGGCAAAAACATTCTTATTCGAAGCTTTCTTATGTTTCTCCTCTACATTTTCTCCACAATGGCTGCCTTCCCCTATGTTGTTGTTTAAAGTTTTTGGTTTTTTTTGTTTTTTTTTTTAAGGGAATGAGAGAGAGAGCAGGAGCAGAGGGCAGAGATGGGGAGGAGGCAGAGGGAGAAGCAGACTCCCTCACTGAGCAGGGAGCCCAACTCAGGGCTGGATCCCAGGATCCCAAGATCATGACTTGAGCTGAAGGCAGATGTTTAACCAACTGAGCCACCCAGGCGCCCCTGTCTTCCCCTACGTTTCATTTGAGGTAGAGGATGGGTATGGAGATGAATTTTCCCATGAATTTGAGAACACTGACACCTCACAGCTATCTTTCTGGGACAGCCTAAGTTAAATATATTTGAGCCAGAGTGAATACCGGTCACTTGAAGGAGCGGGAGCTAGCCCTGGGGTGGAAGCCCACCCAGAGCGTGGGCTAGCGTGAGCATCCTGCTTATCCTGGCCAAAGTTAGTCATCCAGCTAACGCCTTGTCCTGCACCATCTGTGGGCAGTCATTTAGAGAATCCATCTCCCTGTCTTTGAGGACAAAGGGAATGAATTACCATTCCTCCTTTCCTACCCATGATTCCTACTGAATTAAGGCATCAGGGGTGGGAAGGAATACACTTTTCCCATTTGCTCCCTTTGAAGAATCAATTTCTGATTAACCAGAGACCTCAGAGTCCAGGCCCCTCTTATTTACAAAATTCCTCTATGTATCCCTCCATGTGTTCCTAATTTAAAATTCCTGATCTGTGGCTGTTTTTTTCAGCCATAAGGTGAGGCAAATTTGCGTTTTCATTGATAATATTACTCGGTATTTTTAGATTAGTTGGAGTTATTCAAAGCAGAAAGATTGCCACAAGAACTAACTAGTGACTTGCTAAGCCCTCAGGCAAGCAGAAGTCTTCAAATGAAATTCTGATTCCTTAGATAAATTCTATTTGTAGCTGAAGGCTATACCTTGTGGGAAGACCCTCTTGGTGGTCATTTTTATTCCACTGGATAGCAAGAAGGAAAAAAAATTACTTCTTCTTTTTTTTTTTTTTTTTTACAAACTGCTTTTTAAACACACATAAAAATAGATTAATGTGAGAATCAGCTAATTATTAAGTTATTACTACTATTACTACTTATTACTACTATTACTATTACTACTATTATTCATATTTATTGAGGCAAATTATACTACTATGAATCCGTAAAAAATAGTATTTTAAGAATTCAAAGCACTTCCTAATATCTTTTTTCTTTCTGCCTCCCTAGATTTCTGTTTGAAGATTGTTATCATGGTCGGTATACTTCCGTTTTCAACATTCTCAGACCTGTCAAGGGAAAGACATTTCTCATCCCCGAGAATCTCTCTATTCTGCTATAGGAATTAACTGCCAGCTATTCTGTGAACTATAGTAGCCTGCCTGCTTCTGTTTTACATCGTGTGGAGCTGATGTCACATTATTAACTTTTTTTTAATTGGAATATTCACAAGGAAGTTGTCTGCAATGAGATCCTGTACTGCTTATTAAACAATTGATAAATCAACCGGCAACAACTCTCTGAGTAAATATTAACAGAACCCATCGTAATCCTTATGTTCCCATGCCCCCCATCTCATCTAGCGCAACGCAAAATTTGTAGTGTCTCAAAAAATGCATTTCAAACTTATTAAATTTACATTTATATTAAGCATTCGGTGTCTATTTTAGAACTCCACACAATCCCGGTCATAAATACATAACTTAAAATTCTATTGCCAACAACAAATAGTAAATCATTCTGAGTTTGTACGGTGCCCCAAGCGTACTAAGCATTTAGTCAATGAAAATGTCACCCCATCTCAGACTGAATGCCCCTCTCAGTGGCTATGGAAATGAGAAATGAATCTTCTGAAACCATACGAAGGAAAAATAATCTGTTGCCCTTTTTCTTAGCAATAAAACTTTGCCATAAAATGATCATTAACGTGTTGCTGGTTCTGACAACCTCTGATGAGAGAAGCACGCAACGTGTATTCAAATAAGTTCCTGAAGGACAATAATAGGGAGAAGCACACTTAGTGACATGACTGGGTATTTTTTGGTGAAGGTGAAAATTATAAATAGGAGACAGTTTCTGTTACCACTAACCTGGAGATTATCATGCACTTTACAAAACAGCATCATTAATGTCGGGAACATATTGCATGCTCTCTGGCCCAAGAAGTTACAAAGTAAAGTGAAAATACATTATTGCGGCACTCAGGGGGTTCCCCCTTATTTTGTGTACCCCATCAATCTTCATTTGCATTTGTTCCCACCTCAAATGTAATCCTTCTCTTCTGGAATTATCTACCCGGCACACAGAAGCTTTCCCACTGCCCTCTGCTTAGTCTACTCTTAAGCTCCTTCAAGCTCTCCTCCAACTGATTACCCACTTGATCTGCTTAACACACAAAGCTGATGCTCCGTTCTCAAAGTTTTGCGCACAGCCCGTCCCCCTGTCCTTTGCCTGCAGGGTAAGATCGATGCTCCTCTAGGCAGGCTCTGGCCTCCATACGTGCTCAGGTCTCACGCTCTTCGAGCATCTTGCAGTTCCCGACACCACAGTTTATGTACTGGTACTTACCGTCTTTGCTTCTTTTTAAATTTTCCCTCCCCAGTGATACATAACCCAATATAGCACTTATTCTACCCTTTGTCACCTTTCTTCTTGTCCCCTTTAGCACAACACTTATACTGCACTTAGCAAATAATAACGGCTAACTCTTCTCAGGTGCCAGGCACTATTTTCAGAATTTCAAGTTTATTCATTCCTTTGTCCTCACAATGAACATGGGGGGTAGGTACACTTAATAGATTTCATAGAAGAACCAAGTAAGATGCTCAGAGGCTAAGCAATTTGCCTAAGACCGTATGCGTGGAAAAGTGGTAGAGCTGGACTTGAACTGTGAGGAGTCTAACTCAGGAGTCCATGCATCTGCCCATCACTTTGCCTCTAATAGTGTTCAACCAATTTTTGCAGGCGGTATAGACTCGCAGTCCTTATCTAAGCACTGAAGTCAGAGACATAAGCTAATATCTTAGCTATTACATTTAAGGAAATGTATGCCAGACCTAATATTCACTGCTGTCCCCTAATGTCACCTAATAGATCACTAGGACTATAAACAGCTACTAATAGAATCTACCTCAGGAATCTGTGGGAAATAAATGAGACAAAGTGTGTAAAGCCTTTGGTAAAATGCCCTGGATGTTTTAAACATGCAGCACCTGTCATCCATTATGTCATTGACTTTCTTAATTATGAAATTAAATTTTTTTTCTATTTACTATTTCCTCTTCTTTTTTTAA
Source organism: Vulpes lagopus (assembly GCF_018345385.1). Classification (NCBI taxonomy): domain Eukaryota; kingdom Metazoa; phylum Chordata; class Mammalia; order Carnivora; family Canidae; genus Vulpes; species Vulpes lagopus. The sequence continues at coordinate 9,876,611 of NC_054846.1, read as the reverse complement.
AAGATTATTTATTTTATTTGAGAGAGAGAATGAGAGAAAGAGTGAGCATGGAGGAAAGGAGCAGAGGGAGAGGGAGAGAGAAATTCAAGCAGACTCTGGGCTGAGCATGCAGCCCTGTGGGGATCGATCTCACAAGCCTGAGGTCTCGACCTGAGCCGAAATCAAGAGTCAGACGCTGTAACAGACTGCACCACCCCAGCATACAGTTTATTTAACATTCCTGACATGTCTTATATTCAGTGTCAAAAGAAACTTAGCAACTATCCTTTTTTTTTCTCTCCAAAAGGTTATTATTTCAATATGAAATTTTATACTCAATGGTGCCTTAAAAATGAAAATAACACTAAATCATTTTTTGACTAAATAAACAAGACTTTACCTATCATCTCTCCCTTTTTTGCCATCACCAACTAGAGCATAGGAATACATCTCTCATCCTTCTAGAAACTTTCCAAGACAAATCTTAAACCTCGCTGTCCAACATAAATGGTTACATTCTCTAGTTTTGTTGATATACCTTCCTTGCAATTTATTATAAACTCTTTGTTGGCAGGAATTTGCATTCTCTTTTAAAAAAGAAAAACAAACCTGCTAACCATCCCAGCCCTGCTTCCTCACTGCCGTATCTAACACTATATATGTGGATTTTCAAGTTTAACACATCTTTGAATGGGTGGTGAGCGAAATCAACAAAAATGTGAAGTGCCCACATGCGGATACACCCAAATGCAGATAAATCTTCCTAAAAGAAAAATAGAGGAAGAACAGCTACTTCTGACATAATTAGGGTGACTGGAGCCATGTGGAGTTCATTTTCTTGCTTGGCTGTCAGTCAAAATTGGGGATCTTGTAAAAGGAAGCACTAAATTATGAAAAACAGGAGTCATGCTGTATTAATCTCTAAACTCACACCTAAGTAAAAATAAATTCATATAACTTGTTTTGTTTGATGAGCTGGAAAGAAGACCAGGTAGGCATTTTCCAAACTGGGAGAAATGCACAATCAGTCTTTTCATGAATACTATAGTCACATTCATTCCAATATTACAAGGTTATTTCCAAGGCCTGGCAAACAGCCCAAATTCATGTTGCCTGACTGGTTTAAATAGAGTTAATTCTTTCTGATAGAGAAATTTTACTTAACAGATGGTTCACAAACCTGTGTCTATTTAACAGCCAATCTGTTATATCCAAGATGTCATCATTTTGGAAAATAACTTCTATGAAGTATCGTCTTCATAATTTGAAAATATGACGTCAAATGATAATCTTTTTTTTTTCTTTTTAAAGTGTATATACTACGATTTAAAATATGTGTATTTGTGAAAGTATGTGGTCGTGAAATAATCACTGACTGCTACTGCCTGGATATGAAGTATTGCTATTTTATGAATATTCATATATAAAGTAAATTAATAAAATGAAAATTCATTTTTCATCTCATGTGCTTTGGGCAATTACTTTTGCTATGAAATCTGAGACTTCACCTCTCAGTTAAATCTTAAAAAATAAAGAAACTAAAAAAAAATAAATAAAATAAAAAAATAAAGAAACTAAAAAAAATAAAATAAAAAAATAAAGAAACTGCCATGGACTGAACCAAGCATGCCACTTTGTGGGATGTTTTTTTCCCTCCTATCTGGTACCAATATATGACTTCAAAAGCAGCATATATTCTGAGATTTTATCTTATGAAATAAATTACTTAATTCATATCACAATAGTAATAAACTTCCTTAATGAGCTCAAAGATATTTAGTTGAATGATTCTTTAAGCTCATAAAATTGCTTCTAATTATTGTGATTATAAAAATTCTGTTTATGATATCTCCTTAATCCTTGGTAGAGTTCATCTGATACTTTTCATACGCTTAAATGCATTTGCAGCTGACACGATAGTTTTCAACCACTGCTCCGTTTAAAGGTCCCTCATGAAATCGAGCAAGCACAAATTTTCATAGAAGAAAGACAGCATAAATTTCTGAAGCTAAAAATGAGCCTTCATTAGTAATTTAATTTGAAAGTCTTTAAAATATTTCAAGACACAGCCATTGCTGTTCCTCAACGTAAATTTATTGTAGGACATATGATACAATGATAAGAACTCACAAGTAGAAATTCTAAATTCTACTATAATTAGACATGGAACTTTAGTAGTTAACTTTTCAGGTCCTCAGCTTCCATAACTAGAAAAATGAAAGTTTACCTGACTGATTTCACGATTTTTTCCCTTTTGAGCATTTTCTGATTCAAATCTGGTTCTTTTATTTCTACTAGAGAAAAATATACACATTCTCATACATTTGTTCTTGTAGGAAGGGAACTGCTTCTTAAAGAATCTTTTTTTTTTTTTTTTTTTTCCCTTGGAGAAAAACAACTTTAGTCCAGAGAAGTACCACTTAGCTGGATATCCCATTAAAGCAGTTTTTATTTCTTAAAAACCTTTCTATCTGGGGCTCAAAAGACATTTCTGGCCAGAGAAAGAGTGTAGATGAGGTTAAAAAGATCTTAAAATCTTTGAAACAAAGAAACAGAAACTTAGGAGGAAGGAAAAGAAAAAAGGAAGGAAGCTCTCAAGGGAGGAAGACAAAGTTCTTATACTTAAAATTTCCATTTGTTTAGAAAAATCTATTTTCCAAATTTTTCTTCAACTGTTGACAAGGTAGGATTTTAATATTGTCTTTGCTCACCATCTTTTTATACGAATTTGAGCTGCCAAATGACATTGGCCAATTTCTGTTTTGGCCTGTACTGGTGGTTCTGCAGGAGCAAGACTATGTTGTTTGCACCCCACATAGCCCTGTAAAAGGATATTGATTGATGGATCTGTCTATTCTTCTATACATATGCAAATTATGTTTGCATTAATATGAATATTTTCTAGATACAAAAGGGTATGTTTCCTTTATAATTATATAATAATATAATAATGAATGTTAATATTCTCTATATTTAAATGTAAACCAAAAAAAAAAATCTCTAGTTAAAACTTATGATGTGCTGCTTTGGACTTGTTCTTTGCCCTCCTATGAATCTAATATTGTGTTATTATTCACACTGATAACACCAGGAGGCACATAGAGGAGACTCCGCATCCGTTACTATGGTAACTATTAGACATATTTTAAAGGAGAGCAACCGTCATGTATGCATAGTTTTAAAATATTACCATCCACCTTTTTTTTTATAATTATTGTAGAGAATGAGATATCCAATTTTAAAATCCATTCAAAGTCATATCCTTCCTAATTTTCTTCTCAAGAAATGTATAGTCATGACAATACAAAAAGCTGAGTTTTTAAGGATAATAGACCACAACTTCTGTTTTTCTCTAAAAATATTTAAATCATTACTAAGTACATAAGCACTAGAGACAGCTCGATCTGGCTGAGTCATAGCTCTGCCACTTATTTGATTTTTCCTGTCATCTGTAACTTAAAAAAAAATCATAAAAAGAAATTGGAATATGTAATGGATATATCTTATTTGAATATGCTGACCACAATCACTTTTAGAATGAGGAGACAAATAAATTTGTCTTGTAGTACCTACTTGATTAAAGTGTCATTATTAACATCTTAGGAAGATATTCCTTTCCGGATCATGAATCATAGTATGGTATTCATGCAGATACTTTCTGAGCTTGTATTTTCAGTATTTTTATTTACCCCTTTTGTCAACACATATTAACTATGAGTATCAGGCACTATGCTAGGTTCTGAGAGACAACTGGAGTGCCTTGAGAGAAGAAAAGGACCCAAGGTGAAGCCCTGCAAATCTCTAATATGTAGACTTCGGGTAAAGAACAATTGAAAAAAGGGGCCTAGGAAAAGCCAATTCTTTGAAATGTAATAAAAAACAAGAGATGCAAGCAGCGCTGAGAATAAAGAACTCATTCAGTGGCCAGAGGTAAGGAATGTAACTAACGGATAGAATATAGTCAAAATAGAAAATGAGTATAGTGTATTTGGAAACATGGAAGTTATTGAATTTGGAAACAGGAAATTCAGTGACCTTGACAAAAGCAGTTTTGATGATAAAATAATGACAGAAGATAGAATAGAATGAGCTGCAGAGTTCATTGTAGATTGCTTTTTAATTTAAAAAAAAAAAATCCATTGAGGGCAGCCTGGGTGGCTCAGCAGTTTAGAGCCGCCTTCAGCCCAGGGTGTGATCTTGTAGACCCAAGGTGGAGTCCCACGTCAGGCTCCCCGCGGGGAGCCTGCTTCTCCCTCTGCCTGTGTCCCTGCCTCGCTCTCTCTGTGTCTCTCATGAATAAATAAATAAAACCTTTAAAAAATTAAAAAATCCATTGAAGCATAATTTATATACAATTAGTGCGTGCATTTTCAGCATACAATTAGGTAAGTCATGTCAGATGTATACATTGATGACATGAAATGTTTCCATCACCTTTATCCCAATTCCAAGGTAAGCACTGACTTGCTTTCTGTCACTATGGATTAGTTCACATTCTTTAAAATTCTGTATAAACGGAATCATACTGTATTTACTCTTTTGCTTATGGCTTCATGAACTCTACTTGATGATTTTCTAAAATTCCTCTACGCTGTTATAAGTAGCGGTTTATTACTTTTTTGGGGTTATTACTTTTTATTGCTGATGATATTCTATTGCATCATTATACTTATTTATGTATTGTTTATTATTTATTCCTATTCATTCACCTATTGATGGGCATTTTGAAAAGTCCTAGGTTTTTTTTTTTTTTTTTTACTATAATAAAGCTACTATGGAACATTCCTTTATTTATTTATTTATTTTGGAACATTCCTTAAAACTCTCTGTTAAACCATGTATGTTTTAAAACTCTCTGTTAAACCATGTATGTCCATTTCTATTAGAAAAATACGTTCCAGTGGAATGCTAGATTGCATGGTAAATCTATATTTGTTTAAGAAATTGGCAGTTTTTCAAAGTGGTTGTACCATTTTATAAAAACACCATCAGTGTGTGAGTTCCTGTTGCTCCATGATTGGTATTGTCAATATTCTTAATTTTAGGCATTTTAGTGATGATGTAGTGAGAGCTTACTGTAGCCTTAATTTGGATTTCTCTAATGATTGATGATGTTGATCAGTTTTCATTGGCCCTTTATACCTTTTTTTTTTTTTTTTTTTGTGAAGTATCTCCATAAATGTTATGGGCTGAACTGTGTCCCACCCCCTAAAATTCATATGTTTTCTTCGGTAACTTTTATAGCTTAGGTTTTTATTTTTAGGTCTTTGTTCCACATCAAGTTAACATTTGGCACAAAGGTAAAAAAAAAAACAATAAAAAATTTCCCCCACTATGAATATCTTATTGTTCCAAAACCATTTGTTGGCAAGATTTTATTTTCCCATTGGATTGCCTTGGACATTTGTTGACAATCAATTGAACATATATGTGTGAGTCTAGTTCTAAATTCTTCATTTAGTTCCCCAAATCTATATTTTTATCCTGCTAACACCACACTATTAACTATTGCAGCTTTGTAGCAAATCTTAAAGTCTAGTAGTGTAAGTGCTTCAATTGGTCTTTTTCTTTTTTAAATTGCTTTGACCATTATACATAATTTGAATCAATTGGTCAAATTCTTTGAAAAACCCTGCTGGATTTTGGATTAGGATTGCTTTAAATCTATAGCTAAATTTTAGTAGCATTGACATGTTAATGACATTGAGTCTTTCAATCCATGAGCATTTTACCTCCTATTTATCCACATCTTTAATTACTCTCAACAATGTTTGGTAGTTTTTAGTCTATAGATTTGGTACTTATTTTGTGAAATTTTCCCCTAAATATTTCCTAATTTTTGAATATGATTATAAATTGAATTGCATTTTTAATTTATTTTTCCAATTGATTTCCTAGTAAATAAAATATTAATTGTTGATTATTGATCTTATTGACCTAGGTAAATTCACTTGTGAAGTCTAATAGATTTTTTGTAAATTTCTTATGATTTTCTGTGTACACACCATATCATCTTATTATGGGTTGAATGCATCCCCCAAAAGATAGATTGGAGTCTAAACCCCTAGTACCTGGGAATGTGACCTTGTATATAAACTGGATCTTTGCAGACTTAATTAATTTAAGACAAGGTCATTAGGGTAAGCCTTAATCCAATCTAATTGATTCTTTATAAGGAAATGGCCATGTAAAGACACAGACATATTGAGAGAACACCATGTGAAGATGGAAGCAGATACTGGAGTTGAAAGAAAATGAATGTCAAGGACTGACCGACATCACCAGAATCTAGGAACAGACAAAATAGAATCCTCATTCTAGAAGTTTCAGAGGGACCATGCACCTTGATTTTGGACTTCTAGGCTTTAGAATATTTTTTGCTGTCTTTAGCCACCTGATTTGTGGTACTTTGGGGTAGCAACCCTAGGAAAATAATATTCATCTATAAATAAAGTTAGTTTTATTTCTTTCTAATCTCTATGCCTTTTATTTCTTTCTCTTGTCTTGTTACAGTAAAATGTGGAATAGAAGTAAGGAGAAGGTGCATTCTTGCCTTGACCCTATATGACCATAATCAGAGAATATGCATTCAGAACTTTCACCATATGATGTTAGCTATGAGTTTTTATCAGGTAGAGGAAGTTCTCTTCTATCCTGAATTTGTTAAGAATCCATTGAATTTTATGAAATGCATCTATTTAGATAATCATAGTTTTTCTCTTATGTTCCTTTAAGATGGTGATAAATCCTCAAATGTTAAACCAAACTTTTCATTATAAGAATAAATCCTACTTTGTCAGGCTGTATTTTTCTCTTTATGTGTTGTCACTTTTAGTTGGATGATACTAAATTTATAAAGAATTTGTTTAAAAAATTTTGTGTCTGTGAACTGCAGTTTTCTTTATTTGGAATATCTTTTCTAGATTTGGTGTTAATGCAACAGTGGCCTCCTGAAATGGTCTCTGTAGGTGAATGTTCAAACTGGAGAAGTGCATTGAAGTATTGTAGTTATTAGTTAAGGTGATTGATAGTATCATTTGGACCTTCTTCAGATCCTTGTTGATTTTCATGTCATTCTAGTAAGGCCTCACAGTGTCTGGTTTACTAACATTGTACAAAACATCACCCTCATCCAAGGGACCCCTTTTGAGGTAAATGAGGTGAGACAATAGACATACGATATTGGAATTCACTGATTTTGCCATATATAGAACAATCTGGAAGCTCTGGGTCTGATAAAATATTGGAAAAATCTCATAAAGATGTAGCTACAGTGTTATTTTGAATTAGATATCCTGTAGGGGTGAGGCTGTGACCTTCAAGATGCCATGAATACTTTAAACTATGGCCATTATATGGAGCTTTGTCCCCAAGTAGCTAGACTATATGGTTTTAGAATCCAGGGTGGAATAAGAGGGGCTCTGTTGGATTAGTGATATTGGTTCTTGAGTGTTTGGCCAAGGGAAATAGTCTACTGGAGACAACATTAAGAGTTCTGCAAAAGTGTAACCACCTCCTGATCTCTTTTGGGTTCATCATGCCCACATATTAAGAATAAGGAAAGGGGATCCCTGAATGGCTCAGTGGTTTAGCACCTGTCTTCGGCCCAGGGCGTGATCCTGGAGTCCCAGGATTGAGTCCCACATTGTGCTCCCTGTGTGGAGCCTGCTTATCCCTCTGCCTGTGTCTCTGCCTTTCTCTCTCTGTGTGTGTGTCTCGCATGAGTAAATAAATAAAATATTTTTTAAAAAAAAGAATAAAGAAAAAGTAGAGTAATTGACACTAATTATCATAAGGAGATAGGATTGCTACTCCATAATGGAACAAGAGGGGTGATGTTTGGAACTCAGAAGATACACTCTGATGCCTTTTTCTGCTTCCATGGTCCATAATAGCAGTGAACAGGCAATTACAGCAACTACCGTTTGACAAGGGAATAGTCCCCAGGGGACTCCAACCCTTGAGGATGAGGTCTGGCTCAGAGATCTTTCCACAGGGAAAACAAACAGGATCACCAGAGGTGAGAGTTGTGGGTGAGAGGTATCTAGAATGAGAGGTAAAGGAAGTAGTTGATAAAGATCAGTTGAATCATTTATCCTGAGAGTTGCAGATGGGACTGTACTTGGTTCTACAAATCCTTCTGCTGTAATTTTCTTTAACATAAATTGTCATCAGACACCACATTGAAGAAGTAGTGACAGGACAGAATGAACTTGTCGGGGGCATGAGTAGATCTCAGGCGTGCCTCATTCTTCTCTTAGCCTTCGCAGGGTGAACTTCAAGCTGCCAGCATCTGCAACTTTTTGACTGTTTCGGTGTGGTCAGAACTGCTTGAAAGCCAGAAGTACTGGGGAATTTCCCCCCGCTCCCCTCCCAGGAACAATTCTTAACCAATGACTAGTGGAAGCTGGCGTATAAACAATCCAGTTCCTTTGCCTCTTGAGCGGACCAACACAGGCTTGAGTTCAAGACGTATCGCCTTGCTAGAGTTTCAGGGAATTAAGCCACTTACACAATGGTAATTTGCTTGTAAAATATCCTTATTAGGTCTAACATCTCTATTGCCTTACTGGTGTTTCTTGGGATCACTTTCCAAATAAATTCGTTGCACTTCAACCCTTGTTTTGGGGCTTGCTTCTAGGGGGATTGAGACTATGACAATATCTCCAGGACCACGGAGAGAACATCATGGCCTGACTCAGATCACTGGATCCCTAAAACTTCACCAACACACCAGGCCCACAATCTCTTTAAGCTTTTTGGGCTGGCACACATGTTTTTCACTAGGGCATCCAGAGTTTTTTGCCAATTCTTATTCACCAAATCTGATTAATCAGCAGTATCATCTTATATAACAAAGCATTCTTTATTACATATGTCTAATATAAAATTAATATGTGCCGTGAGCCCTATATGAAAAGGGGCTATTCAAAATATTTAACAACTTGTACAGCACCTAAATTGGCCATAGTGCTGAAGCAGATTCATGGAGGTCTCATGCTGGACCAGGGGCAAATCTTTGTTACTGGATCTTGGAGAAGCCCAAGGGATCCTGGAAAAGCTGTGGGTTGGCCAATGCACTTGAGGGGTGTGGCTCAAAACAGGCCAGAGGGAAGGACAAAGAGCCCAAACCTCAGTGACATATCATCCAAAGCTTTGTGCCTGAAGCAAGAACTACTTCTAAAATTTTTAGTCTCGTTTTTCTAAAATCAGTTTGAAATGAGTTTTCTATCACTTGTAAAATAAATTCTTATAGCTGATCTATCACCAGGCTGGAGTCTAAGAAAGCAACCTCAATTTCTCTTCTCTCCCTCATAGCTCAGATACTTCCAATTTGGTCTTTTAAATATTTATCCAATTCATCCTCTCTTTTCCGGTCCTATTATTATTGTTCTATTTAAGGCTTCATGATCCTTGCCTGAGCTATTTCACTTGCTTCTTAATTGATCTTGCTGTTTCTGGACTTCCTTAAATTCATACTTCTTTCCAAATTTAACCACGTCATTTCCCTTCCTAAAACCAGTCAGCTCTTCTTCATTGCTGCAAAATGGTGGCATGATCTACACCATCAGACTGTCAGCCTGTTTTGCTTCCTTTCTGAGCACTGCTGCTTTGGCTTCAGGTTCCAGCAATATCAAACTGCATGCATTTTCTCCCATTGCATCAGGTTCTTTGTCCCCTTCATACCTTTACTTACCAACTTTTAATTGCCCTTTTTCCTCCCTAGCTCATGTTCATTTATATATGAAGTCACAGCTCAGACATGATCTCCCTCTAGAAACTCTCACGGACCCTTGGGTTGAGAGAGATGACTCTCCTCTGTAATCCCACAAGGATTTGTGAACATTTCCATCTCTTCATTTACCACATTGTGTTATAATCATCTCTTTATATGTTTTTACCACCCACTCTAATCCCCAAATTTTTGAGAGAGAGAGACTGTGTTACAAAACCAGGCACATGGCAGATGTTCATTAAATGTTTGCTAAGTGAATAAATGCATACACATGTAAGCTAATATTCAAATATGATGCTTTAAAAAGTATGTTTTGAGTAACGTCAGCCTTATGGGTATAGGTGATTGATATCCCAACGGGTCTTTTGAGTCTAGCAGAGCACTTTTGGGTAGATGACTATTAAAACCTAAATTAGCCATATTCACTTTTGAACATAGATTATTAAGTATAAACTAGAAGGTAAATTATTATTATGTCATGAATCTACTAGAAAAGCATTTCTTGAAAGTACATGTAACAAGTATGCAAATTGGGGTTTTATTACCTCCTCGATCCCAGTGTAGCTGATGCAAAAAATGCAAAGAGTAGCTTTGGATCAAATGATAATTGGTGGGTTTTACTCACACAAATAGGAGAAGATTAAAAGTATGGTGTTTTTGGAAGCTCATGGCACCAAGTCAAATGTTATAGGCCAAATCCTATGAATGTTCAAAATATAATAGATTCCAACAAGGATGTGTATGTCATTGAGCTATCATGTTCCCTGTTACCATCCATGGTAATGTGGGGAAAGCCATTTGTTTAATTTTTTGATGGTAAATATTTTTTATTTTACAATACATACTTACATATCCACGAATGCTTACGAACATTTGTTAATTGTTAAAGAAGATTATTGCTCATCAGGCATATATTAAAAGAACATTAATCAGTAAATGTTAGAATGCAGTGAATTCATATTTTAAAAATACTAATAAGTTCTTTCCACATCTTTCCCTTCTTACCAACAAAGAGGTGTACAAAAGATAAAGTAATTCTAATATCATATATAACAAGACTGATAGATCAAAATGTAGTTCTCATTTTACATATTGTGCTCAGTTGGTTCATAACTAAAAAGTTCATTAAAATAAAAATATGTACTGAGGTAGGTTAGCCACTAGAGGGATCACTTCTCTGAAATGATTATTTTATGGAAGAGATTCCATTAAACATTAGCAAGCACTTATTGAAGGCTTATAATGTGGGCCACCCAACACTAAAATGAAGAAAATATGTTGTTTCTTATGTACTGAGAGACTCATGGGGGAACACATTCATAATTACATTTTTATAGCAAAATGTTGAAGTTCTGTAAAAGAGAAATATGAACAACTGCTGGAACGCCAACGAAGGTCCTTGTAACTGATCCAAAGAATATTGAGATCAAACTCTACTCTAGAATTGTAGAAGGGTTGGAAAACCAACACTGGTTCCATTTCAGAAGACAATAAGTTTAATTCTTAATTTTAGTTTCAATAATTGAATGTGTCTCCCAGTAAACTTTGATACTCACCTATTTACTGATGCTCTACAGAGTGTCTAATAGGTGCCAGGCATATGCTAGGAACCAAGGATCAGCCAGTGACAAAAATCCCAGCTCTTACAGAATCTGAGCGCACTTGGAACACACAAGCATGTGTACAAGCCACTGTAGCATAACGCACCGAATTTTGATAGAAATAGCTAACATCCATAGAATATAGAAAGGCAATTTAACCTAGACGGGGGTGGTGGCAAGGATGACTTTCCCAGAGGGAGGTACTTTTAAGCAGGGATATCAAGAACTCACAGGAGATATTCAGGTAAATATAGAGCAAGAGAGAATTCTGATCAGAAAGAAATATCATATGTTAAGACCTGGAGGCAAGAGGGAATATGGCTCACTGAGGGAATTGAAAAAAAGATATGTGGAATTACTGGCTTTTGGAGACTAAGGAAAGGGAGGGGTCATCATTAAAGTGGAGCAGTAAGCAGGGTTTGCATGACTCATCTAGAGTTGGGATTTTGTCCCGGAGCAAGAAGGAGTAGAACAAATGACCTGATTCAAATGGTATTTTAGGAAGATATAGCAGCGCCCCCCACCCACCCACCCACCCACCCTGAATTTCACTTTCAGAGGTTTCAGCTATCTGCAGACACTTGGGTCTGGAAGCAGATGACCAAATCATCAGAAGGTCCAGAGTATCCTAACGCTACATCACAACGTCTATGTCATTCACCTCACTTCATCTGGTTAGGAAGTCATTTTATCAACTCACATCTTTACAAGAGGGAGGGGGAATAGGGCACAATAAGATATTTTGATAGAGAAGACACATTCGCATAACTTCTATTACAGCATGTTGTTCTAGTTTTTCTATTTGTTATAAATCTCTTACTGAGCTTAACTGACAAATTGAACTTTGTCACAGGTATGTATGTATAGGAAACAACATAGCACATCTAGGGGTTGGTACTAGCCCTGGTTTCAGGCATCCACTGGGGGTCTTGGATAAGAGGAGATGCTGTGCTCCAGTCGCAATGTGAAGACTAAATCATAGACCCATCAAGGGCAACAGGGAGATCTTTCGGCCCATACAAAAATCCAGAAAGATCCACAGATTCTTGAGTGCTCCAGTTTCTTTTCACATTTTCCAGGCCTGGGGGCTCTGTTCGAGAGGGGATGACTTACAGCAAGTCCTTTCTTGAAACTCCCCTTCAATCTGTTTTCCCGTGGGTTCAGGTTCTGTGAATTCCTTTACTAGTGGCCCTCTTGGCCTTTGGCTGTCCCTTCCTCTCTTCCTCCTTGATCCTCCCAGGATGGGGGAGGAGGTGGAAGAGGAGTCAGAACGGAGAATTTCAAAGTCATCTCGATTCTAGATGGACGATTTAAAAGAAAATCAGATTTCAAAAGTAAATTTTAATCTCCGTCTGGAACACCTTCAACAATGTGCTGTCCAGGATTTTGCTAAACAGGTGTTGCCCTTTCCTTCCTCTTCAAACAATCTTTTAAAATATTCTTTTATGATGTTGATATTTTCTCAACAATTTAAATCTGTGAACGTTGTGTTAATCATCTGTTGTGAAATTCAAATCATAGCATGGCACATTTTATTACCAGATCTATACTGACCTGCAAAGAGTGACCAAGAAAGGGTAGCTTATGTTCGGACAGAAAACTTTGCCTTGATACCCAAAGCAGGTCATAAAATTAGTTATACTTGATGGGGTGCAAGCGGAAACAACTTTGCTCCTCCACCTCAGCTCCATGGACTTGCGTTTTGGGCTCCTCTCTTCTGCTTCTGCGCCATATATTGGACAGAGGCCTCGGCCTTTTGGTGCCTTCCATCTATTACTACAATCTCAGTTTTAGTTACGGAAATGTTTCTCCAATCCAATAATGTCATAATTTTGATCTGTCACAGCTCCTCCCTGTCTCAGCTCAGACCAGCCCCAGGAATTCGGCAGCTTAACATGGGGGATGGCAGATTGCTTCACACTTACCCCAGTGTGCCCCCCCCCACTACCCTCTTTCCTCTCCCATGTTTGCTGATGGCTCCCCGGGATGAGGAGAGGTGGAGGAAGGAGAAGAAAAGGACACATTCCTCAGGAACTGTTGCTCTTGCAATATGGAATGTGGGCCTTCTGTCATGGCAAATGCCCAAATTATGCTTCTCTCCTATTGGGCCTGAGAACTCCACATTCCCATCTCCACCCCCCTTCCCCAACACTGTACTGTTTCCTAACTCAAGCAGTGAATTTTTTGGCTAATGTTTCCCTTACAATTGCCACTCGACTCTTGCCCCAACAGTATTCACAGAGGAGCAGTCACTGGTGTAATGTTCTTTCCCTATGACTCACACCTGGCTACCTTCCAGGCTATTGCCTCTGGCTTTGAGAAATATTACACTTTTCTTGCCCACCAAATTCTTTACAGACTGGCCACTTCCCTGGCAGCCACAATCCTTGCTCTGATTTTCAAGTCACTCCAGTCCTAGATTTTGACTCTCCCAGAGAGGAATCAATCACCGTTGTCTCAACCAACCACTCACCCCCAAGCCACAGGGATCACATACTTCCAAGGACCTTGCCACTGTGCTCAGAAAGAAGGTTTGAGTTTCTGCAGCTTCGTGAGCACCCAGGTGGTTACAGAGATATATTTCCATGTTTCTGGCAAGCTGACAAACACTTCATTCTTCACAGAGAAGTTTCTCAACCACCCACATCAAGGGTTCTTATGCTTTGTCCTCAGCTTTGGGACCTGAACCCAAACTCCCAGATAATAGGAAAAGCTTCACCTTCCCTTAACATCCTACTACAAAAAGATGATTGATGGTGGCTTCAGGAGATCATATTTAGGATGGTGCTAGGGTTCCAGGAGCTTCAATCCACAAACACAAAAAAGATCAAATCGAATCACAAAATTAATGACCCTGGGTTGAAATTCTCCATTAGGACATCAACTCCAATTCTATAGCCAATAATTTAGTTAATAGTAAAAGAATCCTTTTACTCTACTTGAATATCCCTGGAGACAAAGAAATCCCTACATCTCAAAGCTGACTACCCCATTTCTGTATAATTCTATAATTGGCCAGTTTGGATTTACCTTAAGTTAAACTTGACCTCCATGTGAATTTCACTCCACGTTTCAGATTTATCCTCTGAAAACTCATAGAACCTGACCAGTCATTTTACCACAAGGTAGCCATTTAGTTTTAGGGGAAGAATGATCATTTCCCTTTTAGATTTCTCTTCTCCAACCTAAATTTTTCCCAAATATTTCAAATGTCTGCTGTATGGCAGGTCTTGAAATTCCCTTATTATTTTGGTGTCCCTTCTCTGTTAGTTCCCATTTATTCAATATCCTGTTTATAGTATGGGGGCTGGAATTTATGACAGCATTAGGGAGGATGAAACAGGGACTTGTTTCCTTTAAACGTTAATTTTCAAACAAGAGAAACATCATGACTCTCATGCAGATATAAAGATGAGTACATGTTAAAGATTTCGTTAAACTCAGAATCAGGGCAGCCCGAGTGGCTCAGCGGTTTATTGCTGCCTTCAGCCCAGGGCGTGATCCTGGAGACCTGGGATTGAGTCCCACGTCAGGCTCCCTGCATGGAGTCTGCTTCTCCCTCTGCCTGTGTCTCTGCCTCTCTCTCTCATAAATAAATAAATAAAATATTTTTTAAAAACTCAGAAGCAGTGAGGAAACCAGGCAGATATAACTAGCTCAAAAGAAAAGAAACAAAAAACAAAAAACAAAGACTGGACACATTTATAGATCAGGAATATTGAAATGATTGTGCAAGTGAAAGCAAAATTTCCCATAATGGTGGAGGATTGTCAATTGAATTCCTGCTGGACAGGACAGAACTTGCATGTATATAGACAAAAATGATTTTACATTGCTATCAGTTATCTGCAACTTATGGAGCTGTAAAATAACTTTCATAGTTTCTCTAGGATCAGAATCAGATAACCCAGAGGTTGTCCTCTAGAATCTCAGCAATGCAGATTTTTCCAACTGAAACACAAATTTTTGCCTACCCTTCTCATGCTCTAGATACTATTCTTTTTTAATTAAGGAAAATAATGATATAGAACTTAACATTTATATCATCAGAGAACTACCACACAGCTTTTTAAGAAGTTTTTTTTTCATGTTTACAAGGATTGATAGGAAATCTCAATAAACACTGAAGTAAGTTAGCCTTAGTTTACTTAAGAAAAAAAAGTAAGATCAAAACCATGTTTGCCCTTCTATGGGTATCCAAATGAGGTTGATGTTAGCAGTTTGCCCCCACCCCATCAAGTTTTCAACCTTACAGGGACCCTTGGGTGGCTCGGTGGTTGAGCATCTGCCCTCGGCACAGGGTGTGGTGGTGGTGGTGGGTGGGGGAGTCCTGAGATCGAGTCCCACATCGTGCTCCCTGCATGGAGCCTGCTTCTCCCTCTGCCTATGTCTCTGCCTCTCTCTCGGTGTCTCTCATGAATAAATAAATAAAATTGTTTAAAAAAAAGGTTTCAACCTTACGTAGTCTCTGGATTTATCAGCTCCAAACTCATTAAAAAATTCAAGGGAATTCAACAAATGCCGACTTAATTCATAAGCCTTAACCATGACAAATAAGAGTAAATAAAAGTGTACATTTGTTTGAGGAGAAGTTATATTTGGGTTGGACAGGGTAAGGGGAAGATGTGTATGAATACATCTACAAGACAAAATATAACTCATTTATAGGCAAAAATTAAACTGGAATGTTTCCAGTGAGCTAATATTTTAGGTCAGAAGAATAAAGAACAACTCAATGGGAAGATTGCCTTCCCAGAAACTGTGACAGGCTACAGAATACTCTTGGAAAAGGAAGCAAAAAGAATGGATCCTAGATTAAAATGGTTAGAAATATTGCTAGGTCACTCAAGAGTCTTGAACGTCAAGCTGAAGGATTTTTATGTAACTCATAAGCAAAAGAGAATAATGGGAAGTTCTTGAAACTTTTATTTACATGATAAGAACAATATTGTGATTTATTCCGGCAGAGCTACGAGAAAGACTATAAAAGGCAAAGACTGAAGAGACGATGCCACTAGGAAGTAAAATTTATAGGACTTGGTAGCAATTTTTTGCCATGGAAGTAAGTTAGGGGTGAAAATGGATAAGGAAGAGAAAAAAAAAGGAAGATAAATACAAGTTTTCTGATTTAGGTAAAAATCTGTATTAGATTCCCAGGGCTGCCTTAAGAAATTACCACAAACTTGGTAAGCTAGAAAAAAATTCTTTCACTGTTTGGAGGTCAGAAGTCCCAAATCAAGGTATCATCAGAACCATGTTCCCTCTAAAGACTGGATGGACTCTGTTCTAGCTTCTTCCTAGATTCCAGTGGCTCTTGGCAATCCTTGGTGTTCCATGGCTTATGAGTACATCACTCTGATTTCTGCCTCTGTCTTCTTGTCACCTCTGCTTTGTTTTTCTTCTGTGTCTCTGAGCACCTCCTTCTCTTTTTATGACATTGGACTTGAGGGTCCACCCTGATCCAGTTCTCATGATCCTTCAATATTTGCAAAATAACTTACTTCCAAATAAGGTGACATTCTGTGAGGTTCCAGGTAGACATGCATTTTGGGGAGACGTTATTCAATCCATCACAGATAACCTGGAGAAAGATAGGATATTAAATGCAAATAAATGTTTTGCCCTGTCCTCTTGGAAAAGCAGGTTTCTAAGAAGGTAGATTCGAGTTAGAGTTCTGACAGCCAGAGTGGTGGAATGGTAGGTGTTGGAGTAGACTGACTCTTGGCTCAAAATGTAGAGCCAAAGATGATAATGATGATGATGATGATGATGATGATGATGATGATGATGATAGATGGAGTCAGCAGCAAAGTTAAAATTATAAAAAATATAAGACATTTTAAAACAGATATTCAGTCTACATTCATGAAATAAAGGAAAGAAACCAGATAAGAAATAGTTTCCTGGCTCCCCAAATACTACCAAAATGAGCTATTGAGTTCATTACTTACTATGTAAGGAAGAGCACTGCCCCCACAGAGCTTTGGTAGTGTCTCAGACCGGGGTACGGGGGGCGGGGGGGTGGAGGTAAGGTCAGAGTTTATTGACAATGGGAAGTTGGCTTAAGATGGGTCTTTCAACACAAGGACTTGATTAGGTCTGGGTAGGAATCACCTATGACAGTCCAGGATTGCCAGAAACAGCAAGATTAGGATTTTTGAAAAGAGAAATTCAAAGAATCCTAGGGTTCAAACATTTAATGCTTTCCATTGGAAAGACGATAGAAAATTTTTGTAGTGAATAAGCCCATCATTTATCTGGGTAAGAGTCTACAGAGAAAGTAAAATGCTAATGAAGATAATGAAACAAATAGCACCTTTTTTTTTCTTTTTTTGAGAAATAGCACATTTTTAATAATGTAGACAGTGAGCTGTTTCTGTTCTCGGTGACCTTTCTGAATACGAGAGTAGATAGCTTCACAGTAGAGACACCAAGTCACAGTGAGCAGATTTAGGATAAGGAGTCAGAAAGAGAATCTAGAGGAGTTCCTTCACATGCAGACCATAAAGGCCAAACAACTAGGTGTTTTTTTTTCTTTTTCTTTTCTTCTTTTTTAAAGATGTATTTAACCTTGTCAAGGGTTAAAAAGTAATTTGGGGCACCTGGTGGCTCAGTTGGTTAAGCAGCCAAATCTTCATCTCAACTTGGGTCTTGATCTCAGTGCTGTGGATTCAAGCCCCGTGTTAGGCACCATGCTGGGCGTGGAGCCTACTTAAAAAAGCAAGCAAGCAAGCAAGCAAGCAAGCAAGCAGGAAAGAAAGAAAAGAAAGAAAGACAAGGATAAGATTTCTGAGTTTCCAGAGTTTGAAACACAAGTAATAAATATAGGAAAAAAATGATAATAAAAATAAAAGGCATTAGGAAAGCTAGTTGTATTTAATAGCAAACAGTGAAGTTTGTTTCAATAATGTGGTATATTTAGTAGACCTTGCTAAAGTTTCTCAGTATCCAATTATCATCTTTCTGAATTTGTGGAGTACTCTACTTCCCAGCCTTCTTACAAATAGGCAAAACTATGTGACTAATTATGATAAACGAACTGTGAGGAGAAATAACGTCAATAACTTCTACATGTATCTTTTGGGCTGAGACAATGATAGTCTGTTGCATGATTCTCCAACTCATACCTTTTCAACTACTGTGACTGTGGGGGCGGTACACTGGGAATCTGGAGCCCCTAGATAGGACCAGACTGGATCCCTGACTCATTTGAAGGAAGTTTCTCTGAGAACCACTGGGCTTTCAACAGAGAAGAAATACATTGTGTGTATGTGTGTGAATCCATCACAGTTTGGGTATTTTATTTTTTTAACAAAGCTTATCTTACTCTGGCTGATACTTGTAGTAAAACTATATGCCAAAGTGGTTTTTGTTTGTTTGTTTGTTTGTTTGTGTTGTTTGTTTCTTAAATAGGCTCCACACGCAATGTGAGGCTTGACCTCATGACCTCAAGATCAAGAGTTACATGCTCTACCCACTGAACAGTCAGGTGCTTCATTATATGCCAAATTATAAGAATGACAAAAATAAACAAGTGATGGAAAAGTAGCTAAAAAAGTAAAAATTATCATCTGAAGAGCTTCGATGATGAAGCAAAGGAGGAAAAAGAATTCTCAAGGTTCTAAATGATGTACACTTTGATACTCTAATTTTCTAAAATTTGTATCATAGAGCAGCATTACGAAATTACAAATTAACTTTTTAGATTTTCTGATCATAAAATTAAACCTCTTTTAGCAGATAATGCCACTTGTTACCTTCTGTTCCCCATGTTTGGTTGTAAAATCATATCAAAATTCACACATTTGGTGATTTGCCAAGAATTTGACCTCATTGCCAGGAATTTGATCTTATTGAAACCAAGGGCCTATATTAAGTCAACTTATTCTTTCCAAAAATATTTTCTGACACTGGATCCTCTGGATTGTTGAAATATATTTAGGTATCATTTATATAAGAAATACTTTAAATTGTTCTTAATTTATCATACACTCTTTTCTTGGGCAATTGTTTTTATACTTTTCCACCAGTTGCCAGTTAAGTACAATGTGTTCTCATAATTCCAGGAAGTAGTGTTAGCTGTCAAAAATGATGTGTTGCATAATCAGTAACAATAAATAGGCTAATTCTTTGAAGCAATTCCTGCTGGAAGGTGTGTAAGAATATCCACTGGAAAGTGCCAGAGTATACCTGCCAACAACTGAAACTTAGGAGTTGAAAGACTTAGGGAGATAAATAAGGAAATATGCTATAACTGTCTTGAAATATTGAAATATTAGACCAGGAAACTTTGTGAAAGTACACAGTGATCCCTTGTTTTATGTGGCAAAGTGTCTCTTATAGGCAAAAAGTTATCTATTATTAACCCACTTTCGCTGCTGGATCCTAACTGTGTGTTTTGTAAAAAAACAAACAAACAAAAAACAAAACAAAACAAAAAAAAAAAACAACAAAAAACCACACATGTCAATATGGAGGAAAAAGAATCCTTTGCTATTCAATACCCATCTCATGGAAGGTACTCTATAAATTTTTGGTAAAAAGGGAATGAATGAAATGTAGTCACTGAGCAACTAGTCTGAAGAGTAAAACCCTCTCCCTGTGAAAAATTTAGAAAAGGCTTAAGAAAGAAGACTCTAGTTAATAATATAAAAGCTTAGATGATTAGTAGATAATCTTTCCTCTTGGAAAGGGACGGAGTCAGAGTGTTAAGTTGAGGTCTGAATAGAAACTGACTGAGTTAGGGTTGGGGGCCTAGATCACTTGACTATAGGCCTAAGTGGCTGAGCCAAGTTGAGACTGTGATTTGAGAGGCAGTCTTGGGAAGAAGCCAGAACAGAAGTAGGCAGATGTCCAAAAGAATCACCAGAAATTCTCTTCTGAAACAGAAAAAAACAGGTTGAGGTAATGGAGTAGAAACCAGGAAAAAACTAGAGGGCTGGTGCCTAAACAAATTCTTGGAAACTAAGGAAAATAATCGCAATAGCTTAGAAAATAAAGTGAAGGCACTAATGTGGAGATCCCTAGTAGTATTCTGATATCTATTCCACCCTTACTGTCTTAGTAATAACAACCTTAATGTTCATTGGATACATTGTGATTTAGGGAAAAAGTAAGGACATTCTTCCTTCCTCGCAGCTAGTTAGGGCCAAGTGACTACATTCTGGCAATGAACTATAGCAAAATGCTAATATGAATCAGTGGCAATACTTATTGCATCAGGCAAGATCAGACATTGTTGCATTGAAAAAAACAACTTAAGAATGAAATTTTATTTTTATGGACCATGTAAGCCAGTACTATAGATTAGTCTCATTTAATTTAATATATTTCCAAGAAGTCTGGCAAAATCCTGGAATAAAAAACAAAATGTAAACTTAAACTCATATAACACATTGATTAATAAACATTCATCCAAAGACATTGTAAAAATTGTCCAAAAAAGAGAAAGATTTCAATGCAAATCTATATTTTCTATTGAATGGAATATTGATGAATACAATAATAATTTGATCTCATAGCAATCAGCTTATAATTATAACTTATTACCAACTCCAGAAAAAAGTGAGCAATGCCTGTTGATAACAATTAAAAAATAAAATGTACTTGAGCTTGTGAGTTGATTGCGTGAATTTTGATGAGAAATCATTCCTTTTTGGGGTTGAAGGAGTAAGCTACTGACATGAGAAAATTCTCTCTTTCATCTCTCAAGGTTTTGAGTACCTCATAAGCAGAGGCACTGACTGCTTTTGTTTTAGGTTATCTTTCCACAGATATTTGTATAGCAAACAGCCTTGGAATATAGAGATACTGTCTCCCTCTGGGACAGAGGGCTGGTTTGTTTATTGTCTACTATAACAATGAAGATAATGTCTCTCTCCTGAGCAAAGGTTGTGTGTAGATTTGCTTGTAATCTTACACAAGATTAGAGTGTGCTAAGCCAGAGAACCCTTTCCTGTAACACACCCCCCTGTGTGTATGGGCATCAAGAAGCCCTGCGGTAACTGGGGTCTGTGGAACTGGTGCAAAGGAATGCTGATGCTCGGGTTATTGCTATTGGTGTGAGTAATCAAGTTGCCCTCACTCTGATTCAGGGTAGTGAGTAGTGTCTTCTGTGCATCTACGAAACTGTGGCAATCTAACTTCGCTTGCAAGGTACAATCTCAAACCCTTCCCAATTCTTGGTAGCTACTACAATTTGGAGACCTCAATACTGTCTGCCATATAGAAGTAAAACACTTGTATACACCCCAAATCACCAGGAACAAATAAATGGAGTAACCTCCTTATGCGGGAAATAACTCATGACAGCCTAAGGAGTTACAAGAAATCTTCCAATTGGTTTGGGATAGGCCAACACTCCTGGAATACTTAGAATGTTTTTAGCAGCAGCTCTAAGAGAAGCCAACTCAAAACTCAGATGTAGAAACTTCCTATGTTGCGGCCTGGCAGTAAGAGGTAAGTGGGACCAATCGAAGTCTTTGTCCAAGGATGCTGATTGGGAAAGAGAACCTGACCGCAGTAGCTACTGCCTGGACCCGACAATGAGAGGTGCTACTAGGATCTAGTCAGAGCTGGGAAATCTCAGGCAAGTCAAACTTCTGAGGAAGAAAAATGCCAGTAGAGAGATAGAAGGAGAGCTACTCTATGAAAAGTTGGAAGAGGAAAAGTGTAAATGCACAGAGGGTAAGAGAGAAGCAATGAAGCCGCTTGGCCTGAGAGAAAGGGAGGGAGAGCCAGAGCGTAGATCATCCTCGGAGCTGCATGGTCTCCTGACTGTTGCCCCCTTCAGTTTCCTTTCCTGTCCATGCCCGTTCCCACAGTGAGACTCAGTTCTCATTAAATTGTTTGCATGAGTTTATGTTCCTTACAACAATGACAAAACTCTACAGAGAACATATACCAATGACGTTAAGGTACCTCCTTTGTTTCCTGTTAAGGGTTAATTCTGAACCCTCAATAGGAAAAAAAACCCTGAGTAGTTAATAGATCACATAGAGTAAAAAAATCACAAACACAACTTACAGTCGATTACTCTTAAAATTCAAATTATGTGTATATGTATTGTTATCAGATAATCATCTTGAACTCATTGAAAATAAGTGATCAAAAGGGACCTTTTACTTGTTTTAAGATGTCACAAAACATTTCCTCCACAAAGGTTGCCAGAAGTTTCTTTTTGTCCTGATGGCATCAGAAATCACATAAAAAAAAAAAAAATCTATGACGAAAATGTTTTTTGTTTGCTTATTTAGTCACTCGCTCCTTCAAACAACATTTCTTAAGGTGCCTTTTATACTCTGGGTATGAAAAAAGGGGGAATATTAAAATAAAAGCAAGATACAGGTGTTATTTTCTGAAAATACAGTCTAGAGGGGTCAACAGAGAGCAAAACGTCACAACAAAATCATCTTTGTACAGACAAGAGTCAGGTTCATAGCAGAGCTACTGTGGTGAACAATTTCAGGAGGCACCATTGACTCAGACCCTGCACATTCTTTCTGTATGTTCTTTGTATTCAGCACCTTGTTTGAAAATGGTACCCTGAGGACTTGAGCAGTGCTCTGGTCCTGACTTATAGCCTCGTATCTCATCACACGGAAGGAAATACTAGAGCTGGATGTGGGAGTGGGAACTGTGGTCAGCAAAGAAGAGGGGTGGAATGCAATCCAGACAGTAGACATCGTTCATTCTGGATTTGACTCGGCATCCCTTCCTCCTTCCTTCTATGTGCATGCCTGAATTACAGGGAGAGAGAGCTAAAACCCGTTTCCTAGACCTCCTGGTAGCCTCGTCTGAATGCAATTAGGTTATGCTAATTAGATGCATTCATTAGAAATTTGGAATGTGGCTCTTCTAGTAAAAGCCATTTTCTTGCTGTTATTTTAACTAGCAAATAGTGTCATAGAGATGTTAGAGTTTATAAAGAGAGTCGAAGGGGCACCTGGGTGGCTCAACCAGTTGAGCGTCCGAGTCTTGATTTCAGTTCAGGTCATGATCTCAGGGTCCTGAGGTCCCTGCATAGGGCTCTATACTCAGCAGGGAGTCTGCTGGAGGTTCTCTCCTTCTCCCTCAGCCTCTCCCTCCTCCTCCCCCCCCAACCCACTCTTTCTCTCTCTCCTTCTCTCTAAAATAAATAAATAAATCTTGAAAAAAAAAAAAGAAAGGTCTGTAGCAGCTAGACTTAATATCCAAGCGTCTGGTAGATCTAAAGGCAGTTAGAGAATCAGCATACCTGGTTCTAGTTACCAGCATCGTGTGCCTTTGAACTCATCACTCCGGTAGCAGACCTGTGACTCTACTCTGCCACCCCTTCTAATCACTTTGTAAGCATTTAATTTCCTGCATGAAATCCCTTTCTGCTTGAAATATCTTTCTACCACACTAAACCCTGGCTGATACAGCATGTTCAAAGGCGAGGAGATATGAGCAAAAATCTTGCGGTCAGGGAGTGACTAGCTGCTAGGTATGTTGGAGCCAAAGATGCTTTTAGTGGCAGAAAATACAGATGAAAGAGTGTGTTTTGTAAAGATTGTAAAGAGTTTTAAAGTTCTGCTTCTCCCAAATACTTGGCATCTAGTAGATTTTCATTAAATGTTTGTCATGAAATAGTATTTAAAATCTGTGGTGTTTGGTCTTTGTCTTCTTGTAGAGGTGGAGCCAGTGGAGCGAGCGAAGAACAATTAAAGGCTTCTTAAGGGAATAACACAATGAGATTTGTGTTTTTCCTTTATAATTCTCCAAGGATAACTTGGGGAAGAGTTGGAAAGGGCTAAGGATAGAAATGCTATAACAGATGGGTCTGTAACTTATAAGGCTATTGAAAAAAAAAAACAAAGTTCATAAATTTGGTCACGTTGTTTACAAGCTTTATCATGTGATTTTTAAATAGTTAAAATATTGATAAAGTTTGAGCTAATAAACTTATAATAAACTTTGAGTTACTGAGAATCTTTAAAAAAATTTAAATATTCATCAAGATCTTTTACTTTGAAAGCTATCAGATGGAGGTAATTATAAATCTGTTAACATTGCCACACAGTGGCACCAATTTGGCTGGGTAAAAAGATGTTTTTCACACATATTTAGCCACTATTATATGAATTTGTTTATGGGCCTCAGACTGTCTATGGCTGATATGGGGTTACAGGGTGGTATTTTATCATATAAAATGATTATGTAGGATATTTTTGTATTCTTTATCAGTGTCAAATAGAGGTCATCTATAGTCGTGCATTACTGCATTCGCTGAGTAATGTGTCCCCAAACTCTGGAATGAAATTTGGATGGGGGAAATTTGGAGAAGGCCAAACTGCACAGCCTATCTTGCTAACTCATTTAATAGAGGAAACTTTAAAATATTGGACATTGTTTGAGAATATGAAAAGGAAATTTCAAGCTAAAAGGTGACAAAATAGTTGGAGAGTTGCAATATTTAAGAAGACACTTTCTCTAACTTACATTTTTTTTTACGGGAAAATTAGCTGAATTATGTGAGTTTTAATTTATAGTCTTTGGAAACTTCCTTTTAAATAAAATATAACCGTCTACACATATCTTTGTTATATCACTTACCAACATTGTATTATAAATATTTTCAAGTATGTCTGTGTGACAGAGAGAACACTATGTGCTTTTTCTGCCCATTTCATTTTTTCTGGCCAAGTAGATTCTATTTTCCATCCTTCTTTATCATTAGGTTGGGACCAAATGATGTATATAACTAGTAGGCTTGCTTATAAAACCCCCTATACAGTTTTCCACATTCTATCTTCCTTTTCCTCTTTTATGGCGATTTTAAAGATCACACACTGAAGTTAATGGAGCCACTAAATAGAAAGAGCCTGAATTTCTGAGTCACTGCCCAGAAAACTCTCACGGTCAACAATTCCCCTCCCCTACCACACACATATTGATCCATATGAGGCTGTGATAGAGGCTGGAAATTAACCTTCATTATGTTAAGCTGCTGTGATTTTGATACTGTTTATTATAGAATCAAACCCACTTTGTCTCATTAGATTGTGCACGCTCCCTGAACTCAGAGGTCTTATTTTACTTATCTCCATCTCTAGATATTTACCGTAATATCTGGGACAATGCCTAACATCTATTAAGTATTCAAGATATGGTGAACAAATAAATAAATGAGTATTCTAGACAAGAGATTAAGAGGTACCTTTAACTGAGGCATTGACAGGAAGTAGTACAGGCGTATCTATTTACAGAGATCTTCGTGGATGAAGGGGAGTGGGAAGTACAGGCTTCCAGGTATAGAATGAATAAGTCACAGGGATGACGGGCACAGCATCGGGGATATAGTTGAATAGTTGACGGTATTGTAATAGCATTCATTGCATGGTGACAGGTGGTAGCCACACTTGCGGTGAGTATAGCAAGTCTATAGACTTATCAGACCACTGTTGTATACACCTGGAATTAATGTAACATTGTGTGTCAACTATACTTCAATTAAAAAAAAAAAAAAAAGATGTCTTCGGTTGCAAAATTATCTTAAAAGAGAATGCTGACTTTCTTGAATATGCAGTTCTTCAGAAAACAAGCTATATTTTAAAAGTATATGGCTTTTAAACACACAGCAAATACTGTGTCAGTATTCACACCTTTTTAAAAACTTTTCTGAGTGTATCTGGGATTGTTATCAGTGAGAAGCAATGCAAAATGAAATTAGTTTCATGTACAAGTTTTGGAGTCAGTTTGATTAATTTTAATTTGTGATGCCATATGTCGTAACCTAATTAACTCTTTAATTTATTATGTGATTTAATTTTTAAAGCAGTTTTATGTCTACTGGAAAATTGAGTAGAAAATTCAGAGAGCTTGCTTATAACTCTTTCTTCCTCAGGTTTTCCTATTATTAACATTTTGTGTTAGTGTACACGACTTTACATTGTGCAAGATGTGTTTAATTTTTTGTTGTAATTGATTAGCCAATCTTGGCACATTATTACTAACTAAACTCAATACTTTATATTAGGGTTTACTTTTGGGTTCTTTATTGTGACGTGTTGTAAATGTATGATG
Source organism: Vulpes lagopus (assembly GCF_018345385.1). Lineage (NCBI taxonomy): Eukaryota > Metazoa > Chordata > Mammalia > Carnivora > Canidae > Vulpes > Vulpes lagopus. The sequence continues at coordinate 9,850,250 of NC_054846.1, read as the reverse complement.
ACACGCAGCCACCATTACAAGATTAGATAGAATATTTTTATTGCTCCAAAAATTCCATCTCCTCTTTCCTCCTTCCTTCTGAAGCTCTGGCAACCACTGATCTTTTTACTGTCTCCATAGTTTTGCCTTTTCCAGAATCTCATATAGGTGGAATCATGCAGTACGTAGTCTTTTCAGATGGTTTCTTCTACTTAGCAATATGCATTTAAGTTTTCTTCATGTCTTTTCATTGCTTGATAACTCACTTCTTTTTATCACCAAATGATATTTCAATGTATGGATGTATCACCATTTATTTATCCATTTACCCATTAAAGGACACCTTGATTTACTCCATATTTTGACAATTATGAATAAATCTGCTTTAAATATTCATGTGCAGATTTTGCATGGACATAAATTAACTCATTCAGGTACACAAAGGAGTGAGATTACTGGATCATATGTTAAGAAAACCGCCAAACTGTTCTCCAGAGTGGCTGTACCATTTTGCATTCCCATCAGCAACAAATGAGAGTTCCTTTTGGTCCACATTCTTATCAACATTTGGGGATGTCTGTGCTTTGGATTTTAGCCATACTAATAGGCATGTCATGGTTCTTAAATTTTTACTTCATGGCACTTAATTATTTCATTTATTTATTATTTATTTATTTATTTATTTATTTATTTATTTATTTAAGATTTTTAATTTATTCATGATAGATACACAAAGAGAGGTCGAGACACAGGCAGAGGGAGAAGCAGGCTCCACACAGGGAGCCCGACGTGGGACTCCAGGATCACGCGCTGGGCCAAAGGCAGGCACTAAACCGCTGAGCCATCCAGGGATACCCTCTTTCATTTATTTTTAATGTAAAAATAGGAAAATAGTAGGGAATTGAGGTCTACACCTGAGAATCCAGGCTTAATTTATGTGGGTCTTAGATCCCTTAAGTGTTAGACTCAACTTTAGTTTATGAACAAAAGGAGACTTTGGGTGGAAAACATGCCTCCTGAGAATTAAAATTCTATGCCATTTATTTTATCCTTCACTCACTCCAGTATCTTCTGACCTACATTCAAGTGCAGGTCGAACTTCTGTGATGACTGAATGAAATGACACTGAGGAGACAGTCTCGACTCTGGAACAAATGGCCCCACTCTTGGCCCTGAAAGTAGTTGTACATAATAACCCTGCTTATAAATTTGAGCTTGTTATAAAATAAGCAGGTGGGAAATGGGCATTAGCAGCTGGCCTAAAACTCCTTTAGATGCACTGAATCTTCTACTCTCATCCCTGCAGCTGGGAGTTCTGACACACGGATGCATAATGGTCATAGAATGACTAAATATTAGGACACAGGCACAAAGCTAGGGACAGTGATACAGTTGCTTATTGCAGAGCACCCGAGATCTGTTAACATTCTGCAATGACTATCAGGTGCTGAGTGAGATTTTTAAACGTGCTGAGAATGGATAAGCTAAATTCCTCACCACAAAAGCACATTCTACCGTGGTTCACACTTCCCTTTTGGCATAAGCTTCAGGATGACTGCTCTAAGCTTGACCTTCATATGTAAATATTATTTGAAAGATAAAGGTCAAAAATTCACGCAATTCTGAAAATTTCCAACCGCTTCTCCACTACTGATGCTGAGAGGAGAAGATGGAGAATGGGTGGTAGATGTTTTCCTTTATGCCTGCTTGGTCATGTTATAGAAAAACTTTTTTTTTTCTTATTTTTCAAATGGAAAGCTGGGGTAAACCTGGCTGACAGGCCAACTGACAATGTTATGATAGTACTAGAAGCCAACTTATTTGCTAAATATACTTCAGTGCAGCTCCCTGGTGATTTAATGATATTGAAGTTTATCCAAAGGGGTCATAAATTCACTTTTATATGTTTTGACGTTATAGATAAAGAAATTACTGACACTTTTCATAATTTAATTATAAGTCACACATAGCTTGTTTAGTACTAGATCTAAATATCCTTAGAGCATGCTCACTTACTGCGGATATGTACAGAAGAAGAGAGCAAGAAGGAGATGTTTCAGCTTGTTTTCAAAATTAAAGCTAGTGTGTTAAAGCTATTTTGTAAATACCAGACACATTGAGGGTATTTGTTCCATCTAATCATTAGTTATATAGTATGATTGCTTAGACATCATCCTTTCCTTTCCTTGATTCACATCATAGTAAGGCCAATAAATGTTTACTAACTGTGGTGAATTATATTCTTTTTCCACAAATATTCAGTCTTTTCTCTTGCCACTGAGAGAAATGTATTTCTATACCCTGTGAGTTCTGGGTCTGATTGTGTAGCTCGCTTTAACTAATAGAATATGGTAGGAGCGCCATTTTGACAATTCTGGACTTTAAAAGACAAGTTTCCACCAACTTGTGAAGCACATCTAAATCCAATTCACAACCTGAAACACAGCTTTAGGACACAGCCTGCAGCCAACAACAAGCAATATGAACAAAGTCTGAGTATTTGTAGTGTAAGTCATTAAGATTTTGAAATTTTTCTTTTCCTTTTTTTTACAATGGAACATAATATTCTTGAAGCTAAAAATGGAGGTATCAGCACTTAGAAGTGAACCATTTTCCACAATAACAACAAATACATAAATAGTTCTAGCATTGGCTTGGGTCTCATTGGTGTGTGGCAAGGAAATTTATAGGAATCCAGAAAAATGGCCACCCATGTTATGCAATAAGGAAATATTTAGCTAAACTGTTGAATGAAAATAGCTAGGAGGCTGAGAATGTACTTAAGATATTTAGTGTTTGGAGCGGGTTGTCATTTGATACGCTTATAAAACTGCTATAAGAAAGAATAAGCTGAGAAAGGATCTCTGTGGTTTGCAAGGGAACATAGAGAGTCAAAGGAAATCTAGAGGACTAGAGAATGAAATGGTTTCTCATCTGTAGGTAGTCAAGATGAAAATGAGAAATCTCTTGAGCCAAAATGCTAATTGATACTCATGACATAGCCTGGGGGCAAAAACAAGGCAAGGCTGTGACAATCGCAGATTTCTTTAAGACTTTTTTTTTTTTTTCTTTAAGACTTCTGATTGGATTTGTGTGGCCTCCGCTAATTATCTTCAATTGGATAAAATGGCTGAGGAAAAAATGACAAATCCCAGGGAGAGCTGATAAACATAAAACACTTAGAACTAAGTCTAGTGAGGGAGACATGGCTCAAAAGGAATTTTGACATGGCTATAGCCCTGGAATAAAAACCTAAGTCAACAAAGTTTCTGAAAGAATTATATTACTAATGGTACGGCCAGCCTGGATGTAAAAGGCATATGACTGTAATAAACAGAAACGGACATTTGGGCCCCAGTTCTGTGGGCTGGGAGCTGGCTAAGAAAGCAGTTCAGCCCCCCAAATCTCATAAATCTCAATGGCCTCTTAAATTAGGAGCAAAGAAATAATGAGGGAAAAGGTCTTCCCAGATGGTGGTTCCAATACCCACAGAGGAAGTGGATCAGGGATCTATTCCCAGGGAGCCGAATGGGGCCTATCAAGAAATATCTCCTACCCCCAAGAATAGGGAGTTGTTGCAACATTTGGCCAGCGGGATTTCCAAATTGCTGTGGATCAGTGATTGTTTTGTGTCTCCCACTTTGCCTTTTCAGATGGTAATGTTTACTGTGGTTAACCTGCTTTGCCCTGAAAGGATGCTCTGTGTGTGTGTGTGTGTGTGTGTGTGTGAGTGTGTGTGTGTACACAGATAAATTGTGTTTTTATTTCATAGGCCTCAAAATCAAAAGGATCCACATATAGACATTACGTAGACACGATCACGACATGGAGTTGGACCCTGGTGCCATGATTAGAGGACACTTTTGGATGTCTTCTTTTCCTGCAGTGGAAGTGAGTACATTTTGTGGGGAAAGATACAGATGAATGTGCCCAAGATGGCAGACTGAGGTAGATATTAATCTGAAATGAGTGTATTTCCCCATCCCACTGAGGTTGGGATGTGACTTCCTTTAGCCAAAAAAAATGTGGAAGTCACATTGCAACAGATCTGAGATGAAACTTTATGGAATATTTGAATATTCCATATATTGAATATTTGAATATTTGAATTCTCACCAGCTCTCTTGTGCCCTTGCCCTTCATCACATGAGCATCGCATCCCAGGTGGGGGTGCTCTCTAGATGCATCCTGGGATAATAAGAGATGCAAGGAGCATACCTGGACCTGATCCACAGATCCATCTGCTTGTAATGTGGAGGAGAGGTCAATATTTGTTGTCAAAAACTACCAGGATTTTGAGGTTTATTACTCAGGTAATCCTGTGAAATCTAATACTGTAATTTCCAAAATCATAATTTCCTAGTGCCAGAGCCAGAAGAGAACCTAATTGTTGAATGTCTGGAACAGTACTTTGGGCAAACAGAATGTTTTAAATAGTCCTAACAGATAAATAAAATATATTTGCAAAGCCAAGTATTAGAAACTATTGACTAGAGGGGTTAGAAAAAAAAAATCTCAATAAGTAAAACCTCCTGGTGTTTCCTCACACATATTAAAGGACAGATTGTATTATTCACCCATATTCACTCCTCCCTCCAACAATTGGCTAAGAGTAGACAAACTAAAAAAAAGATATATTTGGTAATGATGATCAGCTTCCATCCTTTAGACCAGAGGGTTTTGATGATCAGTGGAATCATTTTCACAGAGAAAAGTAATTGAACTAATATTTTTCTCTGACTTTATATACTTGTTTTTATTTCTGAGTGATGGCAACATATACTACATTGAAAAGGGAGGAAAAAATCTTTTTTCAATTATTACTGAAACCTGTAACATATAGATTACTTAGGGACAGTCTTTAGAGTATTTTTGTAAAAATTCTGTCTCTTTGACCTTCTAATGAGATCTGCCTCGAAGCTGGCTTCTCTGAAGCTGTGATGACTGAGTACATGATTAATGCATTCAGAGGTAGCCAAAATATGTTATTTAACCACTACTTATTTAAATATTATTCCCTCTTTTTTTGTCATAGAAAAATGAAACACGGGATCCCTGGGTGGCGCAGCAGTTTAGCGCCTGCCTTTGGCCCAGGGCGCGATCCTGGAGGCCCGGGATCGAATCCCACGTCGGGCTCCCGGTGCATGGAGCCTGCTTCTCCCTCTGCCTGTGTCTCTGCCTCTCTCTCTCTCTCTGTGTGACTATCATAAATAAATTTTAAAAAATTAAAAAAAAAGAAAAAAGAAAAATGAAACACATACTGTTAGACTGAAGAAGAAGGAAAGGAACATTATGTGTGGGGGAGCCAAGGATGCTTTGACACCTGTGGGACCTCAGTCTGGTCTGGGGGATTATTCATATTTGCTATTATTGAGTTCATGAAACAGGTCCAAGTGGCAGAGGTAAAGATCTGGGATGTCTCAGTCTGGCACTCACATTTCATTTGGGCTTGATACCAAGACTAGCAGAGTGACAGACCCAAAAGCTTCAGATCAATGATCTTCCCAACCTGATACTTGCAGCTTTCATAACAACTTCCTGGGTAGTTTAGAGTAGTTTCCGTTATATGTCTATAAAAGCTGCATTGAGGCTCTCCCAGGGAGCTTGGGATTGAGGTAAGTTGGGTTGCCATCTGAGAGTTCAATAGTATAGAAGGTTTAAAGAGATATGTATTCAGTGGTAGAGGCCCAAGGATTTAGCCCTGGGGCAAAAGTATCAGGTAAAATATATTAATGTAACTGAAAAATAGACAGGTCCAACCAAAGGAGGATTAGTCCTATAAGGTAGACTTATAATTCTGACAATTATAAGTGTCAGAAGCAACGTTGACTGCACCTCTCTATTGTCTAGTGCCCCCCAAGATTACACTAGAGCACCGTGCTATACTACAAATGTTCAAGGGAAGCACAGTGATACTCAACATCCATCTGTTAGACGCTGAGCAGACTACTAGGCACCTCATGGTTCGAATATCAGACAGTACTACATTCCTTTCAGCGAAGTCATATCCTTGGAGAGCTGGGTGTTCAGCAATTTCTTTGATTAGTTGCAAGTACCACGTGAAAATCAACATGGAATAGAAATGGGGGTGTTGTCATCCAATCTGCTTTCAAGGTTTGAAAAGTTGTGTAGTGTCCAACAGGGGCATGCCTATTAGTTCTTAATAATGAAATATAAATATATATAGTCTTTTCAATTTATACTTTTTTTTTCAAATGGCTCTATGTTATTAACAAATGAGTACTTAGGAAATTAATGAACTCTAGTTACTCTCCAAAAAGAACTGTTTGATATTTCCTTCATCCCATGGGCACTGTGGAAACAATTGTGAGGTACTCGGGGTATCATGAACTGAGAAAATTTGGAAGCCTCCTCTGGAAGCCTGCCTTCCTTCTTTCCTTCCTTCCTTCCTTCCTTCCTTCCCTCCTTCCCTCCTTCCTTCCCTCCTTCCTTCCTTTTTTCTCTCCCTCATGTTTAAGTAAGTTCAATGCCCAATTTGGGGCTTGAACTCATGATCCTGAGATCAAGAGTAACATGCTCTACCGACTGAGCCCACCAGGCACCTCCGTTCTACTCTCTTTAATGTCAACACACAGTGGATTCACATGCCTAACTTCTAGTTCCAGTTCCTTATCCCCAAGGTTCAATCCATTTCCTTTGGAGGAATATTGCTCAGATCTGAGAACTCTGGCACTTGGGCTACTTAGCAACTGCACCATTAATTATAAATTAATAAACAAGTACTTTTTCTATTTCCCTCACAGCTTTCCTAAACAAAGAGAATGAAGTTCTTGGGGGGATACAAGAGCCATACAAATTCTCACTATAAATTTATACCATAGCATTCTGATTATGCGTCAGTCTCTAGTTACTCCTGAAAGTCCCTGGCTGGTTGGATGATAGATATTTTTGAGCTTGGAAGGCTGAGAATCAGACTCTGGTCCTTAGAATTTCAATATGGTAATGATGTAATGCTTTTAGGCTTTTTGGAATACAATAGTCTGACTTACTTCAGGTACTATCCTTGGATTCTTTTTTTTTTTTTTTTTTCCTCTTAAGTCTGGAGGAAGTCTGCCTGGATTCAAATCTCATCTCTGTCACCCACCATCTAGCTGTGTGACCTTGGGCAAATTACTTAATCTTTCTGTATTTCAGCTTTCTCATCTATAAAATGAGGAAAATAATAATTACTTTAAAAGGTAGTTGTGTTAAAAAAATAATACATTTTAATTTCTTAGAAGATGTCTAGCATATTCTAAACCCTAAATAAATATTTCTTCTTATTTTTGTCTTGTTCTTCTGAATTGTGTTATTGCTATTTTTGGTCATGTTTGCCATGTTTCTTTCATTTTTCAAGCTTCTACATTTTCATCAAATTTTTCTATGTTCACACCTAACATTCAAATGTAAGTTGGATGTCTCCTGAAAGTCCTGACTATAATCCAAGTCTGTGAGTGTGGAAAGTCAGGAATACCAAGCATACTTCATTTGCTCATCTATATTTGCATGGTCCTCTCAGTTAGAAGAGCCATGTGGCCAGTTTTGGTCAATTATATGTGAGTGAAAGTGAAAAGGGATTTTTTTAAGTGATTCTCCAGTCTTTTCCCTACCTCAACAAACAGAAAGAACATGTGTCTTAGAAGATGTAGCTATGAAATAGTGGTGCCTCCGCTAAGCTGGATCCTTCATAACTTAGTGGAGTAGAGTCAGCAGACAAGTTATATTATATATGTACTATCATTAAGAAACAAACATTTTATGTGTTAAGCCACTGAGATTTCCCAGGTTAGCTGTTCTACATCATATCTAAACTCATACAGTGGGTGTAAATGACCCGTAGGCACCTACTTCATAATAGTGAGCTAACATCAAAGGAATAATTTATATTTAATAAATACTTGCTGAAAAACCTGGAAGTATAGTGTATACATCTTCTAACTTGGAGTCTCTAGAACATCACTGACAGTTGTCAGCTGGGGCTCTGTTCATTTGTAAGTCCTACTGATTTGGGCGCCCAAGCTGGCTCATTCACAAGGCTGTTAGTTGATGCTTGACTTTCAGTTGAGAGCTGATTTTGGGCTTTTGACCAGGGCAGCAATACTTGGCATCTCTGTTTAGCTTCATTCTTTCATTTTATGTCAGTTGGCTCCTCAGAAGGAATAAGCCCACACGAATGAGCATCTTAAGAGAGCCAAGGATGCAGCCACAGTCATTGTATGGTCTAAGACTTGGAAATCCCAGAATGTTCCTTCCAGTGCATTCTATTAATCAAATAAATAAGTCACTGAGGGTATTCCCTATTCAGTTAGAGTTTACTTCTCACAGGGAAGAGTGAAAAATAATTTGCATTTGCAGCCATCTTTAATCTATCATACCCCCTCCTCTAAAACACATTAACTAACATCCACATTAGTCATCCATATTAATTAATACCACATTAAAATCCACTCACACGTTAAAATTCTTGCAAACAGAGCATTCATGCTTTATCATAATTGAATATCTGTACTAGTGCCTATTTCCGAGATTTTGTCCATTATTTATGTTCATAGTAATTTAACTGCTGAATAAACTCACCAATAGCACAGAAACATCTTCCAATTTTTTCCCAAGGTCTTCTACAGTGCCTAGATTTTAGATATCTACTAAATCAATTTTGAATAAATGAAATGAGACATATATATTCTGTATAGAGGGTCAAAGTTAAAAGCTTATCAAATCAACATGTAAAATGTAAACACATAAAGAATTTTTTTTTCTTTCTGTGTGGGTGACGAATTTTTAGTAAGACAGTAAAACAAACAGAAGCTTCAGGAGTTATTTTCAGCTTTCACATAAAGAGTGATAAATATACTCTTTTGGCCAAATGGATATTGACTTGAGTAAATAGTGTTTCTTAAAAATGCTAGGAAGAACCAAACATTTCAACGCTTAGGAAAAATGTCCTAAAGTAAAGATAGTATATATATATATATATATATATATATATATATATATATATATATGAAATATAAGATATATATATATGAAATATGAGATATATATATGAGATATATAGAGAGATATATATCTCAAATATATATGTATATATTTGTAGTGCAGTCAGAGGAAAAGAGAAAGAACAGATCTCCTAAGAATTCTTAAGAAAAGTATTACAATTAGTGTTATTGAGAGTTTAAGACATTTTCCCCCCAAGTTTACTTGGTTTGTGAGTATATTGGCTTATTCTGAGTTTGCATCAGTTTAAAACTCAGAGGATTAAAATAGAATTGCCAATATTATGTCTACATATTCATGGAAACCAAATGAAGCTTGAATCATATAATTTGTAACAGGACTAAAGGAGGATTGAACTTGCTTCTCCCCCTGCCGCCCCTGTCACCACGACAGAAGCAGCCTGAGAATGGCAGAAAGAATATATGCCTTCTAAACTAAAATCTCGAGTCATTTCAAAACTCTTTCCCTTTGAATTAATTACATACTTTAGTTTGATGCTAAATTCTAATGTAGTCTCCTACATGAGCCCAAAGACTCTCCAAAATAGTCCTTAGAATTCTATTCAGACAAGAAAAGTCTGTTAGAAATGAGTATATATAGCACAATATGGAAAAAAAAAATGTTTTAAATTTAAAATGGGGGAAAAGGGATCCCTGGGTGGCGCAGCGGTTTGGCGCCTGCCTTTGGCCCAGGGCGCGATCCTGGAGACCCGGGATCAAATCCCACATCAGGCTCCCGGTGCATGGAGCCTGCTTCTCCCTCCGCCTGTGTCTCTGCCTCTCTCTCTCTCTCTGTGACTATCATAAATAAATAAAAAAAAAAAATTAAAAAATAAAAATAAAAAAATAAAATAAAATGGGGGAAAAAATTTTAATTCTGTTTGTAAGACCAAAGGCTTACAGTGTTTCTTTTCAACACATACTTCAAACATCCTTTCCATTGTTATTCATGAATTTTATTATAAAATTCCTTGGCTTCAAATTGCTCTAGGGTTACCAGTTTTTTTCCTAAACCTGCGTGAAAAATTAAGTATTTCTCTATTATTTTGCTGATTGTTCTTTACTATTATAGAGTTTTCTCCCCTCTTGTGCATTTACTTAAATAATTCCATTTAAATTTTTTTTTAATTTTTATTTATTTATGATAATCACAGAGAGAGAGAGAGAGAGGCAGAGACACAGGCAGAGGGAGAAGCAGGCTCCATGCACCGGGAGCCCGACGTGGGATTCGATCCCAGGTCTCCCGGATCGCGCCCTGGGCCAAAGGCAGGCGCCAAACCGCTGCACCACCCAGGGATCCCTCCGTTTAAATTTAAATCGTAAATATATAAATGAAAATCTACTCAATGTACTAGTAAATTAGCTATTTACTTAGATATTTACATATTTTGGAATTCAAGGGAGCTTGCTATTCTTTTTGAACTACTCAGTGAAAATGAATTTTCAAAATTCAAGAACAATATTAATTGAAATTCCTATCTTAATGGTAAGTGAATTTTTGGTACAAAGTACGACTTTTCTGCAGTAGTTTGAATAACTGATGAATTAAAGATATTTTCCTCTGGAAACTACCAAATTATAAAGCCACATCTAAATTTATAAAGTATCGATTGATTTCTTAAACTGGTCAATATAAATCCTGCCTTAATGCGGCATAAAATACCTGATTATAAAGCTGGTAATTGTCTTCAAATGTTGTTAATTTGAAAAAGAGCAATTTGTATTGATTAACTAATAAATCTGTAATGAAAATAATAAGACAAATTTTTATCACCATGCCTAGAAAGGGCATTGGAAAGGAGACCCAAGGAGGGAGGATTATGTAAGACTACCGAAGGCACCTTATGTGCCCTGTGGTGCATGGGCATATGTAAGGGGAAGAATCTGGTGGTGGCTGGGAGGGAGGTCAACAGAAATAATTCTCTGATATTTTTCTGAAGGCCTACAGGCAGTCTTCTGGTGTCTAATATATTTGTATTTGTTAAGAGCTTATTGCAGATGACCCTTTTTGTATATTTCTGAAATAAACTTTGTTAGAGTGGTCAATTGCAAGAATTTAGGGAAGATTACTATCATGACTCTGTTTCTAAAAGTCTAAAAGGAAAGCAGCATGAATTCAATACCCACTGATTCAGACAGTTACATGATATCCAAAATAGTAAATAGATGAAAATGTTGTATCTTCTTTAGGTTTTTCCTTTGAAGTTTTAGGAAATTTATATTGTACAATTGGGTCTTAAGAGCAAGACCTAGGGATTGGGCATTGATAAGGAAATTGTCTAATTAGCAGTTTCTTTCTTTTTTAAAAATTTTATTTTTATTTTTTTTAATTTATTTGACAGAAATTTTTATTTTATTTATTTGACAGAAAGAGAGAGCACAAGCAGGGAGAGCAGCAGGCAGGGGGACAGGGAGATGCAGGCTCCCCGATGAGCAGAGAGCCCAACGCAGGGCTCGATCCCAGGACCCTGGGATCATGACCTGAGCTGAAGGTAGATGTTTAACCGACTGAGCCACTCAGGCGCCCTTAATTATCAGTTTCTATCTTTTTTTTTCCCTGGAAAAAAAAAATCTGAAGTCAGGAAATAGCTAAAGTTGAATAATAAGTAGAAAATAAATAAACAAGTCCATCTAGCCAAGAGGTTAACCACATACAAAAGCCGGGCATTTTTAATAACTACAGCATTCTTTTCCTTCTACATTACCTTGTTAATACCTCCTTCCATATCCATGGTACCATCTTTAGAAACTGAGTCTTATAATATTATATTATAATATCTGCTCCTTTTTTTTAAAGATTTTATTTATTTATTTATTTATTTATTTATTTATTTATTTATTTATTATTTATTTATTCATGAGAGACACAGAGAGAGGCAGAGACACAGGCAGAGGGAGAAAAAGGCTCCATGCAGGGAGTTCCACGTGGGACATAGGACTCGATCCCAGGTCTCCAGGATCATGACCTGGGCCAAAGGCAGCGCTAAACTGCTGAGCCACCTGGGCTGCCCCAATATCTGGCCTTTTAAAAACCATACTCACAAGAGGAATTTAAGTGGTGACTATTATTACTGATCTATAGAGATCTGTTGTGTAGTAAATATTTGCTACACTTGGTGGTACCCAGCATTTGCTGATGGTCTTCCTTTACTTGAGAATGCAGTTCCATGGTAGAATGTGAGGAGTGTTCCTGCATTGCCTTCAGGCATGATTTTCTGTGTATTTGGTTGTTTCAACCAAGATTACTCATGTTTTTCATCTCTAACACACACACAGACACACACATACACACCCACACACTTGCTGACAAAGAGGAGAAAATGCCTTATTATCAGATGTTGATTTATTAAAATACATAATATTTATATATTTTTCTGGCATTTTCCAAAATACATAAGAAAAAATGTCTTGAGGAGAAAAGTATTATAAATGAAAAATATTTCACATTCATCAAACTTCCCTTTTTTCATGTGCTGGACATTGGAATTTGATGATGAAGATAGAAAGAATATTATCAGGGTGCCTGGGTGGCTCAGTCGGTTAAGGATCTGCCTTCAGCTCAGGTCATGAGGCTGGGGTCCTGGGATTGAGCCCCATGTCAGGCTCCCTGCTCAGTAGGGAGTCTGTTTCTCCCTCTTTCCGTCCCTTGCTTGTGCATGCTCACTCTCTTTTTCTCAAATAAATAAATAAAATATTTTTTAAAAGGAATAATTTCAATAGTAAGGCTAGTATGCAAACTTTTCTCTCATAGTGATCTATATACTTATCAAATATTAAACCGGATTAATTGTATACCCAGTGTGATTTCCTTTAACACATACACATATTACAGGGTAATTCCCGATATCAGGGAGACCAGCAGGTGTGCTGAGAATGAGTTGCATGCAGCTAGTCAAGGTGCAGTATTTGCAGAGTAGTCTGTGCACCATTTACGGTCGAACTATCCAAGGTGCACATCTCTCAGACAGACCAAGTCAGATTCTTCAGGGAGTGGAGCAAGGGATATTCATTTTTCATATGCATTCTCTGGATGGTTGTAAGACACACTATGGAAAATTTGAGGGTAAAGTATAAATTTCTTCTCCAGAAAGATTTAACTCTTAAAATGAAAATAGAGGAATTAATAATACCTTTAATATTTTGCAGCATATTTAGCACATTCAAAATGTCGGGTTGTAATTGTTACCTTTTTAAACTGCTAAGTTTAAGATGACAATGTCTTCCTCATCCGACAGAAAACTGCGGCAAAAATGCATGGTTTCAAATTCTTCCAAATAGGAAAAGCCCTAAGATTAGGATTAGAATACAATAGTCTTAAAATTCCAGTTGTGTACACCATTTAATTCCTTGCTATTTTGATTTCTTAAGCTTCTTTTCTCCTGCAACACCATTATGTCAAGCTTCTGCAGTAAGGCACAGTATTGGGGCAAGTATTAATAGATCAATTTAGGCCATAACCCCAAAGTGTCTCAGCAATCTGTTTAATTTGGCTATGACAACTAACCCAGATATAATATTTCAACAGGTTTGAATAGTCACCCAGAACCATATTTTAGAGTATGACTCAGGTGAAGGCTGGACTGAAGACTCAGAGGTGTATTTCTTTACGCCAGTATTTGACCATGCAGAACTTTCTAACAGGTCTGTTTTTGTTGCACTATTTGTCCTGGCTGAGGATCCTAGTTTTCTGGTGTTGAGTTCTAATATCACTAGAATCTTAAGAAATACCTGTGTCTTCAACCCCTTACCTCACTACGGAGCATAATCAGTATTATAGTGCAAGCAGGTAGACTAATATAGAATTATAATAAACACTTTTTCAACATTTTCCTTTTGGCTAGTGCTAGTTAGAACTGTTGTATCCTTTGTGTGCAGAATTACAACAGCTAGTATAAATGAATTAGTTAAGTGGGTGTTAGAACACGGTGAAGATTCAATGGAATGGCTCTGGGTTTAAAGTCTTAGAGATTAGGGGAAATCTTCCACTCTGCCTTGGTGATATATTCACTGGGATCATGTCCAAATCTATCCTTGGAAGAGGCAATTGTAGTACCAGCTTTTAACCTATGTTTTGTGTGTTCAAAAGGTGGATAGGTGACATCCTTTAGAATAGTCATGCAATGCACTAACATCATTGAACACATTCGTTCTTTTGCTTACTTTTTCCAATGACATCCAGTCTTTGATGTTGATCATTTTTGTTGGCTCATTAATTCAATTTTCCTTTGTTCAATAAAATCTCCAAATGCTGATGTTGAATTGCCAGGAATAAAGATACTGATGATAGAAATGGCACCAGAGAAATCATTGCTATTCTTGGCCACAGACATTTCCAGTCTGAACAATAGCTGTTTTCTTCATGGCTTTCACCAATGTCATATTTTAAGCAGAGATTTTGTGAGCTCAACAAATGAATGGAAAAGGCTGCAAAATACCTTGCAGAAATATTTCACAGGTAAGCAGGAAATTTGGAATAGATTATCAGAACAGAAAAGTTATAAAGAGATGTCTAGGGCAAAAGACAAAGCAAAATTGCTGAAGCGTTCTTTAAAGTACGGTGTGATTCAGTCAGCAGCTTAGCTACTATTTTTGAGTCCAGCTGATTTTGAGTCCATTGCTGTACGGAGAATTAAAGGAGGGAGGTCAGAAGATTAGGCTATTTGAAGATTTAAAAACTATTAACAATGTAAGTTTCATAAGAAGAGAATGATCTTAACGTATTTCATAACTCAGTATAATATAGTTCATATACTTTTTAATGATAATTAATTGCCTAAATCAAAATTTTCAGATTGCAAATATCCAGAGAGTCAAACCTAGAGTTTGATGGATATAATGATAATTAGGGAGGATAGAAGTAAGATGCTTATGTTATAGATTTCTTCCTTTCCTGGCTTTTCCATCGAAGCATGAATAGAAGGCAACATATCCAAAGAAAACTATAATTGCCAAAACCAAAAGTTCAGAGTAATAAGGAGTTTACTAAAAATTATCTAAAACCTCGGGAAATTTTCTAAGTTTATTCAAATCTTTATCTTTTTATCTCTCCAGAGACCCTCAAGAGTGATGGCTCCCCTTCAACAGTTCTTCCAATCTTCAAAATCTTTCTTTTGCTGTATACTGTGTTTTTCTCTTCACTCCTTAGTCATCTCTATATAATTTGAATCAGTGTCATGATAATGAAGATAATCCTTCTCAGGCTCTTTCTTTTGGATCACCGCCACTATTCCTGGCAATCAGAGGTACAATGAAAAATTCTCATTTTTGGATAATAGTAATGATGGTTGGTGTGGGGGGAGTAGAAAGACATATGCTTTCTTTTTTGTCTCAATATATAAGTAAAAAAATGCCCTGTCCTAACATCTCTAGTTCTCAAGGCTCTTAAAAAATAGACCAAATTGAAATACGTCTCTTGTTTTCCCACCTGCCTGAAATGACAAAATAGTTGGTGTTCCTCCTTTTTTAATTTAATATGACACATTTGTTTACACCTAATGTAATGGTAATGGTAATGTTTAATGGTAAACATTAAATAAGTATGCGCTGAAATGAATTTTACACTATGAGACAAAAATAGTAAGGCTGGGCATAAAATTTGTAGTTTAAAATTTATCTGAGTGAAGACTCTATGGTATACCAGTGAGTTATACACTTTCTGAATTATAAAATGTGATATAAAACTCATGTGTTATTACGATTTTATATCTTTTTTTCTATGTGGTATGCAAACCAAATCTTGTACTTTGAATATAACTATTACTAACAATAGATTTGATGATAGAGGGAAGAGTTGGAGCCACTTCTCTAACAAAATCTTTTGAGAACCAAAGAAATATAGAATGTAAATAAGCTAAGATCTATGATATACAAATATAATGTAACCACATATTTTTTCTTCTGCTGGAATAAGTAAAACATTAAGGGAACTGCTCATAAAAGCCAACCATCATAAATGTTTTGATCAGTAAAGCCTCTAATCTGAATCTTACAGACAGCCTTTTCCTTGGGAAAAACAAAGTCACATAGACCCCACAGATACTGTGGACAGTGTAAATCTGTCCTCAACTCATTGCCTCCTTGTTGTCCTAGGCTGTGGTGGCTGGAGCCTACTGCTACCCGTCAACTGCTAAATATTGTTAGATATTCTGTGAGCCAATTGTTAAAGACAGCCATTAATAAATATTAATTTACATAAACTTACAAGTAAATAAATTACATTAAAATTAAAGACAATCAATAATTAAAAGTCATCACTTTTTAATGATATTACCACCTGTCACAATTATTCTTTCAGTATTCTTTTGAGATGATTTATGTCTGATGATGGAAGTACTATAGAATTTGGTGATATTGTACATCTCTTCCCAAATCCATAATTAAGGATCTCATGTCACACAAAGAGTGGGAATATTTTACAGGACTTGGTAAATGTTATAAATCAGGGATTGTTTCCCCCCTTGCAGAGCTGGATGTTAAACATTTCCTAGCACATCACTATTTCTAGGTCACCATTTCTGTTCAGGTGTGTATAAGAATATTATGAAAGTCATCTGTGTAGAATAAATTGCATCCTCACCATCCTAGAAATTATTCCCCAAGGCCACAGTTAGGAAAATATTATCATCCAATAGCCTATCCATTTACAATGAAAGAATGGAAATTTCGATATCCTCTGTACATGACGCATGAGAGCTTTTGCTCCTAGCCACACCGCACTGACTTCAAATTCTAGTTCATTCGCATTTGACATTAAGGTTCTTGCCACATGAGAATTTTACCACTAAGTGTGCTTGAGCTTGCACTGGCAAAGCATGCAGACCTCCTAACACAAAGATACCAAGTCCAAGTCTCAGGCAAGTCTCTTGACTACTACTGATCTTAAAGCTTCTCAGGTATATCCAAGTGTCGAAAAATTAAAACTGACTTTCAATTTTATCATCAATGTATCTTGTTGTGTTTTTTATAAGTCCCCACGAATTGTATATTTCTCCTGTCCCTCTCATCTTTTTGTTTCCTAAAAGGCAAAGCGAGAAATTCTTTGCAAAGTTTTATTAAAGAAATTAAGTCCCACTGAGACAAAATAGTCCCCTAAAAGTGTCACATTTATGACACTTTCTAACAGAGAGTGAAATTATCATTTGGTGAGTGGTCTGGGGACCTGTTAAATTAATTGATTCAAATTCAGGTTTGGAAAAAAAAATTCAGGTATGGTTTATAATGATACATATTTTAGATGTGTTTCTCAATTATTTTTACATATTGCCTCTCTAAAGAGAAGACATAAAAGTAAATATAAATTCTTCCTAACAAAAGAAACTAAATACTAAGGAATATGATTTTGTCAGGTAAATTTGAGCTTTGGGGGCCATCAAACAGTACCATACATGTTATCTTTGCACCCCCCACCCCCTAACCCAGAGCCAATTTTCATCATGTTGGGGGTAATGTCATCCCTGTTGAGAATGCATATGTCCTTCATTCTGAGAGTGTACTTCAAAATGTCCAAGTTTAGAAGATTTGCCTTTTATTAGAGAAGCTGATTATATGGAGACATCACATATGTATTTATCAGATTGGCTTCTTTCAGTTTTCAGACACCAGGTTAGACATCCAAGGATACTGTATTAACTCATAGGCAGTCTAGAGAAGTAGCATTCACTAAAATGATCACTGGACATATGTAGCAATTTATAGTTAAATTAGCAAATAAAAAAATTCATTTCACTTGTCATAATTTGCGTACTTACTTGCCAATTATGTCTTATTTCTTTTATAACAGAAATAGTACAGATAATAGAATATTTTCTTCATTACAGAAAGTTGTATTGGTAACACTGCTCAAGAGCCTCCTACTCAAAGTGTGTTCCACGGACCAGGTACTGCTGTCTAGTTAATTAAAAAAGCAGATTCCTGAGCTCCATCCCAGACCTACTGGATCACAATTTGCACTTTTCATAAGACACCCAGGGTTTCATATGAGAACATGTCAGTGCCACCAAAAAATCATTCTTTGTCTGCCTTTAAATATTAACTTCCTTGCAAATACACCACATTAGGATGTGCTTAGTTCTTGAGATGTAGAGGTCAATACTCTATCTGCACTATTTTTTTTAAACCCAATGCCCAAACAACAATTAAGTCATTGTAAACTTATTTTATAGATAAGGATGATAATGATATGTTTATGACTTTCCAAGTTGTCTTGTTTAACTAAACAAGTTAATCATTTGCTATAATTGCTTGAACCCATACATCTTTTAAATTCAGAAACTCTCCTTATTATTGGGGCCCTCAGAAAAAAGAGGAATGCACCAAAAGAAAATCACAGGCAAAGTGCTGTTTATCATAATGTGCCTCTTTTTTGAATCATGAAAATGCTTTGGTCAACATAAGAGGACCAACTTCTAATAAAGGCAGCTCTCTGGGAGTGGCAGTAGATATTCACCCTTGTATCTGCAAATTTTAGTGAAGTTAAACTAATTTTAAAAATAAAGATAAAAATTAATCTATTCATCATTATATATACCAACCCAAAGATACTTAATATCACTGTAAAATTTTTAAAAATCTATTGAGTTCTCAAAGTTGCACTCACTGTGGCCTCCTTTGAAACAGAAAAATCTCGCTTCACACATATTGTATAATATCTCTTCACTTTGCATCAATAGTAAATTGTTTTATGACAATGATATTATTAACATGTCAAATATAAGAATTATTACTGTGAGTCTTAGGTAAATCATTTGAATATAATTATGTTCTACATACTTGTTCTTGAAGATGAGTATTCATTTCTTTACAAAAAGCCAAGATTCTAAGATAAACAGTTCTTGTAAAGATGTATAGGGCTTAGTTCAGGCTCTGAAGATAATTAGAAAGTTTTGCAAATGGGCTGGTCCTGAATTCCAACTCTTGAGATAAACCAGGGATCCAAATAAAATAAGCTAATCTGGCTCAAGTTTTATAAAATCATGCCAAAATTCCATCTTTAACTGGTTAAAAATACAATATACTTTGTGATGGCCAAATAAAAAATAATCACATTATTTTGTGATGAAGACTATGGTCCATGTCTTTCTTTGAAGTGAGATTAAATTTATTTTTCTTCTGGCTCAGCTTCCTCAGTTTCAAGAGTACAATTTGTATACCTGAATTATTAAAGCAATCCTTTAAAGCGCAATAAAAATTTTCAAACTTCTAAACTTGTAGACCTTCGAGGAGACCTTTCCTTTCACTCACCCTCACAGAGATCTTTTCCCTCTTGCTGTATCTGATACTACTTTCCAAAGCTGAGAGACAGGATATTAAAAATATATGTACATGTGATAAGGACTCAACAGCCCCCACCCTACAATGGTTCCCAGTCAGCATGCTGCACTAACTAAAATCGGTTTTATGTTGCAAAGTCCTGGGGTAGTTTTCATTTACCTTCTACTGTCTGAATTATCAGATGGCTTATCTCCAGCTGTGACAGGTTACTTGAATTTTAAGAAATGTGACTGGGAATATATGGGACAGAACATCATACTAGAGGCTAGAGCACTCTCTGTGGATGATAGGCTTGGCCAGGGTACTAAGAGGACAATTGGAGCTGCCCTATACTCTGGGATGACATGGATGGAGACCAAGGTATTAGAGAGGGAAGGTGAGAGAACAGGCTCATATTTTATCTATGTCTCATTTTGTTCAGGACTAAATGAGAAGACTATTAGCTGAACTAGAGCTTCCTAATTCAATCAGGAACCCTGTATTTAAAGTCTGAAGCTTGAGGCTCCTGGGTGGCTCAGTCAGTTGAGCATCCAACTCTTGGCTTTGGCTCAGGTCATGATCTCAGGGTTGTGAGATTAAGCCCATGTTGGGACTCCCACTCAGCACAGAATCTGCTTGAGAGTCTCTGCCTCTCCCTCTGCCCCCCCCAACTCATGCTCTCTCTCTGAAAGAAAGAAAGAAAGAAAGAAAGAAAGAAAGAAAGAAAAAAAGATCTTTAATAAAAAACGAAATCTGAAGTTTGGTGAATTTTAAAGACTAAGCTTTATTAATTAAGCAGCTGGTTGCAATTCAAAGGTTATGCCAAGCAAAGTATACAAAGCAGCAAAGACATTTCAAATACCAATAAAGATGACTCCAAAAAACATTCTTTTAAAAAAGTTTTTGGATATTTGTTAGAAAATAACTTTTTATCTGAATACTCTGCTGATACTTCTCTCAAATATCCACTTCACTGTTACATAGCTCATGGTCCAAGATAGCTATATTATAATTCACATACTTCTGGAATATAATAGTCCCTTTTGTCTTACCAGAGAAAGTATCGTAGTAAAGTACTTAAATAAAAAATAATAAGTAAAAGAGAAGAATACATTTTAGTAATTGAAAATTATAAATTTATACTGTTGCAATATGTTTATAATTTTCCAACTAATTAAATAAGTTAGCTATTTGCCATAATTGTTTTTACTGTTAGTTTGAGAAAGTAGTTTTTCTAAAATTGTATAAAATAACATGCTTAAATAATTGCATAGAGAATAACATAATTGAATAAACGTATGGAGAACAGGACTGATAGTGATATAAATTCTAAGAGAGTGTAAAATTGCCTATAAAAATTATCAATAAAATTACATTTCCAAGAATCACAAAAATCCACCTGAATTAAATTAACTATATTAAAAAACACTAATCATTATACTTATGATTATATAAAAAGATTCCAGGGCATCTGGGTGGCTCAGTGGTTCAGCATCTCTCTTCAGCATGGGGCGTGATCCTGAGATCCTGGGATCAAGCCCACATCCAGGTCCATGCAAGGAGCCTGCTTCTTCCTCTGCCTGTGTCTTCCCCTCTCTCTCTGTGTCTCTCAGGAATAAATAAATAAAATATTTAAATAAAAGATTCCTACCTGTAAAAACTTGCACTTAAAAAAATCCAATACTCTTTGTGTATCTTTATGATATAATGTATCAACATGATGAGAACTACCTTCAGCAAAACATTAAAAACAACAGATTTGAAAATAGATTTTCATGAGTATTTCCAGAGCAATATTATATCCTGTTTATAAATTAATAGAAATTATAAGCACTTATTTTGTTCACTCTAGTTATTAAATCTTCCTAGGAAGAATCCTTACAAAATACATGTGCTGTAGAAAGTATATTAAATCATTTCTAATTAGCGGAAGTACTTCTATGCTTATATAAGCATTTTAAAAGTGTCATATTTATAGACAACTAAAACTTGGCTAGCTAACATTTACTTCTTGGGTTCCAAAACTATATCCTAGGAAACATAATAACATTTAAATTTTTATATCCCCCACAATTCTCCAAATATCTGACTTAGTTGCACTGTTTAAATATAAACTATAAAATTTCAGCCATAAATGCTTAAAAACAAAAGCAATCATTTAAATTATATTTTGCATTGAGTACTCTTAAAAGTACACTGTGTATTTTATACATTTTATATAAATATATTCAATATAGTACTTTACACAGAACTACATGTGATATACTCACAAACCATTAAGAGATTTTCAAGGATAATTTGATTG
This sequence comes from Vulpes lagopus, assembly GCF_018345385.1. NCBI lineage: Eukaryota > Metazoa > Chordata > Mammalia > Carnivora > Canidae > Vulpes > Vulpes lagopus. The sequence continues at coordinate 9,828,722 of NC_054846.1, read as the reverse complement.
AATCTTATTTCTGTTTTGCGCATTGGCTTTAGAATCCAATTCTGGGATGAAATCTGTTATTTTTCATGATTAGTTATTTGAGTGATGTTTATTTATTTTAAGGTAGGTAGACACTTAGACATTAAGTCTCCCAATTTTCTCTCTTTCTCACTCTGATAAAATGGTAGAGAATTTTCCAATGGTAGAGAATTCCAAATTTACAAAATTCTGAATAATATTGAAAAACAGATGTCAAGTCTTCTTGATATGGATAGCTTCCTGTGTCAGGTGTCAGAAGTTTTCAAACAGGAGGATTTAATACAGGGATTTTGCTACTCACATGTAGCAGGCTATTTAGGAGCAAAGGGAATCTGCAAAAAAATGGAGCAGAAAGTAGCTACCACCCTAGGGTTGGGGAGTAAAAGGAAGAGAGCAGGGTAACCAGAAGCTGCAGGCAGACCTCTGAGTAGCACTCCCTTCCTGACTGTGGCTGAGCCCTCCGAGCAGGAAGAGTGAAGCAGAAGAGGCTGACTGCTGAAACTATCTGCCTGCCACTCTCCCTGCTTGTGCTCTCTCTCTCTGTCAAATAGAGAAATAAAAATCTTTAAAAAAAGGAAAATTGCTATTGAAGAAGTCTATGAAGTGTAATCTGTAGAGATCCACCTGTAGCTTTAGACCCCCCTATAGAAGGATGAATTTGGAACTAAGATGCAATGGATCAAAACCCACAACTATGATAAAGCAATTATTGGCAATAGTTAGTTATTACATTCTTTTTTAAAGATTTAATTAATTAATTAATTAATTTGACACAGAGAGGGAACACAAGCAGGGGGAGCAGCAGAGGGAGAGGGAGAAGCAGGCTCCTTGCTCAGCACTCAGGGCTCTATCCCAGGACCTGGAGATCATGACCCCAGCTTAAGGCAGAGCCTTAACTGACTTAGCCACCCAAGGGCCCCACTACGTTCTTTGAATATACCTATCAAAGTATATTTAGCTCTAATTAAAAAGTGTTTACATCGTACTAACCATTGCTAATAAAATCCTTTTTTCTGCTATGAAGCTACAACTCTTTGATACTTAAGTTTGTCATAGACTTACATCTTCTACATATTAGATTTAGCTCTACATTTCATTAAGAGTTATTGAAATGGCAAATTCAGAATATGTGTTATGGAGAAGAAAAAAAACCTCAGAATTTGCATCACAAACACCGGTTTTTAATCCAATTTGTATCATTAGTTGATTTTGGACAAATCTTTTAAGTTGCCTGAACTTCAAGTTCCTCATTGTGGGGTTTATTTAATGATTCTGAATGTTATCTCAAAATTCATGGATTAGGGAGTATTTGATTGAATTAATTATAGAAGAAAAATACAATAAATTTTGCTGTTTTCAGAACAGTGAGATGATATGCTATAGAAGTGACCTTACATAAATTAATGGGGCTATGAAATTATAAAGAAATTATTTAATCCACTGATTTGCTTTCAGGTACATAGATGCCTTGGCATAAAAAACTAACAGAAAAGATCCTCTTTAGTTATAGCACTTTGTTGAAAGAAGTTGAAAGAAGTGTAATAGAAATGGGTCTTTGTTTTGTATAAAATTGTTGCATCATTGCTGAAGTTGGAGAAAATACAATCAGATATGCCCAGAATCAGAAAGCCATTGTTAGTTATTGTCTAAATTTTGCTTTTCTCCATAAATGTTATGGTATTGGGAGGAGTACAAAGTAGTTATTTTAAAAGTCAATAAATAGAAATTCCTAAATGATCAATCTAGCATATATAAACGGATTGAGATGTGGAATAACTTAGCATTTAGAAATGTTGCCATTTTTCTGAAATGTCAAAATAAGAATCAAAGTGACATTAGCAAAAATATTGGTTTCCAAAGCACAATAAAATTCAGTACTTTTTTTTTTTAAATGGAAAAGACCGACCAGACAAAAATATAAAAGAAAAACCTGGAGTCTTGATGCTGAACCCAAGCTATTATGATTCTGGAATTTATTAAAAGGAATAATTCATGGGACATTTGGAAGTAATCTTTCTGCTATATTATGCATTCATGAGCTCTTTATTAGGATATTGTTGCTACTTTTTGGTCACCGCACTTTTTAAAAGATGTGGACAAACTGGAACAGATCAGTGAAGAATGAGGAAAATGAATAAAAGGATAGAAAATAGTAACCTGAGGAAAGATTGAAAGAATTGTGTTGCTTATAATAGAGAAGAAAAGCCCACAGGGCAGTCAGATTATTGTAATTATATATGTGAGGTATTTTCACAAGATTATAACTAATTATTATTATTATTATTATTCTTTCTTCATGTGAATGTTAGCTAGAACAAAAGAAAGGTATGTAATTAAGGAGCATTTTACTGTATATATATATATATATATATATATATATATATATATCCCCCAAATTAAACTGATGTTTGTTTGTTTTTCCATTTCTTTGTTCTAGTGAGAGAAGTACTAGAAAGTTTCCTCAGTAATACTTAAGAAGACAAATTTCCTCTGAGATCTGGAAGTAGATCCCTCTGTCTTTCTGAGCAAACAGAGTACACGCCTTTGTCTATTAAATGGGCTATATAGGCATCTTTTGTGTTTTGAATGGTGTTGGGCCAGGACATTTAGTCTCACAATCCTTACGAAGGCAGATAGATAAACTGAGAAGAAAGGGCATCTGGGGTCCTTTGAGTTTTGACAAGTATAAAGACAAGGTTCTGGGCACGTTCAGAACTGCAGAGACATCTCTTGAAAAACTTTTGAAACAGCAGTCCCAGAGTCTGGGCAATGGCTGAATATGGCTCAGAGAAATAAGCACAAAGCAAGTCGACTATATCAATCAAAACAGTGTAGATATTTGTTTCATAAATTCTTAGAGAATAGAGGAGAATCCTTTGAAGATTTATGGACTCCATCACCTCGCTGATTGTGGAGGACCAGTTGTCAACAGAGACACCATGTGGCAGGGAGAAGCAATGGCAGTAAGAGAATACTAAGGAATGACTTTCCCACTTAAGTAGGGAGAGGTTGAAGCTCACGAAGAGAATTGGATTTTCCTTCTAATATGGATGTTTCGGACTGTAATAGAGATACAACCGCATTTACAGCCCACCATGGAGAAGTAGCTATGTAAAGAAGCAGCTAAATTAAGAGAATATTTTTAAAGATAAAGGAAATAATTAAAAAGTATGAAAATAGGTTGAAAACATCTATTTTCAAAGATTGTTTCCTCATGAAAATCTGTTTTTAATATGCCTAGATGAGATTTCCCATTATCAACTCTGATGGCACCCTGAACATCTACTTAGAAGTCATTAAAATTGAAATTCTATATTTACTGCTATCTTACTGACAAAAGTCTGTCTCCCCCTTTAGAATATTTATTCCACAAGAACACATCTCACCTTAATATCTTCAGCATAGGCTCACTATGGGCTCACAGGATCACCACTGTATCCGCAACCTCTATCACAATGGTGCATGACATACATTCCATCCATAACTTGATAGATAACATACATTGAATAAACAGGCACTGAATATCATTCTTTCAGAGTTTAAAAATTAAAAATTGAATATGTTATTTAAAAAACAACAACCACCAAAAACAACCTTCTCAAAGTAAAAATCCCAGGCCCAGAAAATTTCACTGATGTATCTTTCCAAACATTTAAAGAAGAAATGAAAATAAGAAATAATACCAGTCAGACACAGATTCTTCCAGGAAGTGAAAAGAAAAAGCACAGGGAGAGTGGGGACTAGTTCCTTATACAAATAGCATCCACCCTTTGATTCAAAGCCCTGGCAAAGAAATTACAAGAAAGGAGGGGCACCTGGCTGGCTCAGTCCATTAAGCATCTGCCTTTGGCTCAGGTCATGATCCTGGGAGTTCTGGAGTTGAGTTCCATGTTTGGCTCCCCGCTAGCAGGAAGTCTGCTTCTCCCTCTGCTCCTCTCCACTCGTGCTCTCTCTCTCTCAAAAATAAATAAATAAATAAATAAATAAATAAATAAATAAATAAATAAATAAATAAATAAAATCTTTAAAAAAAGAGAGAGAAATTACAAGAAAGGAACTTTACAGACCAATTGTAAATGTGAATGCAAAAATTTTTAACAAGGGGGATCCCTGGGTGGCTCAGCGTTTTAGCACCTGCCTTCAGCCCAGGGCATGATCCTGGAGTCCCAGGATCGAGTCCCACATCAGGCTCCCTGCATGGAGCCTGCTTCTCCCTCTGTCTATGTCTCTGCCTCTCTCTCCCTCTCTCTGTGTATCTCATGAATAAATAAACAAAATATTTTAAAAACAATTTTAACAAAATATTAGCAGTTAGAATTTAGTACAGTTGACTCTTGAACAACCAGGGTTTCAGCTCTGAGTCCACTTACATGTGGATTTTTTTTCCAATAAATACAGTACAGCTTACTTTATTGTAAGAGTACATATATAATACATATATAAAATATGTTAATCAACTTGTATACATATACATATACACATACACCGATACCGAATGAATTTTTTCACATGTAAATTTAGTTTAATATTAAAAATATAATCTATGTAGTTTACCACATTAAAAAAAATACAAGGAGGGAAATCACATGATTATTTTGATAAATTTATAAAAATAATTTGACAAAATTTAACTTATTCATAATAGAAATTCTGAGACTACTAGAAATAGTAGGGAAATATCTTAATCTATAAGTTCTATAAGAATATAAGAGCAAACATCTTACACAATGGTGAAATATTGAAAAGATTTCCTTTGAAATTAGGAATGAGATAAGGAGGTTCATTACCACTATTTTACTTGATGTTGTACTGAAAGTTCAGCCAGTAAATAGGGCCTTGCCCTTTCCTCTTAGGAAAGGATATAATAACTGGTAAAGAAGAAATAAAATGATCACAATTCATAGACATAATAACTGTGTACCTAGGAAATATAAAAATGTATAAAAAGTTAGAATTAATAACTGAATTTAGTAAGGATATTGGATATGGGTTCAATCTACAAAAATTGTGTGCATTCTAGCAACGAAACTACAAAGAAAAAGTACCATCATAATAGCAGCAAGAAACATCCAATGTCTAGGAATAAATGTATCAAAAGATATTCAAAGCATCTACACTAGAAACTAAAATTTGTACCAAGATTGAAGAAGGAAGTAATTTATGCTCATTGGAAGGCACAGTATTGTAAAGAAGCCAATTTCCCCTAAGCATGTATAGATTCTATGCAATCACAACCAAAATCCCAGGAGGTTTTTTAAAAATCAAAAGTGATAAGCTTATTCTAAAATGCATATGGAAAGAACTAACAATAGTAATATCAAAGAAAAAAATGCTAGTCACTACCAAGACCTATTTTAAAACTACTGTAATTATTAAAACATGAAATTTGTGCAAGGATAGAGAAGTTGAATAAAGGAATAGAATAGAAAGCACAGAAATAGCCCCCATATACTGTCATCTGATTGTGGTGGATGCTCTGATGAGCAGCTCATATTTTCCTTAATAAATGAAAGACTTGTTTTTAGCTGCTGGTAAGGCTCCTAAAAGACTGTTCTCAACTGTCAGCTCTTTATGGGGACTGCCTTGGCTAAAAAAATCTGTCTCTTTCAAAGTTGCACTTATTTCTGGAGTTACCAGCATCCAATCATTGATCAGCATGAGAGACGCAAAGGCCCGTAACCTCTCCCTAACTCAACACAACTCTGAAAAGCCATTCTAGCTCCAGACCTCTCCAAAAAGTCCAGAGGCTCTTTCTTGTTGGGAGGCGTCACAGATCCACTTCTCTCTCTGTCCAGTCTTCTTTCCTTTCTATCTCTTTTACATTTCTGGGTTCCCAAGAGCACTCCTTAACAAATGTCTGGCAAACTAATCTTTATCTCAAAGTCTGTTTAATAGAGAAGCCAAATTGCAGCAGTTAGTGCCAGGAAATGTTTAAAAAAGCAGATGCTGATATGTGATTTCAGAGCTGGATCATCTGTTGCCTGACTGCAACAGGAGGATAACTGGACTGCCACGAAGTGCGCCAAGTAGTAGCCCAAATTGTAGCTGCTGGGCCAGATGTGGTTTTCTCTCCAGAGTCGAATAATAGGTGCATGGAATATGGCCATTGATTTAATGAATGTGTTCTTTTCCAATCTTATCAGAAAAGAGGATCATAAATAGTATTTACTGGGAATACAGGAGACATTTATAGACATTTAGAGTTCTGTCCCAGGGCTACGATAGCTCTCTTGCACCATGCCATGATATAGTCTAAGGCAATCTGTACCTCTCAATATCCCACAGAATGTCACTGGTCTACTATATTAATGCCATTATACTAATTGGACTGAATGGGTGAGAAGTGGTTTGTGGATCAGAGGCCTTAAGAAGATACATGTGTTCCAAAGGTTGGAAATAAAACCCGCACATATTCAGGGACACATTGCGTCAGTACAACTTTTAGGGGTCTAGTGATCTTTATAAAGTAAAGGGTAGATTACTGTGTTTTTGTACCACTAAATAGAAGGAACTGTGCCATGTAGGCTCATTTGTGTTACGGAGGTACCACGTGGCATATCTAAGAATATCGCTCTGACTTATGAATCCAGTAACACAAGAGTTAGCCACATTTAAGTAGAGCACTGAACAGAAAAAGGCTCTAGAATCTGGTCTCTAGAAAAACTCTAGGGTATTAAAACTGACAGACCCTATGGCGTTTAACGTATCAGTAATCAAAGATGCTATGAGAAGTTCATGAAAAGTCTCAGTGAAAGATTTATAATAGACCCTTGGGGTTTCTAGCATGGTCATGTCCTCTTCGGTGGATAATTACATGCCTTTTAAAAAACAGCCTCCTGGTTGAAACCACTGAATCATAGATAAAAAGATTAATGAAACTGGATAGAGGGTCCAGAAATAGTTTCACAGATCCAAATCAGCATGGAAAAGATGGACTAATCAATACGTGATCTTGGAAAAATCGAATAAATATTGGGGTAAAAAAAAAAATAAGACCGTTTTTTTTTTCACACCAGCACCAAAGTCAACTAATGCCATTTGGATTGGGGCCTAATTGTTAAGATAATAACATTTGGGCCTCCAAACTTGTTTGGGTTTTCATTGACTTTACAGATTAATTTGGAAAATGTCATCATCTTTACAGTATTGAATAATCCCCACTTAGGGGTGTGGTCTGGTTCCTCATTTATTTTGTTCTTTCTTCACATTCTTCGGTAGAGTTTTAAAGTTTTCTTGATGTACATATTACTTACTATTTTTTAGGTTTTATTCCTAAGTTTTTGTTTTTCTTATTGCTCTTATAAATTAAATCCTTTTTAAAATTACATTTTTTTCTTTTATATGCACTGAAAACTTTCTGTCATTTAAAATATTTTTGGGGACACCTGGGTAGCTCAGCAGGATCTGGGATCAAGTCCCACATAGGGCTCCTTGCATGGAGCCTGCTTCTCCCTCTGCCTGTGTCTCTGTCTCTCTCTCTCATTGTCTTTCGTGAATAAATAAATAAAATCTTAAAAAAAATATTTTTGTATGTTGTATTTACAGTATGTATTATTTGTAACTATAGATTTAAAAAAACACTTGTTGAAATCTTGAAGGCCTCTCCTGAGATGTCACCATTCCTTCTTTCCCCAGGTTCAACATAAATAAAGAAACTAAAGAAATGGAAAATGGAGGCCCAAATGGAAATGTCTAAACTGTAGAATGTAACTTGATGGGAGAGCCAAACAGGCTTGCTAACTATGTCCCAGAATTTGGCAAATGTAACCCACCTACTTATAAGCCCTGCTAAGCTGTCTTCAATTGATTCCAACAATGACGGTCTTCTCCTACTCTTCCACTGCTTACATCGCATGTGGGTTTCTGTTGTTTGTGGACTCTAACTCGGAACCATGCCGTAAACGGATTTTGGAAAATATAACCCCAGGCTTCTTCTCTTAAATATAGAGGAGACCTAAGAAAAGAGTAGCAATGATTTGAGTTGTCATTGACAGGGGCCCTAGGGGCACTTCCATCCTTCCACATGCTTTTTTCAAACACAGCCACTCGCAGGAATTTCCTATGATGGCTTTCATGCTGCAATGGCAGAGTTGAATATTTGCAAAAATGATATTATTGCTGGAAAAGTCCCAAACATTAATGATCTGGCCCTGTAGAAGAAAAGGTTTGTCAATCCTTGCAATAAAAAATCCAATATGCCTTTCAATATATACTATGAGTATTGGCCTTTTGAGTCAATAATGAGTATGGCTTCTCAAGTCAATTTTGGTTATGTATCTCCTTGAATATCATCTATGGCATCCAAGTTCTAAGTTTATCCCGTATCCTTCTTCTTTTATGTCTCTTTTCTCATTACTAGTAATATGTAATATGTTCCTAATATATTTTGTTTGGTACAAAATAAGACTTTGCCAGAGGTTATTTCACTTAGTTGGTATAATTTGTTCTTTATTTTAATTAATTTTTGCTTTTGCTTTTATGCTTTCTTTTATATTTAAAAGGAAATAACCTTGTTCTTTTTATACAACTTCTTGGATTGAATGTCTAAATCATTTATTTAAAATATTCTTGTGTTCTAATAAATACACTTATAAATTCTCTTCTTGGTAATGCTTTGGTCTAAATCCATTACTTCTGAAATACAGAGATTCATGATTAATTTTGAAAGATTGTATTTTAAGTTTTGATTTTCTCTGTTACTCAAGTGGTATTTTGAAACGTGTTTTTAATTTTGTAAATGAGGGCTTTATGTGTATGTATGTTTCTAGTCATTTATAGTTAATTTCTAGTTTATTGCATTGTAGCTTAAAAATGAAGCCTGTGTAGATTTTTTTTCCCCTGAAATTAGTTGGGTTATTTACTATGGCTTTATAAGTAATCATTTTCTACTATTGCAGGGGCAAAGAATTTGGGTTTTGCATAAGATTATTTAAAAATTAAAATTTTCCTTGTAATTTTTTTTGTTTATTGGTTATGAAGTTCTCTCTGTATTAGACCACTTATGTTAATTGTGCCATTCAGATTTTATCTTCAGCATCATGTGGTCCCAAACCAGACAGAGATGGGAAAAACACCCAGAGACCAATTTAGGTGAAACAAGATCATATATCTTATTAATAAAAGAAACAGAAGAAGCAAAAAACTGTACAAATTTTATGTCTTTTGGGTTTTCTTGTTCATATGATCTGATAATTTTTGAAAGAAGTGTGTTTAAAATATTCCACTATGATTGTAGAATTGCATACTTCTCTTTTTATCTAAAATTTGTTTATTTTTGTTATTACTTAAACTAAAGAATTTATTTGGGATTTAGAATTGCAACTTGAGAGTACAGATTCAGGAAACAACTCAAATTGTGTTCCAGTAGGGAACAAAAGTTAAGGGTTTTTAAAGACAAAAGGGAATGCTGCATATGTTGTTTACAAATAATTGTGATTGATGTTGGTGGCAAAAATCTAATCTCAGCTACACAGAATTGGTTGGTAAGGCTGTCACTGAGTAAAAGTCCATTACTGAAACAAGTTGCAGGTGTTCCTGTGGAGACCCTGGAATATTTGTGGTTTGGCCCTGTTCAGAAGCTATGGTCCACCTAAAGACTCCACAAAAAAACTGCTAGAACTGATAAGTGAATTTAGTAAAGTAGCGGGATACAAAATCAATATACAAAAATCCATTGTACAAAAATTTCTCCACACTAATAATGAAGTAGCAGAAAGGGAATTTAAGAGAATGGTCCCATTTACAATTCCAAAAAAAAAAAAAAATACCCAGGAATAAATTTAACCTATGAGGTGAAAGACCTATACTCTGAAACCGATAAAACACTGATGAAATAAATTCAAAATGATGCAAATAAATGAAAAGACATTGCATGCTCATGAGTTGGAAGAACAAATATTATTGAAATGTGTATACTACGCAAAGCAATCTACAGATTTAATGCCATCTCTATTAAAATACCCGTAGTGTTTTTCACAAAACTAGAACAAACAATCCTAAAATTTGTATGGAAGCACAAAAGACCTCAAATTGCTAAAGTAATCTTGAAAAAGAAGAACAAAACTGGAGATATCACAATCCCAGATTTCAAGATATGCTACAAAGCTGTAGTAATCAAAACAGTATGGTACTGGCACAAAAATAGACACATAGATCAAGAGAACAGAATAGAAACCCAAGAACTAAACCCACAATTATATGGTCAATTAGTCTTCTCTCTCTCTCTCTCTCTCTCTCTCTTTTAAAGATTTTATTTATTTATTCATGAGTGACACAGAGAGAGAGGCAGAGGCAGAAGCAGGCTTCCTGCAAGAAGCCCGACATGGGACTCGATCCTAGATTCTGGGATCATGCCCTGAGCTGAAGGCAGACACTCAACCACTGAGCCACCCAGGCGTCCCACTTTTTTTCTTTATTAGCAGAATTTTTTGTTTTAAATGTCTTGGCTATAGAATGTGACGAATGAAAGTTTGTGATTGTTCTAAATTCTTTAAGTAAAGCTACTTATACTTCTGTTGTGTCCAGTCTTCTCTAATGAGGTCGAAGGCATTCATTTCTGATATTCTTTTTTTCTTTTTTTTTTCTTGTTTATTGAAGTGTTGTTGGTCCACAATGTTACATTAGTTTTAGGAGTACAACATAATAATGTGAGAAGTCTGAATGTTACGCTATGCTCGCCACAGGTGTGGCTACCATCTGTCATCATGCGACGCTATTGCACTACCACTGACTATATTCCCTACCCTGGACCTTTCATCCCTCTGACTTTGTAACTGGAAGCCTGTACCTCCCACTCCCCTTTGCCCATATTGCCCATCCCGCCAGAGAGAACTTGCATCTGTGTGCCTCCATTACCCATGCGTTCTTTCATGTTGCTACTTTTTCCATACTTTTCCCATTACACCCTTACTATACCCATCATAAGTATTTTAAATTCCCTGTTGGATAATCCCAACACCTGTATCCTATCTGAGTTTGGCTTCTGATGCTTACTGTGTGTCTCTTTAGATGGTTTTGTTCTTGCTTTTTATCATGCTTTGTGGTCTTTTTCATGAAGACTGTACATACAGGAACTGAGGTAAATGGCCTTTAGTGTGAAGTTTTATGTTAATTGTTAATCTAGTTAACAGTTGGACTTTACTTACTGCTTGATTAGTCATAGGTGCCAAAAACTTCAAAAATTCTTCTTGGGTTCTTATTGTTGTCTCCTTTCTTGACCTTGGGCTTTTAAAAGTACTTTTCAGGGAGAGTCTGTTTCTCTCAGCTTTAGCATACGGTTATTATCCAGACTTTTGGGTGTGACAGGTATGGATGAGGGAGGGTGTTCTATAATCTCCTGATTAAATCCCAGTCTTTTCACTGGGGCCTGTGTATCTGGCCTATGACCTTCACAAGTGTTTCTTCTTGTATAGCTTCCCACATAGGTGAACAGGAAGGCTGGAGGGGGGCTGGAAGGAGTGAACAGCTTTGCCCCTGGAGAGTAGGTCTTTGTTAGAGAGAAGGCTCTGGGCATACATCACTGCCGTTTACTCTTCCTTTCCCGCTCTCTCCAGTCTTCACTGTGACAACCTGTGGGGGTTTCTCAAAGTAAAGCCCATGAGGCATGGAGCTCCCTAGGACTTCAGCCCCCAGGAGTGTCTCACTCTCATACCAATTCACACTCAGCCTCCAGTAATTTCTCAAAATGACCATTAAAGCTTCTGATGGCTCCAGTGTATGGTTCTAGTGGCCTCTGCTCCAAATGAACAGATTTCAGCTGCAAGACTCCGGATTTTCCTGTCTCTGCAAATTTAATTCTCTGCTAGGTCTCAGAAAAATCATTGATTTCCAGTTTGTCCAGCTTTCTCTTGTGAGGATAGGAATTGCAACTCCCAAGCTCTTTATATCTGAAACTGGAAGGCCCTAATCTAGTCTTTATCATTATAAATATACTTGTTTGGGGACTCATTTAATGCTTTTAGTGTTATATCTTACTTTATCTGATTTTTAAAATTATCATTTGTTTAGAACCTTCTTAGTCATGCCATTATTATTAGCTTTTCTATGTAATTTTATTTTGTTTTGTGCCTTATAAAAAGCACATAGCTGGATCTTTTCTTAATCTAACCTGGCATTTATCCTGTAATAGGATAATTCAACCCATTACTCTCATACTGTCATTGCTTTGTGTTGTGAGGATTCTGACATTTGATTTTCCGAATTGATGATTTGTTGTTAGCAATCTGTTTTAAGATTTCCCTTATTAACCTTTTTTATATAAAAAAATCATGTTATTGTTGTTTTTAAAATTATGAAACTTTTTCATCCTCTTCTAATTTCTTTGAAATGTTTTCTTATATTAAGGATTCATTTTTATTTCCTTACTCCTACTGAGGAGGTCTTCCCCAGGTGCTAAGAATATAAAAACGAATTCAATCACCAGTTGGCTAGAAGCCAATGGACTGGCAAGCTATGACACCCAGGCTGAGAGCCCCATTTGGAAGCCTGTAGGTTACTAAGCTCTAATGGAGCGAGCAAGAAGATGCATTTTTCTCCTGGCTTTCCATTCCCCTGGCACAGTCCTTGCCTCAGTAGGATACAATAGGTAAGTGCATTATGCTTTTCCTGTGCTCTGATCACAATGCAGGTAAGAACAGTCACCCCAATTTCCTTATGCAGGTTCTCCTTTCAGACTGCATGGTCTTGCATGATAAAAATTGCTTCTTGCAGAGCCTCTTTGTAAAAGAAAACCCTTTTAAGATTGACTCCCCACATTGGGGTGCCCATGTGGCTCAGTCAGGTAAGCCTTTGATTAAGCCTTTGGCTCAGGTCATGATCCCAGAGTCCTGCGATAGAGCCCCACATCGAGGTCCCTGCTCAGTAGGGAGTCTGCTTTTCCCTTTGCCCTTTCCCCTCTCTCATGCTCACTCTTTGAAAAAAAAAAAAAAAAAAAAAAAAGATTGATTCCTATGTGAGGTGGATGGGGGGATGGGCATTAAGGAAGGCACGTGATATAATGAGCCCTGGTGTTATATGCAACTGATGAATCACTAAATTCTACCTCTGAAACTAATAATACACTATATGTTAACTAAATTGAATTTAAATTAAAAAAAAAAAAAAAAAACTAGGGGTCCCTGAGGGCTCAGCGGTTTAGTGCCTGCCTTCCGCCCAGGGCATGATCTGAAGTCCTGGGATCGAGTCCCATGTCAGGCTCCCTGTATGGAGCCTGCTTCACCCTCTGCCTGTCTCTGCCTTTCTCTCTCTCCCTCTCTGTGTCTCTCATGAATAAATAAATAAAGTCTTTAAAAAAAAAAAAAAGATTGATGCCCATGCTTCTCCCTAAGCTTGTGTCCCTTGGCCCAATCCTCCAACACAATTTCTCAACACACACATGCTCACAAACTAATTACCAAAGAGGTAATTTTTAAAGAAATAATTTATTAGTAACAGGGGAAGCCATATTTAAAGCATCTCATTAGTTATTATTAACTTTTTCCATCTTCTTGAATAACTATTAGATAAGGTAACTTTCATATTGGAGTCTGTTCAAATACAGCAATATATGTCTGAAGAAGACTGAAGAATTTTTATATTTTGTTCTTTGTAAGCCAAAGAAAGCCTTACATTTGAATTTGCTAAAGTAAAGAAATATATCTATATCTACGTAATCAGAAAAATGCTTCAATTATTATTTCGTATCTGGCCACGCTTAAGCCCTCACATTTCAAGAAACAGGCCTCTTCATTTTCACGATTTATCAGGATAGTATATGGTGAAAATGAAGAGCCCTATTTCTTGAAATATATTTTTGTCTACTTGTCAGCGTGGAGATGACAAAGTACATTGCCTCCAAAACAATGGAAATAATATTAAATTCACTAAGCTTTATTCACATGTTAACATTCCAGTTTCTTTTGACCTTCTTAAATTTTGGCATACATCCTCCTTCTCTGCTTTTCTGATCTTCTAGATCAATTCCATTTGGAACTACAAATTTGTTAAAAGCAACATTTAAGTGTTCATGATGAAACCAGTGAAATTGCATTAAATGCCATCTATTGTAAATTTTGAGATATATTGTTTCACTAACCTAATAAAATCTCTATTGCCTTTAGCTATTCCATCAGTATCACTGAACCTGATTTGGCATCTGGTTGAGACAACTTCTGTCTTGGTTTTCAAATGGAAGCAATTAACTCAGTCAATTGTACATAGTTTTCCTAGGAACTATGCTAACTAAAACAGAATGTCAAAAGATGAAGAATTATTTCTAGATATTTCTATATTTCTTCAGACGACACACTAAAATAAGAACAAGAACAACAACAATAAAAAACCCATAATTTTCTGAGGCATAGACTCAGGTGTCAGATATGATATTTACTTCTTTTATGTTTGTTTTCTTCAATATGTCTCATTTTATTCCATATTAGAAAAAAAGGTGTTGAGTCTTTTATCCTTAAGAAAGCCAACTAAGTGATTCATCTGGGAATTTTCCAGAATACATGGACAGAAATTTATCTTAAATAGCTAAGAATTCTGACCTTATTTTGTTATAGATTTCTTCAAAAATTAGGCAGATGAAATCCTGAACTCATAAATCTAGTGGAAAGGATTTCTTAGGGATCCTCCAAAGCCCAAGTCTGAGATACAAATAACTCTCTTCTTTTCTTTTAAATATTCTCAATACAAGCCTGCCTATTGCATGCAAATATGTAAAGTTCCTTTTATACAACTGCCTTCTGTTCTGGCTTCAAGCTTTTAGTGGCTCAGAGATCCCCACTTACTGGCACAGCAGTCAAGGTGGAAGTTCCTTGAATAGCATTGATTTGTGTTAGAGCATCCATTCTCGCCAGTAATATTTTTATTTTTGTTTTCAGGTACAAAATTATTTTGTAAATACCATTGGGAAAGAGCCAGTTATCAATGAAGGATATAGGTTGATTGATGCTGAAGTTTTGTGTGCAATTAACTGGAGACATTTAAATTCTTTTAAAAACCCCACATATAATCCTTTAAATCAGTTTTACAGCTATTTAATAAAAATACCAAAAAGGAATTGATATGCCAGGAAAATGAAATAATGATAACGTGCTATGTTGGAATCACAATATGTTACATTGGAAGAGGTTTACTCTCAGTGCAAATTCATTACATTGTCTGCTTAATCTATCTTAAGGAAACTCTTTAATATTTGGAAAGAGTTCAGAATCAACATACTCTTTTGTGAATCATACTTCTTCAATGTAAATCCGCTCGTGTTTTATCCTCCACTTAAAATTTTGACTCTTCAGCATGGTGTTCAGTGTTCTTCATTACCTGATCTGACTTGCCTCTCCAGTGTTATCTTCCCCTTTCCTACAAGGTTCCAGCCATACTGTAGTTCTGAATACCTGTTGGGTTCATACTCAGGTCAAATGTCCACATACATCCTGGTCTGCATGTTTAGAAAAAAAATATTTGCACCAAAAGGACTTTCATCTATCAAACTTCTAGTTATTCTACAAGGTTCATTTTAATCATCTCTTTTGGGAAACCTGCATGAGTCCTCCAGTCTGAGCTATGTGCCCCAGAGTGCTCTGTACTTACCTGTGTGACAACTCTTAACCACAGTATTTTTCAAATGTCTGTTTCCCCTACTTTGCTTTGTTTTGTATTTTTAAAGATTTTGTTTATTTAATTGACAAAGAGATAGAGAGAGCCAGACAGCATAAGTGGGAGGAATGAGAGAGGAAGATGCAGCCTCCCCCCTGAGCAGGGAGCCGGACACGGGGCTGGATCCTAGGACCTGGGGATCATGACTTGAGCCGAAGGCAGATGCTTAACCAACTGACCCACCCACATCCCCCTGTTTCCCCTACTTTGGATCACTTTCAGGTAGGTATCATTTCTTACTGGTTTTTATATTTAAGTTGCCTATGTAATGTTTGTCCCACAGTAAATATCTAAAACATGTTTTTATTCAAATAAAAATAGAGAAAAATGAGCTATATAGTATTACTTCAGTCATAATGAGTACTTTTCTTACTTAAAAAAATACTGTCTACTATTGTTCTAGCACTCTATCATTTCTATCTTTATAAGCTTTCAATAAGCAGGTCACTCCTAGGTTTGATTAATTTATAAAGAAGGTATAGGAAACTGAGTTGAATTAAATGGAATAATAAACAAAAGAAATTTAACACAAGAATAAGAAATAAAAATCAAAAGTCCATTAACTATTTTGTCTTGGAATAAAAAGTTATTACTTTGAGGTATCAATTTTGACTAATGATGAAGTCCATAAATGCTTAGGGAATTCTCTTCCTGTTGGCACTTTGATGACATACATATGGTGTTGAAAATGTCCGACTGCTCTCTTAATATTTTTGAAGACTTCTCTATCTATCTATCTATCTATCTATCTATCTATCTATCTATCTATCATCATCATCTATCTTTTATCTATTCATCTATTTTTACCAATTCTATTTTCCCTTCAGTATTGTGTTTTGACTTTCCATATATTGTCTTTAAAGTTCTATATGATAAATCATTTATACAAAACAGAGTATTTTCATGAAATGAAAATTTTAACAACTCATCTGTCTTTCCTAGATTTTAATTCTGGCTCTAATACATAGAATACATACTATGTATTTCATACATAGTATGAAATGTACATAGAAATACATAGAAAAAAATGACAAAAGATATCTACCTCAGAGTTGGAAATACTGTACATAAAGCTTCTGGTATAAGGTAAATAATTTATGCTTGTTTTGTATCCTTTATTTCATCCTTACCTCTTTTTCTTGTGAACCTCATCTCAGTTATTGAAAATGCCAGACTGCAGTCTTTTTTTATGTTAATTAATTATCCTTTTTTAATTTTCAAAATCTCTTTCCTCTTTACTTCCAGAATTTTACTTCCTTATCTATTTTAACAACTCTTCCATCTTTCCTCTAAGTGGAAGCATCTCCAAAGAGATAGCTGGATTTCTTTCTCTGTATTTTCCCTTAGTGTATCAGTTGGTATTGTGCCTTATATTACATTGTCATCCTTGACTTTCTCCTGCCAAGTATCACTATTTGGTGCCTCAAAACAATGCATCCGAAATAGAACATTTCATCTTTCTTCCCACAATTGCCCTTCTTCTGTCCCATACTTCTATAAATATCCCATCAGCCACCTACTTATTCAAATTCAAAAACCATGAGTGGTACTTGAGTGTTTTTCACTACCCTCCACATTGAATCGCATTATAAATAACGTGGATCCTTCTTTTGAAATCTCTCTCACATATATTCTTTTCTCTATTTCAGCGGCTTTTTCAAAGTCCTGTCACACATCTATCTCTGCTATCCATTCTAGTTGCTGTGTCCAAAGTCCAAAATAGTATGTCTGAAACCTTTCCCTCTACCTTCAGAATAAGAAAATAAATGAATAAACTGATATCTAAGTAGTCAATAAAATGAGAGTCTTCACCGTGCTTTTCTTTTTATATCTGCTTATAGTACTTGTCAAGGGCTAAATTATATTTGCCCCCCCCCAAATGTCTACATTGAAGTCCCAACTCCAGTATCTTAGAATGCAACCATATTTGGAGATAAGATCTTTAAAGAGGTGATTAAAATGAGCTTGTTAGGAAAGAGCCTTAATCCAATAAGACAAGTCTCCTTATAAGAAGAGGAAAGGGAATAAAAAGAAGGGAGGGAGTGCCTGGCTGCCTCAGTTGGTAGAACATGCAACTCTTGATCTTGGGGTTGTGAGTTTGAGCCCCACATTGGGAGTAGAGATTAGTTAAAAAGTAAATTTTGAAGAAGAAGAGGACGACGAAGAAGAAAGAATAAGAAGGAAGAAGAAGAAGAAGAAGAGAAGAAGAAGAAGAAGAAGAAGAAGAAGAAGAAGAAGAAGAAGAAAGAAGAAGAAGAGGAAAAGAGGAGGAGGAGGAGGAAGAGGAGGAGGAGGTGAGGAGGAGGAGGAGGAGATGGGATGACCATATGAAGAGGTAGCAAGTGAGCCAAAAAGAGGACACCTTAGAGGAAACCAACCCTGCTGGCACTTTGATCTTCGACTTCTAGCCTCCAGAACTGTGACGATAATTTCTGCTGTTTAAGCTCCAGTCTATGGTATTTCGTTATGGTAGCCCTAGTAAATTAAAATGATTTTGATCTTGGGTCAGATACTTTCCAATCAATAGGGATCCTAATGTTCTTCTTCTACATAGTAAAGTTGATTATGTAAGGGGAGAGAAAGAAAGCTCTAGCCAAAAGAGCAAGCAAATCAGGTAGACACAGAGCTTCAGAGTCAGAATGTTTTTTGAGCAGTTTTATTTTTATTTCATATTGAAGTTTATTGTAGATTACCTAGCCTTTCAGAAGAAGCCTTTCAGCCTTTTTGTTTTTAAATGTTGGAAGGCCTTGGTATGTTTAATGATGGAGTTAGTAGAGAAGGTTAAGATGAAGGTAAAGGAAAGAGAGAGGAGAATTGATGTGCTATAGTTCCTGCATACAACACAGCTGATAAGATTCAAAGCACAGGTGAGGGAATTGACCTTGGAGAGGACAAGAAACATAGAAGAGGAGATGCTTTATTTAACTGAATGGAAGGAGAAAAGAAAAATTCTTATCATAAGTAGATTTGTTGAATTAATCTTGAGGAATATTCATTCTGATGGCTTCTAGTTTCTCACTGGTTGACTGAGTAGGAAGTGGGATGTTCGGAGGTTTGAGAAGAGTGGAGAATGTATGAAATAACCATGGAAAACAACAGCAAACATAATAATATTGTTGTGTTTTTAAAGGGCCAAACTATTATAAATGTCATTTAAGCTGCTGGTAAGTAATTAATCTGTTCACTCAGTTTTGGAGAAAGCAGGTAGTTGGCTTCACCCAGGGTTGGAGTTTTATCAGGGGAATACAGCAAAAGAGAAATGAAGCAGTGTAGTTCAGGATATTAATAAAAAAGCCATTCCTTGAAACTGCCTAACTGTAATTTTTATTCCTGTTTCAGCCACTGAACTGAAATAGGACAAACAAAAGACACAAAATAACTACCCTATTGTTCCTCTGTTTTTGCTCATCCACATGCTTGCTTCTGCCATTCTCATCCTATCATGTTCCATATGCATTCCCGAACAACTGATCATCACCAGTCCTGGGAATTTTGCTTCATATACATCCCTAAGAATCTCTGGCTTATTCTATTTTCCAAGATGCTGCCTATGTTTGGGCCCATATAATTTTGTGTAGACTTTTACAACTTCCTCAGTACTCTTCTTGTTCCTTGTTTTGTCTCCTATCATTGTCTCCAAATGGCTGTTCAAGTAATCATTCTACAGAACAGACCTGATTATATAATTCCTTTTTCTTAAGTGCTTTGCTGCTATATTACAGCCCATAAAATGAACAACATTATATACGAGACCCTCCATAATCTGGCCCATCTCAACTTCTCCAGCTTTGTTTTCTGTCCATTTTTCCTCATATCATCAAGTCTTTATATTCCAGTAAAATAAAACTACAAAAATATGGATATATCATGTAATCTATATCTATGTCTCACACATGTTTTTCTACTTGTTAAGAATTCCTTTTTCCCTTTGGCCAATCTGGAATATCAATTTTAGAAAACCCAACTCAGACATCCTTTTGATAAGCAATGGGAATCCTTCCCCCCAGAGCCCCAAGCCAGTAAGAACTCACTCCTAGGAGGTCATAGATGCCTTTTACATGAGTTTTTTGTTGTAATGATAATACTCTAATGTTACGCTATTGGAGAGTGGTACATTTAAAGAGGGGATAGTATTGTGCTTGACTTATTTTAAGATTGATAAATGGATATGATATTCATTGGTGTGGCACCTGTGGACCAGCACTCCTTCTTGCTCATTTTTAGTGAAAACTCTAATTTTTTTTTCTAAGGCTCAAGTCTTGGAATCATTGTGGAATTTTTCTTCCCTTCTATCTGTTGCCAAGTTTTCATTCTTCTCATTGCTAGCAATGCTGTCCTCTACTCTTGTTCTTGGCATATTATTTTAGGCACAAGACCTACCCCCTGACTGAAGCTTGTTTTGCTAATTCTTGATTATCCACTTCGTTTACTATTAGAACTCTCAAGATTTAATGCTAAATGCTGAACTCTCTCATGATGCTTGCAGTAGTTTAAATCTATTGTTTGCTATGCTTCCCACAGAAAGAGAGCTCATTAAGGAAAGTTACCATGTTTTATACTTTCTAGAACTGTTTGCATAAACTATTGTATAAACATTCTGAATTAAGAGTTGTCTCTTGCCTCTCCAGAATGTCTGTAAGATTAATCATTTCTATTTATCTTCACGGCCTTCATTTCATCTAGTCCTGTACCTTATGTCATGATTACTCTAAGATCCTTTTAAACAGGCTCTGTGCCACTGGTCTCTTAGCTAACATTCTCTTCTTAAATAAATGCAAAAAGCATTGTTTTCACTATCCCTCTAACCTCCCAGGAGCCTATTCTTATACTGTTTTTTTGTTTGTTCATTTTATATATTGTTTACTGTTTTTTACTGAGCAGCATTTTATGAGTACTATTTCTAGGAACTCTGGGTCTATAGAAACTTAAACTTGTGGCAGAAAAAAAAAACAAAACCAAAAATAAAAAACAATAACAAAAACAAAACATGGACAAACACGTTAACAGAGATATTGGGTTAAATAACATTGAAATGTTTCTTTTTTTTTAACGTTTCTTTATGACATAGCAAAGCATTGAAAATGCTAAAAGACTTTAAATATCTGAGAAGTTACAATAGACAAAAATTCCAAGTTTGTCATTAACTATTTCTTTTTTTTTTCTCATGAAGCATACTGAGATCTGCCTTTGCATAGCACACACTTTAGGAAATGGTAACTGAGAGATTTTATCCAAACATTTTATTCTGATCCCATTTTTCCTTTTTTTTTTTTAAAGTTTATTTTTTTTTTAATTTTTATTTACTTATGATAGTCACAGAGAGAGAGAGAGAGAGAGAGAGAGAGAGGCAGAGACACAGGCAGAGGGAGAAGCAGGCTCCATGCACCGGGAGCCTGACGTGGGATTCGATCCCGGGTCTACAGGATCGCGCCCTGGGCCAAAGGCAGGCGCCAAACCGCTGCGCCACCCAGGGATCCCTGATCCCATTTTTCCCTAACCCAACCCAATGCTTTATTGATTTTCCTGTTGGCTTCTCTTTTCCAACCAAGCCAACCTCAGAATTAGACTTTTATCTGTCATCTCTCACCCCTTCTGCTGATGCTCCTGTCCTCGAACGAATGTTCTTCTCCTGTACCAGTACTATATATAAATTCCATTGATAAAGAAGTTTTAAAAATTAGGTTAGAGAGATATACACTTTACAATCCACAGCAAGCTTAAGTAGTTCAAGATGACATGAGCTTAATTTCCTTGGTGAACCTGATTTTAAAGTCTTACTTTAAACCATAATAATTTGATAAATACCATGGCTTCCTTTCTATAACTTACTTTTAATATTTGTAGGACCATTACCTATTTACTTGCTTATTCTTAAAAAAAAAAAAAAACCCTGCTAAAATAGAATGTTGGTTCTTGTCCATCTCTTATGCCATATACATAAATTATAAATGGAGTTTACTGGTGTGAAAAATATGAAACATTTCCCACAAAGGCATAGATTTAGAATTCATGATTTGCACATTTTGAACTTTCAGTTGATCTAGCTTGATATTAGAAAACCTAGAAGAACAAATTTTTAATATTGACCATATATAGTATTTCTCTAATATTAATTGTTTACCTAGGTCTTTAAAAAAGAGAGATAACAACAAAAAATCATTGCTGATATTGTTTACAAGTTTCTAAAAAACAGATTTTTGGATTACTTTTTAAACTGATATGACATATTCGCTTTGGAGACTGAAGGAAGAGGGGATGTTGTCATAAACATTTAAGCCTTGAAATCCTGGTTGCTGGAGGAAAACATGACCTCTTCTCAGATCTGCAGCAATGCTGACGGTCAGATTCAAAGCTTGTCAAGAGAGGCAACTCTAACTTTGCTCAGACTTGGTAAAAACTGCAAATACTTTTGAAAGAGATTCCATTTGACTGGAAGATTTATGGGCCTGAGTTACTAGTCATCTGCTTCTGCTGCAATAATTGCTACTATTGCCCCAGAGGAAGGTTTGACTTTGAGTAGTCCTGAATAAGCCAACCTATCACATGCTAACTATGAAATAAAATAATACATAAGGTACATAAACCAATTTTTGGATGATGGTTGCCTTGTAATATCTACCTGGATGTGAAGAGCTTTGGCTAAAATCAATGATTTTGATAGAACTGATTTTGGACTAGCCTTGATGACACTAAATAAGTTGATTTCTTTTTTCCTAAGGCACATTCTTGAAGTTCAGTAGCAGTTATTTCCATGTTATTTCCATAGAGGTCAGTAATTTTTTCTCTTTCTTTGCTCAGGACTTGGGACCTATATCTGATTTACCTAAAAGTGATATCCT
This sequence comes from Vulpes lagopus, assembly GCF_018345385.1. Lineage (NCBI taxonomy): Eukaryota > Metazoa > Chordata > Mammalia > Carnivora > Canidae > Vulpes > Vulpes lagopus. The sequence goes on along the minus strand of NC_054846.1, from coordinate 9,806,229 downwards.
ATCATGTAGGTGTTTTTTTCAGTGAATACTCTAACAAAACATTAAAATCTTGATCTACTTTAAATCCTTGCACATCCAATTACAGATTGTTTCTCTCCATGGGAGTAAGGGCTGATGAAGGATTGATAGATGATACAGTGGGCTTTTAACTGTTCAGAATTGTTTCTTAATTAGATGAAACGGTACAATGCTCAAATTCATAAATAGGAAGATCTTATTAATGTTTCTTATTTTATCTTCTCAAAATTACATTACAATTAATGTGGCATTTTGGTTGTATATGAATGTTATTATAGGTGTCACGGGATATGATTGAATATATTATTCGTAGTCACAGGACACAAAAATATTTTAAGGGCCCAGTTTCCAGAATCAGACATTCTTAAGTGTATAACTCTCTCAATCATTGATTAGCAAAGTTATTAGCAAAATTTGTAAGAGTTATATGATGCCTCTGAATCTTCAAGTTGTAATAAAATAGCATTGACCCCATGAAGTTGTTGAGGAGATCATGAATTTAATATGTTTTGTGTATATCTGGGAAATAGTATAGCTTAATCAATAACAATAATTATTTTTACTGCCATTACACTGAACCAAAAAAAGTAAGTGAAAATTGATTGACTTGTTGTTCATATTTAGGCCTAACCTGGATTTGGAAGTGAGAGCCTGAATCTATACTAGAACAGCCTCTTTGGCTTCAATTTCCTAATGTGCGATCAGAATTCTGTCTATGTCTAAAAATCAAGCTGCTTTACTCACCTATATGCAACCAGAATCAGAGTCTTAATATTCTATGGGACATTAAAGATGGAACAACCTCATTTCCTCCTCTTCCAACTCTATTATCCTAGATGAGTTAATTTCTCTTTTGAAGCTTCTGATTTCTCATGAAAAAATACAGGCATGAAAATAACTTACAAAGGTATCTTGAAGTTTTTAAAGTATAATTCAATGACATTTCTTGCAATTAATAAAAAGTGGCTATTATTATTTAAAGTTAGTTTAAAAATAATTAGGAGATTGGAGAACTTTTTAAGGATAATATGCTACTTGGAGAAACATGGAAGTGATCTTGGGCCATCAAATATCATTTTCATTATTCCAATACGTTAAAACCGGCTGCTCATCGACAATTCCTAATATAAATTTTGCTGTCTTCTGAACTCATGAATATGTCTTCTGACATACTAGTCTAATTATCCTCTGTTGTAATCTTCTCTTTATTTATATTTATAGTCCCATTATCTATTTGTGAACAATCTTTAAAGAAAATGAATTGGGGAAAAACACATCTAAAATAGCTGGACATAGGGTGCCTGGCTAATTCCTTGGGTAGAGCCTGTGACTCTGATCTCAGGGTCATGAGTTCAGGCCCCACATTGGGTGTGGAGCCGAATTAAAATAAATTAATTAAAAAATAAATAAAATACTCGAACATGGTGGAAGAATTGGAAAAGGTGTTCAAAAGCTACAAACTTCCAATTATAAGGTAAATAAGTTCTGAGGATTTAAAGCACAACATGATGTCTATAGTTAACGTACTATATTATATGTTTGGAAGTTGCTAAGAGAGTAGATCTTAAAAGTTCTCATCACAAGGAAAAAATTGTTAATTATATGTGGTGATGGATATAGTAATTATTTTAAGTATATACATATATCAAGCCAATATTGTTGTACACCTAAAATTTATATATGTTGTATGTCAATTATATCTCAATAAAACGGGGAAAAATAAAACAACTGCGCATGCTTTTCTTGAAAATATATGGTGGTTATAATAGCATTTGGAGTGAAGTTATGATGAAAAATCTTATTATGATTTATAATCTGGACTACAAACAAATCAACATGACGCATAGAGAGGAAAAATTAAAAGGGAATTAATTTATATATTCCAGAGTAATGTTTTAAAACTCCTAAAGGCAATAGCAAGAGTTCTAAGGGCTTATGCCATATCAAAAACTAATGTGGCAGGAAACACCTCTCTTTTTCTGGTGTTTGGCTTCTCAATCTAACACAAGATATTTAGGACAGCATTTACATTTGATGATCAAATAAGATAAGTATTATAGTCCACATGAATCTGGGTACATAGGAAATAGGGTCCCTATTGAATATGTTGATCTAGGCCTCATCATATGATTCCAGGTAGATGTAAATAAAGGAACAAAAAAGCAGAAATAATTGTACAACAGGATCCCGTTAATAAAAAAAAAAAATCTATCATTCCATTAAAAACAAAAATAAAAAGAGGGGAGGTAAATTTATCTCTCTCTTCCCTGGACCACTTATTTAACATAAATTAAACTGTTTAGTTCTTAGAACAATTCCACAAGTTATGTGCTGTTCTTTTCATTTTACTGATGAGAAAACACAGCATTTAAAGAGGTTAAGCAAGTAGTCCAAAATTTACTCATTCATTCAACGCTGTTCTAGGTGCTTAGGCAGTAACAATGGACAAAAATCAGACACAAATCTCTGGCCTCATTGAGCTTATATTTTAGTGAGGAAAGACATGCAACACATATCAATAAGTTGTATGATATATTAAAAGGCAATAAATACTATGAAAAAGAAAAGGGAAAACAGGTAAAAGGGAATCATAAACCCTTAGGGGGTGCAGTTTGCATTTTTAAATAATATTAGATAAATCTCCTTGAGAGGGTTATGTTTCAGAACCAACTGGAGAAGTCAGGGAGTTGGACATGGCTGGTTGGAGGAAGAGCATTTTAAGGAAAGAGAACAGCTGGAGCCAACAGCCTAAGGTGGGCCCCAGTGTGGCACCAGCATGTTGAAGAAGCAGCAAGATCAGTGTGGATGAAGCCTAGGAATTAAGAGGAAGAGTGGTTCAAGAAGGCAGTATTTGGAGAGGGCGCATACCAATCGGAACCTTGTAGGGTACTGTGAACACTTGGGTTTAGAAACCAAGTGAAGTGAGGAGTCATTGCTGGGTTCTGGGCTGAGGAGTGACATCATCTGACATGTGACATGTTTTGAAGATTTTTGGCTGCTGTGTTGAGAATACCAGTTGATAAGGGAGGCCAATGGTAGAGGCAAGGAGAGCAGCCAGGAAGCTATTACAATAATCCAACTTAGAGATAATGGTGACTCAGTCCATATTTGTTACAGCAAAAATAGTGAGAAACAGTTTCCTCATAGTTTGGATGTTGGGAGGGAGACCAAGAGAGGAATCAAAAACAATTTTTGAGACTTTTTGGCCTGAGCAACTGGAAGAAAGTGGTTGTCATCAATTGAGAAGGCTGAGTGTGGAACCAATTTGGGGGAGAAGAACATTAGTTTCATTTTGGATGTGTTAGGTACAAAATGTTTATTAAATGTTCAAGTTGAGACACTGAGAAGGCAATTGGATCTATGAGTCTAGTGTTCTGGAAGTAAGTCTAGTTTGGAGAAATAAATTTGGGGGTCACCAACAGTGGCACTGAAAGCCACGTAACTGGATGAAATTACTAAGACAGTGAATGGAGACTTAAAAAAATAGAGAAAGTAGACTAACTCTTGATAGGATGAGGGAAATAGATTATTTCATGAAATTATCGGGAAGCTTTCCCTTTGGCAATACAAAGAAAGCTATATAAATAGAGGTGACTTGATCATTTTCATAGACTCAAAATCCTGAACTTCACAGATTTATAAATCTGGTAGAGGTCATTTTGGGTCACCAACCATATTTCCTAAACTTGGGGCAAAAACCAAAAACGAACCTAAACTTATCTAAACAGTTGGGCATGGTTTTCTTATGAATTAACTAATTCTCCAATATTATATCTGTAAGTGGCACAATTAAAAGACAATACTAGGGAAGGTAAGTCAGTCAATTTTAGGTATTTGCAACACATAAGCTCTTCTAAATGGGTTTCTAAGATTTTGTAAGTAAAAGGTAAGTCTATTTCTTTTTTTTTTTTTTTTTTAAGATTTTATTTATTCTTGAGAGATAGAAGGAGAGAGAGAGCCAGAAACACAGGCAGAGACAGAGCCAGAGACAGAGGCAGAGGGAGAAGCAGGCTCCATGCACCGGGAGCCTGACGTGGGATTCGATCCCGGGTCTCCAGGATCGCGCCCTGGGCCAAAGGCAGGCGCCAAACCGCTGCGCCACCCAGGGATCCCAAGTCTATTTCAATATAAAAATCTGAATATCCTATTATTCCAAACTCTTAGTGATACCTTGATTATGAGAAAACCAAGTTTAAGGTTTTCTTTGATTTCTGAACTCCCTTGGTTGCATGAAACCTATTATCCTTCTCCAGAGGATGAAAAATGATTTTCCCTCTACCTTTCTAGGTTCTTGGCTAACCTTTCCCCCCACCCCCCCAATAAAAGACAGATTAACAGGAGAAAGACAAACAGAAGTTTAATAATGTGTGTACCTCTTGTATGCTTGGGAGACAACCAGGAAAACTGGGCAACTCTCTGAAATGGCCCAAGCCACGATCTTAAAAACCATCTATTATTAAAGACCAAAGAAGACGTTGGGGGGCAGGTGGTTGTCAGGGAGGAAGGCTAGTTATGGGAGGTTACCAGGAAAAAACACAGTAACTGAGGGAATGGCTGTTATACAGATTTAAGTCAATAAGGTTTCCTATAGATTTAGATTTAGGCATCCTCCTCTCCCTGGTAGAGAGAAAAAGAGAGGGGGAGAGAGAGAGGGAGAGGGAGAGGAAGAGAGAAAGAGAGAGAGAGAGAAAGACTTACAAATGAAGGTTTCCCTTATAAATATGAACTTTTTTTTTTTTTTTTTTTTACAAAAGGGTGACTTCTACTCAGTTTCCAGACCTGTTTCTTAAAAATAATCAACTCAAAGTTATCCTTATTCCAAAGAGATATATTTTGGGGTAGCAGATTCTGTTCCTCCCCACTTCCTTACACGGCTCATTCTCCAAAACCTCTGTCTTCTTAAACTTATATGATCAACGCAGATCTCCTTTATATACTCGTAAAACCCAAAGTCCTATCCTGATCCAATGTGGAGACTCCAAATAGGGCAGCTTTTTAAATAGAATAATGATCAAGTCCTAACCTTAGCAGAACACCTTGTGAAGCTTATAGAACATGGTCATGGTCATCTACAGGGAATGCTCCTTTCCTATCATATGATATGGGATGAAGTATTTATCAGCGGATACACCGTAGGTCCAAATGTACAATGCTTTCTCTTTTTGTAAAGATTTATTTATTTGAGAGAGGGCCCACAGGAGCAGGGGGAGCGGAGGAGGAGGAGAGAGAATCCCCAGCAGATTCCTCCCTGAGCCTGAAGCCCCACCACCGTGAGATCATGACCTGAGCCAAAAGCCAAAATCAGGAGTTGGAAGCTTAGTGCCTGAGCCACCCAGTGCCCCTTAGACGACACTTTCTAAAAAAAAAAAAAAAAAGTCAATCAGCTATACCGTCAAGGGGTAAAGGGGAAGGTTTGTCTGTCACCCAAAGGTGCATCGTCAAAGTTGAGGCTCCTGGAAAACCAGCGTAACCGGGCAGCGCTTTACCGCAAGGCCAAGGTCTTCCCTGACTCAGTGCAAGCATCAGACCTTGAGTCTGGGACATGGGATGTTAATCCCTTAACGTGCTTGAGCTTCACCTTCTGCATCCGCAAAACAGGCCGCGGCCTGCGTAGACTTTGCCCCGAATGACTGCGGGGGCCCGCGGCGGTGACAGGGAGGCGCCAGGTGCAGGCGCTCCCGCAGGCTCGCGGGCTCCGGCGCCCCGGGCCGGTCCAAGGTCGCTTAGCAAGGTCGGGCCTCGGGGGCTGCGGGAAGGGCTCGGCGGGACCGCGGGTGCAGGGGTCGGGGACGCACCCGCTGGGGTCCGAGGCATCTGCCGTGCTCGCGGCTCCCTGCGCGGCTCCAGCGCTGGGCCGCAGGGTCCTTCCCGGGCCGCCCCCGCCCCCTGCCCCTGCCCCCCCCGCTCTCCCCTCCCCTCCCCTCCCCCGCTCCCCTCCCCCCTCCCCCGCTCCCCGGCCCCCAGCTCCCGAGCGCGGCGGCGGCGGCCCCGGTGGCGGCGGCGGCGGCGCGTCACGGCGCAGGCTCCGCGGCCCGAGCAGGCGCGTCAGGCGGGCTCGGCGGGGGCGCGGGCGGCGGGGACGCGGCTGCCCCCGCGCTGCGCCCGCCGCACCCCCGGGAGCCGCCGCCGCGTCCTCGCCGGGCGCCGCGGGCGGGGACGCCTCGGGTAAGCGGCGGGGGCTCCGCTCGCGGGGCGGGGGCGGGGGCGGGGGCGGCCGAGCCCGGCTCTGCGGCAAGTCCCGGTCCAGCCCGGGCCGGTGGAGGCGCGCGGAGCCGGCGCGGGGAGGGGGGCGCGGGGATGGGGATGGGGGGTGCGGGGACGGGCGGCGTGGGGGTGCGGCCGGGGGGGGCGCAGGGATGGGATGGGGCCGCGGGGATGCGGGGATGCGGGGATGCGGGGCGCGGACGGGGGGGTGCAAGGATGCGGGGATGCGGACGGGGGGTGCAAGGATGCGGGGATGCGGACGGGGGGTGCAAGGATGCGGGGGATGCGGACGGGGGGTGCAAGGATGCGGGGCGCTGGAGGCGCGGGATGCGGGGATGCGGGGCGCGCAGGGATGCGGGGATGGAGGGTGCTGGGGGCTCAGGGATGCGGGGGATGGAGGGTGCTGGGGGCTCAGGTATGCGGGGATGGAGGGTGCTGGGGGTGCAGGGATTCGGGGATGGAGGGTGCTGGGGGCGCTGGAGGCGCGGGATGCGGGGATGGAGGGTGCTGGGGGCGCAGGGATGCGGGGATGCAGGGCGCGCAGGGATGCGGGGATGGAGGGTGCTGGGGGCGCAGGATGCGATGGAGGGCTGGGCGCAGGGATGCGGGATGGAGGGTGCTGGGGGCGCAGGGATGCGGGGATGGAGGGTGCTGGGGGTGCAGGGATGCGGGGATGGAGGGTGCTGGGGGCGCAGGGATGCGGGGATGGAGGGTGCTGGGGGCGCAGGGATGCGGGGATGGAGGGTGCTGGGGGCGCAGGGATGCGGGGATGGAGGGTGCTGGGGGCGCAGGGATGCGGGGATGGAGGGTGCTGGGGGCGCAGGGATGCGGGGATGGAGGGTGCTGGGGGCGCAGGGATGCGGGCGCTCAGGGGATGCGGGGCGGCCCCCGGCGCCGAGCGGTCTGCGAAGCGGCTTGGGCCGGCGGCCGGCGGAGGTGGGAGGCGCCGCGGAGCGCGGGCGGCGGGGCCGGGGCGGGGGCCCCCGGGAAGTTGGCCGCGGAGCCGCCGCTGTCGTGCGCGGGGGCCGGCACCGAGCCCTTCGGGTGCAGGAGAAATGGTAGAAAATGAGAATTCCGGGGAGAAAGGGGGATGCGGAATCCGCCGAGAGGAGGAGAAGCAAGACTCCAGGGCGAGATGGGCGTTAAGTGAACGGGAGGCACCGCGAGGCCCCTCCGTCTGCAGAAACGGTGCTGGAGAAACGGCTGATGGCCTGGAGATGAGGACTGCACAGGCTTGAACATTCCGGCTCCACCACCCGCTTCAAGTTCTCCCTCTTTTTTTTTTTTTTTTTTGAATGCGTCTGACCGGCAAGAATATAATTCTCGTTTGAGCATAGAAAATGTTATTAAAATAGGACTAAGAAGATTATTTGGAAGAGTCTGACCATACTTGCTGGTTTTTTTTTTTTTCATGCTATATTACCTAGAATTTGTGATGTCGAAAATCATTTTCAGTAAATATTAGTAACATGAAAGTGGGAAAGGCAACCTTAAATCAGTGTGCACCCTTTTGGGGTAAAAGGTAACTTGCAAATTTAATGTGTATCTTTAAGAAGACTGAATTTAAAGTGTGAAACTTTTGAAATTGATTTTTTCTTTTATCTCTGTCAGTTCTTTAATAGTTAGAATTGTCTTTCCCATTAGAACAGCTTTATTGTTTTTGAAAAAAATATACATGCAAAATTTAAAAATATAGAATTTTTTTTTAATATAGAAATTTTTAAAAGAAATGAGAAACTAAACATACAAGAGGACGATGACCATTTTAAGCACTGTGTTAGACATCCTTCCAGGTAGCTTTCTAAACATACATTGATATACTGTGCAATTCAATGTCAATTTACGATTTTCTGTAACTATAAAATTAGAAATGTTGCATATACCTCCTTGGGATTGTATTTTCTATGGGCCGTTAGTCCGTTACTTAATCCTTAGCACTAAACATCACAAATGTATATTGAAGGCTAACCACATAGGTTTGAGCAATGAAAATCTCATGTACAAATGCACTCGTCCATTGGGTAGTAATGGTCATCCTCCTTAGAGTCGTATTATTACTGCTTTTTGTAAACATTTTCTTGTTCTTTCTTGTAGATTGATCTCCTGAGATTTAACTTTCAAGATGAAGTTTTTATTGGCGATAGCCTTTTTTATTTTGATTTCCTTGTGGGTTGAAGAAGCGTATTCTAAAGAGAAGTCTTCCAAGAAAGGAAAGGGGAAAAAGAAGCAGTATCTATGCCCATCGTACGTTCTTCATGTCTTATATTATTATATGGAGAAATGTTATTGCGTTATCGAAGTAAGGTGGTTTATTGAGACACATATCAGCAGAACTTTTCTTATCAGAATAGGTACCCATTGGTTTCACGAGAGAGGTTTTAGAATGTGATAGCTAATTCCTAGTGTTTAAGGTAAAGTTTTATAAAGTTTTGCTCGTCCTCTGGGATTACATAATTTTTATACATTTTCTACAAAATTATAAAAAAACAGCTATTTATTTTTTACCCTGCATGTGCAACTATAATCAGATACTAAAATTCCATGTTTTCAGCAAATACCAGTTCAAAAAGATGGCTTTTTAAAAAAAATTCCTAAGAATGAATATCAATTTTAAAATTAGTTAGCTAAAGTATGATTTTAAGATGTATTTAGTTTATGTTGATGCATGGAAGAAGAAAATTCACGTGATAGGTCAGTTTTTTATTTCAATATTTTTCTGCAAAGGACCTAGATTGGAAAGTTAGGATATTTTTCAAGAACTGTGTCACTAAACTTGAAGTTATTTGTAAAAACAAAATTTAAATCCAAATTGCCCACTCCTTTTGTGGTTTGGACTTTCTTTTTTTTTTTTTCCAATAGGAAGGGTTAAAATTACTGGCAAATAACAGCATATCTTTAATAGTACCTAACGGTTAGAGCAATTGAAGAGTATGTCAGTAAATAACTTTCACAAATATGTGTTTTTAGGTAAGGAGATAACCTATGCAGTGATCTGGAATAAGAATTCATTTGCTGTTACGGGTCATATTTTAAATAAGATTTTTTTAAATGCCGTATTGGTCACGGGTAACCCTTCAGCATCAATATTACCGAAAGGTAGACTAGAGTATTCTGTAAGAGATAGTAAGGCACATTCTGGGAAGTTTATTTTGTTAAGAAAGGATATAAGAATTGGTATTTTGGAATGGATACTTTTATGAATATATGAGATTAGAAGTCTGGAGACAGAGTCATGATGCATATATAGTCTAGCATTAAATAAAGCTCCCAATTTAGAAGTATCTCCTGGTTATAGTCTAGCATTAAATAAAGCTCCCAATTTAGAAGTATCTCCTGGTTTTCAAGTTTATTAGTCCTGCTTGTTTCAGCACTGCAGAGTCTGATATCAGGGCCAGATTTCTGGGTTTGTAACAGGATGGCCCTGATATACTGATGTGTCCCTCCTCGGCCACCTGCCAATTGGGTATGAAGTATCTGATGGGGCAGGTTCAGGAATAATCACCATCTGCAGCTTTCACTACTCTTGAGTGTTCAGAGTTTTTGCATCACAACCAGGAGATAAGCGTTTTAGGGAACTGGACATTGTCAGGCCTTGCTCCTCCCAAGCGAAAGGACATATATTCATGTTTTAGATATTTTTATATTAACTTTTTACTTGATGAATGTTGGCATATTGATATAAACTGTTGCATGTGTCTTACAGTCATGGTGATTCTATGTGTAGAGTCAGGCCAACTTCAGCCAGTCAGGTTTCTCTATATGTGAAAGTTGATAGGGCCTTTTTCCTCTGCCTCCTGCCCACCTCCCCTCCCCTATCAAATGTCATCGATCAAGAGTTCTGACAATGGTGACAGCAAGCCTTAGGACTACCACATTATCTCTTTTTAAGATTCATTTTATTTATTTATTTTTTTACAGATTTTATTTATTGCTTGATGAGAGACACAGAAAGAGAGGCAGAGACATAGGTAGAGGGAGAAGCAGGCTCCCTGTGGGGAGCCTGATGCCAGACTCAATCTCAGGACCCTGGGATCACGACTTGAGCCAAAGGCAGATGCTCAACCACTGAGCTACCCAGGTGTCCCTTAAGATTTATTTTATTTATTTTAGAGAAGGGTAGGGGCAGAGGAAGAGAGTCTTCAAGCAGACTACCCTGCTGAGCGTGGAGCCCAACATGGGCTCGATCTCACAACCTGTAAGAGCACCACCTGAACCAAAACCAAGAGTCGGATGCTTGATTGACTGAGCCATCGGTCGCCCTTAACTACAGACTATCTTACAAGAGTCCTTTAGAGGACATTTTGTCCCTTTTCAGAATTCCACTATTAAATTGTCTTACATATAAACTGGTTATATCCTTACAGTATCTATAGTTATTAAAGACAAATTTTTAAAGTTGTATCTATCTAGTAAGTTAAGAGTGAAACATTTAGGTTCTCTTTTAGTGAATATGGAACTTATCAAATAGAAGACCCAATATACACTTGGTAAGCCCGTATCACAGTATTTTAGGCTTGCTGTATAATTAATTGAAACTTTATTTTTTGAAAATTTCTACCATGAAATTTAAAATTATAATTGTATTTTATTTTATTATAATTATGAGACTAAAAGATAAAACTTTATTAACAGTTGCCATGGTGATGCTGCCAAAAATCTGAGGTATTAAAAAGTAGATGTGCCTTGGAGAACAAGATCTTTTTATTTTTTTTTAAGATTTTATTTATTATTCATGAGAGACCCAGGGAGAGAGAGAGAGAGAGGCAGAGACACAGGCAGAGAGAGAGAGAAGCAGGCTCCCCACAGGGAGCCCGATGTGGGACTCAATTCTGGGATTCCAGGATCATGTCCTGAGCCAAAGGCAGGCGCTGAACTGCTGAGCCACCCAGGGATCCCCAGAGAATAAGATCTATACATTTTTTTGTTTGAGCATTTTATTAAGAATTTTGATTTATTATCACTGATGATGAACTTCAGAAGACTAGAATTTTCTGTTTGGATACGTTATATTAAATTTTGTTGAACATCCAGATTAAGAATCTTAGCTATAATAATGTGCTGTAAAAGAACATGCAAACCATTTGTATATTAGAGCATGATCCAGTTAGCTTATCTTGTATAAATCGATAAAGTATAAAACATTTTGACTAAGAGGAATATTTGAGATTATGAAAGTTAGGCAGATACCACCATAATGCCCTTTAATATAGTGATCTCTTGCTCAGTGATTTTTAAAATTTATTTAGACTTTTTTTTTTTAATAGAGTTGTTGAAACAGTGGGGTTGTATACACGTATGCAGTTAATGTGTGAGTATAGCAAACGTTTCCCCTTCTGTTGTAACAATATTCTCTCCCCCAACCGAGACTATAAATAAGAAGAAAAATGTTTTAAAGTGTAGAAGAAATAAAAGGCTTGGGGTCCTTAACATTCTGGGGTTTAATCTTGAGACCGAGCTTGAATTGTATCATAAACGTTTCCTGGCTCTTTTCCTACTTTTTCTTTAACTCACATTGTCTTGAGATGCTATCACATAAATTTATGCTGTTGTTTTCTGATGTATAAGTGAAACAGTGGTACCACATTGACAAGCAGTCTGATAAATTTCCTTTCAAAAACTTCAGAAATTTAATAATCTATTAAAATATAAGAAATAAACTGTAAATGAGAAAATGTTTTTGATTAGGTCCTTGGATACAATGTTTTATCATGCAGCTTGAATTTCACGTAAGCCTTCATCTGTTGGTCTCTCCTCTGACTATACAGTCTGCCTGAGTGATTCTGTCCAAACCTAGGCTGTAACTACCATCTCTTCACTGTTAAGTCTCTATGTCCATCCCAAGGTTCTTTGAAGAATAGCATATCCATTCATCCAGTGTTTCGGGCTGGCTACCCTATTTTGATCTCAAACTCAATGTAAAATGATAAAACCTTAATTCAGAAATCCTCTCCACCTCTCCTGATGCAGTGTTCCCTTCTCCAGCAAATGGTACCGCTACCTCTTTAGACCTTCTCTTTCTACAGTAGCATCTCAAATTCATTAGTGTCCAAGACTTTGCAGTTCAGAGTCTTTCTCATCTCTGGAATATGTCCTTCGTTTTCACTCCCCTGTGGGCACTGCTTTATTACTCCTCTCCACACAGTTTGGTGAATACTTTATTAGTCATCCTGCTTCTTTCTTGTCTTCCTGCATCAATCATGTTGGACTTTGCCCCTAGAGTATGTTTTCTAAATCTTCAGTCTAGGCAGGTAGTTCCCATGCTTAGAGCTCTTGAAGGGCCTCCCTAGCTTTCTGTGGCTCCACAGACAAGACTCTTGCTGAACTGGCCTCTGGCTCGTTTCTTGGCTCCACACACAAAGCTCTTGCTGAGCTGGCCCTCTGACCCCTCCAGCAGTATCTTTCTATCCCAGCGCCCCTCCCAACCCAACACTTGAGTCAGGTTTTGTACACACTTGACCTTTCACATTGCCTTTCTCTGAAATGCCAATGCTTTCCTTTTTTCTTTAGTTAACTCCTGCCTCAGTGGTTTTGCCCAAACCCATGGCTATAAATAGCATCTTTCACTGTTGACTCTTCTTAGAAAGCAAAATTCAACTGAGTAAATTTGCAGATCTAATTGGCTTTTATAAGCAGTTGATGAATCAGGCAGCAAGTAAAGAGATGCTCTGAGGAGTTCTACAAGTGGAAGGTTTTTATAGGAAGGAGAGTGTGGCAACAAGCTATCAGCAAAAGAAAGGATTGCTTCAGGCAAGTCTACCTTCCCTTAAGGAGAAGGGCAGGAGATTTTATTAGGTAGATTACCTCATCTTTTGGAGGATGGAGAGGGCACATGTGACAGATTCCTCATTGATGCTGATCAGAAAATTCCTGACTAACCAGTTAAGACTATGTCTTTAGGGTAGGTGGAAATGCAGTTGGGTTAGGCATTAGGTCTGTTTTGGTGACTTGGTTTAAGTGACACCATTTTGGGCAGTGATTTTCTTTTTAACACCCCTAAGTCTGTATGTCTGGCCCAGACCTCTCTCTGAGGAGCGCCACACCCATATAACCAAATTTTAATCTGACTGTCCCATAATGACCTCACACTCAAACATTGCTGTCTCCTTTGGGAAAACTTTCCTAATCTGATCATTTGACTTAGATAATTGCACTCTGTGCCTTCATAGTTCCCTGATTGCCTATCACGTTCATAATACTGTGTAGTAATCATCAATTGTAACTGTCTGCCTTCCTCCCCACTAGATTGTAAGCTCCTTGGGAGCAGTGTCTTATTGACTCAATCACCAGAGATCAATTGAGTGCCTGAAAGGAAGTATCCATACAATAAAAATTTGTTTAATGAGTGAATAAAAACCTAAAGATATTTGGCTTTTGCTAAGGTACTTGATTTTTGTTAGGTACTTGAAAATAACTTATATAGTCCCTGTGGGCCATATTCAGAAATATGGTCTCAAAATAGGGGCAACGAGATGAGTTCACACCTGGGTAATTAGTGGAACATCTCTAGCTTAGTTGGTTTCCTGGCAAAATTTTGGCCTTATCATGTTTAACATTTTACCAATGACTAAAATAAGAGTGTACAGAGGAAACACCCAAACTGGGGATCATGTGATTTGGGGACATAGAATGAGTATCTGAGCTAGAACTAGGATCTACTATGATCTTGAAGGGTTGGAGTAATGGGCTAAATATAAAAAAGATAGATGGAAGTATAAATTGGGCTTTTGTCCAGAAATCATCTGTGCAAGTATAGGATGGGAAAACTTGGTATGGTAGAGAACATTTGGGAAAAAATTTAAGTAATACATTATTTATAAAATATGTACATGTATAGGATGTATATATGTATTATATGTATATAATACATATGATACAAATGAGTATAGCTACTTAAAGAAACCAGGATTGTTCTTTTTGAAAGATTTATTTATTTATTCATGAGAGGCATAGAGAGAGAGAGAGAGGCAGAGACACAGGCAGAGAGGGAGAAGCAGGCTCCGATCGGGACTTGATCCCAGGACCTCAAGATCATGCCCTGAGCTGAAGGCAGACACTCAACCACTGAGCCACCCAGGCGCCCCAAGAAGCTAGTATTTTTATTTTGCCAATTTTATGTTAAGTGTATTTTCTTAATAGAATGATATCTAAAGCAAGACTTACAGAGATTTCTGCATTGTGCTAGTCAGTATTTTCAGGGGAGAGAAAAACAATTGACATCATTAAAATCATGTCATATTAGGGAGATTAAAAAAAACTGAGATATTGGTAAGTTGTTTTGAAATGATTGAAAAACTATGACATAGATGAGGAAGTAGGCTTTGCTGCTTGGCACCAATAGTGAAAACCAGGACTAATGAGTAGAAGCTATGGGTGGTATATTTTTAGCTCTCAGGAAGAACTTTCTGGTAAGAGTTCTGCCTAAATATAATTGCCTGGGAAGGGAGTTAGTGGAGTCCCGTGTAACAGGAGGCGCTGGGCATGAGGGGTATTATTTGACAGATATATTTTATAGAAAGTTTGAACATTGGATAGGTGGTTAGACTAGATGGTGATATCTAAGGTCATTTCAGTTTGCCAGATTTTTAAGAATCTTTGATTCTAATGTATTCTATTTTATTACAGTCTTACTATTGATCCAATAGAAGAGAAAGAATAATTTGAAAATTTTATCCCAATACAGATTTAAGCCGATCTGCCTTGATTTTTGGTGCATTGTCTTGGAAAGCTCTACCACATTAAATAAACAAAGCTTGGCCTGTCATTAATAAGAAGAATTTAAAAAACTTCAGTGGTAGAGTCTCTTCTTGGAATTTCCTGAACGATCATATTTTAAAGGTATCTCTTTCAAACCCAGAAAGTCTTCCTCTTTTCTGACCTAAACCTATAGGAAGAAATATGTCTCAAATAGTGACTGGTGGATGGCAGATATTAGTGATCTAATCAATGGCTGCCATAACTTGTAAGAGTGCATAGGTTTATGGGCTTGTATTTATAGGTGTTTTACATATGAAAGCAGAACATTTTAAAATATACGTTCAGAACTTTTGAATGAATAAACCAAAACAAAACACAATTATCTCAACAACAACAAAAAAACGTTACTTGTCATTTCGATTTGTGCTCCCAGCAGACATAATTACACTTTTCAATACTGAATTTAAAGGTGCCTGGGTAGCTCAGTCTATTAAATGTCCAACTTTTGATTTCAGCTCATGTCATCTCAAAGTTACGAGATCCAGCCCCACTTCAGGCTCTGCACTCCATGGGAAGTCTGCTTGACATTTTCTCCCCCTCTGCGCCTCACTCACTCAAATATGCGCTCTCTCTGTCTCTCTCTGAAATAAATAAATCTTTAGAATACATACTGAATTTGGCTGGGCTGTAACGTCTTGGCACATGCTGCCATATTTTACCATCAGTAAGCCTAGGGAACGTTTTACCACTTGTTGAGGGTGGTTTGAATTTCAAGTATCTGATAGCTTACAATAAGTGCACAAATGTTTACAAGTTAAATTTAAAATCTCCTTTGCCCATACTTGTATCTTAGGTATGGGGAAGCTTAATAATAAGCCCTTGATTGATACTAGATGAGGGCTGTTATTATTTATATTAGTGTATAGTCATGTTAACTTGAATTTATCTTGTCTTCTTCATGATCTTTCCTTCAGACTATTGGCACTCTACCTTTAAAATCATGAAAAAGGAGTTTTTACTGTGGTTTTGTGTGAATAACAGGAAGCATTGTAATTTCTTTATGTTAGTTTGTTCACAAACCAAAAAAAGATTGTGTAAAAGTATTTGGTATTTTTTATGATAATTTTTTGTCTCCTTTATAGAGAGATATTGTACTGCTTAATGATAGCATTTGTACACATCAGTTTTATGTGGTAGAAGGGTGGGGATACTGAATAATCAAAGCTATTCTGTGTTGGCCAAGTATAATATTAGCTATTTTATACCTACCATTGATTACTGGAGGGGGTTGATTTTAGTTTAGTTCTAGTTTCTGCCTAGTGGAAATGTTGAAGAGAAGTTCACGATAAATGGCCAAAAGATGAAAGGCTGATTGCAAAAGGGTAGGAGTAGTCTCTGTAATGAATACAACTGAAAATTGCCTATGCTATTATTACTATAACATATCTAGATTGAATATTCCACTAATGTTTAGTTGCGTATTGTCTTACTACCTACGGAACAGTCCCAGCTTAATGGCATGCCATTCTTTTGCCATCAACTGAATTAATGATCTTCCCTTTCCAAATAATTTCCCAGGTTTTGAAACTGGCATCTTCATTACTCTAGCTACTCAGGCATGAAACTTAAATAGAACCTGTCCTTCTTTCCCTGAGAATGATTTCCTATATCTGTCATGTTCATTGCATTTCCACTTACCATCATTTTGAACAGTTTTCATCAATATTTTTCTAATTATTTTTCCTATTTTTTCTCTGCTCATTATCATTCATCTTACATATTGTTTCCATTTTCATCTTGTTAATATTATGTTCAAGAACCACAATGACTTCTTACTGCCTGATGGATCCCAGTGCAAACTCTTTACTTTGATTTTCAAGGGTTTCTCTAGTTTGCATCCCAAACTTTACGTGAAACTACCCTCTAATTTTAGAAAGGCTGATCTTTCGTTGCTTCTTAACTTCTCTTGCTATTGCTTATGCTTAGACATGTTTATGTTTAGAGTGACAACTTCCAGCTTAATCTGTGTAGTTTTTAACCAGTCCTTCAGGACTCATCTTAAATATTACCATGCCTTATGAAAGTCTTAAAATAATTAGAAGTTTCAGTTGAGAATTAGATTAATATAAATTGATAGCTTGCAATAGCTGCTTAATACTTTCTTGGTCACTGATAGAAATACTGTGTTTAAGAAGAAAAAAGTGTTAATATGGTGGATATAAATTCTGGTTGCTATCATTTGTGATGGTTAGAATTACATGAGCGTTTGTTCAAGGAATCATGATCAGGGTTGCAGAAACATGAAAATTTGTTGTTTGATCTATTGCACCGTGGATTGTTTTCCTTGAAGAATAGAAATTACCTGCTTTATTATATAAGATAACTTCTTTAACCAAGACCAAAGAGAAGCATAGAGGAAGACAAGTTCAATTTTAAAGGATACAGAACTGTCCAAAGGTCAAATGGATTTCTTTGGGTGGCTCTTTGTTGCTAGAGTGACTAAACATAGCTTTGGTAGGGCTACCAAGCAAATCAAGCATCACTGGAAAGTTACAGAATCTAAAAGTTCTTTTCATCCCCAAGATTTCGTGAGTCTATGATTAGAACTAATGTTACCTCCCTCTTCTTGAACTCTTCAGATCCTTTTTGTCCATGGTGTATGTTTTGGCATTTGATTATATTTAATACTAATACTCTTCAGATGATATCTTTTATTTTCTAGTCGAACCATATTATGTATATATTGACTCTAATACGTGGAAATATACACACCTCATCATATATGTACACACATCCATCTCATCTCAAATATTTGCAATTGAGATGGTTAATATAGTAACTCTAACCATATATAACAAATGTCTATACACACACCTATTTAGCCTGCATAAGTGAGGCTCTTATGCAAAGAATCTTGAAGTTGGTAGAGTATAAAAGCACATATATACATATATATATATATACTCACATATATTTAATATATATGTGAAAGTGTATATATATACACATATTATACACATACATATACAATTTTATATATCCTACTACTTCAGAATTCTTTGCATAGCAACCTAACTGTGCTTGCTAAATCAAATGGAATAAAATAGATGACTGGCTATATAGCGGAAACCAATCTTTTGGTGAGGCAGTGGCTCACTGGAATTGTGATTAAAGGTAACACCTCTAAGCATATATTATTTAAAGTTCCCTTTGTATGTCTGCTAAATCTTGATGGCTTGATAATACAGGAGAAAGAACACTGCTGTACCTCAATTAGTACTTTGCTGATTGGCTTTATGACCTTTCGATAAGTCACTAATTTTAGGGAGATGTGGGTCATGTATAGATCATGGGTCATGATCGTGGGTCATGTATAGATAGATCATGTTTGATCTCCGTAGTCTCCTAATTTCACTAATTCATTCATTTACGACAGCCGTGTCTTTTAAGACTTAAGGTTTTGTTTTGTTTTGTTTTTTTAAGATTTTATTTATTCATGAGAGACAGAGAGAGAGAGAGGCAGAGACACAGGCAGGGAGAGAAGCAGGCTCCATGCAGGGAGCCTGATATGGGACTTGATCCCGGGACTCCAGGATCACGCCCTGGACTGAAAGCAGGTGCTAAACCTCTGAGCCACCCAGGAATCCCAACCAAGTTTTATTTATGATTCTTTGGGTACCTTTATATTCAGGATTTTGTTGTTGTTGTTTTTAGGATTATGCTTTAAGATTTAAAACGAGTCAAGCCAAACCAACAGAAAAAGAATACACAAAATTCTGTTTCTTGACCAAGTTAATTACAAAGAAATCTAAATTTCAGACTTGATTTATCAAAATGTAGGTATTTAATTGTATCCCAAAGTAAATTAATGTATGTGGCAAGTGAATCATTTGCATTCCTAGCTTACCAATTTATCACAAATTAAGGAATTTGACTAACAAAAAATGTATCTTTTTTTTCCCCTTTTGGTGGATAATACAATAAAACAGTGAAGAATAGAGTATATTTGCAGAAGTCTCTCTGTTCTTTTTGTGCTACTACCTGGAAGAGGCACAGCACCGCTGTGTTCCAGAAAGCAGAGAACCTTTCATAAATGAGTTATAAATGGGTTCCTTTACCATACACGTTTTATGAAAATTTACACTTAGAATTCATGAAGCAAATTATTCAAATTTATGTACATACAAATAGCTCCTCTGAGAGATGATGTAAATATGAAATAATATTTCTAGAGCTCTGATTGGAATAACAGCAAAACACTGATTAAATCACTAATAGAATATGTTTGGTAACTTGAAACATCTGACCTTTATTAGTCCTCTCGTAAGAGAACAATAGTATGAATTCATGACTGTTCGGGAATGCTTACTGCTCTGATTCCTGAGAATAACCTAATAAAAAGGCCAACCTGTTACTGCGTGGATGTGCAGTGAGTATTCTTTTGCATCAATAGTTAGGTCTCTGTTACACCATAGGCATAACTGAAAAAATGATCCAAAGGTCTAACTGCAGCACTCTTTAATACCATCCAGAAGTCTCATATTCATTTGATTATAATATTTTTGGCTTAATTCTACATATGTAGATGTTTTCAGTTATTAAGAATCTGTATTGATTTATTTTGTGTAGTGATCTAGTCTTGGCTGGGTCTTCACTATGTTTCCAATAATCCTTTACTTGGCCCTTAGTGGCTCTATTTTTCTGTCTCTCTAATAATTGTTTCATCCTTTATCCTGCCCCTTTGAGTCTTAGAATAAAGGCTTAGTTTTCACTTCAAAGAAAAAAAAAATAGAAGTCATTGGGCAGAAACTCCCCCAGTGTCTCTCTGTCTTTACTCTAAAGCTACGTGTAACATTATCCTTTCTTTTCTCCTTTGCATCTGACTTAGGAAAAGGGACTTCCTTTTGTTCATCCCTGGACCCATTTCTTCCACCCTCTTCTGAGACCTCTCTCTATTACCTTACCTTTGCTCTCCCAAGTTTTCTTTCTTTTTTTTTTTTTAAGATTTTATTTATTTATTCATGAGAAACACAGAGAGGCAGAGACACAGGAAGAGGGAGAAGCAGGTTCCCCTCAAGGAGCATGATGTGGGACTCCATCCCCGACCCCAGGATCATCCCTTGAGCCAAAGGCAGACGCTCAACCACTGAACCACCCAGGCGTCCCTCTCCCAAATTTTCGATATGCTTTTTCCTTTGGCTGTTTTTTTTCTAAGGGTTTACAAAAATAATGAAGGGTCTTTCAACTGAAAAGAACAAACAAACCAGTTTTTATTTTCCTATTTCATTAACTTTTTTTCCCCCTATGTTCACTGTCATGTATCTTAAACTAATAGGCTACAATAGTCTATAGTTTCTCAGGGATCTTCATTATTCCTTTTCTTTCCTTGAATTTCTTTAAATTATGAAAGCCGTACATTATTATGGTAACAAATGGAACAATATGTACCACTTAATATTCTGAATACTTGCTCTTCTGTTAATATTAACTCCTGTCACCATTGTACTTTTTGGTAAAGTTACTTTTATTCCTTTTAAGCAAATCTACTGACTTTTGAGTCTTTTTGTACTGGATACAAACTAATGATTGTCTTTTGCATCCTGACACAGTCTCCTATCCCACCCACCTACCTTCTGGCTGCTGCACTCGACTCATTCCTGGAACTATTTTCTACCTTCCTGACTTCAACTGATTAGCCGCCTTCACTCGCTATTCCTTTTTTCTGTCTGTACTGAAATCCTGGTTTTTACTAGATATTTGTTCTTGGTCCTTTTAGCTTTTTACTCATCAGTTTTCCCATGAGTAATTTCTACTGGTATCTGTGGTTATTCACAAATCTTTATCTCTAGGTGTAACTACTCCCATGAGTTCCCCATAATTATTTTCAATATCCTACTGGACCTCAGAGTTAATGTATGACGCCAGCCCTTCAGTCTGCATTTCCCAGCCTTGTATTTCAGCCTTTCATGAGGAATAGCAACAGCACCTTTCTTTTCTTCCATGAACTCGCTCCCTGATCATCTCATCGATTACTTAGTCTGTTGATTCTTATTGAGAAATGACTCTTGCATCTTGCTGTTTCTCTCCATCTTTGGAGGTCTTTGTCAGGCTCTCATCATTTCACCTCGAATCTCTTATTGCGAATTACTTACCTAGGTGCCTGATTTCCATCCTGTCTTCTCCACTTTAGTTCATATTTCATGACAGTAGCTCTCAAACTGTTGATCTGAGCACCTCTATACGATCTGAAACGTGTTAAGGACACAAAGAGTTTTATGTGAGTTTTGTCTTCTAATACTGCCTTATAAATTGAGACAAATATTTTGAATGTTTTTAAAGCACTTCTAATAATGTACTCATTACATGTTAACGTAAACAACTTAATTCATATGAAAGTGAAACTAACTGTATTTTCAAAAATAAAAATAGTGGGGAGAGTGACCATTGTTTTACATTGTTGCCTATCTCTTTGATGGCTGGCATAACGGGAAGAGAGCCAGATTCTCATGTTGGCCTTGTGATATATTGTTTTGTTTGAAGTAGGTAAAGAAAGGATGACCTCACACAGACATGTGATTAGAAAAGGGAAGAGTAGTTTAATAGCCTTTTCATAACTGAATATTCTTCTTTAATGCCATGCCAAAATTTACCAACTGATGATTTTTTTAAAAGCTAGTTGCAATGTAAATTCTCAAATCAGATCAGTGAATATTCTCTTTTCTGTTGCACTAAAATCCACTGGTTTTGCACTTTTTTTTTTTTTAGATTTTCTTAGTTTTATTACTCTTTACATTTTTTCAGTGTCTTTATTTTTTGGAACAATTTAATTTCTGCTTTTTTTTCTAGTTTTACTAAGATATAGTTGACCTATAGTATTGTATTAGTCCAAGCTGTACAACATAATGATTTGATATATGTAAATATGGTGAATTGATCACAATAGGTTTGGTTAACATCCATCAAATCTACAAAGTTACACATTTTTGTTTTTCTTGTGATGAGAACTTTTAAGATTAACTCTCTCAGCAATCAAACATACAGTATTATCTTGTTAACTGTAGTTACAGTGAGTGGCCTCTTTTTCCCTAACATGATTTTATTACATCCTGCCTTGGTCAGTAGGAAAATACCGGTTTGCTAGGTTTTACAAATGTTGACACGTTTCATTATACAATATCAAAAAATCACATCCATTAAATGTCACTTCCGATTTCATTGGAAAGTCTGTTAAGTATTGGAAAGCTGTCAAGCTCATGAGATGAATATTAATATTTCTAAAAATTCTAGTTTGTGTGAAAATTTACATTTTTTATTGACAGCAAATCCCATGCTCTTTATAGTTTTTCTTGAAGTTATAAGCTCTCTTGATTCACTGTTGAAAATTTTTGCTAAGTACCTAAGACTAAATTACCATAATTTTTTTATGGGGTTCCATGAAAACGGTGTTCCATAAAAAGTAGCTAGTTTAACTAGAACATCAGTCCCCGGAATGCTTTTCTTAGGAACAGTTAACATAGTTTGGCATGCAGTAGAAGTGCTCTATAGATCTTACCTATTTTTTCACACAGAATATTAAGATGATGTGGATTTAAATTTCAAAATTCAATAAAATTAGCATTTTTAAACTGCTCCTTTAAGAACATTACTTAGGAACACTATTTTTCAAATTATTTATTTCTTTAATTACTGATAGCTTGTAGTAGTAAAGAATACAATGACTATTAGTACATATTGGTATTATTTTCTTTTTTTAAAGATTTTATTTATTTATTCATGAGAGACACACACAGAGAGAGAGAGAGAGAGGCAGAGACACAGGCAGAGGGAGAAGCAGGCTCCATGCAAGGAGCCCGATGTGGGACTCAATTCCAGGTCTCCAGGATCAGGCCCCGGGCTGAAGGCAGCGCTAAACTGCTAAGCCACCTGGGCTGCCCTGGTATTTTTTTTATTTGTGCACCAGCAGCTTTATTCACTGTTGCTTTTGCACCATTAGTGAAAATGTCAGTATAGTGAAACAATGTAATATTTTTAAATTATTATTATTATCATGAATATAGTTTTGACTCTGTGGACCACCAGAAAAGGTCTTGGGTACCTTCAGGTGTTTGTGGACTACACTTTGAGAACTACTGTTTTATAGTGTCAACAGATTTGTGATGCTCAGTGTATATCCAATCATTTATTCCTCTTTCTTTTTAAAAAGATTTATTTATTTGAGGAAGGGGAGGGGCAAAGAGAGAGGGAGAGAGAATCTCCAGCAGACTCCCCACTGAGTGAGGAGCCCAACTTGGGGCTCAACTCCAGGACCCCGCAATTATGACCTGAGCCGAAATCAAGAGTCAGATACTTGACTGACTGAGCTACGCAGACATCCCTGTCCCTTTTCACGTCTACGTCTACCTCTAGCATGTTCCTGGCATTTGACTTCTCAGTGGTCCACATCCCTTTGTGAGCCTGTACTGTTGTTCCTACTGTAATCACCTCCTCAGATTTACCCTTGCCTTCTCCGTTTTACCAGTTACATGCCTCCTTGCCCCTCTAGCTCCAGCTCAGAAGTCATCCACTCTAAGAAACTCTTGCTCCATGCATAATTATTTTTTCCATGCATAACTAAATGATTAAGAAATAAAATTAATAATGATAAATTTGAAGGGAAACTAGTTGAATTAATTGAGAGGAAGAAGAATTGGATTGACATTCTGGAGAAGAATTGGGTTCACTCTGTTACTAACTCATGGTGTGTCCTCAGATAAGTAACCTTCGATCTTAATAATCATGATTTGTAAAATGAAGGAATTAGCAATATGATTTATGAATTTCTCACAGTAATTGGGAGAAAAGATTATTTGGAATTTTAACATGTAGAAACAATATCTTGAGTCAGAAGACCTTAGTTTTGTTCTAGAAGACATTAAAACATTTGTGACCTTGAATGAACAATTGTTATGTCTCTCCAGTCTTCAGTTTTCTCATTTATAAATTGGAAATTATCTCTACCTGCTTCACAGAGCTTCTCTGATAATTAGAAATTGTATATGAAAGTGTTTTCTGAACTGTAAAATTTCTACAAAGTGCATTACCTATGTTTGTGTATCATTGAACCCTTTTAAGGGGTTCACAGGAATTTTGCATATTTTATTCTTGGTCCCATTCTTCTGTCATTACTTAGGCTAATTTTTATAGGCAGAAAAAGTAATCATGGAGAAAATATCTGAGAAGCTTGTTTAAATACAACTTTCTCATCGATTCATGATGCTAGGACTTGGGTCAGTGCAACATTTGTGGCACACTCTCAATGCAAGGGTGAGTGCCATGTGCTTGGCATATGACCCTATTTAATTCAGTGCATCTATATAGCAGGAAACATCATTCACCCTTTATATATGAAAAGTTTGTGTTGTGGAGCATGTTCATGTAGGTTTTTTAAGGTCATAAGTTTAGTAGTATTCTAGTTATCTAATCCAGGTGGGTATTTTCGGCCAATTTTTCCTCATACAGCATATCATAGTCTGTGAGATGGAAGGCAAGAAAACCAAGATCAAATAGCTTTCTTAAGGGCATATCCCTGGCTAGGAGCTGGGTGTAAAACTTAGGTCTTCTGATTCTCAGTCCAAGTGTTTTGTTTTTTTTTTAATTTATTTTTTTTTAATTAACTTTCTTTCCAGTTTGTATTTATTTAGTTGTTCCTTTCACCAATAAGAACTCATTTTTCTTTATCTTGACTTCACCTATCCTTTTTATATTTTTATCATTTTCAAATAACATATTAGGCTTACCTGTGAGCTTTTAACTAAGATTTAAAACTCATGGAAGTTCTGTCTCAATAACAAAATGTCAGTTTCTGAGCACACAGTCATACAGTCTTCCTGTTCATCGATGTGTGTTCCACCACATAAAAACCAGTCATTAGTTTGATTCATGGTATTCAATTTGGACGTTAGTTACCAGTGGAGTTTTGTAAATCAGAAGTCATTCTGAGCTACAGTTGTCAGGAAACAGTATAGGATGCATTCTTTCTTCATATTGCATATACTCACTCAATGCGATCTACAAAGGCATCACTACAAAGGAGATGAAGTGTAAAACACTTTGGCTCTGCTTTCAAGAGAAAAAAAGCAATAGTCCAGTTCTTCGGTGATAAAATAGGGAATTATTTTTTAGTGACCACAACAAATTTGGACACATGCATTTACCCCTTTCATATAGAATATTAGAGAATTTTAGTTTTAACTAACCAAATAATTCTAGTATCATCTTTTAGTTGCTTTGTACAATCAATCTGTCTCTATTTTTATGTATGTATATATGCAGGTGTTTGTGTCTGCCCCGATGGGTGCATACACATGCATACACATTATAATTAAATACAAATGTTATTTTGTGTGTTTTGTTTTAAACATTCTGAAGTCTAATATGCAGAGAAATGCACAAATCATAAGTATGCAGTAAAATAAGTTCACATTTAACCATGTAACCAGCACCCAGATCTAGAAATAGAACATCACTCAAATCTTAGAAGCCTCTTGAAGATTACCATACACTGTATTAAACTTGCCTGTTTTTCAACTACATATAAATCCAGTAAATCTCTTTAAGGAGCACCTTAGTCTGTTCCTTTCATTTGTGAGATTCATCTTCAGTGTTCAGTCATTGTCATCGCTGCTTGTATTCTGTTATATCATTCACTGCACTTTATTTTTCTAGTCTACTATGGAGAAATTGGAGTTGTTTTCAAACACACAGACACACATTCTGATAAAGACTCTTATTGAGGACATATAAAGAACTGCTGGAGATTATTAAGGAAAAGGCAGGCAACTAATTGAAATGACTTAAAGTCTGTATAGCCAAAAGGCCAATAAGCATATTCACTAGTCATTAAGGAAATGCAAATTAAAATCACAGTGAGATACCATTGCACATCCACCAGAATGGCTAATTTTTTTTTTTTTTAAAGAGGAAAATGCCAAGTGTTAGCGAGAATCTGAATTACAACTCTCATATCCTGCTAGTGAAAGTTCAAATTGGCATAAGCCCCTGCTAAATCATTTTGACAGCATATAAAAAAAATCCCTGAATTCATATTCCCTCTCACCCAGCCATTCTGTTCCTAGGTACATACTCAGTGGAAATGTGTATATATTTACCAAAAGATACAAGAATGTTCATAGAGACACTGTATGTAATTACCAAAAACATAATTCATTTTTTAAAGCCTGGATATGTTCTTTTAATTCAAAATTTCAAATTTTTAGACTAAAATAATTGTATTGCATGAGGAATTGGAACTTTGGCAGTACTAATATAGATTGAGTTGTCTAGGATAAGAATTATATGAAAAAGGTGAAATAGACATTTGGAGCTACAGTTAAAATATCCACGATCAAGATTGACTCTGGAAATGTGCATATTCTTGCTGACCAAAATTATAGATATAGTCAATTCTGACTTATCAGTGGAATGGAAGGGAGTCATCCTATAGGCAGCTTTAAATAAATAAAAGGCATAATCATTACTGTTTTGAGTGTACTTATATTATTCTGGGATTTCACAATTTTTAATGCAAATTTCCAATGTAGAGCAAACAGTCTTTCTGGCCCTTAACTGATATACTATCTGCTTCTCATTTCATGTTTTAAAAATGAATCATCTAGTTTATTCAGTTACTCTTTATTGAGCATTTAGTATGTGCTAGGCCCTGACCTAGGTGCTTGGGAGCAAGACAAAGTTCTTGCTCTCAGGAAGTTTGATACTAGTGGGAGACAGAACATGAACATGTAAACATGAATTTTTAACATGGTAGGTAGTGATCAGGGTTACGGGGAAAAATAGATCAGGATAAGGAGAATCAAGGGTGTAGGGGGGGTTGCTATTTTATGCATATTAGTCAAAAATATCTTTCTGATAAAGTAAGATTTGAATCAGGAGCTGAAAGAAATAAACAGTAAAGCCTTGGAGATCTCTCAGAGAAACAATGATTCAGGGAGGGGGACACCAAACACCAAAGTCCTTAAGCAGGCTTTATGTGTTCAGACAGCAGTCCAAAGACCAAGAGCAGAGTGGGTGATGGAAAAGGTCAGAAAGTTCATAGATCATTGTAAAGGTGATTCCCATGTTTTGGGTCCAGGCAACAGAAAGCATGAAGTTTTTTTTGTTTTGTTTTGTTTTTTTATTTACTGAGAAGTCTATTAAAGACTATATTAAGAGTAGATAGAAGGTGAGGAAAGTCAGGAGTTTGGTCTTGGTCATACTGATTTTGGGGTCTCTATTACACTTTAAAGAGGAATTGTCTAGCAAGCCATTGAATATAGGGTCAAAAATTCTGGGGAATGGTGTGGTATGGGGCTATAAATCTGTGAGTTGTAAATTAATGAAATGGATGAGGTCACTTAGAAAGTGACTTAGAAAAGAAAAAACATCTGAGAGATGAGTGGGGATGTAGTTGAAGAAATGAGAACAGGCAAAGAAGAATGGGAAGAAGCACCTAGTGAAAGTAAGACTGGAATTAAAGGTCATGTCTCTTACTTAGACCTCAAGTCAAGAAAACCTTTTAAGGGGCACCTGGGTGGCTGAGTGGTCGAGTGTCTTCCTTTTGGCTCAGAGCGTGATCCGAGGTCCTGGGATCAAGTCCCACATCAGGTTCCCCGCATGGAGCCTGTTTCTCCTCCCTCTGCCTGTGTCTCTCATGAATAAATAAAATCTTAAAAAAAAATCTTTTAAGAAGATTGGACAGGCATAAACAATATCAAATAGCGCCATTAGATTGAGAGAGGTGAGCATTGAGAATTGGTGATTGCATTTGACATCATTGACCTTGATAGCACTTGTTTCCATAGACGGTTACAAAATTTTGCTACATTGGATTTAAAAGACATTAGCAAAGAAATGGGGGCTGAAAGAATTAAAATTCTTCTGAGGTATTTTTATGTAAAGGAAAGCAGAGTAGTAATGAATAGTCAGAGGGAATGTAGAGTCAAGAGGAAGAGTTTTACAGATGGGGGTAATAAAGTGTATTTGTAAGGTAGCGAAAAGGTTCTGGTAGAGAAAGCTCATGATGCAGGAGAGCTCATGATGCAGGAGAGGACAGTTGCTGGAGTGATTCCATAAGGGCAGAAACTCACAGAGAAGTGGAAAATGTAACCTTGAATAGTATTTTATCTCTTTTTCCAGCTTGTCTACAAGGTTCAGAATGATAGATAGAAGAAAATCAGATAAGCAGTTGTTTTGCTTAAAAGTCCTGTTACATCGGGAAACATGAAAAGGGACTTAATCTGGTATCAGCATATTCCACCTACTGTCCTTGGCATTATTTATTCTATGCATGACACAGACACCAAAAGAAAATCTTCTGATAGATAACAGAGTATCAACTTTATTTCTCTTAAGTCTCCATTATATAACCATGCAGGATCTGTACAACCTGTGCAGGTTTTAACTGACTGATACCCCCGTGCCATGCAGTAGGTAACTGGTTATGGTTCATTGATCTGTCTCTGCGGGTTCTGGAAGATTAGTTTACAGAGCTGCAGATTGTTTTCCTTCCATATACTTGTTTGCTTGTCTTTGGAATCCCATTTCTAAGCCGTATTGCACCTACTACCTTTCAATAGTATGTAAAATTTTAGGGAAAAAACCCACTTGAACAAGAATATTAAGACTTCCTTATGGATGGCAGTGACCTTGTACAGGAAGGGATAAATTTTACAAGACATGAACTGCTACTATCTTTTATATATTAATTCAAACTCTTCATCTTAAATGAAAATAGAAGTTTTATTTTTGAAATAGAAGGGTTTTTTGAGTTCTTCCTATAGAAATGACCAATTGTTGACTCAACTATTAATTAGGCCAAAGACTTTAATTAGAAAACCAAGTTATTAAAACTCAAATTGATAGTATTCATAATTCTTAAATCTTAGCTCATGTGAAAATTCTTAAATTTCTACTTCAAAAAGTCTGCCTATGTATATCAATTCATAATCACCTTCTGTATTTGAAAGTCTTTTATCCTTATGTTACGTCCTACCAGAATCCAAAATATAGAAATCAAAATTGATTATTTGATATCAAGGAACATTTTAAATACTTATATTGAATTGTAAATCAATACAGACATTTATTTTATTAATTACATAAATAACCTATAATTACTTGAATTTTGTATTAGAAAGGACCACTAAGAGGAGTTAAAAGTTAACATATCAGGAAGTTGAAGTAGGATTATTTCCAAAGGCCAACAACTAAATAATAGGTGCCAGGAAGCCCCATGTACCAAAATTAGGGAACAGACATCTTATACAAGTCACACCAAAAAAGGTGGCTGAAAACTGGCTTGTGACCTTTAGCTAAACACCTGCCTCGATCTTAATGTCTCAAAGGGTTGAGATTGTAGAGACCAAGTGGTGGAAATTCTTTGGAGAATGTTGCAGGCACAGAGATGGGTGGAAAATGTTTTTTGTTAGTCTCAAACATAGAGAGAGAGAGGCAGAACCATGTCTGCCCCCTGTATTTGGGGAGGCTCCTAGGAGACTGGTATCTGATTCTCACTGGAGAAGTCGGAGGCATGGCTGTGACCATCGGCTAGAGGCAGCAGAGGGGGAGCTACCAGGACATGGAGATTCACTTTTTGTTCGTCGGGAAGAAGAATACTTGAGTGTTTACCATGACTCAGATGTTGGTCATGTGAGAGAGAATAAGAGAAGTAGACAGTGACAGTGACAGCAAAGCAAGCAAGCAAGTACCAGCTTGATGTTTAAAACCAAGGAACTTTGTCCCAAAGGGCCTGGGAGGGTGCTGGAACCCCAGTAGTGTGCCTGTGATTTGTGGACTTTTGAATCCCTGGACTGAAGGTGGGAATCAGGAGTTGCCAGCTGAAGAAAGGCCATTTCATGGTCATCGAGATGAGAAGTTCTCGAAGATGAGATTTTGAGAAACCCACAAAGACACTGTAAACTAACAAGGCAGGAAAACAGAGCAAAAGCTAGTCCTGTCTCCAGCCCCTTGCTCAAGAAGACTTGGCTAGGGGAGGGAGTGACATTTTTGAATTAAATTTAGGATTTTTATTATCACCAGGGACTGGGCATCTGAATTATAGGAGTGACAGTTCTAGTGTGACCAGAAGTGCCAGTGGGGACTTTTTATTATCAGAGACTGACTGCAAATGTTAGGGGATCTGCTAGAGATTTCATCCAAGTGTAGTGGAAGTACTAGCTCACAGAGAGGGTTTGGATGGTGTAGGGGGAAAAACAGATTTTTTTTTTTTTTTTTTTTATCATTTATAATGGAGTCTTCTAGAGTCGAGCTCCCATTCATTAGGAACTTACATTGGTTTCCAAACACTGGTTGATAAGAACAAAACAGGCTTATCTTTCATTATCCAGATGCCACCACATATTTTAAGGGAGCAGCTCATCCCACCGAATGACATCCGCACTTGCTGCCTTTGTACCTTGTAGTAGGATTTTTGTCTGGGACACTCATCATTGTCTGACGTGCGTGCCTGTGGATGTGTTAATGAAGACATAATTCAAAAGAGATCGTTTCTGCTATCTCACAAATAATCCTGCACCTTAGAAATGCCGCAAAGAGAAGCTGCAAAGAGCAGTTACAGCAGAAACAGATCAATAGCGATGACTTTTCAGCAATTCACTCAGCTCGCCCCTGGGTACCAAAGCCCCTTTATACAAAGGCTCTGCAGTATTTCTTGGTGCTCTTTCCTCTAAAGGGCTCTGAAGCTTGAATGATTTGTTTCAGTTCCCGATTTCTCTCTGGCCTCTCTTAATATCTTGTTTTTAAGTCTTGGTTTGTAGTAGCAAGAAAACCACTTTTACGAGCTCAGTACCATGATCTTCTAGAGACCAGTAGAACTAGAGTCTTGATTTGGAAAATAAGATACATGATTTACAGTATGTGTATATGTAAGAAATCAAAACATTCTACATATTTGCTTAACCAGACCACATATTAATAAATTTCAACCGGTTTGGACTCCAGTTTTTTTTTTTTTTTTTCTGACTGGGTTGTCTTATTTTGTAAGAGACTTCTCTTCCTTCGCCTATGTCACAAAATAGGTTACTGTGAATTGATATATAATAAAAGTATGAGGTGCTATTCTAAGCTCTTTACTTAAACTGTCTAGTTGAATTCTGAAAACAGGTCTTTCAGGAGGAAATAATTTTCTAGGATTATTAGGCCCCGTGCCTCAATTAGCTTACCGATGAACAGGGCTGATAATCCTGGAAAATCACTTCATTCAACATCACTCCTGTGAGATTTCACCCATGTTGTCGGTAGAGCAGTAGTTCTCTCCTCCTCATTGCTGTGTTGTATTTAATATGCTGCATTTGTACATTTGTCCAGTTTTCTGTCAAATGAAAGACAAATCCGAAATTAAGTAAGGTTTTATTTGAAAGGATTGTTGCAATAGAATGCTCTGACTTGAAGATGTGTAAGCATCTCAAAGGTGAGGCAGAAAGGGCTTCTCTTGTATTGCAGCAGGAAAGGAGGCTGGAAAGAAGCAGGCGTTGGGAGCGCAGTGAGCAAGTGGCAACAATGGACAATGGTTCTTTGCCGGGAGCCAGTTCTTGGAGGGGTGCATTAAGGAGGGTTTGTTCTGCTTTCCACGTGACTGCTTAATCTCAGGGAAATGAGAAAATCAAGGGGCCTGTGGGGAGGAGGGAAGCCTAACCCAGATTGGTTCAAGTGAAGTTGCCAGGCACCTAGTTCAGAGTGGTCAGTTGGGACAGACAGTTCAGGTACTCATTTCTGCAAGGAAAAGGGGGCGTTTGGAGGGTTTCTGCTCCTGTCTTAAGTAAACAAGGGGTTAACCATGAGTTTTACCAGGTCATCCGGGGGCAGGATCTTTGCAATAAGGCACTTCCCAGATGCTAATGGGTGGAGGTATTTCCTGATGTCCCAGTGTTCCAGAAGTTCAGGTAAATTTTGAACATTCCTGTTATTACTGTTGATGAACATTCATAGTGCTTCCAGTTTGGGGTCATTGCTATTTGGGTTTATTAAAGGTGTGTTATGCACATTTTTAGACATGCATTTGGTGGACATAAGCATATACCGAAGAGTAAAATTTCTGTATCAGAGGGTACGTGTATATTGAACTTGGGAAGATATGGATGGTTTTCTGCTTATGCTCCATCATGAATGGATGAGAGTTCCCGCTGCTCCACATTTATGCCCAAAGTTGATACTAGTAGCATCAACTTGAATTTTAGCCATCTCATGTAGTATCTCATGATACTGCAGTGTGATTATAATTTCCATTTCCCTGATGATTAACATCATTGAGCGTCTTTTCATACATATGTGGAATTTTTGGCTATCCTCCTTTGCAAGTGCCATTTCAAGTATTTGCCCACTTAAAAAATTTGTTTTTCTTTTTCTTATTGGTAGGTGGAAGTTCTTCATACATTCTAGATAGGATTCTTTGTCAAATGCATGTACTACAAATCTCTAACCTTTCTCATGCATTTTCATTTTCTTAATGGTGTCTTTTGATGAATCGAAGTACTTATTTTGAGTGAGCTCTGATTTATTATTGTTAATGCATTTGAGTTTTTAAAAAACTTTTCTTTGTTCAAGGTCTTGAAAATAGTCTATTTTGTTGTTGTTGTTGTTTTCTGAGAGCTTTATTGTTTTATATTTTACATTTAGTTGCCTAATCTCCTTCAGTTTATTTCTGTGTATCATGTGGGGTAGGGTCAAGACTCATTTTTTTTTAAAGATTTTATTAATTTGTTCATGAGAGAGAATGAGAGAGGCAGGCAGAGACACAGGCAGAGGGAGAAGCAGGCTCCATTCAGGGAGCCCGATGTGGGACTCGATCCCAGGACTCCAGGATCACACCCTGAGCCAAAGGCAGACGCTTAACCATTGAGCAACCCAGGTGTCCTAAGACTTATTTTTAAAAAAGGCATATCCAGAGGATCCCTGGGTGGCTCAGCAGTTTAGCGCCTGCCTTTGGCCTGCCCTTTGGTATATACATACAATCAAGTACAGTTTTTTAGTCTATTCATCTGTCAGTGAGCATTTAGGTTGTTTCTGTATTGTAGCTGCTGTGAATGCAGTGACTCTGGGAATGCAGAGTCCCCCGTGGGGTTCCCGGCATGGAGCCTGCTTCTCCCTCTCCCTGTGTCTCTGCCTCTCTTTGTGTCTATCATGAATAAATAAATAAAATCTGTAAAAAAAAAAAAAAGGCATATCCACTTAATGCAGCACGTTTATTGAACAGGCTATCCTTTCTCTGACTTCCAAACAGTAGCTGCACAAATAAGTCAATAATCAGCCATTCGATTCAGTTAAAACAAAGGAAACTGATTTTTTACTTTTTTCTTATGCTAAGTTGAGCAATAACTCATTCAAAACTTATTGTATGTATACATCCGGTATAGATTTTCTATTTGTAGGGTTGTCTCTGGAAATTTAAATTGTGTTTAAATTTTTTTTTTCATTTTATTGTAGTAAGGAGATGTAGCCCTCTTAACAGATATTTGGGTGTAATACAGTATTATTAAGTATAGACACAGCGTTGAAGAGCAGATCTCTAGAACTTACTCATCTTGCATAACTGAAATTTTACCGTTTGATTAGCAAGTCCCCATTTCTTCTCACTGCAGCCAACCAGCATTTTCTTCTTTGCTTCTCTGAGTGTGACTCCTCCAGATATGCCACCTAGGTGGAATCATGCAGTATTTATGCTTCTGTGAGCAGCTTATTGCACTTAGCCTAATGTCCTCCAGGCTCACCCTTGTTGCCTGTTGCAGGGTTTCCTTCTCGTTAAAGGCTGGATAATACTTGATTGTATGTATATACCACAGTTTTTTAGTCTATTCATCTGTCAGTGGGCATTTAGGTTGTTTCGGTTATTGTAGCTGCTGTGAATGCAGTGACTCTGGGAGTGCAGATACAGGGAAGAGCTGGGTTTCTAGCCTACTCGCTGTGCAGCAAGGTGGTGGGGTAGAGCTGTGGTAAGTGCCATGTGCTCGAACAGCCGCTTTGTTCTGGGTAGTCCCCAGGGACTAGTGTGTGCGTTGGGTCCCATCATTGCCCCAGATGGGCAAGATAGGAGCTGGTCCCTTGGATAGCATCTGGATAGCATCATATGAGATGTGAGGTCTGACTCTTCCCCTCCTCAGGGAGAAGCTGAGAGCTGAGGACACCTCTGGATAGTATTACATTATGCTTTGCTGTGCTAGGGTGGCAAGAAGGTGTCTCCACTTTTCCTACTAATTTCATTGCACCTGCTTGGGTGTACAGGCCTTGACTAGCTTTTGGATCTCTGACAAAGGGGATTGATTTGTGCATTGCTGCCAAGTTGGTATGTCATGAGGGGAAGGTGGGTCCAGACCTTCCTGTCCCATTTTGCTGAAGTCATTCCTAGTCAAAGCCTTCAAAGGATGCTCGCCCTTCCTCCATTTCCTACCCTACCTCTCAATACTCTGCCCACTCCAGTCTGGCTCCTGTGTCTCTCAGCTGAAAAACAGCTTTCCTTTTTGCTAACTCCCATGGAGGGATTCATTCTTCACCTTAACCTCTCAGTGGCATTTGGTCCCATTAACCAGCCCTTCCATGAAATAGTCTCTCTCAAGTTCTGGGGCCACCACATACTTCTGGATTTCCTTCTTCCTCTTAGGCAATTTATTCTTAAGACAGTTTGTCTTAATTGTTGGTTTATCTTCCTCCATCTGCTCATTAAATGTTGGACTTCCTCAGTTTTTAATTCCATATTCTTTCACTGCAACCTCTCTTTTTAAACAAGTGATTCATTTGACTATTAGAACCATTTGAGGATCTTTTAAAATCCTGATGCTTGGACTTCATCCCAAACTAATTAAATCTGGCGTGGGATGAGGCATCGGTAGTTTGCAGTTTCTCAGGCAAATTTAGTGCACAGCAAAGCTGAGAATCTCTAGACAAATCCATCTGAACCCACACTTTAAAATACTTTTACATCAGAATAACCAACATTTGGGTTTGATTCTTTTTTTTAAAGATTTTATTTATTTATTCATGAGACACACACACACACAGAGAAAGAGAGGCAGAGATGCAGGCAGAGGGAGAAACATGATCCCTGCAAGGAGCCCGATGTGGGACTTGATGCCAGGACTCCAAGATCATGCCCTGGGCCTAAGGCGGTGCCAAACCCCTGAGCCACCCAGGGATCCTGGGTTTGATTCTTAAGTGCATAACCAGCACATGGTACCATGCATGGCATACAGAAAATGCTCAAAAGCTTTGTTAAATGAATTCAACGAATGACTGAAGTCAGGGAAATATTTAACATTATAGATAATTGAGTGATGATTATGTTTTTGTTGTTCTTTAAAAAAATGTATTATTTACTTGATGTTGTAGGTTGAGTTCTCTCTAAGACAGACTATGAGATAAAGATTTCCATGCAGAAAAAGATTGCTTTGGAACAACACTTCTTGGGAAGGAAGAAACAGGTTCAAACACAGGAGCAATGCAGTTGCATTACAGGTGCAATGCTGAGGCATCGGTCTGATGCTGCAGGGAGCTCTGAAGCTGGGATGGTCTTTCAAAGTTGTCTCAGTCAATAGGAAGAGACTTGAATGCTTTTGTGTCCCCATATCAAAGTGTTTGGGAAAGGGTTGCCTCTGGGGCAAGACACCTTCCTTCAGCTGAAGGCTATTCTAGAATGACCCAGCTCAGAGCCTTAAGCAGACAGCGTTCCTGGAGGGAGCCTCAGTTCCAAAGGGAGGATGGGGAGGATGTGGTGCCTTAGCATCTGCAACAAGTAGAACCAGATTAGCAACCGAATGGGATCTTAGAGGTCACTTTATATCGACCTTTGATTTAAAGGTGAGAATGCTGAGGCTCAGAGAGGAAAGTGCCCAGTATGATGTAGTAATCTTCTAGTCTGGGCCTGGAATGCCAGTCTCTTTACTAGTAGACAAGTGTTTCTTCACTTATACCCACACTTAACTTTACTGTCTGTGTGTGTGTGTGTGTGTGAGTGTGGGGTCCATCTTATCACCATTTCTCTTAGGCCAGAAGGGAAACATTTTACATTTATGCTCTGTATGGGATATGGCGAGAGGATAAGTACAGTTGTAGTTGCAGTAGTAGCAGAGGTAGAGGTATTATTATGGATTTGTATTTGTGAGGCCAGGGTGTAGTACTCTTTCTGCACAGTATGGAAAGTAATTGTTCGGTGAATGTTTTGAGGTTTGAGTTTGCTTCCTTATATTATGAGGTTTGTGTTAAATTAGTAAACCAATAAGAAGTAGTGAGAATGTGTCATGTTTTATACTGTTTGAGAAACACAGCATGTCAGTTGAAGATCCTTGTAGGATTCATAGGATGAGTAATCTCACATGTGATAGCAAGTTAAAAAAAAACAAAAAAAAAACACAGCCTTTGATGAGATTGGGAAGTTGCTGGTATCCAGAATCCAACATCTCTGCAGATAGATGTTTCTACTTTGTGAAAAAATGTTTTTCTTTGAGCAATGGATGATGTAATTGCATAATTGAAGGTAGACGAGATTTGAAAATGTTTCCACAGGATCCGACAGTTCCTTAAGCCCAACTGAGGGATAAATAAAACGGTTGCTGTGAAACACTGTTCTTAATTACAATTTTTGGCCTGTTAATAACACAGTAGACCCTGCCACACACATGCACCTATACCCATAAACACATTCTTTTCAAATAAATATAAACTAATTAAACTCAACTAATCATGTAAAAGGTATCACTCACTGTATTCATAAACCTTCTGTTCGCAGTTTAATCTCTGAAAACAGAATGGAAAATAAATATAGAAGCTGTCAAGAGAGGTAATAACAAGTTATACTGTAATTAGGAAAATAAAAAACAAATAAAAACCCTCTATAATAACCTTGCAGTTATCTGGATTCATATATAACTACTGACTTAATTTGTTACCTGAATATATAAAGTGTTTGTCTGTGTATGTCTATCTGATTATCTAGAAGAGTATTTCCACTGCTTTAAAAACCCTTTGTGCTTGCTGATTCATCCTCCTCTCACCCCTGACATTTTTACTCTCTCCATAATTTTGCCCTTTTCCACAATGTCCTATAGCTGTAGTCATCACATAGTAGCCTTTTCATATTGTCTTATTTCATTTAATAATATGTATTTCTGGTTCCTCTATATCTTTTCATGGCTTGGTGGGTCATTTATTTTTAGTGCCAAATAATATTCCATTGTCTAGATGTACCACAATTTATTTATCCGTTCATCCACTGCAAGACCTCTTGGTTGCTTCCAAGTTTGGCAATTATGAATAAAGCTGTTATAAATATTTGTGTGCAGGTTTGTTTGTGTAGACATTAAGTTTTTATATCCTTTGGGTAAATACTGAGGAGCCAGATTGCTGGATCATATGGAAAGAGTATGTTTAGTTGTTTTTTTTTTTTTTTTAAAGATTTTATTTATTTATTCTTGAGAGAGAGAGGCAGAGACGCAGGCAGAGGGAGAAGCAGGCTTCCTGCGGGGAGCCCGATATGGGACTCGATCTCAGGACCCCAGGATCATGATCTGACTCGAAGGCAGACGCTCAACCACTGAGCCACCCAGCTGTCCTCAGTGTGTTTAGTTTTGTAAGAAATTGCCACCCTGCCTTTCAAAGTGGCTACACCATTTCTCATTCCCACCAGAAATGATTCAGAGTTCCTATTGTTCCATATCTTCATTTGCATTTGGTGGTATCAGTGTCGTAGATTTTGGCCATTGTGATAGGTATTTAATGGTATTTCATTGTTGCTTTAATTTGCATTTCCCTGAGGCAAATGATGTGGAGCATCTTTCCGTATGCTTATTTGCCATCTCTAGGTCTTCTTTGGTGAGGTATCTGTTAAGGTCTTTGGCCTTCTGCTCTTTTTTTCCCCCCTCAAATAAACTTTTTATTTTAGAACAGCTTTAGATCTACAGTAAATCTACCAAAACATAGAGTTCGTAAATACTCTGCCGCTAGTTTCTTCTATTATTAACATTTCCATTATTATTTCTATTATTAACATTTTGCATTAGTAGGATACATGTTTTTACAATTGAAGAGCCAGTGTTGATACACTGTTATTAACTAAAATCCATGCTTTATTCAGGTTTCCTTAGTTTTTACCCAATGTCCTTTTTCTGTTCCAGGATCCCATTCAGCATATTATACATATAGGCTTCATGTCTCCTTAGGCTCCTGTTGGCTGCGGCAGTTTCTCAGACCTTCCTTTTTTTACGTGACCGTGACAGTTTTAAGGAGTACTAGCCAGGTATTTTGTAAAATGTCACTCGACTGGGATTTGTCTGATGTTTCTCTCAGGATTAGACTGGAGTTATGGGTTTTGGGGAGGAAGGTCACAGGATTCAATGCCATTCTCATCACATTTTATTAAGGGTACATAAAATCAACATGACAACACTATTGAGGTTAACCTTGATCATCTGGCTAGGGTAGTATTGTCAGGTTTCTCTGCTTCCCCCTTCCCATAGTCTACTCTTTGGAAGGAAGTCACTGTGCACAGTGCATGGACTAAGGAGTGCAGAGTTATGCTCCAGCAATTAAGAATAGGGGATCTATTTGAAATCCAAGTTATTTGGATTTCTGCAAGGAAGAATTGTCTCTTCTCCTCCACTTGTTTATTTATTTAATCATTTATTTGCATCCATATGGACTCATGGTTTTTATGGTATAGTTTAGAGTATAATCCAGAGTATAACCCAGTATGAGTTTATTTAATTGCTTAAATCACTCAGATTTGAGCATCTGGGAAATCTTTCCATTGGCTTCTGTGTCCCTTTGACCCACTCTCAGTGTGTCTTTTTGAGCTTATTCTGTCATGACAGGATATCTGATCTTTGTTTTATTCTTCTTTTCCTCTCATTTTAGATGAGGATACAAGCATTTGTTGCCACCTACAACCTGAGGTATTCAGATCCAGGATCCCTCAGCATTGTAAACTTTGTGTGCATTTTTCAGGGAAGAAGATAGATTTTACCAGATTCTTAGTGTTGTTTATAACCTAAAAAGAGGTAAAGAATCACTGCCTTTGAGTAAAGAGGAGAAATAATACAACCTACACATTTTATGTACCTTTTTCTTTCCATTCTGCTCTGTGCTTGCCTTAGTTTGTGTCCGGCTGGAAGCTTTGCAGCTCCCACACCCAGATTACTCATGCTGGCATATACTACAACTGCTTTTCAGGTCTGCAAAGAACTTTGACCGTTGTTGTTGCATTTATCACTCTATAAAAACAAAATCATTCCACTGGACTTATATTCCTGATTGGGGAGAAGATGTTGAGTTCATGTGCTCATACACACCTGTTTTGAAATGGAACTGTGCAGTAAAGGGTCCTGTAGAAATAAGACTGCTCTACAGTTAATGGAAAACTGAGTTTCCCCTTTGGAAAGAAATTTCTGGATTTTTCCTTTAGTGCTGGAAAACATTACATCATCCAGCTATACAGCCTGGTACATTCCTTGCATAACTTCACATATTAGTAATGACATTGGTTCAAGTTTAGGCAAGTGAACAAAAGAAGCCTGGTTGTAAAAAGGCTTTTGATATAAAACATTATTTTCTCTAGTCATTTGATCACTTTGCCTGACTAAAGTAAGTTATTTTCTTAAATTAATATCACATTTCTATGGAATAAATTCTGTTTTATAATAATAATAGAACTGTTGAAAAAATAATAGAACTGTTGATTTCTTGAAATAAAACAAAATGGCATAGTCAAATGCATAAAATATTGGGTTGAGATTCAGAATATAAAGACTAACAATGAAATATGCAATGTGTGACCTAATCAAATGCATTTAACTCTTCTTATCCTTGCTTATTTTGTATAAGTAGTACTAGGCATTTTCCAAAATTACAAAGTCTATATAGCACAGTGCAAAGAAAAAATGCAAATTCTTGCAGTTCTCTGGCAGAAAGTGCTGTAGCTTTTAGACTGTTAAAATACATTTTAACATGTAGAGATGAATTTAATATTTTTTTAGTATTGACTGAGTGAAAAAAATTATTCCTACTGTTTTCAGGAAGGAAAAACCCCTGATTTCATGCATGTGAATATGAATTAAATGGGATTTCACTTAAATTTTAAAATGTCTTTGAATTTCTAATATAAAGAAAGGTGAACTACTAATTGATACTTCTATCAGGTTAACTATAGCAGACATGAAAATATATATTGATACAAATAAGAATAAAAGAAAGAGGCTATAATGTATTTGATATATTCCTTTTTTTTAACTTGAATAAGTCTTTGTTGACCAACATTATTTTTTTATGGTTGTTAATAAACAATATTTTTGTTGCGTTTTATTTTTATTTTCATTTATTATTATTATTTTAGCTGTGGAAAGAATGAAAAACATTTGGGGATGTCTGGATGGAAGAGGTACTCTGATGAGTTATAGAAAGAGCAAATTTAGATTTTCCAGGACTAATAATTTTTAAAACTAGTAAGACTAATTAATAGAAACTCAGAATGTATATAATTACACACACACACACACACACACACATATCTATATATACACACATTTATATAATATATATATCCTAAAGCACTATATGGATGGATGGTGATAAAATAGGTAATATTTCACTTCCATCATGGGAAGTTTGTGGTGAAATGGTAACTAGGAATCCAGATTACCAGATTTCATTATTAACTCTACCACCTTAGGATACTCTCTTCATCTTGCTGTCTTAGTTTCTGTGTGTACCATGTACTCTGTTGCTCCGTTAACTCACCTACTGCATACTCTTCTACCAATCAGGATTTTTCTCTTTCTCTCCACTGAAGAACAGCTCTCTGGGTGGTTAATAGCCTCTCCTATTTTATCAAGGGAGTGTTTGTGATAATCAAATGAAAGAATGTAATGGACATGATAGTTGATTCCTCAATATCCATTTCACTCTGGACTACTGATCTGAGCCATCATGATTTCTTTTCTTTTTTCTCCTTGCCAGTGATGGCCATTTTTTTTTTTTTCTCCTCGGGTGAGTAATGGCCAATGCTGGGAAGCTTCTGTAAAAAACAAAAGAACAACAAAAATAATCGTTATTCTAAGAGGACACCTCAGGAAGAAATAAATGCTCTTCACCTGGATGTGATGTGTGGCACCACTCCTGCTTTAGTGCCCACAGACATCCTGAGGTTGAAGTCAACTTAGAAGAGCTGAGCAGATAGAGGGTGCCTGGGTGGCTCAGTGGGTTGAACATTTGACTCTTGATTTCACCTCAGGCCTTAGTCTCAGGGTTGTGAGATAGAGCCCCAAGTTGGGCTCAGTACTGGGCGTGGAGCCTGCTTAGGATTGCTCTCCCTGTGTACCCCCCACCCCCTGCTCTCTCTCTTTCTCTCTCTAAAATAAATAAATAAATAAATCTTAAAAAAAAAAAAGTAGAACTGGAGATGGAATGTATTTGAGATAGTGTGTTTTTCATGCTATACAACTAGTATATGAAATCACAAAAATATAGAAGCCATGATTCCCACAAAAATCATGCTGTCAGGCAGCCTGGGTGGCTCAGCGGTTTAGCACCACCTTCAGCCCAGCGCCTGATCCTGGAGTCCTGGGATTGAGTCCCACGTCAGGCACCTTGCATGGAGCGTGCTTCTCCCTCTGCCTGTGTCTCTGCCTCTCTCTCAAGAATAAATAAATAAATAAATAAAATCTTAAAAAAAATCATGCTGTCTGCATTCAGTCTAGTTGGTAATCTATACACAGATATGAAAAAAAGCTATAATACAATTGCCAAACAGTATATTTATGTTTGTCTTCACTAGAACACAATGAGAACAGAATGAGGCAGGATTTTAGGAAGGCAATCTTAAGGGACAGCCTGGGTTTAGATTAATACAATAAGTGGAAGTTACAATATTCCAGGAAGGGGGATTTATTCTGAACCAGTAAATGGAAGAAGGACAAAATTTGGTAGTGAGGTGCAAGGACTAGAAAGTCAGTTTGACTGACACAATTTACAGTCATAGGAGAGGAAAGATTTTTTTCCCTACTATCCTCGATAGCTAGGCCTATGAAACAAATGACAACAGGCATATTAACAGGAGAAAAATATACAAATTATTAATTTTTAATATCACATTCACAAGGGCATCAGAGCGAAAAAAAAAAAAGTGAATATCCAAAGAGTAGTGAGATTTAAGAGCTTATATTGTGACTTAATAGAGAAAGGGGAGGAGCATGTGTGCCTCTTAAGGGAGGGTATGGGATTTTTAGGAAAGATGAGTGGGCCCTTAGAAGAATAGATGGGAGGTATGATAGTTTGTGACAAAGTTTGTTTGGGTGTCCCTCTCCTGTGATAAGAGTCCATCTTCTTCAGTTGATAAAACTAACAGGAAGGAGGGTGATTTATGACATTTTCTTTTGGAGGATCTGTCCATAGGCAGATAGGAGTTCAGAAAAAGCCTCTCCCACATTTGCTCTTTTTCAAGTGGCTTTTTTTTTTTTAAAGGTTTTATTTATTTAATCGAGAGAGAGAGAGAGAGAGAGAGAGAGACAGACAGAGGCAGAGACACAGGCAGAGGGAGAAGCAGGCTCCATGCAGGGAGCCTGACGTGGGACTCGATCCTGGGTCTCCAGGATCACGCCCTGGGCTACAGGCGGCGCTAAACCGCTGAGCCACGCGGGCTGCCCTCAAGTGGCTTTAACTCAAAATAATCCATGTGCCAAAGAGACATCTTCCACAGCTGGAAGAAAAAGATCAGGCTGGAAAGTTCTCTACCACCAAAATTAGGGTTAATTGTTTTTATGTTGTCTGATTATTTCATTGCTTAGAAGGAATGTACTGTAAAGAATTTTACATCAAGAGACACAATAATGCAGTCCTTAATTGATCCAGTACAAGTGTATTTTGTAATCAATCAATTCTATTTTCCTCTGCTGAATGAGAAATCTTGTAGATGGGTTTGAACACTAATTTGCATCCTAATATCCAATTTTCCCACATACTCTCATTCTCTTTAGAGTTTTCAATCTTTTGAAAAGAGATGACAATTGGCTCTAGGGAGGTTACAATTTCACCTGAAATGAAATGGAAAATCTTATTACCAGTCCCCAAGTCCCTGTAGCTGTGATAAGGCCATGAGAAGCAATTTTTAAAAATCCATATAATCTCCTGCATCTTTAGGAGGTTTAACTGATTATCGTGTTTTCCTTTAATATTTTGGACTCTGATATCTACTTGAAAAGATTGTCTGTATCAGTTTACAGTATTTTTTTATTTTTATAAATTCCTTTATATCAGTAGCATCTCACCTCCAGTGGTCATATCTTATCAGCAGATTGTATGATAATTAACTCAGAACAGAGTTGCCTGATAGGGCTGAGCTTTCAAAA
Organism: Vulpes lagopus; assembly: GCF_018345385.1. Lineage (NCBI taxonomy): Eukaryota > Metazoa > Chordata > Mammalia > Carnivora > Canidae > Vulpes > Vulpes lagopus. The sequence continues at coordinate 9,762,940 of NC_054846.1, read as the reverse complement.
CAAAGCAATTACTTCTAAGTTTGCTTTATATAAATTAATACCGCTTTTGAAATTGACATTTTCAGCATATCAATACAGAATAAAATAGTGCTGGATACTCCAAGTAATTTTAAACTTCCTTGTGATTGTCATGGATTTTGTGTGTGTGTGTGTGTGTGTGTGTGTGTGTGTGTGTGTTAGGACAATAATTATATAAGACTTTATGAGTGGTAAACTGAAACAAACAGTAAACAATAAAACATTTTTTACTGGATTCCAAGGAGGTGTGTTTTTTGCTTGTGCTTTTAAGTTCTTTCAAACGGTACCAATTTGGTCAAAATTCATTCTTTGAGGTTAATCAAAATAGAAAAATATGGCATATGTAGAAAAGAAAGAGATAGTTGTATCTTGTAGCTCTGTATTTTCCTTGCTTAATTGATCTGGTAATAGAGAAACTTCTTTTACCACACCCCCTTCTCCCCAACATATTGAACTCAATGAGGACATTCATTGGTTATTTCTTGGGCAAAACCACTTTATAAATGTTAGCATGATAGTTTAATCAATTGTTAGACTGTCTCTCTGACCATATCCTCTTATAGTATTCACATACTCCTTCATTTAGGCAGAGGTTAATATACATTATTAAAAACCTATTTTTTGCAGGTTTTTTTTCCCTCTTATCTCATTGCACTCTCTTTGTGCTTTTTTACATTTTGATTGCAGATTGCTTCTGAACAAGTAAGATGTCTGCTCAATTTTATTTAAAAGAAAGTAACAGAGTATTTAGGACATTGTTTCATGAATTTGGAAAATTAAGTGATAAAATATTTTTTTCATTTTTTATGACAACTATCTTTTGGGCATCTGACAATGTCTACTATTTTGATTTACTTCTGTTTGGAAAAGCCATGCTATAGTTGTGAATTTGTCGCAAAAAGCATCTTTTCTCCATGGAAAATTACCCATTTCTAATGCTGGCTATTTCTAAATGCTTACCAGACCTTTGTTTTGTTTTCTTCTCTTACAGCCAGCAGTCAGCAGAGGACCTTGCCCGAGTACCTGCCAACTCCACTAGCAATATCTTGAATAGGCTATTGGTCAGTTATGATCCCAGGATAAGACCAAATTTTAAAGGTTTGTTCTTACTCCCCCCCATCTTCAATCTTTGCAGTTTAAAAAATTATGTGTATAAAATTGTTTAGTTGTGATATTCAAAACAATAAGGTGTCAAGTTGGCGAGTTACTGTCCTGTGATGTGCTTAGATTTAGAGCAATTTAGTGACAAAGATATTCAAAGACAAGCCAAATATTAGTTTTAATAGTTTCATATGGTTCCCAGTTAAAAGTACAAAAATAGGTATATTATGAATTAGATTAACCTCTGTCACAGGTTTGCTAAGCACTTAGTATTTCTAACCTTAGTGATTTAAATTTCAAGCTCTGGACACAGATCTGGCTTTCATTCACAGACGACAAAGTTATATTTGTAGAATAGTCATGTACTCATTAGGGATAGACAATAATAGTTCTGATATGTGTTTATTCTTTTAAAATTTTTGTTAGCATATCACATTGATAAAAATTTTCCTCTACTCTTTTGCTGAAAAAGGTGGCCATATGGTTTTTAAAATCATGTTAACTTTGTGAATAAAAGCAACTGTGTTTTCTACAACATAGATTGTTTCTCCTCCAACAGAATATTACTATTTATCACACCTTTCAAGAACCAAAACAATACTTGCAATAAAAGTCACAAGATTATATAGTTGTGCAAATTTTCTTTCTTTCTTTTCTTTTTTTCTTTTTTGTCCTCTTAATGAGTTAGGAAAAGCTACATGAAAAAATCTCTAGAAAACTGTAATCCTTATTGCTGGCTGAAGATAGGTATTAATGTAGATCAGAAACAGTATAAGGTTTGATATTTTTTTCTTTACAGAAAAAAAAATGTCTGCAGCTGTTTCTAGTCAACTGAAGTTATACAACTATGTTGTAAAAACAGGGTTTTTTGTTCATTACCAGAACCTATTCAGTTACTTTCAACAACAGCCATGGTCTGGGTTGTCACATGTCTACCATATATTGATTCACCACCTGTTTTTCATCAGTCAGTGGTTATGTGGCTAAAAGGCTAAATTCACATTTTCCCTTTGTTAGCCTAACCAGCAGCCCCACAACGAATAAAAAAAGAAAAAAAAAAGCAAGCAAGAAAGAAATTTGCAACATTATACCTTAATTCTCACTCCATGAACTTTCAAATTATTTTCCAACAGGTCAGGCAAAAATCTTTATAATGGTTCTGTTATGTCTGGTTAACTTTGCATATTCATAAATTAAAAATCAAAATATAGTCATTGTAAGTAAAATATATTGAATACTGCTTTACTACTTAAAGATTAGAAATGATTATAAAAATGCAAAACTTAAAACACATAAACTTTTAAAGAATATTGTACATTTTCTTAAGGTAAATGCCTTATTAGTTCAATTTAAGATTTCTTTAAAGGTAAGCATATTTACTCAGAGTCTCAACAATTTAAGAGATAAATATTTCTGAATAAATAACATGAGGAAATACAACTTAACTCATTTTTTATTTTTATTATGATCCCTTATTTAGAAAAATAAATTAATAGCAACTGTGAGCAGGGAATGCTGAGACAATAGTTTTAAAGTTTTATATCCTATTTGGATTGGAAAAAGTATAAAATCAAGTTTATAAACCATAAAAATATGAAAATTCTGACCAAGTTTTTCATAGCTATTAAATCTATTCTTAATTTTTTTTTTTTTAATTTGTAGGCATTCCTGTTGATGTAGTAGTCAACATTTTTATCAACAGTTTTGGATCCATTCAGGAGACAACAATGGTAAGATTACAGGCAGTTTTATAGTTTTATTTATCAAAATTTTAAGTAGAGAATAGTGAAAGTAATAGTGAAACTGAAAAATAAGGAATAACTCTAAGGTGGACGCCTGGGTGGCTCAGAGGTTGAGCATCTGCATTCAGCTTAGGGTGTGATCCCAGGGTTCTGGGAATAAGCCCATATCAAGCTCCTCACAGGGAGCTTGCTTTTCCCCCTGCTTATGTCTTTGCCTCTCTCTCTATGTCTCTCATGAATAAATAAATAAAATCTTTAAAAGAAAAAAAGGAGTAACTCTAAGGAAATATGCATACTTTCTTCTAATATGAAATATCCAACTTCCAAGGTGTGTTACATTAGTGATTTCAGTGTCTATATAATTTTGCAATTCAAATGTAGCCTTAATGCCAACTGAAACTTATAGACTTGAAAGAATTAATATACTCACTCTGAACAACTGATTGGATAACATTTGGGAAAAGTATGTATGCAATGAATATTCTGGAGCAATGTTTATTTCCTAGTATACTTAAATGTATGAACATTAAAACATATTTACGTGTTCATGGTTTATTTTTCTCCTAGTTTCCGGTGGAGAAATTCTGTATTTCCTCATTTATGTTAATATTGTGATGTTTGGATTGAGAACCATAAAAAGCAAAAAGGAAAATTAAGTTTTATAAGATATGGCAACAGAGCTCCCTAAAAAAAAATTATGTAACAAGGGGGAAGATCAAGGAAAGGCAAAATGAGAAGTGTGAGAAGATATGACAGGCAGGCTCCTGTCTTGAACAGAAAAGGGGTTGGAAGGAGTGGCTGCTATCTGTGATGAGTTGGACTGCCGGGACAAAGGCTTCTATAAAGTAGTAATTTTATTAGTAGGTTACTAATTAGTACATTAGCAGATTTTTTGAATGATGTGTGATGTAATTACCCCTCAGCTTCTTAAAAGACATTCAATAAAATCTACTTGCTGTTTGATGTTTTAGAATATTAGATTTTGTGCCCTTTTTGAAAGACTACATGCTGAAATGATACTTCAAGTGGGAGAAAGAAGACCCAAGATTTTTGTGGGTTTTTTTTTGAGATACTTATATTTCATTAATAATATACATTATGGGGGGCACCTGGGTGGCTCAGTGGTTGAGCTTCTGCCTTTGGCTTAGGTTGTGGTTCTGGGGTCCTGGGATCAGGTCCCACATTAGGCTCCTTGGAGGGAGCCTGCTTCTCCCTCTGCCTGTGTCTCTACTTCTCTCTGTATGTCTCTCATGAATAATTAAAATCTTTAAAAACATAATATACCTTTGGATTGAAAGCCTAGTAATGGATAGGGCACAGTATAATGTTTCAGGGAATATCTCAGGCTAGAGAAAGAATAACTTAAAATATTTATTCCTTTATTCCTCATGGGAGCATAATGTGTTATAAAAGCACCCAAATATTGCATTTAATTTATGACACCTGTTTTTGTATCTAATTGCCATGAGAATGTTATTTTTTGTAGAAGCATATAGTAGCCCTTGAATAATTGATTTTCTTAGTGTGTAAATTTTTTTAGGGAATTATTCAAAAGAAGATTTTAGAGTCAAATTCATTTACTTCCAGTGACTTTTTAGTTCACCTAAATGACAGGAACATATAGATCACCAGAAGACAGATCTGGAGTAAGAAACAGAATACCATATAGCACTCAGGAGACAAGTGTAGCACTTGTGAACTGAAAACGTGGTTAGTCTATCTAAGCACTTCACTTTGCAGTTAGAGATGTCATTTTCTGAAGGTGAAACTTTAAGGGAGTCTGTTTCATCTCTGTACTCTTCTGTGTGACCTCTTTAGTCTTTTATGTCATCATTACACTACTCCTATATCATCCCTGAAAGATGTTCTGGCCTTTTGGAAACGTTCCTACTCTATCCTGCATTTGGGGACAGCTAATGCAAGGATATTTTTTCTCATTTGCATAAAGGCTAACCCATGTGTCCCAGCTCAGTAGGTATCATTAATATATCTCTTCTTTAGTAATCATTGAATGCCTTCCAAATGTCAGACACCTAAGCTTCCCCAGGTCGCATCAGTAGTTACTTGATTCTATCAGGTTAAAAACACCGGGAAGATGCTGGAAAAGGCAGAGGAACGTTCTAACAGATTATTTGAGGGTGATAATGAAATATTGCATATTTATAACATAGTCTCATATTGTCCTCCCGCAGGGATTCATCATTGCAGCTAGCCCAGAGTACTTACTGCTGGGACCAGATTCAACTGATTCTCATCATAGAGTCTTTGTCCCAGCTATTTATCCTTGATTTCCATCTCTTATCTTCTAATCAGAGCCTTTTATGGCTGCTCTGACTCACTTTGTGCCTTCTTTTCAATCCAGGTCTTTCATCTCTATCACTTGTTACTTAAATCTGATAGCTTCTTTACTGTAATTAAACTATCTTTGTGTGTTTTTCTCTTATTCCCTAATGGACTGTAAATCTTTTAAAATCAGGAATAGTGTATCCCACTTCTTCATTTTCCAAAAAGTACAGCAGATGAAAGGTGCTCCATAAATGATAAACATATAAATAAATAATTTCTGTGTTAGCTAATATTGTTCGAATAAATGAAAAACAAATTCTCCCATTTGCCTAGCACAAACTGAGTCAAAGTAGCCATAATACAATTGACAGGGGAAATTTAAATATGGACTCATGTTGATCATTTATTTGGTTAAATAACAGACTAAATAATGTTATTATTGTAGAGTGTTAATTTTGGAAATTTTAGAGACCTTTATCCAGAGGAGCCAAATTATTTATGTTTGCTATTTCTTTTTCTGAAATAATCTGGATGAAAATCAATCTGCCTTTCACTTTATGTTGTGTGAATAGCCTAAAGTTTCATTCATCAAATAGACTTAAATATTTTACTTTATTGTAATTATCATTTTTTGCTTTCAACAATGTTTATTTTGTACATTGCCATAAAACAGTTTCCTAGACATGTCTTTTGAGTCTATTATATTTTATAGATTTTCTCAGTATTTTCAAAAAACAGTCCCTCATACTTGTTCTTTCCTAATTAAGAAAGTCACAAGCTGTTATCAGTATATAAGATAACATTAAGATGTCATCTAAGGAAAAAAAAAAAAGACCTAAGAAAAAAATTTGTTCTTTATTCCCTGATATGAACACTGATCAATAATAATGATGATGGACTCAGTAGAGTAATTTAAAGGGTATACATGTATGGAGAAGATGAAAGAATATTTCTTTTTTTTTTCCCTTCCAATCACCCACAGTGGGGTTACTTTATTATTATTTTTTTTTAGCTTTATTGAAGTATAATTGACAAAATTGTAAGAAATTTAAAATGTACATGATGATTTGGTATATGTCTGCATTGTGAAAGGATTCCCCTCATCAAGTTAATAAACACATCATCACCTCACATCTTAATCTTATTTTTAAAAAAATTTGGTGAGAACAATTTAAGTTCTACTCTCTTAGCAAATTTCAGGTATACAGTGTTATCAACTGTAGTCACCATGTTATACATTAGATCCTGACTTTATTCGGACCTTATTCATCTTAAACTGAAAGTTTGTACTTTTCTACCAACTTCTCCCTGTTTCCCACACCCCCAAACCCCTGACAACCAGTTTTCTACTGCTTCTCTGCCCTCCAGGCTCATTCATGCTGTTGCAAATGACAGGATTTCCCTCTTTTAAGAGTGAGTGATATTCCATTATATAGATATAGATGATGTAGATATAGATATAGATAGATACACACACACACAAACACACCACATTTTCTTGATCCATTTATCCATTGATGGACATAGGTTTATTCTATTCTTTGACTATTGGAATAATGTTGCAAGGAACATGGAAACACAGATATCTGCACGATTGTGGTTTTGTTTCTTTTGGATATATACCCAGAAGTGCGATTACTGAATCATATGGTTGTTCTATTCTTAATTTCTTGAGGAAACTCCATACTCTTTTCCATAGTGGTTATACCAGTTTGTGTTCCCATCAGCAGTATACAATGATTCCTTTACTCCACATCCTTGTTGGTAATTGTTCTCTCTCTCTCTCTCTCTCTGCTAATAACCAGAGAACATATTTCTTCAAAACAAGCAAACAAAAAAGTCCCCCAAAACAAGGGATTGGGAAAACAGAGTATTAGATTTGTCTAAATACAGGATATACATTCATGGAAACAATATGGTGGACAGTGTGTAAGTTGCAATATTAGGCATGTGCTTGAATGTGTTATGTACCTGATGTGCTATATACCCTGAAAAGAGTGAATAAATGACAAAAATAAAGCAAAAATATTTTGCCTCACATAGTAGCTTTCAGGGATGATGACTCTTGGGTTGTCATGCATTTTCAAATTTATTTAGTATTTCATGGTAAAATCTCATTCTAGGGAATCCCTGGATGGCTCAGCAGTTTAGCGCCTGCCTTTGGCTTAGGGTGTGATTCTGGAGTCCCGGGATTGAGTCCTACGTCAGGCTCCCAGCATGGAGCCTGCTTCTCCATCCTCCTGTGTCTCTGCCTCTCTCTCTCTCTCTATGTCTGTCATAAATAAATAAATAAATAAATCTTTAAAAATAAAAATCTCATTCTAAAGAAAATACTAAAGAAAAGAAACCATTTATAAGTTTGTTAGTAGCACCACTGTTATAGTTGTGGTTTTGTTTGTTAATATCCCCCTAGATATTACCCCTACAAAGATCTGCTGAAATAAAGGAAATCCTAAAATCTGGGAAGCTTTAATATTGCCCCAAGCTTTTCTCTCCCATTCAAACCTTTCTACGTCAACTGGCAGTTGCTTATTCCAGAAAGCATAATGCAGGAAGCAGAGCTCGGAGTGACTGTGACATCAGTAGCTGCAAGTCAGGTGGCAGACAGATGTAGGGCACCTTCTGAAAGCAGAGGGCAGCCCATTCCTTTTTCCCAGCAGATAAAGTTGATTATCAAAGAAGCAATCAAGGTTATAGGCATTCACATTTTTGTTAGGAAGTTTTAACCAATTCCATTTGGAAACCATTTCTTCACGCTTATTTGTTTTTTAATTCAGATGCTAACTATTGGTGACTAAACAAAAAGTAATCTCACATTTATTCAGAAGCCATAATTGTGTAGTGAGGGAGAAATTATAGCCATATTAATATTCCTTAAGATCTTCCACACTTCCATGGTTATATGCCCCTTCAGTTTGCTTTATGATCTCATTTTATAGCTTTATAATTCCTATTCCTCATTTGTGTGTTTTTTGCATTCACTACCTTATACTTTTGTAAGGTATCCTTATAAATACTGTAGGTGATATTTATTGACATTAATTGTAACATCACCAAAATTGTAAAATAAATGCAGTCGTCCTAATTTGAAGTTCTAATTTTATCAGCTCATATGCTACTGTCTGTGGCAACTGGAACAAGAGTATTCAGAACAGTGAGAAGAATGGTTTTTTAGAGGCAAGGTGGCATCTGTGCTATGGTTATGTTTATAATATTTGTTGACTTTTCCATTCAGTTCTACCTTTGGCCTAAATCACTGGGATTTTCGTAATTGAAAATGTGAACTATTGCAATTGTGGGGAAAAACTGGGTAGTATGGCTTATTATAATAATCTGTACAGACACTTCATCTCATCAGAAATACCTAAGGGCTCTTTCATGGAAATACATATACAATCCATATTCTTTCTTGGTTTAGGCTTGCTTCATAATTATATTGAATTATTATTGCACTATAATTCATGATCCTGTCAGACTTTCTATGCCTTTCTGCTGCATAACTTGCTATTTGTCTTAATAGACTTCAAATTCTTTTGAGCAATCCAGTGTGCCTATCAGGAAAAAAGAAGTCACATTTGGGATCTGCTAAAAGAGTCGAGTTCTAGTTTTTGGTAATTATTCATCTTTGTTGTTTTAAAAACAATTTTATGTATTTCTCTTTATATAACTTACATTTTCTTCCTTAAAACTTGTCTTAGCTTACTATTCCTTTTATCTTGTTGCTTTTATTATTAGCTTTCCAGCATTACTTCATTGTAGAATAATACTAGACATTTGTCCCATTTTTTTTTCCATTTTACATCTTAGATACACAAACCTTCCAAAGGTTTTGATATTTTTTTTTTTCATATGATCTATCTTCAAGTTTGCACCCTGTGGGAGGCTAAATAATGTTCCTCCAAAATGTCCATGTACCTAATCTCGGAACCTGTGGGTATGCCTTTTTATCCGATAAAAGAAACTGTGTCTGTGATTACAGTAAGGATATTGAGCTGGGGAAATTATTCCGGTTATCCAAATGGGTCCACTATAATTAGAAGGGTCCTTACAAAGCAGGAGGCAGGAGGATCAGAGTCAGTAGTGGTAGATGTGATGAAGACAGTATGAAAGTGCAGTGACACAAGGAAGCGATGTATCAATCAAGGAATGTAAGGTGGCTTCGAGAAGCTGAAAAAGCAAGGAAATAGAATCTCTCTTCAGATCTTCCAGAAAGAGTCAGTCCTGCAGATACTGTGACTTTAGTCCCATGAAACTAATTTTGATATTCTGAACTCCAGAACTATGAGACAATAATTTATGATCTTTTGGTAATTTTGTTACTACAGCAATGGGAAACTCCGACATATGCTGATGAACACTTGTTAATGCATTTTTTTTCTCCCAAATTCTGTTGGAGGATTATCTGATTACATAGAATTTCATCCCAAATGCTACTGGAGGGTTATCTGATTTTGCATATAACTTATTCCATATATGGAAATGGCAAAATAATCCATGGTTTCAAATTCAGTGATTACTAAAAACTCTCACTTGTTAATCAGAAGGACATAATTTTAAAGAGAATGTGTTAGAAGCTGCTAAAAATATATTTCTTTCTCTTTTTTTGTCAAAGTTACTTTTTTAGTGTCTGCCTTAAAATGAAGAATAGTGTAATTTGTCATGGATACTTTCCTCTTCCCTTTTTCTCTCCTACCTGTATTATTTAGAAGTATTGGTGATTAAACATCATAAGAGTATTATATTAGGCAATAAAGAAGGATGAGAAATGTTCAAGTTTAATTTTCTTCTTCCAGTGATTTATCATTGTTATCAGTTGATATAGGAGAAAATAAATTAATGATATGAATAATACTAGGCAAATATCCTAACCTGTCAAAATTTGACAGTAATATGTATTAAATAGAAGTATGTTGTGTACTTTCTAAATATGCAGCCCAGCAGACTGCTAGTCTTAAGTAGTTTATAGTTAGTGAGCACCACCGTACCACCTAGCAGGCACTACTAATATACATGGAATATTGGAATAGGTCTAGAAAAATTTAAATATTCATAAAGTGTTATTACACAATAAACTAATTTTTTGACAATATGACATGTTGGGAAAAATTGCTAAAATGTAACCTAAAAAATTTTAGTGGCATTTTGTTAACTTGCAATTCTTACATGAAATATCTAACTTCACTAATGACTAAATTTAAATCCTCTTCAAACCAGGCTTGTTACAGCTCTGTTGACAGAACTTTATTTATAATGTTGCCAGATGCTATGAGAGCTGATATCCTTTATTTCCTTGAATGCTAATTTTTTTTACTATAATGTAAAGACTACAAATGAGTTAAAGATTGCTATGTGAGAGCCAGGTAAAAATTATAACTAACCAGAATAGCTGTCCTAACAATAATACAAAGTATAAACATTTCTTAATTATTAAATTATCAATAATGCAACTTAACCACTTTTCATGTCTTGTGAAATGTTTTATTGCCTTGAAGAAATAGTTGAATTTGGGTGTTAATTGGGACTGAAAATTTTGGAGAACATCCATTTTCCAGATAATGACTAATAGTGTGCTCTTTGGAATGAAAAATGAGTAGTATTTGTCACCAAATTCTTTAAAAACAATTAAGTAATTTCCCACTGATAAAAGAAGTCTGTTTCTGATGGGAATTTGTTCATTGCAAAATAAATGATAAAGCTGTAATTATTGTGATTGAATAATTGAAAATGAAAATAAATAAGTTTCAAAGATATTTCTCTTAATATAGAACATTTGAAATACCAATAACTAGCAATTATTTAGAAATGCTCATAAAACATTAACCAAAGCAACTAATGAGCTTTTGTCTTTTAATGAATGTTAAACTCAAACTATTAATTTAAACTGTAAAATTTTAAAACATTCTTAAGAGATTATAAACTAACTACAATTCAAATTGAATCATAATAATATGTAGCTACACAGCTAACAGAAAAGTATCTATGAAGCACTTTTATAATGAAATAATAAGATATAATGACCAAGACTGATATAATGAAATAAGAATTTCCAGTTTTTCAGTGGTGCTCATTGTAATACAACTTCGGAGTTCTACTAAAAACTAAAGTTAAGAAAAGGAATACTGTAGAGACTTGAAGCTTAAGTGGTGTGTTGAGCCCACAATGGAGCAGATGAAAGCAAGAAGAATAATTCAGCAGATGCTCAGAAGCGTGTTTTAGCACGGTGTCAAGATTGGTGTCCTTGAAGTAGATTATTATTAAGAATAATTGCTGGTTGGGGCACCTGGGTGGCTCAGTAGGTTAAGCGTCTGCCTTCGGCTCAGGTCATGATCCCCGGGGTCCTGGGATCTAGCACGATGTTGGGCTCCCTGCTCAGTGGGGAATCTGCTTCTCCCTTAGCCCTCCCCACTTCCTGGGGCTCATGCTCTCTCTTTCTCAAATAATTATATAAAATCTTTAAAACAAACAAACAAAAAGAATAGTTGGTTAACAGCACAGTGCAGAACAAACTGAATGACTTACACTATAGGGAGAATTTTTTTGTGTGGCAAAAAAAATCTTCATCTGTGTTACCAACATTATAAAAGGTTAACAGCAGAATGAAGGATATATCCTAATAAGGCAGTGTGCTTGTTTAGCCCTTCATATGGCCGGGTGCTGTTCTATACTTGACATACTCTCTCGTTTAATCTTTATAAAAACCCTATATTTGTTGGCATATTATCTCCATATTATACATAGGAGATTTTTGTCCTCTGTTCACTTCTTACTCCTCCATGATCTTGCTTTTAATATGCCACTCTACCAAAAATTCATTTGCTAAAATTTTCCGTGGCTTCCTCGTTGGCTGCAAGTATTCAGTGTGATTATACTTGACCCCTATATGACACCAGCTGCTATTTACCTTCTCAAAGCTTTGGCCAATTTGATTTGGTGAAATCACATTCTCAGGGTTTTCTTTTTTCCTCAGTCTTCTAGCCTGCCCTTTGAATGCCTGTCCTTCCCAGGGTTATTATTTTTTTTTGCCTTTAATTCCTGCTCTAATACTTTTGGCCAAACTCTCCACTAGTCATCATCTTCTTCTTTTTGTTTTGGTTTTGGTTCTGTTTTCAAGATTCATTTATGTCATATGTGTATCAGAGCTTCATTCCTTTTTATGGGCAAATAATATTCCTTAGTGTGTATATGTATAGGGGCATACCTTGTTTTATTGTGCTTTGTAGATACTATTGTTTTTTACAAATTGAAGATTTGTGGCAACCTGCAATGAGCAAATCTTTTGGTGCCATTTTTCCAACGGCATGTGCTTGCTTGCTGTCTCTGTCACATTTGGTAATTCACAGAATATTTCAAATTTTATTATTAACATTATATTTTTTATGATGATCTATGAGCTCTGACATTAGTCTCATAATAGTTTTGGGGCAGCAGGAACCATGCTCATATAAGGTGGCAAACTTAACTGATAAATGTTGTATGTGTTCTGACTAACCAGCCATTTTATGTCTCCTTGTCCTTGGCCCCCTTCCCTGAGATACACAATACTGAAATTAGGCCAGTTAATAACCATATAATGGCTTCTAACTGTTTAAGTAAAAGGAAGAATCACATACTTCTCACTTCAAATGAAAAGCTAGAAATTATTAAGCTTAGTGAGGAAGGCATGTCAAAAGCCAAGCTAGGCCAAAAGCTAGTCTCTTGCACCATTTAGCCATGTTGTGGATGAAAGGAGAAGTTCTTGAAGAAAATTAAGAATGCTACTCCAGTAAATACATGACTGCTAGGAAAGCAAAGCAGCCTTATTGGGTCAAACCAGCCTCAACATTCCCTTAAGCCAAAGCCTAATCCAGAGGAAGGCTCTAACTCTCTTCAATTCTGTGAAGGCTGAGGAAGGTGAGGAAGCTGAAGAAGAAAATATAAAGCTGACAAAGGTTGGTTCACGAGGTTGAAGGAAAGAATCTGTCTCCATAACATCAAAGTGCAAGGTGAAGTAGCAAGCGCTGGTTAAAGAAGTTGCGGCAAGTTATCCTGAAGATCCAGCTAAAATAATTTATGAAGGTTGCCACATTAAACAACAGATTTTCAATGCACACAAAACAGCTTTCTATTGGAAAAAGATGTCATCTAGGACCTTTATAGCCAGAGAGAAGAAATCCATGCCTGGTTTCAAAGCTTCAAAAGACAGACTGACTCTCTTACTGGGAGCTAATGCAGCTGGTGACTTTATATTGAAGCCAGTGTTCATCTACTATTCTGAAAACCCTCGGGCCCTTAAGAATTGTGCTAACTCCACTCTGGTACAGAGAAATAATTCATGAAAAGAAGAATCTGCAGGTGTGGCAAGCTTCACTGTTGTCTTCTTGTAAGACATTGCCACAGCCTTGACCTTCAGCAGCCACCACCCCGGTCAGTCAGCAGCCATCAATATTGAGGCCAGATACCATCCACCAGCAAAAAGATATTATGACTCACTGAAAGATCAGGTGATGATTAGTATTTTTTAATAATGAAATATGCTTAAACTAAGGTATGTACATTCTTCAGACATAGTGCTATCACATTCTTAATAGACTATAGTACAGTGTAAATATAATTTCTACATGCACTAGAAAACCAAACAATTCGCGTTATTTGCTTTTTTGCAATATTCACTTTATTGCAGTGGTCTTAGAACTGAACCCACAATATCTCCAAGGCATGCCCTTGTACCCCATTTCTTTTATCCTTTCATCTCTTGATGGACACTTGGGCTGTTTCCACCTTTTGACTATGGTGAATAACACGGCAATGAACATGGATGTGCAAGAGTCTCTGCTTTCAGTTCTTTTATACCTAGGAGTGAATTGCGAGATAATATGGTATTTCTGTTAACTTTTTGAGGACAAAGTATAATTATTTAAAAGTTTAAAAAGTACACACAGAGAGGAAGTGAGGACATGTTAGTGATTTATTTAACTCATTACTGAGGGATCCAGCGGGATAGTAAAGATGCTTCAGTGAAAAATTCAGGAGCCTGAAGTGAAAGAATGAATGCTGAAATTAGATTGCTAAATTAGATACAGGCTTGTTAATGCCTCACAGGGCAATAAAGGCATAATCTTTGGAGATATCTTTTCTACCTGACATAGAATATTTGCATCCGTACCACGAAAAAAATCATTTGCAATTTATGAATCTTCTGTACATTATCTGCTTTTAGTTATTTCTAACTAATAGAAAATGGCAAGTCAGACAAAGTTCCCCTTTCCTCGAGAATTGTACAGCCCTTAGGTGGGCTTGTTATACAGTGTTTCAGCATGATATTGAAGGGGCAGGTGATCATCTTTTTTTCCTTATTTCCAAATTTTGATTATTCTTACCTTTGTGTTTATTACCTTTCATTTGTTTATACTTTGTTTTGCAGTCATTTTTCCCGCCGTAACTTCTTCTTCATATATATCCTTCTTGGGATTTATTACTTTGTTGAAATTTGTTTATTTTCCTTTAGATTTTGATGCATATTGCCAAGTAACCCTCCAGGAAAGTTTATAAATTTATTTTGCTACTGGTGGTGTATGAATGTGTCAGGTATCCATGCCTCACTGGTGATAAATATGATTACTAATCATCATTTCCAATTCTATGGGCAAAGGGGGAAAAATAGAATCTTGTTTTTTTCTTGTTTTTCTTTTCTAGTGAGTCAGAATGTATCTTCATGTTTATTGGTTCTTCACAGCAAACTTTGCTATAGAGTTTTTCGTGAGATTTGTTGCTTAAAAGAAACTTGCAATATCAGTTTTTGAGAGAACTATCAGATTGTTTCATACAAACCATGTTCATACTTTTAATGTTAAATATCATTCTACCGTTTATGAAAACAACCTATTTTATGAATCTGTTCTTCCGTAGTGGATTTTAGATTATTACTAAGGGAGTTTTGTTTGTTCTTTTGTTTTTTGACTATTACATAGATGTATAGAATAGACATCTTTGAAATGTATTTATGTACCAAGTACATTCATTTACTTTTAAATGTAGACTTTCTTTTTTAGAGCAGTTTTAGCTTCACAGCAAAATCAGAAAATAGAGAGTTTTCATATCCTGTGCCTCCCTCTGCCCACAGCTTCCCCAGCTATTGGAGGCTGCACCAAAAGGATACATCTGCTGCAATCAATGAACCTGCAATAATACACCATCACCTAAATTCTGTAGATTACACTAGGGTTTGCTCTTTGTGTTGTTGATTTCATGGGTTTTGACAAATTTTGGAACATATGTATCTGCCATTATAATTTCATACAGAAGAATTCCACTACCCTAAAAATCCTCTATGTTCTACATACACGTTCATCTCTCCCTCCCCTATAACCCCTAGTTACCACTGATTAATTGATCGATTGATTTATTTTCTGTATCCAGGTTTTGCCTTTTCCAGAATGTTATATAGTTGGAATCATGCAGCATATAGTCTTTTCAGATTGGCTTCTTTTACTTACTGGCATGTATTTAAGGTTCCTGCATGGTTTTTTATGGCTTGATAGCTCATTTCTTTTTTTCTTGCTGAATAATATTCTGTTGTCTGGTTTATCTGTTCACTTACTGAAGGACATCATGATGGCTTCCAAGTTTTGGCAATTATGAATAAAGCTGCTTTAAACATAGATGGGCAGGTTTTTGTGTGGGTGTAAGTTTTCAGCCCCTTTGGGTGTAAATATCAAGGAATGTGGTATAGTAAAAATGTATTTAGTTTTGTAAGAAACTTCTAAACTGTCTTCCAAAGTAGATGTGCCATTTTCATTCCCACCATTGGCAGTTGAGAATTCCTATTGCTCCACATCCTCATTTGCATTTGATGTTGTCAGTGTGCTGGGTTTGGCCCTTTCTCACAGTAGTGTACTGACATCCCATTAATTTACGTCTCCCTAGTGACCTGTAAAGTGGAACATCTTCACATAGGCTTATTTGCTATCAGTATATGTTCATTGGTAAGGTATCTGTTAAGATCTTTGGCCCATTTTTTAATGGGGTTGTTTTCTTCTTGTTACATTTTAAGAGTTCTTTGTATATTTCTTCTTGGTCTTGACTTTAACTGATAATCTTCCCCTGACCACTCCAAAACCTCTGGCTCTTGCTCTGGCCTCCTACTACTGATGATCTTGATTATTTCTCCCATTTTATGTCTCTTAGTATTTAGTGGTTCTTTTGTATTGCTAATAAAACACTTCAGAAACAGTGACTTTTGCCTCCTACTCTAGTCCTGCCCTTCCCTGACATCACCATCTGTCAGAATTTTGCCCGCCCTCAGAGAACCTCCACTGACTCACTGTCTGCAGCCTTCCCTGGCCACTGTCTGAAGTGATCATTTATTCTCCCAGCAAGTGCTGTCACCCCTAGAATCCTTACCAGTTATTCCCTTACTTGTTTAATTATTACTTCCTGATAAAATTTTTATCCCTCTCAGACTGGTAGCTCAGACCTTTGAACATAGAAAATCCTTAGTGAATTACTGTTTACTGAATGAACAAATGAAGGAAGAAATGAATGGTTAGCCTAGCACAGTAAAACAGATGGTTAACTGAGATTATTTTGTAATCATTGAATTTAGTCCGTAACATAATAACTAGAGAATATTTTATTTTGTTAGTCCATAAAACAAGCTCACCAGTGTTAGTTGGTGTATCTTAAGTGAAATCTGAATAATATTAGATCAATCAGATATTAATAATTAATATTAATAATCAGAAATCACTTTGCCTTCTAGTACTGCATTGTATTCATCTGTATATAGCCAGTGTATATAGCCATAGTCTTTGTATCTGGTACACAAAAAAATACTTTTTAAATGCTTTTCAAGATAAATAGAATTAAAAAAAGAATTAATAGAATTAAGGTTAGTTCTGATGTTCAGTAACCAATTGAAACTTATAGGTGGCATCTTTATAACAGTAGAAAAAGAATGCTGTCAATAGTAATTGTTAGCCCTTTCAAACTGGTGCTAATAATATAATGATAATAATGTTAATGATACATATAACAAATTAGTTCACATTTGAGTACTCTCTTTATTGCAGGTTTCATGCGTTAGGTACAGCCTTTCATTTGATTCTTGTGAATGATTGAAGATTCATCTTATTGATGAATTTAAAGGTCAGAGGGGTTAATTGACTTACCTTAGAGAACATAATAGGACATAATTCAGACCCAATTTGTCTAATTGCCCCATCTTCAGGTCTCAGTGTAGGTGTCAATTCTCTTGGTTACTTTTAACTTATCCTGAGACTGGATGCCCCATTGCAATCTATTTTCATTTTTCATAGTCTTTTTCAAATTTTTTTATATTTGACTGGTTGTCAATATAACCACAATTATTTATTTAAAGTCTGGGAGCACTCACAGTTATATCCTTAGTACCCAGAACATGGAAGGGAATATGTGGTGTATGATATATTCTGTAGCTAGATTCTCAAGGATGTTTAATGGAAAGGAAACTAATTTATATAGCAGGTACTATATTAATCTTTTATGCTAAGTATTTTATTGAATTATCACATTAGGAATTAATATTCCTGTTTTTTTATATTAAGAAACTGAGCTCAGAGAGTTAAGAAACTTGCTCAGGGTAAGAGCTGTAAGATTCAGAGTTGAAACTTGAGTCAGGAACTTTATAGTTCCAAACCCATGTTGATTCCATTATAGTAGACTTTATAATTTGATTAATACAACTGCAAAAATTATTTATGATGATATACAGAATAAGAAAGGGGTGGCATTAAAGCATTCTTACATCATTTGTAATTTTGTAATTTTTTCCACAGATAGGTTTTGCTTGGTCAAAGCCTTTGATACTATGTGGAGAGCTTTTTTGGGCATTAATCAACTTTTGGCTGCTCAAGTGCTTTGAACTTAGTAACTGATATAAGGATATCAATGATATAAAGATATTCTTAGATTGATGGAAACATTGATTAGACTTCAAGAAGGATTTTAGAAGAATGAACTTCACATGGAGAAACACTATCCAAATTGCTATATAAATTTTAAAAGAGGGGCGCCTGGGTGGCTCAGCAGTTGAGCATCTGCCTTTGGCTCAGGTCATGATCTCAGGGTCCTGGGATCGAGTCCCGCATTGGGCTCCCTGCATGGAGCCTGCTTCTCCCTCTGCCTGTGTCTCTGCCTCTCTCTCTCTCTCTCTCTCTGTCTCTCTCTCATAAATAAATAAATAATAAATAAATAAATAAATAAATAATCTTACAAATAATTTTTAAAGAAAAATAATTTTGCTATATAACTTTAGATGAATTTCCCACACCATTCTGGAGATTGAATGGTGGAACACAGAATAGAGCTCCCAAAAGAATGTGTGTGTGTGTGTGGAGATTTTAGGTAGAATTCAATATTAATGCAGGGTAATTTCCGAAGTTCTATCCCAAACATTATAAGGTGGCTTCTTTTTAATTATGAAAAGTATGCTGAGGTTAAGTCTTAGCTTTGCTTTACTTCCTGTCAGGTATTTTGAGTGTTATTATAAACTATCAGTATAATGTCATTGGAGATTAATTACTAAGATGCCAACTGGCATACATTCCAAAATGTTATTGTTTTAATCTAGATAAGGAATACCAATAGGTCTTATTATCTGTATCTCTAAACATACATCTAACATTCTATTAAAATAAGAAAACCTAGCGTTACATGCAAATGAAATGTCTTGATTCTAAAAGCCACATTGACACAGCTTCCTGGAAGTGGCCTCCAAACCATGCTGACAGACTCTCAAGTATATGACAATCCCTCAACTGTTACTTTACTTTTTCATCTGTCTCTTTTTCTGGCAAGGATTTGAAGTGTGTCATAATAACCAAAAAATGCAAAGAAATAATTGAAATAGGACTAAATATGCAAGAACCCTGCAATGAATGATAGTCATACAATGATATAAGAGACAGATTATTAACTCAATTGGCTATAGAATTTAGCCTTCAGTCTCCCAGCCGCCAGGCAAAAAGAAAAACACGATGCGATACTTTAGTCTTGCTTTCCTGCCATAGGAAGCATATAAGAGAATCAGGAGAGTATTTTTAGTATGAACTCTAAGGAATAGATTTAGTTTTGCAAAGCTTTTAGGCTACATATGCCTAGCATATACTAAATGCCTATATAATGATATTATAGTAATATATCTATAAACAAATGAAAAATTAAATAAAAGAAGAATTTATCTTGCATTATTTTCATATAGTGGTCATTGGCCAAAATAAGGAGTCACGGCTTTAATAACATGTTTATAAAAGATACATAGGCAATTTCGTCTGGTTAGGTTAAGGACCTGTATTTTATCATGACATCATGAGTGCAGGTTTTAAATATGGTAGTTTAAAGATGTACCTTTTGGTGATTTACCTTTTCATAAGACACAGTACACAAAGAAGCTAATAAAACATTTTTAGTGTATGTAATTTTAGAATACCGATAATTTTAGCAGATCATTTCAAGGATGCTTTTTAGCAAAGGATTTGAAGTTGGATACTGTTAAGTGCTCAAAGTAATGTCAAGTGTATGTCAACCATGTGCTTTAGCTAAGGTGGCATAATTGGTATTTTATCAGAAAATAATTAAACCTAGTGACACCTCGGTGGCTCAGTGGGTTAAGTGCCCAAGGCTTGATTCAAGTTCAGGGCATGATCTCAGGGTCATGGGATCTCAGGATGGAGCCCCGCATTGGGCTTTGCTCTCAGCGGGGAGTCAGCTGAAGATTCTCTCTTCCTCTCCCTGCACTCCTCTGCTTAGGCATGCTCTCTCTCTCTCAAGTAAATAACTCCTTTAAAAAAATAATAATAATTGAACCTATTATGTATTCTTTTAAAGGGAGAGCCTACATGTTTACCTGGAATGGATAAAAATTTGCATCTGGAAGCAACATGAGGTCTTCTGGAAGCCTCACTATGTGATGTGGATGAGCCTTTGTCTTGAATGTGCTTGAGTTAGTTATCACAATAACTGTCAGATGTGAAGCAATTAAGTCCCATTATGAATTTTTAGTTAGATCTTTGTTTTGACAAACAGTTCATATAGTTGTATAATGCAGCTCTTTATTTTCCAGAGTTCTGGGCCTCCTTTATTCCCTCCTTAAGGGGATAAGATTAGAAAAATGTTATCTTTTTTTTTTTTTTAAATCAGTGGTGTAGATATGTCCAATGTCAGTTTATATAATCCTTAATATATTTGACTTTGGTGCTCCAGTACCATCTGCCCATGATTTTTTTAAAGATTTTATTTATTTATTCATGAGAGACACAGAGAGAGAGGCAGAGACATAAGCAAAGGGAAGAGAAGCAGGCTCCATGCAGGAGCCGAAGCGGGACTCAATCCTGGGACTCCAGGATCACGTCCTGAGCTGAAGGCAGACAGTCAACTGCTGAGCCACCCATGATTTTTAAAATTCAATCAATGTGTATTATATATGTTGAAGTTTTCATAAACTCTAAGTTTAGAGTAGCTATGAGATATAGGTAGTTTAAATCTTATTTCTCTGTCTGTACTTCAGTATACCTTACCTCTCTACAATTATTATACGGAGTCTGAAAATCATATGAGAAAGTAAATTGTCCAAGCTCTTTTAATTAGACAATTACTGATCCTTGATTATGCTTTATTTTATGTTATACATATATAAAGCATGTGCATTTATGTTTTATAGATCTGTTTGTTCTTATTTCTTACTAAAAGATGATCTATAACCTGTTCCTACTTACTTATTTGCATTTTGATTTGAAGTTTATGATTTAATTCATTTTGATCCTGTGGAAAAGTTATCAATAGTCGGTACTTTGTGAATTTTGAATGATTAAAAACAAGGAAGCTGAAGCCCAAAACAATGTTTGCCTTGAACACTTTTATGCATGTTCTGAGTATAGAATATAAAATTAAAATATAAAGACCAGAGCATGATGCTCATGCTAAATTTGTATATCCTAACATCCTGATTTGTGCCAGAACCCAATTTCACTTGCAGATATAAAATGTGTTAAGCTATTAAACATGTTTCTAGGTTCACATATTCTTAAAAATCTATGTCTTGACATAATTCAATTTTTACAAAGTTTTAAAATGAAAATTTTGGGGGATAGACGAAAAATTGAAGTAAAATAGCCATCTATTTAGTAGATTTCAAAATATTTTTCTACTATAGTTAAATAAACCTAACACAAATTTTGATGTCTCATTGGACCAACTCAAATTCTCACTACAATCATGTACATGTATGTGAAGTCAAGGATTGTTTTGCTTTTTCCCTCTTACATATATACATATGTGTTATATATATATACATTATATAATGTATATGTTTGATACATATGTACATATCATTTTTATAGTTTGCTATTTAGTAAGGCAAGTAGAAATATATATTTTCCATTGGTTTCTTAAATATTTTTAATTAAAGTTTATTCTACTTTTTTGAGGAATGATAATGACAATATTTAACAGTCTCAAGTTTTTACAATAACATCACTTAACCAACTGGTATAATTGGCATTTGTATAAAGGTGAAGCAATTATTAGTAAAGCAATATTTGGTGAAGCAATTGTTGGTGCTAGTAAGTGCTATGGAAATTTCTGTAGAGAGTGACTAAATAGACACAAGGGTCTTTTTATACTGCCCATGGAGCTCTTTATATTTAGTGACCAAGACGTTTTGATACCGGTTGATATCAGAAGACTAAAATTTTTGTGCTGCTTATCACTGAAACTCTTTTTATTCTGGTGCTGAATATATTCTTTCAAGTAGCAGTAAACACACACAGGCACGCAAATTTTTTTTTCAGGACTATAGAGTTAACATCTTCTTGAGACAGAAATGGAATGATCCCAGGCTGAAGCTCCCTAGTGATTTTCGGGGCTCAGATGCATTGACGGTGGATCCCACAATGTACAAATGTCTATGGAAACCAGACTTATTTTTTGCGAATGAAAAAAGTGCCAATTTTCATGATGTGACCCAGGAAAATATCCTTCTCTTTATTTTTCGTGATGGAGATGTTCTTGTCAGCATGAGGTACTTTTTAATATTTTTGTACACATATATGTATATATTTTAAGTCAGTATATCATAGAGAAACAGATTAAGCGGCTTCTAAGACCTCTGTTTCTTCTTTCAGGTTATCTATTACTCTTTCGTGCCCTTTGGACTTGACCTTGTTTCCCATGGATACACAACGTTGCAAGATGCAGCTGGAAAGCTGTATGTAAATAAGACCCTAAGTTGACTAGCAATAAAACTGCTTAAAATCTCTAGGCAGAACATTCTACTAATATCTTAGATAACAATGGTAAAACTAATGCTTTTGGTTACAAATAGTCATTAGAGCAATTTATTTAGGAACATGATAGTTATTCTTTTACTGTAATAGTTACTAAGGTAAACATTTACTTTCAGCTTGTGTAGGTATACTCTTCTAACTTATCCAAATTGCCATCTTCATTTGAGTTGGTAATAGAAGTCAGGTAAGGGAGAGAACAATATCTTAATACCTCTTCTGCTGTTAAAGCCACATACATGTTCAGAACAGAAAATATGAAAACATTGAAAAACAGTCCCTAAATCCTAGCAAGTAGCCATTTTCTGTGGATGTCTAAAAAAATATTTTTTGCAGAGTTAGAATCTTTGTGTTTCATATATTTTTCAGTTTATGAAAGATATACCGTATTAAGGTATGAGGTATATTAATTGAAATGATCATTAAAATGGTTTATCTTTAATTGATAAATATATCAATGACTTTGTTGTGATGCTTCTCTTCTGAAAATAAAGGTAGGACATAAAACTTGTAAAACTAACACTAATATAAGGAATCCTTAGCCTGAATACCTATAGACTATGACCTGTTTCAGCAAAAAAGTGAAAAATAGTAGCCTTGTCAAATATATATACTTGCTAGGTAACAGGTTATCTGTCGTTTTTTTAAAGAGAAAAATGTACTGAAGCTGGAGGCTAAATTTGAGCAATCTCTACTGCTAAGTATAAAATGAGATTTTGCAGATGTTTATGTGTATATATGTATATTTTTGTGCTTGTGTTGTATGTATTTATTGCCGTGTGTCAATATGTATTTGTGTAAAAAATTTCAACTGAGTGTTTATATTCAAATCTATTGCCAGATGCCCTGGAGTATTGCTTTGAAAAATCCATGTACTTTAGAGTTGAATAGTAGGCCACTACATGCTATAAAACCCTATAGGATCCCTGCATTGTAGCCATATTACCTAAACCCAAAACGTGTGCTTCCGCATTTAGTATTAATATCCACTTGAGGGACTGTTTTACTGCTCTCCTGTGGCAGTGCACCTCCTTTAGAGAATTTTGTAGTTTTTTCTTCAAAAATAAAAGTGATTTCATGCTTAAGTTGCTTTTTTATTTTTTATTTTCTTAATTTCCAGGTAGCATATTGTATACTTGTGAGTGAATATACTCTGAATATATTCTGAAAGCTAGTATGATTTATTTATTATTTTTTTGATGACAGTTCAGAAATCTGACAGCAAAATGTGCTACTATATGTGACGGGGTGAAATTGTAACTATTTGCAATATGCTAATTGTTTTAGCTTGTTCTTTATTTAAGCCAATTATCTGTAAATTTATGCTGATGTCTTCCTTGATGGCTATAATTTTATCTCTTTACATTTTTTACAAAGATTTCATAGAAGAATGGCCTGTTATCTCACCATTTCTATGTTTAGTAATTTGATTATTAACATATTAGATACTAATAATTATATTTCAAACTAATATTTTTATTTTTATTTTTTTGTTTATAGTTGGCTACACAACTGATGATTTACGATTTATCTGGCAGTCAGGGGATCCTGTTCAGTTAGAAAAAATTGCCTTGCCTCAGTTTGATATTAAAAAGGAAGATATCGAATATGGTAACTGTACAAAATACTATAAAGGCACTGGTAAGTAATATTCTTCAAATTAAACAAAACCAGTCCTATTTCAAAGATTCATTTTAATTTTAATATATGCTAGGAACAAATTAGGAGAAAAGTAGTTAAAAATTAGTTCAATATTTATAAATAGTTTATCTTTGCGTTCATGTATTTAAATCTTAACGTAAAATTACATTTACTAAAGTTCTTAAAAAATGTTTATTACTATGTAGTTTTGTCTTTCTTTATGTAATTCTAGACAAGAGATTTTAAATTTTTATTTTAGTAATATGAACTCTCCCAGGCAATGGTTTTCTTAGGTGTTGCCAAGAAACTCTGCTTCTGACAAGGTTCAGTTTGGGGCCAAGTATTATGGATTTGATCAGTGTATCTGTATACACTTGTCTCTTGTCTTTTAGGCAGGTTTTAGATGTTGGTTGACCCATATTCTTAGTTTTACAAAGCATTGATCTTTATGCTGAGCAGGAAGCAGTAAGCATGGGGGAATAACTGGGCATCAGTAAATACTCCCTGTATAGTATTGTTGGCCTAGGTTATGGAACGACTAACTGTGAAAGCACAACAAAATAACCTCACTCATTACATTATCTCAAGCTTTGCAGAAATAAAAATATAATACTAATCAATACTTTAATATGATTCATATGCAACATTCGAGTCACAACTGATAGTTACAGTTACTGAGGGTTTTAGATATTAAATATAATGTTTTTCCCTTAGTAATATACATAAAAGGCTGATTGCATTTTGCTCATTACATTCAAACTAATAGTCATTTCAACTTGTAAATTACACGATTCTAATTTTCTGTGAGAAAGTAAACAAAGATATGATAAAGATGTTAAGAAATAGATATAATTAGGAGTGCCTGCGTGGCTCAGGTGGTTAAGCGCCTGACACTTGATTTTGACTAGGGTCGTGAGATCAAGCCAGTGTAGGGCTCTGCCCTCAGCAGGGAGTCTGCTTGAGACTCTCTTCCCTACCCCCGGGGTGCTCTTCTGGGCCCACCCTCTCTCTAGAATACATAAAGAAATCTTTAATAAAAGAGAAATAGATATGATTTAGCTTTAAAATTATTGCAACATTTATGTTGACTTACAAAAATAAAAATATACTGTAATTGTATAGAATTCAGGGAGATCAGATATTTGAGCTTATAATGCCATCATAACATCATCAAAGGTAAAATATAGTATTAAAAAAGGCAGAGTTGGGCAGCCCAGGTGGCTCAGCGGCTTAGCACCGCCTTTAGCCCAGGGTGTGATTCTGGAGACCCAGGATGGAGTCCCATGTCAGGCTCCCTGCATGGAGCCTGCCTCTCTCTCTCTCTGTGTCTCTCATGAATAAATAAATAAAATCTTTAAAAAATAAAAAATAAATAAATAAAAAAGGCAGAGTGAACGTTTGCATATTTACAGTGCTACAATAAAATGTAGCACTTAGGCACCTTGGGGCTAAAGTTAGTTTAAACATCTGTTGTTGCTGACCTTCACATATAACTTAATGGATTATATAGCATTTATATATAAATAGTTCCTTCTCTCGTAGATCTTACATTAGAACAAGGGAGATAATAAGCAAATACAGTGCTAAAAGAATTTATAAGGGTTTTTATTTATTTTTTTAAGTATTTTATTTATTATTCATGAGAGACACAGAAAGAGAAAGAGGCAGAGACACAGGCAGAGGGAGAAGCAGGCTCCATGCAGGGAGCCCGACGTGGGACTTGATCCCGGGACTCCAGGATCACACCCTGGGTTGAAGGCAGGCACTAAACTGCTGAGCCACCCAGGGATCCCTTATAAGGGTTTTTAAAAGGAAAACCTGAGAGTTCTTAAAAATTTGGCCATCAAAGAACTCAAGAAGTCATAGATATATACACTTTTTGATATGGAAGTGATCTTACGGACATTTCTGAGCCAGTTCATTTTTGTAAGACACAAAATGCCGAGGAGCTGGACGACTGAGGGACTTACTGAATGTTAGAGGCGAATCAGTGTCAGCCTCTGCACTAAGCGCACAGTACTCTTTTTCTCTGTACTCACCCATATTGAAGAAATGGAACAGTGTTTATAAACTTTTACAGGTCACCTAGTAATGAAAAAATTAAGCTGGAAAGCCAAGAAAAATCTTTTTGGAATTGTTGCATAGAAGCACATATTTACTAGATGGCTTTTGGAATTCTTGCTGTATGTCAGGCATTATTTTAAGAGCTCTGCAGGAATTCTATATTTTAATCCTCACAACAGTCCTATGAATTCAGTACTTTTATTTTCCCTACTTTACATGTTGGGATGATAAAGCAAAGACACTTACCCAAGGGACCTAAGTGATGCACTGGAATAGTGAGCCTGACGTTGCTATACTGTCTGTCTGTAGTGAGTCTGTTAGACTTTGCAAATAGTTATCCACATCTAGATTATATGCTTAACATTCCAAAATGAATAGTCTCTAAATTGTTTCGAGAAATTTGAAATGACCCCATTGAAGTTTTAAACTTCATGTAAAGATGAAAGCAAAACTAGCCATTTTATTTCTGATTTAATGAAATAGCATAAAATTACAAGATAGCATTGAAAATTCTGGGGATGTTTATTTTTTCATCGTTAAGCCTTGTGTCTGGATGTCTCCATTTGCCATAGAGCAAGGAATAAAGGAGACATCCCAGCCCTTTTATAGATCTATATTGTAATGTGGTACACACATAAATGAAATACACAATTCATTTTATTTCTGAGAAGAAAAGAAGATGTGCTATGTTAGAGTATCTGAGAAATTACTCAAGATTATAAGAAGTAAAGTTTCTGTGTATTTTTTGTTATAAATAAGTCACTGATCTCTCATTAGCTATAAAAAATAATAAAAGAACTTATGTCTTACATAATAATAATTGTCATTTACTGTGTTTTTGTAAGCATGCTTTATCTGTGTTTCCATGAACCATCATATGAATATACGTAAAACATATTTTAATCCTTGGATAATATTTAGAAATGTATTTAGAAATATAGAACCTTTTAAATATATGAATGCTTAGTAACAGTGAAAAAGATATAGACAGCAACATTTATAAAATGATGAACAATATTTTCTTTAACTTGTACAGAAATGATCAGAAATAATCATTTGTCTTTAACTTTATTAAAAATTGCAGTTTTTAAATAATTATAGATTTTACAAAGGTGGGGAGAGATATATAAGAAAACAAGTATACAAAAATACTTAAATTGCAAGCCTAAGTGAATAATAATGAAATAAAACCTCACAGGAAATAGAAAGTAAATTGAATTTGCCAATGAACATTTATATCAATTAGCTGCCCACCTGCCTCTCATAAATGTAACAGTACTAGGAAAAGATCAAAAAAGATCAAGAAATGTTTCTCATAAAAGTTTATGGAGCAAATCACTATAATATCCAAGCATGTATTTTATTGCCAAATTCATCCCAGTCCTGGGAAGCTCCCCTAGTGGGTGCCTTCATAAAAGGAGGGGGTGGCAACTGGCCTCAGAGTACAGGGCTCCTGGTCCGTAGGCTGTCATTATACATGGTGGGATGGAATGCAAAAATTCATTTCAGAGCAAGCAACTCTATCGTACATTGTTGTAATATTTATGATAATTTAAGTCACCTAAAAATATGCAGTGAGCACGTACATGCTGTTCTCTATGTCACAGGCACCAGTAAACATGACATGAACTTGAGTCAGCGATATTGTTGCAAAGCCAGGTACCTCAGAACCACTTTTAGGAAATAGTATGAGCCTCTTAATTGCAGAACATTGGACTCAGAAAAGATTATATTTTGGAATTTTTGCACATGATTGCTAGTTAGAAACATATGTTTTTGTTTGTCCAGGCAGGAAGTTGAGATGAGTGGTAGGAAGAGAAAAGGGAGGGGATTTTCACTGTTTGACCTCTTGTATCTTTTTAAAACCTATCCACAACTTAATTAAATTGCCTAGTTTTAATGAAATTAAATTTTTAAAAAAGACAAGCATGCTGCATTGTCATTTTTTTGTTTGTTTTTTTTCTGATATAATTTGGAAACATTTGACATAATTAGAAGTCACTTCATTTCCAGTCAGCTCTTTATTTGTGTTACATATTAGCCCTCATATCTTACGATCTTTCAGAAGTGGCAATGATTATAATTCACACTGGGAAAAGATTAGGTTTCTGATCGAAGTTATTTTATGTGAGGATGTGAATAGCTATTCTTTTATTTAATATTTTTTAAAACCCTCTTGTGTGCCAATACCACCAGAGGTACCATTATTGAGTGAATTCAGAGATCATTCTGGTGCTGGAAGGGTGTATATTCTTCCTAACTAGGAAAATTAGATATTACCTTTAAAATATAAAATAGCAAAAAGTAATATTGTCCTTTCCCCATAATTATTTCACTTATTCATTCATTTATTTCAGCATTTTAAAATAATGACATTTAAGCTGAACACAAATGGAGATATTTTAACTTTCTGTTATTTTCATGTAACTTTGCTTTTTTGAATGGTAAATGACATTTCTACCAAAATTAAGCACTTTAGGCATTATATATTATATTGAAGTTGCTAACTGAAAGGCCTAACACATTTTTTTTTAAATGTCTCAAACATCTAGCAGCGTCTCTTCTATACCAGTGCTAGAAGATTATTTTGTCACTTCTATTGTTTCCCAAGTCAGCAAAAGCCATTGTGAGGCTGCCCATAATTTGTGATTAATTAGGGAGGCTAGTTGGTGTCATGGCATCTCTAGAATTATATTGGAAGGCAATTTCTGCATTTGTCTCAGCTTCTGAAAATGAAGTCCTTTCCCTCCTAAAGCAAGTTTGAGGTGCCGGAATGGAGGAACAGAGAGAATTGAGAGGAATGTCAGATATTTGCCCTTTATACTCTTTTATAGATATAGATTGAAAACACTTATTTCTTAAGCTTGCTAAGATTTACTTCCAATACGTTTAATTTTTTAAGGTTTAAATATGCATGGGAGTCTTTGTAGACTGCTATGCTTTCTAGATAAGAAGTGGGAAATGTAGCTGAAAAATTATACTGACAATACATAGTCGTGGAATGTCTCTTTTTAGACTTATTCCACTTTGATTTACTGCTCCCTATATGACGCCTTTAGATCAATTGCTCTGAGGGTACCCATGGGTAATGAAAAGTTTAAGTTCATTGCAAATTCTCTGAACAAAGACTTAAAAGCTGAGACACTGACATAGTGGAGCAGCATGTGGTATCTATTTCTCAATGTCATAATAAAGTTGTGAAAGGTCAGGTGAGACGGGTCCCATAATGTCAACCTTTTACACGAAATAAATTATATATTTATAGAAAAAGTCTTTTTGTGGACTTTACTTTGTGAAACTACGTCAGATAGAAGTGACTTACAAAGTACAGGTACACTGTTGATTTTTATAGTTGGGCATAAGTGAGTCCCTCATATTTCTAACATGTTTGTTTCTGAAAGGGTACTACACGTGTGTGGAAGTCATCTTCACCCTGAGAAGACAGGTTGGGTTTTACATGATGGGTGTTTATGCCCCAACCCTACTGATAGTGGTTCTCTCCTGGCTGTCCTTCTGGATCAACCCGGATGCAAGTGCTGCCAGAGTGCCCCTGGGTAAAGTATTCTGTGTTTCTCTCTCATGTCAGGAACATGTTATGTCGTTACATAACTAAGTATATAATCAACTATTTTTAAAACAGACTTTTATAATTGACGGGAACCTTTTCCTTGTCTTTTTTTTTTTTTTTTATACTTCCTTTAAAACCTGACGTTGAACTAGATTTTCTCAACGTTTATGCACTCAATAATTAAGTTTTTTTTTTCTTTTCATATCTTTGGCTGTTGTAAACACTTAATCTGTCCTATTTTGATTTTCATGAAATAATTATTACTAAGTAATTTTCACAGATAACTGAAGTCCGAAATCCCCAATAGTCCCAAACTTAAACACAAAACTATTTTGATGGGAATCTTTCTAAATAATATTGTATATTATCTCATACTCTTCACCAAGGAATATATGGTACAATATATCTTTTTAAACATGACTTCATGTCATTTTTCTCAAACATTAATTATTGTGAGCTTTATCATCAAGGAGCAGTGAGGGAGAAAAGTTGGTTATCCATGCTCTCCCATTTGTTACTTTTAATACTGTCACACAGAAACAACATTAGCCAGTCTTGAAAATTGTGTCTTCACAGGAGTGAAAAAGTCTTTGCTTCATGAAATAATCAAGAGCTCTTCTAATGAGTCAAGTGAATAAACTTAATAAGGACATGGTTAGAACAAATTTTGATTGTTTAGAGTGCTTTAAAATGTTTAATTGCCATGTTGTATGTGTCTGTATGTGAGTGTGTTTTCTGAATATCACCTGGAACTTATATAGGTAAGGCTGTGGAATATCTGACCTTCTAGTGACTGATTGGTTGCAGCATTTATTTTTTATTTCCATTGAAAAGTCCCTGTGCAAATCTCCCTCCTGACATGTTGGGAGAATTAAATGAAATGCAGATTTTAAAGAGTAGGAAACCAGGAAAGGGCAATGAAAATGACAGTTTTACCTGGATAAGAAATTTGATGGTTTATATTTAATAAGAGCCACAGAGACTAAATCTATATCTTAATTATCAGAAACATGGGAAATTTCATCCTAATGTTTATGTATCTGGAATGAAGACAATGACAACCCATTAACTCTTTTAGAAGGTGAAAATTAACTATGTAGTATATTGTGCAGAGAATAAAACACCTAAAAACTAGATCTGTATTCTTAGACTAGTCAAAAAATATCATGCATTTCCCCCAAATAGTTAATTTTTTGCTTATTAGAAATATTGTACTCTTATGCAGTGATATAAATTGAAATGTCAGGCTTACAAGAGTACTCTGGAGACATTTCAATCCCCGACATGTTTTTGAAGGATTTTTCTCTGTAAATCCCCATCTATTACAGGACTTCTGATATGAAATCTCTGAACTGTCCACTTAGCATCCAGTAGTACTGTTGTATCAAGCAAAGTATTTAATGGTTGAAAGCCAGCCCCTTCAGTTAAATCTGGATTTAATTCCTGTTCTCTGCTTACTAGTTGTGGCAATTTAGACAACAAGCAGATCTAACTTCTTTAAACACACTTTGTTGAAATGTCAATAGAGATGAAAAAATACTCAAGGGTTACTTGGAAGATTGAAAATGAGTGGAAAGTGCTTATTACAAATTCAGGAGTTAATAATACACCTCATTTATACATTACTTTACAATTTATAAAGCATTTTTACATATTTGATTCATTTGGCAAGTATTAATTGTGTGCCAGCTACATACTAAGCAATATTCAAGAAGATGGGCATATAGTTAACAAAGTAAATAGCTAATAGATAGTTAATAAAATAAATAAAACTACTGAGCCTCAATGAGGGTATTTCCTCTTAGGAAGAGACACCAAATAAATATATATGTAATATGTAAGATGGTGACATATAACTTCCAGGCATAGAACAAATAAGCCAGGGAGGTGAAAAGTATGACATAGAGAATATAGTCATTAATATTGTAATAACAGCATATGATGACAGATGATGCTACAGTTAATCATGGTGAGCACTGAACAATGTCAGCTAGATGTGATATTGGATAAAAATGTAATGTACATGAAGAAATGAATCACTGGGGATATCTAGGAAAGAATGAGCCGGAATAATAATCAAGGCCAGCATTCCTGAGGCAGGAGCATGCATGGAGTATTTTGGGGATACCAAGGCCAATGTGCCTGGAGCAAAATGGGTAAAAGGGTGATAAGTGGATGAGGTCAGAAAGGTGAGGAGACCATGTAACATCTCCTGGGTCATTCTGATGATTTTGCTTTTATTCTAAGTGAAATGGGAAGCCCTTGAGAGCTTTTGGACATGATTTGCTTTAAATTTTAGCAGATTCTCCTTGCCTGCTTTATTTAGAACCCACTAACAGGGGACTTGAGTGGAAGCAAGGAAAGCAGTTTGGGAGCTATTTTAATAATCCAGGTGAAACAATCATGGTATGTGGCAGGGTGTAGAGATGCTCATAAGTAGATGATGGATATGGTAGAGATCAAGAGATTTGTAGATGTGTTGTATATAGGATTTAAGAAAGTAGACTCAAAGCTGACTTCAAGAACTTTTTTTGGCTGAGAAGCTGGGAAGATGAAGCTGCCTATAAATTATATGGGAAAATATGAGTGTAAAGTAGGTTTGAGAAGGTGGGCAGACCAGAAGTTTCCTTTTGGACATGTTAAATCTGAGATGTCTTTTAGGTCGGGTTATCAGATAGTTGGATACGCAAGTCTGGGGTTTCTCGGAGAGATCAAGGCTGGAGGGAAAAATTTCAGATTTGTCAGGATATCGATGATCTTTAAAGTGATGAGCCTGGAGTGCAGGTAGAGAAGACATCTAAGAGTTCAACCCTTGAGACTGAGAAGATGAGTAACAACCAGTATGGCATATTTTTTGGGAGCCAAAAAGAAGAAGCTGTTCTAAGTGAAGGAAGTGATCAGTCAAGCTGCTTGTAAATCAAGTAAGTTTGGGGCTAAATATTGTCATTGGACTCAGCAACCTGGGGAAGTCACTGGTGTTCATGATAAGGACCATTTCCGTAGAGTAAGGACAAGAGGAAAGCTTGGTTGGAGTGACTTCAAGAGGGAACAGGAGGGGAGGAACTATTGGTATCCAGTATAAACAACCCATTGGAGATTGTTAACTGTAAAAAAGAAAAAGAGAATAGGGAAATAGCTGGGGTGGAGATACAAGTTGAGAGGGTTTCTTGTTTTTGTTTTTAAGTGGACAGAGTCTTAGTATGTTAATTTTCAATGGAAAACAACTAATAACAAAGGAAAAAATAAGAGATGGAAGAAGTACAGGAGCAGAGTCCTGAAGAAGTGAGAGGGGATGAGTTCTGGGAGACAGATTGGCCTTTGCGAGGACAAAGTGGATTTGTTCCAGGGATCAGCAAACTCCTGTAGAAAGCCTGATAGTAAATATTCTATTTGTGAGCCATATGGTTTTTGTTGCAATTCCTAAACAGTAAGAGTTGATAATACATAACTGAATGGGTTTGGATGTGTTCCAATGCCCTATGCATCAGTTTACTAACCCTTCATCTACAGTATCAGGAGCAAAGGCAGAGTATATAGGTATAGACAGAGATAGGTAAGTAGATATGGTAGTGGGGGCTTGTGAATGAGTAATTTTCTCAATAAAATAGGAACAAGATTCATGAGTTGCTAGCGAGATAGAATGGATTATTGTGAGTTTCAAGAGAGAAGGTAGTGAATGGACAAGGGGTAGGGATATATTTATGGTTTTGAGATGTATCCATGTTGTTACTTGTATTTATATTTGACTCTATCTTATTGCTGAGCAGTATTTCATAGTATGGGTATAGCACAGTTTGTTTTTCTATTCCATAATTGATGGACATTTAGATTGTTTCCAGGTTTTGGTTTTTGTAAATAATGTTGCTATGAATAATTGTATACAAGTCTCTGTATGGCTATACCTTTTTCACTCTCAAGTAAATTTCCAGGAATGAGATTTCTGGATTTTAAAGTAAAAGTATGTTTTACTTTAAAAAATTAATTTTTATTTTATTAAGTTTTTTATTATAAATTAAAAATTTTAAATTCCAGTATAGTTAACATACAGTGTTATATTAGTTTCAGGCGTACATGTAGTGATTCAGCAGTTCTACATATCAGCTACTTCATCATGATAAGAGTCCTTTAATTCCCTTCACTTATTTCACCCATTCCCCCCTCCTAGTCATCTCCGGTAATCATAAGTTTGTTCTCTGTAGTTAAGAGTTTGCTTTTTTATTTCTCTCTCACTCGTTTTTTTTCTTTTTCTTTTGCTCATTTGTTTTGTTTTTAAATTACACATATGAGTGAAATTGTACAGTATTTGTCTTTCTCTGATTTATTTTACTTAACATTATACTCTCTAGCTCCACCCATGTTGTTGTAAATGGCAATTTCATACTTTTTATTTCTGAATAATATTCCATGGTATGTGTATGTGCATATTTGTATATACCACATCTTCATCTGTTCATCTATGGATAGACACTTGGGCTGCCCCCATAATTTGGATATTGCAAACAATGCTGTAATAAACATAGGAGGGGCATTAGTGGGTTTTTTTTTAAATTTTTAGGGTAAATACCTGGTACTGCAATTACTGGATCATAGGGTAGTTGTATTTTGATTTTTTTTTTAATTTTTTTTTTTTTTTTGTATTTTGATTTTTGACGAACCTCCATATTGTTTTCCTCAGTGGTGGCACCAGTTTGCATTCCCACTAACAGTGTACAGCGTTCTTTTTTCTCTACATCCTCACCAACACTTGTTTATTGTGCTTTTAATTTTAGCCATTCTGACAGATGTGAGATGATATCGAAATATGTTTTATTTTTATAAAATACTATTATAGTGATTATCAAAAAGAGGGTACCATTTTACATTCTTACCAGCTGCTTCACGCACTCCATAATATTTAATTTTTTTACATTAGTGTAGATCTCTAGTATAATGTTGAATAGAATTGTTGAGAGATGGCGTATTCCTGATTCTAGGTAGAAATAACTGACCATTCATTATTGGATGTGGTAGTAGCTGTAGATTATTTGTAGATGTCTTAGTTGGGTTGAATAGATTCTTTTTTCTTTCTAGTTGGCTAAGAGTTTTTTTTTATCATGTATGATAAAATTTGATTGAATTTCTTTAATTTGATTGAATTTTGATTGAATTTAAATTTGGTTGAATTATGCCAAATACTTCTTCTGCATGTATTTAAATATTTAGATGGGGTTTCTTCTTTATTTTGGTGAATTATACTGATTGATTTCTAGATGTTACATGAGTTGCAAAAATTATTAGTGAAAAAATATGTTCATAATATTTCCTTATCCCTTTAATGTCTACTGTAGTGGTATCCCAGATTTTGTTCCTGATATTGTTAAATTGTGAATTCTCTTCTTGATCATTCTAGCTAAAGGCTTATCCATTTTATTAACATTTTCAAAATCTGTTTTCATTTATCTTTTCTATTTATTTCCTTTTTGTTGATTTTTACCTCTTTATTAATTTTTCTTGTAATTAGTTTGGATTTAATTGGATATCTTTTTGATGCTTGAGGGAGGAACTCAGTTAACTGATTTTAGATCCTTTTTTCCTCTTCTAATATGAGCATTTAAAGTTATAAATTTCTGTATAAGCACTACTTCAGCCACAATTCAGAAATTTTAATATATTGTATTTTCATATTCTTTCAGTTAAAAATATTTTCTGATTTCCCTTGTGATTTCTTCTTTGGCCCATGGATTCTGTTTGATTTCCAAATATTTAGAGTTTTAATAAATACCTGAACATGACTTTACTTTTATTTTAATGATTTTTTTAAATTTTGTTAGAGAATATGATTTCAAACTTTTTGTTTGTTGAGACTTTGTTTTTCTTATGGCCTAGATCAGCATGTCTCCTGGTAACCATACCATGTTCACTTGCAGAGTATATTTTTGTCATTGTTGGGTGTATTATTCTGTAAATATAAGGGGAGTCAGTTGGTTGATAGTACCATTGAAATCTTTTATGTCTTTTGCTAGTTATTTTTATAACTATTGGTGAGAGAGATATTAGATATTTCCAATTATGTAGAATTATGCCTCAGGTATTTGGAAGCTCAGTTATTAAACCTATACATATTTATAATTTTATCTAAAAAGAAATCATATTACTTTAATGTATGATTTATTGTATCACACTACTTTAATAAAAAGATATTCCATGCAAATAGAAACAAAGCTGGAGTAGCTATAGTTATATTAACAAAATAGACTTTAAAATAAAGACTATAATGAGACAAAGAAGGGTATCACATAATGATAAAAGGGCCAATCCAGTAAGAGAGTATAACGTTTGTACATATTTATGCACCCAGCATAGGAGCACCTACATATATATATCAAATATTCACAGACCTAAAGGGAGATAGACAGCAATGCATAATAGCAGGAGACTCTAATACCCCCATTTACACCAACGGATAGATTACCCAGACAGAAAATCAATAAATATCAGCCTTAAAGAGCATGTTAGAACATATGGACTTAACAGATATTTACAGAATATTCTATCTAAGAGCAATAGAATACATATTCTTCTCAAGTGTACGAAGAACATTTTCCAAGATAGATCATTGATAGACTGAAAAACAAGTTTTAATAAATTTAAGAGGATTGAAATCACATCAATCAGTTCTTCAAACCACAATGGTATAAAACCAGAAATTATAAAGATTTCTTTATTTATTTGAGAGAGTGTGTGCGCACACATAAGTGGGGGGAGGGGCAAAAGAGAGAGAGAGAAAGAATCTCAAGCAGGCTCCCCACTGAGGTCAAAGCCTAACGTGGGGCTCAATTCCATGATCCTGATCATGACCTGAGCTGAAACCAAGAGTTGGACACTTAACAGAGTCACTCAGGTGCCCCTGAAACTAGGAATTAATTATACAAAGAAAACTACAAAATTCACACATTTCTAGAAATTAAACAACATGCAGCTGAACAACCAATTGGTCAAAAGAGAATCAAAAGAGAAACTAACAAATACCTTGAGAAAAATGAAAGTGTAACATACCAAAACTTACAGATGCAACAAATGCAGTTTTAAGAGGGAATTTCATAGTGATAAATACTTGCCACAAGAAACAAGAAAAAATCACATATAAACAACCTAACTTTATACTGGCAGGAACTAGAAAAAGGAAAATGAAGTCCAAAGTTAAGTAGATGGAAGGAAAAGAAGATTGTAGTAGAAATAAGTGGAGACTAAAAAGACAATAGAAAAGATCAATGAAACTAAAAGCTGACTCTTTGAGAAGAAACAAAATTGACAAACCCTTAGCTAGAGTCACTGAGAAAGAAAGAAGACTCAATAAAATTAGGAAAGAAAGATGTTACAACTGATATCAGGAAACATAAAGAAAGGGTCATAAGAAACTACTAGGAACAATTACATATCAACAAATGGACATCCTAGAAGAAATGGATATACAGCCTACCAAGCACAAATCATGATGAAATAGCAAATTCAAACAGACTGATGACCAGAAAGGAGATTGAATCAGTAATCAAAAACCTCCTAAAAAGCAAAAGCTCTGGACCAGACAGAATCACTGGTATATTCTATCAAACATTTAAAGAAGGATTAATACCAATTTTTCTCAAACTCTTCCAAGACATAGAAGACAGGGGGAAACTCTTCCAAACATTTTACAAGGTCAGCATTGCTCTGATACCAAAAATGGACAAAAATGCCACACTCAAAAAAGAAAACTAGAGACCAATATCCCTGATGAATATATGTGCAAAAATCACCAACAAAATATTAGCAAACCTAATTCAGGAGTACATTAAAAGATCATACACCGTGGTCAAGTGGAATTTATTCCAGGGATGCCCAAATGGTTCAACATATATACTTCTGTCAGCATGATACACCACATTAACAAAATGAAAGATAAAACTCCTATGGTTATCTGAATAGATGCAGAAAAGGCATTTGACATATTTAACATCCATTTATGATTTTTTAAAAAATCTGTCAACAAAGTATATATAGAAAGAATGTACCTCAAAGTAATAAAAGCCATATGTGACAAGCGCACAGTCAACATTATACTCAACAGTGAAAAACTGAAAGCTTTTCTTCTAAGATCAGGAATAAGACAGGGATGCCCACTATTTCTATTTTTATTTAACATAGTATTGGAAATCCTAACTAG
Organism: Vulpes lagopus; assembly: GCF_018345385.1. Classification (NCBI taxonomy): domain Eukaryota; kingdom Metazoa; phylum Chordata; class Mammalia; order Carnivora; family Canidae; genus Vulpes; species Vulpes lagopus. The sequence continues at coordinate 9,725,044 of NC_054846.1, read as the reverse complement.
AGCCATTAGGCAAGAAAAAGAAATAAACAGCATCTAAATTGGAAAGGAAGAATTAAAACTGTCGCTATTCACAGATGACATGTTATGTACAGAAAACCCGGAAGACTATAAAAAAAACTGCTAGAATTAATAAATGAATTCAGGAGAGTTGCAAGATGTAAAATCAACACATAAACATCTATTGTGTTTCTTTATACTAATTATGAAGTATCAAAAAATTAAGACAATCCTATTTACAGTTGTATTAAGAAGCATAAAATATTTAGGAATAAATTTAACCAAGGATGTGAAAGAGCTGTATATTGAAAACAAGTCATTAATGAAATAAACTGAAGACAATGCAAATGAATGGAAAGATATTCCATACCTATGGATTGGAAGATTAATATTGTTAAAATACCTGTAATACTCAAGCAATACACAAATTCAGTGGGATCTCTATCAAAATCCCAATAGGATTTTTCACAGAAATAGAATAATCCTAAAATTTGTACGTAGCTACAAAAGATCCCAAGTAGCCAGCGAAGTCTTGAGAAAGAAAAACAAAGCTGGAAGTATCCACACTCCCTGATTTCAAACTAAATGACAAAACTCTAGCAATTAGAATGGTATTGACATGAAGAATAGACATGCAGATTAATGAAACAGAATAAAGGGCCCAGAAATAAACCCATGTATATATGGTTGACTAATTTATGACAGATGAGCCAGGAATATGCAGTTGGGAAAGGACAGTCTCTTCAGTAGTGTTGGGAAAATTGGACAGTCACCCGCAAAAGAATGAAATGGAATCACTATTTTATACCATACACAAAAATTAACCCAAAATGGATTCAAGACTGGAGTGTAAGACCTGAAACCAGAAATCTCCTAGAAGAAAACAGATGGTAAGCTCCTTGACATAGGTCTTCATGATGATTCTTTGAATTTGACGTCAAAAGCAAAAAAAAAAAAAAAAAAAAAAAGTGGACTCTATCAAACTAAAAAGCTGCACAGCAAAGGAAACCATCAGTAAAATGAAAAGATAACCCACTGAATTAGAGAAAGTAATTGCAAATCATATATCTGATAACAGGCTAATATCCAACATATAAAAAAACTCAATAGCAAACAAACAAAAATCCCCAAAAACAAAAAACAGGAAACCACATCAAAACAAAACAGAAAAAAAATCCAATTAAAAAATGGGGAAAAGACTTGAAAAGACATCTTTCCAAGAAGACAGAGGGCCAATTAATACATGAAAAGATGGTCAACATTCTCCCAATCTCATTTTGATTTATCTTTTCCATTGTTAGCAAACATAACAAACCTTTAGGTAAAGACTTTTGTCTTTAGCTACTTCTTTAAGTATGGAAGTAAGTATGCAAGTAATTATGGAACTTCTATAAATTATATATTTTAAAACATATAAATTATACATAAAATTCTCTGGTACATAAAACACTAACTGCTGCTAAAAAGGAATTTTTTAAAGTAATTTTTTAACAACTTTCAGTCATAAGTGTAAAAAGATTAATAATTTAGGTTACAACTCAGACCTCCAGCAAACCATACATACATACATACATACATTTTTTTCTTGCATTCTTATCATCTGGAACAGGACTTTTTCAGGAATCTCAAAAAGTGTTTCTGGATTCCCACATGATATTAATAATATTTTTCCCTTTAGTATCCTTTGATTAAGGCATTATGAAGTGATAACATCCTAATATAATTTAGTAGTACTTCTAAATGAATTTTTATTTTATTAATTATAATTCTACATATATGCATTTGATAAATAGTGTATCATTTAATGTGATAAAAATTATTTGGAGTTTAGACAGGTATGTGAACCCTTGTAATGGCTCCTTGACCTCTGTTGAATTATGGCATTTGTTACTGCATTAGCATTATACTCCTTAGCAACATCCTTACTGCTGCAAATGGCAAGATCTCAATTTTTTTTTTTTATGGCTAACATACACTATATGTATATACCACATCTTCTTTATCCATTCATCTATCGTTGGTGACTTGGTTTGCTTTCATACCTTGGCTATTGTAAATAATGCTGCCGTAAACTTAGGGGTACATACATCTTTTCAAATTAGAATTTTCATTGTCTTTGGGTAGATACCCACTAGTGGAATTTCCTTCAGTTGGTTTATAATTTATTAAAGGTCAGACAAAATTTCACTATGCATTATTGAACAGTGAAGTAATTTTATTTGAAGACTATATTAAGATAATGCTAGCTATGACATTTGTGTAAAGAAATACCATTTGCTCAGATTCCCTTTTTTAAAAGAAAGATTTTATTTACTTGTTTAGAGAATAGGGGTTGGAGCAGAGAGAGAGGGAGAGGAAGAAAACTGAAGCAGACTCCATGCTGAGCGTAGAGCCCAATAAGGGGCTCAATATCATGCCCCAAGATGGTGACCAGGGCTGAATTCAAGAGTCAGCCACTTAACCGACTAAGCCAGCTAGGTGCCCCATGATTTCTTATTTTGGGATAAAAAAATGGATTATTTCCTATTTTAATATGATTTCCTGAAGAGAAGGTATACAGTGATGTTCACATTATCCTCCTCCATAACTCATCTCCATTTCTATTCTTTCATCTTTGAGATGATAAAAATCTTAATAGAATTGAGATTGGTTTCTAATTTAATACCTGGAATTATAAATACCTCCTTTCTCTCCCCCCAAATCTATTAATGTCATATCCCTCCCTACAAAAGGCAGTCCCCTTCTCTGTTTCTTTGGTCTCCTTTCTCTGACACTCCAGCATCTTTTCCTCACAAAGTTTTCTGCATTTTCAGCATGACCTCCATCTGCACGATATTGGCTAATCTTTCCTTTTACAGAATTCTCCAATGCATTGTGCTGTGTCATAGTCATTAGTTGTGTTTCTTAGCATTTATCTTATCTAACCTAACTCAGTATTTTCATGCCAAAGTCATTATCTTTTCTAAGTCTCTTCTTCCTGTCTTTTATGGGTACTTTTCTAGTTATTCTGTCTTTCAGAAAATTATCTCAATCTTTTCCTCCTTCCTTCAATCAATAACCAAGTCTTTTAAAATATTCTCTTCAAAATCCTTTCATATCAACTCCATTCTTCTTTTTTTCATGCTTTGTTTCTGCAACTGCTATTTTTTCCTTTCTTAGTGTGTTTTGTATATCCTCACCAGAGTAATGTTATTCAACATTCTGGTGATAATGCCACTTATCTTCCCTCAACTTACAGTTTCTTAATATTTTCTGACACGTATCGTAGATTCATTGTAGGGCCTTTAGGATCCTCTGTAATATGACATTATTCTTCATTGTCTTATGAAGTTTCTAATATATAAGGAAAAATTCAGATATACTACTGAGTTTGATACGTTCTGTGCTATTGATGAATGTGAAATGCTATGGAAACATTGAGAATAGTGTGTCAACAGAGTCTGTCTCAAGGAATTAAGTAAGGCTGGTTTTTGATTTTGATAGTTTGACAGATAATAATTGACCAAGAATAGAAAAATTGACTTGGAAATATGATTTGCCAAATATGCCCATAGGTATAATTAACTGTAATTTCAGGCAATGAAAGTGATAGGACCTTGGATTTTTATGTCATTTTCCACTTCCAGGTTAGAAACATTAAGACCTATATTAACTTTTAAAATATAATCCTATTAATTAGTTCTTAGGTTTCCTCAAGACTAAGGGTAATTAGTTTAATAGTAAATCAGATGCTTGTTGAGTCTTTATATTCTGTTTACATCTGCTAGAAACCTTTCTTTCTAGTGGAGAATCTTGTAACTCTTGAATATTTGCCAAAAAAACAAACCAACAACTGTATTTCAGGAGCCTCTGAATGCAACTGATGGAACATATTTTTCAGTATTTTCACTTTTTATTAATACTAATGTAGTACTTACCATATTCCCAAGACAAAAGAGAGCCACATACATCTTTATTAGGATAACATATTCATTAATTCTCAAGAATTAATGGTCAAATCTAAGAATAAGAGTGCACTTGTCCCCATAAATGAAATGGACTCACAGAGGCAAGGCACACCTGCTTCCTACATGGCTTAAAGTACATCTCCCTTGACATCATATAAGATTTTTTCTGAACTTGTGTGTCACTGGCAGTCAGTGCCAGAGGGTCATATTTGCCTCTCTCCTCTTCTGAAAAAAATGAAGGAAGGGAGAAAGAGACAAAGGGAAAGGTTGGGAGTGTGGCAGGTGGAAAGAAAAGGAGGGATATACACTAATGCAGTTTTCCTTTGGGATTTTATAATTATTTGACTTAAATTGGTATATAACTAGTTAACTTTCCACAAATGGTTAATATTGCATATAGCAGAATATTCTTCTTTCCTTGAAAAGCTGAAATCATTTGTTTCCCCTGAAATAATCAGGGATCCTCTATCTTTGTCTTTTCTATTAGATTTTTTTAAAATTGTGAGCCTTATCAGAAAATTGCTTTATATGTTCTATTCTTGCTCAGTTCTTCATAGGGTAAAATTCAGTTCTATAACTGTCTAAAATAAAGCTGAAAAGTGAAATAACTCTCAGTAGAGAGCTTCGTGGCTTTCTCTGAGATAGCACAAAATAGTTTTAAACATCTATAATATTTAAACCAGGTCTAAATTGTGTTTTTACACCTTGGTTTAGATTTCTATTTACTTTTAAGTATTAAATATTTACAAATGCCTCCACTGCATTCACTCACCAATCCTTACCTAAAAAGTATGTTGGTATCATTTTTTTCGACTCTTTGAGCTTGGAAGAGCCTTGACGAGCATTGGGACTTAGTAGAGAGGGATATTGTCAAAAAGTGGCGTTTGCAGAACATTTCATGGGGGCAAAAAGCAGCCCTAACTTCCGTTTCTGTTTCTGTAGGTATCTTCTCAGTACTCAGCTTGGCCTCTGAGTGTACAACCCTTGCTGCTGAACTTCCCAAAGTATCCTACGTGAAGGCTCTTGACGTGTGGCTCATTGCGTGTCTTCTCTTCGGGTTTGCTTCACTGGTGGAATATGCTGTCGTCCAGGTGATGTTGAATAACCCCAAAAGAGTTGAAGCAGAAAAAGCCCGAATTGCTAAGGCTGAGCAAGCAGACGGGAAAGGTGGAAATGCTGCTAAAAAGAATACTGTGAATGGTACAGGGACTCCGGTTCACATTAGCACTTTACAGGTAAGAATGAAACTAGCTGGAGAAATTATTTCCCTCATCCTCTCTGCAGTAACAGGAGAAATACTTTTCCGTGGTGTGCAGGTTTGATAGGAATCGGTGTTCACTCCAGATGGAAAGGAAGTACACGCAGCATACTTTCTGGAAAGGAAATAAAAAATACTAGGTCAAATACTAATTAAGAAAAGGAACCAACACCTTATTAAATTTCTAGAAGACTTTTCAAGGAGTTTAATGATACACTTCTGCTTTGATGGCTACCACTGAATGTCGAGACCTTGCCAAAGCTATAGACCTTCCTCCTGTTTCTTACTTAATAAGTCGTTACTGAAAGGCCAGAGGATTGCTGGAAGCACAGACCTTCTGCCAACACGGAAGGAAGCCTGTGCTCTTGAGAAAACCCCCTACCTGCTCCCTATCAAGTTAGAAAGCTTCACACAGAATATGTCAGACACACTACTTATTTGTTAGATTCCTGGCCCATAGGGAAACTACACCATAGTGTGCCCAGTGGTGAGTACCTACAGAAGGATTGCACCTGGCCTTATCACTTGATCATAGGTCTAAGAATAAAGGGCAGTGCCTTTAGATTCTGATAAATTCTGGAGCAATGGGCTGTTTTATGGATTAAGGATAGCTGTCCACTTACCCTGATATACCGCTGATTGATGCCTTCTATTGGGGAAGACCAGTAAACCACAGGACTATTTCCTTTGAGCTTAGCATGGCAAATTCCATAAGAGACTAACAGGTTCATACCACCCTACAACCTTGAAAATCTTGCCTCCTCTGCCTTTACTATTGCCCCATTATTATAGGGCCATTAGTCTATTAGTTTGTTAACTACCACCATGTGCCTTACCTAGAATTACACAAGTATGCCACTTACGTATTTTTAAATACAAAAGCAGGAAACCCGTTTTTGTATGGTACTGCCTGAAGCTACATATTTTTAGAAAAACTTACTATTTTTGTCTTGTTAAGTCATTAAACTCATTTTTTCATCTGTAGCCAGGACTCTGCAGTGTTAGTTGCTACCTTGTGGGAGGGTTCTTCAGGCCTTACAACTCTTGCATACCCTAACTCCCTTTATGAAGAATAAGTATAAAATTTTCATTAATGCAGAGCTATCATGACCTTAGAGAAGTCATGTATTTGGCATGTCTTTTTCCATCCTTTTCCATCCAGCATGTCTATATCATTATAGTTGAAGTGAATTTCTTGTAGACAATATATATTTGATTATGACTTTTAAACTGCTCCACCACTCTCATGTTTTAATTGGTATGTTTAGATCATTTAAATTTAATGTAAGTATTGCTATGTTAGGGCTTCAGCCTAAAATCAGTTTTATGTTTTGTCTTCTTTTACAAGTGTTTTTCTGTGTCTGTCTTATTTAGTGGTTGTTCTAAGTATTAATTACATGTACATAACTTCTTACAGTCTACTGGTGTCTTTATTTTTACCAGTTTGTGTGATGTGTAGAAATATTACATTCTTTAGCATCCCTTTAACTTTCTGTTTATGATAGAGTTGTAAATATTTCTTAGAACCTAAGCAGAAAGTATTATACTTCTTGTTTTACTATCAAACATAGTTTAGAAAACTGAGAGGGAAAAGGAAAGCTTATTGTATTTATGCCCATTTTTGCTTACCATGTTCTTGCTTTTATTTTGATATGTCTTTCATTGTTTTCTTTACTTTATAGAATTTATCCATTATAAAAATGGATAATGGATAATAATGATAATAAATTATTCTGGTTTTCCTTCATCTGAGGCAGTACTGATTTCTCCCTTGTTTCTGAAGGATATTTTCACTACGTATAGGATTCTGGATTGACAGTTCTTTTAGCACATTAGAAATACTGTGCCTCACTCTTCTGGCTCCCTATGGCTTCTGAGAGGAACCCTTCATGTGTGTTGCTTTTCCCATGAGGGTTGACTGTCATTTCTCTCTGGCCACCTTCAAGACTTCTTTTGTTCTTTATTATTCAGAAGTTAAATTCTATGTTCTGGTGTAAATTTCTTTGGATTTATCTTGTTTGGGATTTGTTCAGCTTGTTAAAAATGTAGGCTTAGGGCAGCCCGGGTGGTTCAGAGGTTTAACGCCACCTTCAGCCCAGGGCCTGATCCTGGAGACCTGGGATCGAGTCCCACGTCGGGCTCCCTGCATGGAGCCTGCTTCTCCCTCTGCCTGTGTCTGTGCCTCTCTCTCTCTCTCTGTGTCTCTCATGAATAAATAAATACAATCTTTTTTTAAAAATGTAGGCTTAAAGGGACACTTGAGTGGCTCAGTCAGTTAAGTGTCTGCCTTTGGCTCAGGTCATGATCCCAGCCTCCTGGGATTGAGCCCTGACTCAGGCTCCCTGCTCATCAGGAAGTCAGCTTCTATCTCTGCCCCCACTCCTGCTTGTGTGCACCCTCTTTCTCAAATGAATAAACAAATTCTTAAAAAAAAATTTAAATACAGACTTATGTTTATTGGCAAATTTGGAAAGTTTTCAGCTATTATTTTCTTGAGTGCATTTTCAGATCTGTCTTCTTTCTTCTGTCTTTCTGAGACTCTGGTGATACAACTCTTAGATCCTTTGTTACGCTCCCATGGATCCCTGGATCCCTGAGGCTTTTCATTTTTTCTAGTTCATTTTCTCTGTTTTGTTAAGATTGATAATTTCTTTGGTTGTATCTTAAAATAAAAAAAGATTTTATTTATTTATTCATGAGACACACAGAGAGAGGCAGAGAAACAGGCAGAGGGAGAAGCAGGCTCCCTCCAGGGAGCCTGATATGTGACTTGATCCCGGGACTCCAGGATCACGCCTTGAGCTGAAGGCAGACACTCAATCACTGAGCCACCCAGGGATCCCCCGTTATATCTTTTAATTCCCTGATTCTTTCCTTTGCTCCTCCCATGTTTCTGTTGCGCTCACCCACTGAGATTTATATTTTGCTTAAAATGTTTTTTCAGTTATAAAACTTCTCTGTGGTTTTCTTTTTTCCTGAGATTTTTTTTTTTCTGTATTTCTTTGCTCAGGTTTTCTATTTTTCAAACGTTTCAAACAAATGTTCAGAACACCTGACTGAAACATTTTTTGTCATCCATGTTTTAAGGCCTTTCTCAGATAATTCTAATGTATTTTTCATCTGGTGTTGGTATCTACTGACCATATTTTTTAAAAATTCAATTTGAGATCTTCTCTGTTTTTTTTAAGATTTTATTTATTTATTCATGAGAGACACACACACACACAGAGAGAGAGAGAGAGAGAGAGAGAGAGAGAGGCAGAGACACAGGCAGAGGGAGAAGCAGGCTCCATGCAGGGAGCCCGATGTGGGACTTGATCCCGGGACCCCAGGATCACGCCCTGGGCTGAAGGCAGGCTCTAAACCACTGAGCCACCCAGGGATCCCCTCTGGTTCTTTTTATGATGAGTGATTTTCTTTTGAGACCTGAACATTGTCATGTTATTTTAGAAGACTCTGGATCTTGTTTAAACTTTGTTTTAGCTGGCTTTCTCTGACTGTGTCCTTTCAGGGGAAGGAAGGGTGCTGCATCATCAGTATTTCCAGTGGAAGAAGTCCAGATCCTCACACAGTGAGGTTAGGGGCTCTTCAATACTGCAGGGTGGGTTTGGGGGTTTTTAATTCCCCATTGGTCTCCACTGATACTGCAGTGGGGGTGTCCTCATTATCACTTTGTGGTAATAAAGGTCCTGCCTCCTATGACATCATTCCCAGTGCGGAAGAGGGGAAGCAGTTTGTTTCTTTTGGGTGGGCAGAGCAGGGCCTTGTTAATGCTCTATGGAGATGGAAGTCCTAGTTCCCTATTTGGCCTTCTCTGATACCACAGCAGTGAGAGTATTGGGTATTTTGTTACAGCTTCTTAAAGGGAGAAGTCTAGTTTCCCACTTTGCTGGCATTGTGAGGATGGGGTGACATTTTCTGTGTGTGGTGTTAGACTCAAGTAGAGAGATTATTGCCTAAAAGCCATTTGTCTTGCTAAGCTGCTTTTTCTTTTGTCCTTTGGATAGAGGAAGCAAACTTTTTTGGGGCTATTTTTATCTGCACCCCTTGGCATTTTAATTTCAACTCCTTCAGCTCCAAATCTGGGATATATGAAACAAAAAGGACACACAGGAACTCATTACCATGTTGTTCCATGGGTCTTTAGGTCCCCAGCTAATCCCCATTTACATCTCCCAGTCTTTTATCAGTTTCTTATTTTTCCAGCCTACTAATCCCCCTACCCACTAACTTATACCCTAGCTAAGTGATCTGAAGACAGAGAAAAGAAGTTCTATAGAATAGGTGCTTACTTACTTTAAATATGGAAGAGATTTTCAGAATACTATAGACTATATCAAGATTATTTATGAAAATAGATACAAAAGATAAATAGGATCTAGAACATTGGACTGAATTATGTTATTTTTTATTGCACAATATTGTATTAGTTTCAGGTGTACACAATGTGATTTGATATTTATGTACACTAGGATATGGTCGGCACAATAAGAGTAGACACCATCTGTCATCATACAAAACTGTTGTAAAATTATTGACTATATTCCCTGTGCTATAATTTACATCCTATGTCTTACTTATTTTATGAATGTAAGAATGTAACTTTTAATTCCTTTCACTGATTTTTTCCATCCCCCTCCCCCATCCCTCCAACAACTATTAGTTTGTTCTCTGTATCTATGAGTCTGTTTCTGTTTCATTTTTGATTCCACATATAAGGGAAATCATACAGTATTTATTTTTCTCTGACTTTTTCAATTTAACATAATACTCTTTAGGTCCACCCATGTTGACACAAAAGACTAGATTTCATTCTTTCTTGTGGTTGAGTAACATTCCTTTGTCTGTATTTACCACATCTTCTTTATCCATTCATCCATCAGTGGACACTTAGGTTGCTTCTGTATCTTGACTATTGTGAATATGCTGCAGGACACATTGGAGTACATATGTCTTTTTGAAGTAGTGTTTTCATTTTCTTCAGTTAAATACCCAGAAGCAAAATTGCTGGGTGAAATCGTAACTCTATTTTTAATTTTTTTGAAGAACCTCCATGCTGTTTTCCAAAGTGGTACCAATTTACATTCCCACCCACACTGCACAAAGGTTACCTTCTCTCTACATCCTCACCAACACTTGTTAATTTCTTGTCTTTTTGATACGAGACATTCTGACTCCTGTGATGTGATATCTCAGTGTGGTTTTAATTTGCATTTTCCTGATCATTATTAGCGTGGAGCATCTTTTCATATGTCTGTTGATTATCTGTCTCTATGCTTTGGCAAAGTGTCCATTTGGGCCTTCTGCCCAGTTTTTATGACTTCTTTTTTTTTTTTTTAGTTTTTATGACTTCTAACATGAATGTTAGTGTATTTCATATTGTCCCAAAGTCCCTTAAACTATCCAGTTTTTAAAATACTTTTTTTCTTTTTGCTGTTCAGTTTGGTTATTTTCACTATCCTGACTTCCAGATTGCTGATCCATTTTTCTGTATCATCTAATCTGCTATTTATTTCCTCTAGTGTGTTATCATTTCTGTTATAACATTTTTCAGCTTTGATTGGTTGCCGCTTTCTTATATTTTCTGTCTCTGCTGAGATTCTTTCTGTGTTCATCCATTCTTCTCCTGAGTTTGGTGAGCATTTTTATGACCATTACTATGAACTCTTTATCAAGTAGATTACTTATTGATTACTTTATCAAGTAGATTACTTACCATTTCATTTAGTTCTTTTACCAAGATTTTGTCTTGTTTTCTCATTTAGAACATATTCCTCTGTCTCTTCATTTGCCTGACTCTCTGTGTTTGTTACTAAGTATTAGGTAGTTCAGCTCTTTTTTTGATCTTGAATGAGTGGCCTGATGTAAGTATCTTGTGGGGCTCAGAAGCACAAATCCTTCTGGTCCCCAGAACCAGATGTTCCAGGGGTATCCCTTGTGTAGGCTATGTGTACCCTCCTGTTGTGGTGGGGATGTGGTGCATAGGAGTGGCCCCTGGCCCAACTGGCTGGGAAGCCTGACTGTGACAGCTGCAGGGGCATCTGGCCAAGGCGCAGGGTTGTTTGATCCCCTTGATGGGGCATGCCCTCTGGCATTAGCAGTCTAGAGGGATGATTCCAAAATAGTGCTCATCCATGCCAGGATCAGCACAGCAGAACAAGATAGTAAAAACGGCTGCCTCTAAGTTCCTCAGGGGAGAGGCCCAGCCTCCTGGCTTTCTAACAGGTACATTAATAAGTGGACCTCCTTCACCTACAGGCTATGTGCTTTTCCATCTTGTGTTCTTGCACTGGTTTCCACGTCAAGTGAGTCAGCACCTGAGCCTCTTTAAGAGTGGGTTTTTCTGCCACTATGTTCCATAGTTTTCCTGGACATATTCCTTATTAATTTTCGGAGTTACTTATTTTGGGGACTCATGTCTCCTATGCCAGAATCTAAGGGCTAGGGTGCCTGACTAGGGTGCCTGATGTGGAGCTCACATCTTTGACTCAGGGTAAAGCTCTGTCCCTCTGCAATCCCTCCTAAACATGGAGTACTGCATCTGAGGTGTGGTTTTTTTCCTTAACAAAACCGTATCTCTGCCTCTTTTGCCCATCTTGTTGATGTTCCTCGTTGCAGAGGCTCTGTTCATCCAGTTTCTTGATTCCCTCAGAGAGAATTATTACATTTGGAGTTGTAGGTTTGTTCTGTCCATGGGAGGGATGAGATCAGTATCTTCCTATGCCATCTTGAGCTCTCCCCAGAATTATGTTATTTTAAATTTAGCTTTCAGGTGTTAAAATAATCACCCAGTGTAGAAAAGTTCAACATACTTAAGAACTCCTATATTTTAATTCTCTGTGTTTGGGGTTGCTAGTAGAAACACATGTGTCTGGAGTCTGAAACTGTTACATTTTGCAACAAAAGTCATAAAGTGATGCTTAGGGAGTTTAAAAGTCCACCAGAAATAAATCTCCAGAAACAAATGTAATTTACTCTTAATGCTTACAGGCCAAATGCAATCTCTACAATGAGCATTGTACCTACGTAATATTTGAGTAATATCTGTACATAATATATCCTGAGATATACTTCAAAGCAAGAATGAGTAAAAAAATATCTTAATGTATCCATCAAAATTACAGCCAGTGTGTAATCTGATCAATTCATAAGTCTGTTACACATTGACATAAAAGAATATTAAAAAAGAAATTTAAAAACTTGTTGCCTTTTTAATCTAGTGGTTTTGCTGTGAAAAATATATGTTTGGTTTCAAAATGCATTTGCCCCAGTATATTTTGCTTTCAAAACACAAACTCTTGCTAAGTCATTTCAATGAAATTTTTTTTGAAACCCAAGTTCAGCTGCTTGTCACTTGAAAGGCAATACTCAAGAGACAAGTGTTGGTTGGAAAAGAAAGATTGCTTTATTTAGGAGGCCGGCAATCTGGAGAGACAGCTGATTGATGTCCAACCAAGGACCATCTCCGAGTTTCCAGGTTAAGGAGTGGGGCTTTTATTTATTTATTTTAAGATTTTATTTATTTATTTATAAGAGACAGAGAAAGAGAGGCAGAGACACAGGCAGAGAGAGAAGCAGGCTCCAAGCAGGGAGCCCAACGTGGGACTCAATCCCGGGACTCCAGGATCACGTCCTGGGCTGCAGGCGGCACTGAACCGCTGAGCCACCCAGGCTGCCCAGGAGTGGGGCTTTTAAAGGGGGAAATTCAGGGTAGGAGATTATATACATTTTGATGAAAAGGGCAAAGAAACTTTTGACTACTCATGAGGAAAGGTGGAACACACACATTGAGCAAGTGTATATGTAGCATACATCTCCTATTCACTTTGGGGTGGTGACTTAACACCAGAAGGAAGCAAAATTCAGCCTCTGACATCAGGAGGTTATCTCAGGACAAGAAAGGCCCATGGACATGCTCCGAGAGCTGGCGTAGACTGGAATGGGGTCTTAGGCTTATTATCTCTGTTAAGGAATGCAGAGCCTTGCTTGTTCATAGGCTGGCACCATATCAGTTGACCTTGAGTTCAGGCTTCTGCAGAAACAGCTAAAGTAGGTTTGTTAGTGGGTCTGAAAAGACACAATAGTTGATTAGGGAGAAACAATTCTCTGAAAAACAAGCTTTACACTTTCTGCTAGTTTCAACTGCATTAACCCTGTGGGGGGTGGTTTCAAAATGATACGTCATTTATTTTTAGACAGAATAGCAATAGTAATTAATGGAAGCACAATGAAATTTGGATTATAGGAAATTTTCAATGCTGATTTTTAAAATAATGCTGTGTTTGCAAAGGAAATGAATTATTTTAAAAAGTGTAAGAAATGGGGATCCCTGGGTGGCTCAGCGGTTTAGCACCTGCCTTTGTTTTGACCCAGGGTGTGTTCGAGTCCCACATCGGGCTCCTTGCATGGAGCCTGCTTCTGCCTCTGCCTGTGTCTCTGCACCCCCGCCCCATGTCTATCATGAATAAATAAATAAAATCTTAAAAAAAAGTGTAAGAAATAAGAAACATCAATGATAATGTAACCTAGCTTTTAGCATGTTTTTATAATTTTGCCTGCATTCATAAATCTGTCATCATACATATATAATTATCTAAGTTATTTATCCCCAGTACTTCCTCAACCATTACAGTATTTTGTTTACTAATTTGTTTGTTTACTTGTACAATTCCTTTTTTTTTAATTCAACAAAAATGTGAAGACCTACTGTTGTTAATATCATTCTGTTCCCAATGCCTAGTATGTGCCATGCGCTATTCACAAGGAAGGTCTTGCGAATAAAAGATAAAATAGTGTCTTTGCCTTTGGATTTTTACAAGTTAAAAAAATACAACCTGCTGTTTATGCTTGAATGAGATAGTTGCTTCCTATGGTAACGACCGGTTTTTAAAAACAAGGAATGACTTAAATTTGGTAAAGTATGTAGAGATTATTCCCTTCTGAATCTATTTTTATCATCTGCAGGAGATACCATTATTCCCATGAAATTATACGTAAGTCTGCTGGTTAAGAAATCTTGTATAAGGTGATTTGCTTTTCAATGTGTGACGCAAACTGAAAAGGACCACAGAAAGTTCTTAAAGTTCTAATTTGAAGCATTAGGAAGTTCTTAGCCGCATCATTTTTTATTCTTGACAGTTTCATTATCATACTACCTCATTTTTGCTGCCAGTAATTTTCAGGAGTGACAAGTTTATATGATGAAAGCAAATGAGACACATATTTACGTGAGGAAAAATTGAGAAATTATAAATTGGAGGTTAATAAAACCAAGATCACTTTTAAGAATATGTTACATAGGGTTACTCTCTTATTTATAAGGAGTTTATTGAATCCCTCTTGATGTGATATTATAATTACTCAAAATAGTATTACACTGTAAACACTTCTCTACTTTTATGTACATATTTGATATAATTATGTGTAGAGAGTATTAACTAAAAAAAAAATTATGTTTGTGTATGATCTCCAATGAACGGAAAAAGGTAGACCAGCCAACTAGTTAATGAATCATGACCTATTTCAGGAACCTGAGGACTGCTTATTTCTTATTTAGTTGTGCCACATAATCAAAAGATATTTCTATAGTAGAGGTCCTCTCCTTCAGTATATACACACACAGGCCTACTTTTTTCAAATAAAAGAATTTTCAAATACATTTTCTAGGTGAGGTTTTATTTAATAAGTTACATGATTGAATATTTAGTACAACCAAGTTGAAGCTCTTTGCAGTAATTCTCTGTTATTCCTTTAACATTGAAGAAATTATTCCTCTTTAACAGACATGTGTACTATATTTAAATAATCTCTCTGAATAAATATGACATCCTATATCTACATTTTGAATTAACTGTGTAGATAAATTCTAAAATCATTAAAATTGCTAGCAGAATCTAAAAATATGTTTTTGTAAATAAAACAGAAAATGTGAAGTATTTATGTGTGACTTAGATTATAATACCATATAAATTTTATTAACTTTTTTATTTATTTATTCATGAGAGACACACAGAGAGAGGCAGAGACATAGGCAGAGGGAGAAGCAGGTTCCCTGCCAGAAGCCCAATGCAGGACTCAACCCCGGACCCCGGGATCATGCCCTGAGCTGAAGGCAGATGGTCAACCCCTGAGCCACCCAGGAGTCCCTGATAAGTGGATTCTAAAGTACAGTTAGTGAATCTAAACCTTTTAAAGTAGAGAATTCTAAAAAAGTGAGAAAAGTGAAGAAGAAAGAAGAGAAAGTAAAACTGGAATATCCACAGAGTCCCAGACTATAAAGATTGCTCAGAGACCCTGAGGATAATGCAAACATTTGATATGTAGAGTCTGTTCTCAACTTCTGTTCCAATCAAGGTAGCAATTTTACTCTTTACAAAAGTTCACTATATACTTAGTTCTCAAATAGCACTGGAAAATTAGAGCTTTAAACGTGGTCTTCTTTCTGGTGCACTTACAAGGAAGGTGTGAGAATGTAAATGTGAGTCTGTGTGTGTGTGTGTGTGTGTGTGTGCATGATGGTACAGTTTAAATGACAGATTGCTGGGGGATTTACGTAGTATAAAGTATATGCAAATAAAGTCACCAGTTGTACAGAAATAACATTCCCAGTACGTGTTCATAATTGGAAAAAACTGGAAATTACCTACAGGTATTATGACAGGAGATGCATAACACATTTTAGTTTGTTTTTTTCACTTAGTATATCTTAATTATATGTACTGTCCACCTCTAAACACTGCCATCTGGCTTTTGCCCAAAGAATGTGACTCAGTGTTTGTCCAGATAGAGGATAGAGTCCTGCTACCCGAAGTACTGCTGGGAAATAATTTATTTAACTTTTTACATTACACATAAGTTTTACCACCCCCCCCCCCATAATCTGGTAAAGGTAAACGGAATCTATATAAATAGTCATTGTTTTATAGTAATAAGCCAAAAACTAGAGTAGCTATAGTATAATAACAGTATATAATGATAGATTTCCTTTTTCAGTAAAAGCAGTAAAAATAATGGAGATTCCAAAGGTGAATCACAGAACTCAGGAGTAAGAACCATAGGAAATTAAGCAGTAGAATCAAGGGTTTACCCTTAAGAGGCTGTTTGTAATATCAGTGCTATCTTAAAACATTGGGGTTAAGGGCAGCCCGGGTGGCTCAGCGGTTTAGCGCCACTTTCAGTCCAGGGCCTAATCCCGGAGACCAGGGATCAAGTCCCATGTTGGGCTCCCTGCATGGAGCCTGCTTCTCCCTCTGCCTGTGTCTCTGCCTCTCTCTGTGTGTCTATGAATAAATAAAATCTTTATTTAAAAAAAATTGGGGTTAGCATCTGTTGTTTCTGAGAGCATTCCTGATCTCTAGAGAGAGGTCAATGGAAAATAATTATTTTGTATATTATAGGGACTGGATTCAAATTTAATAATTCAGGTATTATCAACTGAATAATCTCTGTGACATATGATCTGGCTGAAATATACACGATTTCTTGGATTCTCTGAGTATGGTTGGCTACGCCACTTTAGTCAACAAGTTAGGAATGAATGAATGAATGCCTTTCACCAGTATATCTTTGGTTCATGATCATTGTGGCCATGTTTTGGTTCTTACTTGTGGGTCCACTTTGGAGTTTGTCTCATCAAAGAGATAAATGTTGCAGTCCTTTGTAAACAACCCTCTTTGGAAATAGAATCCATGGGGAAGTCAAAGGTTAGAAGTAGCAGAAGATTTCTGCAATCCCTGTATTGTGGTAATATGGTCTGTGTCATGGTTAAATATTGCTTATTCGTACTTCAGCTGAGAACTCTCACAAGCCTGGGAGCACCTAAGATAAATGTTGATTTGTGCTTCGATCTCTTGACATAAAGTAACCTATCAAAAGTTTATCCCATGACATAAGCCTTGTTATATGGGCAACATTTTAGAGCCCTTAAATGTTCAGGTAATCTGATGGCCTAATCAGTTACTATTAAATCTTTTTGTCAAGCAGAAATAATAGTCAACTGATTAAACTATCAGATTTTAAAAATATCCTTTTGAAGAGATATTTTATGAATAGAAAAATTCTAAATGTACTCTGTCCTTAACTTTCATTCTCAGGTTGGAGAGACGAGATGCAAAAAGGTTTGCACTTCTAAGTCTGACCTGAGGTCTAATGACTTCAGCATTGTTGGAAGCTTACCAAGAGATTTTGAATTATCTAATTATGACTGCTATGGAAAACCTATTGAAGTCAACAATGGGCTTGGGAAATCTCAGGCAAAGAACAACAAGAAGCCGCCCCCTGCCAAACCTGTTATTCCAACAGCAGCAAAGCGAATTGATCTTTATGCAAGAGCATTGTTTCCTTTCTGCTTCTTGTTTTTCAATGTTATATATTGGTCTATATATTTATGATAAATCTTTTTCATTTGTGTAAAATAAAATGTCATTTCATTGTGACCAACCTCATTCATAAATGCCAATCTGAAGAATTTTGCATTTTCATAGCAATATATTGCATTTGGATGCCATTTGATTGTATAAACATGTGGCACCTTACTTTTGAATGGCAGCATGATCTTGTTACTTCTGTGTGCTACTAATGATGTATATATGTATAGCAAACATACTGCTTTAGGAATAAATGAAGGATAACCATACTACATAAAATAAAATCCAAACAGTTCTCTTCAGTTAGTGTAAATTGCAAATACTTCAGAAAATTCTGATAATAAAATGATGTGCACGCTGGATCCTGTTATGATCACCCTTCTAATGTATGTAGTATTTCAAATTTACTTCCTTGTAACTTTCAGAGAAAGCCATCTTGTATAATTTTAGATGGTATTATCACAGATTAAGCAAAATTATATTACATATTGTTTAAACTTTGTAAGTAGAAATATATCAGCTATAATTATGTGGGCTCTGTGGAGAAATAAAGTTCAAAAAATTACTAATTTGTAAAATCAGCTCATTTTAAAGTGTGCCTGTGTTGTCAAAATGCCAGCTTATGAAACACAGTAATCGTTTTTGAAACAGAGGGAAATCTAGATTTACATAAATTCATACTGAATTTCTGATGGAAATAAAAAGATAGAGACATTGATTAAATATTTCTGACAAAAGAAATTCTATTTAACCCACCCTAAAGCGTAAATATATTTTCATGGATTTCATTTTGTTGATACAGAATATATAAAATCGTGCCTTAAAGAGTCATAAATATTTTAAATCGGAATATAATAATTGATATGTAATTTCACGTAATTCTTAAGAAACCAAGAGGAAAATACCCTGTTACTGGAAGTAACTCGAGTTTGGGGGAAAAATCATTGGAGGATTTTAACTTCTTTATTAAAATGCTTACATATTTTTTAGGTAAAATTAAATTTTTTTCCAAATTCATTTCTTTTTTTATTTGAATACTTTTTGGATTTTCTGTAAAACATTTAAAGTTTAAGTATGTAACATCTGTTTATGTTAGGTCTCACTGCTAGTGGTATTTTCTCTCTTACTAAAAGTCTAGACTACTTAGGTTTATTTACTTTGACCTTGTTTCAACCTGAAAATAGGCACTTTCTGGTCTATAAGTCTCCCATTTTCTAGTGATATGAATCCAATGTACCTTTTTATTTCTCCATAGCTGGAATTGGAATTATCCATAACTCATATAACACAAACATAAGATCAAGTGAGTATATTTACATTATTTGGAGAGTTTTGTTGCAGCTGAGAGTTTATATGGTCAATTCAATAATAAAATGTGTTTAAGTATTGTTTATGCAAGTTGCTATGTGTAATTCAATGCTATTTTATTAAAGACTTTAATTTTTAAAAGATTTTCACTGATTACCAAATTTTTAAAAAATAGGATGTAATCTAACCTCTGTAGTCCTTCAGCACCCCCTAGTTGCAAAAGCTCAGCCATCTGAATAGTTTTAAAATGCCACAACTAACCCTATGATGGACTTGAATATCCTACAAGGACCCAAGGCAGTAACATTTTAATGGTACTGTGCTAGGGAAAAAATGCCTTGAGCAGGACTTAAAAACTATTTACACTTTTTTCTTCTAAAAATTATATTTGCTTATTGTATGTTTTCTATATTCTTGCAAATTTCATTCATATTCAGGAGTTTGATTCAGATACAGAGTTTTAAGTGGGAAATGTACCAAATGGAAGACAGGTTTCATTAAGCAAGAATTCATTTATTTAAAAAAAATGTGAATGAGTTCCTTTCTGTAATATAATATTGTAGCCTCTTAAGATCAATTTTAATACCCAACTATAAATATATAGCTATTCCAGGATTAAGTGAGTTCTAGAACTTCAAATGGAACATTAGATCGTGATCATAACAAAGAAGTATAATTCATGTCCACTTATGGTTGTTTTATAATTGTTATCTCAAGGATTTAGTCACTTAAACCCAGAGTGTTCTGGTCTGTGTTTCTAAATATTATGTCTTTCCGGGAGACTTGCAGTGTATCTACCTGGATATCCGTATCTCAGATTCAGTGTCTCCAAAATAAAAATTATGTTCTCCTCACAAATCGGTAGGGTTTTTTTTATTCCCTCTTCTTGTTAAAGCCGTGACTACTGTAGTCCACCACATTAAACCTTCCTTCCTTCTCTCACTCTATACCCTTTCAAGAATATAAGTGTAGAGAGTCTCCCTCTCACCCCTACCACCTGTCCTCTCTATTTCTGCTGACACACCCCTAATTCAGTGCCTTTGCCCATTCTTTTCTTTTTGAAAGATTTTATTTACTTATTTGACAGAGAATGAGCAGAGGGATATGGAGAAGCAGAATCCTCACTGAGCAGTGAGACCAACGTGGGGCTCAGGATCCCAGGAATCTGGGATCATGACCTAAGCTGAAGACAGACAACCAACTGAGCCACCCAGGCCCCAACACTTTCCCATTGTTTAACAGATTTCTGCAGCAGTTTTTAATATCACTCTACTATAACTCAGCTGATGATGATAATGATGATGATTTTTGTTAGGCAAATTCCATACCCAACATGGGGCTTGAACTTCAACCTTGAAATCAAGGGTTGCATGCTGCACAGACTGAGCCAACCAGGTGCCCCAACTCAGTTTATTTCTGAACCAATTGTGGGATATTCATTTTGTAATTATTCAAGTAAGATATGAATACCTTGATGTATTAGAAAGCAAGATGTATTTAGCATGAACACTGAAAGCTGCTGCCATGGCCTTCTTCCTTCAAGCTCTTCTCTCTTCCCCAGAGGTCATCACCTAACTCTAGGCATTTACAACTCTGTCCAGTTTTTAAATATAAAAGATAATGTAGTACAATGGGATTTAATATAAGGGGGATTTTACCATATGTATAGTTTTCCAATTTCTTTATTTTTCATTTAATGTGTCTTGGAGATCTTTCTGTGTGAGGACAAATTGGACATTCATAAATCTATCCTCTGTCTCCTATTATTCTGTATCATGAATGTGCCTGAATGTAGCTTCTTCTTAAGCAGAAATTTTGATTGTTTTGCTTTTCAAATACAAAATAGTATTGCAATAAATATCTTTGTGCATATATGAGTATACTTCCATGAGACAGATTGCAGAAGTGGAGTTACCGACTTAAAAGATGTATACATTTTAAATTTGAGGGTGTTCTCCTAGATTTCCCTCCAAAAAGCTACTAATGTTAGTTTTCATCATGATACACCCAAACTCTCACAACCTAGTCATCTCTTAACCTACTTTATGTCACTGATATACCACTTTTATTTTTTAAAAGTGTTCTTGAAATTGCTTCAGACTTTTAGAAAACTTGTGAAAATACTCCAAAGAATTTCTGTTTACCATTTATCCAGATTCCCTAAATGTTAATTTTATCATACTTAACTTTATTCCCCCCCACTGTGTATGTGTGTATGTGTGTGTGTGCACTTGAGACATTTTTTCTTCTGAAACATTTAAAATAAAGCTGCAGATATGATGTCCCTTTACCTCTACACACTTTAGTGTCTGTTTACTAAACAAGGACATGGTATCACAGTAGTATCAGGTATCAAGAAATTAACATTAATACAATGCTATAATCTAGAGTTCTTATTAAAATTTACCAATTGCCCCACTTTATTTTTTTTAAGATTCAATCCAGTATCACATATTTCACTTAATTATCATGACATTGAGTTCTTTAAAATAAAGCTTGATCATGGCATCCTGCTCAAACATCTTTGATGTCTTATGTTGCCCAATGAACTAAGTAAAAAGTTCTCTCTCTGACATTAAATTTTCTCCTATCAAAAGATTAGCTTATCTCTGTAGCTATCTCTCATACTACCCGTCTGCACACATCTTAAACTCCCACCAAACTGATTTTGACCTTCATGTGCCATGTTTAGCAATGATTGGAATGCTAAATTCAGCCAGGTTCCTTACCTTTTATGTTTCGCTATTTCTTTTAAGTGTGCCACTCTTGAATGTCATGTCTTTACTCATTTAAACTAATATATTTTCATTCAACATTGTTTTTTAGTCATATGGTTGCATCTCTAATGAAAAATGAAGTCAAAATATTTCCCATTACATATGCCGTGCTCAAATTAAGGTGCTCTTAACTCAATTTATCATCTATATTACTGAAAATTTCAGTTTACATAAATAGTTGAATGTAAAATTTTCAAATACCAAGCCTGAGATGAGAAATGGTTTGAAATATTTTTATAACCTTTAATCAAGGCTTTCTTGTTAGAATATTATTGCCTTGCTTTAGAATAGCAGATTTATTCCAATTATATTTTCAAATTAAATACATATGTTTACACAGTGTATCAATAATTTAGCATTCGCTAATTCCCTCCCCCCCTTTTTTTACTAAACAGACTTTCTTGTGATTAATATTAATGGAAAATATGGATGCCACATGCAAGATTGCTTATACCCTTAGCGTGTGTATATACATATATGCATAGACTTAATATTTTAATACATTTTACATTTTCTTTATACCTATATTATTATATATGCTTATATATTATTTTATTTTGTTCTTACCCAGCAAGAACAATGAGAAAATTGGAACTTCTATATTCTAAACAATTAAATGCATTTACATTTCCACATATACTTTAAAACTACTCAAGTGTTACAAATCATGCCCAAAACAATTCTTACCAAACCCTCTTACAATAGAATACTGAAAAAAAAAATTGTAGATCGGTAAATACTTATTGGGTACTTCATATGCTAAAGGTATAGTGTGAGCCAAAAATTGTGAATACTGGGACTCCATTCGTAAATGAGAGTCACTAGTGTGAGAAGGGACTAGATATGCTAAATACACAGATCACAATAATACAAATCAGAATGCATAATGAATATTACCAAAGCACAACAAGAAGGAACAAACTGATTTTGTGTAAAAGAAGAAGACCTGTCTTCAAGAAGAGTGAGTGCGAAATATTTTAATATAAGCTGATTAAGGGTCATTTTACCATAGATCATAGAATTTTGAAGCTAGATGTTAACTGAAAAAAAGATGACATGTAAATTGCAGAAACATTGCATTGAAAAATGTTAAAGTGCTATTTGAATTTATATCCTAGTTGAGGTTGCCGAGGAAATAACAGTAAAAGGAAAGGTTCCTTAGCTGGTGATGTAATGTGCCTTACCTAATGTTTGCCTCTTAACTAAAACTCCCATCTGATCTTAATCCTATAACTTGAAACATTTTTCAGTAAATCCCAATTTGCAGCCCGAGGCAACTGCAGTTCAATTAATATCATTCCCAGTGAGGCGGTCAAAAAGAATCAGAGCCCTCCACCCCCGTTTAGCAAGAATGCAGTCAAACTACAGGTCCTTTCCCAATTACCTCATCAAGTAGGGGTTTTATTAGTCAATTAGCATTGCCTCACCCTATGCCATTGATGACACATAACAGAAACCCCATTTTGTGAAATGGTAAACAAGATGAAGAGGCCAATGACTTTAGTTTTTGAAAAAGCTCAGCTCGGTTTATTGTATGTTCCCATGGGATGTTCTTTCAAGTGTTTATTAGGGTTGGAAGTGTAGCAGGAGGAAATGGCATTTTACAATAGTAAACACCCCGTCCTCTTCTCTTTGAGGACTACACCTCCCGCCATCTAGCTTTTAGGGATCTCCTCCTTCGGACACGAAGTTAGAGCACACAATGGCAGGATCATATCTGCTTGCTTTACTGACAAAACGTCAACATTTTTTATAAATCCAAGTCAGAATCTTGACGCTCGCCTGCTGCAAAGATGATCTTTAACTTATTAACTGAAAGAATTATATGGAACTCATTAAGAGGGAATACCTAATAAATTCTGCCTCGGACTATTATAAAGCCTCATTCTAAACACAGCTGCACTTGTCTGGTTCATTCATTTGTACAGTCAAAAGCCCTTTCATTCAAAACTCACTGGAGTTTCCAATCAGCCCACTGGCATCTTAGAAAAGCTTTCAAATTTCTAGGTGAATTCATTTAAATGTCTAAATAAAAATGTGAAATTTCCTAAGAAATATATGTGGGACATGCATCATATAAAAATAATCTTAGGTCTAAACCATGACAAAAACCAATACTGTGTGTACACACACCAGCAGGCAGGAGTGGGTAGTAGAAAGACCCTTTGCACTGGAAGTAATAATACCTGGCTTATAGTTCTGGGTCTGCCACGGTGCAACCCTGCAAACCTACTCAAAGAAATTTTTTCACGAGGACCCGATTTTTAAAGAAGGAATAAAAATAATGTAAGAATGACCAGTTACAGCCTACGAGTCTGCCTTTTATAGCCTGTTATAGGCAAGGATTTGGAAACCCACAATCGAGGCTAGAATTCTGCCTACTAGTGTTAATCTTGGCTAATTATCTTACATCTGCGGGCCTCAGGTTCCCTATGTCTGAAACATGGGTAGCAATGATAAACTCATAACGTTATTGTGACAATTTAATATATTATTATATGCAGAATGCTCAGCAGAGCTCCCCGCACAGAGTAAGTGCAGTAAATTATGGTTATTTTTATCGCATTTTGCCTCTTACTACTATGACTACACTATTTCTAGCACGAAGCCTATTGCTAAAGAAGTCACCATTTTTCAAAATTTCCTTATTAAAATAATGAATGTTTGGCCAAAATATACATTGACATTTTGACAATCAGTGCATATTACTTCTGCCCTTTAGGTATGTTAGCATCCATAATCATGAGATTGATTTGGAATATAAAATAATTTAAGGATAGAAACAAGAGCAGGAACTGTAATATGCATATTAAGATATTATTGGAAAGTGTAAAAAAAAAAAAAAACCTCTGGAATATTTACTTGGAAGTCCATAATTTAAACATTAGGTTGTGAGTTGCAGAATTCAATAATACCGAAAATTCAGAATCCACATATTTAAGAGTTGCATTCTCCATTTATCTTATCAAAATAGATAAATGAGAATATTTCAGAATTTTTTAAAAAGAACACAGGGAAGAATTTCCTGGATATGTTACCCATTTTGTTCAAATTGAACTCAATCTCTTATAACTCATGCATGTATGGTACTAATAAAAGATAATTAATGCTCATAATGATTTTCCTGGAGAACTGGATGATTTTGAAGTTCTTTCTGAAACAAAGAGGGAATCCTAAATTGTGTTCAGTAGAATTGTCGTGTTAATATACTTTATTGTCCTTTAATTCTTTGAAGATTGGTAATCCAACTACGTACTGAGCATACTGGTTATTCTCAATCAAAATATCCAATTAACCCAATTCTATATAAATAATAATTGTTCCATTCTGAATTCATATAAAAATGTATGAGGCCAAACTCCAAGTAACAAAATTATATTTAACTCTTCTTAAGACAGCATACTGTATATTATAGCCCTACTATTTATGCATTTATGAAGAAACATTTGTTAAACACTTGGTACTTCAGAAGTATAAGATACTGGGAAGACACTAAAGTAAAAAAAATGTGTGTGTGTATGTGTGTGTGTGTGTGTGTGTGTGAATATGTGTAGGTGGACATATGTATACACATATATGTATATGGTGTAATAGCAACTGGTATTTTATTTGTAATTAAAACATACTATATTTTGCCCTTTTGGAAGTACTAAAGGGCACCTATTTTATATGTACATGGAACAGTTTCACATTAAGGTTACATTAGGAGCTCTTTGAGAGAATGCCTATTTAAGGATCAAATAAAATAAGTGTGTGCTAATTGATATGAACCAGATGGCCCACAGAGAAAACTTAGTCTCAACAGATTGTTCCATTTATTTATTTGTATGCTATTCATTGAAAAACCACTCCCATTCTTGTATGTACCCCAGTCTCATGCTGCCCCACCTCATAAAATGAACTCTACATGCTCCCCCGCCCCCATCCTTGTCTACATCAAGAGCAACTCCTGTTTTCTATGTGCCCAATGGTCCAGGAAGGAAACAAGCCCAGCTGCCTCCCTCTTCGCTTAGTCCAATTCTTTAGGGTTTACACACAATTCAGGCTGACTCTAACTCCTTGCACACAGGCGAGGTAGTCCCGTCTCCCAGGGGGCTTTGGCACTTGAATATCCTGTCTTAGTAGAACACCCCACCTTGCTATCTACTCATGAGCCATCATCCTTCATCCCAACACAAATCCCAGCTCTTCTTTCATTCTTCCACTCCTGTGGCTCAACCTCCTTTAGTTCCCTCCTTTCCACATGTTTCCACACATTTCCTTTGTGCCCCTGGGATACCCATGCCATTATAAATGAAACCTTAGCATCCTTAAGCTTTATGTGTCTTATTCCTTCCCCCGCCTTGCCTGTGCTTCATCAGAACTCTTCAGAGAGGTGTTTAAGTTCAATATCAAACTGTGAAATAGTTGTCAAACTGTATCTCTTTCAAGGGGGCCCTGTTTATTTTCTCTCACCATATATAGGGTAAGGGACTTGAATAAGCATCTTTTTTGTTCTCTAATAATTTCCTGGATTATTACTCTACCTATGTGTCTTAGTCTGCTGGAGCGAGAATAAGAAATCACCATAGACTGGGTGACTTTAACAACAAATACTATTTCTCACAATTCTGAAGTCTGATAGTTTGACATTAGAGCATCAGCATTGTCAGTTCTTGGGGAGCGTCCTCTTGGTTTACAGAGGGCCATCTCCCTGTGGTGTCTTCGATGGCAGAAAGAGAGCAAGTTAACACTCCAGCCTCTTGTTATAAGATCAACAATCCCATTCATAAAGGCTCCACCCCTATGGCCTGATTACTTCCCCAAAGCCTAAACTCCAAACACCATCACTCTGGGATTAGGATTTCAACATTTCAATGTATGGACTGGGAGGGCACAAACATTCACACTATTGCACACCACTGCACTATACAAAACCACATTCTTTTGTTTTTTATTTTAACCCCTTTCTTTTGAAGTGTGAACTATCTTTTTTTTTATTATGATTTTAAATGTATGTGTGTGTATCTATGAAAGAGAGATTGAGAGAAAGGGTGAGAGAAAGGGCTATCAGTGGGAACAGAAAAAAAATCAGAAAAGGGTAAAAAAAAAAAATATATATATATATATATATATATATATATATATATATATATATAATTACCTATATTCTAACACTAAGAGTTAACTCACTTTACTGTCTGGCATATTTGATTTAATTTTTTTAATTCATTTTATTGATAAGTCACATGAATACTTTGTCTTATTTGTTCTTTTATTTAGAACTATGAAAATTAATAAAAGGAAACCTCACGAAAAGGAGTTGGGAGGCCCGAAAGGGAGACTCTGGAGCCCACTTGTCTTCACTTGCAGACCCAACATGAGGAGACATACCTTGCAGTTGACAATGCTTGAGCTACTCCTTACTCAATAGGAGGAAGAAAGGTCTTGCTTCTCCCCAGAAATGACCTAACCAATGAGAGATGTTCACAACTCAGCCAATGAAAAGTCACTATATTTCAAACTCCCAATTTCTCCAATGGACTTTTTGGTTTATAACAGCCCTCCTGTGATGTTTATAATACAAACCACACGTTTATGTTTTGTTTATAGTAGACCTTCTATAACAATCACCTTCCTCTATAAAGAGCATACTTTTCCTTTGTTCTCCAGATTTGTCCATGGTTTGTCCTGAATTGCAACGTTCTGCTACTGCCCGATGAACCCATTTTTGCTGGCGAAATAACTGGCAGTTTTATTTTTAAGGTTAACAGACCCTAAAGGATAAACCTGAAATAGTCACCACTTCCAATTATTTATCTTGATCCTCTGCAGTTATACCGGGAGGCAGGTATGATTATCAGTTAGTTTGTATTTTTCCAAAAATTATTTTATAATATTTCAAAGGAAAAATATACACATCAGTGTTTTTAAATTTACATAAATGATACGTAACTAAATATATTACTCATGACATTAGGTTTTTATTTATTTTTATTTATTTTTTACATTAGGTTGTTTTAATGCTATTCACATACATAACCAGGTTATTCATTCATATGTATGTATCACATTTAATTAAGAATATTTATGTTGATTCAAATTTTTCATTATTTCAAATAGCTGAAATAAGCATCCTTGTGTATATACCCTAGTATTTATGTGAGAATGACTTTGTGTAGTAGACAGCTATAGGGAGAATATCTGTACAGTTAAAAAATTAATTTAAAATGCAAAATCTTTCCTTAGGGTAGCTATATCAATTTACACATCTGCCATGATTGTACAAAAGATCTTATTTCCATCCCCCATTCAGCAAGTGATACAGTCAGGATTTAACAGTTAGCAATTTACCCAGCTAACGTGCTGAATATACTCATTGTCTCAATTTGCAACTATTGACATGATTATATTTTTATTTTTATTATATAAACTATTATGTTGTTACTGGGTTAAAAGATTTTCTAACTTGCAATAATACCTGTGTTCCTGAGATAAGCTGTTTTTGTTTGTGGTGCAGTATTTTTAGCATATAACTTTTATATTTAATATGGCCTTTTAAGAGTTATATAAAATTGCTATATCTGTATTTATATATGAGATTGGTCAAGATAAAAATCATTTTCTTAAGTCATCCATATTCTGTTTATGCATCAAGGTTACTTTAGTATCATAAAGGGAGTTGAGTATCTTCCTGTTTCTTTCTAGATTCTGGAAGAAATTAAATAGGCCCCAGAATGAATGATTCTTTGAGTTTTTCTAGAACTCATAAAACAGATCCAGTCTTATACTATTGAGGGTACATTGGGAGACATTTATGAATCTGAGTGCATTTGAAAAAAATAAAGTATTGGTCTATTCAGGCTTTTTCCTTGTTAGATAAATTTTGATAATTTATATTTTCTCCAGGATATTATCTGTTGCAGTTAGGTTGTTAAGTTACTGATGATTTTGCATGAAATAGTGTGTTGTGGTGTCTAAAATCTCTGTTGTAATCTGTATTGCTTTTTATCTTAATTTTATTTACTCATGTTGTCTCTTTTCTTAATTGCATTTATACAGGTTTTCAATTCTGTTAGCCTTATCAGAGAATTAGTTTACTTCTTTATTGATCAATACTGTGTGATTTATTTTATATGTGTGTGTACTGCTTCATTAATTTCTCTTTTTATCTTCAGTATTTCCTTTCTTTGATTTTGTTTGGATCTATTTTGATGCTCTTTCCTAAACTTCTTGACTCAAATGCTCAGTCCTTGTTTTCTCAACTATTCTTATTTTCAAATAAATGTATCTAAAGCTACAAATTCATCAGCAACCACTGCTGCATGGCACACACTTTTACGTGCATTTTTTGTTGAGGTGTATGTACAAAGGCTTTTAAGTTCCTATCTAATTTTTTCTGTGATCTGAAATTATTTAGGAGTGTGGCTTCTACACTCCTATCTATATCTGGATTCACAGGATATTTGGCTATCATTTTGTTAGGAATATCTATTTTTTGACTATTATTTCACTGTTGATTTCTTATCCTACTATATGTGGCTGATTAATATAATCTGTGAGAAAAATTATTAAAAATTGTCATTTTCCATGTATTTCTATTGATTTGGCTTTCTATATTTTAAGGCTTTATTAATTTCTGTGCATTAATTTTATATCCTGCCACTTTTTTTATTGGAGTTCAATTTGCCAACATATAGCATAACACCCAGTGCTCATCCCATCAAGTGCCCCCCTCAGTGCCCATCACCCAGTCACCCTCACCCCCCGCCCATCTCCCCTTCCACCACCCCTTGCTCGTTTCCCAGAGTTAGGTGTCTCTCATGTTTTGTCGCCCTCACTGATATTTTCACTCATTTTCTCTCCTCTACCCTTTATTCCCTTTCACTATTTTGTTTATATTCCCCAAATGAATGAGACCATATAATGTTTGTCCTTCTCCGATTGACTTACTTCACTCAGCATAATACCCTCCAGTTCCATCCACGTCGAAGCAAATGGTGGGTATTTGTCATTTCTAATGGCTGAGGAATATTCCATTGTATACATAAACCACATCTTCTTTATCCATCATCTGTCCATGAACACCGAGGCTCCTTCCACAGTTTGGCTATTGTGGACATTGTGGCTATAAACATCGGGGTGCAGGTGTCCGGCGTTTCACTGCATCTGTGTCTTTGGGGTAAATCCCCAGCAGTGCAATTGCTGGGTCGAAGGGCAGTTCTATTTTTAACTCTTTGAGGAACCTCCACACAGTTTTCCAGAGTGGCTGCACCAGTTCACATTCCCACCAACAGTGCAGGAGGGTTCCCCTCTCTCCACATCCTCTCCAACATTTGTGGTTTCCTGTCTTGTTAATGTTCCCCATTCTCACTGGTGTGAGGTGGTATCTCATTGTGGTTTTGATTTGTATTTCCCTGATGGCAAGTGATGCGGAGCATTTTCTCATGTGCATGTTGGCCATGTCTATGTCTTCCTCTGTGAGATTTCTCTTCATGTCTTTTGCCCATTTCATGATTGGATTGTTTGTTTCTTTGCTGTTGAGGTTAATAAGTTCTTTATAGATCTTGGAAACTAGCCCTTTATCTGATACGTCATTTGCAAATATCCTCTCCCATTCTGTAGGTTGTCTTTGAGTTTTGTTGACTGTTTCTTTTGCTGTGCAGAAGCTTTTTATCTTGATTAAGTAAAAATAGTTCATTTTTGCTTTTGTTTCCTTTGCCTTCCTAGATGTATCTTGCAAGAAGTTGCTGCGTCCAAGTTCAAAAGGTGTTGCCTGTGTTCTCCTCTAGAATTCTAATGGATTCTTGTCTCACATTTAGATCTTTCATCCATTTTGAGTTTATCTTTTTGTCTGGTGTAGGAGAATGGTCTAGTTTCATTCTTCTGCATGTGGACTTCCAATTTTCCCAGCATCATTTATTGAAGAGACTTTTTTCCAGTGTATAGTCTTTCCTGCTTTGTCAAATATTAGTTGACCATAGAGTTGAGGGTCCACTTCTGGATCCTCTATTCTGTTCCATTGATCTATGTGTCTGTTTTTGTGCCAGTACCACACTGTCTTGATGACCACAGCTTTGTAGTACAACTTGACATGCAGCATTGTGATGCCCCGGCTCTGGTTTTCTTTTTTAATATTCCCCTGGCTATTTGGGGTCTTTTTATATCCTGCCACCTTGCAGAATACCTGTAGTCTAGCACTTTTGGGATAGTTTTTTGGGTTTTTCACATACAGTATCATGTCATCTGCAAAGAGTGAAAATTGACTTCTTCTTTGACTATTTGGATTCCTTTTATTTCTTTTTGTTGTCTGATTGCTGAGCCTAGGACTTGCAGTACTAAGTTGAATAACAGTGCTGAGAATGGACATCCCTGTTGTGTATCTGACCTTAAGGGGAAAGTTCTCAAAAATGTTTCCCCATTAACAATGTTATTTGCTGTGGGCTTTTTGTGTACAGCGTTTATGATACTGAGGTATGTTCCCTCCATCCCTACATTGTGGAGAATTTTAATTATGAAAGAATGCTGTACTTTGTCAAATGCTTTTTCTGTATCTATTGAGAGGATCGTATGGTTCTTGTCCCTTCTTTTATTAATGTAGTGTATGACATTGATTGATTTGTAAATGTTGAACCACTCTTGCTGCCCAGAAACAAACCCTACTTGGTCATGGTGAATAATTCTTTTAATGTACTGTTGGATCCTATTGGCTATCTTGGTGAGAATTTTTACATCCATGTCCATCAGGGATATTGGTCCATAATTCTCCTTCTTGGTGGGATCTTTTTATGGTTTGGGATCAAGGTAATGCTGACCTCATAGAAAGAGTTTGGAAGTTTTCTTTTTCTATTTTTTGAAACAGCTTGAGAAGAGTGGTATTAGTTCTTTCAATGTTTGGTAAAATTCCCCTGGGGAACCATCCAGCCTTGGACTCCTATTTATCAGGAGATTTTTTATTACTGCTTCAATTTCTTTGCTGGTTATGGGTCTGTTCAGGTTTTCTATTTCTTCCTATTTCAGTTTTGGTAGTTTATATGTTTCCAGGAATACATCCATTTCTTCCAAATTGCCTAATTTGTTGGCATATAGTTGCTCATAGTATATTCTTATAATTGTTTGCATCTCTTTAGTGTTAGTTGTGATCTCTCTTCTTTCATTCATGATTTTGTTAACTTGGGTCCTTTCCATTTTCTTCTTGATAAGTCTGGCTGGGGGTCTATTGATCTTATTAATTCTTTCAAAGAAGCAGCTCCTAGTTTTGTTGATCTGTTCTACTGTTCTTTTGGTTTCTATTTCACTGATTTCTGCTTTAATCTTTATTAATTCTCTTCTTCTGTTGGGTTTAGGCTTTATTTGCTGCTCTTTCTCTAGCTCCTTTAGGTGTAAGGTTAGGTTTTGTATTTGAGGCCTTTCTTATTTCTTGATAAAGACTTATATTGCTATGTACTTCCCTCTTAGGACTGCTTTTTGGTGCATCCCAAAGATTTTGAACAAATGTGCTTTCATTTTCATTTGTTTCCATGAAAGTTTAATTCTTCTTTAATTTTATGGTAGACCTATTCATTCTTTAATAAGATGCTCTTTAACCTCTGGGTATTTGCTTTCCTTCCAAATTTCCTCTTGTGATGAGTTCAAGTTTTAAAGCATGGGAACCTGAAAATATGCAGGGAATAATTCCAATATTTTGGTACCAGTTGAAACCGGATTTATGACCCAGTTTGTGATCTATTTTGGAGAATGTTCCATATGCACTCAAGAGGAATGTATTTTCCATTGCTTTAGGATGTAATACTTTGAATATATCTGTGAAGTCCACCTAGTCCAGTGTGTCATTCAAAGCCCTTGTTTCCTTATTGATCTTCTGCTTATATGATATGTCCATTGCTGTTAAAGTCCTCTGCTATTGTTGTATTATTATCAATATATTTCTTTAATTTTGTTATTAATTGATTTATATAGTTGGGTGATCCTGTGTTAGGGGCATAAATATTTACAATTGTTAGATCTTCTTGTTGGATAGACCCTTTTAGTGGGGGTCTTCATCTCTAATTACATTCTTTCGTTTAGATTTTAAACGAAAATCTTTTGTCTTAGATATAAGGATTGCTACCCTAGCTTTCTTTTGATGTCCATTAGCATGATAAATGGTTCTCCAACCCCTCACTTTCAATCTGGACATGGCTTTGGTTCTAAAATAAGTCTTTTATAGACAGCCTATGAATGGGTCCTGCTTTTTTATCCAATCTAATACACTGTGTCTTTTGAGTGGATCATTTACATCCACTCAATTACTCCATTTACATCCAGAGTAACTATTGAAAGATATGAATTTAGTGCCATTGTATTACCTATGAAGTCACTGTTTCTATTTATTGTCCCTGTTCCTTTCTGATCTATGTTACTTTGGGGCTCTCTCTTTGCTTAAAGGATCCCCTTTACTATTTCTTGCAGGGCTCATTCAGTGACCACAAATTCTTTTGATTTCTGTTTGTCCCAGAAGCTCTTTATCTCTCCTTCTATTCTGAATGACAGCCTTGCTGGATAAAGTACTTTAGCTGCATATTTTTCTCATTTAGCACTCTGAATATATCATGCCAGTCCTTTCTGGCCTGCCAGGTCTTTGTGGATAAGTCTGTTGCCAGCCTTATGTTTCTACCTCTGTAAGTTAAAAATCTCTTGTCTGAGTTGCTTTGGGGACTTTCTCTTTGTTTCTGAAATGTACAAGCTTCATTATTATATGTCAAGGTGTCGACCTATTTTTATTTACTTTTAGGATGTTTTCTGTGCCTCCTGGACTTGAATGCCTATATCCTTCCCAAGATTAGGGAAGTTCTCTTCTTTAATTTGCTCCAATATACCTTCTACCTCCCTTTCCTCTTCCTCTGGGACTCCAATTTTTCTAATATTGTTTTGCTTTATGGTATCACTGATCACTCAAATCCTCCCCTCATGATCCAATAGTTGTTCATCTCTTTTTTTCTCATTTTCTTTATTCTCCATTATTTTATCTTCAATATCACTGATTCTTTCTTCTGCCTCCTTTATCCTACGAGTTAGAGCCTTCATTTTTTATTCCATCTCAGTAATATCATTTTTTATTTTGACCCAATTAGATTTTAGTTCTTTTATTTCTCCAGAAAGGGATTCTCCAGTGTCTTTTCTGCTTTTCTCAAGCCCAGCTAGTATCATTATAATTGTTATTCTGAATTCTAACTCTGACGTCTTACTTGTATCCAGCTTAAGTCTCTGGCAGGAAGTACTGCCTCTTCTTTTTTTCTGGGGTGAGCTTTTCTGTCTTGTCATTTTGTCCAGAGAAAAGGAGGTGAATGAGAGAACAAAATACAAAAATATCAACCACAACCCCTGAAAAATATGAGCTAAACAAATCAGGAGAGATCAGAAACCAAAAAGAAAAAAAAAAAAAGGGAAAAAAGTGAATATAATCAAACACGTGGACAGAATAGAATAAAATACTAGGCCCTATATGTGTTTTGGTCTGTTTGTTAGAAGAAACTAGATCTTAAAATTGCAAAGAAAAAAGATAAAACTTACATATATACAAAAATAAAATTGAATACAATGAAAGGAAGTGAAAAATGAAGTTTATATAGTAAATATAAAAATGAAAATTAAAAAAAAAATTAAAAAAGAATTTATAAAATAAGAAACTAGTTGAAAAGGGAAAAAGAAAAAGAAAAAAACTGAAATACTAAAGAATCATGAGAAAAAAATTGAATTCTATATACTATTTTCCCCTAACACTGGAATTTTTCAGTTCTGTGTGATCAGTAAACTTTGTATTAGCTGGATATCCCTGCTGGTCTTCTGGAGGAGGGGTCTGTTGTGTTGATTCTCAGGTGTCTTTGAGAGGATGGAGTTGCCCCCCAACCCTTGCCAGGAGGCCCAACTCAGTGTAAGGCTGCTGATTGCTCTTTGTGGCTTTTGTTCCCCAAAGGCTTTCCCTTCCACCTTAGAGGATGATAAAAATCTGGGTCTTTGTTGTTGTTGTTGTTGTTACTTTGTTTTGTTTTAGTAGGTAATCTAGCTTTTCTTACTTATAGACTTTAAATATTCTTTTCCTTTCACAGTCTATATTTTGACTACATATCCTTTTTTTCTTAGTTCTTCTCAACAGCTAGTGGATTCCTTAATCAAGAGATGTGTCTCTTAGCTTGGGGAATTTTTTTTTTTTTTAAATGAAAACTTCACCATCTTTTCTTACTCCCTTTTTCTGAAATTCCTATAGTCTTCTTAATTTCTTTGCTTTTAAAATTACCCAGCATCAAGTTTAATAATATTTTCAATGATAGAAGTAATCACAAAATCACTAAGAAGCAGTTCAAGATTACCTTCAAAAATGGTATTTCTTTCTTTTTTTGAAGATTTTATTTATTTATTCATGAGACACAGAGAGAGAGAGAGAGAGAGAGAGAGAGAGGTAGAGACACAGGCAGAGGAAGAAGCAGGCTCCATGCAGGGAACCCGACCCTGGATCTCCAGGATCACGCCCTGGGCTGAAGGCAGGCGCTAAACCACTGAGCCACCCAGGGATCCCCGGTATTTTCTTTCTTGATGCATTAGGATGTACACTGGACCAGCTTTTAACGTAAAAGATCTCTCAGTAAAGTACATGGCCACATAATATACACAGAAGTGTATATTATTTAGTCATGAATCATTTCCCTTTTATAATAGTTGAATAGCTTACATTACACTTTCCAGAGAGTGATGCAATTCATACATTTTGGATTTGTTAATCAAGATGATTTCTAGACTCACCAGGTACATCTTCCTAAAAACATTTCATAGGTTAGAACTCTTGCTACTAATGTGTTTTCCAGGTGATTTGCCACTCTTATGTTTATAAGGAGATTTGATTTGTCTTTTTTTTTTTTTTTTTTGGCACATTCACCATATGGGAGAGTATCTATTGTAGGTCTTCTGCTTTCCTTCTCAGTCTACTCTCTAACCTTGGTCAAGATCTCCTTGACACATACTTCTCAGAAACTTTTCAAAAAATTCATGTTTCATTTTATGGACTATTTTATATTAGATAATAAAATTTCTAAGACCCTTTGATCAACATTTTAAACCATTTAGTGTGTAGGAGGAATTTTCCATAAGAAGCACGCTGAGACCGTATCATTTCACAGTCCTTTGATATTTTTTTACCGGCAATTTTAGCTACAGCAGCTATATTCATTTCAAATTAAAAAAAATGCAGATACATTTTTAATTTTTAAGGAAAAACTCATTTTTTTTCTGGTAATTTTTACAAAAGTTATTCTCTCACTTGGCTTTTCAAATCTGCTTCTCAAAATATTTTCTCATTCTGGAAGTCATCATCTACAATAAGTTTGGTTTTATTTAATTCTCCCTATTAGCCTACAGATCCTTTGTTGCTTATAAAACTATAGCAGATAAAGAAAGGGTGTATGTCGCACATCATTTGTAAGTATCTGTTATATTTAAGTCATCAAATTTGCAATATAATTCTCATTTCTTCCTAACAGAAGCCATGTTTCAGCAACTATGATGGAGAGTGGAGGCCTTCATTCAGTAAATTGTGGATCTCAACTGGTTGGGCATAACCATATCTCATTTACAGTGCAGCTTTTCACAGAGCCTGACATAAAGTGGTCAGGTGTAACACTGCCCATCTTTTCCTCTACGGATAACATATTGCTCCTTTATCTTTTTAATTCTAATTAGTTGCGTCACAGAGATGACAATATCCTTTTTACTCATGAGCTGAACAATTAAAGAAAACAATAAAGGCCACAAGTTGTTTAGTAACATCTGGCCGTAACTCAGGCTTCCCACAGTGTCCTCATAAATACAGCCCACTACTCTAACCCTCTAGCACTCCTGGAACTAAGCACTAAATACATAAGATTCCATATGATTAGAATATCCAAAAGTACTTCCTGGGTAAGAATGCCAGCCCTCTGTCATCATTGGTGACAAGTGTGGAGTTCTATTAGGGTTATTATTCAATTACTCAAGGCCTTATATGCTAAAAACTGTAAACTGAATGATATCTGGAGTTAACGACAGGTAATTTGAGTTATCAGGGTGCTCTGTGTCTCCTGTTTTCCCTTAATTTTTCAGGTGGAGTTCATTGGAAGAGCTCATATATTAGCAAGAGTCCAATTCCACTTCTCTAAAAAAAAAATAAGTTCAAGATTTTTACCCCCACATTAGCCATTAGTCAGTGCCAGGTATGAGAGCATTTGGGAAGAATAGACACACTTGTGGAAATAGCATTCCTTGCTGGGATTGTGAATCACTTATTAATTCCTATTCCATTTGTTATTGTTTCCCCTTGTTTCCATTTATCACCCTTCATGATCAGTTGTTTTTAGCTCAAATGTCCTAGTCACACACTGGGCTGAGGATTGAGTTGTTTAAACATTGAACCCAAACTTTCAAAGTGCTTCCTTTTAACTATATTGAATAATAACTATTTTCATTGTCTATACCAATTAGAGATTTAAAATATGCTTATAACATTAGTTTTCTTTTTCCATTTTTGCTTATTGATAGCAGTTAAATGCTTACTTATCCAGAAGGGCCAAAATGGTAGAAAATCTGTTGTTCCAAACTTTTTTTACACAAAGGGCAATAAACACATGAAAATATGCTCAGTCTCACTAATTGCTAAGGAAATGCAAATCAAAACACATCTCATGTCCATTAGTATGGCTACTATTAAAAAAAGTAAAATAACAAGTGCATGAGGATGTGGAAAAATTGAAACCCTTGTGCAGCACTGTTGGTGGGAACTTAAATGGTATAGCCATGGAAAACAGCATGGCAGTTCTCCAAAAACTTAAAATAGAATTAGTATATAATGCAGTAATTTCATTTCTGGGCACATACCCAAAACAATTGAAAGCAGGGTCACAAAGATATATTTGTAAACCCATGTTCATAGCAGCATTATTCACAATAGCTACAATGTGGAAGCAGCCCAAGTATCCATTGACAGATGAATAGAGAAGCAAAATGTGTTATATATTTATTATGGAATATTATTTAACCTTTAAAAAGAAGGAAATTCTGATGCTTTCTAAAGAATGAATGAATCTTGATAAATTATACTAAGTGAAATAAGCCAGTCACCCACCAATATGATTTGTCGCTGAAAATGTGTCTATTTTCATAAATACTGTATGATTTTGGTTATAGGAGATACTTAGAGTAGTCAAAATCAGAGACAAAAAGTAGAATGGTGGTTGCCAGGGGCTGGAGGAGAGGGAATGGGGAGTTACTGTTTACTCAGTAAATGATTAGTTTTGTAAGAAAGAATAGGGATATATGGTGCTGACGGTAGCACAGCATTGTGAATGTATTTAATACCACTGAACGGTTAGGATAGCAAATTTTATTGGGTGTATTTTAACACAATTAAAAAAATATTTTAAAAAAATATTAAAAAAAAAAAAGGATATTCGCTAAATAAAGAGGAAAAAAAAAGAGAAAAGAAAAGCCTAGAGTCGAATCTGTGTCAATCCCAGTCAAAACCATTTCTAGACCCCTGGGGCTGCTGGTTGAAATCCAGTGTTATCAGATTTTCAAGCATCAATTCATTTCCAATTGCCATTAGGCACAGTTTCTTATTACATTAGCCATCTCACCATGTGCCAGAGGACATGACATCTCTCAGTTCATGAGTACGTGGCCTGAACACACACATGTCTACTTGTTCAGAAAGTTATGAGCTAGCTAGGGATCTATCCTAATTTTCTAATCCCCCTCTTAGCTGGCAACAGTATTTTATTGGTGAGCATCTATATTGACCAATTTAGTTCTCCCTCTAAATCCCCACAGATAATTTTGTAACTGAATTCTCCACATGCAGTGCTTTTTCTTTATTGTTCAGTCATCTAGATTGTTCATCTTATTATTCAGTCTATATGCTTGACCATATAGCAAAGGTCTTTGGCTACAACCCAGGTCTATAAATACTCAAACACTCTTTAGAAGACCTGAGCCTGATTCCTCTTCTGCTTTTAATTAAACATTTCTCAGTTCTATTCATTATGTATATGAACTTGCCCTTGCTTGCTTCCATCAAAGTTTTACTGTCTGCTGGGCATATCATGGCTGATTTCCAAACAGCATTACGGTTCTAAGATTGCGAACTCCCTAGGATTGAAAATGTCCTAAATATGAGAATTCCTGCTAGTGACCAGGAAGACAGTAATGGGGACAAGGAGTTCCTCAGAGATCATAAGGTCTTTGGAAAGTAAGGAAATCTACTCATACGTGTGGAATAGCCCACGGAAATCCCCCCACCTTGTACTGTCTTTAAACTTCAATTTTTAAAAAGATTTTATTTATTTACTTGAGAGAGAGGGAGAAAGAGAGTGAATGGGGAGGAGCAGAGGGAGAGGGAGAGGCAGACTTCATTCGGAGCACAGAGCCTGACTCCGGGCTCTATCCCAGGACCTCGAGATCATGTCCTGAGTCAAAACCAAGAGTCAGGCACTCAACTGACTGAGCCACCCACGCACTCCTTAAAGTCTACTTTTTGAGTGAACGTCGCTGTGCTATTCTCTCCCAATTAGAATATTGTTAGAAGACTTAATTCTATTAGAATGCTTCTATGACATCACATAATTCATCATAGGAATTTCTGGCCTTAGATTTTTTTGGCCCTTCTCTGGTGGGTAGAATTTTAATAGCATCCCATAGGAAGCCAACACATTCAAGTAAGCTAGAGTTAGCAGCAGTCTCGGGGCGTCCTCAGATCCAACACCCGTGAGGCCTCAGCGGGGTAGCCTTATTCAAATTATGCCAAAGGTCTAGTCTCAGTAATTGTGGCTGCAGGTATTCCTCTAATATCATCTGAGCAGCCAGGTGCTAAAAGTTCGATGGGATTGCTTGTGACACCACTGTCTGTAACTCTTTTAATGCTTGTTTCTGCTCAGAGCCCAGGCCAATTCAGATTTCCTTCTGGCGACTTTGTGATTAGGAAGCAATAGGATTCCTAGAGGAGAAAGTTGAGTTTTTGCCTTTACATAGCAAGTAAATCCAATGAGTCGAAGGGCTCATCACATGGAGTCCTTAACGATCTGCTCTTCACCTCAAGTTCCTGCCTAATATACTGGCTAGACAGGGTCATTCCCATGGCGATTAGTGGGAATCAAAATTCTCACTTCAACCATTCCTTAATCAAAGCAATGAGAATTTACGGCCCTTCGGGGTGGTATTTTTTTGTTTTTTGTTTTGTTTTGTTTTTAATCTTGCTTAATGCTAACTACTGAGGAGAGCTCAGGTAATTCCCAAGTCCCTGTTTCTCTTGGCCGGTTTAAATTGGCCAAAGACAAACTGAATTTACATCCTTTGTGAGGGTCGTCCCTGTGTCTCGTTCACACATAACACCTACCCCATAGGTAGGTGCATAGTTAAGGGCAAGGAGGCCACAGAATAATCTACCCAGCCATAATTTCCTCTCTACCTTAATTTTCTTTACCCACCACGTTTCGACCTTGAGCCCTTGAGAATACACCCTTTCCCCCCATAGAGCCATTCCTATCCCCCTGGGGGTGACTCTGCCTTGAGCTCTGGGCTCTTTGGGCTTTGGCATGTGCGCTGCCATCTTAGTCCAGGAGCTTTACCTCATTGTTAAACCCCTTTCCACACTGGCCCCTATATTGATCTCCAGGTCACTGCTATTTACGGAAGGATTGGGTAAGCAGCATTGCAGATCCTATTTGTGCATTTGCCAGATCCCTTCAGGTTTGTTTGTTTTTTGTTTTCGTTTTTGTTTTTACCAGTTCCTTGCATCCATCCTACAGCTTTGATGTATTTTCTAAGCACAAATCGTGACTGACAATGATGGGTCTCTAGAGGATGGCTCTAGAATATAGAGGTGCCCTGGTGAGCCCCAAGTGCCTGGAATTCGCATCTCTTCCTGAGTCAGGGCAGCCTCCTAATGCCAGGGACAGAAATCCAGATATGTCACTCTCAAGTGGAACTTCTGTTCTTGAGCTCCCCAAGGGTTCCGACTGAATCTGAAACTTCACCTGAAGCATCATATATGCTCCGTGGCTTGTTCCTTATCTCTCTCTGGCTTTTATTCCCCTCCTAGTTTCTCCTGGGAGTACTTCATAAATCACTTATATTTGAATCCTTGGCCCAGGTTCTACTTCTAGGAAATCTGACTTAAGGTACCTAACTATACCCAATTTTTATCATTCCTCTTAGGGACGGGATGGCAAATGGGTTATGTTTTGTCACCAGGTTCTCTTCTGACTTCCACTGCGGTCACTCACTGCTGCCATTGTGCATGTCATGGCATCTTTCCTGCTGAATGCAGATGCAGGATCCAAATTCTCTACAACACGCTTTAGAAAAAGCACAGATAACCCTGAAATGTTTAAGTTCTTAACCTCAATATAAAACAACAACAATAAATAATACCTAACTGGTCCTTTCAAACACTCAATCTCCCACTTTCACTGTCCAGAGAATCTTACATGTAAATCAGATGAAAGCTGTGCCATGTTCTCTGCACAAGTGAGGGTGTACACCTACGTTTTCTATTTTCATTAGGGAGTTTTACAGGGATCCTACAGCTATATGGTCACAAAGAAAGAGCACTTTATCTTGTTATATGCATGATCAATGAGGTATCCTGAAATGATCATCAGTTTACCTGGAGTGTGCCTCTCACTCTTTTGAATTGCATGAACACTGAATTGAATTTGGAAGTGAGTATATTGAAAGATGCAGTTCTTCCTTCTGCTTCTTCATAGAACAGCTTCAACTTGGCCTCTCTGGTAACCAATCTTTGAAAGACAGTTCTTTCTTTGATCATACTGTGTCTATTGAGATTTTTGGTGTTGTTACTTATCACAACCTATAGCTATTTTGTAAACTTTAAAAATATTTTAAAAATTTATTATGAGAGACAGAGAGAGGCAGAGACACAGACAGAGGGAGAAGCAGGCTTCATGCAGGGAGCCTGATGTGGAAACAGATCCCAGGACCCCAGGATCACAACCTGAGCTGAAGGCGGATGCTCAACCCCTGAGCCACCCAGGTGCTCCTCTTTTGTAAACTTCTATATTAACTTGTTATTGTTGGTATCTCTAATGATAAGAAAAACTGAAATAAAGTTCTCATAAGAACAGGGACCTTATCTGACTTGTTTACCATTTTATTTCCTGCAGTGCATTTGACTGACACCGAGGAGGAATTCCACTAATATGAGGTGAACAAGTTAATGATGAATGAAATAGTAGAAAGAAGCATATGTGAGGGCTGCTCTGTGTGGAGCTTGCATACACAATGCAGAAAATGGAAATCACGTCTTATTCCTCATTACTATGATTTTATTATGTTTTTGCCTCATCGAACAGTGGATCACGCATGGTTCTTGGAGTTAGATATCACCTGTGTTTACATCCTGGGTCTATCGCTTACTAGTTCAGGGTTCCTTGAATTTCCAAGGCCCAGTTTGTTCTTCTTTAAAATAACAATGTGCCCAATAAGGTTTACAAAGGAGATAAAATGAGGCAAAATGTTTAACATCTAGTATCTGGCACATAGCAAGTACTTAATAAAGGTAACTATTTTAGAATTTACAGCATGCAATATCTTTTATATATTAGGAAGATGAAGTAAATCAATATTACTCCTTTATGTAATAGAGTTATACATACTAATGTGAAAACAAAAGTGTTATTCTGAATAATAAACTCATGGTTCTACAATGAGATGTAAGAGCCTGGAGGTCATCCTGCCCATCATTCCATTTGACAATAATTAAGATTTGTTGTTCATATTTTTGGGGCAACTTATAAAACCGTTTTTGAGACATTGCTAAATTTTTAATAGCTTCTGTGAGATTTATACACCAAATATATCAAATAGGAAATACAAAAACACCACTTAAAGAATGCCATATCCATACGTGCCTCCGTTAGACCCAAATTCTCTTACTAATCTATGGAGAAACTTGAGTTCTGTAAATTTTATTCCAGTTCACCTTAGCCTTCTTCCAGCACTTTGACTTTATCAAACGGAAAAGCAAGTAAACTCACAAAATTATATTGTGTCATAAAAAGGACAAAATTTCTGTTTTAGTTGCTTGCCCTCTCCCCAGTGTTAAAATACCAACGTCTAACTGGGATACTACCAGTGACAGATTTTTGCATTTATCCATACACGATCTAGAATGCCAAAGATCGGTCATTTGCGGTGCACCAGTGTGCATTTTAAAGCTGGAGCTGGGGGAAGCAAGCAAACAAACAGAAAACAACTGAACAACTAAAACAAAAGTGTTGTCTTTTTTGTTATGACACGATACAACTTTGTTTATTTTAATTTTTTAAGATAGCTATCCGACCATGATGTATTTTAGCACAGTCAGGTAAGAAACCTAATTATTGTTGCCAAAAAGAGAGTGCTGAATAAGGATGTTTGTGGGCTAAAAATTCTTTTATGGAACTCATTAGCAGTATCAGACACAAAAATATTTATGATGTTATAAAACTGCTGAAAACAGAGGGGGCATTCAGTGCAGTTTGAAGTTTATTTGGGCCTCAAACTACTTTCATAACCTTGAAATTCTCTCAAGCAGTATATATAGTAGCAAACGCTGTTATTCCAAGCCAGTTTTACCAGAGTTTATACAACGTTTAAGCAATGGTCTTTGAAATAAGTAGACTGCTACACTCCTAGCAAATTATATGTAAGTGATCAAATCAATTTAAAGGTCTCTAAGATTAGAGAAAGCATTTCTGTCCATAAAGTCATAGAATTTATCCTTTATTAGAATTAGCATTATTTTTTCCACGTCTATCTACTCTAGTAGACGTTCTTGTCTTGCTGCTAAGCATTTGTCTCCCTCCTCCCCATTGTTAAGAGTACCCCCACATTCCATTAACTCCTGGCCTTCCTGCTGAGTGGTCCCAACTCCAACTGCTGCATATCTTCTCTCCTGGACAAAGGTGCTGGGTTAAAACTGGACATGTGCCCTTCGCAAGCCAGTTTGGATAACCTTTAGGACATCTTGCTGGAAGACTGCAACCAAAGTGCTTTCTTCCAGCTGGAGAAAATACCAGTTGCTACAACCATAAGAAGAAATAATCTCCATCTTTTCTGGTCAAAAGATGGTCAGAGTGATTGGACCAACCAAATCCGACTATAACTCTGGGGTTTCAATTCTTTTTTTAAAAATTATTTATTTATTTTATGATAGTCACAGAGAGAGAGAGAGAGGCAGAGACATAGGCAGAGGGAGAAGCAGGTTCCATGCACCAGGAGCCCGATGTGGGATTCGATTCCCCGGGTCTCCAGGATCGCGCCTTGGGCCAAAGACAGGCGCCAAACCGCTGTGCCACCCAGGGATCCCTGGGGTTTCAATTCTATGAATTAATACATTTATCTTATTTTTAAGGTAGTTGGTGCTGGAATTTTTGTTATTATTTGTATCACAGATCTAGCAACCAATTTACTCTTTTTTAGAAAAGGGAACTTATGTTTCTTTTTTTTAAATAAATTTATTTTTTATTGGTGTTCAATTTGTCAACATACAGAATAATACCCAGTGCTCATCCCGTCAAGTGCCCACTTCAGTGCCCGCCACCCAGTCACCCCCACCTCCTACCCACCTCCCCTTCCACCACCCCTAGTTCATTTCCCAGAGTTAGGAGTCTTTCATGTTCTGTCTCCCTTTCAGATCCCACCTCACACCAGTGAGAATGGGGGAAAATTAGCAAGGCAAGAAACCACAAATGTTGGAGAGGATGCGGAGAAAAGGGAACCCTCTTACACTGTTGGTGGGAATGTGAACTGGTGCAGCCACTCTGGAAAATTGTGTGGAGGTTCCTCAAATAGTTAAAAATAGACCTGCCCTACGACC
The DNA here is from genome assembly GCF_018345385.1 of Vulpes lagopus. Classification (NCBI taxonomy): domain Eukaryota; kingdom Metazoa; phylum Chordata; class Mammalia; order Carnivora; family Canidae; genus Vulpes; species Vulpes lagopus. The sequence goes on along the minus strand of NC_054846.1, from coordinate 9,680,534 downwards.
CAGCAATTGCACTGAAGGGGATTTACCCCAAAGATACAGATGCAGTGAATGACTAAGACACCTGCACCCCGATGTTTCTAGCAGCAATGTCCACAATAGCCAAACTGTGGAAGGAGCCTCGGTGTCCATCGAAAGATGATGGATAAAGAAGATGTGGTTTATGTGTACAATGGAATATTCCTCAGCCATTAGAAACGACAAATACTTACTATTTGCTTCGAGGTGGATGGAACTGGAGGGTATTATGCTGAGTGAAATAAGTCAATCGGAGAAGGACAAACATTATATGGTCTCATTCATTTGGGGAATATAAAAAAATAGTGAAAGGGAATAAAGGGGAAAGGAGAAAAAATAAGTGGGAACTTATGTTTCTTCCTGACTCATTCAGATACAAGAACGTAAGCATTGCCACATTAAAGTTGATTTTTTTTTTCTCTAGTCCTCAGTCTCTAATAGTTATATGGTTTTTCCCCTTTGAAAAGCAGGTTTTCTAGAATGTGTGACAACATTGTAGATATTCCTTCAAAGATCCCAAATCGTTGTAGTAACCTTACTCTGCTGATGCAGAAGTGAGCTCAATCTCCATAGCAAGGTTTCACTGGATGTTAGGGTGAAGGAGGGGCTCACACCTCAGCAGTTCAACTTAAGGTGGGATATTAGACTCCTGTCTTCTTTCTCAGGAATTTCTGGCCAACTTCTCTATCAATTCTAGGTCCTGCCAGGCTGTGTTTCTTCACTTGTCTGTTTTCTGGGCCACTTATATTGGATGTCTCCTGGAAATTCAACTCTCTACATTAAAAAAAAAGAAGAAGAATCATCTTTCTCTGCCTCTTCTTAGCTATAGATCCCTCTTCGCACAACCAAGAACTCTGTTAATTAAAATATTAACTAAGCTGAGACTCACTCTTTTGCACTTGAAAGCTGGCAGAGGCTTTGTGGCTGGTCTTTCTTATGTTGTATTTCCACGACATTCTGTGAAAAGATAAACTAATTTTCTACATCATTTGAGTCATGCCTTTCTCTTTAGAAAAGATGTAACTTTATACAACACTTTACCTTTACCCCTTCAATGCAACCGCCTGTCCCTCTCACTAGAATGTATGCTCTTTGAACACAATTTGTCATAGAAACTTTGATTTCTCCAGAACTAAGCACATTGGTGATCAATAAATATTTGTTGATAGATGAAAACATAACTGAGAAGTAAAAATATAAGTCTATAAGGAATGTAAATTGAACGAATATTATAGGTATTTGCATGATACTATCCAAATATTCCATCCCCTTATTCTCCATGTAATATTTCTTCCTAAATCTAGACTACTCATTGTTTAATATTACCTGATTTGAGTTGGCTTTTTAAAACTCATTAAATATAACTGCCCTTAAAGAAAGTTTTATGGGATTATGTTTGCTATATTCCAGAAAGACAAACTACCAGAGGGTAATTTTTTTTTTTTTTTTTTACAATTCTCATTAGTCTATGTTGAAAATAGCAAACTAATAGTCTTCCTAGGTATTAAGCTAGGATTGTATGCCTATCAATAAAGTTAAATATGTTAACTTTACTATTTGCTTCGAGGTGGATGGAACTGGAGGGTATTATGCTGAGTGAAATAAGTCAATCGGAGAAGGACAAACATTATATGGTCTCATTCATTTGGGGAATATAAAAAAATAGTGAAAGGGAATAAAGGGGAAAGGAGAAAAAATAAGTGGGAACTTATTTCAAGTTCAGACTAATTTCAAGTTTGATCATGCAGGAAAGCAAACCAATCCCATAAAAACTGATCTCTAAGTGTGAACTGCTGGGTGTAGAAGCCCGACAGGTTTTGTTTGTTCGTTTGTTTGTTAATGCAAGTGCCTGACTTAAGCTTTAATTGAAGAGGCATTTTACTTCAAAGAAGCCTATTTTTGACAAACACAGAGCCAGCCCCACAACTAGATAAAGAGCCAGCCACTTCCCCTTCACTGAGGCTCCTTTGTTTTGGAGATCTTAGTTCATTTTGGTAACTGACCATTTGGGCAACTTGTTTTTTCTCTTCCAGGGCCCAGCTTTTATGTTTTAAATTCACCAATATAGAATGAGCCTGTGAAACCCTAGGACAACAAAAGCAGAACCCCAAGCCTGTGTGCTCTCTTTCCCTCTACCTGTGACCTCACTGTATGGCCTTAGCTGTGTTATATAATTTCTTTGTCTTGTAAGTAATAAACCTTTAGTTTTTCATAACTTCCTGGTGGTTATTGCTGAAGAGTCTTGCAATCATAGTGAGAATCACAAAGGCCAGTCTAACCACAACACTGGTTACTGATAGGCTGAGACCAGCACAAAACAATTGCCTTTTTTCAGGTCTCTTCAGGATGTGTATTGAAAATCGGTAATTTGTAACAGTAATGTTGAAAATTTCACTGACTCTTGCTCTTGACTCCTCCTGTAGAATGCAGTGACTTGGTCCCCAACGAATTCCTTTTCCATTTTTTGGGAATCTCCAGAGTATTCTCATGTGTGTTCACAGTCTTCCCAGGTTCTTCAGGTCTAGTCCTTCATCAATATCAATATCTATTTATCAGGCCATTTTATGATGTAACTTCCCCCCTCACCCCAAGTCTGATGCTGATGTTTTTTTGAGAAAATCTATGTACTCTGTAAGATGTTCTCATTATGGTAAAACCTCAAGCTGTCAAAGTCACATGGAACTCCTTGGATCTTCATTCTGACATAGTCGTATCATGATCCAAACAGATTTGGGGGGTTGGAGGGGAGGATAGTAATCTAAAATGAAACTAATTGTGCCGTACGCTCTCACAGAGACTTTTGCACAACCATCTCTTCCATTATCTTCTCTGTCTAAAGGTATAATCAGTGTATCTGAATTCAAGTTGGACAGACGTTATACTGTCTTTCCTTTCTCTGCCTTTCCTCCAGGTACTCTTGTGAAGTCACTCAAGCAATCAACTTGCCAATTATTGGTAATGAAAAACAATGTCTTCCCCATCAATAGCTACTGTCTCTGCCTAGTGGTTCCTCTCATATTCTTTTTTCTTTTTTAAAGATTTTATTTATTTATTCATGAGCGACACACACACACACACACACACACACACACAGGCAGAGACACAGGCAGAGGTAGAAGCAGGCTCCATGCAGGTAGCCCAACATGGGACTCTATCCTGGGTCTCCAGGATCAGGCCCTGGGCTGAAGGTGGCGCTGAACTGCTGAGCCACCCAGGCTTCTCATATTCTAACATTTACCTGAGTCTTAAGTTTAAGAAAGAATCGCCAATGTGGACTGTACATATTTCCATTTCCTCTTCAAATTTTATTCTCTCTTTTTCTCTGTTCTGCTTTCTGTCCCAGGTGGCTGACTTATAGGAGCTGCATCAATGTCTTCCCTCACTCTGACTTTTCAGTTGACTTTAGCCAAAGGGAGCCTGGTCAGGTGACTGGAGGAAGAAAGCAGAGTGAGGTTGGATTATTTCTTCCTCTGTTTTCCTTCTGATAGGTCACCTCAAGTGATCTATGTCCTTCAATGAAAGATCATGGCTTCTTTTAAGATGTCCTTCTTCTCATGACCTCCTCTAGATTCAGGTCCTGGATTCCTCTGTACATTCCTTTCAGCCTAAGAATGTCAGTAGCCCTATTGCCTCTACCCTGGATTATTGTACTGAATTTTGTGGTTTCTTTTACTCATATTTTGTAAGTAGAGTATCTTTGGATCATTCTTTTTGCATATATCATCTTATGCAGGGAGGCAGATATAAAGTAATTTGTGTTGCAAATGGCCCTAGGAAACAGAACCTCACAATAGGAATCAAGCACAAAATTGCTCACATGTTATGAGGAACAGAGGATATGGTCTTACAAAGGAGGAAGAATGGGACTTGAGTGATTTATGGCAGATGGTGGCAACATGATTATAAACATTTTCACTGATGGCACCATAGAATGAAGGGGAACTGGAGGGAAATCAGGTAGCTGTGGTATTTTGTTGTTATGACAACAGTAATTATTTAAAATATTGGAGACATCCAGTTTCTTTCTCTGGCCCCAGAGAACAAACACAGGAGATATAAGAAATTAAAATCTATGAGCATGCAATTAGGAATATGTATCAAAATCAAAAAGCCTCTTTGAAGTTTTGAATGAGCCCCTCCTTTCCTGTAGTGGTAGGGAATTTATGGCTTGAGGAAACCTAAGTAAACAACTAGTTGCTCTACCAATTAGATATAGATACTACATTAAGTGGCATAATATATAAGTATATATTATAGTCTCAATATAGAAACTATATTATATTATATTACAGACAATATAGTTTCTATATTGAGACTATATACCACTATATATTGTTATATATTGAGACTATAGGCAAGGAATGGAATTCTGGTGCAGTGAATAAACACATTTGTACAGACTCAGATGAGTTTGGGAGCTTATAAATTCTGAATTCCTCAGTATTGCTGTGTAAGCAGAAGCAGAAGCAAACCTTTCAACTCTGTAAGGCAGCCATCTCCTATCCAGGGGAAAAAAAAATTAATGTCTGTGCATGGAACAGTTGATTCCCAATATGAAGCCAATTCTTTCTCGCTCCAACATCTCTCATTGTCTCCAGGCCAATAATAAAAATGTATATGTATATACATCCCAAGTAATATTAGCCAACTATACCTTCAAGAGAGATACAGGGACTGCTCTGGGTGTAACCTCCTCTGCAGAACTTGATGTTGATATATTATATTGATGACACCATGCTAATTGGACCCGATAAACAAGAAGTAGTAAGCCACTTAGATGCCTTAGTAAAAATACATATAACAGAGTGGGGGAGATAAAACCCCTCAGAAATTAGAGGGTCGACCTCATGGGTGAAGCTTCTCAAGCATCCAGGGACCAGAGGCTAATTGTGCTTTTACCATCCACCACAAAGGAAGAAGCAAAGCTTAGTAGGCTTGTCTGAATTTTGCAGGCAATGTGTACCACATCTGGGCATGCTGCTCTGACATATTTATTAGTATTAAGTTATAAGGTTGCCAGCTGGACTGAAAGAAATAAACTACATTGGCAGTTTTAGGTTGCAGTGCAAGCCGACATTTAAGCCTTAGACCCAGTAGACACAATGGTATTTGACATGTCTGATGCAGACAAAGATGTTAACATAGAGAGCATGGCAAGTTCCAGTGAGGGAATCTCAGGACAGGTGCCTAAGGTTTGAAGCAAGACCTTGCTCCCCTCTGCTGGCAATTCCTTTCCATTTTAAAAGTAGCTTCTATCATGCCAGTAGGGCCTCCTGTATAGTAAGCTTCTGTCCAGAGGATACCACATGATCTTACAACCTGATTTCCCCATCCGGAAGAAATGACATCATCTGATCTGTTGTACCATAAAATTGTACCTGCAGAGCAGCCGACTATTATAAAATAGAAGGTACCTACTAGACTGGAAGGGAAATGTGCTATGCCAATAGAGTAGATGAGGAGGCTCACTACTCACTATATTTCCTCTTAGTATTCTCTTGCCTAGTAATCAGACAAAAGAAAACTATAGAAGCCTTAACAAAGGCTAGAACATCAAGGACTCAGACCCTGCAGGAATGAAGATTTGGGTCACATACCACAAGTAAAGAACTCTGGCTCGTTGAAGTGCTGACTAAAGTAACATGAATATGGAAGGAGCGCTTGAAAAAAGTGGCTATTTGTGTCTCATAACCATCTATAGATTTGGAAATGGTTGTAGCTACGTTTTATGCTATTTGCTTCTTTTTTTCTCTCTTTTGTCCCCCACCCCCCCCACACACCCCCTTACGTTATGTGAAAAGCACCAGTGGAGTCCTGTTGAATACTTTAGGCTAGCGGCTTGCTCTTCTAATTTCTGCTATCACCCACTGAGTGAGAGTCAAGTGTATTTTAGAAAAAGAAAACATTTTTTTGACAGTTGAATTTGATACTGTGATTATGCGATTTGGTTAAAATATTTTGTAAATTCACAACGTGTGAAAAGAGAATTGTTGAAAACTATGTTGGATGTCCTGGAAAGGGACACTAATGCAAGTAGGTAAAAAATTTCATTCTAGCTAAGAGTGAGCAAGGCTATCACAAAATATGAGAAAAATCATTAAAAAATAAAAAGAAATTTAGTGTTCATATTTCTTCACAAATATTCTTAAATCTTATTCCATTTTAAAGAGACTGAAAAAAAAAATAAAGAGACTGAAATGGGGAACTATTTAGGAGAACCACGGTTAAGGTAATGGCCTGGTCTCACTTCAAATGATGGAAAATGATTGTACATCTATCAGTACTAAGTGAAAGCAAGATCTTGAAGGTATGCATGAGTCTTTCTGCAGTTTTTTGCTTTAAATGACTTTTCTAAGAAACAGTAACTACATATAAAATACCACAGGCTGTGATGTTAACTTTTCAAAGTCAAACTTCAGATGAAGTCTCATTCATGAGTATCAGAGTTGGTGTTAAGCACTGACACAATAGCTTGAGGGGTTGTATCCCACAGATTTTTTAAATCCAACATGCCCCAAAGTGAACACATCACTTGCCTACATACTTGCTTTCTAGTATTCTTTATGTTTCATCCTGATGTGAGACAACATTGTCCTGGACACTGTGCCTCATACAGGAGTTGGCTTCGTTTCTCCATATCCTTTACCTAAGAGACATGCAGGTTCACTAACTAGTTCTACTAAGTTTCCATCCTAAATATTTCACTAAACCAACCTTTTCTTCCTACAATTATTCTCTTAATCCAGATTCTTATTACCCTCACCAGGAATACAGCCTCTTATCTGGTCTCCCTACATTCAATGCTTCCCCATAAATACATTCTACACAGCTTCCAGAATGTTGTATCTAAAAGTGAAAAGCTTAAGAACTGATCTTTGTTCCAAATGTTTTTCTTTTCCTGTAGGATAAATTTACCATAATCTAGTTTATTTCTGTTATTCCTGTTCTATACTTCCCATTCTAGAAACATGGGCATTGCTTGTAATTCCTGGACCACACACATGCCTTTACTGATGTCTCTGCTTTTAAATGAAGCATTCTTAAAGTCAGCCAAGATGGCAAAATAAGAAGCCCCTGAACTCCCCTCTTCCCATGAACATACTGAACGTATAGCTTACACATGGAGCAATGACCTTTAAAAGAAATCCAGAAACTGAGTAACTCCTATGCATTGAATGAATGAGAAAAATACCCACATCAGAAGCTTTAGGAAAGCCTGAGATACACTCTTGCCATAAACCCCATCCCCATCACAGTACCATACTATTGTGAAGGAACACCGACTCCCACTTCTCTCTGAAGAGTGAAGGTTTCAGAACCCGGATTTAGTGTCCTAACTTTGAAGATTCCCACTTGAGGGATGGGCCTCCAAAATACCTAGTTGTAAAAGCAAATGAGGCTCGCATCCAGGAAACTCAAAACTATAATAAGAAAAAAAAATGGGCCTGTGAGCACTCGCTGTGGCTATCCCTCTCAGGGTTCAGCATGGATGAAGCAGGCAAAAATGAAAGAGGTCCATCCGGGTACTTAAAAGATGTTGTCTGAGGTTCAGGTGTCTAATTTAGCCCACATCTAGAGTCTGGCTAAATCCTTCCTGGAGACTGGGGAAGGTAGTGGACCCTTCCCCCGCTTTCTTGCTCTAGGCTACTCTGAGTCATCAGTATTTTCCTAGAAGGAGCTTGTACACTTGTCTGGTTGGTGTCCCAAGATTTTGTGATTGTTGCCTGAGGGGCAGAACCCTGAATCACCTGGCTTTGAGCACCAACAGGGCTTGCATTTATGAGTCCCACAGAATGGTAGCAAAGAAAGAAGCAGTTCTTAATGGGTACAGAAGCACCTCCCCTACCCCCTATGGCTACACACCAGTGTCTAGACAGAAAGAGTGGGCAAAAGCATCCACCTCCCAGTTTGCCGGGGGGCACCCTGATTCACACCCTGATTCTGCAGTCCTAGGATTCTGTGCTGCAACAGGCTCCCCGCATCTCTCTGCCCATGTCTCTGCCTCTCTCATGAATAAATAAATAAAATCTTAAAAAAAAAAGCAGACACATAGAACAGAGTAGAAAACCCAGAAATAAACCCATGTATGTATGATCAATTAATTTTTGACAAGAATATACAATGGGGAAAGCATAGTTTCTGCAACAAATGGTGCGGAAAAACCAGATTGCCACATTCCAAAGAAAGAATGTGATCCCCGATATAACACCATACACAAAAATCACTCAAAATGGATTAAAGATGTAAACATAAGCCTTGAAAAATTAACCTCCAAGAAGAAAACAGAAGGTAAGGTCCTTGACATTCGTCTTGGCAATGTTTTTTTTTTTTTTTGACACCAAATGCAAGAATAAATAAGGAGGCCTACATCAAATGAAAAAGTTTCTGCACAGCAAAAGGAAACCATCAACAAAATGAAAAGGCAACCTATGGAATGGGAGAAGGTATTTGTAAATCATATATTTGATAAAGGGTTAATATCCAAAACATACAGAACCTATTCGTCACAATAGCAAAAATCAAAAATCTGGTTAAAAAATGAGCACAGGACCTGAATAAACATTTTTCCGAAGAAGACGTACAACGGGACAAACTGATACATGAAGAGGTTCTAAATATCACTAATCGTCAAGGAAATGCAGATTGGAATAAGCCAGACAAAGACAAATACTGTATGGTATCACTGATATGTGGAATCTAAAACAAAAAACAAAAAACAAAACAAAACAAAAAAACCCCCAAAGAAGTCAAACTCATAGAAATAAAGTAGAAAAGTGATTGCCTGGGGCTGGAGCACCGGGGAAACAGGGAGAGGTTGGTAAAGGGATACAAATATTCAATTTTAAGACAAACAAGGTCTGAAGATTAATGTATAAGATGATGATTATAGTCGATAACACTGTACTGTATAATTGAAATGTGCTAAGAGAGTGGAACTTAAATGTTCTCACAACAAAAAAAGGATAAATCTGCAAAGTTATCGATATGTTAATTAACTTGATGGGGTAATCCTTTAACAATGTAAACATATACCAAGTAATCGGATTGTACACTGTAAAGATCTTAATTTACTGTTAATAACTGTTACTCAATAAAATTAAAAATTAAAATAAAGATTTTTTTTTTTGAAATTTACTTATTCATGATAGACATAGAGAGAGAGAGAGAGGCAGAGACACAGCAGGCTTCATGCCAGGAGCCCGATGTGGGACTCGATCCCGGGTCTCCAGGATCAGGCCCTGGGCCAAAGGCAGGCACCAAACCACTGAGCAACCCAGCCCCCCCCTTTTATTTAATTTTTTTTTTAATTAAAATAAAAAAGTGTTCTCCTCGCTACATCCCAGTTCACCTACCTCATTTCTACTTGACTCAGTTCAGATTTTAGCCTTTGGTAACTCTCCTTCCCTAAGCTCCAGGATAAAATGTGCTTAATAGATTTTTCTTTGCCTTATCACATTATCTTAATTATCTGCCTATTTGTTTCATTTCTTATTGACCTTCTCATGTGGACTTAATCATTTGCTTACTTGAATGAAGTCTGGGAATTTCTTGAGAAAAGTTTCTGTTGGGTTATCTTTTTACCCGCTGTGTCAACCACAGTGTTTGGAACATTATTGTAATTCCTAAGAGTTTATTGAATGAATGAATGAATTGAAATATTGTTTTCCAATATACATTCCTGGTACAGGATTGTTAGCTATTAGGGTAAAATTCATTAAAATCCATAAAATCAAGGATCACAAACTAACAGGAAAATAAGTACTTCTTTTCATTTTTGGACATTCTAAATTCATTGAAAAAGAAAGGTACAAAAGTCTAAATTGCTTAATAGGTATATGTTTTGGGTCATGTAGTTGATCTTATTGAAATGGTGATTTAAAATTTTGCTGCATAAAGGAAAAGAATGTTGTCTCAATGTGGAATAATTATTAATATTAATATTATTCTTTATCTTAATTTAAGAACAGAAATTTCTACTTGTAGTCCCGATGGACTAAAATCTTCATGTTTTCTTGTCTGTTTCTTTATTTGGTTTGTCTCAGGCAATAGGGTCTCATGTCTGGAACAATAGTTCTTTCTGCAGGTGCTGCAACCTTTGCCATCTTCTGCTGAAAGAGCATGGACCCTTTTTCCTACTATTGAGTTGCATCCAAGCATTTCAGGTGGCCTACATTTTCACAGTTCCAGAAGATCAATAGAAAGAAAGACAATGATCTCTATTTTGGTGAGACTTTGTTACTAAGAAGTATGGCACTGACATTCATAATCCACTTTTGATAATGAAATCAGCTAAAATTTGCTCTACTAGTCATTTAAAAATTATCACGCTCCTCCTCACAATGACTTTCCTTTCCTTTATGCAAAGGTTTTTATAATGGAATAAAAATTAAAGCTATGCATATTGGGTACCATATATTTGGTATCCTTAAACATTTTAAAGTAGATTTAAAAGGAAAATTATTGTATCTCATGTTGAAGCAAAGATCAAGTGAAGCAGAAATTGAAATTTAACGTATAATACTTATTTCTAGCCTAAATGACAAAAATTGTTTAAACACATGCATAAAGGAACAGTAACAACCAACCAAGCAAACAAATGATGGGGTCGGTAGGATTTTTATTCCTTCCGTGTTTCAATGTAACTTATCCTTGCTTTAGAAAACAATACTTATGGATAATTACCAAAACTGAACAGCAGAGGGCAGAAAATAGCAAATTCTGTTTCTTTGAGCGCGTTACTCTATTCCACTGTAGACCTCGTAGTTTTGAATTTTCAAAATTGATTTTATTATTGATCAATTTGAGACATATTATGAGGTGAGGAGTTTCTAAGTATTCAAAATAAATTTTAGTACTTTTCATTCGTTTTCATAACTATTTACTTCAATTTAAATTCATTACATTTATATTGACAGAATTCTGTCCTTGGAAAATATAAGCTGTATAAATATTATAGCGAATTAGAAAGATTCCACGAATGATAATATTAACATAATGATGCTAACATTGCAGGAAATGTATCCAGGGATGTTGTAAAATGTACATACTTAACTACATTGTGTAAGACACAGTAATAGAATAGCAGTTCAAAGTACGGGAAATGCCTAGTTTTTATTTCTATCCTATATATATGAATTATAATTTGTCATTAAACAGTAATATTTACCCCAAGTTCTTCCATTTTTTACTAGGAAAAATGATCTATGATTCAGCAAGTTCTTGCTTCATATCGTTTGCTTTTATAGAATATAATTCAGTCATTTTGAGTTCATCTTTGCCTTTGAATTTGAAATAGATTATGATGAAAATAGTTTTTGAAACAAGTTTTTTAAGGAAAAATTCAATTTACATTCATCTACACTTTAAGTATCATTGCTTCTCCACATTTAAGCTCCTTCTCTCTCTCTCTCTTCTTTCATTCCAACTTACTTTATATGAAATTGAAGTTCTTGTGGAAAACAATGAATGCCGAAAAAAAGAAAATGGATGGAAATGTATTTTTTTACTTTGCTGTGAGACATTATTTATTCACTTATATATATATCTTTTTAAAAAAAAACATTTTTTTTAATTTTTTTATGATAGTCACAGAGAGAGAGAGAGGCAGAGACACAGGCGGAGGGAGAAGCAGGCTCCATGCACCGGGAGCCTGATGTGGGATTCGATCCCGGGTCTCCAGGATCGTGCCCTGGGCCAAAGGCAGGCGCCAAACCGCTGCGCCACCCAGGGATCCCTATATATATCTTTTATATATACATTATATATTTCAAATAGGGAGTAATTTCAGATCATTTTTTGTGCCTTACATCACAACTAGTGATTGAATAGATAAGATTAATTTAATTATTCTTCACATGGTAAATTTGGATATATTTTTATTTATATCTCTTTTACTATTTTTATTCTTATTTAGTTTTTAAAAAGCTAAATGTATTTTAATCCACAGGGCCTGTTTTACAGATAGTGAATTGCTTATCAACAGACTAAAATAAATTCTTGGTGATAAAATTGGGAAGCATTTTTACCTGTAGTAACTACGATTAGCAATAGATTATGGATTCTCAATTTCTGGTTTATAAATAGATATCTAAAACCCAAACCAGGGGAAGACTAACTGGATATCGCAGAATTACAGGATTTGAAAGCCCAAGAGGCCACTTTGCCCATCTTTCTCATTTCTAAAATGGATAAATCAAGGCCTGGAGTGACTAAGAAGCAAACATGAAATAACAGTCAACGAGGAGCCTGTGCTAATTGCACAGGAAGGCAGCATGACAGGCGAACTCTCTTGGCATTCTGAAATATTATTAGTATCGTGGGCTCCAATCTACTGCCTTCTGGAAACAGTCCCTTGTACTCGACCTTCTTTTATTTCTTTGTTTAAACCAAAAAAAGCCATAAAACTTAAGACTTTTCGAAGCAGCAGAAGGAATTGCCAGAGCAGGTTCCCAGGCAACTGCTTGGCAAGCACCGCGAAGTGCATAAATTCCGCAGGGGGAAGTCTGGTCTTAGATCCTCCCCATCAACTCCCTTCCCACAAACTTTGAATCCCTAACCTCATCTTTCTTCCGCAGTGATCTCAAGCCCTCGGGTTTAAACTCACGAAAACTTAGCTTATTTTCTCCGGGCAATGATTTCTCAAAACTCAGGGCCAAAACGCGGTGGAATACCTGGTTTCTCACTACGTCCCTGCGAAAGACCGTGCAGCTCAACGATCTTTCTAGACTCACTTCATCTCCTTGTTCCCCTAGGAGCCTTTCCTTGAAACGCAGTCTTCTGCTTTCAGTGCAGAAGGGGCTTCTACAGAGCCAAGTCTACATGTTTTTACTGTAGGAGAGAATCTGCAGTGAGGTCTGCGGGACCTGCCCTCAGCTGGCTCTGCGAGTTGGCATTAGGGCCCATGACACTCTCAGGATGGGACATCCATGCAAAGTATTGCAAAGATTCAGTCTTTACCTCCTCCTGTGCGGCTTTAGTTTTTAAAGAAAGAATTTGGGTCTCTTTTTTTGTTTGTTTGTTTTTTGTTTTTTTGTTTTTTGTTTGTTTTTGTTTTTCCCTGGATGCTGGCTACATCACATGTAGCAAAACTTCCCGATTCTGGAACAGTTCCTCGATGGGTATTTTGTTTTCCTTGTTCGCTCTCTGGCTGGGTCGGGGCGAGACGCACGGTCTGAGCGTTCGTCCACCTCGCTAGGCGAGTGAGTTTTCGCAGGCTCTAGGAAATGAAAACCACGACCACAAAAAAAAAAAAAAAAAAAGAAAAAAGAAAAAAGAAAAGAAAAATCCAATGTAACACAGCGGGGCCTGGCGAGAGAGCGCCTCGCCGGCGACAATGAGCGGTTCGGCTTCTGCACAGCAGCCGGAAATCGGCTTTGCAGGCGTGTGGTCCAGGCTGGAGCATCTCCGCGGCGGCGGCGGCGGCACAAAGGTAGCGCGAGCCGGGCCGGGGCCGGGGCCGGGGCTGGAGCCGGGGCCGGGCGCTGTCCTCGGTGCTGAAAGGCAGCGGCGCTCCGGGGAGGCGCCACCGCTCTCGAGAGCCGAGGTCCGGCCCGGGGGCTGCGGCTGCACGGCTCGGAGCGCGGGGCGCGGGGCGCGGGGTGCAGGGGAGGGGGAGGGGAGGGGAGGGGAGGGGAGGGGAGGGGAGGGGGGGGAGGCGGCAGGGGAGGGCTTGGGCGCGCGCGCCGGGGCCTGCCTCGACTCGCGCACGCGCGCCCGGGACTGCCTGGTCCTCTGTGACTTGCGTGTGCGTGTGTGTGTGTGTGTGTGTGTGTGAGACGGAGGGGAGAGGGAGAGGGAGAGGAGCGCGGAGAGGGTGAGTGTGTGTGAGCGCACCGGAGGGGGCTGAATATTCCAAGACACTGGAACCACAGCGGCAGCTCCGCTGAAAACTGCATCCAGCCAGTCCTCCGGACTTCGGGAGCAGGCGCGGGGCGCAGGGCGGCAGCAGCAGCCCCCAGCAGGACCTGGGGAATAGCAATTCTTCTGCCTCCACTTCAGGTTTTCAGCAGCTTGGTGCTAAATTGCTGCCTCAAGATGCAGAGGATCTAATTTGCTGAGGAAAACCGCCAAGGAAGGAAGAGGAGGAAAAGGAAAAGGAAAAGGAAAAAAAGAAAAAGAAAAAAAAGAGGGGGTATTTTGTGGATGCTCTACTTTTCTTGGAAATGCAAAAGATTATGCATATATCTGTCCTCCTTTCTCCTGTTTTATGGGGACTGATTTTTGGTGTCTCTTCTAACAGCATACAGATAGGTAGGTACCCTTTTGTGCTCTGCTTTTGAATTGTGCCTAATTGGGTGGTAATCTTTGTTCACCGTGGACAAATTAATTCATGTCATGTAGACTTATGTCATACCTTGACTGCATTCCAGATTTAAACCGCCTAGAATATACATGTTTTTCTGAGCATGCAGCGAAGGGGGAAACGGTAGAGGGAACGGTGTTCTGGTGTCGGGTCCCCACATTTTATTAATTTTGCCTTGACCCGCTCCTCTTGGTTCGGATCCTCGGGGTGGGGGGGGGTGGGGGTCTGAACGCCAAGCCGGTGGTCACCGGCAGAGGCTGAGGTTTCTGGCCCCCTGCCCGGCCCCGGGCTCGCGCCTCTGCCCTGACCCCTTGGCTACCGTTTGGAGCCGAGCTGGCCGCTGCGCGGGTGGGTCGATGGGCTCGTCCGGCCTGTGCGCGGGGGCGAGCGCCTCGGGGCCGCGGGGCTCCCCGCTCCCTTCCCGGCGCTGACACCCCTATGCCTGGTGCTTGTTCTCCGCAGGGGGGCTGTTTCCCAGGGGCGCCGACCAGGAATACAGTGCATTTCGGGTAGGGATGGTTCAGTTTTCCACTTCGGAGTTCAGGCTGACTCCCCACATCGACAATTTGGAGGTGGCCAACAGCTTCGCAGTCACCAACGCTTGTAAGTAATGAATATTCATGCCTCTCGGATGCTGCCCGCGGAGCGCCCGCGAGGGCCGGGTGGTGCGTGTGTGTGGGTGTGAGCGGCTGCACACGCGCGTGCGTGTGACGGCGCAGGGAGAAAGTGGCTGCAATCTCGGGGACCCCCGCTGGCGTGGTGGGGGGGTGGGGAGGGAGCAAAAGGCGTCGAAGAGTGTGCGCACTAGGGTGGTGGGGTGGGGGCTGGAGCTGGAGCTGGAGCTGGAGCTGGCGGGGCCCCCAGCTCGTCTCCAGGCTTCTGGAGAAGCCCCCCCGCCCGCACCCCGACCGCAGGGAGCACGTTGGGGCCCCGGGGCGCGCGGCGGGGCTGCCGGAGGGACCCACGGTGGACCGCCCGCGCCCCAGCCCGCCCCGGGGTTCGAACCCGCGGGCCCCGGGTCGCCCGCTTGGACGGGACGAGGTGCTGCGGGGGCGCGGAGCGGGGTGCGGGCGGTTACATAAGGCCCCCCGAGGGGCGCGCGCGGGGAGCGGGGCTGACGCAGGCCCGGGGCTCCCGGCGGGCGGGGGAGGCCCGAGCGCCGGGGAGGCCCCCTGGAGACCCGGCAAGTCGCCGACAGGCCATTGTCGTGCCTGCGGTGGCCCCGGGGCGCGCGACGGCGCTGGGCCCGGCTGCAGGCGCGGCCCCGGGACCCGGGCGATGGGGTCCAGAAGGTTCACCGAGGGGCCCGCCCCCGCCCCCGCGCCCTTCCCTGCACCTGCCGTCCCCCTCCCCCCCCGCCGGACCCCGGGACCCGCCAGGCTTCGCTGCCCTAACGTGCCCGGTGCTCAGTCCACAGCGGGGGGCACGGGGTGGGGGCTCCGCTGTCCCGAGCTCGCTGCCCTGCTCCCACCCTGGGCAGCCTGCTGGCCCACATCGGGTGAGGGTAGCTCGGCCACGCTATCGGGAGCATCGGGGCTCCCTTTGAAACTGCCACCCCGGGGACCCCTGGGGGCTCAGCGGTTAGCGCCTGCCTCTGCCCAGGGCGTGACCCCGGGGTCCCGGGATCGAGTCCCGCGTCGGGCTCCCTGCGTGGAGCCTGCCTCTCCCTCTGCCTGGGTCTCTGCCTCTCTCTCTCTCTCTCTCTCTCCCTGTTTCTCTCATGAATAAATGAATAAAATCTTTAAAAAAGAAAAAGAAAAACGACCACCCCTCGGAGGAAGAAATGGAGCAATTCCCGTTTACGGACAGAACAGGGACATGATCAGGGCCATGCGAGGTGCCTACCGTCCGATTGTTTACAAAGAACCCATTTGGGAAGGTTTCAGTGCTGTAGATTTTCTTCAAATGTTGAGATCAAATGAGAAAAGATGCCGAAAGGGGCGGGGGTGCAGGGAGAGATTGAGAGGCAGAGACCCAGAGGGAGACTTAAAGCGGATTTGCAGCTTTAAAACCCAAAATCTCCGTAGAAGAACATGAACAGTATCTTGAAAATTTTCAGTACAGGGACACATACAAAGAAGCCGCGGTAGTTTAATGATTGCAAGTTTTTCTACTTGACTCATTACCCTACAGATTTACGTTACTTGATTTGACATCCTATTTCTATTTTTTTTCCTGAATTATGAATTTAACATACACCTGTGCTAAGTATCTACTGTCTGTTCGCTGTATGCCAGTGTGCAAATGCTTGAAAAGTACTGAGGCCAAGGCCAGACTGTGATTATTCAGAGAATGTAGATTTTTAAAACCGTGTGAGAGTTCATGGACAGGGTACGCTTTTGAAAATGGTCAGTGTTTGAGAAGTTCACTCATTGGTGAAAATAACGGGAGGGCTTGATTGAGAAAATGACAGCGATGTCCACTGCATAAAATGAATATTCCTTTATTCCAGGAGAGTTTGAATGACTGTGTTGGGGCTTTGTTAAGATTGAAGATTGTTTTTGGTTTAGGTTAGGTGACTGGCTTAGGTCCTCAGTGTCAGTATCTTTGAATAGATTTATTTTTATTATAGATTTTATTGAAATAAGATTTGCGGACAGAAAAATATATATATATATTAGGACACTATATAACTCCATGAATTTCCACCCATAGCACATGAAGTTCATCGAAAACATACATGCACAATTTCATTTGATCGCACTTCTGAGAAACGGGGAAAGCCAAATCTTCATTTGGTACAGATTTTTTTTTTTTCCCTCAGAAAATGAAGCTGAGTGCATGTCTCCAGATCCCAAAATTACTCTTCCATGGGTCATTATTCCAAGACTAAAACAAATTGTGGTGAGCAACTGAATGCCTTTTTAAGTTTGGCATGTGCCACTCCCATGGTATAAGTAATCTTACTGATTGCCAAAGAGAACTAATGAGACATTGTTATACAAAAGAGACACATAGGATAGAATTTTCTGGAGTTGACGTTGACTCGGTGACTGAACAAATAACATTTGTGACTCAGTTTCTTCATTCCCTTGGGAATTTTACAATCTAGAGCTTGTAAAATGAATTGGGAGTGTTGTATCCTTCTTCATCTCTTTTTGTTTTGCCAAGGGCAAGAGAAAATTGTGAAATTAGTTTAACTCTTTATGTTCACGTAAGTTACAATCGTGAAGTCAGTAGTCAAGAAATGAATGGAAATCTCTATAATCAAATTTGTCAAGATGAGGCTTGATCATTTTAATCCTGCTCAGGGTTTTTCTCCAGTGCTTGCCTTTTTGGTCCACTATTCTTTACTATAGGAAGTGGAAGCAGCAGCAGCAAATATGTTGAGAGTTAAAACCAAAATGACTTTCTCTAATTTCCTCCAGAAATCTAAGGTATTTTTTTTCTTTAACTCCATTCTTAAAGTATGTATCATCCACCAATTTTCATAAAGTAGCTTGTTGTTTCACCTAGTTAAATGGTAAAAATCCCATAGGGTTAAATGTATGCATCAAGAAAGTGGAGTTTTATGACTTAATAATACAATTTCAAGATAGAAAAGAAATTAGTTCACTAATTTAATTTTGTTCCTGAGATAAAGGAACTTATTTGGAAATGTTTAGGTTGACGTTGATTTAAGGATCCAGCACTGTCCACCAAATGGTTAAGGTTATGCAAATGGAATGAAGTCATTATATTGTTAACTGGGTAAAATGTGCAGGGCACCAAGCTCCCACGTCTTTCCCTTTCACAGTCACAGTGGGATAAGGAAAGTACCTGTTTGTTCCCATTTGTTTCCATGGGTACCTGAGGAAATGAAGACAGATTTCCAATTCTTTCTTTCTCTCTCACTCCCCTCCATCCTCCCCCCCTTTCCTTTCCTCTTTCTTCTTAGCTAGAGGTAGTACAATTTTTTTTCCCTGAAAGCTGTTAAAACATAAGCCTTTAATATGAGAAAATTCAAACCATAAAACCAGAAAAAAAAAAAAAAAAGACTAGCATCTGATGTATTTAGCAGTTCAGACTAGAGATGGGCTTCAAAAAATTCTCCCTCCCTCCTCCCTTCCTTTCCTCTGCCCTTCCTTCCTTCCCCTCCCTCCTTCCTTCCATTCCTCTCTCCCTCCCCCTTCTTCCCTTCCTTTCCTCCTCCTCTCTTCCTCCCTTCCCTTCCTTCCTTCCCCCTCCCTCCTTCCTTCCATTCTTCTTTCCCTCCTCCCTTCTTCCTTTCCTGCCCTCCTCCCTCCCTTCTTTCCCTCCTCCTCCCTTCTTTCTCCTCTCCCTCCTCCCTTCTTCCTTTCCTTCCCTTCTCCTCCCTTCTTCCCTTCCTTCCCCCCTCCCTCCTTCCTTCCATTCCTCTCTATCTTCTCCCTTCTTCCCTTCCTTCCCTCCTCCTCCTTTCCTTCTTTCCCTCCTCTTCACTTCTTTCCCCCCTTCCTACCATTCCTCTCTCCCTCCTCCCCTCTTCCCTTCCTTTCCTTCTCTGCCCTTCCTTCTTTCCTGCCCTTCCTTCCCCCTCCCTCCTTCCTTCCATTCCTCTCTCCCTCTGCCTTCTTCCCTTCCTTTCCTCCTCCTCCCTTCCTTCCCTCCCCCTCCCTCCCTCCTTCCTTCCATTCGTCTCTCCCTCCTCCCTCCCTTCTTTCCCTCCTCCTCCCTCCCTTCTTTCCCTCCTCCTCTCTTCTTTCTCCTTTCCCTCCTCCCTCCCTTCCTTCCTTCCTTCCTTCCTTCCTTCCTTCCTTCCTTCCTTCCCTCCTTCCTTCCTTCCCCCCTCCCTCCTTCCTTCCATTCCTGTCTGCCTCTTCCCTTCCTTTCTTCTTTCAATATTTATTGAGTGCCTTCCGGTTGTCAGAGAATAAATGAATACTTTTCTCATAGGAGTTACTTTGTTTTTAACCTTTTCCTTCTGCGCTCTTCTGAGTAGCTTTCAACGTCTTGTAGACCTTGAGGCCTCCAGTATGCACTGGCCATAACGGCCTTAGGTCTAAGAACCTTAGTATGAGGATGTGAATGTATTCTAATAGTTCTCCTACAAAAGCAATGTATTAGAGTAATTCAATTTTTTTGAAAATAATAAATTTGATTTTGTCATATGTGTACACACTGCATATTGTATATATATAGTTGAAAAAACCCACAAATTTTAGGAAAATACTAAATATCTTTACATTTTCCAAAAATGTAATAAACTGATTCTGTGATCATTACCAAAATTTCTTTAAAATAAAACTGTCTAAAGCAGCTACAAATATGAGTATTGGATCCCATAGGGCTTTAGAATGAAAACTTTTAAAGATTAAAATTCCTCTTCAGAATCTTTTCTATTTTTCTATGAATGACTTTGACAAATCGCTGTCAATTTTAAAATAATCTAATAATTTTATATTTCAATTCTATAAAACTATAAAAATATTTAAAGAAATAGCAGATAAAAATCTACTTTTTCTCTAAGCCAGCAGATGGGGATGTTGGAGAAAGTATTGTTCTTTCATAAAACTGTTGCGCACAGTAAATACCTTTTGAGACATTGTAAACACATTTATTTAGAGAAATTGAAAAAATATATAAAGGGCATTTACTTTGAAAAACTTCACTTAACCTGCTGTTTGAAAAAGAACTCCAAGGCCTTCTAAACAGAGTGCCTTTGAATTTATATAGATTATCTTGAATATCCTTGTAAAATTGATTAATAATAATAATAAATAATTAATTAAGGCATCCAGAGACAACATTGATTATAAATGCTCTTAGAAATGAGAGAATTTTAAAGTTGTGTTTTTTTCGGCTTTTTAACTTTGCTTCTCCAGATATCATTCTTAAGGTGTATTTCTTATCATTGAATTTTAGTTGAGGATTGTTGGAATTGTATATCTTTGTTCACCGAATTACTGCATGTTTGCTAAACCTTTATTGCATTTTGCATGAATGCGACTGCGAATATGTACGTATATGTGTGAGCATGCATATGTTTGTGTGTATAGATTGTAAGTGGTTATAGATGGCCTAGGCTACCATGTCTTGCCATTTTTACTGAGACAATTTCTAAAACTTGGAGTTACCAGCAGATGCAAAAATTTCACAAAACTAGGATCAACTTGGATACTATTAAGCAAAAATAAAAATACGTGGTACCATGGACACGTGTACCAGAACACAGTACCTTACAATCTGGTGGTGTATTGTTACATTGAATTTGGGGTTAAAAAGAAAGAAATAGCTTTTTATATGTAAGGATAACTAATTTGTCACTAAGGTTTTTTTTTGTAGTTAAACTTTCATACTTCACTTATTACAAGAGAATTTGGAGAAAATGATACATTATTCTAAACAGAAATCAGAGAATCGCATCAGACATTCTATTTTATAAAAGAAATTAAGTATTTAAATACAAAAATGCTATATGAAAGATAGAAACTTAATATTAATGAGAATTTATCTCTGTGCTATTCCTTTTTGAGGTCTTGCAGGCTTAACCCGCTGACTCAAGAGATATGGAACAGTTCCGTTTCACATCAAGCCTTTAAAGTGATAAGATCATTGCACTGTGACATTATGACAGTAGAATGCTGATTCATGCCCAGACCTCAGATCCTCTCATAATCTCTTCCAATAACACTACAAACTTTTGAACCTCCTAGATGCCCCCCCCCCGCCCCCAATTCTTAAGGAAAACTTCAATTCTTTCCTAACTATTCCAGCATACATTGCTGTATAATTGAGTCTTCAGAGTATGGTTTCTTCCTTCCTCTTCCTCTCTTCCTTCTCTTTTTCCTCCCCTTTGAAAAAAAGTCAACGGAAATACTTATTTGCAGAACAAATGCTATGACAGGAAATAAAATTTAAATTTAAATAGGGATTTTTTTAAGTGAACAAAGGATACATTACACAGCTGAAATCTTGTATTTGATTTAAACGTTTGATTGGGATAGTAGCAGCTACTGGATAAATTATATTTCCTTTTCTTGTATTTTTTTCCCAAATGGATTTTACTGAAGCTTCCCTAGATATGATTAAAATATTAGCTGTTTTATTATGGCAATTTTCAGCTAAAATTTCTGAGATTTTTCTCCAGTGATTTGAATAACTAATTGCCAAACCTCTTATACGACTAGGTCTCTTCACTACAATAGGGTAATTAGTTGTCGAATTCAAAGTTAAAATCTCAAAATCTTCCCAATTAAAAAAAAAAATCAAACATCACAATGTTTTTCAAAGCTGATTTTACTGATTTGGAAAAAAAAAAGATGAATGTGGTTCTCACAGTGCAGTTGATTACGAATCTGACACTTATTATTTTTCAGTACTATTCAATTTATTTTGTCATTTTCAATAATTTTAATTGATAGAATGAAATCATCTAAAAATTAACCTAGGTAATGAAAATGTGGCCTTCTTCAAGGAGGCAGGACCATACCATTGTTGTCTTTGTATCCTTTACAAACCCTAGCCTAGTTCCTAGTGCACTGAGGGACTTCGTGATTATTTGTCTAATTAGACACATTTAATATTATAGCAGATTTTCTTATTATAGAATTATATCTTTTAAAGTCAGAATTTTGCTTTTCCAATCCATTTTGGTTTCAAAAGAAACAACTTACTTGGCGTCTGCCTCATATCCTATTTAGATAGAGGTATAATATATTTTTCATTTTCATCTACAAGCTGGATATGTTCAAAGTTATCATCTTTATTCCTTATGGTACATTGTTATATGTTAAAATGATTTGCTGAAGATGAGTAGAATATACCCTTTAAAGAGGATTTACAAATGCTGTTCCAGTGATGCCAAAGCCATGGTCGGTGCTAGTGGTTAGAATGCGAGGCTCCATTATAAGGGCCCTGAGAGTGGGTGTGCTCAGCTTCCATTTTAGTTTCAGATTTTCCTGAAAATGTGACTGTACATATTCCTTGAATGGCTTCAAAATTGTCAGTCTTCCCCTTACGCCCACAATATAATATACCACAATTTTCTGTGTTAATTTTTCAGTGCAATTTTTTTTGAAGTACCAAATTACAGGGTTTGGGTTTTTTTTTTTTCTCTCTCTCTCTTTTCTTTCTTTTAAAGGATATCTCAGAATGAGGAGTTTATGGACAGTTTATGGTTGTGGACCATAAACTATGTGTTAGAGCATAGTTGCTCTAACATTTGCACTAATGTGTGTGATATTTTTATACGCGTGCTTTTTTTTTTTTTCTGTAGCAGTTTACCTTAAGGATTTATTTTCTAGTAATTTAGCTTTCCCTGTTTTCATTCTATTGATAATTTGCTTTAGCAGAAATACCTCAACTTGTTATAGACTTTTAGTTTTTGTAAATTAATTAACATATTGAAAAAATAATTTAAAATGTTTCCTAGTGATTTGTAGCTTAAGGTCAAAGCCAGTTTTAAAACTGAGAGCCTTGACATTTGTAAGTGTCTTCAACTGGATAGAACAAATAAATTTGGGAGAATACAGGGTTCATTGTAGGAAGGGAATTTAAAGGAGAGTTTTCTTAGATTGCTTTCATGTTCATATCTTTTCACATTTCTCAAATAAATGACACATGCACCCATCATGGTTTTACTATTTAGATTGTTCTTATAAAGAATTTTACTTCATAGTGTCATGTAGTTTATGTATGGGTTTGTTGATACCTATGTTTTTTCCTTACTATTTCAGTATTTAAAATATGAGCACAAACTGGTTTGAACTGAGTGCCTGAATTTTAGTTTGTTCAAAAGGTTTTGAATAAGTCATCATATTTGTACAGAATTTATTAACCCTTCGTGTACAATTCATTGATAAATACTATGATAATCACTTTTTTAAAAAGATCTTATTTATTTAAGAAAGGGCATGAGCAAGAAGAGGGGCTGAGGGACAAGCAGACTCCCCACTAAGTGGGGAACACCATGCAAGGGCTTCATCCCAGGACCCTGAGATCATGACCTGAGCCAAAGTCAGATGCTTCACCCACTGAGCCACCCAGGCACCCCTGATACTCACTTGTTTTATGGTCCTCTCACACTTTCACTCTGCTTGAATTTCAGTGACCCTCATGAGATACTCCTGCAATGCAAATATTTTTGGTCTTAACTTTACAAATTACCCAATTATATTGAAAGGAATGATAGGAATATGGTTATATAAACTGAACAAAATTATATTAAAATGCAGTGATCTTACCTGTGTTTTACCTGATTTTTCATCCTTTTAAGAGAATTTGGCCTTAGTCGGTTATTTCTAACTTCAGCATAATTTTAATTGAAACTCAAGTTACATAATTTGATGTAAAAAAAGATTTTCTCAGATTGTAGCCTTTGCAGCTGATATTAAGGCTTTACATTACAGTCCAGTCCTATTCTCTTTCAGATTTAGTTTTCATTCTGCAGTTCCCCTAGCTCTGGTGTTCGTTTCATTGCAGTTAAGGATGTCAGCAGTTTAATCATATGTTTTTTATTTCTTATGCACGACTAAAAGGATAGAATGGAATAAATATTTTGAAATAAATATCTTCAGGCCCAAGGGGAAAGTATTTCTTTTCTTTATTATAAATCAAAACTGCCAGATTTCTTAGAGTGTGGGAAGAGGGCCATGGAAAAGCAGGATAAATTCTAAGAGGCAGTGTGATGTGGTGTACTAGGTAGGGCAGTAGGAATTGAGAACTGAACGTTCTTCTTCCGTTAAGCTTCTCTTTGACTTGGAGTACCCCAATTTGCAAGTCTATGGTCAGTCTTCATCTACACTGGCATTGAACTACTACAAAACAGTGAAGTCTAACATTAATATCACTTTTGACAAATAGAAACTGTTGGCTACTTCCAGAGGAAGACAAGAAGGAAAAGAGGCATCTTTCATGCTTCTATGCAAAACACCAGTTTTAGACACTGTATTCTTCTGAGTTTGTAAAAAAAAAATTGTGCTTGGTAATTATGAGGTAAAATACTGACTGAAAAGTTTTGGAAAACATTGTAGATAAAAATATGTAATGTGGAACATCCTACTAGACTTTGAATTTAGGAGGGGCGTGCGCTGAATCATAACAAACTTTACCTCCTATTTGGGTTCCTGAGACATTTGTAGCAACTGAGCAACTGCATGATAAATGCTAATAGGGCTCATCAGTGGAACACAGAAAAATTTATCTTTTAGTGTGTTATCCTGGGATTTCTTCAACACCTAAATAATATTTTAACAATCCTAGTTATATTTAAAAATCTATTAGCATCTTGGAAGAACATTCAACAAAATTAATGATAGTTCACAAACAATGTATAATTTTTGTCATTAAAGTAAATCATTAAAAAAAAATTTAAAGGACATTTTGGCACTGAAATACAGAGCACAATGAGTAGTTTCAATCCAAAGAATAAGGTTATAAGGATGATCAGTTTGGTCAATATATTTGAAAATATTGTCATATATATTTTAGTGATACTAATTTGGAACATTTTTAACTTATTCCTTAAGGGCTTCATGTAAGCTATTTATTGTGGATTACGAATGTTAGAGAGACTGTTTTCCATGATCCAGCTACCACAGAAATTGCTCCTACAACTCTAGAGTTGTAGAGCAACCACAGGAGGAAGGGCTTCCTTTAAAAAAAAAAAAAAAAAAGAAAGCCTTTATCTCAAGCCTTTGACAAAGAAGATTCTGGAAATGATGATCTCCAGGGGTGATAGGAAAGGCATGTGCCTTGCTAGTTTTTCTGGAAGGATACATTTCAGCTTACGTCATGGTTTTTTTCTTTATTCATGTGTTGTGAGGAATTGAAAAATTCCAATCTTGTTTTTAGTTTCCATCTGAAATAGAGATATTGAGCTTTAAAATTCCCAAGCACACACACAAAAAAAAAATTCCCAAGCACTTTCACAATTTATAGCTTTATTTGTTTTACCAGCTTTTTTGTTTCTACAAAATTTTGGTGTTATTACTGATTTACATATGGAGAGGAAATTTTAGGAAGCCAGGCAACAATTCACAGGAAATGTCAAGACACTATGTAGCTTTAGTTCTTTGATGGGAAGAACTAGAAATCCTCATCTTTATACTCAGAACACAGACAAGTCAAGGATTGTCATCTTAATCATTAACGCATGCAGTTTGCAGCTTGATGTCATGGATGATAGAATAGCATTGACTGGAGTCTGAACCTGGAACCAAATTCTAGTCCTATTGTTCGACGAGTGGCATTAGACAAATGTAATCTAGGTGAGTCTCAGTTTCTACCTTTGTAAAAGGGAATCATGCAATACAAGGTTGTTTGGAAGGTACACAGTAGGCATATACACTGTGCACTGTGTTTGGCGCATCTGGTGGCGTGAAGATGAGGCAACTCTTACCGTTACTTTCTGTGTTAGGATCTTTAGGCAGTTTTGACGTGTATTGATATAAGAGGTGGGTGATCAAGAAAATTGCATTTCTGGGTTCTTGTTGGAGCCTGTTCCTACTGTGTGTATACCAGGGCAGGGCATATGTTGTTTGGTGGCAAAGACGAAACTAGTAAAATAAACCACATAAGCCACTTAAAGTTATGCTTCGTGCACTAAATTATGAAAATAATTTTTAAAGACTGAAGGTGCTGAAACCCGGGTGGTACTACATCTTTCCCTTTGTAGCTTTTCACTTACATTTAGGATATCAGCAACTTGGAACTCTTTTATCCCTGGTAGATCTTTCTAGCACATAATTAAGATATTGTTTGATATCTTTTTTGAACTGTGCACACTATAGATTCCTAATGTTTTATTTCACTTAATTAATTACACTATATTTATTTAAATTAAAAGCGGTCAAGAGAACAGAGGCTTTGAAGTCAGGCAAATTGGTTTGAATATGATCAATAGCTTTATGATACGAAGCATGTTTTGCTCTTTGTAGAATGAAGCTGTTTCCTTCTCACGCCTGATATTATTGGGGGGGCTTAAATGAGAAAATGAATGGCCTTAATTAGTTTGTCGTAAATAATCCAAATATCCCTTCCTCTGTGTATCCTAACGCTTTACTGGAAACCAAACAGCAGGCTCACAGCAATGAAGGAGAATAAAATTCTTGCCTTCAGAGAGCTTATGTATTTGATTGCTTTGTATTTAGGTCTCACTTTCATCTTTTCAAAAACATTTGCAGCTCTGTTTGGTCTCTACTGTAGAAGCTATGTAAAGTTTATAGGACAAATGGATTTATTATATTGATTTCCAGATAAGAAATCAAATTAAGTGAATTGTTCTAAGCTACTGCTGGTTTGTGGAGGAGCTCCTGCCTGCAAAACAAGCCTGCTGCTTCCTAGGCCAGAGCCTTTCCCCATCCTAGGTGGCAGTGAAGCTAGTGTCTTAAAATGAGCAGATATGGGTTTGAAATTATGGCTCCAACATTTACCAGTTATGTGACTCTCTATATATCAGCTAAACTTTCGAATCATGTTTCTTCTTCTGTAAAATGAGAGTCATTATGATACCTGCCTCATAATATAACTGTCAAATTTAAATGACAATAGTTGCCCAATATACTACAGCGATTAATTGCTAATTTTAGTGGTTTCAATCCCCCTTTGTGTATGTTAGTTACATATACTTGGCTTCATCCTTTTGTTTTTTAAGATTTATTTACTTATTTGAGAGAGAGAGACAGGGAGGACAGAAAGAGAGAGAGATGGGAGGAGCAGAGGGAGAGGGACAAACTGACTCCCTGCTAAGCACACATCAGACACAGCCTTGCCACTGATTCCAGAACACTGATATCATGGCGTGAGCCAAAATCAAGAGTCAGACATTTAACTGACTGAGCCACCCACGTGCCCCTTGGCTCCATTCTTATAGATGCATGGAAGAGAAAGTAGCTAAGGAGATCTAATTTAGCCCTCTATGTAGTTTTCAAATTAATAAGCTTCTTTAATATGGCCATTCCAACTAATATTAGAGATTAGGGTTTTATTCTATAGTCATTGTTAGGAAACTGATGAATATGCACACCTTATAATAATTTTAGTGTGTTCTTGATCCACAAACCTTCCTTCTCCCCCAAATTCAACAGATAGAACTGAAAATCATGAATAAGGTAACAAAATGGTAGATTCTGGTTAGCTTTAATTGTGAATATCTAATTTTATTCAGTTACTACTTTTATCATCAATATATTTGAGCAAGTAAAAATGATGGTAGATGTTTCCCATGAATACAGTGACCTTAAACACAGGACAGGTTCTTTGTGACTTCTTCCCTGTGGATCAATTATCTGCAATTTGCTGCTGGTTGGTTGGCCCATTGTCAGCTTCCCTACAAGTTCCTTCCTCAGCGGGAATAAGGGAGGCTCTCTTTTCCTGCTCCTGTTGTGTTGGAAAGGTCTCAAAGGTTTTGAAAAACTCTCAAATAACTATTTGTCTAGAAACCACTTCTTTTGGAGAATAGAGAGACACTTTTTGAGGGCATGTAACCACTGACAATAAGTAAAAATAAGGAAAGCCCATGAATGAGCTAAAATGTTTCTTTGTTCATAAACTATTCATTACCTCATTTTAGGTTAACTTTCATTAATCTGATGCTGCCTCTTATTGCAGTAATCAGCATGTGAAATCTTTAGGGTATTAAGAACTTGGGTCAAAGGTATTCTTTTAAAACAAATCCATATGTTAACAAGATAAAGTTATATTAGTGACTTTTGATTTGGACTGAGGTAGAAGGCATCAGATAAAAGTCAAATTCTTATCTTCAAAATACTTATGTCAACCTTGTTAGTATGGATTAAAACTTTTAACAGGATTTTCTTCTTTACCTCTTTTCTCAAACTTTTAGCAGATTTCTGTTTTATGCCAATCCTTTGATGATGTCTGAGGTGACAAAGAAAGATAAGGTTTCTGTGTTGGAAATTATTCATAGGTCCAACATCTTTTTTATAACAAAGGTAGTAGTTAATCTAGGTCGGCTAGGTGGATCTTCTTATTATGTTTGTGTGTAATCATGGCTTCTAGATTATTTATAAATATTCTTAAGTACCTTGGAACTACATTTGAATCAAAGTATCTTAAAAGTAGCAATGGTAATTCCAAAAATCGTGAAAAAAACCATAAAATGGTCTTGATGGAAGCTGACAAATAATGATCTTATATGCTGATTTAGAATATATTGTTGAAAAATGGGTGGCCAAATGAGGAAGTAGTGATACTAACTATAATATGAATTGAAGATTTGTCAAAAAGCATTGTAATTTTTGAATCAGATTTGATAATTTATATTTTGTTTTGCATGATTTTCTTTTTTTCCTTTTCTGCCAAAATGTTTTAAGTTATTTGAACTGGTGTACACTATGGAAATTGCTGGGTGGTCTTTATATAAATTAATTAGATATGGGCTATATTATATAATTGCCATAAATACTATTTTAACTTGTTACTGAATAATTAAGTTACAATTTTAAAATAGTAAGTTTTATGAAATAGTTAAAAATGTTGCTATGTATGGTTACTTTGAATAATTTGAACTAACATACTACTAGTTCTCTTGTGAGATTTTGTATAATCTAAACTTTGATTATTATAGCAGTTTGAGTATTTCAGGTAGAAGATTCTAATTATCTAAAAAAATGATGTAAGGGCACCTGGGTGGCTTAGTTGGTTTAGTGCCTGACTCTTGATTTCAGCTCAGTTCTCGATCTCAGGGCTGTTGAGCTTTGCCTGGCTTTGTGCTCAGTAGAGTGTCTGCTTGGGATTCTCTTCCCCCACTGCCTTGCTGCCCCTGCTCCCCATGCTTGTGCTCCCTCTCTCTCAAATAAATAAATCTGAAAAAAAGATGTAGTTTTAATGTATAGAAAAAATATAAAAGAATTAAAATATTTGTGAATAATAAAATTTTGGTATTTTGAACGATTTAAAGCTTAAAACATGGAAAAAATTAGAATTTAGATTCTCAAGGTCCTAACATTTTAAAGTTTAAAAATTCTTGTGAAGTAACTTTTACACATGGAAATTTTTTACAAAAGGGAATATAATAAATATTGAATCTTTTTCTCTGCCTCAATTCTTCTTTCAGATTTCTGGAAATTCTAGTATAAATATGCACTATACTGTTTGTATTTTGATTGCTTCCGACTTGGCAAAAATTGGAATGCTGCTTTTATCTGTAGGGTTTCCTCTTTTTTTTTTTTTTTTTTTTTTTTTTTTTTTGGAGTCCTTGTATAGTATTCTCTCGTTATTTAGCTCTGTCTTTTGTTGGTGATTTTTTTCTACCTTTTGCTATCTATTTTAATATCGTGTGCAAATGAGTTTGCAGAATAGATTCCAGTGAGTGGAATAACTGAATCAAGACGTGTTTGCATTTAGAATTGTGCTAAATGTCCAAAAAAGATTGATCAATTTACAATCCTATCTAGAGTGTGCGAGTGTGACTGTTTTCGCCTGATCTTACTAGTAGTGTACAGTATCAAATTTTTAAAGCTTTGTCACTGATATTCAACTGCTTAAGTTTATAAGGATAGCTTTTTACTAATTCTAAAAGTTTCTAAACATTATTATTTGCATTTCTGTGTGTGTGTCTGTGTGTGTGCGTGCACTCATGCACTTGTTTGTAACTTTACCCAGTTTTCTGTTGGGCTCTGGATCTGTATTACTTATGGATATACGTGTTAAAGTAACATACTTTATTGTGTCATGTGACTATTTTTTTTCTTTTAACCTGTTTATGATTTTTCAGAGTCAAAATTTTAGTTAATGATTTTTAAGAATACACATATTCTTATATTTTAGTCAAATTTAGAAATTGTTTATTTTATTGCTTCAGGATTTTTGTGCCTTGCTCAGCAAGACTTTTCCCACTTAAAGTTATTTAAAGAAAAACAACTGCTCATTTTTAAAATTAGTATCCATCTTATTTTGGTTTCATGATTCAGAATAAATCTTTGATTCATCTGGATTTATTTGATATAAATACTAAAGTAAGGATCTAGCTTTACTTTTTCCTTCATAAGGTAAGCCAACTGTCACTACATATAATGCTAAAAAATACATTTTTTCCTTATTGACTTGAAATGCCATCAGATACTCTTCTTGAGTAAACAATTCTTTAGGCAGTTGGAAACAGACAGGGAATTTACCCAGAAAATGAAATAAACAAGATTGAAACTCTATTACAGACAAAGGAATGTAAAGTAATGCAAGATAGTTGTTTCCTGAGTGGTGCTATTCTTGTAAAGTGTGCTTTTGTGTCACTGGGTCTCAGATCAATAAAAGAGGATGTCAGATTTTGAACATTAACTGAGCCCAGAGAGATAAATAAAGGATTTTGTTATGTTTTTTGGCTTGTGTCACAACACTAATATTACTTAAATGGACTGCTAGTTTTGCATATGTCTCTACCTATATCAAGGTTTAAGTAATGGGTTATGGCTATGAGTTGGCTTTTGAGGATCACTTTGAAGTTAATTCAGTGTAACAATCCGTATGTGTTCACAAATAGAATATTAAAACTAAAGACCACAATCCATATGCAATGAAGAAAGGTAAAAGAACTCAGATATGCATGGTTTTATTAACTAATATATAGCTTCAGCCTCAATTTGTTGTAAGAGCTTATTATATGGTCTCTCTAAAGCCAAATATCAAGCTATTTATGGCATAAATCTTATTTAAGCTAAATAAATGCTAAATAAATGCTAAATAAAACACTAATCTGTCACTTGCATCAAAAAATACTTTCAGTTTATCTTATCGTATATGATATGCACTGTGTATTTTTGGCCAAACATCAGGGAAACTTATAAATCTTTAGTCACTGCATTCTGTGGAAGTTTGAACTTAATGTGGCCTAACATACATTTTCTAATACATGTTCTTCCCATGATCATTAAAATGGGAAGATTTTGACTTTCAAGATAATGATTTTATAAAATATATTTCTTTAAATTTCTGAAAGACTCTAGTCATCTGTTTATGTTTTAATATATCTTTAGATGAATAGAAAAAAATTTACCTGGGTGAAAATAAAAAAAAAAAATTACATCAGTAGAACTGCAGTGTTAATATTTACGGTAACACTCTTTTAAAAAAACAAAAAATATTTTAAAAAATATTTTATTTAAATTTAATTTGCCAACAAATCATATAACACCAGTGCTCATCCCATCAATTGCCCTCTGTGGTGCCCGTCTTCCAGTCACCACATTACCCCCCACCCTTCTCCCCTTCCACAACCTTTTGTTTCCCAGAGTTAGGAATCTCTCATGGTTTGTCTTCCTCTCTAATTTTTCCCCACTTGGTTTCCTTCCTTTCCCTTATGGTTCCTTTTCCTATTTCTTATATTCCACATTTGAGTGAAACCATATGATAATTGTCTTTCTCTGATTGACTCAATTTCACCCAGGTCCATCCACGTCAAAGTAAATGGTAAATAATTATCCTTTCTGATAGCTGAGTAATATTCCATTGTATATATAGACCTCATCTTCTTTATCCATTCATCTGTCGAAGGACATCTTGGCTCCTTCCACAATTGACTATTGTGGACATTGCTGTGATGAACATTGGGGTGCAGGTGTCCTGTCATTTCACTACATCTGTATCTTTGAGGTAAATACCCAGTAGTGCAATTGCTGGATTATAGGATTAAAAAAATTATTTGAAACAGAAAGAGTAAGAGAGAGAGAGCTCAGAAACAGGGAGAGGGGAAAGAGAGAGGAAGAAGGAGACTCCCTGCTGAGTAGGGAGCCCAATTTGGGCTTGATTCCAGGATCCTAGGATCACAACCTGAGCCAAAGGCAGGCACTCAACTGACTGAGCCACCCAGGCGCCCCTATGGTAACACTTGTTAAAAATTAAAATGTTTTGTAAAGATTGGCTTAATCTCATTTCTTCCCTTACTCATAAAGGCAGAGGAAGGTGAGGAAGAAAAATCCATTTGATGACACTTTACTGAAAATGGGTGATGTACCACTAAAAGGAATACATACTGCAGTTCTGATGTCATACTGGAGCAGAATGAAGGTAGATTAAGGAGGCATATTTTTCAAGAAGACTCCATGGAACACAGTTCCTATTCTTTTTCAAAGGATTACTTTTGCTTTTCTTTTGCCACACTTTCACTTGTGTCCAGATGGCTATTAATATATGTCATAGTAATTTTCTGTTTTGACTTAAAGCCTCACAGTTTGTATTATTTTCCATTTACTTTTAGGGTTTTTTTTTTTTTTTGCAAACCTTTATTTCAAAGCACTCAATCATATTTGTCTCCGTTTCTATTCATTTTTATATAGTTCTAAGTTTTTTCAAGACTCTTGTATGTCATAATTTTCCTGAGGTGAATCTAATTATTGAGGACATGTTTACTTAAATATTTCTCTAAATTAAAAAAAGAAAACAAATGAATAAACGAGAAACAGAATCAGACGGACCTGTAAGTACAGAAAACAAACTGGTGGTTGCCAGAGGAGAAGTGGGTAGGGGATGGGCAAAATGGGTGAAGGGGAGTGGGAGATACAGGCCTCCCATTAATGGAATCAATAAGTCACAGGAATAAAAAGCACAGCACAGAGAATGCAGTCAGTGGTATTGTAATAGCATTGTGTGGTGGGTGAGAGATGGGAGCTACACTTGAGAGCATAGCATAATATATAGAGAAGTTGAAGGACTATGTTGAACACTTGAAACTAATGTAACATTGCATGTCAACTATATTTATAGAAAAATTCCTCTGAAATTAATATAAAAATTTCTGAAGCTTTGATTAGAATACTTTTCCTAATTATAGAAGTTACATATTAAGAAATCTAAAAGAAAATAAATATCATCACTAATTTAACCAAGAAACAATCACTTAATAGTTATGTGTGTTCTTTTCCAGTGCTTTTGTACATGAAACATTCTTGGATGGCACTAAAGACATTTGTATACTTAATTTTCTTAGCTTCATTGTATTCATCCCCATAATTTAGGTCATTTTCTAATTTTACAGATTTTATTTGAATCCTTCTTTTATCCATTATAAAATATTGCTGCAACTGAAAACCCTTCTGCATATGCATTTTTTCTCATTTCTGATGACTGAAGTGTAATTAAAGGATCAGAGGTCTTGAAGCATTCAATTAAGTATTTCTGATATACTCTAAGGAAGTTCATACCAATTTATAATCCTATCAACAATCTATGAAAGGTCTAATTTCACAGACCCTCAATATCATTTTTATCATTTAAAAAAATCCTTAGGTAGTAGATAGCTAGAAAAATCCTCTTTGTCAATAAAAGTTTTTCATGCTTATTACACATTTATGTTTCTTTTTTCACAAATAGTTTATTAAGATCTCTTGCTCAGTCTTCATCACCATCTTGGTATTTTTTTCCCATTGACTTGCATGAATTATTTATACAAGATAAGAGTGGCTGGAGAAGATTGGGCTAGGGAGTTGAAAATGCAATAATTAAATACTTTGGCCCAGACAAGGTCCATGTTACTTCAGCTTCCATGTTGTAGGTCACAACTATTCACAGGGCCATGCACATCTTAAGGGAGTGCAGACTGATCATCCTTGTGTCTCAAAATCTGAAAACTGTATATTGGTGAATATGACTAAAGTCTACTACAGAAACTTTGCCCTGGTTTATTATCTTCCCTTTCAATTTTAAACACGGTTAATTTTTTGTAAAGTATTGTTCCAGAGATGGTTTTCAAATCCGCCCCCCCCCCACCCCAGTATATTGCATATGTTTTAAGCTTATAAAAACATAAAAGGACAGAATGGAAAGCAATGCTTGTGCCCTTCCTTACCAATCTCTGATCTCACTCCCTAGGCATGTGCGCGTTCAGCATTTTGTCATTCTTCTAGTGGTTAACTCTACTAGTAGTATAATTATATTGTTAATTTTGTATTTTTTTTTCATTCTAATTTATAATAGTATCTTTGAATCACAGTTGTTCTTTCAACAGTTATAGGTGCTGTGCTTCCATTGCCTACCTTGTGAGTTGATAATGTTTTTGATTCAAGAGAGAAAATAAACACTCTACTCTGTATTTATAATTAGTTGGCTCTATATGCATATGCTTTATATGTAGGTTTATCCTAAAAGCTAAAAATCAATAAGCATTATTTCATAATTATAAGTAGCTGTGTGACCATTCTTTATTGCAGAGCCAAGTACCATGCCTTGTTTGTGCTTTCGCTTTTACGGCTTTTTTTTCTTTTCTGAGTATTTGAAATTCCCAAATTTTCTTTTGCATTACATGGTTTTAATATATTTGTAGGCTCTTGCTGTCAGATACTTAGATCATAGATCTACTCTTTCCAAAGACTTCTGTCCGTCCTCCTTCTGTTGGTTGCTCCTGATCCTCCTGTACAATGGACATCTTGAGATAGCACAGTCCTTTTGTGGTTGATCATGTATCTTTCTGTTTCTTGGCTTATTCCTTCATAGGCTTTAAATCTATTTTTATTTATCACTTATACTTTCCTTTAAGATAATTTTATGAACATAATAATAGATAATAAAATAATAAAACTTTATCATACATATGGGTTTGGTGGGTGTTGATTTCTACGATGAAAATTGTTATTTCCTTAGAACTTGGAAAGAATTACACACTTCTATCATCAGATGTTGTTGAAAAGTCTAATTCTTAGAGTTTTGTGCATTTATTATTTCCTTTTGAAGCTTTCAAGTTCTTTATCTTTGATCTCCTAAAAATTCACAGTGATACACCTGTATGGAACTTTTTTTTTTTCCAT
The DNA here is from genome assembly GCF_018345385.1 of Vulpes lagopus. Classification (NCBI taxonomy): domain Eukaryota; kingdom Metazoa; phylum Chordata; class Mammalia; order Carnivora; family Canidae; genus Vulpes; species Vulpes lagopus. Next base: position 9,645,563 of record NC_054846.1, on the reverse strand, counting down.
CCTACTCAGCACTCTTTGAAAACAGATTCTTCCTTAAGATTTGGGAACTATTATTCTTAGTTATTATTACTTAGTTATTATTACTCAGAGTATTTTCCCTCTTCCATTTAATTATTTCTTTCTAGACAGCTATTTAGGTTGATTTTGGTTCCTTCTCATTTAGAATTTAATATAGCATATCATAAACATTTAAAGTAGGATATCCATCAGATTTCTTTCTCTTTTTTAAAAAAAGATTTTATTTATTTATTCATGAGAGACACACAGAGAGAGCAAGGCAGAGACACAGGCAGAGGGAGAAGCAGGCTCCCTTCAAGGAGCCCGAGGTGGGACTCCATCCTGGATCCCGGGATCACACCTTGAGACAAAGGCAGATGCTCAACCACTGAGCCACCCAGGCATCCCCCATCAGATGTCTTTATATTACATCTTTAAACAATATTTTCACTAGTATAATGCAATTAAAATACATCACATAGCTTCATTTTGCTATAGAGAACATCTAACTAGTTCTGAGGTTGTCCTGAATGATTATTCCTAAATTATGCTTAACCAGATCTTCACTTTTTCCCTTCCTACTCATTGCATGGTTATTTAAAAATATGGTTCTTGTGGTATTTTAAACTTTGGAGAATCACTAGGTGAGAGAAACATATTTGTGGGTGATGACTGAAACAATACCAAAAGCAAAGACTAAACATGAAAATGAGGGAAACAGATGAGCAGGAAAATGTGAGCAATGACATAAATAACAAGAGATTATTGGTTCAACCTATTTCACATTACTGATTCTTAGTTTCATCTTGGTTGTCCCCTTTCTTATATTTAATTATAAGTTGTTTTTCTGTCCTCTTTGCCACAGTTCTATAAAACCTATATATCCAAGTTTTTATCTTTGCCATCTCATTCTTTTGCAAGACTTCTTTATGTTGGCAACACAATCACATTTTTTTTCCTCTGATATTCCGTTTTAGGTATACGGCCTTTGAATTTTGAATGTGATGATCATGAGAAGCTTCATTTCTAGGTTCTTAATCCTAAAAAATCAATTGGGTTAAAGCTTTGCCTATGTTTTAACAGTTATATCACTAATGATTCAAATATGATTGCTCAGTAGAAAAATATTAAATATATTTGGTAGAAGAAAAAAAGTCTGGAGATTTAGGGATTTTACTTTTTATTATCAACCTTTCCTTGCCCTTTTCCTTGTTGATAATGGAGATAGTCACTAGCTTCAGAAAATGAAAGTACACTGAAAGGGCCACACAAATGGTTCATTACTGGCTGGGAGAAAGTGCAGTTTACTAAATAATTTTTTGTTTTTTGATGAAAATCAGGAAGATTGATTTATATGCTTTCTGGTGATAAAGGTACTGGGAAGATCGTTAGTCTCTATAACTCTCTGAAGAGTTTAACATTTCTTCCCTAAATTGTGCCTATAGTTGATTCTCTTATTCACGGTGGTTATGTTCTATAAAATCCCTGTGAATGCCAAATTAGGGAACCCTGAACCATTGCTCCTAAGGCAATAGAGTTAGATTCTGTAGTCACAATGTTTCCATCAACTGATTGACACATAACTTCTTTAAAAAATATATATATATTTTTTTCATGAGAGACATACACAGAGAGGCAGAGACACAGGCAGATGGAGAAGCAGGCTCCACGCAGGGAGCCCGATGTAGGACTTGATCCCGGGTCTCCAGGATCATGCCCTGACCTGAAGGCAGACACTCAACCACTGAGCCACCCAGGCGTCCGGATACATAACTTCTATGTGTTTCTGTTTCAGACACCTTATTTAATACGTATCGGTGATCCATTCACACTGAACACATATCTAAGCAGTTTATCTAACACATACATTTTCTCAATAAGGTACATCAACCTTCTTACCCTTAGGAACACTTGACAGTTGGGACTGTCTTGGGACCATGTTCAGAATTATGCTTGGGTATTTTATTATTTTATTTTATTTTATTTTATTTTATTTTATTTTATTTATTTTTTTATAATGTCATGATTTTACTTATGTATTTGACACAGAAATAGAAATCACGCAAGCAGGGAGAGAGGCATAGGGAGAAGCAGGTTCCCGGCTGAGCAGGGAGCCCTACGTGCAGCTCCATCTCTGGAGTCTGAGATATGACTTGAGCCAAAGGCAGACCTTTCACCGACTGAGTCACCCAGGCGGCCCATATGCTTGGACATATTAAACAGCAAAATCACCAAGAAAACACATAAAAACACAGAAAATTTGGCACTAAATAACCTGCAAAAAGGACATTTTATAGTCTGAGAGCTAAAACAAGAAGGCAAAGTGTTGCCCTGTTCAGCCTCAGCTGGTCATTACTGTGTGTATTGGGCCACGGCTCTGTCCGTGAATGAATGATGGTAAAAGGGCATCAAGTCTTGGTTTGGGGATTACAAATAAATTTTAGTTAGTAGTTGATTTGCACATGCTAAATCCACTAATAATAAAAATTGAGTGTTTGATTTGAGTCAGTTTTGGCAATTCAAATCGCTTTCCTTTTTCTTTTTTCTTTTTTTCTTTCTCTCTCTCTCTCTTTGAGTAGTCTGATAAAATTGAATTTCACCTTGCTTTGAAATGTTTATAATTACCTATGCTGATAAATCACCTTGAATTTGAAAGGATGAGAAACGGACATTACTTTAAACTCTGTGGAGTAAATTGAAGGGAAAAGAAAATGCTTATTTCCACAAATTCAAGTTCATGATGGTACAGCTGAAGGACAAAGCCCTTTCTTTTATTTTTTTTTCTTTAAAGACTGTCCCCTAAATGAGAAAAGTCTAAAACACCAAAGAACATTAAACTCTTTTGGGGTGTTTAAGCAGTGATTTCTGTGTTATATTGTGTTCTAGATTTTTTCCACTTGTGTTTTGCCCATCTTCTCACTGGGAAGGTCCAAATGCCAAAGGAGACAGAGAAATGAGAAGTGCAGATGGCCATTGTATGTATCTGTGCATAGTGTACACACCATTTGGCTGTGTGTTAGGATGGATATAGGCTTCATAGGGGTTTAACAGAATCTAGGTACAATTCCTTGTAATTTTTATAAAAAAATTTATTCATTTGAAAGAAAGAAAGAGAGAGAGAACATGAGCAAGAGAGGGGAGGCAGAAGGAGAGGAGATGCAGACTCCCCACTGAGCAGGGAGCCAACACAAGGTTCCATTCCAGGGTCTCGAGATCATGACCTGAGCTGAATGAAGGCAGACGCTTGGCCATCTGAGCCACCCTGACACCCCAGCATTCCATCTCTTGTGAAGGATTTTTCTAGGCACTGAGGAGGTTGTGGTGAGGAAGACTGGAAAGGTGTACATCCTCATGGAGCTGACATTAGAATGGGGTGAGTGATAATAAACTGATCAACAAACAGAAAAGAGGCAATTGTAGGTGGGGTTACATACTTTAAAAGAACTCAATAGGGACACATGATGGAAGAACTAGATGAAGATCCTGTGTTAGGTTCATTCTGGGGGTAAATGAGATGGGAGCAGAGGCCAGAGAGACTGGAATCAGCCTGAGAGATAAAGGACAGGGGGAAAGAGCATCCTCTGTAGGAGGAACAGCAAGTACAAAGGGCCCGAAAGAGAGTAATCTTGGTGTGATTACTCTTCTGAAGAAACCCAGAGGAGTTGCAGCATGGTAAGAGCCAGAGAGTGGGCCAAAGAAGCTCAAAAGATCAGTGCAGGAAGCAAAGCACACAGTTCTTTGTGGGCCATAGTAAGCAGCCTACGTGTTGATTGGTGCACATTCAAGGTTCATATATATCTCAGACTGGAAGGTAAACAGTAAAAGAAGATCTTACCCCTAATGACTTAGCTTTATCCGAGTGAATGTCAGCAAAAACAGTCAATGGGAAGAAGCAAATACTGTTTCTGTACTCACAAAATCATTGTAGAAAGACAAAGTTATTTTCTTTTGATTGGATTTGGATTTCCCTTTGTCTTGGAGAAGAGCATCTGTTCATTATGAGAAGTTCCCCAGAAATGTCTTAGGCATCAAAGAATTTCTGTGCTTTGGTCTATTGTGCTATGAGGCGCCCTATATAAACGAGGCTACTGATAACTACAGTTCCGTTGTAATTCAGGATCCTCAATACTTGTCCCTTACTTGGTGTCACAACTATTTTCTGAGCAAAACATGTGTCATCTTTGACTTCCAAACTTTTTCCTGTGAGAAATTGGTGATCACGAATAGGGAAGGCCTGGTCTGGGGGGTGGGGGTGGAGGGTGGGGGGCCCGAGGGAGGGGTCCCCAGTTCTTTCCTCAGATGAGGCAGAGTTAGTTGGGAGGATGAATGAGTTCCTCCCTGAAGCCATGTTGGCGGCTCCCTGAATACTCTGCCCTCTGAAAGCGAGTGTGAGGAGAAATGTGGAATTTAATTTGCTCATCTGCTGGTCTGTCCTCTTTGTCTTGGCCAAACCATGATCTTCTTTGGTTGAAAAAAAAAGAGCTACTTGAACAACAATAAGTCCAGAAGTATTGCCATTTTCTAAAAATGTACATTTTCCCAATTCACTTGTCTAATTGAGCTACGTAGCACATGATGTATTTTCATACACTTTAAACTGGTAGCACACAGAGCGAAGTTCTTATGTTGAGTGCAGCAGGTGCTCTGTGGAAGCAGTGATTCTCCCTGTGATCCCCATGGTTCACTACTGTTTTTATTTCCAGGTAATTAAGGTGATGTCATATACTTTAGTGTTTGTTTATGCTGCCAGGTCCAATATACATCCATGGAATGAACTCTGGTCTTCCTTTTTTTTTTTTTTTAATTATATTTATTTATTCATGACACACACAGAGAGAGAAAGAGAGAGAGAGAGAGAGAGAGGCACAGACACAGGAAGAGGGAGAAGCAGGCTCCATTCCTTGCAGGGAGCCTGACATGCGATTCGATCCCGGGTCTCCAGGACCACACCCGGGACTGAAGGTGGAGCTAAGCCACTGAGCCACCCGGGCTGCCCTGAACTTTGGTTTTCTTGTGAAAAACGAAACAAAACAACACTCTGCTTTCCCTTTCTCCTTATCTGGGTGATAATAGACTTGGGGTTACATGTCATTCAAAGGAACAGAATCCAACTTAAGAACAGTCCCCTTGAATCTTCTCCTATGTGCCTCATTAGGATATTTATGCTTTCTGAATGGTTGGAGAACAAGGTTTCCTTGGGGGGAAACTGTTGAAACTCAATAACCTGGTAAAATTGAAAGATGAAGAGTCTTTGTTGTATTGCTAGAAACATGATAAGTGAAATGAAATCCAACTATAAAATACAAGACCCTGGGATAGATGCCATACTAAATAGTAAAGGCAATAAATTGTCAGTCTTTGGGGGATGATTTCTAGGGAGAAAGATTTCAAGACCTCTCCTGGTAGTCTGTTTAATCACAAAATAACTCTTCTTGTCAAGAAGTTCTGTCTTATGTCTAACTTAATTTGTTTTACTGTAATTTAAATGTCCTTTCTTGTATTCAACCCTTGAGAAAGAAGCAAAAAATTCACTGCTTCCTCAGCATGATAGGATTCCACACACTTGAAGATGATAAATAAACCATTTCCTTAAAAAAATAAAAATAAAAATAAACCATTTCCTTTCTTTTTTTTTTAAGATTTTATTTATTCATAAGAGACACAGAGAGACAGAGACAGAGACACAGGCAGAGGGAGAAGCAGGCTCCATGCAGGGAGCCTGATGTGGGACTCGATCCCAGGACCCCGGGATCCTGCCCTGAGCCAAAGACAGATGCTCAACCACCTGAAAATAGGTGCCCCTCATCTATTTTCTAAGACAGGGATTCAACTCAGGCTTCTTCAAGCACCTGGATTCATTCTCTGGTTTATTCTTCTCTTCATATAGAACTTAATACCTATTTTATGTTTTATTTAAAAAAAAAGAATTGATACCTACTAGGTGCAATAGTAATAATTTCTAGCTTATTCTGATGTTGGTTGCAGCATATATTCAAGATAACATATCATTTAATATTAAATATGCAACAGTATTACATTTAGTTTTGAAATAGCTACATTATATTGATGATACTCATCCAATATAATATGTAGGTCAGTATCTTGCTGACCTTTTTTATTTTTTAATTAATTAATGTTTTTTTAAAAAAATATTTATTTATTCATGAGAGACACAGAGAGAAAGAGAGGCAGAGACACAGGCAGAGGGAGAAAGCAGGCTCCATGCAGGGAACCCGACGTGGGACTCAATCCTGGGTCTCCAGGATCACGCCCTGGGCTGAAGGTGGCGCTAAACCACTGAGCCGCCCGGGCTGCCCTTGCTGCCTTTTTTTAAAAAGGATGTTTGTTCAACTTTATTATTATTTTTTTAAGTAGATTTCATGCTTGGGTTTGAATGTGGGTTTGAACTCACAATCCTGAGATCAAGGCCTGAGCTGAGATTAGGAGTAGGATCCTTAACCAGCTGAGCATGAACTTTATTTTTAATAAACACTTTTTATGATGTGACCCTGCTCCCTCTATGTAAGTTTCATAGTTCAGTAGTGATATTACTTCTTTCAAACATAAATTATAGAGTGGAAATCAGATTTATGGACTTTGGTTTGCTTTTTACAAATTCACTTTGGAATCCATTCAAGATTTACTCTTGTAAAGGGCTTTGAGCTACAACATATCTTATTATGTCCTCTGTAATATCAAATATTGCAATTAGGATGATGTTATCTATAGTTGATATGCTACCTCTTTGTAGTTTTGTAGAGATTTTCACTGCTGGATTAGAGCTTATTTTTCTTCTCAGAAATATTGAGTAATCATTATTTTTAATCTTCACTTAAGTGCTTTAGGAAATGTGTTCTCATACTCTCATATAAAAATATATTGTTTAAATTTTAATTTTTCACTTCTGTTTATTTTCACTTTGGATTTCTATATTCATATTAGAACATTATATATCACAACTAGTGATAGAATTTGAAAGCTACTTCGTTTTACAATTGTAATTTATAATCACATTAACTATGCTTTCATTCATTTCCTTTCAATTGATAGGAAGATGTTTCTTGCCTATTTTGTTTTGTGTCAATCAGATAGAGACGAAAGTCTGTAATACTTGGGACTCATCAGCAAGTTTTTATTACATGACTGAAAATTATGCCCTTCCATAATCAGCAAGTACTTTCTAGGTTTATTTCCTGGGACTCTATGCCAGGCCCTTTGAGGAAGCAAACACGGAGTCATCTTCTCCTAGCAGGTTACAAATAGTCTAGAAGAAAAAAGTTAAACACAAAAGATTTGAAGATGGAATGCTTATGTCCCTAAATATATGTAGGATGTGGATCTAGAAAATGCAGAGACCATTGTGATTGATGAACCTGGGAAATGCTTTTGTATTTTGTGGAAATAGAAGAAAAGAGTTCATGAGCATAACCTGTGACCCTTACATTAGTAAGGTCCCCAGAAATGTACTTAGAACAAAGAAAGAAATCAATGAAGAATGTGACATGAGGTCCAAAGAATGGCTGATTTTGACTGTGCAGGCACATACATAATCTCACAGCAGGTCTTGTCACATTAGTCTAGAAATGGGACTTGGGCCAGGCAGGAGAGCAGGGCATCTGGAGCAGAGTTGTAAGCTTCACACCTGGCTGTGCAATTATTTGAAAGAGGTGGGGCATTTGCAGTTCTTGAGAGTCCTGGGGAGAAAGCTGAGATCAGAGCTATCTAACCAAAATGGAGACACAAGGGCAGTTCTGATTAAAAAGGAATTTCAGGTTTCGACCCAGAATAGGAGCACAGGAAGGTATGTCCAGGAGGTGGATTTCAAAGAGCAGAGTTAGCGAAGCCAGCAGGGCAGAAGCGGAGTCATCATGCAGATGGCACGTCCCTTATCTGGAGGAAGCTGACAGGGCTCGACTCTGGATTCCACTACAGAGAAGCCTGATCTTTGCTTTTATCATCCTCACTGGGAAATCACTGATTTATCAAGTTTAAACTTTGCCTGGTTTGTAAAATCCTCCTCTAACATCGTGTATTCTTTGGACAATAAACTCTCTGCCCTAGCCAATATCTCCTTTCTTTCATAGATGTTTTTAGTATCTCCTATGTGCCAGACACTGTGCCCAGGGGAAAGAAGCTATCCTCAAGGGGTCTGTAACCTAAGGAGTCACTTTATGAACCTCCAAGGACGTTTTAAAGTTCCTTCAGATTTTAGTGCCTTCAGATTTTCCTCCAACTATTCAAGAGCTTAGAACAACCTAGATATAAAAAATTTTTATCTCTCAGTCATATCTCAAAAATGTATTATTTATTTATTAATGTTTTGTATTATTTATATTTGACTAATGTTTATATTGTATTATATATAAACATATTCATAATACATTTTATATTATTATATTATAGTTTTATTATTTATTACTGTTTATATTATTTTGTATTTTATATACATATAAAATACATATATATTTCAAGTTCGTGTTGAAAGGATATATCTAAGCTGTATATATATATATATATACATATATACACATATATATATGTGTATGAAATTCTCATACACTTGAAGCTTTTCTGGAGCATTTTAATCTTTACTGTCCTAGTGTCTTCAGAACTTCCAATCTATTTTAACTATTTTGAGAAATTAGAGAGGTGGAAGAGATTTAAAATCATTTATTTATTTTAAAATGTTGAGAAACAGGGACGCCTGGTGGCTCAGCGGTTGGGCTGCTGCCTTCAGCCCAGGTCGTGATCCTGGGATCCGGGATTGAGTCCACATCAGGCTCCTGCAGAGACCCTGCTTCTCCCTCTGCCTGTGTCTCTGCCTCTCTCTCTCTCTCTCTCTCTCTGTGTGTGTCTCATGAATAAATAATCTTCAAAAAATAAAAATAAAAAGGTTGAGAAATGAAGCCCAAAAAGATAAGATGATTTAGTTAAGGTTAGCACAGCTATTTATAGAAAGAGCTAAGATTTGTACCTAAAACTTCTGCTCCTTGAATCAGTCAGGTGTCTGACAAAGTGCTGGGATATTGAAGATACTCAATGAATGATGGCTGTTATTCACTAGGTATCAGTCTTGTTCCTCACTAAAGTATAGTTTCTTTAAGAATTGTGTGTGCTTTGGCGGGATGAGCACTGGGTGTTATGCTATATGTTGGCAAACTGAACTCCAATAAAAAAATAAATTTAAGAACAACAACAACAAAAGAAAGTGAACAAACAGCGTATAGAATGGGAGATAATACTTGCAATTCATAAATCTGATAAGGGACTTGTATCCAGATTATGTAAAGAATGTTTATAGCTCAATATTAAAAAGACAAAACAAATTAAAAACAAAAACAAAACAAAAGAAACAAACAAAAAAAGAATTGTGTGTGCTTTACACTTGGATTGTGTATCCTGGATTACCAGCAAGGAACTGAGCCAGTTGTAGATGCTAAGCATATATTTACTGATTAATTGTTAATACAAACCTCTTTCCTATGGTCTTTATATGGAGGAAGTAGAAACTGAAAAAGAACCACCACGTTAATGTTAAGATCTATCATAATTGTGTCTTTATTGTAAAGAATATTTAGGTTCCTGAGCCTTGCAGTTAAGCAATGGACGTGTACTGGGGCTGTTACTCTAGTAAAAATGATTATTGATTGTTTATATTGCAAAGAAGTGACTGTTGTGATTCGCAAATATTTTTAAAGCTACCGTTAAACAGCCGCTCCTCAAATTGGAATTAGTAATTATGGACTGCCAAAAATCATTGCATCCCACAAATCATGGCTCCCTTGTTCTTAGTAGATATTTAAAACTCCAAGACACAAGTTGAACTGCTTCACAAATACGGAAATATTGTTCCAATGGAAAGTAGCATTAAAAGCTTGCTGAAAAATCTTCATTAGTTGATATACATCTGAATTTAAAGCAAATTACTGTAACTTATACTAAGGAAAGAGAATTCTCTTAGGAAAGAGAATGCCAAGCTTTAGTCTTCCTATCTAACTGGAACACAGGGACATTGATTTATTATATCCTGGGGTGATACCTGGAGCAGGGTCAGTTTTCACCGTTGGAGAAATGTAGTCATAATGGTGTGTCTTTCTCACCTGGCCAATACATATATTAAATAAATACCTAGAGACCCTTTTTTCTTATACATTGTAAAATAGGACCATATTCAGTTTTGAAGATTTCAGAGGGCCCAGTCCCTTTTAATGTTTGCAAGATACAGATCTATATAGAAGGCAAAGGTGATTTAAAAATACAAAAAACACATAAACCCCTCCACTCTTAAGTTAAACCCATCATTAAATCAAGAAGGTCCTCTTGCTCCCCAGGGGGGGAAAAGTAAATAAGGAAAAAGATGTAATAACCGTAATACATAATAAAAATGCTTTCTCGACACCCTTTTACAAAAACTACAATCTTCTTATTTCCAAGTAAAAATCTTCCTCATGTCACATACTTCATGATTGCAGGGGACATCTTAGGACATCAGTACAGTTACCAGAAAATAATAAGAGACAGTCTCTCTCACTACCCAGCTATGTTTGCTTTTCTTCCTCTTGTTCTCTAGGTTTCTGTCCCATCCCCTGAATTTTCTTCATTTCACCATTTTCTTAGGGGATGAGTAGTGTGAAGAAGTATAGCTTTAGAAAGAGAAACAGAAACCTAATTTCCTAAATTTCCTGGATTTGATGCATTATGGCACTTATCAAAACACCTTATATATCTTCCAGTTTTATATTCAGAAATGTCATTTCAGATGAAGGAGGGCAGTAGCAACTAGGAGAGAGAATTAAACTCGTGTCTTTGCGCTGAGAGATGGATAATTGTAGAAAAGAGACATGCCACGGAAACGATCTTAAAATATTTAAAGCTTTTAAAAAAAAATTCTGACAGGATGGCTTATTATAAGAGAAAAATAAGGTCACTCTCATTCTTAGTGGGGCAGAACAAAAACAATATGGATTTCTAGCTAGTATTTTTTAAGAAAATTTCTGTCCATTCATTCATTCATCTATCTCATTGGCTTCTGTTCACTTAAAAACTCCACCCTATGAGTTATTTTATTTCTGTAGCACTTTTTTTTTCTTTTTAATTTTATTTCATTTGTCTTGGTAGTGACAATCTGCTGATTGTCCACTATTAACGTTGACATCATGAATGGATTGTGAAGCCAATGAAGATGCGTATCTTTCTAATAAAGAAGAACAAGTAGAAATGAATGGTCTTCCAAGAATACTGCTAATAGCAGAGACTGCTACAATAAAATGCCCATTTTCTAAGATTATGCTTTGTTTGATATAACTATAAGAATGGAAATTCATTGGAAAATTGATATTTATTTATTCATTCGTTCAAGACTAACACAGTTGTACCATTAGGCCAGAAGTCAAGATCATTAGTCCAGTGTTGTCTGAGGATCTTGGGGTTTGTTGATATTCTATAAGAGGGTCGGTCCATAAAGTCTAAGTTATTTTTATAATAATATCAAGACATTGTCTTTCCACTTTATATACTTTGTGATTCATTAGCATGAACTAAAAGCAGTGGTACTAGACTGTACTGAGGAGCTATAATATTTGTGACTCTCAAGCATCTGAAAAACAATAAAAGGTTTGCTCAAGAATGTCTATTGTAAAGCAGTAAAAATTGTTGATTCTACTGAATCTCAATTCATAAGTCGACATCTTTTTGTATTCTGTGAAACAAAATGAAAAGTATATGTGAAGCATCTGGTTGTTTACTAATTTCATAGACCACCTCTTCAGTTGAAAGAGTAACTGGTTACTTAGACATGGTTATTTCGCCAACAGTTTTTGCAAAAGAGCAAAGTGTGTCACTTTAGGGGAAAACAATTCACAGTTTTTGGTGCCAATTACAATATTCAAGCTTTTATGTAAAAAATAGAATTTTGGAGAACTTATATATCTGTCACTGTGAGTTTGTCACCTTCCCAGTAATAAAAGACTTCTCAGATAAGATTAATGGTAATATGAAGGAATACAAAATTTTGATATTATATAATGAAAGTATCAACATTTGGAAGATATGCTTAATGTATTTTCCAAATGACCGATGCATAATATTACAGAACTATGCATGGGTAAAAGATCCAAAGCACGGAATAGACCAGCGGATTTTAATGGAATGGAGTACAAAAACTTCACTTATATGGGTTTAGATTACACATTATAACTAACTTTTAAGAAACTACCAGTTACCAACTTTTAGTGCGATTCCAAAGAATAACATCCACAATTATCTGAAAAGGCTATCAAAACACTTGCCACTTTTTAAACTAATAGGTATATAAAGACAGATTTTCCTAATATATTTCCATTAAAGTAAAATACAAGAATCCAGTTCTCTCCTTTTTTAACATTACAGATATTTGCAAAAATGGAAAGCATTCTTCTGGACAATAGGGTTTTTCATAAAAGACGTTATGAATAATAGCTTAGGATGGGCTTAATATTCTTGTTTGTAAATGAATTAAGTGAATATTTTTAAAATCTTTCAGTTTTAATTTAAAATAATGTAAATTGGAATAAGTGTAACTCTTATAAACAAAAGCTCAATACAATCCTTGGTAAATTTTTGAGTGTGAGAGAATGATGAGCCCAAATATTTGAGAACTGCTGTCTGAGTCTGCGGAGATTTTCTACCGATAGGACTTCAGAAGTTGAATTGACAACATGATAAAAAAAAAAAAAAAAGAACTTACAAATTTGGAACTTGAAAATTTTGTTTGACCTCCTACACCAAAGTTATGGGAATTACTATATTAGAAAAATTTGCTACTATATTAGGATCTGAACTTTCAGAGAGGCTCTGTGGCTGATCCTCTTTCAGACCCCACAAAATTGACCCAAATAAGAATTTCATTCGAAATTTTAACCCGGTGCCGAGTCAAGCTCAATGATGCTTATCATGCTGCTTTCACCAGGGAATAGTTTATCTTATGCTAATCATGGAAAAAGCAAAATAAACACTAGAGAAAAATTCCCTTTGTGTCTTTTTGTAAAAGATTTGTCAAATACAGGTAAAAATAAATCTATTTATCTGAAGGGTAGTCTTTTCAGAAATATTTTAAGGTGAATTGTGCACATACACTTTTGTTTTTCCAACAGTCTTGGGATTAGATTAAAAGGGAGGGAAAATATGTACCTTTTTCTCTGTCCAGAAACCAAAAAATAGGTAAGTGTGATTATACTCTAAGGATCAGAAAGTTTTTTAGTTATTGAGGGGAAAAGTTACAATAGTCTATTAGTGTTTGTGGACAATTAGATAATTATTTGGCAAAGATCACATTAGCTCCCCACTTCTTATATGTAGTCAAAGAACACAGAAGGTTTTTTTTTAGAGTCTAGAGATGGAAATGGTCTTCACATATATACAAAAAACATGAGGCATAAAAGGAAAGATTAGTAGATTTGATGACAGAAAACTTAAAAAAAAACCCATTTGTATTACTCATTTGAAAAATTAAAGGGATGCCTGAGTGGCTCAGTGGTTGAGCCTCTGCCTTTGGCTCAGGTCATGATCCTGGGGTCTGATCGAATACCACATGGGGCTCCCTGTGGGGAGCCTGCTTCTCCCTCTGTCTCTGCCTGTCTCTCTCTCTCTTTCTCTCTCTCTCTCTTTGTGTCTCTCATGAATAAATAAAAAATCTTAAGAAAAACAGATTGGGACAATATTTCTAAAACATGCAATTGACAAATGGTTCATATCCATAGTGCATAAAGTCTGTAAAGAGCTCCTACAAGTCAGTAAGGAAAAGGCAATATAAGAAATGTTAAAGATCAGGAAATACAATAATAAGAAGATATACATATATTCAGCCAATATATGTATCAAATTTGTCAAAATGACAATATTATAAAGATTGGAGCTATTCAGAGTTGAGGGCATTTCAAAAACTCTCATGCCCAGGTGGAAGAATTTTAACTTGGCCCCATGTGTGTCTAACCTAGAAAGTCTGCATCTAGTAATTTATTCTTGGGGTATTCACATCCATACTCAAAGATATATGTATAGGATGTTCATTGTCCAATGGTGAAAATTTAGAAGGAAGTTAAATGATTACTAGTCATGAATTAGTTAAATAAATGGTAACAAGTCAATTTGACAAATTTTGTAGTCATGAAAATATATGTAGTTTTATGAGAAGAAATTTCATCATATGTTAAGTATAAAATAATGTGTGTATGTGTACATGTAATACTTGTCTATATGCATTGATAAGATATTTTTGGAAGATGAACAAACTACTGAAAATTGCTTTATATTAGTGATGTGGTTTTAAGAGATTTTCACTTTCTTTTACTGTTGGATTTATCTCTTCAAGGTCAATATTAACTAAATTGATAGTTTAGTTAATGTAATAGTGTAATTTCCCTGAGTTTCAGTTATAAATTCACTCATTTTAGTATCACAGAAGCGTGGAGAAGTGTCAACTAGATTGCAGTGGCCAGCTCCTCAATTATAAGATATTAATTACCTGAAAGGAGGGAGGAGTTCATAGAAGCTTTACTCCCTAAAACTCAAAAGGCCTGGTGTGACCATAATTTAAGAATTAATTTATATCTCAAATCAGTTATTTAAGTTGTATCCATCTTGTGAGCTGATTATGTTCTTTGAATTTCACTAGAAAAATTCAATTCAATTAATATTTAATGGGAGTACTATATTCAGGAAATGTGTTTAATCTAATTACATTTACCACTAACCCACTCTCATTGTAAAATTTTTAAAAAGGAAAAGGAAAGAAAAAAGAGTACAAGCATAGTACAAGGCAGTATATGAATTACCAAATAATTATAAGCCAGCAGGAGCTACAACTTCAAAGATGCATGAATTAGTTAAACAAATGATAGAAAATCAATCTGACAGATTTTTGTACAGTCATGGAAATATATATAGTTTTATATATAATGAGAAGAAATGTCACCAAATACATTATAATATTTATGATTCTGTTTTCTGTTCTCTTTATTTTAATTCTACATGATTTTCTTTGTCCATTTTGTTTCCTATCAGGTCTTCCCCTGCTATCTCTATCTGTGAGAGTGCCCGGTACAGATATCTGGCTCTAACTCTCACAGTATAAAATATTATGATTATTGTTATAAAAATGCTGTATGTGTATAATACATGTCTATATGTAACTTCAGAGAAGGAAAAATGGGATAATCTGGAATATGGATATTGAGGAGGAGGAAATTAAACTGCGTCGGGGACAATAGTTAGGATTTAGTTCAAAGACAGATCTTGGAGGTCCTGGAATAGATATTAGAAATAACAGAGAAATTATCAGCAACTCTCTCATTCACTTATGAAACATTTTCCGTTATTTTTGATGAGTTAAAGAAAAGGCTTTGCTGATCATCCCTGATCATGCTTATTACCTTCTGAGTTTTTAAACATTTTTGCCTTATGAATAAATGACTGAAAAAGAGCTAAAGGATTATCCAAACAGGTAATTAGCATTTAAAGACACATTTTTCTTCATATATATTCTTTATTATTAGCAGGTCTTTTTTTAAAAGCTTATATGAGTGCAATATATTTTTTTTTGCATCTATTATTAGCTGCTAGCTGCTTCTTTTCCTTATGGAAGCATTGCCATAGATCTAGTACCCTTCATTTTATGAATGAGGAGACTGGAGCACAGAGAGGTTAATGTCACATGCTGTAGCAAAACCAAGATTGGATCCATCATTCCCTCATGCCAGGCCCTATGGTCTTTTTACTGTGCCACACTGTTTTCAAATATATCTTGTGTTTTCTGCTTTCCAGTGTTTAATCTCTCTCTCTCTGAGGTTGTTATTTGTTCGTGGAATTTATTTTGCTCTCTCACATCGTTGAAGATTTTATCTTTAGTGCTTTGGAGCCTGAAAGAATGAATGTGTCTTGGAAATGTAGGTCTAACTGCTTACAAAGATCAATGAGCCCTTTGACTACTTTCTCTAAATATTACTTATAGTAGATATTTGAATTGGCTCCTTGACTGAAATGCAAGGAATAACAATGTGAAAAGCAATGAATTTGTAAAAATCTACAGGATTATTTCAAAAGTGTTATTTATGCCTCAGCTTTATTTGCAAGAGCAGAATATAATTTTCTTTTGGCATTGGTCTTTTAATCTGAAAAACTATGAAGATTATGTATTTGATTAAGAGAGAAACTATGGAAACAAACTAAATTTTCTACTACAAATAATTTTATCCAATACAGTTGAAGAGTATGAAAAGCCAATTGCTACGGCATCTTGCTAACTGAATCTCAATATTACTGATTCTTGAAAAGTTCTCAAGTTCCCAGAGGTTCTGAAGAGGAAAGAAACAAAGAAATTTTAGAAGATAAAGAAGTGAAGGGGAAGGAAAACCATCTTTAGATTACTTTCACTAGGGTTTACAAAATTATTGGGCATCGAATTATAGCCTGGCACGCTGGGAATGGAGAACTCTGTCATTTTAGTGAAGCTCTCCTGCATAAGTCACTTTATCCCTTTACATGTCACTTAACTATGACAAGTTGGGTTGGTCTGATGACCAACTTACATGTCACTTAACTATGACAAGTTGGGTTGGTCTGATGACCAATGGCTCTGTAATTCTGTAGATAGATTATTTCCCAGGCCATTTGCTGTTTCAAGATGATATGAACTTTATGTTCCGTTCATCTTAAGTCCTGGAGGAGGAACAAAGCTTTAAAATGATTTAAGAGAATTATATCATCATATAATTCCGTTTTCTGTTCTCTTTATTTTAATTCTACATGATTTTCTTTGTCCATTTTGTTTCCTATCAAGTCTTCCACTGCTATCTCTATCTGAGCCCAGTACAGATACCAGGCTCTAACTCTTGTGTTACTCCGACACTTGTATATCCAGTTGTCACTTGAATTTGATTAGAACTTAACGCATTTAAGGAAGATTCCTTTTAACCCACTGCCAGACAGTGGGCTATACCTGTATTTTCCTTCATGTCACTTAACCTGATTAAGACTTTGTTCATAATTAAAATTTTTTATGTCTCTTTGTTGCTCACAAACACTCCTTTCTTGCTAGCTTAAATACTGGCACAGTTCTGTCCTTTCTGTCTCCAAATTCGGAGATTTCTCCTCATTCCTATTCTTACTCTTGTGGCTGCAAACCTAGGTCATACTTTTGTTACAACAGAGTTCATTGTCTATGTGTTCGGTCTTCCTTGTAATCCACTCTGTACACTTTATTTTCCTGATGTACACGTCTGGTCATGTCGCTCCTTTTGGAAGCTGTCTGTGGCTTTTCATTATATAGAAAACAATACAGTCTTCTCAGTCTAGACTTTTCAGGTCTTCACTCTTTGGCCTCATCCTTCCATTCCAACTCTCCCCTAGATATCCTGTTGTTCAGTCGTATCAGACTACCTACAATTTTTAAATTCATACTGTTAATTGAAATACAGATTTGGCTTTGTGCAAAAGAGACCCCATATAATTGTGACTTAACTGGTATAAAAGTTTAACTCTCTGTCACATAATAACCCAGATGCCTATGTGGTCATTTAGGAACCCAGATACTCTACCACCTGAAGCATTTTGATCCTTTAGCTTGATCATTGGTTACTTGGTCCCATGTCTCCACTCTTAGTAGCATGCAAGAGGAGGTGTCGAAGAAGAATACACCCTCTGCGTTTGGAACATATTCTGGGATTTGCACGCACCACCGTTTCCTCTTACATGTCATTGGCCAGAACTTAGTAGCACTTAGTAGTGGGGCCATACTCGTTGCATAGAAGACTAGAAAATGTGATCTTGATATTAATTCAATATATGCATAGTTAAAATTGTTAATACTATGGAGAAATCAGATAAGAAATAGCCAGGCATTTTTGTCACATGCCCTAAGCTACTGTTAGTGGTGGTCTTCTGCTCTTCCTTCTCTTTCTCCTCTTCTTTTCTTTCTCCTCGTTCCCTTTCTGTTCCTTCTCTCCTTAGCTCCATGGCTTTTGCTATCATCTTCATTGAGATGGCCATTCCTTTACTTCTACTTCCCTTACTAAATTTCCTATCGATTGTGTGAATCCAGGCCAAAACCATACTGTTCAAGATTCTATTATTTTATTTTATTTATTTTATTATTTGATTTTTAAAGATTTTATTTATTTACTAAAGAAAGAGAGCACAAGGCAGGTGAGCGGCAGAGGGAGGAGTGAAGCAGGCTCCCCACTGAGCAAGGTGCCTGATGTGGGGCTACATCCCAGGACCCCAGGATTATGTCCTGAGCCGAAAGTAGGCACTTAACTGACTGAGCCACCCAGGGGCCCCAAATTCTGTAATTTTAAATCAATCTATTTTCCTCTTGATTTTTTTTTGTACATAATGTTGTACTTTAATATCTAATATATGGGTTTTCATTTCTAAGTTTTCAGAATGTGGGCATGTATTATAAATCTTATCCACAGCTTGGTTCTATAATATTTATCTACATTGCTTTGTGTATATTAATATTTGAGAATTAACCATTTTGGCATCTATTATGCTCTAGGTATGACTATACTTATTTTATTTCACCCCATTAACAAATACACCAATCAAAACAAAAACAAAAACAAAACAACAGGATTCAGAAGTTAAGTAACTTGGCTAAAACTATTCAGCGAATAAATTTTAGGGAAATATCTAACTCACCTAATGGTAAGCTTGCCATAGATAGTTTGCTGAAAGAGAATTTGAGGAAATTAGATTGGTTGAATTATTGAAGTTTTTCTTTTTTAAAAGTTTCTATTTCCTAGAGCTTCCTGGCATTTCTTTGGCTTTGTAATTTTCCAGTCCAGATTGATTAAATATAATCTGTGTATTTACATTTCTCTTGTGTTTAATATTTTTCTGAAGATGTGTGTCCTTTCTGTAAAAGCAGTGTATTATCTTAGTCTCACTCATGTTCCTGATTTTGCCTTTGAATCAGTTTCTGCATAAATCTCTGGAAGACCCGAGTTTTGATAGGAACCCCCAAAATATTTTTTTCTTTCCATTGTACCATGATGCCTTATTGATTATATGCTCAAAAGTCTTGTTGAAGTAATTTGAAATCTCTTGCTAGGAAATACAGTATACTTTATCCATGTTACCTTATGGTCTTTTAATAACTTGTTAATTTTTTGTGACCCAAAATAATGACAATATTTTGGTTCTAAATTGGAGGCTAGTATAAGTATCAAACTTCTATGAGTCAAAAGTTTTCATTGTACAGATTATTTGTGATCTTCACAAATAAGGAGACTTCGTAAGCACGCTATCTGAATCTTCATATGGCAGTTTGGAGAAAACAGCAGTCCTGCCTTTTAAGCAGTAAAGCCTATTATTTCTCATCCCTTGATTTCTTTTTGTGTCCTGTCCTCAAATAACAGTAACTTTTGCTGCTTGGTGGGCTTTAACTTTAAATCCAGGCATTTACCAGTTTCTGGGCCAATAATAAGAGAGTTATCAGCAAGAAGATCAATACTTTTTGCTATGTCGGTTAGTGGGCTTCCAACGAAGTTATCTTGCTAATCATTTCTGATACTTCAACGGTGTCAAGAATGAATCCTGAGTGCACATGTGGCTTCTGAACCTCTCTTAACCTCTCAAAAAAGTCCTGGTGCAAAGATACAGAAACTGCCACAAATATTCTTAGGAAATTCTTTCCATTTTAATTTTTCGATTATGTTATACTTCCGAAATGATTCATCACTGATCAAAGTTATTTAAGTTAGATGAGAAAAAGATACACAAAACCAAATTCCCAACAGCAGTCAAGTTATGCTACTATATACAAGACAGGCAATGTAAACTCTTATTTATTTAGCCCACAGTAGTTAACACATATTTATTTAAAATGTGACTTTTCTGGTTGTCATTTAAATTTGTCAAGGTGAACTAAGAATAGCAAGATTCACACAAGTAGGTCACAATCTTACACAGTTATTTCCTCTGAATGGAGAAGCGGAACATGCACTGCATTAAGCACAATTCAAAGTAGCTGATATTACTCCCTGATTCTTTCAAGGCATTCTCTTTTCTACTAATATCATACTTCATTCCCTGAATAATACTCAAAACAATAAGCAGACACTAATATTTTATGTGAGGATGACTGTTTCATATTTGCTTTACAGAAATTATAAATATTTAGACTTTTTCAAATGAACTAATTTCTACTTTTTGGATATCTCCATTTGGAGTGTTGTCTCTGTAGTGGTTCAAGTATTTTAAAGTGGTTTAAGAGCTTAATACACCAAATAATCCATTCACACTCTTGTTCCTATTTAAAGAATGCAGACCTCATGTATTATAATTTTATTCCATTTTATTGGAGTTAATTCAGAAAATATGGCCTAGCAGGTGGCATCCAAGGGTTTTGCTACTTCTGAAGAGATTAGCATATAAACACATCACAACATATGGTTAAAGGTTCATTTACAGGTGTGGCAGCTTCTGTATCTTGTTGCCCTAAATCAATTTAATAGTCAGTGTGTTAGGTTAGCTGCCTTGGCAGAGATCTTTAGCTATTCTTAAAAAAAAAATGTATCTACACAGTTTGGATTGTGCGAGCATTTATTATAATTGCAATAAATTCAATGGCTCTAGTATCTCACTAGAGATTAGGGAGGTGATATTACCTTCTCCAGGAGACTCAAGGTCATAGGTGCTGATCTTTCAGGTGGGAATTGTCACTCAAAAATCCTGGAATAATTAAGTTTAACTTTTTTTTCCTAATATTTTCTTCTCTTTACCTTTCCCATTTTGAACCTTACTGTTCATCACAAAGTAAGGAAATATTGTCATCTCTTTTAGTGGTGAAATATATTAACAAAGGAATATAGAATTTTAATGACCCCAAATGGAAATATCTAAGTTCAATACCACATGTGCAAGGATGACTTCAGAAAATGTATCATGTATTTCTTTTTAGAACTGCATGCAAGTTTATGAGTAAAAAATAAAAAAGGAGGGATATATTCATTTTTTATTGCTGCTGTAACAAATTGCCATAAACTTCATGGTTTAAGACATCCTAGATTTATTATCTATAGTTCTGGAGGTCAGAATCTGAAATTAGTTTCAGTGAAGGGTGAACAGCAGCAGGGTTGCATTCCTTTTTGGAGCTGCTGTGGGAAAATGCTTCTGCTGGAGGCCATCTGTGGTCCTCCACCAGTGGTCTTCCATCTCAGTTCTGACAACGGCAGGTCAAGTTTTTCTTGCACGGCTCCTGCATTTTTCAGATTGCATCGCTCTGGTGCTCTACTTCTGCATTCCTCTTCCACTTCAAAAGGCCCTTATAATTGCACTTGAACACCTGATTAATCCAGGAAAATCTCCCCATCTCAAAATCAGATGATTAGCATGCAACCATAAATCCATCTGCAATCCTAATTCCTCACTGCTGTGTAACCTAACATATTCATAAATTCCAGAAATTAGGAAGTGGAAATCTTTAAGGGACCATTATTTGGCCTGCCACAGGTGATGGAGACATTTAAAACAAAAACAAAAACAAAAACAAAAAAATAGGAAGATGTGAAGAAAAACAAAAAAGAGAGTCGATCAGGAAAGCAGCTTGCTAGTGTCCACTCTACAGCCAACTAGTTAGTAAAGAAACTCAGAAAAGCTGTTCAGTTTCTTAGTTTCTCAGTTTACCATTTCAGTAGTTTAATAATAAATACTATCCCCTGGGAGCCTCTGATACACTACTCATTCTTTCGTGTATGTATTATCTCATTTAATTCTCAAAACAACACTACCCCCTGTGTAGATAACCAAACTTGAGGCACATGGAGTTTATGCAACATTTTCTTGATCACTCAGCAGTAAGTGGAGAGGTATGATTTCGTTCATAAAGTCTGACCTAACTCAGAATTTTTAAACATTAGGCATGTTGCTCTGATTGGAATAAGATAGTGATATTTTATCTTTTCATTTATTTATGAGTTAAATCGGTCAGTGAATGTTAATTGGGCACCCACTGGCAGACCGGAAACTCTGGTAGACATTGGAAATATGGTGGTAAATAAGCAAAACGTAGGTTCTGTCTCTGTGAATTGGGATCTAGGTAAGGTAAAATATAGATGTTGTTCCTATAATTCTCTGTTGTTTTGCCAACCAGCCCAAAATGTGGTGGCTTCAAACAATTATTTCATTATCTCATATGATTTTGTTGGTTGACTGGTATCAGCTGGGCAGTTCTTCTTCCCCATATAAATTCAGCTGGGCTTCATGCATCTAGAAAACCTAAGATGGCTTATTTTTATGACTGGCAGTTGATGCTGTGTGTTGACTGGTGCCCCTTGTGACAGCTTCTAACTGCATAATGACTGCATTCCAAAGGGTGTCCCAAGAATGAATGTTTCAAGGGGGAGGAAACAAATGTTGCCAGTCTTTTTTAGGACTAGGTCAGGAACTTGTACAATAGTACTTCTGTATTCTGTTGGCTAAACAGCCATAGAGCATGTTCATATTCAAGAGGAGGAGTATACTTACATCTTTTATGAGAAGAGTGACCAAGGAAAATGTTGTGGTCAGCTGTCGCCCATCACAGACTAGAACATAGAAAATAAGAAAGAGACTTTTATGTATAAATCAATGGCTAAATCACACAAGGACTCATAAGGATTTGGGAATCTGTAATACCTGTGGTAGGAAGACCTTAAACTACTTTAATCAGGGAAATTTATACATAATTCAGAATTAAATTATGAATAAGATCACTGTGGCTATAACATGGAGAATGGGGTGAAGCTCTAAGATAATAATAATGGTGAGTTGGACTAGGAAGGTAGGTAGGCATGAAGGAAAGTCAGAATTGGATGATATTTAGAAGGCCTATTTGACAAGACATGGTTATTGTCTTGCGAATAGGTAGATTCAATTCAAGGTAGATTTGATGTGGAGGATGAAGTAGAAGAAAATAAGGATATGCTTTCTGTCTTGAACAAATTAAGATTGTTATTTTTTGAATTAGCTCACAGTGGAAGAAAAGGTTCTGAAAGAAGAATGATGAACTCAGCTTTAGAATCATTTATTGAACTTAAAGTCCTATGAAACATCCAACTAAAGTTGTCTAGAAGGCAATTGAGGATATGGTCGGGATATAGGAATAAGAGCTAGATTGTAGATAGAAATTCTGCAGTTATCTCCACAGGCATAATTGAAGGTATGATTGTGAATGCAGGTATCTAAAGGGAGAATGTGGTTTGAAAAGAAAAGTATGCTTAGGACACAATCTAAGGAGTATCAACATTTAATGGTTAGAAGAAAGGTCAGAGGTTAGAGAAGAAGCATTTAAGGAGGCGGGGAAAAATGCTTATGTCAAGTAAGAGCAGTTTCAAACAGGTTATAAGGATCTCTCTGGAATACTGAGAGATCAGGAGGAAAGGGTGGTCAGCAGGTTTGTGGGAAGGAGCAACAGGACACTTGGGGACCTGAGTTTGGTGAAGTTTCATAGACCCTTTGGGGCATGCTAATGAAGGATTGGAAATGAGCAGCTGGAGATGGTACGTGGGCCATGAACTTGTTTGAAGATGTTTTGACTGTAGGAGAGAAGTGAGAGTGGAGGAGTCTGAGATGTTGAGTAAAGTTCTTTTTGTTTTTACCTTTGTGGCTTTGTTTTGTTCTGTTTTTTAAATTGAGAGACTTGAAGAGAAGGAATCAGTTAAAAAAATAAAGAAACATTTGAAAAATCTAGGAGAAAGAGGATACTAGTTTTGTGCTAAAAATATTTTTTTAATTTTTAAAGTCTTAAAGTGTGAGAATTCTGGAAAAACAGCATCACTAATCCTGGAAGAGATTATTACAAGCATTTTGTCATCAAAGACCTATCATTTCCTGCTGTTATTCATACCATTCTAATTAATATTAATAACATTTTAAGTCTTGTATGCTACAATTTTAAGATATGAAGATGCCCCTGACTTGGGCAATATATGAGTGGTGAGGGTGCTTTTTCTTTCTAGAGCTTTTAAGAAATGGACATAGTGCATTTGTCCTTGGGATTTTTTTCCAGGGGCATTTATGAGAGTTAAGACTATCTCCAAATCAGAACTTTTTAACTTTAGAAACTCTTTCTTTAAAATTCTTCTTGACATGGCTGAATAACAAGTTTCTGGATTCCTTTGAAATTTTAGGACTTTGAAATTGAAACTGTCTCAACTCTTGAATATTTTATCTAATGCGTATAAAGGAATTCTTTGTATGGAAAGTCAAAGTGTTGAAAGGAGAAATGATCAAAGTTTCTAAAACTTGGGAGAGAATAAACATGAACTTTTTCACCAAATTTCATAATATTACAATTAGAGCACATCCTTGAAACCCAAAGAAAGAGTTTAGGGAAAATCAAAAGAAATACCACTTTAAACAATCTGTTTTAAATTAATGAACTATTAACCAAAGAGGTGAGACAATGTGAAAATACAAATAGATTAAAGGGGATTCATGAAAGAGATAGGTCTTTTGTAGTCTTTGAATTATTCAAGGTTACAGTGACTATTTGGCATTTTGGCTTCACATGATTTCACAAAATTGTTCTTCCATGTGATTCTCAGATAACAAATTACATATGGCCTGAGGAGAACTGTGGTCTTTCTGGTATGGGATTGCAATCTCATATATTTTCATGTCTTAGAAGTTAATAGTATAAAAATAGTATAAAATATTACTGAAATAAGGAGGCCCACTGCCTATATTAGAATCTTAGTTTTGTGGATTAGTAGATGTGTGTCTTTGGGCAGATTACTTCATCTAGCTATGTCTTAATTCCTTCATAGTGAAAATAAAAGATCTAACTTATAGTAGTTTTATGAAATATTAAAATAGATGTATTAACATAAGTAAAGAACTTGATGTCTCTGTCTTACTATTATGCCAAGTTACTGTAGTACTGGTTTTGTTGAAATGGAATTTTAAATAAAACCCAAAGCAATTTTAAACTGAACTCAATATTTCTATTTTTTTAAAAGATTTTATTTATTTATTCATGAGAGACAGAGAAAGAGAGGCAGACATAGGCAGAGGGAGAAGCAGACTCTCTGTGGGGAGCCCAATGTGGGACTTGATCCCAGGACCCCAGGATCATGAGCTGAGCCAAAGGTAGATGCTCAACCCTGAGCCACCTGGGTGCCCCACAATTTTTCTATTTAAACTACTAGGGGACAGCGCTAATACTCCAGGAAAGTTTCTTTCTTAAAAAAAAAAAAGTATAATTTGTTTTATGAGTAATCAAGTTTTACTCCACTAGATCATATTTAGTATTTAGTCATTTAGTCGTTAATTAAATTTTATTCCACTTGCATTATTACTCAGGTTTGAATCCAGGGTCTGATTTTTTCTAGAGTATAGTTTTCATTTCTTAAGAATTAGTTGTGAAAGAATTAGAAAAGATGAAAAGAATTTAAAACCAAGGCAAAGGGGCACCTGGATGGCTCAGTTGGTTAAGCGTCTACCTTAAGCTCAGGTCATGATTCCAGGGTTCTGGGATCAGGGAGTTTGCTTTTCCCTCTGCCCCTCCCTCTGCTTGTGTACTCTCTTCTCTCTCTCTCTCTCTCTCTTGCTCTCTCTCAAATAAATTAATAAAGAAAATCTTTTAAAAAAATAAAGAAATAAAGAAATCCATGTTAATAGCCATATAAGTAGGTCTTTTCTCTTTCTCAATTAAGAAAATGTAGGTATGTAGGTAGAAATGTAGGTATGTAGGTATGTAGGTATGGGTTGGAGAGCATTAGAGGAGTAGAAATATTCCATGTGAACCCCTACCCATCACATATGTACCTATGCAGGTATGTATGTGTATATACACACATATACACATATGTAATGTAGGCTTTAGTGTAGTGATGATACTGGGGGGTATGGATGTTCAATTAGTGTGATTCTATTCTCTCATCACTTCTGATTGAATCAATACTCTTATCTCATCTGATGCCACATGGGAAAGTGGATGAAAGAAAAAGTATGTAAATAGAAGCATTGTTAGAATCAAGGAAGACAGCCCTAAATTAGGTTCCCCACTTGGAAGAAAGGAAAAGATGAAGCACAAACGTATCTGTATGTTGTAACTATGATCTAAGGTAGACAGAGGTTACAGTAACTGTTCATTAAAGTTTCACCTTTGCTAGCTTCTAAAGACAGTTCTAAAACACAGTAATTTAATTTGAATATTAGAATTTGAAGGAAGTAAGAAATTATCTGTAACAACCACTCTTTTTATAAATTAGAAAACTTATGACCTAAAAGTTTAAGTAACCTGGCCAAGATCTCATAGTCAATGAAACAGCTGAAGTGATATATAACCCTGGACTGGTGTCTAGCCTGAACTACTCATTATCATCATTACTGGAGCATCTTCAGAGGCATGCCATGAAATTTCAATTTTTTAATTTCTTAACAGATTTATATGAGTCCAGGTGTTTCAGTATTTAATAAGTATATTATCCTTCAGATAGCAAATCATGAATTCACCTTCCATTTTCTGAAATATATTTATAGATATAAGTATTTTGAAATACAAATTTAAATGTTTATAATTTCAGTTATGTAGAAATTTATTTTTGGCATCTACAACTTTTATGTAATATAGGTACCTTTTCTATTAAGATGGATAATGCATGATATACTTTTGGAGCTTTCTTTGGAGCTCATACAAAAAGATCTTGAAAACTGGGCCCATCCCAATTCTTTTTAATTTAGTCCATATTTTTCTATCTTATATAATTCAGAACTTCTTTATATTAAGATCTGACTTTTCCCATTAAAGATAGCTTCTTAAGAAGCTTTATTTAAAATGATTTTGATAAAATTCCTCTTATAAGTACAAACCCTTTCCATAATTAGTTCAAATAATGCTCCTTTAATGTGTATAACTTAAATTAATGTATAATATTGGGTTTCCTGAATGAGAATCAGAGCTTTATCTGGTCCAGGAGACTAAGTGAGCCGATTATCTGTCAGACTTAGATTTAACTCCTGTTGACGATGATGGTGATGATGATGATGATAATGACGATAATGGTTTCACACAAGTTCTTTTTTTCCCCTGTGAAGAAATATTTTTACTTACTTAGGTGTAAACTATTTCAAGTGCTTCTATGCTTCTTTTGCCTTGTGCATTTTCAGGAACTTGGCACGCGTTCCATGTAATGAGTCTCTTAGAGACACCTGGAAGTTTTGGTGCTCCAAAAGGCAATATGCCATTAGCTTCAAGGTACTGGCTCATACTGAGAACACACCACCCGGCAGCCTCCACAGCTATGCTTTCAGGTTTCTCTTTGGCATGCAATTCAAGGGGCTCAGTTTGTGTTAAAAAATTTTTGAAGATTTAAAATGTGTCAGAGATTGGGTCATGTTTTTCCTTGTTATTAAGATAACCTAAGTGGCATTTATTTGCTCATTATTCTATTCAAGATTTTTAAACCTCTTCAGACCACTGTTCTAGGCCATTTCTTATGTTAAGAATTGGAGATGAAAAAAAATGAAATATATACTCCTTGACTCCAACTCGTAATCTGGCCAGGAAAACATTCAAGTAAACTGATTATTAGACTGTGACACCCTTACAGTCAAGGGTAGCACAAAGTGCTGGGACAGTGCCAGGGACCTTGGGACTCAGATCAGATGTCAGGAGAGAGTTCAGATGGGGAGTGAAACTATTAAGGTTCATCTTGGAGTGTGAATAGGAGTTAGTGTGTAGTGAAGACAGAGAGTTGGATGCATGGGGATATGGAAAGACTGGTAATTCTTTTGGTGGGTTGAAAGAACATTGTATGTCATAGGAATTGCAATTTATTTTTCTTTTAGAGTATACACTTTAAAACCAAGCCATTCATTTCCATGCAATATTTTTATTTTCAAGCACTAACAAACTCTATCACTTTAGAAAAGGAGGTATTTGATTAATTTTAATGAGACCTAAACATACTAGAATATAGGCACATAGGCATTTTATAACTGGTGAACACTAGCAGGTTCCTATGTTCTGGTACTTCAAAAACTGCTTTTTGGTACTAGAGGGAATGCTTTTTGGAGGTCTTAATTTCGTTATTTGCAAATTAAGCACATGTAGATTAAGGAAAATTCAAATTTTCAAAACATGATAGGCCAATCAGTGCGTTTTTATTTTAAAAGCTTTTTATTACTCTTCGTACTTAGATTCATAACAACACATAAAGACATTTTTTGTTCAATTACATTTCTAAAATAATATTGGATGACTTAAAGAAATCAAATGAACTCATAATGAGAATAATAGTAGTAACATCTTGCTATTGAGTCCTTAGAGTTTTCACTGTTTATACGTGAGATAATTAAAATTTACTGTGTTAGTAAATGCCAAAGCTGGCTTTTTTTTTTCTGGCTTAGTTAAATTTAAGTTTATTTAGAAATTATGAGACTCAAAGCTTCATCTGAAAATTCTACATCTTATATTCAGTTTGAGAAAAGCACATACGTTTTATTGTATGTAAATTTTTTAATAAGATCTTTTTTTAAATTGAGGAATAGTTGACATATAACAGCATTTTAATTTCAGATGTACAACATAATATTTAAATATTTGTTTTCATTGCAAAATGATCGCCACAATGTCTAGTTAATATCCATTACCATACATGGTTACCATTTTTTTTTCTTTTTTTTTTAAGATTTTTTATTTATTTATTCATAGAGATGCAGAGAGAGAGAGAGGCAGAGGCAGAGACACAGGCAGAGGGAGAAGCAGGCTCCATGCAGAGAGCCTGACGACCATTTTTTTTTTCTTTTCAAACTTGCCTTTTTTAAAAAAAAATATTTTATTTATTTATTCATGAGAGATACAGAGATAGAGAGGCGGAGACACAGGCAGAGGGAGAAGCAGGCTCCACACAGGAAGTCCCATGTGGGACTGGATCCTGAGACCCCAGGATCATGCCCTGCGCTAAAGGCAGGAGCTAAACCTCTGAGCCACCCAGAGGTTTAATCCTTTTTAATCCAAGTTTGTTTTACCCTAAAATGTTCTCTTATGTTACATCAAATTACCAATGTATTTAGATTAGACATCTCGAGAGGTCTTCTGGTGGCTTAAAACATTGATCCATTGTTTGTTGTTGAAATGATCTCCTTCATTCTTAAAAACTGTTGAGCACATAAATAAATAGAATATTTGGATTGTTGTTTGGCTGAAGATATGGCCGTGCTTATAAGTAATGAAGTATTTGGAAGATAAGTGCTCTTATTATTAAGATATCAAAAAACTATAAAGCTTGTGAATTGAGGAATCTAAGAAAAAGAGAGCTTTCTGAAATCCTTAGAATGAAAACAGAAAAAAAAAAAAAGTAATTAGAAAGGTGCCCAAAGAAACAACCTCAGGAAAATTTTTGTATATCTTGGAAAATATTCAACAATAAATAGCAGTTATAAGGAAGAGATGTTTGTGCCAATTATATATTGCTGCATATACCATGTCTCTAAAAAAAAAAATCAATGGCCTAAAACAGCAACTGTTTTGTTTTCACGATTGTATAGGTGGGCATGGAGTTTCTTCACCTCATCTTGCCCAGGTTCACCTAGGAGTATGCATTCTGTCAGTGAGCTCAGGAGGAATGATTGGGATGACTGGATCTCTGCATGTATGTGTGTGTGTTTAAAATACTTAGATTCTTTAAAAAGAGGACAAGAATTTATGCCATGAACCAAACAAGAGTATTGACAGAGTTTTCTGGCCCAACGGCCTCTGTACCCCCCACTCCAGTCCCATCTCTGCCACTGCTGAGGGCACCCCTACTTGAGGTGAGACATGATCAGCTTTAGGAAGGAGATGGTGGGGCTGAGACCAGGTCCTGGAGGTGGGAGGAGTCCCCTACATTGTTGAGGCCACAGAGCAGACCCAGCACCACTGTAATTGGCTGGGGCCACTGGTATTCCGTCCTGGTAATTATAAAAGGGAAACTGACAAACCAACCACAGCAACCCTGAAAATCAACAAGATGACCTGGGAACCTGGCCATCTTGGGACTTGGCCACCTTGGTCCTGTGTGCACAAGCGAAGCCATTCCTTGGGCTTCGGTGTTTGTGCCATCTCTTCTGACCTTACCTCTTCTGCACAGACCCCACAACAGTTTTTTTTTTTTTTTTTTTTAGTATTATTTTCAAAAGTAACATAATTTTGTAAACGTTCTGTAGAAGTCCTATTTCAATGAGGCTACACTTCACAGTCTTGGACCAGTGTTCTAAGAGGGCAAACCTCAGTGTACAGGTGCTTGCATCACCTTTGCTCATAGCCTACTGATCAAAGCAAGTCATATGCCATGTCCGAGTGACACATGAGCGTAAGTAACAGGAGGCATGATGTATTTAGATCCATTGGCATAACAGTCTGCCCTCTGGCTCCAGTGCTTCATGTGCAAAATACATTCACCTCCCTTCTAAAACCCTCAGTCTCATCCAATCATGGCATCAAGCTCCAAGGCCATCATCTTATCATCTACATCAGATTAATATGTAGAGAAGCTCTTTGGGTGGAGATCTTCTTTACCCAGGGAATTGGCAACTAAAAAGATAACTTGTATTTTCTTCCTTTTCCTCCTCTATATACACACCTTACATACATTTTGAGAGGAACAGGAAAATCTCCATAACTCAATAATTGGATGAACAAAAGGTACAAAAAAGTTATTGGTCCAAAGCATTGCTGAAATTTAGCTGGCATATGCTCTAGGGGTATGGAATGTTCTTTCCTGGGTCATCCTGCTTCGTGGAAGCTTCCTTAATTCATTGTTCTCTGTTGTCATTGGCTCTGCCTTTTGGATACTTGGGTCTGTCTTTCCTTTTTGATGAGACATTCTACATATTTGTGGTTGAGTAGCCTTCTCAGCCTGTTTATTTTCATAGAAAATTCATTTTGAACTGCCTCTGTACATTTCAGTCCAAGCTAATTACAAAAAGACAAATTGAAAAGATGAAATTAGGTAGCAGGAGTTTGTCTTTTGGGCCAGGAGGTGGGGATGAGGAGGATATGCCTTTCTTTATTCTGTACCATTTTACTAGCACTACTTTTGCTTTTGGAGTAGGTGGTGCTTCTTCCACAAAATATGTTACTGAAACTTTACAAAAATCCCAAACAAGGTATCACAATTAACATCCCCTCATAGGCCTGTTAGAACAACACTCAGGTTTAAGCACTACCTGGACTGGGGTCCAGAAAATACATATGAATTGAAACTGAAAAGAGAATGGACCAATTTCACAAAAAAGGTTAAGAAACAAACTGGGTCAAATACTTTATTCATTTCTAGTTTGCTTTATACATTTATAAATCTTCTCTTTTATAACTTTAAATATATGTCAGGGAAATACCTAAGAAAAGTCAAGGTTTTAAAAAATATTTAGATTTTTCATTGTGAAGAGTAGAAGTTTAAGCCATTAAAGTTTCTACAATCTAGACCACCTACTTTCCATATAAAGAACTCTCCGAAAATCCCAGAATCGCCTCCAAGTTGTTGTGAGGAGCCCCTCAAACGGAATGCTGTTTTGACTTAATTTTGTTTATGCATAAGGTAGTGATGATAGCAAAATTAAGTTTGGCCCCGTCAGACTTTGCAGACCTGTGTAAAGTCATGGTTGAGGGAAAAATGGTTCTGTCTTTCTACGAGCAGAGGCAAATCTCCCTAAATAATCTGAGGCCTGAAATGTTAGGCTCAGAGTGAATATGAAAAATACCCATAAAGGAAATTATGATGAATGTGCTATTGTCTAAGCATTAAGTTATTTATAATATGGGAACTATAAATGCCAATTAAGCTAAGTTAAAATAACTCTTAATGAGCAAAAGCAATTTCTTTGGTGCAAAATTCCATGTGAATCACTGGCATTATATGTGCAGGAAGTGTGTCTATTATGTCTTTGCCAGTTTGATTGTATGTGGAAATAAAACTGCCTAATGTCTTTAATGCTATTTTCTGTTTTCTAATATTTCCTTATTTTGTGACTTTCATTTCACAGATTTTGCTAATTTACATTTAGCTAATTTAACCTCATATTAGTTCCTTTGACCTTTGATTTTAAAAGTTATTAGAAATGAATATGCTTTTTGAAGTAAATTAAAACACTCACATCAGTATTTTTATGGAAAACCAGTCAAATCTTTACCTGTAAAATAGAGATAATAAGATTTATATTATTACCCTGCGATTGTAGTGTAAGGTCAAAGAGATACTGAAAGGAGACATGAAATCAAAGAGATATGAAATCCTTTTCCAAAGGTGAAGGTTTAGAGTTGTCATTAATTAATAATTAATAACCTAGTTTCTTTTTTTTTTTAAGAGTTTCTTATTTATTCATGAGAGACAGAGAGAGAGGCAGAGACATAGGCAGAAGGAGAAGCAGGCTCCCTATGGGGAGCCTGATGTGGGACTCGATCCCAGGACCCCAGGATCAGAACCCGAGCCAAAGGCAGATGCTCAACCACTGAGCCAACCCCGTGCCCCTAACCTGTTTTTTTTTTTTATAATAAATATTCATTCTTGGATGATACTGGAGAGTTTTTAATATTGTAGCATCAGTATAACACATTTATATTTAATGAAAAGCATAGAGATTTCTGCGTAAAAGTGGGTCTCGGATTTCTGTAACACAAAAACACCTCGACATTTATCAGCTTAAGTGTTTGTAAGTGGAGTGACCCAGAAGTCACTTGACAAGACATAATTATGAATCTTCTGAAGCTCAGGTTTGAGAGAATTTGATATTGTGTGAGAAGGAGAACTGGGCCAGCTAGCGCACTTAATTAACCAGTCAGTATTTATTTCTTAACATAGCTTGGTTGTTACTTTATTGAGAACAGAGAGAAAAAAAAAAAAAAAGACACCACTAATTAGGACACTGCAAATGACGTTAAGCTCTCTCTGCATCGACTTTGGTGGATTTACATTTGATAAGATGTGTTTTCTGTTTCACATCTGATCCTTGGCGACCTTAACCAGGTTTTTTATAAGTCCCGATCTCCAAAGCATCATTATTCATTTAAGTCATGTTACTAAGTATATCAGATGTATTAAAAATTATACAGCCTATTACAGCAGACATCCCTATACACAACACCCCACAAAGGAAATAAAACATCACTAATAAGGTTGAAATCCTTGAGCCTCCTCCACTGCTATATGCCCTCACTGTCGCTGTCTCAAATTTGATGTTTCTCATTTCTATAAATTTCATTATATTTTTACCACTCATACATTTGCTTTTTAAAAAGAGCATAGTTTCTTTTA
Source organism: Vulpes lagopus (assembly GCF_018345385.1). Classification (NCBI taxonomy): domain Eukaryota; kingdom Metazoa; phylum Chordata; class Mammalia; order Carnivora; family Canidae; genus Vulpes; species Vulpes lagopus. The sequence goes on along the minus strand of NC_054846.1, from coordinate 9,612,312 downwards.
GCTTTATGTAAGCAAATGAGCCATCCTTGTAACTTGTTTTTTTTTTCATTCTCTCACACTTGGTTTTTTATATTTGTAGTTCTAGATGGAAATAATGAAATTAAAAAATGAAGCTATTCATTCTCACTGCTGTGTGGTAATCTATTGGGTTCACCACAGTATGTGGTGATGTTTTGAAGGATGTGTTCATTGTTCTGGTGATACAAACAAAGTAGACAAATATTTTATACGTCCCCTGGTGTGCATGTTCCAGGGCAAATGCCTAAAAAAGAGATTACTGCTGGTGTGTATTTCTTCAATGTACAGAACCTTGCCCAATTATTGTTTAAAGTGATTATATCAATGCACGTATGTATGACTACTGTGTCGGTTCTGTTTTTTATATTTTATCATTTCTTGGTGTCATGCGACTTGTCACTTTTGCCAATTTATGGATACATCAAGTTAACTCACTTTGTCTTAATGAAGATTGCTTGATTTTCAGTGTGGTTGAGCATTTTTAAATTTTTGTGTATGTCTCCTATGTCCTTTTTTTTTTTTTTTAAGATTTCATTTATTCATGAGAAACACAGAGAGAAAGAGAGGCAGAGACATAGGCAGAGGGAGAAGCAGGCTGCCTGCAGGAAGCCCAATGCAGGACTGGATCCTAGGACTCCGGATTACGGCCTGAGCCAAAGGCAGATGCACAACCACTGAGCCACCCAGGCATTCCCTATGTCCCTTTCTTAATGCAATATTTATTCATGTCATTCTTAATTTTATATTGGGTTATATTGGGCTACTTTTCTTTTTCTTAGTTATTTGTTTCTTAGTTACATATCGAGATTTTTATTTATTCACTTTCACTTATCTTGGTGGCAAATACCTTGGCCAATGTTACGGCTTGCCTTCTTTTTCGTTTTCTTTTTTTAAAGATTTATTTTGGAGAAAGAGAGAGAGAGTGTGTGTATGTAGTGAGGAGAGAGGCAGAAGGAAAGAATCTTAAGCAAACTCCTTATGAGCGCAGAGCCCAGTGTGGGGCTTGATCTCACAACCCTGAGATCACGACCTGAACCTAAACCAAGAGTCGGACACTCAACCAACTGTATTATCCAGGTGCTCCTGCCTTTATTTTCTTTGTGGTGTTTTTCATATACATTTTTATAAAAACTTTTAAAGCAGTTGAGTTTATAATATTTCCCTTTATCATTTTTGCTTGTGTGTTGCTTAAGAAATTTTTTTCCTACATTCAGTTTATAAAGATGTGGCCCTATAGTTGTTGTCTGACTTCCACTGTACATCTCTGTGTCAGTGTGCCCCAGCATTTTACAGTTATGACCACCAAGTCCTTAAAAAAGTTAAGTGAATCATCGAAAGCTGTAATGCATATTGTGTGGTCTGGCTCCAGTTAAATACTATTTTTTCTATGATACATGTTTCCTTAATGGAAAAAGATTATCTTGCTTATATCTTACATATTTTATAAGATCTCTTCAAAAATTTGGGGACATTGGGTTAATTTTTTTCTCATTAAATAGATAATTTTATCTTATTTTTAAAACAAGACAAATACCATTGAGATTACAAACATTTTGTTGAATGAGAAGGCTCTACATTTAGTATTTTTTCATGTTTCCTTAGATTTCTTTATCCCATATAACTTTTTGGATGTTTTAAGTAATTATGTGTCTTTTAATTTTGATTAGATATTGGGGGTATGTTGCAATGACAACTAGAATGTTGAGCAGAAACACAAGTAAAATTTTAGGGTGAAATAAGGAAAAGTTATCTACCCCTAATAAAATATTTATTTATTTTTGACCTTGACCTTTTTCTACTGCTTCATTGCTAACCCAGGTGTGAAGTGGCAAAAAGTAAATTGGAACTCTGGTTTGATCAAAACTGAGAAGGCAGAGAAGATTTGATTTAGAATTATATTAGTCTGGTCATGAATCTTCTGCTTGAAGAAAAATGGTCTCCCTGAATGTGGGCTTTTTTTAAAGATATAATTAATTAATTAATTTTTAGTTTTAATTTTAATTCCAGTTAGTTAACATACAGTGTAATGTTAGTTTCAAGTGTCCAATATAGTGGTTCAACACTCCCATATAACATCCAAGGCACTCCTTAATCCCCATCACCTGTCAAACTGATGCCTTCCGCCCATTTTCCCTCTGGTAATGATTAGCTTTTTGTTTTTTGGTTTTTTTTAAAGATTTTATTTATTTGAAAGAGAGAGAGAGCATGCACGAGCTGGGGGAGGGGTAAAGAGAGAGGGAGAGAAAAAAGCTGACTCCCCTCTGAGTGGGAAGCCTGATCTGAGGATGGATCCCAGGACTGTAAGATCATGATCTGAGCCTAAGTCAGAGGCTTAACGTACCACTCAGGTACCCCCATCCGTTGTTCTTATTGGTGAGTCTGTTTCTTGATTTACCTCTCTCTTTCTCTGTTTTTTCCTTTCCTCATTTGTTTTGTTTCTTAAATTCCACATATGAGTGAAATCATGGTATTTGTCTTTCTCTGACTGACTTATTTCGCTTAGCACTATACTCTAGATCCATCCATGTTATTGCAAATGGCAAGATTTCATTCTCTTTTAAGGCTGAATAATATTCCATTGTATATATGTGTGCTACATCTTCTTTATCCATTCATTAATTGATGAACACTTGGGTTGCTTCCATATTAAAAGATCTAATTTAAATATGTTCCTTAAAAACTTTCCAGAACATGTTGGCAGATTGAATTTAAATTTTAAAATGTAAAAAAAGAAAATTAATTAATTTTTTTAAAAAAACCTTTCCAGACAACATGGACATAAATAAGTGCATATATAATAAAAAAAATGCCTTAGGTTTTAGTACCTGAGCATTGCTGAAAGTAAAGTCAGTGCCCCCAGGGTGCTATGTTCTATTTATGAAAATTAATCCACTTGTTACAATTGTTTAGAGATATCAAATTCATAAAACTTTGCTTAATTAATTGATATAGTTATGGTGATTATATTAGGCAGATTTCTGCCATGCTCCATTTCATTTTGTGATGGATGTAGATACACAGATAAGAAAACAATATATCAGTTATTGAAATCAAAGATTTTTAAGAAGCCCTGGTTACGTGACTAAGTTCCTATATATTTATCTTCACTTAGTTTGTTACCTCAAGGTCATTTTCTTGTGACTTGTTAGCAGAAAAATTATAGTAAAGATAGAATATACAAATTATAAATATCTATAAATAAAATTTCTAGCTGCGTTATTTAACCTATTTGGATGTCTTTCATAGGGTAACATGCAAGTACACGCACACACTCTAGAGGTCCATACATTGAGAATATATATTAGTGAAATAAGTCAATCGGAGAAGGACAAACATTATATGTTCTCATTCATTTGGGGAATATAAATAATAGTGAAAGGGAATAGAAGGGAAGGGAGAAGAAATGGCTAGGAAATATCAGAAAGGGAAACAGAACATAAAGACTCCTAACTCTGAGAAACGAACTAGGGGTGGTGGAAGGGGAGGAGGGCGGGGGGTGGGGGTGAATGGGTGACGGGCACTGAGGGGGGCACTTGATGGGATGAGCACTGGGTGTTATTCTGTATGTTGGCAAATTGAACACCAATAAAAAATAAATTTATTATTTTTTAAAAAAAGGCTGGAGAGATAATTTTCCTTAATACCTGTTTGACTTAAGATATCTATCACCACATCATTACTTTGGAATTCATTTTCTCATCTATTGTAGTATGTTTCCCTGTTTTTCTTGTGTTACATTTCTAGTTAGTTCCAGACTATCTGGGTTCAAATTCTAGCTCTACTTTAACTAACTGCGTGAGCTTGGGAAACAGTCTCTCTGTATGCCAGTTTTTGGGCGGATTAAATGACTTGCTATATGTAAGGCCTAAGAAGAGTTTCTGGCACATAATATTTTATCTAAGTGTTGGTTATTACTTCAAAGAATAATGGTCATGTAGAGATCAGTCTCATTGTACCCATTTCCAAGGCTTTTTTGTTTGTTTGTTTGTTTGTTTTTATTGCAGTCCAGTAAAGCATGGGTTCTGGTTCTACAATGATACAACAGTAATATACACCATAGTATAACAATTTACTCAAAGGGAAATTTTATGTTATAAAAAAAACCCACTATATAACTTCACAAATAATTTGGTAAAGTCCTGTCAAATTGCATTTGTTCTAGTGTTGCTGAAAATTCTTTGAGAGCATAAAATATGCTGCATAAAAGAAAATTATACTCAAAAAAAGAGAAAAGAAAGTTATACTCACCCACACACATATATAGGTCTCTCCCTTCCTCATTAATATTTTTGGGCACTTTGCAAGATTAGTGTTCCTAAAAGTACATCCTTGGCTGGTTACACTACTGCTGTCTACTATGTTACCCTGGAAGGAGCAGACCAGCCATTTAGTGCATATATTAATCCAGAAATTATGCCTTAGTCTTCCACACTTCCATGCTAAGACTTACTTTATATTGTTCCCATTAATAAAAGATTCATTGTTATCCTTGCTGGGTATGACCAGAACATTATTCTTAACATTTAAAAAAATCAGAAAAGACTTTTTGATTCTTTAAAACATTATTTTAGAAGTTAAGGTCCTCCCCACATGGTTTGTTTTCACAGCAGAATTTGTTAGGGACCTGGCAACTATCTAGGGCCTCTGAGAAAGGCAGGCAACCAAACCAAGGGGTTCGGACTCCAGTATAGATTTTTGTTTCTGGTTTATGTTTTGCCATTTGCATTTCATTTAGCCACCTTAAAATTGTCAAATCTCCCATTTACTCTGATTTATGTACAAAATTACATGTGCTCTCTAGAACAAGGCATCCATTCATTGAGATATCTTTGAAATGATGGCTTTAACTGAATTCATATGTGCCTGTTTTCAGTAATCCTATGCAGCTGAAATCACGTTAAGTATAAGATATATATATAATATTTATATTTTTCCTTGCAATTGGCTGTCTTCTACCCATTTCTATTTTTCCGGCTTTGTTTTCAGAGAAATTAGTTATTACAATAGTAATTTACACTGAACTTTTGTGCTGTCTTTCCTGAATGCCTCTTTTTCAGCTGCTCATTCATTGTCCACTTGCTTTCATCACCCTGAATAGTTTTTCTCTATCTTCTGGCTCTTACTAATGGAGTATTATTGCTTGGTTAATTAACTTTTCCTTTGCCTTGTTGCACCTATGGTATGCTGGGAGTAGGGTATGAATAATTTTGGAATCATATTGATAATGACTAAATATTGATTTATATAACTTGTGTTATGTTTTCTCCCATATTTTTTCATTCTGTGTGGACTGCATAGTAAACTGAGTGGAAAGTTGGAAGAATTATTCATACAATATGTGGGCTTTTAAAAGCCAGTGTAGTACGGGAAAGAAAGAATTATGAATTGTATAAAAGAATTGAATTTTATACATTGATCAAGTGTATCAGATGATTATTCAAATTGCCACTCGATTTTCATGGCATGGAAACCAGATAATGGTGTATACTTTTCAATTTATTATTAATTTTAGACATGTAACAGAAATACAAAAATAAGGAGAAATGATATCTCATGGTAGAATGGTCCAAAGGTGAGTTGGCCAATATTCTTACAAAAATAATGACTTTCTACATAGAAAAATCTTAGAGAATCAACCCCAAATTTCATAGAACTGATAAAAGAGTTCAATAATATCATTAGTTATAAAAGTGTATTTTTTTGAAATTTAAATTCCAGTTAGTTAACCTACAGTATAATATTAGTTTCAGGTATAGTGATTCTTCACTTACATACAATACTCAGTGCTCATCACAACAAGTGCCCCCCTTAATACCCATCATCTATTTCACCTATCCCCCTTTCACCATGGGTAGAAGAAATAAATAAACATTTTTCCAAAGAAGACATACAGATGACCAGCAGACATATGAAAAGATGCTCAACATCACTCATCATCAGGGAAATAAAAGTATTTTAAAGCAGATAGCTTTCTTATCTAGTGGCAATATCTAATATAGAAATATAAAGAAAAAAATTCTGACAACAATGGTAATAAAGCTACAAAGTATCTAGGGATAAACTTAGAAGTATGCAAGGTGTGAATAAAAATTCATAAACCATAAACCAGTTCTGTCAATACATATTGGCTATCTAGCTAATGATGTTGTAAATGTTAATCTCTGCCAATTAATGTGTTTCGATCCAACCCTAACCAAAATCTGGAAGAGAGAAATGTAAATCAGTAGGTAGGAAAGCTTTGCAAAATTACACTGAAAGCTATTGGAAATGATTATTTTTAAAAGGAGGAATAAATAAAATACTTGTTTCCTTCTTGAGATATAGACCTAAGCGCAAAAGAGAACTTGGATATGATAAAGGTACCATTTTAAAATTGAGAGGAAATCAGGGCATCTGGGTGGCTCTGTGGTTGAGCCTGAGCCTTTGGCTCAGGTTGTAATCCCAGGGTCCTAGGATTTAGTCCGGCATCAGACTTCCTGCAGGGAACCTGCTTCTCCCTCTGCCTATGTCTCTGCCTCTCTGTCTGCGTATGTCTATCATAAATAAATAAATTAAATATTTTTAAAAATTAAAAAATAAGTAAAATAAAATAAAATTGAGGGGGAAATCAATAAAATTAAATTAAAGGAATTGGAATACTGAATATCCATGTAGAAACAAAGTCAGTCTACTTTGCATAACATCCAAATGTTAGTATTAAGAGAATTAGTTATGACAACAATAATCATTAAATCAAACATAATTTAAAAAAAAAAAAAAACTTAGGATGGATATCCTTATTACACTAGACACAAAATCTAGGCATTGTCAAGGAAAAGACTGAATATTTGGTTATAAATATCATTATTTTAAAAAATATTTTATTTATTTATTTGATAGAGAAAGAGAAAGAGTGCACTCAAGAGTTGGGAAAGTGACAAAGGGGAAGGGAAATGATCCCAAGCAGACTCCACACTCAGCATGGAGTCCTACGCAGGGCCCAGTCTCATGATCTCATGACCCTGATCTCATGACCTGAGCTGAAACCGAGTCAGCAGCTTAATTGGTTGAGCCACCCAGGCACCCCAACAAGTATCATTATAAACAAAATACAAGACCAAAGGGAAAGAGAAAAAATACGATCTTTACATATAAAGACAATTAAATGTATCAAAATTTAGGCAGTAACCTGATAGTAAAAAAAATATGCAAAATATAGGAATAGACCATTAAAAGTTAAATATATAAAAATAGGTGCACTTTCTCATTAATGATGGAAATCCACATTTTTCTGTTTACCAGAGGGGTGTGAAGAGATTCATACAAACACACACAGCTAGCTGGTCAGTGGCAAAATCTGGACTGGGACCCGTTTCAAGACCTGTCCTTCCATTGCTTTTCTCATGACATCACAGCTACCTTGCAATTACAATGCTGTCAATGTCTAGCTTTTTCTTTAATGGTTTAAAGGCAAGATCTGGAGTCCCAACTGCTTGGATTTGACTCTGACTGTATCATTTTCTAGAGATATTACCTCAGAAAATCATCTTTTTTTCAAGTTTTTTAAATCTGTAAAATGTATAATATCAGGTCCCATGTATATATGAGTTTTAAAAGAATCATACTTGAAAAACTCTTCTATCACAAGGGTACAAAACCTAAATTGTCATTTTAATTTTTTTTATAAGATTTTATTTATTCATTCATGAAAGACACACAGAGAGAGAGGCAGAGACATAGGCAGAGGGAGAAGCAGGCTCCATGCAGGGAGCCCGATGTGGGACTTGATCCCTGGACTCCGGGATCATGCCCTGAACCGAAGGCAAATGCTCAACCACTGAGCCACCCAGGCATCCCTAAATTGTCATTTTTAAAACAGCATAGAATTGCTATTGTCACATGGTAGATTGGAAATTTTTTTTTTTTTTTTTTTAATTTATGATAGTCACAGAGAGATAGAGAGAGAGGCAGAGACACAGGCAGAGGGAGAAGCAGGCTCCATGCACCGGGAGCCTGATGTGGGATTCGATCCGGGGTCTCCAGGATCGCGCCCTGGGCCAAAGGCAGGCGCCAAACCGCTGCGCCACCCAGGGATCCCCTAGATTGGAAAAAATTAAACGGGTAAGAACTATTGGCTGTTGATGAAGAACACCAAAAAATAAGAATTTCTTTTTTTTTTTTTTTTTGTTTATGGGATGTGAACTGGTACACTGTATTTAGGTGATGATTTGATGGCATTGATAACATTTTATTCAGCATAATGTTCAAGCAATTCCATTGTCTTATCTTTTTTTATTGAATAATAGTTGACACATGGTATCCCATTAGTTTCAGGTGTCCAACTTAGTGACTTGATGAGTTTATGTGTTAGGCTATGCTTACCACCAGCGTAGCTACCATCGGTCACCATGCAACACTAATATGACACCTTTGGCTATATTCCTTATGATATGCCTTACATTGCCATGACTTTTTCTTTCATAGCTGGAAGCCTGTGTCTCTTTCTCTCCTTTACCCATTTTGCCCACCTCTTACTCCCTTCACTCTGGCAACCATCAGTTTGTTCCCTGTATTCATATGGCTGATTCTACTTTTGGTTTATTTATTCATGTTTTACTTTTTTGACTTTCCACATATACGTGAAATCATAGGGTATTTGTCTTTCTCTGACTTATTTCAGTTAGTTTAATGCCCTCTAGGTCCATGCATGTTGTCACAAATAGCAAGATCTCATAATTTTTTATGATGAGTAAAATTCCATTGTGTATGTGTATAAGTGGTTGTGTTTGTGTGTGTGCCACATCTTTATCCATTCATCTATTAATAGACACTTGGATTATTTTAATATTTTGGCCATAAATAATGGTTATAAAGTATATAAGTGATATAAATAATGTAATAAACATAGGGGTGTGTATATCTTTTTGAATTAGTATTTCCATTTTGGGGGTAAATACCCAGTAGTAGAATAACTGTATCATTTGGTATATCTATTTTTAATTTTTTGAGGAACTTTGTACTATTTTCCATGTGGCTCCACCACCAATTTACATTCTCACAAGGGCTCCTTTTTCTCTGCATTTTCGATAGCACTTTTTTCTTATCTTTTTGATGCTAGCCATTCTGACAGGTATAAGGGTTATCTTATTGTGGCTTTGATTTGCATTTCCCAGATGATTAGCGATGTTAAGGATCTTTCCATATATCTGCTGGCCGTCTGTAAGTCTTCTTTGGAAAAGTTCCCTCAGGTCCTCTGCACATTTATAATTGGATTATTGAGTTTGTTTTTTGGGTTTTTTGTTTTGTTTCATTTTGTTTTGTTTTGTTTTTGTTTTTTTGGTGTGGAGCCATATAAGTTCTTTTTGTATGTTGTATTTTGTATTATATCATCAGATATATCATTTGCAAATACCTTCTCCTATTCAGTAGGTTGCCATTTCATTTTGTTGATTGTTTTCTTCGCTGTGCAGAAGCTCTTTATTTTGGTGTGGTTCTGATAGCTTATTTTTGTCTTTGTTTTGCTTGCCTGAAGAGGCATATTTAGAAAAATGTTGCTAAGTCCAATGTCAGAGAAATTAATGCCTATGTTTTCTTGTAGGATATTTATGATTTCTTGTCTCACATTTAGGTCTTTAATCCATTTTGAGCGATTTTTGTGTATGGTGTAAGAAAGAGATCCATTTTCATTCTTTTGCATGTAGCTGACCAATTTTCCCAGCACCATTTATTGAAGAGACTGCCTTTTCCTTTGTATATTCTTGCATCCTTTGTTATAGATTAATTGACCATGCAAGTGTTGGTTTATTCACAGGCTCTCTATTCTGTTCCATTGATCTATGGATCTATGGATCTATGGATCTATTTTGTGCCAGTGCCATACTTTTTTGATTATTACAGCTTTGTAGTATATCTTACCACCTTTAGCTTTGTTATACTTTCTCAGGATTACTTTGGCTATTCAGAGTTGAATAGCCAATACACATTTTAGTATTATTTGTTCTAGTTCACTGAAAAAATGCTGTTGGCAATGCCATTTTTAATCATCTGTCCTGCAAACATGTTAGCACGGGTGCACAAAGATGAAGATGCAGAAGTGGTTGCTGCTGCCTTGCTTGTGGTAGCAAAAATTCCTGACAATCTAAATATCCTAGTTAGGGTGATGAAATTATGATGTACCCAAACCAGGGAAAACTAGGGAATAGTTTAAAAGAATGAACTAAGTCTGTATCAGCATGGTAATTTCTTTATTAAATGTCAGAGTGAGTTATGGGACTATTCTGTGCTCTCATTAATTAAAAACATAACAATCAGAAACAAACGAACAAAATCAACTCTAACTAGAACCGCAGCTGTGGAAGTATACATGCCAAATGGTTGTTAATAGGAGTTGCTTCTGGGAAAAGTAGGGAGTAAAGGGGAATTACAGCCTTTTAATGAGTATACTTGTTTAAATTTGGTAAGAGTTTATTCCTATTATTTCTGAGTTATAAATGTTTTATTTATGTTATTAAGATAAATTAAGGGCCAAAACATAAATAAATTACTGATATTTTCTTGGGGAAACTCTTTTCACACCGTTAGTTCTGTACTTGCCCCTCTTACTGAAGTGGGTATAACAATGAAGCAAAACCTCTGGACAATGTTCGAGCAAAGCACCATGTTCCATTAACAAACATTAGGGCATCAGAACCAATGCATCAAGTGTGAATGAGTCTATTGTGCTAAAGTTAATTCCTCCAGTTACTTAGCAATTTAGGAATGTAGGCTAATGGCCCAGAGCATTTCTTAGTACATTTACATAATTGCTTGTTATATGATATTCAAAAAATTTTTCTTCGTTTAATAAACCTTTATGAGTTAACATATAAATGCTGAGGCATATAAGTAGAAACCCTCTCACTTGCCAACAAATGGATGAGCAAGAGAGTCCTGTGAGAGCTTCAGAAACACTTTGAACCATCCAAAAGAAAGAGAGTTATCAGATCTAATTTGAGAGCATCCAGACAAGGAAAACAATAAAGTTCTATCTTTTCCTTTTTTTGGATCTCACCTAAAAGAAAATCCTTTTAAGTAGTAAAGCCTTCTAGTTATTTGAAAATTTTTTAAAATTAAAAAAAAAAAAAAGACATCGCAAAAGCTGAAATTTTTTTTTTGTACTGAAATATCGTTAAATCTATATTTGGCAAAAGCATAGTCCTTCAATTTTATACATTATAATTACAAAAAATAAGAGACGTGACATTTCTGTGGCATCAAGACCAAGAGTGGCGGGATCCCTGGGTGGCGCAGCGGTTTGGCGCCTGCCTTTGACTCAGGGCGCGATCCTGGAGACCGGGGATCGAATCCCACGTCAGGCTCCCGGTGCATGGAGCCTGTTTCTCACTCTGCCTGTGTCTCTGCCTCTCTCTCTCTCTCTCTGTGACTGTCATAAATAAATTAAAAAAAATTATAAAAAAAAAAAAAAAAAGACCAAGAGTGGCTATGGAGCCTCGGGTATCTCTGGTAGGCAAAAGGTAGAGATAGATGTGAAGTAGAAAAGCAAAAAATTGAAGGAAGAAACAGGATAAATGGAAAGGAGAAGAAAAATAAAAAGAAGGAAGAATAAAAAGAAAACTAATAAAACTTGCAGAGAATAGTAGAATTTAATCTGCAAAAAATTATCATATCTCACATTCAGTTTTATAGGAGCTAAGTTTGCGATGAATAATAAATATGCACTACCTGACATTTTGTATAATTTTTCTCTTTGATGTTTGGCCATACAGGCCCAAGTTTGAGCTCAATGGGACCTCTGAGGGCACTGAGACCTTTGAAGCTGCAATTTGCCAGAAGCATACAGCTGGCTGTGTCACAAGTGGGATTAGATGCCAGGCCTCGAGACATTCAGCCTGGCATTCTTTATCCACAACATTCAAATCACATCAGGTCATGCAGTGCCCAGAATTTACATAGAGCATAAGCTGAGCAAGAATTTGCAGAGAGTAGAACTCTGCGAATTTATGAGGAGGAAATACATGTCCAAGGAATGAAGAATGGGTCTATCTTTTGTGAAATAGCATCTTCTATAAACAGAGGTAATTCTCTTTCGTTTATGTGTCCAAAACCCATCATTAAAATTCACATGAGAGTTATTGCCTATTACTGCCAGTACTACCATTGCTTGCTATCCCCAATGATGAATGAAGCCAGAATAAATGTTATTGATTTTCTAAAGCTGCATATAATATGGGCAACAGCAATAAACTTATGACATTTCACCTCACTCAGCAAACATAACAGGAAGGTCAGGAAGGATAAATGTTTGTTAGAGGGAAAGAAAAAAAATCTATTATTACAGCTTCATAGTCTTCTACTACTGAGTGATGATGCTGCATCACATTTAATATTTATATGAAAAATGGGATCACAATATATGCAAAAGAGAAGGAATTTATCATAGTAAAGGTTTGTGGCAGGGCTATAGGAAAAATCATCAGTGAGGCAATTTATAGAAAATGTCATTGTGGTGTCTGTGTATTATTCTTCACATTTTCTTTAAATCATTTAGTGTTGTATTCGATAGCTATATAGTGAATGTCTTCACTGGGAATTGTGCTGGTGTCTGAGGAGCAGGAGCAGGAGTAAATGCTTTTGAAGAGATGAGAGTTTTGTCAGAGGTGCTAACTGCCAGCACCAGAGTGGGAGATCCTTCCTGTCCATTGACAGTAAAAGAAGGTGCCCACATAGATTTGTGAAATTTAAAATAATCTCATTAGTGAAAAGTATATAGTTTTACTCCACCTCATTGTGAGAATAGACTATTGTATTTACTTAGATTTTCCACGAAGAAAGGAAACTGTAGTTTTGTTTTGTTTTTTAACATGGAAAGCTAATGTCCATGTGCCATCTGTTACAATTACCTTTTTTGAAGGAATACTTGTTGTTTATGATAAGTTTCCAAGCATGAAGAACTCCATCGAATTATATAAAGAAGACATTTGAGACTGTGAGAACACCTGAGGGCATTTTCACGTGCAAAATGTATTATTGGACGTATGTCCAAGACAAAGAAGTTCGCCTCGTTCATTTAGCTGTCCAAGTGCATCCTGCACCATTTATTTTTTAAGATTAGTGACTTCACCTCTCTGTGCAAATACTCCAGTATCAAATATATTTTAAACGCTTAAAATAATAAAATTTCACAGATGTTCCAAGAATTATCTTCTTATACTAATGATCATGGTGTTTGTATGTTTACCTATTGTGAGAATTAAGAGACAAAGTTTCATGGGTAATTTTACATGAACACCAGTTAGTTTGCAGTATTATAGTGAAGGATGAAAAATACTGTCTTGACATGATTACCCCAGTACCAATGGAAATGAAATTTCATCATAGGAAGCTCTTTTATATCTTCGTTATCCATTTGGTTCAGATCACGTATTTGTCCAACAAGTATTAATGATGGACTTGTGAAAATTCCTGAATTGTGTATTGCAGAGACTACAAAATCCCTATGGTTGAATTTCTGTGATTAACACAGTTATTTCATGATTTATATTTTCCCCAGCATTTCTCTCTATATTATCTAACTTAAACTTTAAACCATTCCTTCAATTTAGGCAGGAGAGGAATTAATTCTCCTCACTCAGTAGACTAGGAAATAAGCTCAGATTCAATGATTCCTCCTACCAGAAGACCCCAGGATGAAACTGGACTTCCAGTTCAGGTATTCTTATTTTGCTTTCACACTGAACCTTGCTCTCAAGGAGATTAAAATCACCCTTCCCCACTGACCCCCCCCCAACAAGCTCACTCAAACATATTGTACTTCATACTGTACCTCCCATGAGAAAGGGGTTCATAATCGGGAAAATAATAATTCAATTGATGGTAAACAGGACAGTCTTCATGGAAGAATTGGTGTTTTATTACATGATATTTAACAAATACCTGCTATATGCCAAGTATGTGAGATAAACAGCACTTCATTCTCTGCTTTCAGTGAGCTCAGAGTTCAAGGGCAAAGCCAGACAATTATAACTCAGGCTAACATGCAGAAATGCAGATTGCTTTAGAACCCCATGTAAGAGAGGCATGTAACTCAGGCCACACAGCGCAGCTAACATCTGACTACTATTATGTATGTTATTCTCTAAGTAATAGGGGGACATCGATGGATTTTAAGCAAGAGAATTTTTTTGTGCCACGATAAGGAAGAGATTTATTTTAAAGGGGACTATTTGGGTAGTTATTGCAGGTATCCAATCAATAAGTGTTTGGGGACCATATCTATGAAGGCAAAGATGGGGGGCTGGAGAGGGCAGATTTGAGAAGTCAAAGGGGCAGTATTGATGACAGTTTGTATGCTGGGGATTAAGGAAAGGAAGAAGTCCGGAGTGAGCCTCACATTCGGAAAAGATGGGTTTTATATTAATACATGAACACTTGCTTTATGGAATTGGTGAATTTTACACTAAAGAAAGAGGACAAGTAAAATCCTGGTGCATGATTAATAAATAGTCAATATTAACATTGATTAGAACATGGAATATGTAGGGAGGTCACAAGAGATTTATATGGAGCTTCCTAGTTGTCAGTACTGTTGCAGCTAATTTTTTCTTTTCTTTTTTTATAAGATTTTATTTATTTATTTGAGAGAAAGAGAGCACAAATGTGGGGGTAGAGGTGCAGAGGGAGAGGGAGAAGCAGACTCCCCGCTGAGCACAGTCCAACATGGGGTTCTATCCCAGGACCCTGAGATCATGACAAGAGCCAAAGGCAGATGCTCAACTGACTGAGCCACTCAGGTACCCCTCATATTTTCTTTAATTCTAATTCATCTCATAGGTGGATGGGTATGTAACATTATTATCCTCTGTTACAAATGACCAAACTTAAACAGGGTGAAATAAAGTAACTTGTCCATCCAAGTCCAACTAAATAATAGCAACACCTGCTTCTGGTGTTCAGAATCCCTGGTTCTCAGGGTTAGCCTGTACAATTGCTAGATCTAAGGTCAGAACTCCAAGGTCCTTGACTAGAGAATAATAACTTCTCTGTGGTATTTAATATTTGATATTGAAGTTATTGGCTTTTAGACAGTGTAAAACAGTGTTAAATATTTTATGTATTTTTTTCTTTTTTGTCTTAATTTTAGAAAACTCACACGCAGTCTTTCTTGAAAGAATTAAACATTTTAATTAAAAATTATACCAGCAAGGAAATAAATATGAAATGATCTTTAAAATATGTCTTCAACATTAATCGTATGCAATGTATGTATTCAGTATATTTGCTGCATAATAAAATGCAGTGGACTTACAGTACATATTTTCTCAGGAATTAAGCCGGTAAAAGGAGACAACTCTGGTGGTTGTTCAGTTTGGGAACCATTGTACCAAAAGTTGAATTTGACCTTATTAAAAGGGATGAGATCACTAAGATATGTAAAGAAAGAAGACAAACAATTGGAAGACAGATCCGTGGAGAATTCCTTTTATGTAGTATGCCTTAGGACGACTAATATAACAAAAGTATGAATTGAAGGAGAGAGGAGGTTGGGACAGTTCTGGTTGGCAAAACGAAGGAGAATGAAAATGAAGGTGCAGATACAAGAGACGCATAAGAAGTATAGTATATGAGCTTCACCGAAGTAGGGACCCAGCCTATCATACTTAATGTTGTTTCCCTAACACCTAGGACAGTACATAATCAGTTCTCAAAAATACTTGGTTAATGTGGAATGAATGAAGTAGAATAAAACAGAGACGGTTATAAGTGTTACAAAGAGGACAAAGAGGAGTAATGCATTAATTATTCTGAAATATGGAAGACCAATGGTTACAAGAGTTAGGGTGCCATGAGCAGAAAGGGAAAAAATGATCAACACAAACTCATGTTTTGTAGGATAAAATTTCCAGGATTTCTTCCTCCTGTTTTTATGGATATAGCTGAATGATAGGGAATTAAACATTTTTCCAGTGGGTGATATTGGAGGATGAGAAATTGGAGCTAAGGTAGCAATTCCAGCTAACGTGGACAGTATCTTTCCTGTTTGTTTTGGCAGTTTCTAAGCCTAACATATGCTTATCACATCAAATGTTCACAGCAAGAGTTTGTTCAGTAAGTAAATAGACAAAGGGAGACAAGTGAGATGCCAATGAAGTTTTGGGAAGCATGCATAAAAAGTTGAATTTGACCTTGTTAAAAGGAATGTGACCACTAAGAGATAAGATGTAAAAAGAGAAGAAAAGACAATCGGAAGACAGATCCTTGGAGAATGCCTTTTTAATTTGGGATGTTAAAAAAAAAAAAAAGATGAGAGTGAAAGATAATTGGAGGGAGAGTACCAAGATGGTATGATTTTACATTGGCAGCATTGTGGAGAAGGGATTGGAAGAGAACAAGCCTAATAGCAGGAGAGAGAGAGAGAGACAGAGAGAGAGAGAGAGAGAGAAAGAGAGAGAGAGAGAGAGGAGATCAAGCAGCAGGTTTTTGATTAATAAATTCAGAGAGGCTAAGAAAGCTTGATCTGAGAAAAGGATGATTGGATTTAGTGATGAAGAGATCTCACTGACAAATGATAGGGAAATTTCAATAGAAAATCGGGGTCAAAGTTTGCAAGGGGTTAATGTCAGAAGTTTAGTGAAGAGGGAAGAGATATTTTCAGTGGGCTCCAGATTTTGAAGTCAGGATTGCTTGGTGATGCAGCTTTTATCAGACTTTGCACAAGCTGCAAAGGGGCTCTCACCATTCCTGCTTATGAAGCAGCCTGTGCTGTTTCGTTGAAGTGAATGGCAATTTAGTATTAAATAAACGTAAAACAAAAATAAATCATGTCCTGTTCTTTTTTTGCCTTTCTACTAAATAACCATGCAAGGTTCTCCAGACTGTATCAAGTATGCTACATTAGCAGCACCAATGAGCAGAATGACCCCAGAGAAAAAGATGAGAGGTGGATGCACTATCAGCATTGTTATTGGCTTATATCATCTGGGCTTGTAATAAAAAGTGGAATAATCAGCAAGTTACTTACACCCAGGAGATGATCATTTCTGCTGTTTGACCTAAAGTGTCTTTTAAAAGGACTTCCCTTTGCTGAGTTTCTTGAAGTTAATATTAAATATTTTATTAAAATAGGATTCAGTAAGAGCATCTTTACCTTTGCAATCAGTTTTGAGTCTTAAGACATGAATGCAATTCTAATATTCATGAGCATCATCATTCAGAAAGTTATAATAGTGTTTCATAAGGCAATTGTATGGGCCATAGACTTAGAATTGAAATTTGATCCTTTTTCTTCCTTCCTTTGCCTCCAGAGATGACGTAGGAAAAGAATGAATATATGTAGAGGGTGTGTTATTGCCTAAGTAATTTTGGAAAGCTATCATTGGAATTATTTCCACCCCTCATGACACATTATTTGGTTATTCTCAGTGATAGTAAATCTTCTCTTTGAAGATGATATAAGTTAGGGAAATGGCTTTAAGGTTTGGAGGGATAGCTGGGAAAGAAGTTGAGCTCACAATGAGCAATTTAATTTCTAATGGAGTGAGGAGTAATTCTGAAACAATCCACCTAAGATTCTTATGTATTGTGTCAATTGGGGCATGTATCTATGGTATATTGGGGAAAGCATTAGTGTTGGCATGTAAAAATATCTGTGTATTTTGGGGATGGAATGTTAGAAGTGTAGCACTAAGGTTTTTTATTTTTGTTTTTTGTGCTTTTTTTTTTTTTGCTTTTTGTTTTGTTTTTTTATCTTGAGGTGATCACTGCAAACTGGATAAACAAAATACCTCAGTTCAGGTCAGCATTCTGACTGATTCCTGGTTGTAAATCTCAATGATATTCTTACCGTGCTTGGGGACAGGGACAGTGATTGACCCAAGATAAAGAGAAGGAGATGAGCAAATGTTGACCAAATGACTGTTAATTGTATGTGCAGAAAGGGACATTAAGAGAGAAATATCTAGGGAAAAAAGGAGATATAGACAAATAGACAATTGAATATATGCCATGAAGAGGAAAAAGGAAGAAGGAAGAAGGTTTGGAAAGACCAGAGATATTCAGGAAAGAAAGACCATGGTTACAAAATTATGCCCATTGGGGAATTACCAGAATTGCCTGGAAAAAAAGTGCCTTTTGAATCAGGTGAATTGTAATTTCTTGTGAAGTTTTGTACAGCTTGTGCCTGTTGTTGGGCCGAAGCCAAGTGTTTCCAGATGGCCACAATAGCCAGGAGGCCCCTTGACAACTCACTTCAGAGTCTAAAACAAATGGAAAATGAGAGGTATGGCTCCTTATTCAGATTGTCTATGCATTCAAACAGGACCGTCCTTCATTAAGCATTTTGCTGATGTTGTGGCTGCTGTTCCCATCACAGAAGCCATTTCACTTAAGATGAGAAGAAGAGATCTCATTAATAAATCATATCACCTGATATTCCTATACTGTTTAGGTGATATGCCAATGCTTCATGGGAAATGAAATAAAATAGACCCGGAGAGAATTCTATAGCAATTTCCCCTTCACATGTGTAATATGGAATCATCATAATATGAACAAACTTAAGATTTAAGATGTACATGTCAGTACACATATATCCATGTATAAAATAAAAAAAATTACCCCAGAATTTGCCTAGAAGAGTTTTAACAATGAAAGGGTTTTTGTGTGTGTGTGTTTAATTTTTTTTTTTTTACTTCTATGAAGAATGAGCCCAGTCAAACACATTGATATTTTCAACTTCTGTACTCAGACAAGGACAAAATGTGAACATGAATAAAGGGCGGAAATCTCATCTCTATTTTATGTTAAAGTTTGAAATAAATGTAAAGGAATACATTCAGTTGTTTCCTGAGATATATGAGACTACTCCACAGAAGATGGGTAATACAAGAGGAGATGCCAATTGATATATTACACAGATAAAACCTAGAGATCCTAGAAAACTTATATTAGAAAGACAGAAGTGAGTTGAAGATTAGTAAATATTTAAAGGAAAATCAGAACATTTGATAAATAAAAGGCACTCAAAGAAATAGCCCATCTTGCTTCCCTTTCCTTTCATATCATTTAATACTTGCTGAAAACTATTGCCTATTATTTATTGATTGTCTGGAATTGGTTATTAGAATTTGTATGTATTGTAGCAATGCTCATATTCATGAAGGAAATCTATTTTTCTACAGATATTCTATTTTTGTAAAGGAAACAAAATAAGTTTGCATTGGTTTTATCCTTTAAATGGGATTAATTAATTTGAAAGGATGCTTGGTATTATGCTCTGGGTTGTTAGATTATGTTACTGGATTGCTCATTTCATTTCCTCGGATTGAAATGACTCTGGAGATTTAAAAACACATCAGCTATTTAATCATTTAAAGCTATGTGGTTGACCTGAATTGGTAATCTTCAGCATTGTGGTATGGGTGGTTTCAGACATGGTTTCAGACATTTCAGAAGAATCAATCTTGGACAAGGTCACACTGACTTCTCAGATATTTTCAGATTTGTGTTTCAAAAAATTATTTTTGGCTATATTGTAGAGAATCGAATGGAAAGAGAATATTGGATGAAGGAAGAAAGTTGGGCAGGTATCACAATAATCCAAGTGAGAATAGGAGTATTATCCATTAGTAAAAAACCTGGTCTTCAAATCCGGATGCCTAGGTTTGAAGACGGGATCTTTTACTTGTGCAAACTTGGGCAAATCACTTAATCTGGTGTTTCAATTTTCCTATCAAAATTCATATTTGGCAATAATAAGAGTTCCTGCCTCAAGAATTTTCATGAGAAATAAATGAGTTTACATACCATCGATCATGCCAGGCACAAGGCGAGTACAAAATAACTATGGACTGTTAATGAACTCAGATAATTGGGATGGAGATACAAATAAATGGACCACATTTGAGTATATTTAGGTATTAGAATAAACAATAATTAATGATAGTCTGACTATGAGGAAGGGGTAGGAGAAGGTATTATCATGGGCCATTTACTGAA
Source organism: Vulpes lagopus (assembly GCF_018345385.1). NCBI lineage: Eukaryota > Metazoa > Chordata > Mammalia > Carnivora > Canidae > Vulpes > Vulpes lagopus. The sequence goes on along the minus strand of NC_054846.1, from coordinate 9,592,323 downwards.
ATAAAACTATTAGATGGTAAGGGAATGTGGAGTGAAGGGGACTTTTAAATAAAATATTATATTTTTTAAAGAATTATGGTCCTAAGTCAGAATATTTTGGTAATATTCTTTGTTTTGTATGGGGTAGAACATATGAGTAAGGGAAGTCCATGAGAAAAATTAAAATTAGGAGTTCTGAACTCCATTTAATTGCTACTTGACTGAGAGGCCCAAGGTTAGAGATCTCTTTCTGGTGCTATGTCTCTTTGGGTATGATGTGAGTCTTGCATCTAAGTTTTTCTTAAAAAACTTGTGGTCAGCATTAGAATTCTTCATAAGCACTCTGACCTTCTAGTATGGCATCATGGACACAATAAATCCTTTTAAAGACTCAGATATTAGAGAGAATGAGATATTATGAATATGTATAAATGCCAGGTAACTTTAATTTGTTCTTCTTAAAACTAATGATTGCTACTTACACTTTTTTTAAAAGATAAATTATTTGAGAGAGAAAGAAAAAAAAACAGTGTATGCATGCAAGTGGGGGGGAAGGGGCAGAGGGAAGAGGGGAGGCGCAGCTCTTTAAGCTGACTCTCCATTGAGCATGGAGCCCACACTGGAGCTTCATCTCATGACCTCAGCCGGAACCAAGAGTCAGATGCTCAATGCTCAATGAAATTGAGCCACCCAGGCACCTCTACACTTTTTTTCAATATGGTTGTCCTAAAATAGATTTCCACTTACATGGTTTGTTAAAAAATAATGCATCTGTTTTCTTGTAGTCAAGATTGCTATTTAATGCTCTGTAGTTCTTTGAATTCCTCAAAGAGAGTCCTACATAAATAAGTGCCCGTACATCGGATGGATCATTGATATGAACTTTATATTTTTTCAATTTATTTTATATTTCATATAAAAGGGCATTAAGTTTTAAGCAAATCTGTGTAATTGTATGTCAGTTTCAATGATTTATCCTTTCTATTTTTCCTATTCAGTCTGCTCCCAGTTTTCAAGAGGAGTCTATGCTATTTTTGGATTTTATGACAAGAAGTCTGTAAATACCATAACATCATTTTGTGGAACGCTCCATGTCTCCTTCATCACTCCCAGCTTCCCAACAGATGGCACACATCCATTTGTCATTCAGATGAGACCCGACCTCAAAGGAGCACTTCTTAGCCTGATTGAATACTATCAATGGGACAAGTTTGCATATCTCTATGACAGTGACAGAGGTAAGTGACAATATCCCTCTGCCTTTGTAATGGGTCAGATTCAATGCCTACACTTGATACTTATGTGTGATGTTATGGAGTTACACAGTATGTTGAAGTCCAAGGGTCACTTGACTTTTTTTTTCTTTTCTTTCTTTCTTTCTTTCTTTCTTTTTTTCTGTGTAAATGAATAATGCAATTTTAAAATAGGAAATAGAATTTTTTTAAAAAGTTGTGAACGTTCAAAGATATAGACTCTGTCAACCCAGTGCCCAAGTGTTCAGTTGTAATGTAAATAGCATTTGCTGACATCAGCAGCTAAGACCCTACGGTGACTACATTACTAGTTGAAGGTCCGTGAAGTGGCTGCCTTGAAAATTGATTTAAGTAAAATGTGAATAAATATACAAATAAGAACTTCTAGAGAAATGTGTAGTGATTAAATATTTTCATATGCAAACGCTTTATGAGGCAAGTATGATCATTATTAACCTTGCTTGAAAATGACATCCCTGAATCTCAAAGAAGTTAAAGGATTGATCATGATCCCCTTGAACAGCTGGTACAGTTCGACCCAGTTCTTCTGACACCAGAGTCACGCTTTTTTATAATTCTAGGTTTATGATGAGATGCTTTGATTAGCATACTAATTGGATAAAATCTTGGCTCATTATACTGAAATTATATTTTCAGGGGGAGTTGCTTCCTTCATGTTTCCCGTATCTCTTTTGCGAAGTTTGGTGTTAACAAACCTGCTTGAAGTATGTCATAGAATCCCAGCTGTTCTTTTTTAATTTTGTTTATTTATTTATTTATTTATTTATTTATTTATCTATCTATTTATTTATTTGTGTATAGTTGACACACAATGTTACATTTGTTCCAGGTGTACAACATAGTGTTTCAACAACTCTGTACATTATGCTTTGCTCACCACAATTGTAGCTCCACCTGTCACCATACATTATTACAGTACCCCTGACTACATTCTTTATGCTGTGCCTTTTATTCCCATGACTTCTTCATTCCATACCTGGAAGCCCATATCTCCCATTCCCCTTTACCCATTTTGCCTGACCTACACCCCCCTCTTCCTCTGGCAGCTATCAGTTTTCTTCTCTATATTCTGTTTTCTGTATTTTACAGTTTGTTCTCTGTATTTATAGGTCTGGTTCTGCTTTTTTTTTTTTAATAGATTCTGATTCTGTTTCTTTGTTTATTCATTTGTTTTGTTTTTTAGATTCCTTATATGTGTGAAATCGTGGTATTTTTCTTTCTCTCTCTATCTCACTTAGCATAATACTGCCTAGATCCATCCATGTTGTAAAAAATGGTAGGATCTCATCCTTTTTTATGGGTGAGTGATATTCCGTTGTGTATATATCACATCTTACTTACCCATTCATCTATTAGTCAAGACTTGGGCTATTTCTATATCTTGGCTATTGTAAATAATGCTGCAATAAACATAGGGGTGCATGTATCTTTTCAAATTGGTGTTTTCATTTTCTTTGGAATCTTGGCTGTTCTTAACTATTCCTGGCTCTGTGATTTGGCTTCAGGGGGTCTGTGTATTTACTAAATTTATACGAAGATTTTGTGCACACATTTGCACATGTATTTTTCTAAAGACAGTCTCCATAACCAAACTCAAAAGGGTTAAAAACCACTATTGTAAGGGTACCTAAGTGCCAAACTGGGCTTCCTTCAGCAGCTTACTTCCTGGAATATTGAAAGGTTCAAATGAAAGCCAAAGCCTGTTTCGACCAAGATAGGGCACCTTGTTAACCCACAAGGGCAGACAAGAAGAGAGCGAGCCGTCAATCAATTCTTCATTGATTAGTTTGTAATCATTTGCTGCAGCAGTCGCATCTGGAGTGCTCAAGCGAGGTGTCTGATTCTCTGCCCTGTCCCCCTAGTCCCGGGGAGGAGAACACTCTGTGGAAAAGCCTGTCAGCACTCTACAGGCTGAAGAAAGCTGCTATGTCAACAACTTGTCCTCGCTGTTTTGAGAAGGGAGAGCATTGCTATACCTATGAGAAATGAAACACTACAACAGAAACTATCATTTCGGGAAAATAGAAATTGCAATGTGCTGAATGATTCCAAAGCACACTTACTAATGTGATTAAAGGGCTTACTGGGATCCCTGGGTGGCGCAGCGGTTTGGCGCCTGCCTTTGGCCCAGGGCGCGATCCTGGAGACCTGGGATCGAATCCCACGTCAGGCTCCCGGTGCATGGAGCCTGCTTCTCCCTCTGCCTGTGTCTCTGCCTCTCTCTCTCTCTCTGTGACTATCATAAATAAATAAAAATTAAAAAAAAAAAGGGCTTACAAAACGGAGCTTATTCATTGACTTTCCTCTTGCTGTCTCCCAACTCTTTAGCACTCTGTTACATTAATAAAACTAGCCTGCAATCTGTGAGTATTCCTGACGCCTCTTTTCCCCCCTCCATCCTGCTGCTGTGATTTCTGCCATCAAAATGTATTTTATCTCTGACATTCTTTGTTGTTGCTCTAGGCCCAGCCACCACCACGTTTTCCTTCTCTTGTCTCTCCATTTCCACACGTGTTTCTTTTTAATCCATTTTCCACCAAGTAGCTGCCATATGAAAATGCTCTTCGATGCTTTTCTGACCTTATCATTCTTTTGCTTAAAACACTTCTCATTAAAATGAAGATGAAATTGGGAATTCTTACCATGGCTCTAAGGTCTGATTCCTGCCAATTTATACTACAGTCTTGCTCAGTCACTAAGCTAAATTCATCTAACTAATCTTCTTTCACTGTCTCCAGATGCACCAAACCAAACCCTTTCACCTCAAATCTCTGCACATGCCTCTAGTTCTTTCTCTTCCTTCTTGCTTTAGCTCAGAGAGCATTTCCACAGAGCTGCCTTTCATACTGATATTCTCTCTTAGATAAGTCCTCTCTTTTCCTATACAGTACTTATCACAATTTATAATTAATAGTAGTATCCATTCGTCTACTCAAGAACTGCTATTGAGCTCCTGCTGTGTTCCAGGGACTATTTTAGTCACACAGGCCAAGCATTATGTCTTTTATTTGTGCTCTGGATGTAAGCCCCAAAAAGGGAATGTCCTGGCGTACCCCCTTACACTGGGTGTCCAGTTCCTAACTATACACACAGTGCTTAAGGTAATGCTGGAACAGAGCTCATATTCAATAAATTGTATTACTAGGTGAATGAGTTAAGCCTCTGTATATTTTAAGTTTGAGATAATATGAGATCCTGAATCTTGCTGGCTAAACTAAAGGGTCAGAAGATGAATTCTCTTTCCTGTTTGACAAGGTTGAAGGTGGCATTTTTACTTAGGGGCATGCTTCACCCTCACTGTGACTCCCTCTAGGTGAACACCAACTTTTGAGAAAATTCATATAGGCAACAGCTGCCATAAATAGAAGAAGAGAAACTCTAGTATTTGAAGGAGATACTGAAGAAAGAAAAGCTCTGAGATATGATCAGGTTAAGATGGATGAGTGTATGTCCTTGTGAAAAGAACATGAAATATTTTGAAGTGATTTTATTGGATTCATTTTATCAATTGATTTGATTTGATTGAAGTAATTTATTGGATTGATTTTATACTTTGGAAATATGAAATGAAATTGAAGTGATGAGATAATTTCCACTCATGAAATTGTACAAATTGATTTAAGTTCATCTTTTGAGAGAAGGCTATTCGAGGTATGATATTCAGTATTATATAATAGAGCCATAAATGGCCTTACGGACACATTTTCAAGGTATTATTAAATAGCTACTCCTATTTTAATATGCACAGTGTTATACTGGATCTGAAACTATTTTCAAAGGTATGTAAGACTCAAAATATTAGCAAAGGACTTGATCTTTATATAGTGTTTGCTTGGGATCAAGGAAGTAGGATTTTTGCTATCCAATTTTTTTTCTTATTAGTGTCTTAATTTTTATAGCTTTTGCATCTTATTTAATTTAAAAAATTTATTGGTGTATTCATCGTGTGACTGGGTTTCTTTCCTTAGGTCATTAACTCATCTCTGGTTCATTTCAAGAAAGTTCCTCCTTATTTCGTGTTATGTGATGAAGAGCATGCATCTTTGTTCCCTTTGTCTATGCTTTGTCCCTTTGTGCATGCTTTAAAAATAGATTCCATGATTTCATCTCTCAGTTTATCCCAAATGCTTCAATTTCAAACAATTTGGTCCTGCCCTTGATATGGCACTCTCTCTACTTCCTGGATTTAATAGGGTTTTTTTTCAATCTTTTAAAAAATTATTTTAATTCCAGTTAGTTGACATACAGTTATATTAGTTTCAGATGTACAATACAGTGATTCAGCACCTCCGTACATCACCCTGTGCTCATCATGACAAGTGCATGTCTTCATCCCCATGACCTATTTCACCCATTCTGCGCCCCGCCAACCTCCTCTCTGGTAGCCATCTGTTTGTTCTCTGTTGAGAGTCTGGTTAACTCTAGTTAAGGTCTGATTCTTTCTGTCTCTCTCTCTCTCTCTCTCTCTCTTACATTTTTCCCTTGCTGTTTTGTTTTGTTTTCGTAAGTTCCACATGTGAGTGAAATCATATGGTATTTGTCTTTCTCAGACTGACTAATTTGGCTTAGTATTATATTCTCCAGCTCCATCCATGTTGTTGCAAATGGCAGTCTTTCATTCTTTGTGTATTTATACACCACATCTTCTTTATACATTCATCTATCAGTGGACACTGGGGCTGCTTCCATGTCTTGACTATTGTAAATAATACTGCCATAAATGTAAGGGTGCAAGTAGCTCTTTGAATTAGTGTTTTGGGGGCACCTCAGTGGCTCAGTGGCTTAAGCATCTGCCTTTGACTCAGTCATGACTAAGGGTTCTGGAATGGAGCTTTGCATCGAGAGGAGGTGGGTCAGCTTCTCTCTCTCCCTCTGCCTGTTGCTCTGATTACTTGTGCTCATTCTCTCTGTCAAATAAATAAGTGAAATTTTTAAAAAAGAACTTGTGTTATTGTATTACTTGGGTAAATATCCAGCAGTGCTATTGCTAGATCATAGGTAGCTCTATTTTTAACTTTTTTAGGAATCTTTATCAAGTTTTCCACAGTGGCTACACCACTGTATTCCCACAGTTCATAAGGGTTCCTTTTTTGCCACACCTTTCCCAACATCTGTTGTTTCTTGTGTTGTTGATTTTAGCCATTCTGACAGGTATAAGGTGATAGCTCATTGTAGTTTTGATTTGCATTTCCCTGATGATCAGTGATGATGAAGATCTTGTCATGTGTCTGTTGTTCATCTATATGTGTTCTTTGGAGGAATATCTATTCATATCTTCTGCCCATTTTTAATCAGATTGTTTTTTGGGTGTTGAGTTTTTATATATTTTAGATACTAATCTTTTATCAGATATATCATTGGCAAATATCTTCTCTCATTCTGTAAGTTGCCTTTTAATTTTATTGATTGTTTACTTCATTGTGCAGAAGCTTTTAATTTTGAGATAGTCCCAAGACTCCAGTACAATATTGGATAAAAGTGAGAGTGGACATACTTGTCTCAGTTTTTCCCCATTAAGGAGAATGTTAGCTGTGGGTTTTTTGGTAGATGGCCTTTATTATGCTGAGATGTGTTTCCTCTAAACCTACTTTGTTAGAGTTTTTATCATGAATGGATATTGTACTTTGTCAAAAGGTTTTTCTGCATATATTGAAATGATCAAATGATTTTTATTCTTTCTCCTAACGATGTGATGTATTATATTGATTGATTTGTGAATATTGAACCACTCTTGCAACTCAAGAATAAATCCCACTTGATGGTGGTGAGTCATTTTTTTAAATGTATTATTGAATTCAGTTTGGTAGCATTTTATTGAGAATTTTTGCATCTATGCTTATCAGGAATATCATCCTGTAGTTCTCTTTTTTTAGTGGTGTCTTTATCCGGTTTTGGTATCAGGGTAATTCTGGCCTTGTAGAATGAAGTTGGAAGCTTTCCTTCCTTTTCTATATTTTGAAATAGCTGTAGAAGACTGTTATTAACTTTTCTTTAAATTTTTGGTAGATTTCATCTGTGAAGCCGTGTGGTCCTGGACTTTCATTTCTTGGGAGTTTCTTGATTACTGACTCAATTTCTTCGCTGGTTATCAGTGTGTTCAAATTTTCGATTTCTTCCTGTTTCAGTTTTGGTAGTTTATATGTTTCTAGGAATTTATCTATTTCTTCTCGGCTGTCCAATTTGTTGGTATACAGGGTTTTTTAAAAAAGTAATAAAATTTACTGAGATTTTAGAATTAAGTAACATATTGTTAAATTTTAATTTCTAAATATATTAATTGATGTTCTTTTGAGCAGCATGGGGCCAAAGCTTAAAAATGGCTCATTAACATTCTGCCCCAAATATGAGCTTGATGAAAAAAAATTAACATGCTTTTTTTTTATTGCACTGCTCCTAAGTAGGACTGCCATTTAAACCTTTCCTGCTTTCCCACAACCTATCAAAATGCTGAGCAACAAGTCCAGGAGTCCACATTCCAGTTATAAACACGGGAGGACATAGATACATCTTGGTCTTTGTAGAGATCATATTTGCCTGTTTCAAGTTTACCCATAAGAGGAGTGCTGAAAATGTTCATTTGGTGCCTGTGATGTTTTAGGACTGCTGGTGTCTCCTCTATATCCAAGCCATGTTGCAGCAGCCTGCCACTCCTTGATGACCCAGTGCTCTTCCTAAAAAGTGTATATTATTACTTCATAGACAGTAGGTAGTGAGATCTTTAGTACATTTGTAAATAGAGAGTAAAGAGCTTACCTATGTTAACACATTAAATATAGTTTTATCTATTAAATTTGAGCCAAGACTTTAATCAAAATGTTTCTTATTTATTGGTTCAATGTTAATAAGACAAGACAACACATTTCTATAGACAGTAAGTTAAACCAGAACTAATAAAAAAAATAAAAATAAAAATAAATAAAATAAAATAAAATAAACCAGAACTAATGCTTAATATCTTTATGTCTTGATTTTAGTTTTGAACCATAATGTTTGTTCCCTGAAGGGAAGATACCTTGATTCTAGTTCCAAGAATAATTCATGTGTAAATAAGAATGCTTCCAAATTATAAATTTCTTTTCAGATGTTCCTGAGAAAGTCAAAGAGGAAACTATATATTAATCTAATCTGGCCTAGACATGTTGCCATGATTTAGTGATCATAAATATTAATTTCTGTGCCTGAAAGATGAATAAGGGCAGTGAATTTTAAATGAAATGAAGAAAATATTTTTAAGAACAAAGAAATGTTTTGAATGAAATATACCTGTTTGCAGTAACCATTTTTAATTCTACCCACTAATACACAAACTAAAACACTTAGACTTTACCTATCTTTAGGCTGATGGCTTTTCTATAACTCTTTCATAGTATTATTAACACTAGCTCACGATTAAATTGTGAAGTACATAATACTTTGGAAGAGTTTTAGGGTGATTGTCAGCTCACAAATAGGTTATACAACTATAACTAGTCTTGCAACAATCAGGCACTTGAAGAGGTAATGTAATCCAACAAAACATAGTCCAGCTATTCTTTATTTTAGTCAAAAGCCTGAGAATTTATAGAGTTTAGTAGAATCTTGTAATATCCTTTTTTTTTCTCTTGTAATATTCTTGAGGTGCTTTAGAAAGTAATTTAAATATGTGGATTAGGAGAATTGTTAATTTTCTGGATTTTTTTTCCCATTTGTAGATGAATGACTGTGTATCTCAAGTTTTCTTTGTTCTGAGTAGTTCAGTAAGAAGAAATCAGTCTCTGCTATAATTCAGATACCTTATATAGTATAGATACTAGAGTAGAATAATTATTAGTTACTAATAACTTTATTTTTTTTAAGATTTTATTTATTCATGAGAGACACAGAGAGAGAGAGTCAGAGACATAGGCAGAGGGAGAAGCAGGCTCCCTGCAAGGAGCCCAATGTGGGATTTGATCCCGGATCCCGAGATCATGCCCTGAGCTTAAGGCAGATGCTCAACCACTTAGCCACGCAGACATCCCTAGCTACTAATAACTTTAAGTAAACTAATGTTTATATAGAATTCCCATTGTTCATACAAGTTTATAGTCTGATTAAGGTTGGAGTTATTTATGAAGATCTTTTATGCCAGTTTGTGTGGAAGAGAAAGAGTAATTATCTCAAGTAATACTTTTTCCCCTAATTAGAATGTGGTACCAAGAGACCAAGAGCATGAATTTGTGTTAGGTTTGAAGTGGTTAATTTCATAACATGTGTTTTCACTAATTTTCAAATTTTAAATCATCTGTTAATTGTAAAGTAATCAGAATCAATACAAAACTCTTAGATGTGGGGAAGACACAAATCAAGTTGAGAGACTAAGAGGTCAGTTACTATTACTGAAAAAACAAATCTAAAAATATGGATCACTAAACATGGGACAGCAATCTCTTTAAATCATGAGTCAGACCATGTTATGGATTGTGAGTTACTTCTGGCTGTCCCTAGGAGATGATTTAATATTATTCATTGTCTTCTGATGGCACTAAATTAATCAAGTTTGATATTGCACCACTTGAGCTACTTAGCTTCTTAATGGATGTAATGTTTTTAGGCTTCATAGGTTACAAAATATTAATTCTGAGAGTTTTAATAACAGAATATCCATACGAACTGTACTTATTTTTGACACAGAGAATAAATGAGATGAAAACTCAACCGTTTCTTCAAACGCATTCTTATTAATATCATCTTCATTTTCTTTAACAAGATAAACTGCCAGTAAATGTTAGGTATAGGAATATCACTTGATGAAACCCACTTACAAATCCTTATTTATATTGAAAATTTCTTGTAATATATGTTGAAAGATGAGATAGAATATCAAATACATCACCACTTGAAATTTTAGTATATGGTAAACTTCATGATTAAATAAGAACAAAAAATGATTTATTGCCTAGAAGAAAAGAATCTCAGTGCTATATGACAATATGTGGATAGCATATGGGACATCATTCATGGACATAACATTTTTAAGGAAGTAACAAAGAAGAGTTAGTTACACAAAGATTAAAATGTAGAAAAGTAAGACCTAGATAGTGAAAGAGGTTTAGGAAATTAGCTTTTTTCCTACTTGGAAAGAAGACTGGATAGATTTAATAACTGTTTTCAGGCACTTTGATAGCTGTTGAATTGATCATGATGACCAGCTGTATATTCAAACTTCACTGATGATGAAAAACAGGAAAAGGGTTTGAATTATATCAGAAAGGTTTATTTATAGTGAATGGAAATCATAGGTGATCCATGAAGTTTTTAGAAGAAATTTTATCATTAATAGATTTTTTTTTTTTACAATGGAATGTGGTCTCTTGTTTAAATCATCCCTTGAGGAATTCTTGTGTATCCTATGTTTTTGGTACAAGACTGGAGAGAGGAAATAATTATTGTTGTTTCGTAAATAAATAAATAAATAAATAAATTCACTTTAAGTTCAATTTATGATTCAACTTCCCAATTTCAATAAAAATAAATCATTTTCAATTTCCATAATGAAATATTTTAAATAAAAAGTAGAATAGTATGAAGACCCCCAAGGACTCTTAACTCAGCTTTGTTAATAACCAATATCCCAGGAATCCTGTTTTATCTATATCCCTTTGACCTTCACAATTACTTTGAAACAAATACCAGATGTCATGTCATTTCATCTGTACATATTTCAGTTTGTATTTTGAAAGAATATTCTTATTTTGAACATAACCACAATATCATTATCATATGCAGGTAGATTAACAGTAATTCATTAATATCATCATCTATTTTTTCCCCACAGTTTACTTGAATCAAGATAAAAGCGAGGTTCCTATCTCCAAATGATTAATATATCTCTTGTCTTTAATAACTTATGTAGAGTTTCAAGTTGATGATTGCTACACTATGATATTTATAGCATATTACTCTGCTGTATATTCCTTATAAATTGGCAGCTAGAACTGGAAGCTTGGTAAGATTCACCTTCACTTTTTTGGTGGGAATACTCCATAGGTGATGTTAAATATTCCTGTTTAGAGACACTTAACTTCTGGTCATCTCTCTTTTTGTGGTCTTAGCAGCAGTTAATGATTGTTACTTTGATTCATTAATTCACTAGGTATTACAAGATAGTTACAATTCTAAATCCGTATTCCTTCATTAATTGTTAGCTGGGGTCTTTCCAAAAAAGAAAATCTGTCTTAACTAATTATTATCCTGAGTATAGTTCATATAGGAAGGGCACAAAAATGCTTGTTTCTTTTCCTTTATTTACCCATTTCAAAATAATAACTCAGCTCCTAGTATCCTTCAAAGGCAACCAGGTATTTATATATATTTAAATATTACTGATTCAATTTCTTTCCTGCTTATCAGTCTGTTCAAGTTTTCTATTTTTTGCTGTTTCCGTTTTGATAGTGTTTATGGTTAGATATTATTAAGAATTCATGGATTAAAAATATGTTCTGTAATTAAGTCTTTTGCAGTTATTAGTATTATTGATATCAAAATTGCTTCATCTTAAAGTGATCTTCATCATGTTGGCTCTGAGTCTTTTGACACAAGGCTGACAGTTTTGGAGAGCTTCCTTGTGTTTTGTATCACAAGGTGTTCTAGGCTAATCTTATATACTCTTGGCCAATATTGAATCAATGAAAATTTTTATGATGTTTTCCAGGTTCAGTAGGTTTTTTTTTAATGCATGTATTTTGTCATAATAAATGGACTGAAATGAAGTTTAGCATAAGAATAAAATCTATAGAGCAGTGTGATCACATTAAGTAAATCCCACATTTTATGGGAAAAAAGGAATCAGCATTCTTCTCAGAAAGATGTAGGACTTTCTGGAATCAGGAAGATGATGTGATGAGTCCTCAATTCTTTTTTGAACCCAGATTTTGTGTTGTTCATTAAATTATTAATAGAAATGATGAATTTAGGTTGGTTGTGAAGATTTGAAGTGATGTGGAAGACAAGTTTATATGCTGCTTTTCCAAGAGCTGAACTGCAGATTTAAATTCAGGCAATAAATTCCCCGATTGTTTTCCCTCTCAGTCCTACATATGAGGTAATATTTTTTTGTTAAAAAATAAAAAGAAAATTTTCCAAGTCCTATGATGCTATTAGCAAAGTTACTGATAAATAGTAAAAGGGTCTTACATTTGGAAAGTTAAGTAAATGTAATAAATCTGAGCTAGAAAACTAACTGCTACCATCTGGTTAATAGGTGAACATTTTAATCTCTATGGGATCAGTCCCAATAACAAAAACATGGTGTGACAGACAGAGGCTGAGGAAAAACCAGGGCCTACCGGAAAACAATAGGAGGAAATAACAGCCTCATCTACATTATTGGCTCTAAGGCACAGAGACTTTGTCTCCCTGAAAATGTTTGCAACCTCTTCAAGATGTTAATGTGAAAAGATAGACTGTCACATGTAAAGGAACAGTCTTTCCCATTCTGTAAGAGAAAGAAATGTATGTAATATCTTTGGATTTTACTTTAACCAAAAGTATCGCAGATATTACTCTTTAGCTATATCCAAAAGAAGACAGCTGAGAGAGCTGAAAGAAGGGAACTATTCTCCTCTCAAACCATGGTTCTTTCCTTCAGAACAATAGCAAATAGATACAAGAGTTTTTGATGTGAAGCGGAAATAAGTCGATGTCGATAAAGATCATCACTGTAGCTTTTTAGAGGAGTCAACATCCCCTCCGTTGCACGAAAATATCAGCCTTAAAAATATATTCACTGTCAATTTCACAACGTAATTCTGAGTTATTCAAGTATCTTTATCAGTCATCATTTTTCTTTGCCTTCCTAGGCTTATCAACACTGCAAGCTGTGCTGGATTCTGCTGCTGAAAAGAAATGGCAAGTGACTGCTATCAATGTGGGAAACATTAACAATGACAAGAAAGATGAGACGTACCGATCACTTTTTCAAGATCTAGAGTTAAAAAAGGAACGACGTGTAATTCTGGACTGTGAACGGGATAAAGTAAACGACATCGTAGACCAGGTTGGCTACTCTCTGTTTTCTAATGGCACCAAATATAGAATATGCGTGCAGTGTCAGCATTTGCAATGAATATTTGTGTGAGGTGCTTGAACAGCAGTTTTTCCTTTATGGTTTATGTAGGATGCTGCAAAGATCATCAATTAAATTTTCTCTGGCTTTGGTTAGCAATAGCAGATGGTCTTCAATCATGCTGACACATCATACTAATCATTAACTATATTCAATACACTACCACTGACTCTTATGTTTTATATGATGAGCATTGCCCTAAACTTTGATATATTTAGCTGGAAAATTAAAATTTAACTTGTTGAGCTTTTTAGAGATAAAGAAATAGCCACCAATTAAGTGAAAATAAGGCTGAAAGTGAGTAGTCTATGGCAAAACAGAGTACGTCAAACATTAGAGTGCAGTGTGGAACAGACAACATCAACATTGTTGTCTGAATGTGTCTGTGTCTTCAGAAAAAGCCTGTATTTATTTTTTCAAGAATTGTTTCCTCCTGCTCGGGAAGCCTTATGTCACTATAAAACCTATTAACCTATGAAATTAAAGTATATAGGAGAGACATATTCAGTCTGTTTTTGCTATTTGAGAAGTTTACTGGACATAAGGATGTTGTATCTGTACTTACTATACCACCTTGGTTCCATTTAAGGTTTTTTAGGATAGGACAACCATTCAGTAATATCTTAATGACAAAAATAAAATCCACTGTGTTATATAGATAGGATAAGTGACCAGGGCTGTTGGTGAAATAATATCATGATTTAGTGAATTAAGATCTGTTTCACTGGGTATCTGCTTCTTTTCTCAACTGATAAACGTGTGTGTCTGTGTGTGTGTGTGTGTGTGTGTGTGTGTGTAGTGGCTACTAGTTCCTTGGGATAATAGAGGATTGGAAGAAAAATATGCAGTTAAGTATGCATTTCTTGGCCCTTCTATGCTTTGAGGAGACAATTAATTCACTAATTTGTATAACACAAAACATTTTGCAAACATAAATGTTGACACAGCCTTAATTGATATGTAAGAATACAGGCCCTAAGACATACAATGTGGATCTCTCATAAAACATTAAATAATTGGATAAAACTAACTTGTTATAAGAAAGAGCCAAATGTTGTATGCCAGAGAGGTGAACATTTTAGTAGAAAAATCTTGATTCCTGGCTCAGGAGATGAAGTTAGGGTTGTTTTTAACCTGAAGGCCTCTTGTTCTAATGTGAACCTCAACAACTCATTTGAATTTCATAGGAGAGTCTCATTGAAACTGAATTTCAATAATAGTCATTAGTCTTTTGTTTAAAGAATTTATATATTCATGACTCATCATAATAACTGTTGGTGGAAGTCTATATGAAAATGATTAATTCCAAAACTAGAAGATGGAAAGTATAGGAGAAATTAGGAATATAAGTAATGTAATGTTTTGAAACAAATATGATTGTTAAATGTCTATATGGACATCCATTCAAAGGGCACAGAGATTTTGCACATGTATATTGTATTTTCACAAGACTCTCTTGAATGTACCAAATAAGTATATACGATGGTTGGTTGCATCATTCACCAAGTATTTACTGCAGACATTCTCTGTGCCTAGAATGAAATATGCAAAGACAGGGAAGAAAGAGTGGTATCTGTACCCCATAACCCAGGGTTTAAGAGGGGAAGACAAATTTTGCAGGTATTACACTACAGTACTACAAGTTAGGAAACAATGTGGTCAAAGAGAATGGAGGAGGAGGAACCTATCTTATGGGGGCAGGAGGATCTACGAAGGGTTCACATACTGGCAGCATTTATCTTGCTTGGATTCATTCATTTACTCAGTAAATTTCCTTGAGTGTCTAATGTTTGCCAGACAGGCACTGTGGTGGGTCCAAGAAAATAATGTTAAGCAAAACAGGCCAAACCCCCATAAGGTGAATGTTTATGTTTATGATATATTTACAGGAATTAACATGTAATTACAATGATGGTAAATATATATATATATATATATATATATATATATAAAATGAAGAGAATATAAATAGAAAAATAATTACAGAAAATATTTAGATGGGGAAATCATGGAAGGCCTTCAAGGAATAGAATGTACCAAGCAAAAAGTGGAATTGAAGTACATTTCAAGAAAGGAAATACTAAAAAAAGAAAAAGAAAAAAAAGAAAAGGAAATACTATTATTTTAGGAACAGTAAATACTATTGACTTATTTACTCTATCAATACTTACAAGAGAACAGAGTTGATGAAACATTATTGTCATAATAGCTGAAAGAAAGAGAATCAGTCTGCTGATTATGAGTATTTTATCATTAAATCTAATCTTGAAATTACTCATTTCTAGTTGTGATTGGGTGGGAAAAGGACTCTGCCATCAAAAACACTTAGAAATCAATATAAATTTGCTATCGTTAGTGTAATGCGAATGTTTACTGTAAAGCAAAAACATGATAGTATCTTCAATAGAAATGGGGCTAGTTAATTTTCCTATTCCCCCCCCCCCCCCCCCCCCGCTTTCTTTCAGTGAACGCTAAACTCAACTACTGGTAGCACCATTTATACAATGTTTTTTTTGTTTTGTTTTGTTTGGTTTGGTTTGGTTTTGGTTTTTAATTCCCAAAAGGAAGAATTGCATGATTCAGAAAGTAGAATCGATACTAAGCAGAATCAACAGATGTCAGTAGGAAATATGAGGGATATAATCAACTCCATTCAAGAGATGCTAATTAATATACTTTTTCATGCAGAAGGACATCTTTTCTTCACAATTTTCCTTTCAATACAGAGGGTTCATTTTCATGGAAAAAGCGATTTGAGTTGTATTACATAAAAGCAGGTTAGAAAATGATACAAGCCCTAACTCCCTTCAAAATAGCTATCACTTAACATCAAAAGGCCATTGGGTGGAATCTTTCCTAGGATTTTGTCCTTGCTCTTTAACTAAATGCACTGCTTTGGAGTACCTGACTTTGAGATAAAGGAAGGTCAGCAACGTCTTTTCCAGGAGGTAACATTGGTCTGAAATTCCTTGAGCCTGAAGCATTAATAAGACAAATGATATGGTATTGGAGAGAGCTTTCCAAGCAGAGGAAGCTGAATATGTGAAGTCCTGAGGTGATGGAAAGAAGCCTTTTTATGGACAAAAATACTTAAAAAGAGGGCCGATGAGGGTCCAGTACAGAGAGTGGAAAAAGAGGGCCTGGAGAAACTTGGCAAGATCATCAGACTTTGTAGCATAAATTAAGGATTTTGCTTATTATGCTAGAAGCAATGGGAAGCCACCAAAACTGTTTCGTCAGGGAAATGAACTATTGATTTGAATGTTTGTCTATAGCCCTGGCATTTCGTGCTTTCCATTGGTGTGACAATTTTCTTAAAAATAAAAATTACATTTGAGTATCTAAGTACTAGGACTACAGCTTGGCCATTTCACCAATTTCTACTCTCTTTAATTGAAATAGATCAGTGAAAAGTCCCATTGATTCAGTAATGCCCCAAACTCTCGTGAGCATTACCAGAACGACCACTTGTTCCGTGATGTGTTTATCTCGCCATTGATTTTTGACTTAGATTTGTGGAGAAGGATTAGTTTCTCTGATACTTTGCTGCCTCAAGCTGGAAATAATAATGTTCGTTTGAACCAGATTGCAAGCACTTCAAGATTCTTAAGATGGGAATATTATTTTATAGATTCATATAAGAATCTTTTATGTACTTATTAGTATCTTTAAAATTTATGTACTACTATAAATTTGAGTGTAGATGTCTGAATATAAGATCTCAGATGATGGTTTCAGCTGTCTAATGTTTTGGAAAAATAGCTTTTGTAGGAATAAAATTATGATTTAGTATGGATTCAAGATTCTTTTCGTTTTACATTTCTTAAAATCTTGTGACCTTATTTTCACTATTGACAAAACTGAAGTAATTATTTGTTTAGTTGTTGACTTCTTGAAAGATAGCATTTATAAAATGCTAAAATATATTATTACTTTTTTCTGAGATAAATATTCTCTGGATTTGATAATTATATTTGTCAAATACAGGTCATCGCAGAATATCAGAAAACATAGTAGATAAAATTCCACTTTTTTCCTCAATTGGTTCATAACATCAGTAATTTTTTAATTTATATTATTTGCATGTATTAAATAATTGTTTCTTTATCTTTGTTAGGTTATTACCATTGGAAAACATGTTAAAGGTTACCATTATATCATTGCAAATCTGGTAGGTGAATTAATTGATATTTATAATTTTAGTAGAGATGCTTATTAATTATAAAATAGTTTTGAATGACCAGCATTTATCAGTGGTATTTTTAAAACCACATCTGGAGTATATTGATCAATTAGAAGTAACAATATTTTTCTGAGTTTGTTATATTTTAGACTTACTTTACATTTTCTAATCAATTTCTATTATAAATGATGTAAGAAATATTTGACAAACTTTATAGATTGTCTTAGGCATATTTAATTATGGAAAAGTTTTCGAAAATATATAAAGTTTAATTGTTCAAATTTCCTCTTGTTACTCACTGTCACAGTGTTTTATAAATTTTTCCCTTTATGCATTCCTTTAAAGTTTTTAGTAGATATAATATTTGAAATAAATGCACATTCATGAGACTACATTATAGTGAAAAATTACAGCTGGAAATGTTAAGAATATTAATTTGTTATTTTTATTTACTTCTGATTTTCTATTTATCATGTAAGCAACACAATGAAATTAAATTCCTATAGCTGATCACTTTTTCATTGAGATTTCTGTCAAATTGCAATTATACTGAGCAATCAAGTGGTTAACTGTATCTCTCTTAAGCATAATCAGAGCCAGTTTAGAATTATCATTAGACATTTTTTCAAAATAGTTTTTAGATCAGCAGTAAATGACCCTAAGCCTCTATCATTGAAGAGGTTAATGTTCTTTGAAGAAGTCTGATCTTACTTGATTGAGAACATTGCTGTCCCTAACCTCAAGAAGATAGTGAGAAAAGGCAGAAAAAAAATGAGAGCTTATTCTAAATAGCATAATAGGACTCTGAAAAGGTTTCATATTTGCCCAAAGCTTATTCTAAATAGTATAATAGGACTCTGAAAAGGTTTCATATTTGCCCTATATATATATATATAATATATACATATATTATACATATACATATATTATACATATATATATATATATTTTAGAGAGAGGGCTGGTACTGGGACAGGGAGAGAGAAAATCTCAGGCATATTCTATGCTCAGCAGCATAGAGCCCTACTCGGGACTTGATCTCATGATCCTGAGATCATGGCCTGAACTGTCAGGTACTGAACCGACTGAGACACCCAGGCACCCCTGTAGATTTGTTTCTGTAGGTGGTTTCTAGAATGTCAGATTATTATATCAGAAGACATTATTTCTAGTAATGATGAAAAAAAAAAAACTTTACAACTGATACTGTTTTCACTAGAAGGTGGCACCAGTGATTTAGAATATTAAATCTCAAACCTGCATGTTATTAGTAGAAGTTGGTTGTTCAGATAAAACTTCAGTTTACCAATGAAATGGCTAAATAGTATAAAATTAATTAGAATTTATCCATTAATATGATATTATAGATCCTAAATGACTCCCTAGCAGAGAAGCAAGGGTTAAAATAGATGAAGCTCTGTATTCACTCACTTCAGAACCACATTCTGTGCAGGGAACAGCCTGGACAGTCAGTCCCCTGTGTGAATTGTGCCATTTGATGAACAACACAGAGCCACATTGAAAGCCGTGATCTTTAAAAACGTCCAGATGGAGAAGATTGTATTGGAACATTGAGAAATAATGACAGAAGGTGGCTCATCAATTTGAGAGTTGATATCTGATGCTTTGAAAAGGAAAGAAATATACGAATGACCCAAGTAAAAAAGATTAAAAAAATAGAAAACAAGTGCATGCTGTTGTCATGCTTCTAGGGAGAAAAATACCTAGTATTTTATCTGAATTCAAATTTGATTTTCCATCTCTGAATACTTGATATATTCACCATATGGAACTTCTCGTGAATCAGTAGGTTCAAAGATTCTGAGGAGTGCTACAGTTTCTGAGAATTTAAGGGCACTTGAAATTTCACTGACATTTAAAATTGAAGAATGTCATTCAGAGTTGATGAGCTTTCATCTTCCAAACTCTTGGTTGGAAATGTCCCCTTTTTTCTGTCCAGTGTCTAATGAGTATTGAAGGAGGTGGCTATAAAAGATAGAAAAGTCCTCATGTATCATTATTGATTAATTTCCTCATGATGGTAATGCTTGACTAGGCTCCCAAAACACATATTGTGATTACATTCTTTAAAAGGAGAATTTGTACATAAAATGATGAAGAAATGGTCATAAAGGGATCCAGTTCTCATTTCTTCAGCCCATAAATATGGACAAAAATTACTGCAGTCCACCCCACCTGGCTATCTACCCTACAATGAAGCACATTTGTCAAGGAGCCTCCTCCATGCACATGCAAATTCCAAGAAATTTTTTAGTGGCTTACTGTTAAATAGTGAAGCAGAATCAGACATTTGAGAAAAGTGTGGGCCATTAAGATATAATATAATATAAAACAAACATATAAACAAACAAAAAAACAAACAAAAAATAAAATAAAAAGAAATAGGGCTGTCAGAAAATACAAGAAAAATACTTAAAATTGTAATGAGTATCCACAGAGAAATAAGAGAAAGTTAATTATCCATAAAGAAAAGAAAAAGTATGTTATGAAAAGGAAAAAAAAACCTCATAGAATAAGAGAGAACTATGGGAAGTTATTTGTTTTTTTTTAAATAATAAGATGTAAAATTGTAAGACTGATGATAAGGTTAAGAAAAATTTTCCGGATTATGTAACATAATGACAATACAATATGAAGTGGTCTGTACAGGGGAAACTGCAAGGGACTTGATTTTTAATCTAAGAGTTAGGTCTCTTAATAAGCATTCTAGAAAGATGGAATAGTGAAGGCAGGGGAAGGAAATCATCAAAAAGCATTCAGAAAAATTCTCAGTACTTGATGACACAAATATGTCCATTGAGTACATAAAACAATGAAAGAAAAGAGGCTTCTTTCATAGTTCAAAGAAAATATCACCATGAAATTTCAGAGATCAATAAAAGATCTTAAAGGTTTCAGACAGGTGAGAAGTGGAGGCAGAGAGGAGTATGAAGCAGGTCATATACAAAAAATGATTAGAGGGATCCCTGGGTGGTGCAGCGGTTTGGCGCCTGCCTTTGGCCCAGGGCGCGATCCTGGAGACCTGGGATCGAATCCCACGTCGGCTCCTGGTGCATGGAGCCTGCTTCTCCCTCTGCCTGTGTCTCTGCCTCTCTCTCTCTCTCTCTCTCTGTGTGACTATCATAAATAAATAAGAATTTTTTAAAAAAATAATAATAATTCAAAAAATGATTAGAAATAATGGCATTGTAGTTTTCAATAAGAACAAATAAAAGTCAGTGGAACAATGAGAGTCTCAACTTAAAATTCTGTACCCAGCCAAAATACAAATCAAATGTCAGAGCAAAATAAACCTATCTTGAGTCATTTAATATCTCAAAAAAATTACCTCTGATATGTCTTAGGAAAATGTTGAGGGCTCTAGAAGAAGAAGGGAATAAAACATGAGAGAATAGTGGTCCAGAAAGCAGGGGAAGCATGTTTAGAAACATGGTGAAGGGACACTCAAGAGTAACAGTTGCAGAGGATATAGAAGGAGCCTCCAATTCAGGTGTCAGCATTCAGAAAGTCTTCTGTAAATTAAATATTCAGAAAAAAAGAGAAACAGATTACTTGATATGCTTGATGTTATTAAAAATATATTTACTCATATAAACATGAAAAGTCCTCATGGAGCAACTAGAGAAAAATAAGATAGGTTTATACAAAATGATAGTAATGAAAAAATGAAGCAATTATTAATGTTAAGATTGAAATAACTATTCAAGAAGGAAAATACAGGGCTGCTGGGTGGCTCAGTCTGTTAAGCTTCCAAATCTTGATTTCCACTCAGGTCATAACCTCAGGGTTGTGAGATCTAGCCCTGCCTCTGTGCTGAACATGGAGTGTGGAGCCTGTTTAAGAGACTCTCTCTTCCTTTCTCCATGCCTTTCCTCCCACCTACTTGTGCTCATTCTCTTGCTCTCTCTCTCAAAAAAAAGAAAGAAAGAAAGAAAGAAAGAAAGAAAGAAAGAAAGAAAGAAAGAAAGAAAGAAAATGCAGCCCCAGCACATTATTTGGCTTTGCTCTGAGTAACAGAATTATAAACATGAAAACTGTGGACATGAAAATGGGTGAGCAGGTACATGTGAATGAATTACATACTCATCTGACATAAGCAAAAACTCAATAAAAATTATCAAAAATGAATAAAAAGAAACAGTAGCAAAAATGTGTCATGCAGAAATATGGAGATAAATATGAGAAACGAAAATTACTGCAGTCGATTGTTTTCAAGCAGCTTAACTGGAGCATGGGTGGGCCAGAGCAGAAAATCTATGACTTTTGTTATGTATATTCTTGCACTATTTGTACTATTTTAATAAAAAGAAAAGCCAAAATTATGAGCCAATAACAAAGTAAGTATCCTTCTTTACACAAATGGTATTAAAATATGTTTTTTTAATATCAATAACAAAGAAAAGATTTTCCTGTATCTTGGATTCAGAGATTTTCAACCCTTATGCAGAATAGCAAGGAGTAAATCTATAAGGTGAAAATATTTATAATTGTGATTTATTAAAATTGTGCTTTCATCTTTGAGAGAATGTACTCTCGAAATGAGATAGAATTCAAGACAGCACAGTATTTGAAATCAATGGAAACACCACATCATGGTTTTACTAATGACTGAATTCATTCTAATAATACAAAAGATTGATTTAAAAATTTAACATATTTTATAAAAATTAAGTTCAATATTAAGCTCAATACTTAATATGAAATTCTTTGATTGTTTTCAAATAATGACTAGGCATTTAGTACCTTCCATTCTCATTTTAAAGTTGTTTTATCCCCTGAGAGAATGAACAATTTAAATGGGAATAACTTGCTTAAAATGTAGCTCTTGGGGAACTAGCTTCATGTTATTAAATATATATAACTATGTAGTAATGCTCTATTGTCGATTCAATAAATAAAACCAATACTTATCCATGGAAGATTTCTCAATAAAATGGAGCACTTTTATGTGAGTACAACCAATACACAATCATTAATGAAGGATACGCTGTGGTGCCAAAATGAGAATATGAACTGGGTACAGAGTATTGGCTGATAAATACATGAAACATTTACTGTAGGCTTTTTATCTCTCATGTATTCTTTGATATTTGTAAAACCACAATGTATAGAGTTATTTGTGAATGTCAAGTTCTTTTATTGCTAATATAAAGCCTGACATACGTATCCTATGTCTAGGGATTTACTGATGGAGACCTATTAAAAATTCAGTTTGGAGGTGCAAACGTCTCTGGATTTCAGATAGTGGACTATGATGACTCCCTGGTATCCAAATTTATAGAAAGATGGTCAACACTGGAAGAAAAAGAATACCCGGGAGCACACACGACTACAATTAAGGTATATATCTATCTACCAATACGTGCATCTACACCTGTGCCTGTATATCTATATCTGTATCTATCTATAGCTAACTGCTGTCAAGTAGCCGACACGTTCTCTGGAACAGTCTAGGAAGAAGATAAAAATCTTAATTTGTTTTAGTGACTAAAAAAATTAAATGCTTCATGCAATCAAACAAGGAATCTTTGACCACTGAGGGCAGTGCACTGTTCTGATATGCGCAATGCCCAAATGCATCTTTTGTTCTCCCGTGGGTTTGGACTTGACTTGTTTATTCAGCACATTTTATTATGTATACACCTACATACATATATTTACCTCAAATATTAAATGTTTCTGCTGTTGATGGGAAGATTTTTCCCCCATTTGTTGGTCACCCCATTGAGAACAGAGATAAGAGTAGATCAAAGAGTGAGTGGAATGAAATGATCACATTCTTATGAAACCACATTTATGAAAAATAAGAGCAAGAGTTGCAAGGCATTTCAAATGCATAGTGATTTTGTTCGTTTATGTGTGTATTATTAAGCAGATCGTGTATGAACCAGTCAGGGACAGTGTTATTTCAGTTGCTCTCCTCTTTTTACATTAGGGAGAGGTTTTGTCCTTGTTGTTTTCTGCACCTAATGGAGAAAAAAAAAAAAAAGATACAGATTTTTGACTTTAAATCTGTAGGATTAAAAGCATTGAATTCTCTGCTTTTGGGTATATGAATGGATTCTGTTAATTTGAAGTTAAATTCAGGAAAGCATCTCATAGAATGTGAAAGAATAACCCAGAGTTCATTTTTTCCTCAATACTAGGTGACTTCTTGTTTGGTGATCTTGACTGATAGTCAATCTGTACACAGTTTATAGCGGTCCTGTGGGACTTGGAGGTACATTGACGTAGCAAGGCTCATGAGAAAACAAATGGACACCTAGTCCTTTCATTGGTGTCAGGGTGTCTCCACCTGTGCTCTCCTTCTGTGGAACTGCGGGCTTCTATCCATTCCAACACGGCGCCTTCTAAGCTCTCTGATGAAGATTGCATATGGCATTCATCCCCAAATAGAACCGACTTGCTCCTTTTGAATACTCTGTTAGTCATCATGTTCCTACCACTGCTGTCTGCTGTGAGAAGGATGAGCGCAAAATGAGATGACTGTTTTCTCCGGGAAGTCATCTCATTATTGAAGTGCATGGGTCGTGTATCTAAATGCAAGACAGATTTGGGGTGTGAGAGATCTTTAGCAATGCATTCTGTTAACATTTTCATCAAAACCTAGCTCCAGATTTCGAGCTGAGAGCTTGCTCCCTTCCTGCAGTAGCATTTCCCTCCATAGTGTTTTTCTTTCCTCTACTTCTGCCAAGTTTCAGAGAGCTCGTGATGGCCCTTTGGTGCAAGGTGCTGCAAAGAGCATATAGGGTGATAAGTTAAAAAAAAAAATGTAGGCTCTGATTCAGTGTTTGACCCTAGTTAGAGATTAAACAAATTTACAAAGACAGCACAGCTTTGGAAACACAGGCATCAATAGGAGACATATTTTATATGGCCTTTGACTCTTGATAAAAATTGAATCTGGGTGGAGAAAAAGGCTTTGCGTAGGAGTTTATCTCAACACAGAAGTATTGCTCAGTTACTGGAGGACCAGGAACTTAATTAAAAAAAAAAAAAAAAAAGAAAGGACTCTCATCTGTGATAATCTCCAGTCTCCAGACTCACATGTCAGTTAGCAAATATAACAGAGAATGATGCACATAAAACATGCCACTCCCTGCAAATGGTTAGGACAGGTATGGAGGAAGGGATGTTAAGGAGGGCATTCTGGATGGGGGGGGGGGGGTCTTAGTAGGGCTTTGCACATGGTTCAACAGGGAGAAATATGGGGAGGGTGCTGGGAAAAGAGCCTGTACACAGACTCAAAGTGATACAAGGGCACGACAGAGTCAGGAAACTACTTTTTCTTCTTTTTTTGTTTTTTTTTTTTGTTTTTTGTTTTTTGTTTTGTTTCGTTTGTTTTGTTTCCACTGTAAAATTTAAAATATATGGATTAGGGGGGAGATGGACATTTTGTGGGAGTTGCCAAGATAAGGGTCTTCAACTGTCAACAGATGTAAAAGATAAGAATTACAGGACAGGGCTTTCATGGTTTTTTCTGCATCTGTAGGCAGAAGAAAGGAAGAAAAATTACTTGAGGGACAATATAGTATTTTCTGATATAAACAGGTAGCATATTTTTTTATATATATGATCTGTTTAAGGAAGGAAAGCAATATTTCTAATGAGATTTCTTTCTATGTTGTCTTTGGGTCATTGACTGTACCTGGTAGATTACCTGGTAATTTAAATCACACTTTATTAAAATCACCACAATAAAAACTTACATTATAGGCATAAAAACCTGTAAAAATGAAATTCATAAAACTCTCTCCATGGTTCAGCTTTGGATATAATAGAAATTATTTCAAATTGTGGAAGTACTAAATAAATGAATGATTTAAAGTTTCAGTCTCCAAAAGTTAATGAAGCTTCCATAGTTTCTTAATAAAAATCATTCTTATTCAATAATTACAAGTGAAAGATAAATGTTTCAATATTTCACCTTTTAAAAACCACAAAATATAAATTGCTGATGTTATTTTTTTTTTCATTCTTGTACTCTGTACAAAAAAAATAACTCTATAGTCATGGTACGGAGATTTTTTTTTTAGGAGTATTTATTTATTTATTCATGAGACAGAGAGAGAGAGAGAGAGAGGCAGAGAGAGAGAGAGAGAGAGGCAGAGACACAGGCAGAGAGAGAAGCAGGCTCCACGCAGGGAGCCCAATGTGAGACTCGATCCCAGGTCTCCAGGATCACGCCCTGGGCCCAAGGCAGGTGCTCAACTGCCAAGTCACCCAGGCATCCCGGTACTGAGATTTTAAATCTGACTCACAGATTGCTAATTTCAGGCAAGGTTCAATCATTCATTCATTTATTTTTCAATCCATTTGTCCATTCAGTACATATTCGTCAAGTTTTTACTCTGCATGCTGGCGCTGTTGTAGGTGTCAGAGAAATGACAAAGGTCTAGTCTCCAGGGAATTTATAAGTCTTCAGACTAGAAACCAGCAATCGCCTTGTAGCAAGGATGGAAATTGTCTTATTGACATCTTAGAATTGATGTATTCTAAACTAAACTTCTGATTTCCCCCCTCTCTTCCTTCTTTAGCCCCTGCAAACTACGCCTTCAAAGGTCTTTCTACCTCAGTTGATGCCAACTCCATGTATCAGGTGTTACTTTGACCAAACACTTATAAATGGCTTTGACTCCTCTTTTCCCCAGAGCCCACAGCCAGTCCATCAGGAAATCCTGTCAGCTCTGTCGTATTGCTTACCCTGTCTTCTGCCACCACCCTAAATCCAACCATCATCGTCTCTCTGCCAGGATTATTGCAATTGTCTCCTAAACTGATTTCCCTGCTTCCATACTTGCCTTCTTTCTTCCATGTCTGTGGCCCCTTTGAAACATAAACTAGATTATGTCACTGTTCTGCTCCGAGCTCTCCAGTGGCCCTCTGTTTCATGTGACGTGGGAGCCGAAGTTATCTCTTTGGCCTCTGAGGCCCTAAATACTCTGTCACCCAGTCACATGTGACCCACCTCTTGACACGCTCCCCCTTGCTCATTTGGCTTCAGCTACATAAACCTCTTTGGTGTTTCTTAAGCACAGAAGAAACCTTTCCACTTTAGGGTCTTCATGCTGGCCATTTCAGCTTCTGGACTATTCTCCCCTTAAATATCTGCGTGACTAAGCCTATGTCACCCTTTAGATCTTTGTTCAAATGCCATCTTCTCAAGGAAGGCAGTGGCAGACTGTCTATTTAAAATTGCAATCTTGGGCAGCCCAGGTGCCCAGCGGTTTGGCGCTGCCTTCAGCCCGGGGTGTGATCCTGGAGTCCCGGGATCGAGCCCCGCGTCGGGCTCCCTGTATGGAGCCTGCTTCTCCCTCTGCCTGTGTCTCTGCCTCTCTCTCTCTCTGTCTGTCATGAATAAATAAATAAAATCTTTAAAAAAAAATAAAAAATAAAAAAATAAATAAAATTGCAATCTCAGGGCACCTAGGTGGTTCAGTGGTTGAGCATCTGCCTTTGGCTCAGGTCATGATCCCTAGTCCTGGGATTGAATCCCAGGAGAGCCTGATGTGGGACTCGATCCCAGGATTCTGAGCCAAAGGCAGATGCTCAACCGCTGAGCCCCTAGGTGCCCCTGAACAGAGGTGTTTTGAGGGAATTCTGGGAGATACTTCTTTAGAAATATGTGCGATCCAGATTTTGTGTGCCTTGTAGGTTGTCTAAGGAATTTTCTTGTCCTATTCTGAGAGCATTAAGGAACCACCAGACAAGAGCGATTATCCTGGTTTTGATCCAGGAAGATTACTGGCTACCCTCTTCTGCAACATTGTCTGCTGACAATAGACTGCAGGGTGTGCCCCTGATGGCAGATGAGCTTTTAGGAAGATACCACAAACAATCCAGGCAACCAGTCATAGTTGTCTGAACTGTGGTGATGGCACCAGGATGGAGGGCAGTCAATGGATTTGTGACCAATGGCAACTCTCTGAGATTTCTTTATTCATAAAAGAAATAGTTATTGCAGAAATCATAGCCATTCATTTATTATATAGTAAATAAATTCAGTTGAAAGATATTTGTGGATTAAAAACAAGACTCCAAAAGGCAGTCTCCATCATGTGTATCTTCCTGACCCCAACCTCCTACAGTGCTTTACACACAGTACACACATAATAGGTATTTGCTGATATATAAAAATATAAATAAACCCTTTGAAAATACCAAATCACTGAGAAAGAAAAAAAAAGTAATTATCATTGCTATGAAATTTGGTTAAAATTTCTGCTCTAACATTTGTTAGGTCCTTTTCTTCAGCCCTGGCAGGAAAAGCGTGTTGTTTTGCTTGATGACGTGTAGAATGACTTTCATCATCAGACCTGAACCATCATGGCATCCAGACCTAAAAGTGACAACTAAAGTGACCACTTTACCTTCCTTCAAATAAAGTGTCAAAAGAGGCAGATAATAAAGATGATTTGCCACTATCTCAAAAATAATTTACAGATGTCTCTATTTTTAGATAGATTTTCAGTGTTTTCGGTGTCTTCAGCAACTTGCAAGATTATCATTATCCATTCTACCCTTCACATCGACAATTTGAACCTTAGTTCAACTTCTGTGTCTGCGATGTTCTGCTGTTCTGCCGATGTTAAGGAATGCAACAATAATACGTGACTGACACCTCGGTGGCGCTTTAAGTAATAGTTTTCCCACCAGAATCTCATTTCGATCAGGAAACGACTTAAAGCACAAGACCCAAACTTTCTTAATTGCTGTCCTAAGAGAGTCAGTAGTAGGCCTGTCTAAAAATAGCATAATCTTTTTCAGATCACTAATTAGCGCCATGCATTATATAGTACCCTGGTGGCTTAATAGAATTAATTCTGCTTCTTGAACATTTTAACTGACCATAGGCACTGCTGACACATTGGCATCCCCTAATCCGAATATTAAAGTATTTTGCCACACAACAACCTAGAGCTTTGACTTGTTTAGTTTCTTATGTTCTGTGGCTTAGAATTATGTAAATGGCTGAAATAAGCCCATAAATTAAATTTTTGATACTGGTAAAATTTTTATAAAAGGTAATTGAAAAAATAATATAGTGTGTTATTTAAATGGATATTATAGCACCAAAAGTAAAAAGACATTCCTACTATTTGTGATAATGAATGCAGGGGTATCTGGGTTCGTCTCATTTCCACATTTTCTTTATTTGTAAAAGGAATAAGTTTAGATGGTATGTAAAATTTCTCCCAAGTCTCAAATGCCATGATTATGTGAAATGCTAATTTAGGCATTTAAGAAAACATACACTAATAATTCTAATTTTTGCTGAATCTGTGACATCTTAAATGGTTCCTGTCTCTCAAAAATTGTAGCGACCTACAGGCACTCATCTCTGAACTCCAGATATCGAAGTTAAATCCTAAAATGTCTTGGAACGTATTTGTTTATTTTTCCTGGATTATAAAAGATAAAGAATTTTCACTCTGGTAGAAGAGTCCTAGGAAGTGGGGAGAGCCGGGGAGGAATTTATGCAACCAACAAAATAAAAGATCTGCCTCTAAGAAACTCTCTACCTATGGATGAGTGAATCAAAGCCAGATAATGTTTTGATGTGAGGTTCTTTTTTTTCCATCTGGATGAATCTAATTAGTTTTATCTGAAAATGTGAGTGCTTAAGTGAATCCAAAGCTTCAGAACATTAAAGTCTTAGTCCTTAAGCAAGACTTCAAACAGAGTCTGTAGCCAGCCTCAATAATTTAGGTAAAATATGTAGTTTTTAATGTATTCCTTTCACATAAAGAGTCTTTCTTCACAGTGGATTAAAAATTATTTTTATTACTCATGAAGAATAATAAAGGATGTTCATTTTGGTTTCTTGCCAATGGAACTGGCTTTTTTCACCCTTGGAAATGTGATATGGCCTGTGTGCTTACTAACCAAGTTGATTTTTAAAATTTTGTAATTAAGATTTAACATTTTTAGAGCAGTTTAAGGTTCACAGGGACATTGAGCAAAAAGTACCAAGAATTCCCATATCCCTCTGCCCCCACACCTGCACAGCCTCCTCCAGTATCCACCTCATTCACCAGAGTGATTGGTTTGTTAGAACTGATGAGCATACATTGACGTCATAATTACCCAAAGTCCATAGTTTACCCTATGGTGCACTCTTAGTGTATGTTCTGTGGTTTGGGGCAGATGTATAATAACACGCTTCTGTCATTATAATTTCATAGTGAGTATTTTCACTGCTCTAAAAATCCTCCATTCCCTGCGTATTCATCTTTCCTCTCACTCCCAGCAATACTGATCTTTTTTACTGTCTCTGTAGTTTTTTCTTTTCCAGGATGTTATGTAGTTGGAATCATGCAGTAAGTAGCATTTTTAGATTGGCTCTCTTTCACTTAGTAATACACATTCAAGTTTCCTCTATGTCTTTTCGTGGCTTGGTAGCTCACTCATTTTTAGCAGAGGCAATATCCCATTATCTGGATGTACCATTCCCTTGCTGAGGGACATCCTGTTTGCTTCCGTGTTTCAGCAATTAGCAATAAAGCTGCCATGAATATCTGTGCTCTGGTTTTGGAGTGGACATGATTTCTACTCCTTTGGGAAAATACCAAGTAGTAGAATTGCTGGATCATATGGTGAGAGTATGTTTAGTTTTGTGAGAAACTGCCAAATTGTCTCCCAAAGTGGCTGTACCATTTGCATTCTCACTAGCAGTGAATGAGAGTTCCTGTTGCTCCACTGATGTTGAGTTTCTGTGAATATATTGGGACTTTGTGCAGTGAAGTTTCAAAGGGCACATATTCAACAAGCTCTAAGCAGCCACGCGGCTTCTCATTTCCTGTAACTGTACTCGTTTGATGTGGTGTTTGCCGAAAAGGAGACCCACTGTCCCAGTGTGCCCAGTACTGAGGAGTTTCCTGGGACTGCAGACTTCCTGCTTAAAATGGGAATAGGACCTGGCAAACCAGAATGGTTGATTACCATCATTGCCCCAGAAACACAGGGGTCTGGATTCAAACTCCACCTTAATTTTTTGTGACCCTGGGCGAAATGTAGCTTGTTAACTTGTAATCTTCATCTATAAAACTGGAACAAAAATATTCATTGCATAGAATTTTTTTAAAGACTTATGAGGGGATCCCTGGGTGGTGCAGTGGTTTGGCGCCTGCCTTTGGCCCAGGGCGCGATCCTGGAGTCCCGGGATCGAATCCCACATCGGGCTCCCGGTGCATGGAGCCTGCTTCTTCCTCTGCCTATGTCTCTGCCTCTCTCTCTCTCTCTCTCTCTCTCTGTGACTATCATAAATAAATGAAAAAAATAAAAAATAAAAAAAAAATAGAAAAGACTTATGAGGAAACCACCAGCTCAAGTTTGGCATGTAGAGAACTAGGTCAACATAAATTCTTTTTTCTTCACCAGCTTTTCCAATTCTACCATGACATAGAAGAGGCATTGCTTTTCTTATTTCATTGGTCAGGTTCCTTGCAATTGAGCAGTAAATGATAAAATCAGGGCTTGGGCCCTGTCTTCTGATGATATGTTCAATGCTTTCTAAAGTGGATACAATTCAATTTCAAGTATCAAGGAAAATTTGGAAAGTGGCCATTCCTAGTAAGTTTTTAGCACTTTTATAATATCTAAAGTCTGGTCCTTTTTCTTTGGATATTTTTTACTTTAGCACAGTGCAGATAACATATGTTTAGGAATAGGTGCTGTCATAATAATGACCCATAAAATGTTACATTATAGCCTATTTATCCTTTTTATATGTTCATTAAATTCTAAGTGTACATAGAACTTCTTTTCATTCCCTTTATTTTTTTTTTTTTTTGGCTCTCAGAATACTGTTTCCTGGTTCCAGTGATTACAGGAACATATTATTGAATAATGTCTGATGACTGTTGGGCATAACAAACATGTTTAAAATGCATATTTCATTTTGTTTTAGAAAAATGTCCCAATAAATATACATTTCAAATGGAATAAAAATGATTTTGGAAAATGGACCATAAAAATGTTTTCCCAGATTTCTTCTTAAAGTGTGGATATGATGCGATTGTGATACAGCACTGCAAAACATAATGCCCCCCCCCCCACTGAATTATAAATTTCCAGCTCAGCTGAGGGATTTCACAGAACATAAACATCGGGGCAGAGATGATGCATTTGTTTTCAAAGAAGGAGATAGTTACATTGCCATCATGTTCCCTTCAAATTAATTTACATCTAGTTTAGTGAATGGAAAAATAAAACTGAAACATCCAACTCTCCAATCAAAAATATGAATATATTTGTTTGGAAAACTAAACGAGCCACATGTGTAGAACATAAACAAAGAAGAACTCTGGATACAGTGTCTGCTTATTTTCTCTCAGTCCAGAATTGTGTTTCTATGATTGTGACTTTTAATTTAAAACAATAATAGGCTGGAGACTTGATTAAATTTGAACATTTGAACATTTGAAAAAGGTTGAAAGGATTTTTCTTCCTAGTGTGCTCATGCTCCGCATCATAATTGTAACATGCTGCATGGACCTCAGTGCTTTTTAGTTCATTCAACCTAATCTTATTTTTTAATGTAGTTCGCCAACATTTATAGACCTCTAAAACATTTAGCAGATGGCTTTATAGATTTCTCATAGTAATGTGAGCGGCTGACTCAATGAAGATTTTGGCTTTTAACTATTACCATGACTTTTTTAATGTGCATTGCAGTACTTTTTTTTAATATCCAATTTATTCAGTTTAGGCTCTGTTTCCTATTCAATGACCTAGACTTTATTTTAAAAATTACATTGGCAATGAACTAATTACTGAATAAGAAAGCAAATTAATCACATATTTTTTTCTCTTAGGAGAATAGAAACAAACATCCATGTATGGCAGATAAATCCTGATGTCTTATCTTACTTCTCCAGATATTTTCTTAGGTAGATAGGATTTAAACAATGTCTTGATTACCATAATACATTTTTTCTTAAAAAAACAGTACAGGATTATTTAAGAATACTTGGGAAAAAATATAATCATGTATGCTTCCTCCCTATTTTTAGAACAACTTTTGTCTATTTTTCTTTCTCCTATCTGTTCAAAGGATATTACTATTTTTTTTACCACTGATTAATCAAGAAAGAGGGTGTTTTTTAATTTAGTTGTAATAATGTTTTTCACTAATTTTACAATTGACTATTCATATTGTTATATAACCTTTATTAGTATCACTTTTTAATGGCATTATACATTCTTAAAGCAGAAAGTATATATTTTAAACATTCTTCTCACTTTCAGAAATGTGGGTTGTTTTGAAACGTGGATGGATTTGTCACATACTATATTTTGCTAATTTCTCTCATGTACAGTTTGGAGAGAAAGGTTACAGATTTTTTGGAAAAAATGGTGATGGGTTTTATTTAGATGTGTCTCATTGAGATATCTGTGAGAGACTCAAATGAAACCATCTGGGGTATAATCTGAATATGTAGTGGGCTCACATATAGGCCTGCAATTCCATTGCTTAAGTGGTATCACATGAGACAGTAAGAAAACCTAGAGGTAAATATGAATATTTTATTACAGTTTACAGCACTCAGTGCACACGACCTCAAAATCATTTTCTCTTTTTCTTATTCCTACCAATCTTCCCATCAAATTTGACTCATTCATATGGTCAAATGAAAGTGATTCAACTAAACTAATATATGCAAAGATTAAATGATGATAAGCTCACACTGCTGTTTTAGTATTAGAAAAATGGAGGCTTATAAAATTTCTGGATGCATGGAGGGGATGATTCATACTACATAAACTATCTTTCATTTGCCTTACTGTAAGATCTCTCTATTAAAAGGATAAATCTGACATCTATCTACCATCAGACTGATTTGTAACATTATGATAGGCATATTGCAATGATCTGTTCATACATCTTTTCATTAGACTGGAAGAGAACGTGAATTGTGTTGCAAAGATAGGGTCCATATCAAGGTGTCTGGCTTCCCTGCCTGCATTCTTTCCTTCCTTCCTGAGTCTTTTCCATGTGTCTGGCCCTGCCCTGAGCTCTGAGAATTCAGCGGCGACAGATGAGTTTTCTACTTTCCTAGGGTAAATATTCCAGTGGGGAAGAGAGATGAAATAGAGAAATAAAGAATGAACATGATATTCAGATACTGGTAGAGACTATGAAGAAAATAAATAAGGTCATGTGAAGGGGAGTGACTGGGACCATGCTGGGCAGGAAGGACATCATTGCAGAAGTAATGTTTGAGCACATACATGTAATTTAAAGCCATGAACTGAGTGAGACCACTTAAAGCAAGGAAAGTTGATGTGGAATGACAAGCTTAGTAAATTCTTAAATTTTCTAATGAAGGAAACAGGAAAAAAAAAAGAAGTGAGTATTGGAAGGATATGTAAACCTAAGAAGCAGTTATTGTAGCTGTCATCTATCTATCTATCATCTATCTATCATCTATCATCTATCATCTATCTATCATCTATCTATCATCTATCTATCTATCTATCTATCTATCTATCTATCTATCATCTATCTATCTATCATCTGCCATCATCATCTATCTCTATTTGTGGCAGGAGATATCACAACATTTGAAGTGCTAAAGATGACCCAGTAGAGAGAGAAAAAAAAGCTGATGCAGAATATTGAGGGCATGATTGTAGATGAAATGTCCTTAGAAAGATTCAAGGGACTGCATTGGTGCACTGTTGGAGTGTCTGTCCCCATGTAGCAGCTTGGCCCACCTCATGTGTCATCCACTCAGGAAGGAAACAGAGAGAATGTGATCTTGGCAGCTTCATGGTTGAAAGATAAAGGATGTATGTCTGGAGGCTTCTATTTTTTTGGTAACATGTAGGCAAGATATTCAGCAGGAACTCTGAGAAAGAGGAATGTGCAGAGCTGTAGGTATTTGAGGACAGAAGAAAAGAGAAGGTATAAAATAGTCATTTTTGAGAGTGGAAGAACTAAGTGACTAAAGAAAGGAGAGGATGATTTGGAAAAACTAAGCACCCATTTTGGATTTGTGGTTAAGAATTTTAGGGTGTCATAAAATCAGTATGATATTGCATTTTTTGTGCAGCGTCACTGAACTTTTGTTGCCCAGAGATTGAAAAATGCACAAGAACAGAAATTTCCTCCATATTTGTTAGAGTTTTTATGTAAAACTTTTTTTGTAAAAATGTGATTTATCATTAACAGTAGCAGCATGATACATTTGGCACATGGTGGTATACATACATGCATGTAATAATGCCTATCCAGGCACTGACAATGCTTCATACTCTTAGACAATCTTTTATTCTGTTTGGCCCCCAGCTCCTGTAATAATCCTACTGCTGTCCCACTGGGATTTGAATACCATAAGTTTGGTACCAATGTTATTTTATCACAGACTGTCCAAGTATGAAGGTAGCATAGAAATTGTGAAATTTGGACACCTGGGTGGCTCAGTGGTTGAGCCTTTGGCTCAAGGCATGTTCCTGGAAGTCCCAGGATCAAGTCCCACATCAGGGTCCCCGCATGGAGCCTGCTTCTCCTTCCTGTGTCTCTGCCTCTCCCTGTGTCTCTCATGAATAAATAAATAAAATCTTAAAAAAAAAAGAAATTATGAAATTTGATGGTTCTTCTTCTTGATTACCATAACCACCTAGGGGATCTTTAAAAACAAACATTTCAAAGACTATTGCAGATCTATGTGAGCATCACTGAAGTAGAATTAGAGACTTCAACTAATCAATATTCTTTCCCTATTGCCAAATGAATACCTCGTTAGCAGAGGAAGATTTATTTGTAAATTTGATAATTTCCTAGAACCCCAGATCAGGCCATAAAGCGATGCTCTACCAAGAAATTGGTTCGAAAAGAAAATATACAATTATTATGAAAGGTCTCACCCAAAATAGCTAAGATACAAACGTAATAGGAAATACTTATTGTCAAGAGGATGCTCCACAGTCCCAATATTCTGTACCCCCAACCGCCTCAGATTCTTTGACTTCTAGATGCAGGAATTGTGTCTGGATTCTTGGACTGTGGATATGGTGTTGTATGGTGGCCAGCTGCAGCCCAGAGGGCCAGTGTGCGGTCAGTCTCTGGATTTTTTCCTATTCTTATGAAATGTGTGTGATGCTTTTCAGTATACTTCTGCTCTGACCTATGACGCCGTTCAAGTGATGACTGAAGCTTTCCGCAACCTACGGAAGCAGAGAATTGAGATCTCCCGGAGGGGGAATGCAGGAGATTGCCTCGCAAACCCAGCAGTCCCCTGGGGACAAGGTGTAGAAATAGAAAGGGCCCTCAAACAGGTTAGTCACTCCAAATGTTTGTGATTTTACTTCACAGTGGACACTATTTTTCCCCCTCTAAGTTCATCTCCTTGCTATGTTTAATGTAAAGTGAATATTATTTCCTAATGGCACAGAGGTAGGTTGGAGCATGAAAAGAAATCTTATACATGTAGTTTTCTTAACTTGAGCTCAGTGAGAGTAATCTGTACAGTTTGTATCTTTGGTTCGAGTAAATTGATAACTGTGCTACTTTCCCAATTCCTCATCAGGTTCAGGTTGAAGGTCTCTCAGGAAATATAAAATTTGACCAGAACGGGAAAAGGATAAACTACACAATTAACATCATGGAACTCAAAACTAATGGGCCCCGGAAGGTAAATCATTAGTGATCTAAAGGCAGTTTTCTCTGTGCGAGGAGGTGAGTTAGCTAACCCATCACCTCTTCTTCCAGACAGTCCTGGAAATGTATGTTCACATAGGTCGAGCTTAACTACTTCAAGAAACAGATGTATTTTTAATTATTTTTTCTAAATCTAACCCATTCATTTCTGGTAAGTAATACGGAAATGTAATCTTTAAACAACTGTGTGTAGAACTGTTTTTTGTTTTGTTTTGTTTTTTGATTGAGGTATAAGAAGTTTAATGATAAGAAAAGGAACTATCACTGACAGTTTATGGTTCAGAAGACAAAACATAGCTGGTGCACATATGCATTAATATCTTAATTCGACATGTTTCTTTTACCCGTTATGGATAAAATTCCATTGCTTGGATTTCATTTCTATTTCTGTATGCTCACTACCAAACAAATTTCCCTGGGAAAATAATGAGAAGTGAACATGAAGAGACAAGCCGTTTTTAAGAATTGCTACTGTTTCATTGTTTTTATAATCCCTCTTTCTGGTAGAGTCACAAAAATAGAAGATACGTCTTTGTTAAGAAGAAACTTAGTTAATGTAGATATAATTTTTGACTCATACATGAGTTTGAAGTTATTCAGTGCTTGGCTAATAGAAAGATCATTTTTCCATGTGCCTATCTTCTGTAACCTTTTTCAGATCGGATACTGGAGTGAAGTGGACAAAATGGTTGTTACCCTTACTGAGCTCCCTTCTGGAAACGATACTTCCGGGCTTGAGAATAAGACTGTTGTTGTCACTACAATTTTGGTAATAAGCTATGGATGCCTATGCTTTACTGCAGTTTTTCTTACAAAAAATATCTGCCATCTGGCATTGCTATTTTGTATTTTAGGATAATAACTAATGTAGTGCTGCTTTTTGCACTGTTTAATCATGTATAGCATATTTACTCCATCAAAAGGACTACACAGGCATTAGCTAAAGCATCCAAAATATTTCCTATCCTCTTGAATACTGAAATTTAGCTTGACAGATAATTCATGCACTGGTGCGTCCACAAGTGTGAACAACTGGGGAAAAGTCTGGAAGAGCGTTCCTTGTATTTCCTCACTTGCTTTACCTTTCACTTCCCATGCAATTCTGGTATCTTTACATGTATTAATAATGTTGGCAACATCTCTTTCTTTATAAGATGAACTCCTTAAAGATAAGGATGATTTTCCTTCTTTTTAACCCCAAATCTCAACACAGTTGTTGGCACATAGCCAGCTCTGAATGAATGAGACAAAATTGAACTGAATCTTGACCATGTAGGCTCTGAAGAGATGGAAGGTAGGTGTAGATCATCGTGGCAAGTTGTTGGTGCAGTGAGATGGAGGAAATGGGGTTCACTAGTAGTGCATGATTTTGTGACAAAATAATTGTATTTTATTTTACTATGTAGTGAGAAGAAAATTAGAGATAGTTAATAGGGATTTGGATAAAAACATTGGTTGGCATTTGGAAATATCTTAATAGGCGTAATCTAGACATGTGAGGGCTTTTGCCTCAATCATGCCATTGAGAGGGACTATCTCGCTGAACTCTCAAGTATGCTTGATACCACTTCCCGATAGAGAATATTGGGCTATGCTGTATCATTTTCATACTTCTTTTTTCTTATATTTACAGGGGGAAGCTACTCTCCAACCTTGTAATATTATTCTAGGATATTGTATCTCATAGATGAAGTGATACATGAAATCTGAGAGGGTAGCATCAATACATCACCATGTTAATGATTCTTGTAGTCTGTCCATTACTGCCTATGAACCTGATTTCCACATGAACCTTATCCTTGAAGCAGCAATCCACAGGGTTTTGGGTGAATGCTGGTTCTTGAGGTCAGCATAGTCCTAACCTAGATTAAGAGTGTGGTGGATCCAGAGTTGAATAAAACAGATGTTAAGCAGCGTTAATCCATCCTAAGCTCTAGGAGTCAACAAACATGACAAAGGGACATGCCAACAGTTTATGCTTTTGAGTTTCTTGCTTACTTTGGCATGGCTAGGTACACGCCATATTAATGAAATACAATGCTAGACATTTTTTTTCAAAAGCATTATGCTTAATTTTTTTCTACTGATATTTTCCATCATTCTTCTTCTATGATTTCTCTGGCTAATAGGTAATAATTAAATCAGAAGACTTGATTCAGTGAGAGTAGTTAACACAGCTATTTTTTTTTTAATCAATGAAAGCACTGTCTTTCCATATAGGAATCTCCATATGTTATGATGAAGAAAAACCATGAAATGCTTGAAGGCAATGAGCGTTATGAGGGCTACTGTGTTGACTTGGCTGCAGAAATCGCCAAACATTGTGGGTTCAAGTACAAGTTGACAATTGTTGGGGATGGCAAGTATGGGGCCAGGGATGCTGACACGAAAATTTGGAATGGGATGGTTGGAGAACTTGTATATGGGGTAAGTATAGCTCTTCTCCCAGATAAAGTCATTCAGTTTGAGCTCTTGTTGACAGAATGCCTCCCTTCCCTATAAAGTTCCTATATCTGACATTGTTGGTTTCCCACAATCCCGAAGAGTACTATCATATTTCCTTGTGAACATCTGAAAATTAAGGATAAAGTCAGAAGCAAACAGACATACTAAATGAGACAGGCATTCTATCTGTCTTGAAGCATATGAACCATATGCATTGTTCAAAGGCTACAAGGGCATAGATGCAGTGTAGAGATGTAATTATCATCATCAAGTCAAATGGGTGGACTGTGTATTTATAAAAAGGAGGAATATTCGGGGAACAAATTGCTTTTTTGCTTATTCTTTACTGGGACTCCAGCAGGGAAATAAATATTGACTTTTTCCTAATTTCCTTTCCTTCCCTTTTGTAACCATGTAATGTAACCATGATTCCTTTCTGACCGTGACTCTGGGTACTATTACTTTCATTTGTTTCCCTTACAGAAAGCTGACATTGCAATTGCTCCATTAACTATTACCCTTGTGAGAGAAGAGGTGATTGACTTCTCAAAGCCCTTTATGAGCCTCGGGATATCTATCATGATCAAGAAGCCTCAGAAGTCCAAACCAGGAGTGTTTTCATTTCTTGATCCTTTAGCCTATGAGATCTGGATGTGCATTGTTTTTGCCTACATTGGGGTCAGTGTAGTTTTATTCCTGGTCAGCAGATTTAGCCCCTACGAGTGGCACACTGAGGAGTTTGAAGATGGAAGAGAAACACAAAGTAGTGAATCAACTAATGAATTTGGGATTTTTAATAGTCTCTGGTTTTCCTTGGGTGCCTTTATGCAGCAAGGATGCGATATTTCGCCAAGGTTGGTTACTCACCTGCTTCAACTTTGTGCATTTTAGGTCTCAAGCAGATATTCATGGTGTTTATGAATTCACTATAAAGAACTAAACAGCTGCCGACTACCTGTCCAAGCAGTTTAAGACTCTTAAGGACAGACCTTTACCGTTGGCATAAGTCTGTGAAATACTTGAGCAATGTTCTAAGAATGTTGATCATGTATTTTCTGGTGAAATTATACACACCATGGAGAGGCTATAAAATGCATAAGGTTCCTATCATTCCATGCCTTCTTGGAGGGGTACCGTGTTTTTGCTGCATATTCTCATTTTACAGTCATCTGTGTGTTGATCCACAGACCTGTATATGGGAAAATGGGCAACATTACTTATTAACTACAAAAGCAACAACTTGTTTACAGAACTTCATTGGCACACATCCCATCTCTTTTATTTTCCCATTGTTAGCTCATGTGAATGATATCAGAAAGACATTGTAAAATTTGCTTTTTTTTTTTAAAGATTAGGTTGCTGAATTAAAGGGAACATATGATAACGTGTCTTCCAAGTATTTAGAAATACATAGTTGAGTAATAATGATGACTGATTCATTGCAGCTTGTGCCAAATTGAATAGCAATACACACACACATAATGAAATAAATTTCTGCACCTCTAGTCTCATAATGATATATTAGTTTCTGCACTAGGATGCCTAAATATAATGAATATCTCACAAAGTATATTTTGCCTTTGTTCATGTTACATACATGAATAAGAAGGATAGCCATATCTGGCTCTTCAGAAGAATAAATCATGCTTTTTCTAGTGTGACCTTTTCAAATTTATTATTATTTTTTTATCTTTTCAAATTTAAAGCCTAAATTAGAGTCTACTGACACATTTTGATCTAAGTTTGATTACTCTCCTTTGATTCTATGGGATATCTTAATAACTAGTAAAGGGGAAGGCTTTTCTAATCCTATTTCATTATATTGTTAGTTTTTGAGCACTTTGGAGATAACTGATTAATATCAAAAAACTATATGAGAAACTCAAAAATTTGTCTTTTATAGTGTTGTATACTCCACCCAGTGAGATAAATTAAATGTATCGTGTATGCAGAAATGATTAATGGCTTACTTTTCTGTTGGTAGGACGCATTGTTATGAATTATTTGGACCTAAACAATCTTAATTCCCTGTGACTTCTTTATGGAACTGCACTGAATCAGAAATATGCCAATGGTATTTGCATGGCATATATGTATCATAATTTTATTTTTTTATTTTTTTATATAATAATTTTAATATAGAGTACAGAGCATTACAGAAATACATAGTAATATTATATATAACAATATTATATATATAATTATGATGAGCTCTGACAAAATATATGACATTCATAGGTTTATCTCTATATTTAGTTTATCTGATTTAAGTTAAGATAAAGAGAAGTTTCTAATAATGAGGGAGAAAATACTAACTAAATTGGGATCTCAGAGAATATTTGGGTCCATAAATAATAATAAAATTATTTATCCTGGGTACAATGGCTACTGAAGTGTAACGTTACTTTAATCCTGAGATATAAGGCAATTATCCTAGGGTAACATTAACTATGCTCTGCCTTTTGAGTAAGTGAGGAGAAGTATATGAGAATCATTATAAAGTAAGATCTATTGATCTGGGTTCCTGTAGATGGATTCTTAGGTTTGTTTGCCTTACTCCTCCTGCATCATGGCTCTGAGTTAGTTGTTTTGGTGTCCAGTGCTTGTCAAGGAACAGAAAACATATTAATAGGGCCTGAAGCAGAGGGCACATCTAACAATCTGTGTTACCCCAAGGT
Organism: Vulpes lagopus; assembly: GCF_018345385.1. Taxonomy (NCBI): domain Eukaryota; kingdom Metazoa; phylum Chordata; class Mammalia; order Carnivora; family Canidae; genus Vulpes; species Vulpes lagopus. The sequence continues at coordinate 9,550,994 of NC_054846.1, read as the reverse complement.
CCACCATGACATAACTTTCCACAAGCCCGTTTAGTAAAATATGGCCTTTTTTTCCTGTGAATTTGATTTCATTCATGAGTCATGACTTACTACAATTTTGCATATAATAATTTTTATAATTTTTATTTCCTGGTAAGATAAATAGATTTCAGGTAGTATATTTTTCCTTGTTATCAACTGATTTATTTTTTGCCACAGAATATATATGAGCAAAGTTCGCTTTGCTAAAAAAAAAATTTTAAGTGTACATATCTTTCATTCTGTATTGTGTGTTTAAATATTGAACACACTGCATAATATTGGCAGATTTCATAATTTTTTTAAACAAACCAAACTATCTTTTTTTACAATGAAATACTGGTTACTCCAGGTTAGAAAAGAAGAATAGAGAAGCCTAGTATCTAATAATGGTGATGATGATGATGATAATGATGATTCATGAAATACACAGATCACTTTGAGATGCTCTTTAAATATTTTGAAAGATATTTATCACCTCTTTTCAAGTAGAATATGGTATGGAACTATATTATTAATATTAATGGGACATTTAAATTTTAATCTGGAACGATTTATTGAACTGAATCAGTCATTTTTCTGAAATTAAGTTTCAAGTGTTTTAACTATAGTTGTCTGAAGCCTAGAATCACAGAAACTGTGAGAGCAAAAATGCTATAAAGTTGACTTTTATTTTCCTGCTTGCCTCTGTTTTTTTCCCTAATATCTCAAAAGGATTCCAATGCATAAAAATGTCATTCTTAAAACAATTATTTAATAGAGATTTAAAAGAAACGGTAGAATAAAAATAAAGAAATGATAGCATGTGTGTTTATTTGCTCCATGAGTGCAGGTTCAGGGAGGTGAAGGTTTGTTTTTAATTAGAGAAACCATTTTTGTCTCTCACTGTAAGACATAAATTGAATTTTCCCTCTGCATAAAATTTCTCAGGAACTCTTTCTGAAACATTAATTGATCCTTTGAAAACACTTATGAATGAGTAATAAATTGCTCAAGAATTTTCTGTTTTGAATGATGTATAAGTGCAGCTAATTTTTTGAGATATCTTGTGAAACTTTAAATAAATTGGCATATTTAAGCTCATTAAATCTGACATAAGCCATGGAATAGAGAACAGCTTATGTCTTTAACTTGTGTTTAATTTACAAGTGGGACAGAATTATTATAAAAATGATTCTGAAATACACTGCCAATTACCATGCAGTGTATAATGTCAAAGCAATTACCAAGAAGTCGGTTTTGTTTTATGGGATTTCAGCTGCCCTCTTAAATATGGGATACATGTCCTATAATTATACCTTCCATTGTTATGGAATAAATAGTGAACATTTTGAGAGTGGCTGTGTCTACACAAGAGGTTTCTTAAATTTAAAATGTATTTAACATCCTTTTTGGGATATAAGAGAGTAGTTAATTTTTTCCATCCAGTCATATTTATTTAATTCTTTGCATCTCTCAGAGACTATGAATAAGACTCTTAATTATATTCTTTTTCCTTGCTTGCTCTCTTTCACTTTTAGCAATAGATGCTCTTATCAAAAAAAAATCTTTACTTTTAAATTAGCTTCCCACTTTTTCTTAACCTCTAGAAGAGTTTGTTCTACAAATATTACCCAATCATTTGATACAGTATCTGTTTCATCAAAAAGTGTTATTTCTTACTGTAAAATGTCAAGAGGTCTGTTTTAGGCCATAAATTACCAAACATTTGTAATTTAAATTTTTAGAAATGTTACCTCTTCACTGTAGCAAGTTTAATTTTTGGGCATAACAGTTATTAACCCAAAATGTTATTGTATTAGATTGTTAAAATTACTTAAATTTCTTATATGTAGAATCCCACCAAATCTTTCAAAATAATAGACTATGTATCTATTTCCATATCTACAGATCTACCTAAGTTTCAAAGTACATAATTAGGAATCTATTAAGCTTTTAAAAAGTATTTTACATATGAATTTATGGTCAAAGAAATATTGTTATTTTATTATGTTGCAAATTAGGAATTTGTATCTTGGCAGACTTTTAAATGTCTAATTTTGTTTTCCTTGAGTTTTCTTTTTTCTTAAGCAGGAGGCACAGAGGAACAGGGTGGTAGCAGTCCATGCCATGAAGCCTCAGATTTTTGTTCATTAACAAATATGTTTTGTGTCACCCCTTTGTTTATTGTGTCATTTTTTCCCATTTTTCTATCCTGCACTGTATCTAAAACCTATGTTTTTGCACACACAAAAACTCAATGAAATTTGGGACTTTTTTGAGGGTTTTGGAACTTTATTGGCTAAATTAAAGGGAGGGTTTCTTCTGTTTAGAGCTACATCTATGGTGCATGTTCTTTTATTTTTAATACTTGATTTTGTTTGTCAGCATTATTGTGAGTTTTACGAGTGATCTTAAATTCTCTTGTTCATATTTACTTATGTCAAGAATGAACAGTAGGATGGGCATTGGCAGGATTATTTGCACATTTCTTGAAATTGCTTCATTATGAAATTTCATACCATAGACGATTTGGGTATTATAACTATGAAGGAATCTGAGGAATCCAAAGTTTTGGCCTCTAGGTAGCTTATTAAATTTAGCTACTCTGTACTCCTTACACAAAATGCTTAATAATTTCTAGTTCTATTAATTAGCAGATATATTGAAAAGTAAAAAGTTAAATATGCCCATATAAGTCAATATTTGCATAATACTGCTAACTTGGTTTTTTATTAGGTCATTCATTTCACTTTACAAATCCATTTCATACTTGTTATTAGATCCCTCTCTGGGCGCATTGTTGGAGGTGTGTGGTGGTTCTTTACCCTGATCATAATCTCCTCCTACACGGCTAACTTAGCTGCCTTCCTGACTGTAGAGAGGATGGTGTCTCCCATCGAAAGTGCTGAGGATCTTTCTAAGCAAACAGAAATTGCTTATGGAACATTAGACTCTGGATCCACTAAAGAGTTTTTCAGGGTAAGAGATTCTGCTTTGTTAACTTTTGATTTTGATCTTAAAATGTAACCATTTTAAATTTTGTCCTTCCTCACTCCCTCCTGTACTGTACACAAAGGTACCATGTAGTGACCCCCATCTGTCTCTAACTCTGTTTCTGTTCTTGACCTTGTCTCTATACCTCTCCTTTCTCCATCCCTATCCTCAGCTCCATCTCTATTTTCTCTTGCCTAACTCCTTAGGAGGAAAACACAACATTACAATAGAATTATAGCTTCATAAAGAATGTTTCAAAAATAATAATCTAAAATATACTTTGCTTCAATTTTGTTTCAAAAGTGTGTTTTCTTTAAAATTTTAAATAAGCATGACTGTCATATATTTTACATAGTTTACATTTGAAGACTCACTTTAAAATCCGTTATGTTAATTCTGTATCAGGAGAGAGATCATATAAATGTGTGAAAATTCTGAATTTTTTAAAAACTCTCGAAGGAAAGGCTAACAAAGGTCTTCAACTTCCTAACTTTTAAAATGGCATAATTATAACGTGTCTATTAAGCATATTTTACTTTTCAAAAAAAATTGTGGCCTTACAGTATTTATTTATAGGACAAGCCCAAAAACCTGATGTCCGTATAATTTTCTTTCACTATACTATTTTCTCTATATAAGAACTCATTCTATTAAAAAGTTTAAATACAGCTGATAAACTTAGATCTCAAGCCAATATATATATAAAACGTACAGTGATCCCTGATAATACAACAAAATCTTTGAATGCATCTGAATTTGCTTGAGTGAGATCTAGCATCTAGTGAGAATTAGGATTAGGACTTCAACTTCGAGTTGAAGTAGGAGAGTATACTTTGAAGACTGTTTCATCCACGTTGCCTCTGGTGGCAATTTCCAGATACTTCAGCTGAGCTGAAATATGGTAGGAGAACAAGTGTGAGGGAGCAGACCATAGCTGATAACATAATAATCTGAGTATGTATAGGGAGGGCAGGACCTTGATCCTTTCTTTAAGCACAGCAATTTAACCACAGAAGTGTAATCAATCAATAGGCAACTACTTTGATTTTAATGCAGTTTTCTGTATGAGTGTTATAATACAGATTTGCTACTAATGAAAACTTGTTTTAATTTATGAACATATATGTAATATGCATATAAATACTCTTAAAGGAGCAAATGTTCTAACTTGATCATACAGTGGACCTATTAAATTAGAATAGTGTGTGATTCTCTATTAGAAGTGTATTTTGAAGCAGTTTTTATTATTTGTATACTAGTAGGACTTGGATTTATTGTATTTATATATTTTATTCATATTCTTCCTTTGAAGTAAATGAAATAGGTGAATGAAGAAAGGCACCTGCTATATATCATGGTTTACTTATTAGTGCTACTCAATGTTAGTTAAAATAATCTTATTTGTTTCTAGACACTGTCTTACAGATTAGTGTATATATGTTGAGTTACTGTCATTAGCTTGTGTGCACAACAGCAATACCAAGTACTCTTATCAACTGTACATTGACATTTCCAGAGCTTTGCAGTATACCATTACTCAGTCAGTCATAGAAACATATATGTAATAATCAAGATGCTAAGATTTCATGGTCGGTATACTCACGTGCCCTAGTAGACACGATGAGAAGGCTAGGTGACTCTGGGAAAAAAAATGCTGTAATTCTTGTGTTTCAGTGCACTAATTCCATGGAGACCATGTTCCAATATGCAGTGTATTTGTCACTATGTATATACACTTGTCAATGTAATTTGTGGTGTGCCATTTGGCAATGTAAGATTGTGGAGCTTACCCTTCCCAAAGTAATAGGGAAGTGATATTGAGTAATTAGGCAAACTGATAACTTCTATTAGCATAGCTTCCCAAAGCAGTTACTTATGCATTATCTATCTATCTATCTATCTATCTATCTATCTATCTATCTATCTATTTAGTTATGATTTTATTTATTTATTCATGAGAGACACACAGAGAGAGAGAAAAGAGGCAGAGATATAGGCAGAGGGAGAAGGCAGGCTTTCTGCAGGGAGCATATTGTGGGACTTGATCCTGGAGCTCCGGGATCACACCCTGAGCTGAAGGTAGATGCTCAACTGCTGAGCCACCCAGGCATCCTTCTCTTTGCTTATTTTTTGTTAAAGTATAATTAACATGCAGTGTTATATATAGTAGCTTCAGGTGTACAATAAAATGATTCAGCAGTTCTCTACATTACTCCGTGCTCATAACGACAAGTGCTTTCTCAGTCCCCTTTATCTACTTTACCCATTGCCCCCAACCCCACAACCACCAGTTTGTTCTCTGTATTTAAGAGTCTGTTTTTTTTTTCTTTGTTTGCTTGTTTGTTTTGTTTCTTAAATTCCACATATAATTGAAATGGTATGATATCTGTCTTTGTCTGACTTATTCTACTTAGCATTATTCCCATGCAGTCCTTATGGCTGAGTAATATTCCATCGTGTTAGATATCCCATCCTCTTTATCCCATTATCTTTTTGAATCTGACAATACTTCTCCCTGATAATCATGTCAGTGGTTTTTGTTTGCATATGCATTATTAAGCCAAAGCTCAGATAATTTTGTGGACTTGACCAAATTCAGCAGCTAATAAGTGTGCTGAGCTCTTATACTCTCTAGGGTTCTTTTAATGTCCCCCCCCCTTTTTTTTTCTTTTTAACTTGCAGAGAGAGGTCTTTGGATTTATTTTGCTGCTGTGCCCAGGCTCAGTTTTGGTTACATCTATGTTTGCTTGTGTGGTATTAGAGAATTATAATGGTAGAAAGTCAGGCAGGGCTTCACCATTCCTCTTGACATCCCTTCCAAAGGAACTGTTGATGAATCAACTTTGGTTAGCTCTAAATGCATATGGCATTGCAGCCAGCTTATGCGTGTCTAGAAGAAGAGCATGGACTCCAAAGTACTGACAGGCCACACGGTTTATTGTATTAATATTGATTGCCAGTAAAGGGAAGCTAACATCATCACATCATGTAACAGCACACATCACCAAAGTGGAAAGGAGCTTGTCATGTTAATTCTCCCATTGACATTTATGACAATAAAGGTAATTATTTACATTTATTGTAATTTGAGAAATTACAGATACAAAAGGTTTGTTTCTCAAAGTTGGATTAAATAAAAGGGTACTGCTAAATCATGAGTAATTTTGAATAATTTTGCTAACCATGTTAGTGTTTGAGAATTGGGTGCCATGATGCTAATAGTGAGGAGAATCTTATTTTAGTTTTTGACTCCCCAAAATATTTTCTAGGATGCTGTGGCTTTCCAGCTGTATTCATAATGCCTCATACCTTTTCACAGAAAGTTGATAGCGGTAGTATAGGAAGATCGAATAAAGAGATTCTCTTTCCAAAAAAAAGAATTTCTCTTTAGAGTATTATGTAAAATGTATTGAGTAAGGTGAAGCCGATTCATAGACATTATTAAAGCAAAATATAATTGATTTTCATTAACATTCTTTCATATTCTTTCATAACCCTTAAATCAGAGGGTATATGATAATTTGTCTGTTAGCTGTAGTCTGGTTGAATTTTTAAGCTTCTGGTGGAAAGTGTTACACAGAAAATCCTCCCTGTTTCTATTCCTAAAATTAATATGCACCACACATCTTGGGCCATCCTCTCTCTCAACTGTCCTTTAGTACTAGGCATGCCTGGGGCTCCTGTAAGGTGGATTCAGGACAAAGTGAAAGCTGGCAGATCGATTATCATGGTGCCTGGTCTGTCAGGAAAGGGGATCTAGATGGAGTGGGCTGAAGTTTGACTGAAGACTTGTATGCTTTGTTCCCTGGCCATCTGTTGTGCTTACTTTGAGATCTAAGACAACTAATTACATGTGGAAGAGAAATATTTACCATTTTTACCATTTGCTAGTATTTAAAGTTCTAACAGTTATCTTATGTTTCCGAATATGGCTTAATCTGGCTTCGTTGAAAACTCTTTCCTTATTACAATGTTTATAACTAGGGATCTTATTTATTTATATTAGTAAAAATTTTCTACTGTTCCAAAGGTTGTCAAGCCAGTTTTTTGTTTTTATCACATCAAGAGCCTTAGATTTAGTCATTGGAGAAATTGATTTGAGAAGCCAGGTCATTGTCTAAATTTTAAAGATATAGGACTAGCTAAGGAATGAAAAATAGTTTGTTGTCTTTTGTCTGAATATAACAAATGTTTCCTAAAAGTCTATCTTTGTTGGGATGAAAGCACATTATTTAAAATTATAAGATGAATATTTTATCCCCTTTATAGGGACCTATCTGTTTTGTCCTAAGATGATATGAGTTACCCAGTTTAAGTCTAAGGTATTTTCAGATTTCAGGTAAATAACTTAATGAATTGTGTTATTATAATATCACTTTAGTAAAGTCCATAAATGTGCATCAGGTTCAGAATTCCAATTTCAGCTCTAAATTTTCTAATTTAAAATTAGTGATAACCAGTAAGACAAATATGAATGAAATACTTACTTTTTTCTGCTAGAGAGTGACAGTAAATGGAGACAATCTTGTAACCACCAAGAGGTATAGGGGGAAAGACCCTGCATCTTCATTTTTCAGGGTTTTCTGCTATGAAACTCATGTACATTCTTTTACAGAGTGAATGATAAAGTCTGACTCATTTTGGAGCACTGATCATCTCTAATTATAGTGCCACTGTAGCATACCTATAATTAAGAAAGAATTAGGCTTTCAATTATAAACCACTATTTTTAGAGTTTCACATTTTGACAATTTCTTCTCTCAATAAAAGAGGACAGGTCTTGAATTAGATGAGTCTGAAAATGATTTTATAGGAACTATATGCATTAGGTTCCTATAGAAACATAGCTTTGGGGGATAGGAAATGGCTTTATAAATAGACCTGTCATTCACTAGTCAATCCATGAAACACAATTATCACTTGCAGATAAGTACTACTTCATACCTATCCTAAATTCCCCAGACTGCAATCTGTTTATTTGCTCTGGTTTTCTCTGGAAGGATGAGGGCCAGGGTATACCATCTGAATAAGTGATCTACTTTAATTATGCTGACTTTGGAAGAAAAAGATTCTAGAACATTGTCAAAATAAAAGTATTCTTCTCATATAGTGAAGTTAATTATTCCATTCTCAGATGGTAAAGTTAGTCTGATAATCCATTAAACTATACTGTTGTTAACCAATATCACAGCAGGACGCCTGGGTAGCTCAGCAGTTGAGGGTCTGCCTTCCACTTGGGGCTTGATCCTGGAGTTTCAGGATCAAGTCCCACATCGGGCTTCCCTCAAGGAGCCTGCTTCTCCCTCTGCCTGCGTCTCTGCCTCTCTGTGTGTCTCTCATGAATAAATAAAATCTTAAAATAAAAAAAAAACAGTATCATAGAGTTTTGTAGAGCTTACAAATAGTATAAATGATAGTGTTAATGCAGATGTTTCTTATCTGAGTGAAAACTAGTTTGAAATTTTCCTTTCATATATATATATAAATATTTGCATATAAAAATGTTATTATTTATTACCGTATGATATGATCATATGTTTATGATTTACTATAAATAATCACAATTACCAGAGAATTACAATAATTTAAATTATATTTTTATTTTATTACATTTATTTATTTATTTATTTATTTATTTTTTATTTATTTAGAGAGGGAAGAGAAAGCTGGGAAGAGGGACAGAAGGACAGGAAGAAAGAGAATCTTCAGCAGGCTCCACGCCCCGTGCAAGCCTGATGTGGGGGCTTGATCTCATAATTCTGAGATCATAACCTGAGCCAAAATCAAGAGTCAGTCACTTAACTAACTGAGCCATCCAGGGACCCCTAAATTATCTATTAAAAGGCTACAAACTTAAAAAAAAATTAAAAAGAAAAAAGAAAAGGCTATAAACTTTTTTCAATTCTTCTGTGGCCTAAATACATCTACTTATATTTACATATAAAACCTTTCATTTGGGATCCCTGGGTGGCTCAGCGGTTTAGCACCTGCCTTTGGCCCAGGGCGTGATCCTGGAGTCCCGGGATTGAATCCCACATAGGGCTCCCTGCGTGGAGCCTGCTTCTCTCTCTCTCTCTCTCTCTCTGTCTCTCATGAATAACTAAATATAATCTTTAAAAAAAAAACTTTGATTAAAAAAATGTTTACAAATAAAATGTTTAAGCTATTATAACAACTTTCCTATGGAAATACATTAAGTACTATTTCATTAAAGTTACATTTTGCTTCACTTATTGCCTATATTTAGTGATAAAATAGCATAATTTCTTTATTGATATTTTTATAGAACAGATTTCAATGATTTGTGGTGGCTTTTTATACTTATTTCATTACATCTAAGTAATGACTTCTTATCACTGTTTCCAATGTATCCTCAATTTCTGTGTAGGTTGAAATATGTATATATATTTATATGTGTGTGTATATATGTATATACATATATATACTTCTAGCTTTCTAGATATGAATATATATGCTTCTAGCTTTCTATATATTAATGTATTTACATATGCATATTTTTCAATATTTTAGAAATGAAATGGGTATAGCCATATGTATATATGTAGCTACTAATATCAAACTAGACCTTTATAGACCTTTTACTCATGCTTAAATATTTAAATGTTTTCTTAAATACTAAGTGCTAAATAAAAGCTGAATATGAATAAATTAGCAATAAGCACTATATGAATTCGTTGTAGGTCACTTATGTCATGGTTGGTCATATTACTAGAGATTTTTCTTCCTAAATTTCTTGGGGGAACCTGATTACTACTTAACCATCTGCATAGCTGACAGCTCTGCATGTTTAAAGTTTCTCTAGATGATCCAGAACAACTTGAAATCATTTCTTCTCTCGTTGTCAGGCTGTTATTGTTATTTTTTGTTTTTTTTTTTCCTGATATTTACATTGTTCTCACCATTACACAAAACCTCTGAGAACAGCGTTGCATTCACAAAGACTTTAAGAATACTCTTAGTGTAAGCTGCTGAGAAAGCTTGTGTTCTTTCATTTCAACTAAATTTAACTGGTTTAACAGTGTAAGAAAGGTCAAAATGTTAGGAGACTTTGTTAATGTTTCCTTTAAAAATTAGTGTCCGATTTAAAGATCTTTAAGTATAGTCAGTAGTTCCCAAATTTGTAGGAATATAAATAAATTTATGAGAACATATTGAACCATGTTTTCTATGATCAAAGTGCTATGGAAGAAAAAAAATAATATGTCTATTTCCTGAATTATGATTATTGTGCAAAGCTGTAGCTTCTTCCAGAGTAATTATATTATTTTGCCATCTCCTCTTTCCATGGCAATACTCAGCAAATTTAATGTGTACTCCATGTGATCACTTCATGTGGAAACCACCCTTGTCATACAGAGGGGATCTTAAGAGCTCATATTATTCACTAGAAGAATAATTTTACTCTAATCAGATTACAGAGGCTTTCTTTATTGTCCATATTAAAAGAAAATGCTCCTTTCTCACTACCATCCAATCATGAGGACAGTTATTCTAGCAGAAAAGCTTCAAGCAGTGGAGAAATTTCAAAATTAATCTCTCATCTCAACACATACCCAAATTCCTGTTTAGATGCTTCAGAGAAGATCAATATCAGTATAAACCTATAGGGGTAACTTGAACATGATGATGTCATGTTCAACTCACTTTATTTTTGTGGTTAAGTAAAAGAATCATTATTTAATAAAAGAACTTGTGTGGTATTCATACTAGTTGCCGTAGTAATTAATTAATCATATTTATTTAGTATACTTTAATAATTATACTTATTTATACTTATTTAATTTAATTATACTTATAGTTTTGTAGAGAAGTGGAATTTTGCAATCATTTAAATATATTGGAATCAAATCTGAACTAAATATAAATATTGTTGATAAAATTTTAAGAGCTGTTTAATTAGACATTTGATATTTGAAGGAAAACTTGATACTTAAATAATGTACAATGCATGTTTCCAGCATATAATATTGCTCCAGATCAAATTGAGTGATTACCAAAAACAAGTTGCTAATTAGGTGGCTGCTTATTTTCACAGGGAAATGAGTTTAGAAATAAAATGACAATTGGAAAAAACAAATGTCACACTCCTAAAAAAAATGTTATTTAAGATTTAATTTAAAGAAATAGAGAAAGGGTCAAGAGAGTGATGTCACCAAGATGGTGAAATTGGAAGCCCCAGACCCTCCTTTTCCCCACCCTAGACACTGCCTCAACACAAAACTGACCAGTTTTCTTTGAAAGAAATCCAAAAACAATTTAAGGGGCTTCTGTGAATGGAGTATCAAACCAACCATGTCAAACTCTGTAAGAAAATTCATGACATTCACCATAATTGGGAGGAAGTGCCTGTTCTTGGCTTTTCCCTGGGGGAGAGAAAGGGAAGACTGGACTGTATGTCTATATTCTGACTTTTTAGAGGAACTGGTTTCTGCGTTGCATGATTCGAAACACTGACAAAAGAGCAAGCAGTTGAGAACTGCTGAGAACAAAGGCAAAGGTTTGAGCTAGCATATATTCAACCTAGATCATCTCCTCCAGGTCAGTGTGGAAAGTGGCAAAGAACTTTCAACTTCCAGCTTCCCTTTGGGGAGGAATAAAGTTGGAGTGTGAGGGTAATGCTTTGGCTTTTTGCGGGGAGAGTGACTGCCCAAGGGACTGGGACCTGGGATATTCTAGACATCTTGGGGCTGCTGAAAACAAAAGAGAACTGAATGGCTTGCTGCTGCTTCAGAGGATTTGTGGTACAGCAAACAGAAGCGAATACAGTTTGGTAACCATGCCCTTGGAAGAAGGAAGAGAAGAGTGGAACATGCATCCAATGTTCTAGACTTTTGGTAAAGTACCCAAGGGACTGGTCTTTGTCTTGCCTGAGTTGGGTGTGCTAATGGGAACAGCACTCTATAAGCCTAGGGCCTCAATGACAATAAAGATCTGAGTGGTTATGCCAGCTCCAGAGAACCAGCAGTACTGCATACAGATACCGGAAAGAGCAAGAGATTCTAAGCTTCTGAAAAAGGATACTGACAAATTGCTCTAATTGAAAATTTACACACACAAGTCCAAAGACTGCACATCCACAGAAAAGGTTTGAGAAGCCTTCAGAATATTACCCAGGATGATTGGTGAAGATGTTTCTCTATACAAATTAATCCATAAAGACTGGAGAGGTGGCTATTCTTAAAAATGCATGATCCCAAAACAAAGTTAAAAGGCACATGAAAAACACAAAGAAATATGGCCCAGTCAAAGGAAAAAAATAATCACCAGAAAGTGACACTAAAAGAAAATAGAAGTATGCGAATTATCTGACAATACCAAATAACTGTCACATAGATGCTCAAAGAGCTCAGGAAAAATGATGCATGAACAAACTGAGAATTTCAACAAAAAGAAGATATTTTTAAAAATATATTTTGGAAATGAAGAATACAGTGTCTGAATTGAAAAATTCATTATATGGATTCAACATCATTCTTGACCAAACAGAAGGAAAAACCAGGAAATGTAAGACTAGGCATTTGAAATTATGCAAATAGAAGCAACAAGACAAAAGAAGGAAAATTAGTGAAGAAAGCCTAACGGGCTTTTGAAAGGACTAATATACACATTATGGGAGGCACAAAAAGAGAAGAGAGATAGAGGGGCAGAAAGCTTATTTAAAACAATAATGGTCCCAAACTTCCCAAATCTGGGGAGGAAATAAGTTCATGAAACACAAGGAATTCTGAGAAGGAGGACCCAAAAAAGTGTACACTGAGAAACATAATAAATTGTCAAATGGCAAATACAAAGAATTCTGAAAACAGCAAGAGAAATGTGACTTGTCACATACATGAGTATCCATAAAACTACTACCAGGTTTATCAGCAGAAACTTTGTAGGTCAGAGGAAGTGAAATGATATATTCAAAAAGCTGGGAAAAGAAAGAAAACTGCCAACCAAGAACACTATATCTGACAAAACTGTCCTTCAAAAATGAAAGAGAAATAAAAGACTTTCTCAGGTAAATAAAAGTTGAGAGAGATCATCAACACTAAACAGCCTTACAAAAATATTAAAGGGAATCCTTTAAGTTGAAAGGATGCTAGACATCAACACAAAGGCATATGAAAGTACAGCATTCATTGATAAAAGTACATAATATAGACTAACAAAGAATAGCATAGTACTATAATAGTGTTGTCTAAGTCTTTTAATTCTGGCATAGAGATTAAAATATAAAAGTATAAAAATAACTATATGGATTATGTTAACTGATACATAATATAAAAAGATTAATTTGACATCGATAATATAAATTAAGAGTGGAGGAGTAGAAAGAGTATTTATATGCAATTAAAGTGAAATTCTTAGAAGCCTAAAATCATTTTTATGGTTATAAAATGTTTTATATAACTTCCAAGGTAACTATAAAGAAACAACCTATAGAAGTTACACAAAGAAGTAAGAAAGTAATCAGTGTGTCATTGCAAACAAAATAATAATAATTTAAATACAAAGAAAGATGGCAAGAGAGGAAAAGATGAATAAAAATGTTACAAAGTGGACAGAAAACAATTCACAAAATAGTAGGGTAACCTATCAGTAACTTTAAACGTAAATGGATGAAACTCTCTGATCAGAAGATATAGGGTAGGATACCAAAAGGAGCAAGAGATTATAAGCTCACTGGAGAATTCTACCAAACATTTAAAGAATTAATGGTAATATTTTTCAAATTCTTCCAAAAAATAGGAGAGGGAACAGTTCCAAACTCCTTTTATGAGGCCAGCATTACCCTGATACCAAGCCAGAAAAAGATACTGGAAGGAAAGAAAACTAGAGGCCAATATCCCTAAAAATATAGATGCAAAAATTCTCAGCAAAATACCAGTTAGCCAAACTCAACAGCACATTAAAGGGATTATAGATGACCATGACTAAGGGGAGTTATCCCTGAGATGCAAGGATTTTCAGTCTATGAAAACTAATTGATGTAATAACACCACAATTGCAGAAAGAAGAATAAAAATCTCATGATCATCACAATAGATGCAGATAAAGCACTGGACAAGATTGAACACCCTTCCATGATAAAAATAATCAACTAAGTAGAGAAATAACTTACCTCACCAGGGATGTCTATGTGGCTCAGTGGTTGAGCATCTGCCTTCAGCTCACAGTGTGATCCTAGGGTCCCGGGATCGAGTCCCCTGCTGGGCTCCCTGCATGGAGACTGTTTCTCCCTCTGCCTATGTCTCTGCCTCTGTGTGTGTGTGTATGTGTGTATCTCATGAATAAATAAATAAAATATTCTTTAAAAAATTACCTCAACATAATAAAGTCCACATTTGAAACCCATAGCTGACATCATACCCAGTGATGAAACTGAAATCTTTCTTCTAAATCAGGAATAAGACAAGGATGCCCCTTTATTACCACTTTTATTTGGCATAGTATAAGAAATCCTAGCTAGACCAGTTAGGTAAGAAAAAGAAGTAATCCAAATTGGAAAAGAAATGATCTCTTTTCAGAGATCACATATTCTAATATGTAGAAAACTCAAAAAATTCCACCAACCCCACCTCTCCCAAAAACTGTTACAACTAATAAACTCAGCAAAGTTGCAAGATGAAACCTTCAAAAACCAGTTGCATTTCTACATACTAACAATGAACCATCTGAAAAGGGAATTAAGAAAACAATCTCCTTTACAATAGCATCAAAAAGAATAGAATACTTAAAAATGAACTAATCCAAGAAGGCAAAAAAAAAAAATTATTCACTGAAAACTCCAAAGATTGCTGTAAGAAATTAAACAAGACACAAATAAGTGGGAAGAAGTCTTTGTTCATGGATTGAAAGATTTAATATTGTTGAAAGTGTATACTACCCCATGATTTAAAGATAAATTACAATCCCTATCAAAATCCCAAAGTCATTTTTTTCAGAAATAGAAAAAAAAATCCTAAAATTCATATAGAATCATGAAGAGTAAGAAATAGTTAAACCAATCAAGTGAAACAGAAACAAGCCTTACACTCCTTGACTTTAAAACATATTATAAATTTATGGTGTTGGCCTAAAGATGGGTTTATCAACCAACAGGACAGAATAGAGAACCCAGAAGTAAACCTATGTATATATGGTTAAGTGATTTTTGACAAGGATCCAAGACTGCATAATATGGAAAGGACAATCTCCTCAGGAAATGGTGTTGGGATATCTGGATACGCACATACAAAGAAATGAAATTGGTCTCAGACCATATGCAAAAATCAACCTCAAAATTGATTAAACATTGAAACGTAAGATCTGAAACTATATAGCTTTTCATAAGAAAACATAGGAGATAAGCTTCATGACTTTGGTCTTTGCAAAGATTTGCCAGATGGCACCAAAAGCACAGGCAACAAAATGAAATGTAGACCAGTAGACACATCAAATTAAAAAGCTTTTGTACTGCAAAAGAATCAACAGCATGAAAAGGCATCTATGGAACTGAAGAAAATATTGCAAATCATGTATCTGATAAAGTGTTCAAATCCAAAGTATATAAGGGACTTGTACCACCTGGTAGCAAAAATCCTACTAACCTCATTAAAAATTTAGCAAAGAGCATAAACATTTCTCCGAAAAAGACTTACAAATGGTCAATGGTATATGAAAAGATACTCAGCACCATTAACCATCAGGGAAAAAAAAATCAAAACCATAATGAGGTATTGCCTCACGCCAGTTAGGAGGGCCACTAGAAAAAAATAAATAAATAAAAATAAAAATTGTTGAAGACACTTGGAAATTGAAACCCTTGTGTATTGTTTGTGGGAATGCAAAATGATGCAGCCCCGATGGGAACCAATATGCAGTTTTGTTAAAAAGTTAAAAATAGACCTATCACATGATCTAACAATTTCACTTTTGGGTTACTTATTCAAATGAATTGAAATCGGTATCCCAAAGAGATATTTTCACTACCATGTGCATTACAACATCATTCACAATGGCCAAGAAGCGGAAACAAACTAAGTGTCCACTCATGGATATTTGGATAAAGAAAGTGTGGTATATTACTCAGTGGAATATTATTGTCTTTAAAAAAATAAGGAATCCCATCATATGCTGCAAAATGGATGAACCTTGATGTTATACTAAGTGAAATAAGCCAGTTACAGAAGGACAAGTACTGTATGACTAGTGTATCGAAACAGTCAAACTCATTGAAGCAGAAAGTAAAAATGCTATCATGGCTGGAAGGAGGGGGAAATAGAAAGTTGTTGTTCAGTAGATACAGTTTCCGTCATGCTAGATGAAAAAGTTCTAAAAACCTTCTGTACAATAATAAGCATGTAGTTAATACCATACTGTATACTTACAAGTTTGTTAAGGGTAGATTTCCTGTCATGTGATATTTTTTACCACAATAAATTAAAAAAAAACAAACCTGCCCCATATAACACATAGAAAAAGAAAAACAAACAAAAAATACGGAAAGGACCTATGTTATTCGGAGGTGTTTTGTAATTTAAAAATTTAGATTTAAAAAAATAAATAAATAAAAATAAAAATAAAAATTTAGATTTATAAGATCTCTCTCAAATCTTATGGTTGGTGTTGCTTCTTACAAAACAGTGACTAGAAAGCAAAAAAAAAAAATGCAGATTAGTATTAAAACAAAATTAGAAGCAGGCGTGAATATTTATACTTTTTCTTTTTTATTTATACTTTTTCAATATTAAGTATACCAATCATGAGGTATATATACACATAAATGCATAGAAATTTTAATGTGGTCAGTATAATATAGTATATATTTAATATGTATAATAAAGTATATCTTAAGGGGGCTAGTATATTCACATATATATATGAAGTTATATATATATATATAGTCATTTTTGTATTCATTGTTTGTTGCAAGATATAATAAACTTCATATTTGGTTAGTAGTGTGATAGTGGAAGGTAAGAAAGATAGAAAATACTATAGTCTTTGATCTACTAAAGCAATTAATAGTTACAAGCCAAGAGACCCAATGTGTATATGTTAATGGTATTTTCATGGGCACTCGGAATATTGCTACCCTTTCTCCTTTGCTACCATTTTCTTGTTTTACTTCCCCTGAGTGCCAAGGGGTTTTTTGTTTGTTTGTTTGTTTGCTTATTTAAAAATGAAATTCAGTCATTTTCTTTCTTTTTTTAATGAAGTTTAAAATTTTAGTTTTAATTTTAATTCCAGTGTAGTTAATGTACGGTGTTATATTAATTTCAGGTGTACAGCATCGTAATTCAACAATTTTTTAAGACGATTCAACAAATCTATACATTACTCCATGCTCATCATGAGAAGTGTATTTTTTCATCCCCATATCCTTTTTCACCCATCCCTCCACCCACCTCCCTTCTGGTAACCATCAATTTCTTCTCTATAGTTAAGAATATGTTTCTTGGATTCTCTCTCTCTCTCCTTTTCCTCTGGTCATTTGTTTCTTAAATTCCACAAATGAATGAAATCATATGATATATGTCTTTCTCTGACTGATTTCATTCAACATTATAATCTCTATCTCCATCTGTGACTAGGAAATGGCAAGATTTCATTCTTTTTATGGGTAAATAATATTCCGTTATACACACACACACCCCACATCTTTATCTATTCATCTATTGATGGACATTTGGGCTGCTTCCATATCCTGCCTATTGTAAATAATGTTGTTATAAACTTAGGGGTGCATGTATCCCTTTGAATTAGTGTTTTTGTATTTTGGAAGTAAATACCCAGTAGTGTGATTACTGGATCATACTGTAGTTGTATTTTTAACTTTTTGAGGAATCTCCATATACTTCTCCAGAGTGGCTGCACCAATTTGCGTTCCCACCAACAGTGCAAGAATGTTCTTCTTTCTCCACATTCTTGCCAACACCTGTTGTTTCTTGTTTTGTTGATTTTAGCCATTCAAGCAGGTGTGAGGTGATATCTTTGATTTGCATTTCCCTGTTTATAAGTGATGTTGAGCATTCTTCATGTGTCTGTTGGCCATCTATGTCTTCTTTGGAGAAGTGTCTGTTCATGTCTTCTGCTCATTTTTTAATTATTGAGAGTATGAAAAGTAAAACAAAACAAAATACAAAAGCAGTAAGAGGGAGCCTCTGGGGCTCAGTGGCTGAGCATCTGCCTTTGACTCAGGTTGTGATCCTGGGGTCCTGGGATCGAGTCCTACATCATGCTCCCCAGGAGGTGCCTGCTTCTCCCTTTGCCTATGTCTCTGCCTCTCTCTCTGTCTTTCATGAATAAATAAATTAAAAATCTTTAAAATAACAACAACAAAAGTAAAAACAGTAAGTATAAATATTTCTGTAAAATTGGTCAAGTTATTCATAAAATAAAAGGATATAAAATATAACACTATATAACTAAAACATTGTGGATGGGGGGAGAGGAGTAAAGAATGGGTTCACACTTAAGCAACCATCCTTTTTTAAATTAAAATTTCTTAAATAAAATTAATAAAAGAAATTTAGTCCTTGTATTGGGACTTCCTTATTTTCTTTGTGTAACCTTGGGATACAGAAACACCAACGTGAAACCTGACAGTGGGACGTGTAGAAATACTTGCTTATTTGCTGAAGTAATGGTATGTTGTTAAAGAATACAGTGCACATAGTATAGTAGTGTTTCTGAAAAGAACTATGCTCCCCAGAAAATTTGTTCATGCATAACGAAAAAGAATATCACAGTCTTTTAAATTATAATTAGCATGTCAGCAGAAAACAATTTGCCCATAATTGAATACATCTTTTAATTGCTTAAAAAAAAGGCTATACTTAAAATTCCCTCTTCCTGTAGATGCCATGTTGAGGTTAGATAAAGAAGTGCAATTAAAGTGTTTTAGAAACAAGCTCTCACATTACAGATAAATTTCCTTTTACTGCCTGGTGATCTCAGATAGCGTCAGCATTTTCATCTTTAAACATAGGGCTTAGGTCATAAATTACCTCCCAAATTCTGTTCATATTTGAAATATCATGACATTTATGAAGTTAATCATGCAAACTATTATTGACTGTGTCTTACCGATGTTAACTTACCACTTAGCATTAAATTTCATTTTGTTAGTTTTTATTGTTATAGTTTTTAGAAAGTTCTTTGAACCTAAAACTTGCCTCCTAAGTGTTTTCATTCATTGGTCCTATTCTGACTTTTGTAATTGCTTTCTTTTTCATGTGACACATGAATCAAATATTTAAGATAACTATCATCTCTTCCATAAATTTTCTCATTATCTAGCCTAAGAATTCGGAATTCCCTCCGCCATTCTTTATTAAACTATATTTTCAAGCCCTTTATTCTGGTCTCTATATCTTTTGAATGTAGCTTTTTCAGTAGTATTCTAAAAGTGCATTATCCAGATGTAGGATGTGACTTGGTCTAATTCTAAAGGATCTTAGCCAGAATCTGAAAATTCAGATTTCAGGCCAGTTTCATCTTGAACACTTGTGTTCTTCAGATAACAGAGTGTTTACATGAAAGAAAAAGGGGAAAGAGTGTTTTTACTAGAGAATGTACTCTCCAGGTACTATAGCCACACCATCTGCTACCCCATCCTTGTCTATTTCACTCACATTTCCTTTTTGACCCTCAAGGTATTTGAAATTACACCTGTTATCTAGACTCTATAATTCCATGTAAAACCTTCAAGTTTGTTAGTGTTTGTGGCAACTGCATTATATTAATAGATTTTCCTAGAAATGTTTACTGAAAACCTGGGTGATTTTAAGATGAATTGCAGTAAGCCTCATGTATTTCCCATGAATAGGCAGTTGATGGCCAGATTTTGCATTCTTCCTTGTTGAATTTCACCTTGATTTTAGGCCTATTTGCCCAAGTCCATAAAGTCGAAATATTGAGTCTCTCATTTATCATAAAAACATCTGTAACTTTGAAACCTTTGTTATTTTTTTGTCTTTATCCAAATTAACTGAAACACTGAACTGAGTGAGATTATGTATGGGATCAGTGATACAAGTTTCCCTTCAGCTCAGTATTTGCATGTTAATAAATAATAACCAATACTCTTTGAGTGTGATTGATATTTTAATCATAGCCCTCCTAATTCTAAAAACCCTAACTTTCCCTGTAATCAACAAAAATAACATGAGATATTTTGTCAAATACATTGATGAGGCCCAAGGTAATCTTTGTTCAAATAAACCTTAACTAGGTCAATTGAGTAACCCATTAAAAAGGAAAATATCTGATTATAGGAGATCACTTGCTCTTCCTCTTGCATTATCAATTCACACATATAGGTAGGTAATATATGAGACAACTAGTAATATACTGCAGGAATCATATCACTTAGCCATCTTAAGGAAATGAAAACATGGAAATACCAATTACATTTTAAAATTTAAAGATAGGCACTTGGGTGGCTTAATTGGTTGAGCATCTGACTTGATTGTGGTTCAGGTCATGATCTCAGGGTTGTGAGACATAGCTCTGCATTAAGCTCTGTGTCAAGTATGGAGCCTGCTTAAGATTCTCTTCCTCACTCTCCCTCTGCCCCTACCCACCATCCCCACTTGGTCTAGCTCTCCAAAAAATAAATAAAAATTTAAAAACATCTAAAAGATATCGCTTTCTATGCAGAAAATTCTCAAAAGCATATGATTCTATTAATAATATATTAATTAAGCTGACTCTATTTTTCATATTTGAAAGTAATTTCAAAATGCCAAAGTGCACTCTGAGATATAACTTAGCTTTGTTTTTTGGTTGATTAAAATGCTACAACAGATCAAATCTACTTAAAACTCAGCTTACTTATCAATAAATTATACAATAATATTTAACTGAATTGCTCTAAATTTTGCAATATTATCAAGTGACTTTTTCTTCTTAGTAGAACATTACTTACCTAAACACTATGCTTGAGTATTTTTATGGTTTAACATATAAACATATGTATTGAAGATTTGGATATCCAGATCTTTTTCCTGGTTCTTCTAAGGACTAACTCACTCTGGTAACATAGACAAGTTATTTAATCTTCCTGAGTCTTGCTACTGAAATAAAGGGCTTGGAATATAGTAAATGGTTTTTAAAGACCATTCTAGTGCTAATCTTTCAAAAACTTTAAGCTGTTAATATCCTTTTAGTTATACTTTTTCATAAATACCATTTTAATTTTCAAGAAGCTGAGAAATTGCTAGAAATCTAGCTTAATGTGAATCTTGTTAAAATGTTTGGAGAATTGGTTTTACTTAAAAATGAGAGATTAATTATGGAGTGCCTGGCTTGCTCAGTTGAAAGAGCATATGACTGTTGATCTCTAATCATATGCTTATGAGCATATGCATAAGCATATCTCTTATGAGCATCTCTCTGATGCTCATAAGTTTGAGCATCAACATGTTGGGTATAGAGATTATAAATAAATAAATAAATAAATAAATAAATAAATGACTAATTTTATAGAAAAATTCTAACAAAAATCAATAAATCAAATCATACTTCTATAAAATATTTTAACTATAATCCTTTAAGAATAACTAATTTTTGCATTTTCATAAAAGAAAAACATGCTATGAGATATCATATATAATGCTGATAATTCCCCCATACACCTGATTTTAACAATTCAAAGGATATTTCCCACTTACTTGTTTCATAACTTCACAGAATTGACAATTTGAATATAAACTTTTCCTTTATTTTCAATCCTAAAAGTCATACTGTTAAAACATCAAATTTTAATGAATCTAAGTGAGCAAAAGAATGTCTACGAAAATACCTTATTAACTTTGTTCAAATGATTCCTATTAACATTTTACATGAAGAAAATGGTGTAGTTTTTGATCATCTAAAAGAAAATCAATATGTGAGCAAAAACTCATCTTTTTTTCTCTCTTTTTTTTTTGGCTAAATAATGAGTCAGAAGTGGTACATTGATGGCATTAAACTCCCTGAAAATCTGTATTGATACAACTCAATTTCTTGGTTTTCCCATTTATTTGCACTGTGGAGGTCCATTTCTGCAGCTGTATTTTTTCCATTAGGGAAAATAATGAGCTTCCTTTTAGACTTAAAAAAAAAAAATACAAAAACAACCTTAAAAGTAAATAGTCTTTTATTTTTATCCATGTAATGAGATAAACTTTTATTAGCAAAACTTATTTCAAAAGACTCAGAAGAGGTCTAGGAATATTATTACACTTAATGATTATACCTGAAATACTGAACATATTTTAGGTTTCTATGGTTTCTTTTATCCCCCCTCCCTTTCATTTTCTGTGTTTCTGTTGTATTGGCAAGTAAATTGAAGAAGTAGTATCAAAATATGAAATAGGGGCCAAGTTTCAAAGCACTTTTGAGTTTTATTATGTTGTTTTTATTTATGTTTTGCTCCATGTTCTCAGCTCATAACCTTAAGAATGAATTTGTATTTGGAATATAAATACAGTGTTTTCTTGATATACATGCTATGAGACTCCCGGGAATAAGTCCATATAAAATGAACTTATATTTTAGGTATTTTGCTTTCTTACAAATAATCTAAATCAAATACTTTTTAAGTATGTTGAAGAAATAAATTATATTCTAATTCATAATTTTCATTAATGGGATTTCTACTGGGGGAATCTCCATTAAAACAAAGCCACTTTCAGTGCTGAACACAGCCATGAAAGTAGATTTGGCTCTGATATTTCCCAATATAATTCCATTCTTCAAGTTTTTCCTCTTCCAGTGTTGGAGGAAGAGCAGTGCCATTTTCTGTAATGCTAAAATCTCTGCCTGGCCTTTGACAACATCTCTTTCTAATTATCAAAGACGTCACTCTAAAATGTATACCCTAATTAGTTTTTAGCCTTTCCATCTCCCTAGTCTTCCATCCATGTTCAGATGGGCTGTAATTTTGAAAAGTCTGTCTTGTGGCAGTGCTCTCCTTTATCTTCAATTTCTCTTCTTCCTCCTATTGAGCTAATAAATCCATAAATTTGTTTCCCAGAGCCTTGTTTTCCCCCAGGACTAGCCATTTTCTCCTTCCTTCTTTCAAATCTGGTCTCCTTAAGAACTCTGAAAATTGCTTTCCTCAAAGGATCACTAAATGCCTTTCTGACCAAATTGAAATGTTTTGTGTGTATTTTCATGCTTTGTAAAAACTGTACTGTATTTGTGCAAATTCTTTTGATACCCATTCCTCCCTTAATTTGTGAAACTCCAGTACTTTCTCACATTTTCTCCTATTTCTCTAACCATTCTCCTTTGTCCTTAATAAGGCTGCATGTTTTTTTCCTCCTATGACTTGTTTTGTAATAATTTCACAAAAACTATTTTATAACCTTTACCTTTAAACACCATTCACATTTAATATATATAGTTAGGGAAACTATTGAAGGATAAAGCTTTAAAAGTCAATGTTACTTTAGCTTCAATCGAAGAGATGGTGGGATGGAAAGACTTCAAATGATGCATGATACAGAGTGACAAGGAGCACTCAATTTAAAATTCAAAGATTCCCTTGATTCAATTTGACTACATGTTGTTTATGTTGGAAATTACATCTAAGTGATGGACAACAAATTCAGTCTATATGCAGGGTGACTCTACTATTAAAACTTAAAGCTCCCATGTATGCTAGTGAACTTTTAAAATTCTAATCTCAAATAAGTAACTGCTACTCAGAAAACATACAAGTATTTTTTTGTAGGGTTGCAGATTTAACAGGAAGAATAAGACCTGTGTGAAATTCTTTTTTGCCTGCCAACTCTAGTGGTTTCCAGGAACAGTTTGAATTTTGGCTGCCACCTGCAAAGAAGCAATGAGCCATCCTATGAGTTCCATATAAAGCATTAGGCAAAAGGGTAAAATTCTAAAATGAAGGGCAATTATCTTTTGTCCCAGTTGCAAATTCTTATAGAATGTCAACCAAATGGACTAGGAAATAAGTTATTTCCAGTTTGACTTTCTAATTTATTTATTTATTTTTTTAGTAATCTTTACACCCAACATGGGCTCGAACCCAGGACCCCATGATCAAGATTCACATGCTCTTCTGACTAAGCCACTTACATTCTAATATATGTATTCATTATGCTTTAGGTCAGGTTCTTTCACTCAGAGAGAGAGCCATCTTCTTACTAGTTGTTATACTACCCCAGACATTATGGTTTTTCTACAAAAAAAAAAAATGTTTATCATGAAAAGTATCTCTATTCATGTTTGAAGAGAAGGTTCAAATACTCAGTTCTAAATACTCAATAAATTCACTCCTGGTGTAAAGTCATGTCTTTCATTTGGAAATCTCCACTTAGAACTTTTAGATGTCATTTGTGTTTTGAAATAATTTAGAATTCCCATTCCAGCAACAAAATATTCTCCTGACGTTGTGAGTAGGTATTTTGATATTTTATAGAAGTTAATGGATAAATGAGATTTTTAAAAAAGTAAACGGGACAGCCCAGGTGGCTCAGCAGTTTAGCGCCGCCTTCAGCCCAGGGTCTGATCCTGGAGACCCAGGATCAAGTCCCGCATCAGGCTCCCTGCATGGAGCCTGCTTCTCCCTCTGCCTGTGTCTCTGCCTCTCTCTCTCTCTCTCATGAATAAATAAATAAGTAATCTTTAAAAAAGGTAAACGGTGTAAGAATTAATAGACTAGTAAAGAATGTCTGCAGTGCAGGACCTATACTTCCTACTAATTCTTGAGTAAATGTGTATGTTGCAGAAGGATAATAACCATTTCCTTTAAAAAGTCATTTTTTCCTAAGGGGGGAATAGGCTTAATTAGCTGTCTTAAAAATTAATGCTTATATTAATATATATATATAAAGAAGAAATAAAACTAAATTAAAATGACTATTGGCTTCTTTCACACACAAAAAAAGGAAGGCATCTTCTCTTTAGATATAATTATATCTGGTCTGTTTGGATTTTTAAAAGATTTTATTTATTTGAGAGAGAGAGAGAGAAATTATGAGCAGGGGGAGGGGCAGAGGGAGAGGAGAGAGGGACTCTCAAGCAGCCTCCTCACTGAGCATGGTGCCCAGTGAAGGGTTCGATCTCTCGACCCTGAGGTCATGACCTGAGATGAAATCCAGAGTCTGATGCTCAACCGACTGAGCCACCCAGGTGCTCCTAGTCTGCTTAGTTTTTATGGACCTTTTCCCCAACAACACTAGATAGTGGCCATATTTTCTAAGCAGATATTACAATTTCACATGGTAATTTTTGTGAAATATTAGTGAAATCAATATACCTATTACTAATATTAAGCCACAGAAAGAGATTTGAAGAGCCATGTTCAATGAGCCTTGGATCCTTAAGAAACACAGGGTAGCTGTATCATTTGTCTCCTCTTAACAAATCATCGCTTATCTCCTCATCAAAATATGATGGCAAATGCCATCCTGAAGAAATCCATTTCACTTTATCATACTCCCTCAAAGTACAGTTGTCCTTGATTTAACTTTAAACTTCAAAAGTACAGTCTTTCTTGGCTTAGCTATAGTTGAGATTTTTTAAAATATCTATATATTGGGGGCATTTAAATCTGGTGAGAAGCAGTACTTAGATTTGGGAGAGACGTGGAAAGGGAGTTATGATCATCCCTAATAGAGGCTTAGATGGCCCTGGGAGATTAGAAACCAATACCAGTCCTTCATTTTTCTCCTGCATTGCATCATTCTCTTCTCTCGGGACCAGTATTACAAATTATAGGACAATGTGTGGTTTATTTAAAAAGTCAGTATGATTTGCCCGTGTTCTTTCTTCTACTGCACTAAAACATGCTCAAATTTATTTTTTAAGAGATTTTATTTATTTATTCATGAGAGACACAGAGAGAGAGGCAGACACATAGGCAGAGGGAGAGGCAGGCTCCCAGCAAGAAGCCCAATGTGAGACTTGATCCCAGGATCCTGAGATCACAACCTTAGCCAAAGGTAGATGCTCAACCACTGTGCCACCCAGACGTCCCAAACATACTCATTTTTAGACATTGCTCAGGGGGGTAGTGATCATCATTGCCATCATTGCCCATCTTTAAAGTCCATGCACTTAAAAAAATAAATAAATAAAAAATAAAATAAAGTCCATGCAATGAAGGCTAATTGAGTCAATTTGATCCATATTTGACCTACATTTTCCAGATAATTGCCAAATTTTCTGGATGCTTTTGCTATAGAATTATGTCTGTAATGTAAATTGCTGGGATACAGAATTTTAATAGGGAACACTATTTATATATATTACTTTAGTTGACCACATGGGATTTTATTAATTTGAAAGAAAATCCCCATTTTTTTTTTAGTCTACCATAAATATATTCTAAGAAATGAGTTATCAAGAGGCTGGAGTGGTTAGGAAGATTGTAGTGTGCTCTCCAGTGTATCAGATAACCCATTAACTCATAAATTAGGCCAAACTAAACATTGTCACCTAAACTAACCTGGCAATAAAAATAACTATAGTTTCTCATGCAGGCTCTTTGATGGGAAGCCTAGGGAGAGTTTCCTTTTGCCTCTGGATTGCTTTTCTGCTGGTTTCTTTTTCAGTTGTTGTGGATTTGTTTTTTTGTTTGTTTGTTTGTTTTTTCTTTTTTTTTTTTAATTAATTTTTATTGGTGTTCAATTTACCAACATACAGAAAAACACCCAGTGCTCATCCCGTCAAGTGTCCACCTCAGTGCCCGTCACCCATTCCCCCTCACCCCCCGCCCTCCTCCCCTTCCACCACCCCTAGTTCGTTTCCCCGAGTTAGGAGTCTTTATGTTCTGTCTCCCTTCCTGATATTTCCCAACATTTCTTCTCCCTTCCTTTATATTCCCTTTCACTATTATTAGTTGTTGTGGATTTGAATTTCTAAACATCATCTATTTACTTATTTAGTTCAGACTAATAATTTTCCTAAAGTTGTCAATAAAAATTATACACAGATTCTCTGAGCTGTCTTTCAGAAAATATCTAGTCAGATTGTTTCTATTCTTTTTTTTTAAGGCAGCTAGAAAGTTCAAATCAAAAGTCTTGAATGAAGCTTTCAACAAAACAGTATTAAATTGTTCACAAATTACCCTCCTTGTGTACCTTTGGCCAAATCTGTTCAAACAAATGGTTTTTGAACAGATATGGTCATGAAAACATTCCGTTAACCTTGTTAAGGAAGTAAACAGCAAACTAATAACTGGAAGACAAATGAATGAATCCATTGGGAAAAATGTACGTATCTTCCAAAAATTCTGACCCATGAGAAAAATTACTTTTAATTTTATGTAGTATCAATCAACAGATACTTTATAATGTATAGATATATTAAATTACAGATTTTTTTATTAATCTGCCATTATATCATAAAATCCTACTCAGTTAAAAAATATGCCATGTTATAATACATGTGAAGCCTAATCACAAAAAGTGACTGATTTAACTTAGTAGAACTTACATTTCTAGATTGCTGTATCAGAAGTTGTATATTTTCTAAATGATTCAAAACTACAAACACAGAGATTGAGTAGTTCTGTCAAAACATTATAATTAGGGGCATCTGGGTGGTTCAGTCAGATGAACATCCTATACTTTGTTTCCACTTTGGTCATGACCTCAGGGTAGCGAGACTGAGCCCCACGAAGGGCTCCAATGTTTGGTGCGGAGTCTGCCTGAGGTTCTCTCTTTTGCTCCTTCTCCTCCCCCTACTCACACCTCCCTCTCTGTCTCTCAAATAAACAAATCTTTAATAAAAAAAAAAAACCGCTAGAGCTATATTTTTTTTCAGATTGCATTTTAAAATCCCCTAATGCTTAGAAATAATATTTTATTCATATATTGAAAAATATCTTTAAACTAACTGGAAAGATTTTATGAGTGAAACAGGAAATTTTTATTCACTCAATGAATATTATTTTTTACGTATTTCAAGTCATTTAAATTGTCCCTTCAAAAATTTCATCTTTAAAAACAAAAAAGGCAGTCTTTTAAATATAGAGAACAAACTCATGGTTACCAGAGGGGAAGTAGGTGATGGGATGGGTAAAATAGGTGAAGGTGGTAAGAGTATACTTACCATGCATGACATGATGAACACTGAGTAATGTATAGAATTGTTGAATCACTATATTATATACCTGGAAGTAATATAAAACTGTATGTTAATTCTACTGGAAATTTTTTAAAAAGTATGTTTGGAACAACTTGAATATGTAAATCTTAAAAAACAACTGTAATTTTTAATTTCTTTAAGTCTTTTTTTTTCATAAAGACTTTGAAGTTTAATTTCTATTTTTTCGGGGCACCTGGGTAGCTCAATGGTTGAGCATCTGCCTTCGGCTTAGGTCGTGATTCTGGGGTCCTGGGATCGAGTGCCACATCAGGCTCCCCGCAGGGAGCCTGCTTCTCTCTCTGCCTATGTCTCTGCCTCTTTCTCTCTGTCTCTCATGAATAAAGAAATAAACTCTTAAAAAATTTTTTTCTATTTTTTTTTTTTTACATCATTGTCAAGTTTTAGATATTCCCTGAAGGGCATATCTATTTATGAAGCATTTAATGAAATATATTTATGTCTCAAAATTGGCATTTCAAACTTGGAATAATTAATATTTAATGAATGATTTGATACAATTATTCTATAATTAGATTTTGAGCTCTTCTTTATCAGCATATGATTTTTTTCCAAAACATTATATTACCTATTTTTGTGGAAATTCATGTTACAAAAAGATCTTGAAGTTTAATGAGATAGCATGATATATAGTCGAATTCAACTAATGCAGCATCTTTTGATTTGATAGAGACTATGAAGAGAAAATGTAGGAGAAAAAATTGTATAAATCACTTCTAAAATAGACAAAGATGCAGATAAAGCAAAGATGGTCTTCTTCTTTCTAACCAATTCCCAGGGTATTCAGTTAGCGTACATTAATTATGAATCTTTTATGTGCACGATGCACTAGACACCATGAGGGTTATGAAGATAAAATTTCCCTCGTTGGGGATTGATGGAGTTTTCACTGTCATGGATGAACTCACTACAGAAACAAAGCATGATTTGTCAGATAATTAAGTTTTAGATATATTTTCTCAAGAAGGGGCAGTGTTTAGAAATAGAAACAGATATAAGAATGGTTTAGAACATTATTGGATAATAAAAATATTATTAATAAGTAAGTTTAGGGTGAAGTATTTTTTGGGAGGACATCTCACAGCAGAGACCACTGGGCCGATATGGTCCATGGGCTGTCTCTATATAGCAGTCCCTATTCGGATGGAGGTAGTGAAGAGGTGCAACCAATGTCCGAGCACCTCTCACTGTAACCTGAATTATAAACTTCAGCAATATAAGCCTGCCTCATACTTTATTTACACTTGTCTCTGGATTTTCACCAAAATAAGAGTACGTACATATGTGTGTTTGTTTATATTTATATATGTACACATATACACACCCATATGCATATGTATATGCATATGTATATATCTGCTCTAATTTCTAGGGCAGTATTTTAAACAAATTTGGATTTACATTATGTTTGCTTAGAATGAATGGATTTATCCTTGCTTCTAAGATAAAGATTATATATTTTTTAAATTCTTTAGAGTAAAAAGCGCAAAGCCCCCAAAATCTCATGAATCTAAAAGTAAGTTTTCAATTTCAAGTTTCCATTTCAAACCGCCTATATTACATTAATGAAAGAGGTTATTCAGAGTCCCCTTCCCAAGAGGGATTAAAGTCAGTTGAGAAAATTGTGAAGAGAAAATAAGCAGATACTCAAATGGTAGGACTTTCCAACTCTGCTCAGCTTTCTTTTTGACTCTGATAAGGTATTAAGTAACTCTTTTGATGTCTGTCTTTGCTTTTGAGTCAATTAATTTTAAGATAAATATTCCCTCTAGTATACTGCTGCAATTCGCCATTCTTTCTTCCATATCTGTCACTCATAAGAATATTTTCTCCACCATATAGTGTAGTAAGCAGTCTTTTAGCACTTAAATATTCAAAACCAAATTTTCTGACTTATTAAAGAAAATCTTTCATGACCAAAGGATACTTCTTTGAAAAATCAGTGTTACTCTGGAAGCATTTGAGTGAAATCTAGCAGAGGCTTCAGCATTATTTTTTATTCCTGAGATGACCGGCATTACATTAGGATCTTACCACGTATGTGCCTGACCAATTATCATTACACAGACTCCTCTTCTGCCACTAATTAAGGATCGATGATTTAGGATTTTAGCAGTGAGGGTATACTTTTGCTTGTCTCTTAACTTGAATTATTCCTAGAGGTAGTTAACTGTAATTTTCAACTTATCTTGGAGCAGGAGTATTTCAGATTATTTCTTGGTCGTGTAGTAATTTGTTTCCAGCTACAATGTGTCATGACAAAACGACCTCTGAGGTCCTTATAAAGGGAAAAAGATTTTTTTTTTAAATGGAGACTTATCTGTATTCTATGCACCATCTATGATGATTTTGAAAAATACTGTTTTTCCTCTGTGTTTTGTTAAAAAAAAAAAAAAAAGAACTTTTTAGGACCATCGCTTAACTCTCCTTGGCATCCCTTACTTTTTCTACAGAGATCTAAAATTGCAGTGTTTGATAAAATGTGGACCTACATGAGAAGTGCAGAGCCCTCAGTGTTTGTGAGGACTACAGCTGAAGGGGTAGCCAGAGTGCGGAAGTCCAAAGGAAAATATGCCTACTTGCTGGAGTCCACGATGAATGAATACATCGAGCAAAGGAAGCCTTGTGACACCATGAAAGTTGGTGGAAATCTGGATTCCAAAGGCTATGGCATCGCAACACCTAAAGGATCCTCATTAAGGTGGGTGGAATAGTATAACAATATGCTAAATGTTGTTATAGTATCCCACCTACCCTGATGTATCTTTAAGACTATCTTACGGTTTGTATACGGATATGAGGTAACTCACAATCACAAAAATGACCAAAAGAGTTTCTGAATGTTTTTAAACATTTAGATACTGTTTTATATTTATGACAGAGTTTTCTT